>NC_140591.1:515901289-517279206 GCF_964204655.1 Triturus cristatus
ACTGGGTCAAGCATGTGGCCGGCGTAGTGGGTGGGGGTGGTTACCAGTTGCTTGAGTCCGAGGTTGGCCAGGTTGTCCAGCAGAGCAGTGGTGTTGCAGTCCTTGTTGTCCTCCAGGTGGAAGTTGAGGTCCCCCAGGAGGATGTAGTCGGTGGAATTGATGGCGTGCGGGCTGACGAAGTCTGTGATGTCTTCGCTGAACTGTGTGCGTGGTCCCGGTGGTCTGTAGACGAGGGTGCCTCTGAGCGTGGTCTTGGGGTCGGTGTGTATCTGGAAGTGGAGGTGTTCAGCGGAGGTGAAGGTGTCATCGGAGTTGGTCGTGATGCGGATGGTGTTCTTGTGGATGATGGCGATGCCTCCTCCTGTCTGGTTGACGCGGTCCTTCCTGGTGATTTTGTAGCCTTCCAGGACGGCGATGGCGACGTCGGGCGCTGAGGAGGCATTCATCCAGGTTTCCGTCAGGAAGGCGATGTCTGATGCTGTCGAGTCGAGGAGGTTCCAGAGTTCGACGGCATGCCTGTGAACGGAGCGGGTGTTGAGCAGGATGCACATCAGGTGTTTGTTGCTGGGGCTCGGTTTAGCAGGTGCGGTGTTGGGTCGGAGGCCGGTGAAGCGGCAGGTCAGGCAGGTGAAGGGTCCGTGGGTGCATCTCGGGGTGGCTCGGTAGCAGGCGGTGTTTCGGCCGGCGTTGAGTGCGTGGAGGGTTTTGGCGTCGTAGATGTGCAGGGTGCGCTGGAGAGGGCGAGTACCAGGGGGTCTGGAGCTGGGCGCAGTCCAGGCGCGGACGGGCACAGACGGGCTTACCTTCGGCGCTCAATCGGCGCTCCCGCTGCACGCGTCCGCTGCGCGGTCGCTCTGGGGGCGTCATAAGTAAGGAGCCGGGAGGGAGGAGCAGCTGGGTGGCGGGAGCGGGGCGGCGAATGGAATCACAGTGGAGCAGGGCGGCAGGGAGGCAGCGGCGGTAAATTCCAAGAAGCAGCGGGTAGCGGGAAATTCCCAGGAACAGCGGAAAATTCCCAGGAGCAGCAGGCAGCGAGCGAAGGAATCTGCAGGCAGGAGGCGGCAAAGGCAGGCAGGAGCGGCAACAGTGAGTGGGGCGACCAAGCCCTGTGGAGGGCTGAGCGGTTATTATTATACTGTTCCTACTGAGCATGTGTATCATACAGCCTATAAACTCTAAAGTACCATGTTTTGTGTGTGTTGTATTCTTGATAACGCTATATTCATATCCTACTTTTTGGTCAAACTCCATTCGCAATGGTTTGATACTCAAACCCTCAGGGCCGAAAACCTAAGAAGTACTTATGTAGGCTTATATCTGCTTCTGTAACTTGTTTTTAGTAGGGGCAGGAAGAGGGAAAACTTGCAAAATTGATGTAGATGTTGGGGACGGAAAGGGAAAATAATTTCCCTGGGAGAATAACAAAAAATGCACTACAGTATGACATTCCTACATGCGGAAATGTAGAAATATAAATTTTTTAACGCTTAAATTGCTGTGCATACCAGTGCTCCTTGAAAGCTAGGACACTTCCATAAATGTCAAAATTGCTTCACAGTATAGGCACGGGCTTGCACAGCGCTAAAGACATGCCACTTTCCACACTTGCCAGCATGGTCTGTTATGGTCATAGCCACGCCAGCATTTACAATGGATACAGCATCGCCAGCAACTCATTCATGTGAGTATCCATATTGGCCCTATCATCTTTCCAGCTCATCACATCTGTGCTGAATTATAAAATAACTCAGAATAACAACATTTCTGTATCTATGTATTCTTAAACAGTACTTAATTAAAAGGATTTGCTCTCCAGAGGGAACATATTGGTAGTACGGAAATGATGCCACCCAATTTGCTCTGCAAAGGGCACATATTTATAGTCCAGAATGGATGCAGATAGGTACCTGTTGTAATACAAGAAGTGTGCCTTCTGTGCTGGGTACACGTTGACATTTTAGAACATCCTTATTTGCATTTTGGGCGTGTTTGCCAGTGCCTATACTTGCATTAACAAAGCTTAGTAAAAGAAGCTCCAGTGGAATGGACAGAATATTTTCTACATTGGAGCTGGCACACATGTTGCAAGCCCTGAGAAAGGGTCCAAAACATGTATCAAGTTCTTAGGAGCCCATATAGTATCCCCCTTTGAGCAGGTGAGAAAAATGTCTACATTTCCCCATCCATGTGCAGCACCTCACCCGATTCTAGATGAGGTCTGGGGGGCACACACACTGACACAATAGGCCTTATTACAAGTCAGCTGGATTGAGGAGTGAAATACTGAGTGGTTGGGGGTTAAGTTGTCGAATGAAATGCAGAGAACAGCTTAAGGGTCAGTTTCCTTGATTCAAGATAAAACATAAGAGGAGACCCTATCCGCAGCTTCAGACTAGCAAACGCCTGGGCTTCCAACTGTCATCTCACAATTGCATCCTCACATTCCAGGGATGATGCACTGGTTACAGAACAGTGCATCATCCCTTAGATAGAGAACACTGATATGGAACACAGGATACCACATCACCTCCCTCTTTACCTAATTAACCTAAAGCAAGTAATACACAAAACACACTGAAGCCATAAACATGTCATAAGAAATATTCAAAAGGTTCAACTGCACAGAAAGGAGGAAACCTCACACATAGTCACGTAAACACGCTGGTTTTACACTTACATGTTGTGGTTTTCACATCTTGATCGAAGGAAGGACAGATACCACTGAAACCACGTCCTTCTTCCACCATTGGGGCACATTTGGCCACACTGTTGAAATCCCAAATTATCTGATCATGAGTATCAATTGCATTCCTAAAACGTTTAACCACCTTGCATGGGCGACTGAACCTCGACAACTTGAAAACATCTTTCCTTGGAGATTAAATCTTCACCCAGGTCCCGACTCTCACCAATGTCTCTTTGACCGTTTTGCGTCCACCATACCAGATTTCACATGCATTTTCCTCATTTTTTCTTTATCTGTCCATCCCTTAATATCATCTACCTGATCATCCACATTCTTGCGCTTACACTTCACCCAGCTCGTTACAGCTGCAGTATTGGGAACTCGGCATGAAAACAATTGAAAAAAAGATACTCCAGTAGTAGAATGTGGCATGAGGTGATACTCCACAACTTTCTATTTCATGCCATCCTCCTAATTGACCCCACACACCAAAGACAGTTGCAAACACTCTTTCAACACTTTGATAAAGCATTCCACAACACCATTAGTCTCTGGGTGGTACAGCGCAGCTTTCATGTGTATGATTTATCTCACTCTTAGAAACTCTTCATCCACTGCAGAGGTAAGTTAGACACCGTTATGCATAGGAATGGAGGAGGGAAACCTTCCCTCTCTAACAATTCTTCCCAAAAATAGACAACATCTTTAGAATCAAGCGAATTCACCACTTTTACTTCTGGCCATCGCGAAAACATATCAATGCACACTAAAACATATCTGGTAGTGGATTTCACTCTCGCTGGTCCTACAATGTCTAGAGCAATATCTTCTCACTGACCAGCCGCCTGTTTCCTAATGACCATACGCTGTCTTCTACACTTATCACAATTCACACACTCCCATATTCCCTTACTTCTGTTTCCAGCATCAAATCCATAGCTGGCCACCAGTAAGCTTCCCGGAGTCTCTCCTAAGTCTTGGAAATATCCATATGGCTAACATGAGCACCGCATACCAACCGCTTACTCAGAATCTGAGGAGGAATCAACTTATTTCTATCAATAATAATCTGTCAACCACAGCCAATCTATTCCTTACTTTCCACAAAACAGCAATTCTTTCAACATTTTTATCCATATTGGACCACCCCTCATTCACTGACCTTATCACCCTCTGCAAACAATCCTCCTTCACCAGCTCCCTCTTCCGCTCATCTTCCAGTGCCATGCCTTCAGGACCCAAACACACATTCACCTCTTCCTCAAAATCTTCGCTCCTAAAGTAATCTCCACCTTCTTCATCACAACCGTTTTGAGATGAACACAGCTGTGAGATACAGCCTGCTTGTAAAACTATGTGCTCCAGGTACATAAGATACCACAAAGTCATAGTCTGAAAGAGAGACAACCTACTTGCAAATATGACTCGAAATTTAATCAATACCTTTCTTGCTGAACACTTCTCTCAAAGGCTTGTGATCTATATTGATCTCAAACCTGTACCCCCACAGAAATTTCTTGAATTTCCTAATGGCCCAAAACACAACAAGAGCCTCCTTCTCAATTACTGAATAATTGTTTTCAGCATGCCTCAAAGCTCACAAAACAATCAACATAGTTCCACATTTCCCACCAGATTTCTGCAGTAACACTGATCCAATTCACTTGGAACTGGCGTCGGTCATCACTATAGTCTCATTATTATCATTAATATGAAAACTGCCAAAATCCATAGCATTCTGTAAACTCAACTCTATGTCCCCAAACTTTTCTTGACAACCCTTGCACCACACAAACTCCTTACTGTTTTTTAACAAAGATCTCATGCATTCATTCCTCGCCTCAAACTTAGTAACAATCTTTCTATAGAATATAACCATTCCAAGAAACTTCACAACTTCTTGATTGCACCCAGGAGTGTCACATTTTTAATTGCACCAAGCAAATGGTTTTTGGGTCTAATACCTGAGCCAGTAATCAAATGACCCAAATACTCAATTTCCTTAACATTAAACTTACACTTCTCTTGTCTTATTGTGAGTCCATATTTCTATAACCTCGCCAACACCTCATACAACTTCCTTTCATGCGCTTCCAAATTGACCCCCACCCCAATACATCCTCCTGGTACACCTCAACCCCTCAGGACCCTTGAGTACCCTTTCCATGGCTCTCTGAAAGACAGAGGTAGCAGATATTAAACCAAACGGCAGCCTTAAGAATAGTTATGTGCCAAAAGGCATAATGAACGGGGTGAGCTCCTGAGTAGTAGAATCCAGCCTTATTTGTTGGTATGCAGAACTTCAGTCTAACGTGGAGAAGTATTTGGCCCCATTAAGAGAACTCAACATTTCATTGATATTAGGCAGAGGATAATGATTCACCACCACGGACATGTTGAGCTCCCTCAAATCCACACAAAGCCTAGCCTCCCCGTTAGCCTTGCAAGCTATCACTACTGGAGCACCCACTCAGAAGCCTCAGCTTCCTGCATAATACAATTGCCCAGAAACTTGTCCAATTCCTTTTTCATCTTTTCCCTAACAGACAATGACACATTTCTGACCTTGATGATCTTTGGCACTGCATAATCCTTGAGCCTAATCAAGTGCGCATAGTTTTTCAAGCATCCCAAGCTATCCCTAAAGACCTCAGGAAAATTTCACAATAGCTCTTCATCATCACTACCCACTACCCGTTTTAGGACTTTTCAGACAGTGGACATGACCTTAGTCCTGACTGTGGGAACGCTTTCGGGTCTAGATACTCATCAAGATACCGTTGGTGAAACCAACAGATAAGTGAGTCTCTTTTGACAGACACATAGATCGCACTAGGGACAATGTGATCACTGAACTCAATCGACCCCCAAAAGTATCCGAGCAACTTAATAGGATCACCCCCTATACTCTCTGGGCTTAATGTCAGGTTTTAACAATTTTACTCTTTCAGATTAGAAATACTTTTGCTATTAAAATGATTTTTGCACCAGAATCAAATAGCATCTTGACGGGTTCCCTATTGACCAACACAGTTCCAACGGGTAGATCAGAGTCACCCTCCTTGGTTTGTAACACTAGTATTTCATCAATGTCAATTTCATCCTCCTCTTCATCACACCACACTTCTTTACACTCTTCATGCCACGTAGTGACCTACAACACTTCGATAAGTGCCATTTTCTGCCACAGTTTTTGCATAGAGATTTCCACTCGGGGCAATCGTTATGATTGGTCATGTGACCATTGTTGCCAGATTGAAAACACCTACCTCAAAATGACTTTAAAACATTACCTTGTTTTTCTCCTTTATCTGTACCACCCTTACCAAACAACAGTTTATCTTGTGCCTCTTTTTCTGGCCTACATGGATCAGAAACAGCTTTAACTACTGCCTCACCATTTTTCTCTACACTTGTCAAGTCTTTACGAATAATCTCAACACATGCTTTGGAGTGCTCATAGGTTTTTGTCATTGTCAAAACTTCCTGTAGAGAGAGATTATCCTTCTGCCATATTGCTTCTTTGGCATCTTCTAATGCACATCGCACATGAATTGGTCTCTCAAGCGCTCTTCCAAAGCCACAAGTAGAGGCTAATCTTCACAGCTCTGTAATGTATTGCTCAACAGTCTCTCCCTGTCACTTCATCCTCTTCCCGAAATGGAAACTCTCTAGAACAGTACTCATCTTTGCAAGATAGTGTAGATCCAATTTCTTAAGACATATTTCATAATCATTGAGACTAGCACCATCTCCATAACATAAACGCAGAAGATGCTCAAATACCTCAGACCCAAGACAGCAGATTAACAATGACATTTTTCTTTCTGCACTTAAAGATGTGCAGCACACCTTGGCATAGTGCAAGGATACTTTTCCCATTTGATCAAAGGTATAACAGTTGAGCTCAGGAAAAACAGAGGAGCTGGAACATTCTGCATCTTACCGATGCATGGAAACACAACTGCAGGAATGAAATTTAATTTTTAAATCAACCAAACTGTAATCCCAAGCACATATAACATCTCCAAAATATTAACTAATGCCAAGCAAGTGCTTGCAAATCACAGAAGATGAGGAATAAGATGCACACAGCAACTCTTACCCAGATGAAATATGTGTATATCAAAGAGCCACTAAAATGTGTGCATGTCGCAAAGGCATCAACTGCGAGTGACATAGACAACCATCCGTATGTGTTACAATGGATGGTAGTGTTAGCCACTAAAGACTAAAGAGAGGAGAATGGCAGAGAGATGTACCCCAATGCATGCATATAGCAGAAATGTAGCACCAAACAATCAGAGCTTATATCAGAAGGGCAACGGTGCCTAAAATGTCTCCCAATCCAAAATTGCCCCACGTTTACATCCTACGCATGGAGGTGTGGTCATCCAAGAGAGGATTTAGGTAACAGTGATGATGCTTGTCACCAGCGCATCAACTGTGAGCCTGCGCTCAAGTCACCAGTGTGTCTATCGTGTGCCTGCACTCAAGCGGGGCACCTACACTGACGTACAGTAAATGGCTCCAGTCAAAGCAAAATTAATAATCCAGGCATTACCTGGAAGTGCAACAGAAAGAAGCATGCTTCTCCCAAGAATTGTTCATACTCCAATGTGTCCCGTTGGGGTCTCCAATGCCACCAAACCAATTAAAGCTAGAGGTAGCTGTACCATATAAAATGATCCTGGTTGTCACAAGTGTTAAGTTGTCAAATGAAACACAGAGAACAGCTTAAGGGTTATTTTCCTTTAATCAAGATGAAACATAGCAGGAAACCCCATCTGCAGCTTCAGTCCAGCATACGCCTGGGGTTCCAACTGCTGTCCCACAATCACATAATCACATTCCATGTATTATGCAACAGTTTCCAGAACAGTGCTTCATCTCTTAGATATAGAACACTGATATGGAATACAGGATACCACACTGGGCTTTGGTTTTCGAGCTGGTATCTCCAAGCTTAAATCTGGCTATCATGAGTTATTCCATCTGGAATGAGGAATAATGTTTGGATACAGTTTTACTGGGTCAAAAACCATGTGATTCTAATTCTGAACAAATAATATTCTTATTCTGCTTCCATTGACAACCTGCTCTGAGCAGGTGGTAAATAGGAGCAGTGGTAAAGAGCCCGGAGGAGAGCCATATCTTGGGTTGGGAGAGATTGGTACCAGGCAGGGGGAGCAGTACTGTTGCTCTACTGTGTCATAAGAGGGAATTAGGAGGAGTAGAGCTACGCATATTTTCATTCACTCCGCCCAAACCTGTACTTCATTTTACTGATTGCCTTTCCATCCAGGAAAATTGGGCTTCACATTCCCACATTTAGTAATACCAGATATGGGAGCACCAGACACATGGAATTGGGCAGAGCCGCAACATTCTAGGACACCACTCTACCTAACTTGTAATCAGGCCTGTGAATGTAATTGAGAGTGTAATGCAAGTGCTGTCCCAGTGGGGGCCCACATAAATCCACCAGGAGTGCATTTTGAAATAGTGCCTACTATTTTGTTGGGTTTCTTCTGGTCCTTCTGAATGGACAGCAAAACACAGATAGGGAGTGAGAGGTTCACCCAATGCTCCAGGTCTATTTTCTGCATCTTCTCTAGTGAGGGCACTCACACTTTGTTTCCATCGTTACTAATGGCAAGATTATGATTCAAATGAAGACTGAGAATTCACTTTGTTTGAGCATCTCTTTCATTCTCTTAGCCCTTTTTCTGACCAATCTGTCATGTTCTAATACCCCAATTGCTCCATTTTCTTCTACTCCTAAAAGTGAATCAACAGATTTTATTCCACCCGAATTCTATGTATCCAACGTTACCTTGTCTGCTATGTTTTCCCCTGCCTATTATCCTAAGCATATCTTTAATGGCAGGTCCTATGACCTCTGTACCTCCTCCAACCAGATTGGACACAGATTTTTCATTCTGGCTAGCCTTCATTCTTCTCACCTTGCCTGGTTCATCTGTCCCCAGCTTCCTGTTTCTCACTGGCTATTCTTCAACTCAATCCCTTAGATACATTGACATTCTTTGCTTTTTCTCTCCTATATACAGGGGCGGCTCCTCCGCAATCGTGGAGGAGCATTGCCCCACTGGGTTAGAGGCGGCAGTAAAAAAATAAAACTATATTTCAATATTGTTTTAATTTTAAGCTGCTGGCTCAGCCAGCATGTGCAGGGAGGTGTGGGGCTGAGGCATGGGAGGGGAGAGGAGGAGTGCTACATGCACTCTCTAAATGCTCATGTGTGTTTGGCTGACCAAAACACACATATGCACTTAGGTTTCCTAACCTGGATGTATTGAACAGCCAGGTTTCAGAAACACCACAGATCCCTGAGCAGAGCGGACCGTCTTTCGAGCCTGCTCATGCCAATCGATTGGACAGGGAGTCTGTGATGTAGTCACATTGTCTGCTGGGACAAGGAAGTCCTAGCACCGACGCGGTAGGCGGCAGGAGTGCGGCAGTAGATAGGTTTAACTTTTTATTTTTTATTATTATTATAAACAGTCCCTTGTCCCCCCCTCCCCTGTGCCGCGTGCTCTACACCACCCTCCACTTTTTGTATGTTGCGGCCGCCACTGCCCACTTATTAATTCCTCTCAATTCTCATCTCTGTACATTCACCCTAAACTCTTTTATCACACCTCTTTTGCCAAGCCCTACCACCGGTGTTGACACAGAATAAGAGAAACAAAAATATAGTGGGACAAAATAACGAGTCAAGAATATTGAGGATAAAAATATTGTGAAGGCAAATTTTATAGTTCAGTAAAGTTTTACTCCTATGTACTATGACAATATATATTCTTTCCTTCCTTATTTAAGTCCCAAGCTCACTATAGCACTCAAATGACCTGATTTGCCCTTCTCATCTTTAAATTCATTTGCTGGAGGATAGATATGTGTTTAATATCACTGAATGTCTGATATTTCACACCTCCTCTCACACCATTTTTATTTATTTATTTTACAGAGTTTTATATAGCGCGAACTTGACCCGAATCGGGTATCAGAGCGCTTTAAATAGCACCAGTTGTATTACATGAGGAGGACACATTCATTTTTTTTTTTTAGGCACGGGGAGATTAAGTGATTTGCCCAGAATCACAGGATGTTTAGCGTCATTGACAAGACTCAAACCCAGCTCCGCAGATTCGAGGTTGACCACCCTAGCCGTTAGGCCAACTGAAAGCCTCAACCTCCAACCTAACTAGCTCTCCATGTCTTAACCTAATCAGAATCCTACTCGAGTCTTCTCTCATTGAGTTGAACAACTAACAGCTAACTCTGGATCACCTAGCAGGTTCATAAGTAGAGTGCAATGGGGGACTGTAACAGTGCAATCAGAGGTTTCCCTAATCTTCCAGATAAAGCATGTAACCGTTGAAAATATTTCCATTTCTGTGAGATGGGAAAGCTGTAGTCTCATGGGAGCGAGGAGAACGTTTTAATCACACGCTGAGAAAGAACATCATTGTTAGACCTGGCAACGCTGCCGTGGTTTGCCCATGACTGTTTGCCTTCTGACCTTCTGTTTTGCTGACTTCATTTTTGCTGGCTTTAGGATTCTGGGCACTTTAGCACTGCTAACCACTGCTAAGGTGCATATACTCTGTACTCAAAACATGGTAACATTGATTTATCCACAATTGGCATATGTAATTTCCTTATAAGTCCTCAGTAGAGTGCAGTACCTGTGCCTATATGTGCCTAGGTACTGTAAATTAAATGCTACTAGTGGGCCTGCAGCACTGATTGTGCCATCCACTCAGTAGCCCTTTAAACATAATTCAAGCCTGCCACTGCAGAGCCTGTTTGTTCAGTTTTTATCTGCCATTTCGAATTGGCAAGTTAACATACTTCTCAGGCCCAAACCTTCCCTTTTATGACATGTAAATCACACCTATGGTACGCCCTAGGCAGCCCTATGGGCAGGGCGCAATATAGTTAAAAGGTAGGACATGTACATACTTTTGAAATGTACATGTCCTGGTAGTGAAAAATTGCTAAATTCGATTTTCACTACTGCAAGTTTTATCACTCCGATAGGTTAACATTGGGATTGCCTTAAAACATCTTTTAAGTGTAATTTTTCAATAGGGAAAATAAAGAGATTTGCAATGTGGTGTCTCTGGACCCACAGTCTGAAATCACAATTTATGGTGAAGTCAGATTTTAAATTGAAAGCCTGGTAATGGCACTTTTATAAAGTTAGCATTTTCTTACTTTTACCATTCTGTGCCTCTGCCTGTCCCTGAATACCCGCCTGGGTGAGGTGGCAGCTGGTCTTTGTGCATTTCCTCTAGAAATTCACACAAAGGGAGCTGGGTGTGACATGTGCATCCTGATGGCCCATCACTAGAATGATGGACCTTTCTGACTTAGATTGGAAGAGAGGAGCTAACACTTACACCTGAATAGGGCCATGTCTGTCTCCAAATAAAGAGCTGCCTACCCCCCTGTAGTGAGTCTGGAGACAGGGCAGGAAAGGCAAGGATCTTGTGAACTTTAAAGGCCTCTTTGAAGTCTCCCCCACTTCAAAGGCACTTTTGGGTATTAGAAATGGACTCCTGACACCACCAAATCGGAACTTTGCTGGAACTAAGAACTTTCTGCCTGTAAAAAGAGCTGCTTTGCTGTAGAAGGGACTGCCACATTGCTAACTGCATTGCTGTGTTGACCTGATGCCTGCTGATTGCTGTGCTGTAGTAGGGACTGTCCCTTTTCTACTTACTCTGCTGTGTTGGCCTATGGCCTGGTGCTACTTGGCTGGGAGTCAGAGGGGCTACACCTGCTCTCTATATCCCTGAGCCTAAGTTTCTCGAAGGACTACTTGGCCTCCCTCCTGTTCTCTGAAGTCTCAGGTTCACAAAAGACTTCTTGCAACTTCACTGGTGCTTCTGGACTCTGCCATCTGTGAGTCCTACCCCTGTCTGAGAGGCCCCCTCCAGTCTTGGGCCTCACAGGTGGGTTCTGCAGCTGCTTCTGCAAAAATCAAACCACTGTGACTACTGCACCAATCAAAACCAATACAGTGCCTTCCAACACTGAGGCAGTGCCGATCTGAGTATATCCCTATACATCTCAAAAAAGACACATTGACCTGACTGCGAGATTCAACGATCACGCAGTGTTGATCTGAGATCTCAACTGTGAGGCTCGACGACAATGCAGCGCCGATCTGAAGAATCCGCTGCAAGACTCAACTTCGATGCTTTGACCCAAACTGCGTGATTTGAAATCAACACATTGAGCCTCTGATGCCAAACCTTATTCCATACAAAGGTACTTTTTCAGTGGGCCCTGTGTGGGTCCTGTAGTCAGCCTGTCCTCCATCGCGGTTGGCCTGGAACTTTGAATTTACCACGGTCTATCGCGACCTCAAGTAACCTTTCAGCACTATTGAAGTCTAAGAACTGTTTTAGAATTAATCTTTAAAAATTCACATCTCAAATTCTACTTATTGGATTTTTGTCATGTTGGTCTTGTTTTACTCAGATAAATATCCTCTATTCTTCCAAACTGGTGTGGAATCTTTTGTGGTGTTTTCACTGCGCTACTGAAATTTAAGTGTTGCACACATGCTTTAAACATTGCCTCTTAAGCTAAGCCTGACTGCTCTGTGCCAAGCTACCAGAGGGTGCGCACAAGTTAATTTAGGTTGTGTATCTGACTTACCCTGGCTAGAATTGCGGCTCCTCCTTCAACAGGGTGTATACTCTACCAACCAGAAACCTACATTTCTCACAATCATCCACATATCGAATCTTATGAGCTTTCCAACGGGGCCAATTCATTTTCACCCCCACCAGTGATGTCAGCATTACATCATAACAGTGCTTTGGAGTATAGAAGGTCAGGGATTCTCAGAAGTTTCAGAAGGCCTGTCCCCAAGCATATTGAGAAGTGTGTATAATAGGGCTGGAGAGCTGGGTAAATCGAGGCTGTGCAGTAGCTTATCACTCATACTCAGGATATGTTGCTATGACCCAGTGAGGTGTTGCTCTATGGGTGTCTTTCAAGTAGATTGAGTGTGCCAGCTGCTGTGCCAACCAATAACATCCTATGTGGAGTAAGTGGAGCTCTTTTTCATGGAGGAAGTGTAGAACTTGGAGTCTATCAATCTCAGCTTATTGCCCCTCCATGTGAATTGAGAAATGGTAAATTGTATATCTCTAAAAAGAATTGTGGGTATGAAGAGAGGTATAATGGCAAATGAATAGGTAAACTTGGGTATCACATTAAAAAAGGAGAGATTTAGGTGTGCCCACTTATGAGACCCTCTTTTCATCTTGTCAATGATCGGGGATAGGATGTCCTGCACCATTTCTCGAAAACCCTGATTAATTATTGTGCAGAGGTATTTACATTTTCTCTTAAGCCATTTAAATGTGAATGTCCCAATAACTGCTTTCATAGTGGTTAGGTTTAATGAAAAAGATTCCATTTGGACCAATTTATTTTGTATGCCAATCATTTGGAAAAGTAGTTTAATTATGTAATAAGTGATGTGGCTAAGTTCAAGGTGTTTGGGTATGGTCTAGGGGTTGTTTTCTTTATAATAGAATGCCTTGATCTCTCTTGCTGTCATCACAATGCCCTTAATGTCTCCTCGTCAGACTTCATGAGATCGGTCTGAGGGGGACGGTGCTCAGCTGGTTTAGATCATTCTTAGCGGACCGTCGACAAACGGTCTGGGTCTCCCCAAGCTCTGCCGTGATGCCGCCTTTGGGAGTCGGAGTCCCTCAGGGCTCTGTGTTGAGTCCGACTCTTTTTAACATCTTTATGACTCCATTGGCCGCTCTGGCAGAGTCCTTGGGGGCCCAGATCGTATCCTATGCCGATGATACTCAGCTCCTCTTTACGTGTGGGAAAGGTGAGGAGTTTGACGGAGAGAGTATTCGTGAGTGCCTTGGGGCTGTTTTCAAATGGTTCCAGCTGAACAGCCTGAAATGCAACTCAGATAAGTCTGAGGTACTCTTTTTTGGTTGTACCTCTGATCCAGATTGGCAGGAATGGTGGCCGACTAATATGTTTCCTCCTGCACATTCCTCCCAGCAGGCAAAAAATTTGGGAATTAAGATCGACAATGGTCTGACGCTGAGATCTCAGATCGTCGGTCTTACGGGTACATGTTTTGGCCTCCTGAAGATGCTCCGGAAGTTTCTTCCTTTGCTTTCAGAAGAGCACAAGAGGATCACTGTGCAGGCCTTAATTGGCTCCAGATTGGACTATTCTAATGTCCTATATCTGGGTCTTCCGGAATATCAGTTACAGCGCCTTCAGGTGGTCCAGAACTTGGCTGCTCGGGCTATCTTCGGCCTTCATAGGCGAGCCAGAGTGTCTGGCCTTCTGCAGTCGCTGCACTGGCTGCCTATCCGGAAGCGGATAGTCTTCAAGGCGTTGACGCTGGCTCATAAGGCTCTCTATGCCTCGGGCGCGAAATATCTGCAAAGGAGGCTTACTTTTTATCGCCCGGCTCGATCTTTGCGATCCGAATCTCTCTTCCTTGCGGTGGTCCCTCGAGTAAAGAGGGCCCGCGTAGGGGGTCGTTCCTTCAAGCTGAAGGCATCGCAGCTTTGGAATGCTTTGCCATTGTCTGTACGTAGCACGTCTAATTTGCTGACCTTCAGGAAGGGCCTTAAAACTTGGCTCTTTGCCTCTTAGCATGCTTTCTTCCTCAGTTTTGCTGTCTTTCTTTTGTCTTTCTGTGTTATGATTTTATGTTTTCAAGCTGCCAATAAAAAGCGGCGGGACACTCCAATGGAGTAGCCGTGCGCTATAGAAATCCTACATAACATAACATAACATTATTACGGATAGAAATCACCAGGGGTACTAATGCCAATAGTAACAGCAAAGGGAGAGTATGTGGCCTTACTGCTAGAGCAATCAACCTCGATGTTGGGGAGCTGGGTGCGAGTCTCGGCAGGGCACTCAACATCCTGTGATTCTGGGAAAATCAGTTAATCTCCCCATGCCTAACATAAAATGAATGTGTCCGTCTGTAACACAACTGGTGCTCATGAAAAGCGCTCTGGTACCTTCCGGTCAAGTTTGCTCTATATAAAAGTTCAGGGGGAAAAAGGGTGACATCGGGCAGCCTTGTCTAGTGAAGCAGTGCATGTGAAAATAAGGGGAACTAAAGTAACCACTGCCAACTAAGGGAGAAGAGGTATATTACATTCCATTAGTCAATGTGAAAAGAAAATGGTCAAATCCCCATTAGTTCAATCAACTGGAACACATACATTCATTCTACCAGTTCAAAAGCCTTTCTGACACCCAGGGAAAAGAATTTCTCCTCCAAATTGTCTTGTAACTGCCAAGGTATGTGGGAGAGAGTATGTACATGATTAATTCAAGAATGCCTTGGTGTAAAGCCTACTTACAAGGGGTATATAAGTAGTGTGATGAATTTACTCAAGTGGTTCACCAGGATTTTAACTAAGATTTTTACGTCAGCATTAATAAGCGCTATAAGCCTACAGCTGGAGCATTCCAATTGATAATTTCCCAGCTTAGATATCACAGGAATCCGAGCTCTAAGAATATTTTTATTAATGTGGTCCCTCTCAAGCGCTTCATTAAACACAGAGTGAGAACGGGGTTCAGGAGCACTTTGGCCATTTTAAAATTACTGGGAAGCCAAATATTCAGGGTGCCTTGCCAGTGGCCATGTAGTTTATCGCGCCGTCTTCCATCGTAATTTCACCTTCAAACTCATTCGACTCGCCACTGGTAAGCATAGGCCATTGCAAACCATTATTCCAATTGTTTTGTCCATCAGTCCTGTAGAGGAGTCATAGGTACAGACAAACTCATGGTACTTCTGGAATCCCATAGTTATGTCCATCAGGAGTATAAGGAGACAATCATCAGAGCTGGTTTAGGCATGGATCAATCCAGATGACTCCAGTTGTTTAAGTGATTTTGCTTAATAGAAAAGATAACTTTTTCCACCTCAGTTGTATATAGTGTGCTGAGGCTGTTTGGCAGACATGAGTACATGAGTTCTCTCTGAGGGTTGTGTGAGGATAAGCGAGAATAAGCAGCTGTCATATTCCTGATTCTGGCCTTAAAATGAAGCAGAGTCTATGTTCTTTGTGACGTGGCCAAGGCAACATCCCTCATCAGCATGTCTCTTATAGTAAACTTCCCAGCCCCCTAATATTTGAGCCAGTGTGAGGGAGCCCTTATTGTCTGAGATGTATTGCTCCATGTGCGAGCATGAGCACGATGGTCTCTGTAATTAGAGAGGTTCAGCCACCAGGGACTCTTCGGGGGATTTTGTAAATCTAGGTCTAAATGGATATCAATGAGGGCATTATCAGACACCGCACAGGGCATTATAGATGCAATAAGCAGGTGTTGTAGGAGAGTGGGCGTGAATAGAAAGTAGTCAATGCTAGTCCTTATTTCATGAGAATAGGAGTTGATGGTGTAGTCCCTCTCACAGGGGACTAATAGCCTCCAGGGTTTCTGCAGCACGTTGCCTTGGATGACATCTAACATGGTACTTCTGTATTTATCATTATGCAGATCAGGTCTTGCCTGACCTATCGAGAATGGGATCAAGCGTAATGTTCCAATCCCTCTATACTAGCTCTTATGGAACCAAAGGACGTGAGCAATCTTCTGATTTTAGAGAGACACATGGGCTTGTCAGTTATGGGTAAATATATGATACATGCAATAATGAATATAGCTTGAACATTGATTCAGCTAAAATATACCTCTCATCTACATCTAACCATGTGTGCAAGAAGGAATAGGGAGGTTCTTATGTAGTAGGATTGCCACTCCGCTCTTCCTAGGACTTGATATATCCTCTGTAGGAGGAACAAAGCTAGGTAAAAAACTATTGGGCTATTGGACTTGCCTCTTTGTAGAGGGTCTTACCCCAAACCTTTTGCCTTCACCCTTGTGTCTCTTGAGCCCGTTTGTGTTGGCTTTTAGTACTCTACACACTTTACTACCTCTATCCACTGCTAAAGTGTGCATGCTCTCTCTTTTAAACATATAAAATTGGATTATAACCAATTTGCATATTTAATTTACCTGTAAGACCCTAGTGAATTGGTACTACGTGTACCCAGGGCCTATGCAGTAAATTCTACTAGTGGACCTTCAGCAATGATTGTCCCACCCACTTAAGTAGCACTTTTAAACATTGCTCTGGCCGGCTATTGAAGCCTGTATGTACATCTTTAAACTGCCTTTCGACCTGGCTAAATAACCTTTATGCAAATCCTAGCCCTTCCTTTTTAATACATATATAAGTCACCCCTTGAGCAGACTCTACACAGCCAAGAGGGCAGGGTGTAGTATATTTAAAATGTTGGACCTGTACTTTTTCATGTCCTGGTAGTGAAAAGCGATTACATTCATTTTACAGTACTGCAAGGCCTGGCTCTCCCATAGGATAACATTGGGTTAATTTATTACATTTAATAAGTGATAGGTTTTGTTTGGTAGCTGATAGGACTGTCAAGTTTGGTGGCTAACGTTTTTTTATTTAAAACCCTCTGTAATGTTCAAGTTTGATTTAAAGTCACAATTTTGAAAATGTCACTTTTTGAATGCTGGCATTTTCTTGTCCCAGCAATTTGGTGCCTGCGGCCTGTATCGTGGGTCACATGACTAGGTGTAGCTGGCAGCTGGTCTTTGTGTATTGATCCCAGACAGTGAGACACATTGGTAATAGTAGCTGGCAGGATGGGCCATCTCTGACTTGATGAGGGGTAGGAGCTGTCACTGTCACCCTCCACACTTGCACATCACAGATGTCCTGCCCAGCACACTCACAAAGAGTTGTGGCACTTGTTTTTCCTGAGCCCAGACAAGCTGGGACCAGGACAGGGAGGCAGGAAATTTCAAACACCTCTGAGGATGGAACCCTCCAGAACCTTTTCCTACTTCAAAGTGGGCACCAGGTATAAATAGAGGGCACTCAGCCCCAACTCGTCAGTATATCTCTGGACCTGTGGACGACTCACAAGGACTGTAGTGCTGCTCTGCAAGAAAAAATGTTACTCTGCTGACCTGCATTAAAAGGACCAGGCTTGCATATTGAACTCAGGAGCACTAAAGGGACTTCAAGGGCTAGTTGGCTGGACTCCTGATCAGAGCCTCAGAGACATAAAAGGCTCCAACCAGCTGGAAATCAGCACCTGGACTCAGTCTTCTGTGAGTCCTATCCCCCCAAGTGATGACATCTGAGTCCAAAACCCTTAGAAGTGGGCCTGAAGGTGCTCTGACAACACTGTTGTTGTCCTGTGGGCAGAACCAATGCAGTGTGATGCATCTCGTCGCAGCACCACTTCGTGACCACTGCAGCACGCACATCCCCGATGCTGGAAGTTGCTTCGCAGCCCGCAACCACCTCAGAACCGCCACTGCATAACTCATCCTTGATGTAGGCATTTGCACCGCAAGACCCTGGTCGATGGAATCATCGACAATAACACAGGAGTCTGCATCGCAGCCCTGCAGCTTCTTTGGAATCGCGGTGTGTGCTGCATCTTCGATGACAGACTGTGCATTGTAAGCCTCTTGTCAAAGGCATCCTAAACGATAATGAAGGACTCTTCATCACAGCCCTGCAGCTTCTTGGAACAGATGTTACGCAATGCATCCTGGACACAGGATTTCACAAATCTCTGCAAACCAGGATTTATGGTACTTTATAAAGTGGGTCTAACTTGGTTCCTGTATCTGGCCCATGCTCTATTTGGTTGGCCTGAACTTTTGACTTTGTCCCGGTCAATTCGGCCAGATAACCACTGTTGCCGCTTTGTGCTTTTACACAGTATTTTTAGTTAAAACTTTGAAATTGCATATCTAAGGTTCTACTGATTGTAATTTTGTTGTTTTGCTCCCAAATATTTTATTACATTTTGCTCTATCTTTTCTAAATTGGTTTAGGATTTTTCTTTGTTGTATTTTCACTTTATTGCAGTTTAAATTGCTGCATAAGTCCTTTACACATTTCCTCTAAGTTATGCCTGACTGATTTCTGCCAAGTTACAGATGGTTAGCAGAGGTTCATTTGGGGTTTGCTTGGGACTTCACCATGACATAAATTGTGGCTGCTGCTTCAGTAGGCTTTCAACCCCCCTCCCTCCCCAGTGAGCAACCTATCTTCCAACATTGGCCAAACAGCAAACAAACATACTGTGTAATAAAGCAAAATCAGAGTCTGAAAATGCCCTGGTCAATCCTTTTGCAAAGATCTTGACTTGTCTTTCATGGCAGAGGGTTTTCACGATGATGGTTTGCCATTCTGCGACCATTTCCATGTGATTGACTCCCAACGTCAGTACTTGTCATGATCTGAAGAGTTCATTTAATTCACACCATCAGGCACCATGGACAGAATTATATAACTTGTGTGCATTGTGTCCATGTCAACGGTGTCCAGGTAGTCCAAGAAAGAGTTCAGTGCTCCTGGATCATGGTATTCTGTTGCGCAAAGTAATGACCATAGTGACTGGTTCGAAAAAGATAGAATTAATGTCTGTTTTGTAAATAAGTACAGTGGGACAAACCATATCCCATGATTACGGGGCACCTGTGTTAACCATCCAGTATGATGCAATGCAAGATTTCACCACTAGGTAGAAATGGTGAGAGAAATTGTAAGGGAAAAGAAAATGTCAATGAAAAATACCCAAGCATTTGTAGAAGTTCGGCCAGTGGACTATGCGCTTTGTATCAGAAGGTGCCAGAATTACTTTCGAATGTTGATGCTATTTTGCAGTTTAATCTTTTAAAAATCACTACTTTTTGGATTTTTGTCATTTTGGTCCTGTTTTATTTATTCAATTTTGCTCTATTTGTCTAACATGGTGTGGGATCTTTTTTGTGTGATATTTACACTGTTTTACTGGTTGTTGTTTTGCACACGTCCTTAACACACTACCTCTAAATTAAGCCTCACTGCTGTATGCAAAGCTACCAGGGATGAGCACAGGTTAATTTACGGTGTGCTTGTGCCTTAGCCTGACTAGGATTGTGGTTGCTGCTTGACCAGGCCTCACGCCCCAATCAACCAGTAACCCAATTTCTAACAGGAAGTTTCTGCTCATAATGCCTTTACTGTTAGATTAACTTGCACTGATGCAATGCAAAATCCACAGCTGCCAACCCGCTCTCTGCTTTCTTTCAAGACAAGATCTTCTATCACATTGCCTAACATCTATATACACTAAAGGCTCAAAATGTGATCTGATCATTCCAAACGATCTCCAACTAACCCCGGCTGACCCCCATCCTTGTTAAGTGGTCTGACCACCTTCAGGTTCCATTCACATTAACCTTAGGCCATTGTAAACCCTGCGTCAACAAAAAGACGAGACAGTTTGGTTTCGGCATTCCAAGAACATAAATATTAACATTCCTGCAAGAAGGGCTCGAGTATCTGAAATCGAGAATCAATACTGTTGCTGCGATGAATTATAATAATTGCATGAAAGACCTGATCGAAGATTTTTACTCTGCTCAAAAGTAAGAAGAAAAGACCAGTGCTCTCTTCTCCCTGGTTCTTGCAAGAATTATGTGAGGAAAGAAAAACCGAAAGAAGACTCGAGAATACATGGAGACAATCCCCTTCTCCAACTAAGCTCTCTCAGCTCAGATAAGCAAGAAAAAACTACACAGATCAAAAATACATGGCAGAGTCCTAGTTCATCAAAGCACTGCCGCACTCCTCCAAGAACTGCCCAAAATAGCTGTTAAAATAGTCAATCAGATTCTAAACTAAACTAAAAAATCTAAACTTAAAAAAAAAATAGTCAATCAGTACAATACCTCCATCTCTATTGAGGCACTGAATCCAAATGTGAAGATTCTGGGAAATTCCTCATTGAGAATGTTAGGCCCGTTGAACTTTCGCTTCACCCAATCTCTGACTGTCTGGGTAATTGTAAATTAACCTTTACAGCTCAGATAACCTGGCCTCATTTGATCAAATTCTCAAAATGTAAGTTATTTGAAACTTCACCGAGGTAAAACCCTCTAACCACTTTATTGATGTGGTGCCCAGGAATATATGTAAGAAACTGGGCAAACATCTGCCACCTTATATGATGCTCTGATACATTCCTCACTTGCTGAAGGCACTTACACCTTCTCTATGTTCTACTCCTTGTCTTGCACCTTTTAGAAGACAACTTAAACTCACCTTGTTGAAAAGACACTTTGGCAGACTGAGAATGTGCAAACTCCTCTTTTTGCTCCGTTTATCCTGCCTCTACTGCCATATATATTTTTACTCGTATAAATCACTCTAATGCCCTTGAGCCATGTTCACGCTATAGAAAACTGTATAGAAATGTAAATAAATACATCGATTTGTTTGATCACCTGCACACCGGATTGTACTTTTTTGTATGAGGCAACCTGTCCTTCTGCGCACATCTGCGCACACTGGATATATGCCCATAGTATGATCTATCTATCTATCTATCTATCCATCCATCCATCCATCCATCCATATATGTAAATATATATATATATATATATTTTTTCCAATGAGGCCTGTTTTCTAATCGATATATATTTTAACTCTTGTGAGATGTGAATATAATGCACTGTTTTCTCATCAATCCATTGTGTATTTCCTTTTTCCCGTGACTGGATCACTAAAACTGAAATTGTGCCATGTCAAAAATCATCCCAAACAACACAAAAATGTCAATACTGATACCATTCATTCAATAAATTCCCACAATCACACGTGCCACTCGTAGTGATCGAAACTGTATTAGTTAGAAAAAAGTTTTTTATTTTTTATTTGAATCAAATATAAAAATAAAAAACTTTTTTCTAACTAATATGGCTTCGATCACTATGAGTGGCACGTGTGATTGTTGGAATTTATTGAATGAATGGTATCAGTATTGGCATTTTTGTGTTGTTATGGATTATGTATTGGCCTAGCCTTGCTGATTGAGGGCCAGAACGCTTTATTGATTGCTAATGTCAAAAATCATAACACTACTCGATGAATCCAGCTACCTCTGATTTTAGGTAGTAAATCTTTCCTTGGGACCCTCCTCCTTCCCCTTACATTGTCTCTGAGGTGCACACTCCAGCTGCAGCCTTGATCACGACAGTGTTCGCGTTACTTTTCTATCGCTGCGCAGGTCTGCATTTGTGCATGAGCTCTTTTTATGCGATGCTGCAAGGAGAGCAGCCGAGAGATGAGAATATTGGCCGTCTCCCATGGAGGTGCGGTAAACGCAGGGACGTGGAAGTATCTGGCTTATCTGCCTAAAGTCTTCACCCTGCTGGCCGGCCACAAAGGGATCAGAAGAAACAGAGAACTCAAGAGAGCAGAGAAATCTTCCCCATAGCTTTCGCTCCTTTGAAGGATAAATTGCTCCAGGGCCTCACCTCTTTGCCTGTCTCGAGGAGGTCAAGAAATGCGCTGTCACTCCTACAATTATGATTAATGATTCAACTGCTAGTGACAGGGAATCAGGCGGCAGTGTCTGGTGTACAGCAGGACTACATCAGCCTCGCAGTGCGTCAAGCCGGCGCGCTGGCAGGAGATCCGTACGCCTGGGCTGAGGGGTCAGGTGTCAGCCGCGCGCTTTCTTTCTCCCTTCGAGGCTAATATTTATCAACCTACTGTGCTGTGGACAAAATAGTGCCTATGCAGAGCAAGCCACAAACATGAACAGACAGAGAAAAAATAAAGAAAAGCGCTGTGGTTTCTAATATTTTACAGCTCGTTTGTCTCTTCAAAAAGAGCAGTGACATTGTGCCATGATTTCCTGAGCAACAGGTTCTTTTATGAGTCTACATTTTCGCTTTATCTCACACTGGAGTTAGGAGGAGGTAGTTAATAAATACATTTTAACTCCTTGCATGCACTGTGAAAATAAGGCTCCCTTAATATGAAATATACTAAGACTACTGCTATTACTACTACTACTACTAAGAATAATAAAAATAATATTGTAATATTAATATAGGTTTACTTTATTTGCTTTATTTTTGAGTACTTACATGCACAGTACACAGTGAACACAGAAATGTAGAAATAAATGTTTAAATGTGAAGTTTGCTAAAGTATCCGAAAAATGCTGTCTGCTTTCTTACATTACTTCAGCCATTTCTTTGATTCACTGACAAGGGCTGAATTATCTATTCTTCTTCTAACACTCTGTTTGCTACAAGGCCCAAAAATGTCAGCAATCAGTATGATGTAGCTGGCATAACTGCATAAACAATCAGGGATGGACTGAGAACCCAAAGTAGCCCTGGCAAATGTTGTCAGGCCAGCCCAAATATGGACCATAATGAGTGCAGCGAGTGAGATTGACCACTACAAGGAGGATTTGGGGGTTCTCCCGCAACCCTAAAAACGTTTGGCAAAAATGTCGCATCCTACAACACATTTTTCCTAATGTATTCTGTTGTATTAGCTTTTAAAGCATAGTAAATTATGACTAAAGGTTCCCTGTTTTTACAGATTTGTGCAGATAAAGACAGACAGAAAACAATGTGCTTTCTGTCTGCATTAATTGTTAAAGGTGGATAAATACAGAAAATTGCACCTCTTTAAGTGAGCCACTGTGCTGTCTTTCATGAATTATAGCCCAACAGCTGAGCAGATGGACAGCATGGAAAATGAAAATAAAAAAAGCAGAATGACATTTCTTTAAATAATGGCATATGTCAACATACATTTGTGGTATAATGCTAATATTTACCAGTGGATGTACAGTTATGTAATATTTGGTAGCTTAACCCGTTCGATAACCCGTTCGATGCGCCCGTCGGCCAACGGCCGTCACGAGCACTACCTCTGTAGTGCTGCGCACATCCGTTGGCCGACGCGGCCCCGCCCGCGCAAGAATTTACCCGCACCGTGGCGGATTTTACGCCACGGTTAACGGGTTAAATAGCAAAAACAGGACAGGCATCAACGCATGATTGTGTGTCGATCAGTTAAATAAATATGGAAATGTACAGTTTTACAACTTAATCTTTACACAACACAAAATAAATATGGATAAATACAGATAAAATGTACGGAAAATAAATATGGAGAAATACAGATGGAAATGTTAGAAAAATAAATACCAAAAAAACGGAAGCCCTAATTATGACCTTACAGTGCACAAGAATACAACAATCTTTGTTAGGGCTCTTCAATGATTCCCTCACTATCACCCTCCACCAGTGCCTGTCATCTCTCCTTAGGCTCTCTCTCACATGTATTTCATTTGTTTTATAGTGCCTCTCATAGAAGTGTAAGGTGTGGAGACACTTTACATCACACACAAATACAGTACTAATGAGTAATACACATGTAAATCAGTGTTATGAAAAGGTTACAAATACAAGATGTAGGATTCACATGTCTACCAATACTGGTAGGCATTTTTTAAGAGTGCTTCGTGTGGAGAAGCACAAACCCAGGATTCAGAAAGTAACAAAGTGGTGAGGGTTGGCTTTAGTAATACAAATGTATTTCTACCCAAACAAATCATTTCTAGCAAAAATTAGGATAATTAAAAAGTCTAAAAAAAAACCATATAAATGCCTAACCTGTACCATGTAGTTTGCATGTAGATCTTCGATGGCGCTTCATAGCTCACTTTGCTATAATATGATTAGGGCTCCCGGTTTTATGGTATATATTTTTTTAACATTTCCGTCTGTACTTATCCATATTTATTTTTTGGTCATTTTATCTGTATTCATCCACATTTATTTTTGTTGCAAGCATATAAAGATGCTGCAGCTAGTATTTTTTCACATGTATTTAAATAGGCAATGCGCACTTGGTTGTTACAGGATAAGATAGATGTATGTAGACGGGTAAATGGGTTTCTGCGTTTAACAAAGAGATCTTTTGTTGTTACTTGCAGTTCATAAATTGTAATCCTTCTAATATAGCACAGTGAGCTAAGAAGGACATGTGGCTCCTACACCTTGTAACCTTCACTATCTTATTTCAACACATCCTACACATTGATTTACACACATATAATTTATTGTCACTGTATAATGTGTACGTGTGATGTAAAGTGCTCTGACACCTGTCATTGGGATGAGTAACGCTATAGTTATATAAAAGAAATGAAACAAAGTAGTGGTATTTAAAATTAGTATATGTGTAAATACTGGGACAGACATACACACTTAACATTTCTACAGAGCATGCCTATCTCTTATATACAGGGACTGAAGAAAGTCAAAAAAGCATGCCTGTCTTAACCCCTTCGACGCTCATGACGGAACGGTTCCGTCATGAGCGTCGGTTGGGCTGTGCTCATGACGGAACCGTTCCGTCATGAGCCCGCCCGCGCAACGAACCTTCAGCGTGGCGCGGGAATCCGCGCCGCGCTGAAGGGGTTAAATACCTGTGAAATGATAACCTGTGTGCATTTGTTTTCCCTCCATTGCCTTTAGGTGTGCATTTCCCCCTCGCTTCCCCAATAGCTCCCAGCCAGGATACTCCAACAGAAGTAGGCCTGATGGCCCCTTAAAGTCTGCCTTTGTTATGGCTACAACCTACTGCAGTACCTCCAGGAATGGTGCACTTCTCCACCCGGGGAAAACGATGCTGTTAAAAGAATGACGAGAAAACGAAAGTAGAGCTAAGCTGGCAAACTCTGTAAAGTGGTGCTAATACATTTAGGTGTAACCACTGTGTTTTGCTTTATTTATTCTTACAAGTTTTGAACTTATAATTTTCCTTCTTTTGTTATCCGTTCCGAAGCTGCACTCGAAGAGAAAAATGTCAGGAAACGAGGACATTTCCAACAAAAGTGTTTCTTTCTGTTTTTAGATCCATTTCACAGGGAATCCTTACAAAAAGATAACGTCTGAAGCAGCTGAAACCTGGCTGACCAGTCCACAGAGGCAAACGTGATGTTATTGTAGCAACAAAAAATCTCCCAGTTAAACATATTTACTGACATATTTCTGTTTCTTTTTATAAGGACAATATTTTTCCATCTGTATTTATATGCAAAGATCCGTTTAAACTGAAAACCAAGAGCCTTAATTATGATTGTAACTTTTGAACTGCACAGTAACAATGGGTCTCTGTGACAAAAGCAGTAACCCACTAAGCTATGCACATAAAACATTGTGATCTGCATGCTACATGTCCTTTGCAGCAGGCATGTTAACCCTCCGTGCTTCCTTAGATGAGTCAAAACTGCCACTAGACAAAACTATTATCTTTCTCCAGCAAGTCGTTTAATCACCAGAGGAATTTTGACACTTTTATTGTTGCCTGAAACCTACTGGATATACAAGGAACTCTGTAGCAGGTGCTTTCAATACTGCTGCATTGCTACACAAACCGGCCCCACTACCGAACTAGCCCCCCACATTTCCAGACTTCGGGTGAAATGCCCAATGACTGGTGCGGCAGGTCCAGCCTTGCAAATACTGTGGACTCAGTCCTCAATTGCTTATGTATGAATTAAATCCCTCCCCCATGTCCGCCAGGCTTGCAAATTATTGGATGACTCACTGAATCATGCAGTGGTATGGATGTATGATATTACCACATGTGCCTTTACAATGCAGCCTTTATAATGCATGCCTTTATCACGCAAATGCTGTTACCATGCTTGGTAAGTATATTTAAGGTAAGTAAAACCCCCAAGCACCTCCCCCTTTTTAAATTACCTTTACCACTTCCCAACCCTAAACCCTAAAATAACCCATACCATCCTGTATCTTTACCCACACTTAACCTGAAAATGTACCCTTACCACTCATAAAATTTGCACACCCCTTAAACCCTAAATTATCTTTACCCCTACCCATCCTCTAACCTCACATTTAATATATATGTATTACCTACTGGCGGTCGCCAGTAGGTAGTTATAGTTAGGGCCTATTTTCCATAGGAAATCCGCAACATTCTATTCCCAATAAGTCTGGCGCCAGTTGACGAATCCTCGCGAAATTTTCTGAACTTTTGGCCAGCTCCGCTCGGCTCCTATCCTGAAAGTTTTGTGGTGATTCGTCAAGTGGGGGCCGAGAAAAAAGGGGGGTCCCAAAACGCGTTTTCCCCATGCAATTTCCCATAGGATCTGTTGTCGCAGCTACAGACTGAACCGCTGAACGGAATGACACCAAATTTGGCAAAGAGGTAGCCCTCAGTTCAGACTCGTGCCTTTTACATAAATGGTGTGAATCCGTTCAGTAGTTCCTGAGAAAATTAGAGTTAAAAGTACCTAAATATCTATGGCTGCGGAGGATCCGCGGACCGTACACGCACCGTACGCGCACCCTCCCCGAATCGAGCGCGCACCCTCCCGATCGTGTGCTGAATGCTAATTGGCTGTCGAGTGTCTCTCTACATTCGAAACCAGGAACTGTTGGCGGCCATTTTCTGCCTCGGTAGAAGCGAGGTTGAAGATGCAAGGGGAATAAGTGTGTAAAACATATAAAGGGGGCAGAGTGGAAATACTCTGACCCTCTAGAGGTGCTTAGGGGGTCCCAGAAGGAGCCCCTTGGGCCCCCTTTTTAAAAAAACGGCAAAATGCGTGCACAGTGCGCGCATCCTATCGCGTTGGGTATGCGGATCCACTGAATTTTTTTTAAAAAGGCAAGAAATCATTGGTTGTATGACTACTTTGTACACTGAAAGGTAGGGTGTATATTTCTGTTTTTTAAAGGTATGATTCTTATTGGTTAACAAAAACAGATTGTGAGGAACATTATATATGATTGGCTGATATGTTGAAAAGTGAAGCACACTTCCTCTCTTGTGTAGGAACATTATGTGCTGAACTTCTGACCTGTGAGCTTAGTGCAGTGTTCCATGACCTGTTTCTATGGTAACAGGCAGAAGGCAGATTGGGGGAAGGGTTGAAATGTCTTTCAGTTGGAAAGGGTTGAAATGTTTAACCAATAGAAATGTGTGTTTGCTTTTGAGTTTATGTGTGAAGGATTGTGATTTGATGTTTACATGTATATGTGTGGAAAATTAAAGGGAAACTTTTCCATTCTTTGTTTTTGCTGAGAGGTGCACAGTGCAGAGATTCTGTAAAAGAAAATATGGTGAGTGACTGATATACTTCTTAATCTACAAAAGAACTTGAAAGATGAGTTATTTAATTGTGAGGGGATGTATGTAGACTATTTTGATTTTAATCAGACTAATGTATTTCTCCTGCTAAAGTGTAGGGAGTACTTTTTTCTCTACAATCTTATTGACAGTGTGTGTGCATGTAGAAACCATTCTGTGATAAGCATTTGTGTTTTTCATGTGTTTGCAGACAGATAACTGTGCTGTTTTTATATTTTGGTATAATTAGAAACCAGTCATTGTTTATGAATTTGTGAAATGTTATGTTTCTATACTAAAATGTAGTACTACTTCTAGATGAAGAAATGTGTTTTGGTATAGTGCAAGGGATAGTGTCTAGAATCACACAGTGAGTCTGTGTGCATTTGGGAACCACTGTGAGAGAAGCATTTGGTAACATCGTATTTGCTGACAGATAACTGTTTTAACCTGTCATTTTGTGAAGTTCTAGTAGCATTAGAAGACAGTTATGGCTTATTATTTGATTAAATGAGTTAGGCTTTGACAGAAAAGTGCAGTCCTGAAATATGTAGATTGTGTGCAGTTCCCTTACCACGTGCACTGTAGTGAATGAGTTTTGGTAAACTCCTAGGGATAGTGGTGCTTGTCTAGAATCACAGTGTGAGTTAGTGTGTTTTTGGGATCACTGTGAGAGAAGAATTTTGTGACATCATGTATTTGCTGACAGATAACTTTTTTAAAACCTGTCATGTTGTGAAGTTTTAGTAGCATTAGAATCCAGTCTTTGCTTATGCGTTGATAATATGAGTCATGCTTTGACACTGATGTGCTGTACTTAAATATGTAGATTGTGTTCAGTACCATTAACTCTTCTAGACTAGCGAATGAGTTTTGGTAAACTCCTAGGATAGTGTTGATTGTCTAAAATCACACTGTGAGTCTGTGTGCATTTGGGTAAGGATTGTGAGAGAAGCATTTGGTAACATCGTGTATTTGCTGACAGATAACTGTTTTAAAACCGGTCATGTTGTCAAGTTTTAGTAGCATTAGAAGCCAGTCTTTGCTTATGCTTTGATTAAATGAGTCAGGCTTTGACACAAAAGTGCAGTCCTGAAATATGAAGATTGTGTGCAGTTCCCTTACCACTTCCACAGTAGTGAATGATTTTTGGTAAACTCCTAAGTATAGTGGTTGTTGTCTAGAATCACAGTGTGAGTCTGTGTGCATTTGGGAACCACTGTGAGAGAAGCATTTGGTAACATCGTGTATTTGCTGACAGATAACTATTTCAAAACCTGTCATGTTGTCAAGTTTTAGTAGCATTATTATTATTATTAAATGAAATTTGTAGAGCGCACTGACACCATGGGTTTCCTGGCGCTATAGGACAAAGGTGATACACAATCTGGGGTTAATGCAGGGTTAGCAGGGTGGGGGAAAGAGAGAGGTTTTGAGCAGCTTCCTAAAATGAAGGAGGGAGCTGCTCGATTTGATGATCAGGGGAAGGGAGATCCAGAACTTCGGTGCCAAAAGGACGAACCTTCGTCCGCCAAATTTGTTGGTTCTGGTTTTGGGTATGACAAGTGATTTAGGATGAGCAGAGCGAAGATTGCGATTTGGACAGTAGGGAGTGATGAGGGAAGTCAGGAAAGCAGGGCTGGGGCAGTGGAGGGCTTTGAACGTGAGGCAGCCCAACTTGAAGGCCACCCTCTGTTCTATGGGCAGCCAATGTAGTTTATGCATCAGAGGTTTGGCAGATTGCCATTTTGGAGATTTGAAGATGATACGAGCTGCCTGGTTTTGGACCACCTGAAGGCGGTGGAGAAGGGTTTTGGGAAGTCCGTGGTAGATGCAGTTGGAAAAGTCCAAGCGGGAGAGCACAAGAGATATGATTACTTGAATCAGAGCAATTGGGGGGAGCAGGTGACTGACCTTCCGGATCTTTCTGAGTTGGAAGGAACAGGATGAAATCACGGAGCTGACATGAGGTCGGAGAGAGAGTTCGGCGTCGATAGTCACGCCGGCACTTTTTACAGAGATCGAAGGGGTCGGTGGGAGGCCCAGTTCAGTGGGCCAGAAATGGGTTCCCCAGAAAGAGGGGCTGGAGCCCGGGAGAAGAAGCTCGGTTTTCCCGGGGTTCAGCTTCAATTGGTTGGAATTCATCCAATCTTGGATGTGGAGCATAACGGAATGAAAATTATCTATCGCATTGGGGGAGTTGAGTGGACAGATGATCTGCAGATCGTCGGCATAGTTATAAACTGTGATTTCCCAGTTACGGAGTGAGTGGAGTAAGGGCCGAAGGTATAGATTGAACAGTAAAGGTGACAGGGAGGAGCCCTGGGGAACTCCGCAGGTTGTGGGGGTCTTGGGTGCTGTGTAGGGGCCCAGCCGGACGGCTTGGGTTCTACCAGACAAGAAAGACCGGATCCAGCTGAGGGCAGGGTCCTGGATGCCAGCCTGTGCGACACGGTTGAGCAAGATGTTATGGTCAACCGTGTCGAACGCGGCCGAAAGGTCCAGGAGAACGAGGGCCTGGGGGATCCCTGAGTCGGCATTTCTCCTCAGCGTGTCGAGAACAGTTAAGATGACGGCTTCAGTAGAAAATGAAGGCCTGAAGCCGGCCTGATTAGGCTCCAGGTAGCAAGAGGTCTCAATAAAGTTGGAGAGGCATCTAGTGACGTGTGCTTCGAGAAGTTTTGAGAAATAGGGCAGAAGCGAAATGGGGCGATAGTTGGAGAGTTCCGCTGAGTCCGCGCCAGGTTTTTTAAGTAGCGGGACTAGGATGGCCTCTTTGAAGGATCTGGGAACAGTACCTGTGCTGAGCGAGCCATTCAAGAGAGGTAGGATGCATTCAGGTAAGGAATGACATACACTTCGTAGGGCTGAGGGTGGGCAGCCATCGTTCGGGGAACCTGATTTTATCCGGGACGCAAGCTGTACTAGGGAAATAGGGTTCATGGGGGGAATTCGGTGAAGGCGGAAGGGTTGTTAAGGGGAGTTTCCGGAGTGGTGATCTGAGGGACGGTGGAGATCGATGCCTTGATTTTATTAATTTTTTCGACGAAAAAAAGGTTGAGAGCATCACAAGTTTCTTGGGTGGGAGTTTGGCCTGGGAGGGTTCTGTCGTCAGATGTCAGTTCGTTCATGATTTTAAAAATTTCTTTAGATTTGTTTCCGAAGAAGAGATTCGGTCAGAAAAGTGGGTTGATTTGGCTGAAAGTATTGCGATTTTGTAGTCTCTGCGGGCTGAGGTGTATTGTGATCTGGCTGGTTCGGAGTAGTTGCGTCTCCATGCCCTTTCTAGCTGACGTACCTTCAGTTTAAGTTTTTTGAGGTCGTCCGAGAACCAACGGTGGGAGTTGTGGTGTCTGGTCGGGGGAAATTTGATTAAGGGGGCAAATTGGTCACTGGCTGACTGCAGCCAGAAGCATATGTCACTTTCTAATTTGTCAATGTTGGTTCGCGAAACGAGGGCAGGGCGGGTGTCTGAGAGAGTCGCAAGAAATCCTTCGGAGTCATAGGCGTTCCATTTGCGAGATAGACCACCGGCCATCAGTGGGGTGGGGGGATTGCCACTGATCATAAGGGTGGTATCTATTAAGTGGTGGTCTGACCAGGTACAGGGTGAGACGGAGGGGGGGGAAAGAGTTAGGTTTTGGGTCCATATTTGGTCTCGAATGTGGCTCTTAATATGTGTAGGCGAGGTGATTTGTTGAGACAGGTTGAGGCTAGTGAGAGCCTCGAAGACCTCCAAGGCGTGAGGCCCAGCGTTGATGTCATTAAACCAATAATTAAGGTCGCCGAAAAGGGCGAATCTGGGGTGAGAAGTGAGAAGGTTGATCAACTGATTGGTCAGGGTGGCCGCGAAGGAAGGCATCGGTTGGGGGGGCGATAAAGAAGAAGGAGAGTTAAGGCCCCGCTATCCGTTTTTAGGCTGAAGATAAGGTTATCTACTCCCAGGAGTGAGATGGATGGAGTAGAGATGAAGTTAAGGCGTTTGGAGATTATGGCCGCTACCCCGCCCCCAGGGCGGTTTCCTGGCCGATCGGCGCGGAGGATGTAATAGTCTGGGGGGAGGGCCGCCAGAATGTCAGGAAGCGAGTCCGCAGTCAGCCAAGTTTCAGTAAGCAGGAGGACGTCCGGTTTCTCGTTGGATAGAAGGATGAAGATGTCGGCGTGATGTTTAACCAAGGAGCGGGTGTTAAGATAAAGAACTCTGATGGTGGTATTGCTCTTGGTAGGCTGGGTAGGGGGGGTGACCAGATTGGTGGGGCGCCGATCAGATGGGGAGATACCGGTCATGGAGATGCGTCTGATGGTAGAAGGGGAGGGAGTGAGGTTGGGGAGTTGTAGATCCCTCAGGGAGTCGGCCGAGTAAGTGATGGTATGGCCGGCCTGGCTGACCCCTGGGCCCGGTCTGGCGCGGACGGGCGCAGACGGGCTTCCCTTTGGCGCGCCTTCGGCGCACTGACGGCACGCTTGCTGCGCTCGCCCGCTGCGCGTTCGGGGAATGCACATTGATATAGTGTGTGATGGGCGTGGCCTCGTAAGAGTGGGCGTGGCCAAGGTCTTGGCGCGAGGATGACATCAGTGTCGATCTCAACCCGCAGCAGCGCTAATATCCGCTGCGCGGGGGAATTTGGCAGAGTGCAGCTTAGAAAAGTGCCCAGAAGTAAGTGGATTACAAGTAAAATTACACAAAATACAGTCGTTTTAAAAGCAAATTAGCGAGCGTTTCCTCCCGGCTGTGCCTGAGGAGTGATCAATGTCCTATGGCGTGCTAGTTATCAGCGCGGCTTATATAGGTGGGGCGGAGTGGGCGTGGCCTCGTAAGAGTGGGCGTGGCCAAGGTCTTGGCGCGAGGATGGCGTCAGTGTCGATCTCAACCCGCAGCAGCGCTAATATCCGCTGCACGGGGTAATTTGGCAGAGTGCAGCTTAGAAAAGTGCCCAGAAGTAAGTGGATTACACGTAAAATTACACAAAATACAGTGGTTTTAAAAGAAAATTAGCGAGCGTTTCCTCCCGGCTGTGCCTCAGGAGTGATCAATGTCCTAGAAGCCAGTCATTGCTTATGCGCTGATTAAATGAGTCAGGCATTGACACTAAAGTTCAGTCATGAAATATGTAGATTGTGTGCAGTTCCCTTACCACTTCCACTGTAGTGAATGAGTTTTGGTAAGCTGCTAGGGATAGTGTTGTTTGTCTAGAATCACACTGTGAGTCTGTGTGCATTTGGGAACCACTGTGAGCGAAGTGTTTGGTAACATGGTGTACTTGCTGACAGATAACTGTTTTAAAACATGTCATGTTGGCAAGTTTTAGTAGCATTAGAAGACAGTTATGGCTTATGCTTTCATTAAATGAGTCAGGCATTGACAGTAAAGTGCAGTCGTGAAATATGTAGATTGTGTGCAGTTCCCTTACCACTTGCACTGTAGTGAATGAGTTTTGGTAAACTCCTAGGGATAGTGGTGCTTGTCTAGAATCACACTGTGAGTTAGTGTGTATTTGGGATCACTGTGAGAGAGCATTTGGTAACATCATGTATTTGCTGACAGATAACTGTTTTAAAACCTGTCATGTTGTGAAGTTTTAGTAGCATTAGAATCCAGTCTTTGCTTATGCGTTGATTAAATGAGTCATGCTTTGATACTGATGTGCTATACTTAAATATGTAGATTGTGTACAGTACCATTAACTCTTCTAGACTAGTGAATGAGTTTTGGTAAACTCCTAGGATAGTGTTGCTTGTCTAAAATCACACTGTGAGTCTGTGTGCATTTGGGTAAGGATTGTGAGAGAAGCATTTGGTAACATCGTGTATTTGCAGACAGATAACTGTTTTAAAACCGGTCATGTTGTCACGTTTTAGTAGCATTAGAAGCCAGTCTTTGCTTATGCTTTGATTAAATGAGTCAGGCTTTGACACAAAAGTGCAGTCCTGAAATATGAAGATTGTGTGCAGTTCCCTTACCACTTCCACAGTAGTGAATGATTTTTGGTAAACTCCTGTGTATAGTGGTTGTTGTCTAGAATCACACTGTGAGTCTGTGTGCATTTGGGAAGCACTGTGAGAGAAGCATTTGGTAACATCGTGTATTTGCTGACAGATAACTTTTTTAAAACCTGTCTTGTTGTCAAGTTTTAGTAGCATTAGAAGCTAGTCTTTGCTTATGCATTGATAAAATGAGTCAGGGTTTGACACTAAGGTGCAGTACCATGTACTATTCTCTTCACTGTGGCAGAACTGAAAATGTAAAAGTTTTACCTAAGCACTGTCCTAGAAGTAGTCTGATTATTTAGTCAGTTTCAAAGTACCAAATAGATTGCTTCAAATGTCTATGCAGTATGCATGTAGTGTTCTAACATACTATACACTTGTCTTTTACACCTTCAATTCCCTAGTCAGTATCCATACACTTCCAGGAAACACCCTGTCACTCCCTTTGCAGTCCTCTAGTGACCCATTCAACACCATGTACTAATCCATTCACTGTGCCAAAACCCAAACACTTATAAATTCACCAAGACACTCTCTTTCCAGTACTCTAATGATTCAGTCACTGCCTAAGTATTCATGCACTGAGCAGGTCTTAGCACATGGACTTCTTCAAACCCCTATCCACTATGCATGCAGTCCTCTAACCACCTACACACTTGTCTTTCACACCTTCAATTCCTCAGTCAGTATCTATTCACTTCCAGCAAACACCCTGTCACTCCCGTTGCACTCCTCTAGTGACCCATTCAGCATCATGTACTAATTAACCCTGGGCGTTATACTACGCTTCGCCCACGTAGCGTACGTAGCGCTGCCTGCTTCGCAGTTTTCGAAGTAGGCGAAGCAGGCAGCGCTACGCACACGCCAGGGCGAAGCTTAGCTGCCTGCCACCCACCACCCACCTCCCGCCCGCCCTCCTTTTAAAATAATATCATGCATGATAAAATAATTAAATGTAAAGACTTACCTGCAGCGCGGCATCTCCGGGGCTCCCTCTTCCTCGTTTCCAACTTCTTTTGACAAATGCGCATGCGCGGACGCCCGCGCATGCGCATTTCTCGCAAGAAATGCGCATGCGTGGGCGCATGCACATTTGTCACAAGGGGAACGGTGTGTCTCGGACATGTCCGTGTACAGGATGTGCGGTAAGTGTGTCTCTGTGTTCTGGTGTGGCCTGCTACAAGAGCCGCAGCAGTCGATGTTGTAAAGTGGCATGCACCACCTCCAAACGGCACTGTGATGGTGTAGTTGGAATGTAGCAGGACATGCGCAAATAGGCATTACAATGGTGTGCCGTACAAGTGCATGAGATACAACAGCGCACCGTAAAAAAGTGTGGGGGATCGTGGGAGGGAGGAGCAGCTGTTTGGCAACATAACACACAGTGAACTCGACCATTTGCCACATGCTGGGCATCTCATCCATGATGACCACGGCCGCAGACATCCCACAACATCAATGACAGGCCTTTGTACACATCCTGTATGAATGCAGTGTGGTTTTCACTTCTACGCTCATTCAGTGGTGTGATGTTGGCGGGTTGTGCTCCTTGTGCTCCTTGTTGGTGTGTTTCATTTTGGCCATTGTTAGTCTATATGTGTGTTGTACTTAATTGTGCATGTGTGCCATTCTGCCCATCTCCCCCCCTCCCCCCACTCCCTGCTTCTCCCTCTTCCTGGTGCTGTTGTGTCTATAATTTTGTTGCTCCACACATAAATACATGTAAAGAATAAATTAGAATAGTTCCTTGATTCTTTTAGGTTTCAAAACTTCTCTATTTGTTTCTTTTTAATTTTCCATATGAACAGTTTTTTAATATTCAACAACACATAGAAGTCAGAAATGCAACGTATTCTATCAACACACTTTCTAGAACATTCTACAACACGTGCAGGTTAAAAGTTCATCAATTTTTCAAAACTTAACGATATTTTTTTGCAACATTTTCTTGAACATTTAACGACACGTGCAGGTTAAAAGTTCACGATTGTTTTTAGACATCACTGATGACATCATCCATTGAGTATGTGTTTCTGAACAGTTTTAATATGTTTAATATTTATAGGGAAAGGCCTGTTGAAGAATAAGTGGGTGTACAAGTGTGTGAATGGATGATTTTCTAGGTGCGTAACTGACTCTATAAGTGAGTCATTAAATGTATCTTACTGCAGACTAGTGACTAAACTGTGTGAATTTCTGTATGTGTCTGTGTGTTGGTGTATAAGTGGCTGCATGGTTTTGTGAATAGCTATATGAGTGTCTATATGGGTTATTGATTGGTTGTCTGAGTATCTGTATGGGTGCCTGAGTGTTTGTGTGGGTAGGGTGTGTGTGACTCTGTGACTAGATGTGTGAGTGGGTGATTCAGTGGGTGCATGGTTTTAGGAGTGCATCTGTGATGGACTGTATGGTTGGGTGACTGTATGTAAGGGTGTGTTAGTGATTGAATCTCAGTTGTACATGTGTCAGTAACTACATATGTGAAACGCAGTGTATATGTGTGTAAGAGTATATAACTATCTATATGTGAGAATGTGTGATTTTGGGAGTGGCTGTATGCGCCATAGTGCAAGGATATCTGTGTCATGTGCTGTTTGTTTTTCTGCAGGAAGACACAGAATTTGTTAGTATTTTAATGAGTAAGTGAACTTGAGTGTGTTTAACTGTATAGGTGAGTAAATTGGACTGTGATTAATTATTTGCATGACTGACTAGATGTGTCAGTACCTCAATGGATGATTGGCAGTGTGTGAGTGTCTATATAGGTGTATAAATGCACAGAGTGACTGTAAGTATGAGTGACTGTACAGGTGAGTGAGTGAACATGTATGTAGACCTAAAAGTCAATGAGTGGGTGTGTAGTTATTGGTTTTGGAGTATCTATGGTTGTCAAAATGGCCGTTTGAAATTTTGAGTCGGTGTATCAAATGTTATATTAGGGTGTGAGAAGGTGCACTAATTTGTCACATGGATGACGTCATCAATGATGTCATCAGTGATGTCATTTGAGATGTCATCAGTGATGTCATCAGTGATGTCACTGACCATGTCATGAGTGATGTAATATGTGACGTCATCAGCAGTGCATTGGGGGGGCGCGAGTTATAGTTAGCTAAACTAACTATAACAGGGGAATTTCTAGGGTTTTGTACGAGGGAAATGTCCAGCTAACTATAACGCCCCTGAAACCTATGTTTTTTTCAGTGAAAAAAAATAAAAATATATATATATAAATATCACCCAATCCCCTGAAAGACAACAAAGGCTCAGACTAGTTTATTGTACAGTCAGCCGGTTGTACGCGTTTCGCCTGACCTGCAGGCTTGATCCACCAGCGTGGAGGAGCAAAATATATATAAATATATATCTATATATATATATATAATATACTTACTTTGTGGTCTGTGTCCATGTGTGGCGAGAAGTAATCACGAGAGCCTACGGAGAATATATATATATATGTAATCATCTGCAGCAAACTGGTTAAGGTGGCACCAGGGAAGCCCACAGGATCGTGATGACTGTACAGTCACTCAGACAACCCACTCATACGGATACACACGTCACACAGCGACTCACATAACCTATTCCATTGAGAGGCCCACAGGAGAGCTAAAAATATTGTGTCACTGAGCACACCCACCAGAGGGTAATAATTAATTCAAAGCACTACCAGTCCCATCATGCATGTGGAAACAACTCACATAAGAGACCCACCGGAAGGCAGTAACATTATCAATTAGCATGCAGAAAAGAGTGTTTTTAAAGCGCTGGTGCAAGGTTTCTCTCCAGTCTGTGAACAAAGACCAGGAAGGTCTGAAATGCATCAGGCAAGATTAATCTTTTTGTGGATGCCGGTTTCCAGCCTGTTGATCTGGTTAAGCTGGCATCGGAAACCCCACTGGAGGGTGATGATTATACAGTCACTCAGACACCCACTCATACGGATACACACAGTCTCACAGTGACTCACATAACCTATGTTAAAAAAAGAAATCACTCAGTAGTACGCAAAGTATACTAATTTAACCTTTGTGGTACCTTAGTATATATGTTTAACACACAAAAACATTTTGAAAATCACTCACAATCACTGGATGATGTCCTCAGTGATCTCATTGGAGATGTCATCAGTGATATAATTGGAGATCTCATCAGTGATGTGAATGACCATCTCCTGAGTGATGTAAAATGTGAGGTCATCAGCAGTGCATTGAGGGGGCGTAAGTTATAGTTAGCTCAGGTAACTATAACGGCTGAATTTCCCTGGTTTTGTATGAGTGAAATCTGAGCCTAACTCTAACTTTCCTGTAACCTTTGTTTTTTTCAGTGAATTTCTAAATTTGAATTTTTTTTATTTCCTTACGATAATGCCCTGTAACCTTTGTTTTTTAAGTGAATTTGTAAAGTGTTTTAAATTGTATTTCTTAACTGTAATCACTAACATTTGACACTGAGTGTGTGCACAAGTGGATGAGTCTTTCAGCGGATGTATGAGTGTCTGAGTAGCTTTGTAAGTGGGTGTGAAAGAGTATGAGTGGGGCTGTAAGTGGGTATATAAGTGTCTGAGTGGGTCTGTGAGTGGCTGTGTGAGTATCTGAGAGGGTCTGTAAGTCAGTGCATGAGTCTCAGAGTAGATCTATGAGTGGATAAGAGTATGAGTGAATCTGTAATTGGGTACATGAGTACTTGACTGTCTGTGGGTGGGTGTACAAGTTTCGGTTTGTCTGTGAATGGGTGCATGAATGAATGGGTCTGTGAGTGGCTGTGAGAGTGTCTGAGATGTTGCAAGAGGGCCTGAGTAGACTGCCTATTTTCTGCCTTTTTTCAGCTCTCTTTTGACCTTTATATTGCCTCATTTCGCTCGTTGCTGACCTTTATCTTTCCTCTTTCTGCTCGTTTCTGATCTGTATTTTGCCTCATTCTGTTAATTTCTGACACTTATTTTCTTTCTTTCTGTTCATTTCTGACCTTTATCTTGCCTGTTTCTCCTCATTTCTGACCTTTATTTTGCTTCTATCAGCCCATTTCTGATCTCTATTTTGCCTCTTTCTGCTCGTTTCTGACCTTGATTTTGCCTCATTCTGCTAATTTCTGCTCTTTATTTTACCTCTTTCTGCTCATTTCTGTTCTCTAGATTTCATCTTTCTGCTCATTTCTCATCAATATTTTGAACCCTATTTTGCCTCTTTCTGCTAGTTTCTGACCTTTATTTTGCCTCTTTTTGATCGTTTCTGATCTCCATTTTGCTTCTTTCTGCTTGTTTCTGACCTTCATTTTGCCTCCTTCTGCTCATTTCTGAATTTTATTTTGTCTCTTCCTGCTCACTTCTTACCTCTATTTTGCTCTTTCAGCTTGCTGCTGACCTATATTCTGCCTCTTCCTGCTTGTTTCTGACCTTTATTCTGCCTCTTTCTGCTTGTTTTGGACCTAATCTTGCCTTTTTCTGCTAATTGCTGATGTTTTTTCTGCCTCTTTATGTTAATTTTTTTTACCTTTATTCTGCCTATTTCTACTTGTTTCTGACCTGTATTTAGCCTCACTCTCGTCTTTTTTTCACCGATACTGCGGGGGAGACTCAAATCCCCCGCAGTCCCTGCCGGCTCCCAGCCTCCTGCCGAAACAGGCATTGCTTTCTCAGACCGGGAGCTACTAAGCATGCTGTTCACTGTCTGTGAGAGCAATCCTTTTGTCTGTTTTCCTGGGCTGGAAAAGCAACAAAAACTCCAATCTCAGATAGCGAGAGCTGTTTCACAGCTCTCACTTTGCTAAGAGCAAAGTTCATGTTGTCTCTGACTTGGCGGGAGCTGTCAAAACTCCCGCCAAGTCAAAGCGAACAGCTATGTCCCCTAGGTTGGCACCCTGGGACATAGCAGGAGCTGGGCCTGGTGGGTGGTGGTCCCCAAGTTTATTATTGTCTCCAGGAGGGGGGCTGCACTGCCCCCTTCTTCTTTTATTTTTTGAGTTCAGAATAATTTTATTAAAGAATAAAAGTACACAATATGATAACAGAAAGAATACACAAAGGATAAACTGAGTGAAAAAAGAAAAGTAAAAATCACAAGAATTCAATCAATACAGTATAGTATGCAAACATAGTGATAATATTTTAAAGTAAACAATCAAATAACAATATCATTTATAAGATACTACATTTGATGTGCAATGCTTAAGAACCTAAGCAATAAAGCATATTGATAAGGTACAACATAAGATTAAAGAAAAATGAAATATCATGGAGGTTGAGTAACTTCTTGCTGAGAAGGAGACATGGAGAAGGAGCGCTTAGCATTAGCATCAATAAACGTTGTAACAGGCAACCATAGATTTAAACATTTTATAACTAAGTGAATAGGATGAACAAATGCTGTGTCTAGTCTGTGATTATGTTTCATAAACAATGGGGTGACCCTGTGTCCCTGTGTCCCTGGGTATGAGTTATATAAAGTACAATGGTTCTGTTGGGTAAAACCACACAATTACTTTGCTTTACAAAAACATTTAACAGAAAACTGAATATATCAATCGACAAAAAAATAAATTATATTGAGACAGAACACATGAAAAGCAAACAAAAACGCACAAACTAGCGTAGAGTCAGATATGTCGGGTGATAAGATATTTTTTATATATAAATTCCATCATTTATATTAGCACCCATATACTTCTTTTTAGCAAAGGAAGGCTGCCAAAAGTGTAAGCATTAAAGTGAATTCGTGAAAAAGTGACATATGTGACACAATTAGTGCGTGATATATACACAGTGATTAGAAACAATATATGTACATAGTAAAACAGGCCAGTATAAAGAAAGGCAATGACAATGTTTCCAAAGATGACTTAAATTCGTTATGAAACAAGGTCTTGAACTGGGCCTCAGTAATGTTGACGTTTCAACCCTATAAAAGCGATCCTAGATCGTCATGTGGGTCTTCATCAGGACTAAAGCTACACAATGGCAACCTGAAAATGCAAATGAAGCACATATCAAAAGTGATCCTCTATAAAAATTCATGTGTTCCACAAGCCACCAAAATATGGAAGCAAGATTGGATAACCATGACTCACCTAACGGACAGTCTAGGTGGGCGCATAGTTAAGCGTGCTAAAGGACAAAGTTAAGCGTGCTAAAGGACAAAGTTAAGGGAAGCCGAGGGGAAAGCAGCTGAAATGCTCACCTTAATCGAATGGGAGGAGTCCTTCCTAATTCCCGATTGATGTTGACTTCGCTCTCAGAGTGGTGGTCTGTGCCCGTTGACTTAGTGCGAAGTAATCTTTCTGTTTGATCAGTGCTTGCATACATGTAGCGCTTACACTTTCGAGCTTGCTAAAGATGTCTTTTCGTGATCCGGTCAGTACATGCCTACTTGGTTACGTGCTGCATGTGTCATTCTTTACTGCACAACCTGTGGGGGCTGGATGATTAACCACCGTTCATTATGGAGTGTTTGCACAGAGGGCAAATGATCAGACAACTTATTGTATTCCAACTTTGTCTGTAGAACTCGATTGGATGAGCGATTCTTTCCAAACCGTGCCAACTCAAGGCCCACCTAGACTGTCCGTTAGGTGAGTCATGGTTATCCAATCTTGCTTCCATATTTTGGTGGCTTGTGGAACACATGAATTTTTATAGAGGATCACTTTTGATATGTGCTTCATTTGCATTTTCAGGTTGCCATTGTGTAGCTTTAGTCCTGGTGAAGACCCGCATGACGATCTAGGATCGCTTTTATAGGGTTGAAACGTCGACATTACTGAGGCCCAGTTCAAGACCTTGTTTCATAACGAATTTAAGTAATCTTTGGAAACATTGTCATTGCCTTTCTTTATACTGGCCTGTTTTACTATGTACATATATTGTTTCTAATCACTGTGTATATATCGCGCACTAATTGTGTCACATATGTCACTATGTCACTTTTTCACGAATTCACTTTAATGCTTACACTTTTGGCAGCCTTCCTTTGCTAAAAAGAAGTATATGGGTGCTAATATAAATGATGACATTTATATATAAAAAATATCTTATCACCCGACATATCTGACTCTACGCTAGTTTGTGCGTTTTTGTTTGCTTTTCATGTGTTCTGTCTCAATATAATTTATTTTTTTGTCGATTGATATATTCAGTTTTCTGTTAAATGTTTTTATAAAGCAAAGTAATTGTGTGGTTTTACCCGACAGAACCATTGTACTTTATATAGTCTGTGATTATGGCATACTGCGTACCACCAAGCCTGCAATGATAATTTGGTTAAATCTTTCACATTTTTGGTGATTTGCTGAAAAGCCAACAGTAAATCAACAATCTTTAATGGGTGATAAACTTCCTAAAAATAAGTGAGTAAGAGAGAAAAGAAAATTGCCCCCTTCTTTTGATATGCACAGGCTGGCGCCAGAGAGATGGTGGTCCATGGGGGTATGCGGACCCTCCATTAGCTGTTATTTAGCCTCAGCGAGGTATTGGTCCCTAGGGCTCAATGAGCCTTAGGAGGGAGGCCCCATACACCCTCTTCCTTTTTAAAAACAATGCCCCAAGGACCTTGCCCATGCTTCTTTTTATTAACATTTTTGGTGTAAATTTGCGGATTCATCACGTTTGTGCTGCATGTTTTTTTTAATGTGGTTTTTGGCCCTGTTGTGGTCACAAGGGGACCTCACCACAACACCTATTCTTACCCTGTCCCTGACATTAAAAAAAAATGTTTTCTGAAGATCTTGGTTGAAGTCAAGTCTCAAGATGGCTCCCAACACTTCCTGGCTGAAGTGGTGACAACCAATTATATTTTAGCATGGGGACTGTCGGATGCTCAGAGGATGCACGTCCCTATATATCTCAATTTGGATTTCTTCTAATATTTAGTAAACTACTGAACAGATTTACACTAATTCACAAAAAGGTCGCTTTCTGGACCAGCAGCTATTTTTCTGCCATATTTGGTGTAAGTCACTTCAGTGGTTTGGGCTGTAGTGTGTCTTAAATTCCCATGGGAATTGCATTTTCTTTTTACCCCCATCTTTCTCTCTCCCCGCTTGATGGATCATCCCAAAACTTTCCATGCATAACAAGAAACACCAGGGTACTTTTTGGGGAACATTTAGTGAAGAGTGATCTACAAGGGCCAAAGATATAGGTCCTAACTTTGATGACCTACTGGCGACTGCCTGTTAAATATATATATTTATATTCACTGAGAAAACAAAGGTTACAGGGATTTTATAGTTAGTCTCAGATTTCACTCCTACAAAACCATTGAAATTCAGCAGTTATACTTACATGAGCTAAGTCGAACTTATGACTCGCATGGTGTGTGAAATCACAGGTGGCATCTCAAATTACAACAATGATGACATCATCCAGTTATTGTGAGTCTTTACAAATAGTTTATTATGAATGTTAAAGATATCAACAAAGGTATTCCAAAAGTTAAATTAGTATACTTTGTGATGCTAATTCTAACATATATTATATGAGTAGCTGTGCGACTTTGTGTATCTGTGTGTGAGTTTCTCTGAGTGTCTGTATAAGCAGGCGAGTGAGTGTTTAAGTGCAATATGGGAGAGTAAGTTGGTGTGTCAATAGCTGTATGGATGAGTGACTGGCTTACTGGTCAGTGAGTGGGCATGTGAATGGCTGTATGGGTGAGTGAGTGGCTGTGTGAGTGGCTGTATGGATGAGAGAGTGCCAGTGTGAGTAGCTGTATGGGAGAGTGAGTGGGTGTGTGAGTGGCTCTATGAGTGAGGGAGGGTGTGTGTAAGTGGCTGTATGAGTGAGTGGGTATGTGTTTGGCTGTATGAGTGAGTGAGTGGTTGTGTGCGTAGCTGTATGAAGAGTGAGTAACTGAGCCAGTGGCTGTATTGGTGAGTGAGTGGCTGTGTGATTGGTTCTATGAGTGACTGAGTGGGTGTGTGAGGGGTTGCATGGGTGCGAGAGTGGCTGTGTGACTATAGGAGTGCGTTAGTGGTTGTATGAGTAAGTGAATGGATGAGTGAGTGGCTCTGTGAGTGAGTGAGTGGGTGTGTGAGTGAGTGGGTGTGTGAGTGGCTGCATGGGTGAGTGAGTGATTGTATAAGTAGCAGTATGGGAGAGTGACTCTATGGAGGAGTGAGTAGGTTTGTGAGAAATTGTATGAGCTTGTCAATGGGTATATGAGTGGTTGTGTGGGTGGGTGTGTAAATAGCTATATAAGAGAGTTGGATGATGGTGTGAGTGCTTCTGTGGATGATGTTATCAGTGATGTAATTTGAGATGTCACTGACCATGTCATGAGTGATGTAATATGTGAGGTCATAAGCAGTGCATTGCGGTGGTGTATGTTATGGTTTGCTCAGGTTTTAGAAATTGTGGTAAACACAAGGAGATGATGGACGGAGTGCTAAAACTTTTCAGACACTCATCCCCAGTCACAAATCTGGGTTGAATCCATCATTGTTCTTTAGCTCACTTCACCACCCCAGTTCAGACAAAGCTATATGCAACTCATTCTTGACCCTGTACCTCATGGGAACAGTCCAGCCCGAACTGCCAAGCCATGTCTTCCGTGGACCGGAAACAAGCATCCTGGGACCGGTTTCGGGATAACACCCCTCATCAGCCAAGCTAGCTTGAATACAGTGGCAAAGTGAGCAAGGGATCCACGTCTGGGCATACCATGCCAACTGAGGGCAAACAAAGCAAACACAAGGAGATGATGGACGGAGCGTTGAAACTTTTCAGACACTCACCCGCAGTCACAGTTTTGGGTTGAATCCATCATCGTTCTTTAGAGAAGGTGTGGTCTCCAGTTGGCAGTGGCTTGCACCTTGTCCAAGTAGGGACCCATCCTTCTTCTCAGGGTAAGGAAGTTACACACACAAGATAAACCTTGCTCACCCCCTTGGTAGCTTGGCACAACCAGCCAGGCTTATCTCAGAGCCAGTGTGGGGATCACAAGGCAGCTCCAATGATAACCTAAGGGAGAGATAGTAAAAAATGAAATTAGCAGTATTTCACCATCAGGACATGTAAAACACACCAGTAGATGTCCTACCTTTCACATACACTGGACCCTGCCCATGGGCCTACCTTGGGCCTACCTTAGGGGTGCCTTACATGTAATAAAAGTGAAGGTTTGGTCCTGGCAAGTGGTCTGACTTGCCGTGTTGACATGACAGTTTAAAACTGCACACACAGATACTGCAGTGGCAGGTCTGAGACATGTCTTCAGGGCCATTCGTGTGGGTGGCACAATCAGTTCTGCAGGCCCACTAGTAGCATTTGATTTACAGGCCCAGGGCACACATAGTGTACTTTTCTACTGACTTACCAGTAAATCAAATATGCCAATAATGGATAACAAATCACAATCACATTGTACACAGGAAGCACTTGCACTTTAGTACTGAACAGCACTGGTAATGTACTCAGAGTTCTAAAAGCAGCAAAAACAAAAGGCAGCACACAGAAAAAAAAACACAGGCAATCAGAAGCAAAAAAACTAGGGAAAAACACGCCAAAGATGCCATGTCTAACATCAAATAAATATAACTGCTGAATTTCTATGGCTTTGCACGAGTGAAATCTGAACCTAACTATAACATCCCTGTAGCCTTTGTTCTTTTCAGTGAATTTCTAAGGTTTTTTGAATTACTATGTCCTAACTATAACATCCATGTAACCTTTGCTTTTTCAGTGAAATTTAAAGGTTTTTCAAATTCTGTTTCATTTTGATTTTCAGTTCAGTTTATTTTGTACTGGAGACATTCTTTTTTTATAAATATCACTATTATACATTTAAAAACAAATAAAATCACAGATGTAGTTAATGTAAACTATATATGTAATTAAACAAATGTTCTGTTAAAAAGATATTTTTGGGGTACTGCAGTACCTTCGCGGGTCCATAAACATAGTCGGACTACTACTCTATGTATTTTAATCCCCATTACGTGATCTGAACGAATCCGCCAATTCGCTGAAAATGTTATAGATTACTGCAAATATGTACACTCCTCCATTGTCTATAATCACATCAGTGTTAACATATTTGCAAGTATATATAAACCACCTTATATCTGTTTTTCAACAAAGTTACCCATTTTGCAACTTTCATGAATCTGCAAAGTTTCAGGCCCAATTTGCGAAATCACTTGCAAGCACACTCAGACCTTGTCTTCTGATTGGATATATTGAGACCCCACCCTTGCACATGGAAAACCACTGCCAAATCAGTTACTTAACCAGTGACTTCTCTAGAAGGAGGATTGTGAGCCAGTGGTGCTCTACTTTTACATAGTGACTGAAGTTACATCATCCATTCAAGATGAGCATCCACAACCTGTTGAGGATCAGGTGGAAGACACCCACCTCTCAGAAAAGAAAGTGGTGCGGGGAAGCACTTTCCTATACCTTCTGGGGAAAAGAAGATAACAGCAAAATATGTGCAGTGCAATATTTGCAGTATGCAATATGTGTGGCAAGCAGTTATCCAGAGGCACTGCAAAGAAGTATTCGCATAAGACAAGTTCCATGTGTACGCACCTAAAAACAATTCATGAAAGGTTCTTTAACCAGATGAAGCAAGTGAAGCAGGACAGTCGACCCCTACAGCAGCCGTGGGAGTTCCTTCATCAGCTGCAGCCATTGCAATCCCAGCTGCACGCTAAGAATAGAGTAACCTGGCTATCTATTGTAAAAAATGCCACATGCTTGTCACTGTAAATATGTCTTCTGTAAGTGCATTCTTGGATACAGTGAAGAAGCATCTGTTACTTTTTTATTTTGCTTCCAGTGACTACATATTGTTTTTTGAAGACTGAAGCCAGTTGCATCTTTGCATTTCCCCATCCTTACCCTTTTTACTACCCTGCTCACTTTTTGAAAAAAAGGGAAAACTGTTAAAAAACACTTCAAGAAAAAACAATGGTTCTTGTTAAAACCACCAACTACTACAACAAAGAGCCAACTCTGAGTTTTTAATGTGTCAGTGACTGCAGCCGTATGAGAGTGAATGTGCCAGTGTGTGCATGAGTGTATGCCTGGGGTGTTATTGGAGGGTATTGGTGTTTTGCTGGGTGTGTCAGTGCTTGCTTTAGTGTATGACTGGTGGTGTCAGTGTCTGCATTAAGGTATACCCAGGTGTGTCAGTGTATGTACTAGTATCACCCTGCGTGTGTCACTATATGTGTCAGTGTGTGTCTGGGTGTGTTATTGGATGCATTCGAGTTAGGTAAAATGTGTCAGTGTCTGTATTGGTGTTTGCCTGTGTATATCAATGACTGCTTTGGTTTATGCCTGGGTGTGTCAGCATATGCATCACTGTATGCCTGAGTGTGTTATTGGATGCAATAGTGTTTGGATTTGTGTGTCAGTGTCTGCATTTTTGTATACCTGGGTGTGTCAGTGTCTACATTGGTAAAGTCCTGGGTGTGTCTGTGTGTGCCCAGTGTGTGCCTGGGTGTTCAATTGGAAGCATTAATGTTTGACTGGGTGTGTAACTGTCTGCATTGCTGTATGCCTGGATGTGTCAGTGTCTGCATTGTACGTTTCTGTGTGTGTCAGTGTATTCATCAGTGTGTGCCTGGGTGTGTTGCTATTTGTATCAGTATGTGCCTGGGTGTGTTATTGTATGCATTAGTGTGTGCCTGGATGTGTTAGTGTATGCATCAGTACGTGCCTGGGTTTTCTAGCATATTCATCAGTGTGAGTCTGGATATGTCAATGTATGCACCGGTGTCAGTCTGGATATACCAATGTATGCATTGGTGTGTGGCTGGAGGTGTCATTGGATGCATTACTGTTTGGCTGGATGTGTCTGTGTCTGCATTGCTTTATGCCTTGGTGTGTCAGTGGATATGTCAGTGTATGCCTGTGCGTCTTATTGGATACATTATCGTTTGGATGGGTGTGTCGGAGCCTGCATTTCTAAATGCCTGGATGTGTCAGTGTTTGTATGTGTTAGTCTCTGGGTGTCTCAGTGTGTGCGTCAAAGTGTACTTGGGAGTGTTATTGAATGCATTAGTGTTTGGCTGGCTCTGTCAATGTCTGCATTGCTATATGCCTGGGTATGTCAGTGTCTGTTTAGGTAATTATCTGGGTGCCTCAGTGTGTGTATCAGTGTGTTCCTGGGTGTGCAATTGGATGCATTAGTGTTTGACTGGCTGTGTCAGTGTCTGCATTGTTGTATGCCTGGGTGTGTGAGTGTCTGCATTGGATAATTCCCTGGGTATGTAAACGTGTGCCTTGGTGTGTTATTGGATGTATTAGTGTTTGGTTGGATGTGTCAATGCCTGTATCGGTGTGTAGTTGGGTTTGTCAGTCACTGTATTGATGTGTGCCTAGATGTGGCTGTATCAATGTGAGCACCTGTATTGGTGTAAAACTGGCTGTGGGAGTTTCTGTTCTGATGTGTGCTTAGGTTTGTTAGCAACTCTAGCAATGCTTGGATATGCATCCTTAAAATCTAAAGTTACTTAAAAAGACTGCAAGAATTAATTATTAAAGTACATTACTCCAATAGATGGTACCATTAATTTGTATTAAACGAAAAAACTGAAATATTTATTAGTTTTACAATTAATAAAATCACAAAAGTAACTTACAATTTGAACATTGCATAAAGAAAGAATAAAAAAAATTAACTAATCATTTATCATACTGTAATAGTATGCATTTATATAGACGATCATTTCATTTTCCCTTTTCTACTGTTCTCAGCTTCTTTACTCATACACCGTAAACAATGCACTTGTTAAGCAGTCATCATTGAATAGTGGGTAAAAAACAATCCTAAAAATGTTAGAAAAAAAACTGCACACTATCTCATTCCAATTAAGGAACACTGTGCTTTGCACTCACCACGAAATAAATATAACAAAACTTATTTAACTATTTATAAATACAGTTTTTTGCACAACCACTTTAAACATATGCAGGTATATCATTACACCAGCAAGCATTTTAGAATGCCTTCAGATGAAAAGATTACAGCTAAATATGTGCAGTGTAATATTTGTGGCATACCGTTACAGCAGCATTTCTAAGACATATTCACATGGGAGAAGTTCCAATTGGAAGCACTTAAAAATAATTCAAGAACATGTGTACAACTGAATAATGCAAGAGAAACTAGGTGCAGCAGACTATTCCCTATCCACAGCATCATTGGTAGAACCTTTATCAGCTGCAGTCATCACATCATCATAATATCAGCAGTCTGTGAAGGTTCTTTTGGGGAGTTTTATATAGTACGATCTTGACACAAAGGTATCAGGTATCAGAGCGCTTTACGTGGGCACCAGTTTTTTTTGTAGTATTTTTTTTTAGTCCTGCTTTGCCCTGGTTTATTATAATCCGAACTCCGAGGTCTCCCTTGAAGTAGCACCAGCCGGAGATCTTTGTTCCAAACCAAGGATGGATCACTCTACACCTTGCTTACAATTCTCCAACCATAGGTATCTTAGTTTCACAAAGCCACCTTTAAAGCCAGCAAAGGAGTGATCAAGCAGTATAGAGGCCTAATCATCGGACTATATATGTGTAGAGGATTTTTCCCAGTTCTCATACAGGATCCAGAACACGGTACGCTTGCTCTTAGATTCCCTGTCTAACCGGGTAGTGTACTTTACTGACATCATCCATTCTTATTTATTCTGAGGGGTGGTTTTTACCCAATTCTTACATATTTCTCTACGGGCCACCAGAATCAGATAGAAAATCAATTTTTTAATATTGTTTGACAAGACTTCATAACATTCCAAGGAAAACAAGGATTTTGCTTACCGAGTGTCTCTCCAAGTATTATGGATATAGTGTTACTCATGTCCAACCAAAAACCCTGAATCTCAGGGCATTCCAGAAACATGTGTATATTGTCTCCTTTATCCTTGTCACACTTTGGACATCTCGACATAGCACCTTTCCCCAATTTGGACAATTTATACGGAGTCCAATAAACCCTGTGAAGACAGAAAAGGTGGTTCCGCCTTAAATTTGCAGCACGAACCTTGGAGTATAAAAAGTTACACGATACTTGCCATAAATCTTTCATCTGTTCTCCAGGCAAGATCTTCTCCCACATTATCAATGGTAAAATGAAGTCTCCATCTGATAAATCCATTAGAAGCCAGTACCAACTCACCACCTCTTTTTTCCGGGTCACATTGGTCATCATCCGAGATTCTAGTTTGTTTGATTTTCCCAGGACCAGCCGAAAGGTACAAACTTTTAATTTGAAGATATTTAAATCTTGAGAGGTGATTGTTAGCTATTCCTTGTCCCACACCCCAGGAAATCAAGGCCCCATCCACTATCAGTTGTCCCCAGTTTACTAATCCTGTATCTTACAATGGAAGAGCCAGGCTGTCCTTGGACCACTCCGGAGACCCAGGAGAATTCCAGATAGGAGCCATTCCGCTGTAGTATTTTAGTTTTAATTCTCTCCGAATTTTATATCATGTCTCTGCAAAAGAATGCAGGGTCTTAAGTCTCACTTTTTTGGAAAATGCAGATCTCCACATTTATGTGTAAAGCCTTGTTCTCCCCCTTCCACATCCTGAAGCATTGTCTTAAACATTATTCCAACATCAGAATCGTCTGGTGTACTAAATAGCAATTTCCCTCCGTTTAAAAGAAAGACCCAAGCATAATACGATAAGTCCGGTAATCGAAGACCCCCTTTATCATACTGCCATCTTAACTTTTTCCATGCAATTCGGACACCTTTTGAGGCCTAGATAAAGCTGGTAATTGTTTACTGAACCTTTTTGAGCCATTCTACCTTAAAAGCCATAGGAATATTCTGAAACAGGAAGGTGAACTTAGAGAGAATGGACATTTTCACAAGGTTAATTCTACCATATAAAGTCAAAAGAAGATGGGCCCAGCTTAGTAGTTATTTCCTCACTTCCTAACTAATCTTTTGAAAGTTGGATTCCGAGTGTCATGATTCTGCCACATCAGTTTCCTGGTGAACCTTGTCTAGCAGCTGTTTAATGTTTTCTATTGTTTTTACCAATGCTTGTTGTGACTTTGCCATTGGTCTGTGCCAATGCTTGTTGCAGATTATTGTCCCTTCTCAGCTCCAGTAGTTTCCCTGTGAGCTGGAATCTGGAAGCCTATTGTCCCTTCTCAGCTCCAGTAGTTTACCTGTGAGCTGGAATCTGGAAGCTTCTTCCTGAGCCCGTTAAATAGGGGCCACACCCTGTTCTCATTACTGGTTATTGAGAACCCTGTGCTTGAGCAGCAGCTGTTCCTGTTCTCCGGTTGCTGAAAGAAGATTCTGGTTGCAGAAAGGAGACTTCTGTTTTCTTTCCCAGGTTCTAGATCCTCTCTCAGCTACAATCAGGTAGGATTGTTCCTTTCTTAACCAACAGCATCGTGAAAGAAACTACGTGCTGTTTTTGTTATTTGCTGTTTTAGTTATTTTGCATTTTGAAAGGACGTTGCATATCGCGCTGAAGCGCTCTTTGAGCATTTACATGTTTGGTCATTTTGGCACTTTGTACATCGCGCTGAAGCGCTCTTTGGTCATTTACATGTTTGATGATTTTGGCACTGTTGTACATCGGGCTGAAGCGCTCTTTGGTCATTTACATGTTTGGTGATTTTGGCAACTTGGCACGCCGCGCTGAAGCGCTCTTTGGGCATTTACATATTGATGACTGGCATTTTGGGCACATTGCGCTGAAGCACTCTTGGGACATTTGCATATTTGGACTCAGTGCATCGCACTGATGTGCATCCTGGACATTTGCATATTTGAACTGTGATACATAGTGCTGAAGCGCTTCCTTGGGCATTTCAGTATTAATCTGCCTCATTAACATATGAAATGTGTTGTGTATTGCAAAAAGGTTGTTGGAAGTACCACTGTGATATTTAACAGTGGTTAAAGCACATCATTACGGAAACATTGTGTCTAAAGTCAAGTGGCTCTTTATATGAATGTGTGCACTAACATCTACTTGTGAACCTCTCCCCCCCTCCCTTGGAAAACCCTCCTCTTCCTTCTTTATGGCCTAAGCCTGAGGAGGCCCCCAAAGTTTATGAGACCATTATCTAAATTGAAAATTTGTTCCTCTAAATCAAACTGACACTACCAAGAGGAACAGGGAATAAAAAAACATATCATCCATGCTACCCTAAAACGGAGTTCAAAAAAGGAAAAAATAGAAGCAAAGAGGAGCGTGAGGTAAGACATACTCAGCCTGGGTTCGGGAAACACCAGAACACAGGTCTCTATCTCACCCCTGTGTCTGATAAAGATTTAAGAAATTCCGCAGCGCCCTCTGTTCTACGAAAGTTCTGCATTTTATTGTTATGCATCACCTGAAGAATGGCAGGGAATGTCAGCTGGGCAATTAACAAACAAACATGACATAAATTATTTACCTATTTACAAATACATAAACACACTGAAACTTTAACTTTTGATTAACTACTGTAGGAACTCACCCATATACTCACAGTGCTGCTGTCTATTTATTTTACCTTTACAAATTAGTTACAGAGAAGCCAGCTTAAAAGGAAAACATTTTATAAAAAAACACCTAATTTGACAAGGAAGTTGAAACAATATAAAGAAATACGAATACGAATGTGTAGAAATAGAGTAACTACAGAACTTGGCATGAAACATGAGGGACACTAAGACGAGAAGAGCAGCACTCAAACAAAAATAATATATTGAGAGTGTGGTTGATAAAGTGTTTGCTCAGAAACGCAAACTATTAATTTTGATACTAAACAGAATGACAACACAGGATAAAACAGTGTTGTCTATGAAGAAAAAGAAAATTAAAAGGCTTATTAATACAAGTAACTTTTGCTAAACTGGCTGATGTAATGAACCAAAAGACAGTAGTCTCATTGCAAAAGAAAAGATGGTTCATAGAAATGTAGAAGAAGAGATAGATAAAGATCTACAAGGAAGGCGTAGACATGCACCTGTGTATAAATGAGAATACAGTAGTATTTGAAGCATTTTCCAGGAATACAGTGATACAGTGGGACCCCACCTGTGTACTTGCAGTGCTGTTGTCTATTTACTCTTCCTCTGCAAATATTGGGATGAATGAGTACTGGAATCAATGTCATGTCGAGCTTAAGTGCATGTTGTGAAATGTAAGGAACACCAACTTGGTTTCTAGCCTTGTGTTGTACTGAATATCCATGGGATAACTCACATTACTTTCTGAGAGAAGCAAACTTTAACATTAAAAGCATCATCCACTGAGCTTCAGAGAGGGCTTAAAAGTAGAGTTGTGTATTTACCTTTAGATGTTAAACGCAATATTGAAACTATAGGTATAGAGAGAGATTTGGAAGAACCGCTTGCTATTCTAATGAATGGTGTGCCTAAAAAAACAAAAAGATCGGGCAGGAACTAGTGGATATAAATAATGAGAAGAAAGCTACATTACATCTTAAAGAAAATAACGTGTACTATCAATATGTAGCTGTTGTCTAACATGGAAGTTGCAAGGAGGAAGAAATGTTGCCTTCAAGTGGACAGTTTGAAAAAGTGGATAGAAGTATATTTGAAAAAAAATATTAGCATTATAATACCCATCCACTACTTTCAAAAGAGGTTATTTGGGATGCCATTGAACTGTACCAGATGAAGTAAGCTAAAAGAACTCCGATGAGTGGAGAAAAGTTTAGAGGCTCAATATTTTCTTCAACTATTTCAAAGTGGTCTAGGCAGTATGATGACAGTCATGTACATATACCTGCAGCAGAGTACAAGTCAACAAGATTATATTCTGAGGACCCTAGATTTCATTTTCCATACGTCTTGCATCTGCTGTTTGAAACTAGTTGCTTCTTCTCAGTTCTCTTTGGAACAAAGAAAAAGTGTAAAACTGTGAGAAACAACTTCTTAAAAAACATCATTACTTTTAACAAACATTTCAAAAGTACCCCACAAAGTCCTACCAGCAGTAGTTACAGAGTGTATGAATAACTCATCAAATAAGGTGGAGCAACAGAGGGCTAATAATCAGGTCTCCCTCCACTCATTGATCCATACACAAATGACCTGATTACATAGAACACTATGACCCTTCAATATGATTTAAATTTCAGAAAAAGGAACAGTTTTATAATCTATCTGTCCCTAGGTCAGGCACCACCAATTTAACAGTTGTGCCCAACTCTGAGTGTTCTACGTTCTAAAAAATTAGAGTTTGTTAACCCACCATACACAGATTCACATCAAAAATAGAGAAAAGAAAGGTGTGAGAGGTAGGAAAGTACCTCACAAAGCAGCACCCAAGGAGCTACTGGTTGGTACTCACCAGTTTGCTCACGTTGTCATCATCATCAGTAACTTTCATGACCAAAACAGAAAAGGGAAAGTGAAAAATGTATGCCCAAATCTTAAAATTGTGAGAGAGAAGGTGAAGAAAGATAAAGATATTGGGCCCTATTCACAAAAGTAATCAGAGACAAAATCCTAACTTTACGTCTTTCGGTATTCACAAAAGGCATTTAGGAGTAGTAAAGTTAGGATTCCTAACTTTACTACTCCTACACTGATAAAAATCCTAACTTTACGACTTTCGGTATTCAAAATAGGCATTTAGGGTCAGTAAAGTTAAGATTCCAAACTTTACTACTTCTAAACTGGGAAAAATCTTAACTTTACGACTTTGGGTATCCACAAAAGACATTTAGGAGTAGTAAAGTTAGGATTCCTAACTTTACTAGTCCTAAATGCCTTAATGATACCAAATCAATACAACTAAGCAGTCTTAAGCATTTCAGTCAGAAATATTAGATCATGTAGTACAAAATTATGACTTTAGGCAAATTTAAATATCAAAGAAGATAGTCACAAAATAGACATCAATCACAGAATACAGAGTCCTACCATCATTAAAGGCAGACTGAAAATTTGTGTCTCTTGAAGGATCAAAATTTTAGTGGAAATTATTGTAAAAGGAATCATATTAATGTCCTCTATGGGTTAGTCCATAAGCATAAAGGAGAAGTAGGCAACATTTGGCAGTTCGGCAAACAAGGGATCCAGATCAACTGCTCAAGGAAGCAGTATCAGCAAAAAAGCAGGCCAAATAGGAGCTCAAAGGATGGTTACAAAATCATAGGGAAAGCATTCAGTCTTTTTGCCCCCAAAAAAAAGAATAGCGTTGCTCTAGCACAGAGATAAAAAAGTAATAGCGTTTAGAGTGTGTGTACCATAGAAAGAAAAATATTAGTGTTGCCCCTTCCTTGGTGTTTTTTCTTTCATAGTCTTTATGATGCCTTAGGTGCTGTGGTATCACCCTACAGTGGTCAGTCCATCACATGATTAGTTAGCGTATGGAATTACTAAATACATTTTGTAAATGCTACATACTCTCCCATACTGTTCATGATAAAGAATTTGTTTTCCTGGCCTCACAAGTTTGTCAACGATATAATTATACAATGTAACTGTCCATGGCATCAGGTTAGAGTTGACTTTCCCACTGAGCCATTTCTACGTGAACTTTGAAGGAATGTTCTTTTAAAGAAAGTTAAAATTAAACATATGCAGAACAAATAAAGCAACATTTGCTAAAATGCCAAAGGACCACTGTAGTTCTAAATGGGAAAAATGCAGCTTAGTCTCAACTGCTGTCTCTTCTCTTTTTGAGTGCAATGTGCACATTTAGGACCAGATGTACAAACACATTTTCTCATAGACATAGATGGGTAAAACTGTTTGATACATCTGGCCCTTAGTTCTTTGTGTCTTAAAATCGGTAAATGTGTCATGTAAGATGTTTTAAAATGTTTAGTGCTATCAAGGGCATTGAAGTCGTGGCAATGCGATCTTCTAATGAATGCATAATCTCGACCAAAATGAACTGTTTATCCAAATTATAGAGGAATTTGTCTGCCAGATAATGCGTGTTCCCCCTAATCATCATGTAAGTGAATCAGAATCAGAAACAGATTATGTTGCACAATTATTTAAAATCATAACAATGCCTTACAATGACGCAAACTTCTGTACAAACTAGAGACAGAATATAGCCGTTCTCCATAAAAATCAATTTATTGTCCTCAACTGGCATTTAAAGCTATAAATACCTGTAGGTATAATAATAACCCCCTGATGTCATCAGCTGATAATTAAAGCTAAAAATACCTGCTGTGATGATAAACACACTTTCTAACGTGTGTATTCAGCATACAGGATTTAATGGTCTCACAGTTAAAATTGGCCGCAAAAAAAATTAAAAGGCTCATCATTATAGATAGAAGGTACCTTGTACAACAAGTCTAAAATACTGTAACAGGGGCCTGAGTGTAAAAAATTGAAAAACACTCATAATTGTATTTGTAAAGTGCCTCGTGCAGCCAGTCTGAAGTGCTGTAGCCTGCGCTTGATGCTTTCTGGAGTTATTGGAGGTAGCAGCAAACTGTAGCATTATGGTACTTCAGACTTGCTAGTTGCAGAGGGCAATGCCATGCTGTTTTAAAAACTCCATCATTATATAAATGTAGAATGCTTTGTACAGCAGGTCTAAAATGTAATACCCTCACTGAGGTTCTTGCTGGACTACTTAGGAATACCCAGTGAGAACCACCCCTACTTCATTACCTTTGTATGATGCCTGTAAGGCCCATTGATCATTGGTGGTGCTCTTCTGAAACTTGCAGGGTTAGGGTTGAAATTATAAAACATTTCAGAAAGCTCACTGATAGCTGACTGAGTTTCCCTTTCAAGCAGCATTGCCCGAGCTACGGCACATGTCCGAATGTTTAATGTTTGTAATATAGGTCGCAGCCAGAATCTTCTTTGGGTAACTAGTGGATGAATGCCATATCCCCAGGGATCTATCCCATTAGTTCTCCAACTCTATGGCCCTCACCCTTTATTAGCACGTGTTTAGCCCAAGGGCCATTCTCTAATAAAGTGCATGTGCTCTGTGCAATTAGGTAGCTTAAGAGCTTAAGGTTCATGTTATCAGCATCACTTTGCTAAGTAAGTCATCTCCCAAAGAAAGTCTACTTTTCGGGTTCTTCTTCCATTTCCATTTGGCAGTGCCTATTTTCCCCATGATCCATGTTCTTGATTGAAAGAGCTTGTTCTTTGTCCCACCTTGGAACCTAAAGCTGCCTTTTGTAAGGTTAGGTCCTTTGTGATCCCCAATCACTGTAGCTCCTAATCTGAGGGTGAATAGATCTGGTCGGAGTGCTGTAGGCTCCACCCACGGCGTGGTTTTGTTAATGTAAGGCCATGACCTCTTGATTTCATTTTAACTTGACAAAAGGACCAACCTCCGATTTCTATTTAAAGTAGTCCAGTATCAGTTTTTGCACTTTGTGTGGGCATCGGAGAGTGTCAAGACGAGGCTGGAGAGCGTCACTGAGGGTTTGTATGAATCTGGCACAGCGAGCCAAGGTGGAGGGGTCCTTTTGTGTAAAGCATATGGCCGAGGCCTCTAGGCAGGTACTCGCTCCTCCCCTTAGATAAAGTTCCCTAAGAAGCATTCTCCTTGCGTGGGCTATTGCAGGACAGCAACATAAGAGATGTAGCCATGATTTGTGTTTATAATTACAGAGCCTACAGGCTCCTCCAGCCAGGTGTTCTGTTGGCCCAGGCCTGGTTGAAATCCGCAATCGGTAGGGCCAGCAGTCGCATATACATTATATCTCTTCTGAATTTAGGCTTTGAGAGCAGCTGAGAGGGAAGGTTGCGGTTTGGTTACCAGATATGAGGCATGTAATGGTGCCAGGAACAAAGAGGTTTTTCTTGAGGCCTGATCTTGCTGGAAGGAGGCTGATTGCACTTGTATGTTAAAGGTCTTTTTCCAGGTTGCATAGGAAATACATGGCAAAACAAGTGCGGATTAATTTATCTCCGAGGTGACATGTGTTTTCTTAAGCTGGATGTTCCACGGGGAGCAGGATTTTTCAAATATGATTCTGAGATGACTCTTTAGAGATTTTCAGGTGATTTTCAGAATACGGATGTAGTATTTAGGAAAGTCAGCCTCAGTGGTTAAAGCTTGTTTGACCAGTCTGAATTCCAGCCGGAGTCTAAGCATGTGTTTTGGCAATCTGAAAATGTTTTTGTATCCCACACACTGAGCCTGCTCCAGGATTTTAGAGCAGGCTCCCGGGAACGCTTGATGTCCGTAGGAAAGTGCTGGGAGAAGAGATGCTTGACTGACTTTCCTTATTCCCTAAGCTGATGGACTTTGTATGGCATTGTTATGTTTAATTAGACCATAGGTAATGGCCGTCACTTTCATCCCCAAGTCATTTTTGTTAGCAGATGATTGGGCAGATTCTGTGAATCAGACACCCAGGGATTTATACTTCGGAGCTGAAAAGATAGACATGGGACCCATGGTGCAAACAACCAGTTTTTTTATACTTGTGCCTGCCGAGGTCAAGACTTTTGGTTTTGTGAGGATTGACGGTAAGAACATTATTTACGCTGTATTGTGTAGGCTGGTCAAGGCACGTTGGAACCCCACTTTGGTGTGGTTCATGATGAGTATGTAATCTGCATATTGGAGAATTTGAAGAGGGCTGTGCCCTAGGCGGGGCAGAGCTAGACATATATTCACCAGAGCTTTTCCAAAATCTGCTGTTTACAAGTTAAAAAGTAGGGGTGCCAACATGCAGCCTTGCTTCAGACTCTCAATGGTTCGAATTTTGGTGGATAAAGATGTAGGGCCTGTTCTCATTCGCACCCAGGTGTCAGAATAGAGAGAGACTATGGCCTTTAGGCGAGGGAAAGGAATTTCTCAGCTTGCTAGTTCCTTCCAGAAGGTGGGTCTATCGACTTGATCGAATGCTGCGGTGAGGTCGACAAGGGATTCTGATCCACTCACACATAGCCTACACTGACTATTTCCATCATGCTCCTATCTGCATTCCAGTAAGACTTCAGCAGGATCAGACCGAATCTTAAGTTCATCAGTTTGCTTTTCATTTTCTTGGCAATTGGTTGAGAAACATATCTTGGGAGTGCTTCCTTGTCGTACAGATTTTTGCCCAGCCACCATAGGCCTTCCCCTTCAGGGGCTTCATTTCTCGGTCTGAGAATATTAATTTTGCTTGCTTTAAAAGTAACTTTGATATCTAGTTGGCAGGGAGGTAAGTGGCCCATATGTCCTCTGCTACTAGATAGCCACAGAGCTTTTCAGATATTGGTGCCAGTTGGAATATGTCCTGTTTATTACCATCCAGATAATGTGTTTTAAGGTATTTTTTTGTGCTTCATTTGCTTTCAGACAGTAACTCAGAAATGTTGCAATCCAGAACAGCTACTGGGAGGTCAACTTCAATCATAGACAGACTTGGGTCATGCACTCCAGTGGAGCACACATTCTTATATAGTATGTTACTTGAGCTCTGTCTAGCCAGTTTGCCTCTGAATGGTAGCATACCATATGCCATAGTGCATAGTCATTTGCTAGACGTGACCCTTAATAGAGCTTGTAAGTCAGGATTCAGGATCGATTTTTTAGATTGCAAAAGGCAAAAGTCAATGAGTTGACAAATGCTTGCTGAGCGTGAATGTGCGCTGTTGTTCAGACCCAGATATCCAGCCAAACCCCCAGGTACTTATAAAAGTGCCGACCTTCTCGATTCTGCTCTCTTGGATAAACCATGCTCCCCTTTTATGAGCATGCAACTGATGATCATGACTGTTGTCTTTGAGTCTTTGTGACCTTAATCAGTAGAATGTTAGTTTCACTATGCTTGACCAGGGATTTCAGAAGTCTCTGTAACCCAGTCTGGGCCTGGTCATGAAGCATTGTGTGCTTGAATACTTCAGCATCTGTATTTGTGGTCCACTATCTTGGGTGGAAATGCCCTTGCTTCTTCCAGATGTTTCTTTAGGTCGGCAAGATATAGATTGAATACTACGGGGCAAGCGTGCAGCCTTTAAGCCCTTGTTGCTTTGGATTTTTGTGGATGTGGACAAGCCAGAGCTCAACTTTACTTCTAGTTTAAAAAGAGATTTATTAAATAAAGTTGAAACAAATGTTACAGAATCACAGCAATAGTTATGCACAAGGAATTATAGCAGGGGTAGTAGAAAGAATGAAATAACATTATGAAGTTAAACAAGGTGCAATTGTAATAATTAATGGATAAAAACAATAAAGGAAAAAAGAAAGAAAGAAGAGAAGAGAAGGAAAAGGAACGATAGATGATAGTACTTGATATGAGAAAAGGTAAGAGTGTAAAGATAAGTGTAGAGATAGATAGTCAATGCCAACAAATTATTAGCAAAACTATATGAATATTAAAGTTGAAAAAGATCAACAATATGATTCATGGAGTTTGAGGTACTTCTTCTTATGAAGGCCGATGGGTAGTAGAAGTTTGAGCTGATGCATCCAAAAACGTGGTAACTGGAGACCAAATTGTGTCTCTTTTAATAGCAAGCAAAATATGCTCTATTCAATTTATGATTATAACAAACGCTGTACTATCATGCTTGAAAAGAAAGTTCTAAGTAGTTTTTCCAGTGTTTAGTAATTTGTTGGAAAGTTACAGCAAGTAATAAATCAAGTATAACAGTTTTACATGTGTTACATGTGTTATTTTGCCAAATGTCAGAAATGCTACCAAGAAAAACATTTGATAACATTTTTTTTGTGAAAAATGGAAAAAATTTGGGCCCAAACTTTCAACCAAAATTGATGCTTGGATGGGCAAGAGAAGTGCACATGATATACATTTGCAGATGGTGTATAACATGTACAGCAATGTGTTGAGAGTTCAGGATTTATCTTATGCAAAGCAGCCAGAGTGATCATAAGTCGATTATAACTAAGAAATTAAGTTTGAGTAGTGCCAGCTGATTGTTATGTTTTTCGAAGTTTTAACCATATTTTATCCAAGAGCTTGATAGAACATGACATTTGGAAATGTGTTACCCATTGCACTTCAATGACCGATTTATTCCTGTTGTCAATGGGTTTAGTAAGTATCTTGTATGTGGATGATGCACTGGGGAAGTAAAAAGAAGGGGAGTAAGATGGGTATCAAAAATTGAAGTAGGAATATGTGATGTCAGTGTAGTTAAGGTAGGTACAATGGCTTGAATTAAAGTAGTGAACCTATTACATTGCGTCTTTTTGAGATTGAAATGGTGCTGTACTTGTGGAAATGTAAGAAAAGAGTCATTTTATACAAGTTGATGGATTCAAAGTAAACCTCTGTCTCCCCAGGATTTCGAGAAAATAGTTTATTGTTAATTCGTAGGAGCTTCCTATTCCAAATAGAAGAGTGAAGAAATTGAGAAGCTGAGGAGCTTTAATGCAGTTTTGTGCATAGGATGTAACATAAATTGTGTTTTTTGTGTAAAGGATAGGCATTCTTTAAAGAGAAAGGAGAAAGAAAAGGAACTTCAATATCTTTCCAGAAAGGAGAGAAATCTGAAGGAGCATCCAATAAGTATATGGAGTAAAAATCTGTGTGATAGGATTGAAAGTCTGGGAAACTCACAACTCCCTGATATTTATCACACTTATGTTGAAGAGACATATGGGCCTTATTCTTATTCCATAAAAAAGAGGAAAGTGTAGAATACATTTTTTAATTGAAATGAGTACGAATGAGAAGAGGAATTGAAGATATGATAAAGAGAATAATACGGGCTAGCGTCATCTTGATAGTGTCAAATCTACCCCACCAAGATAAAATGTAAAGGACGCCATCTATTAGTTAAATTAGTTAAGTCAGTTATACCTTTAATTCAATTTGGAGATATTGTTTGTTTAATAGAAGATGTAATCCAGAGTCCCAGAAGTTTGATTTTATGAGATTTCTGAGTACATTGAGATTGGATAAAATCTTGTTTGAAGCATAAGATTTTAATGAGGAGAATCTCAAATTTATCTAGATTAAATTTATATGCAGAATGTGCGGCATAAGAGGATACTTCTGCAAAGAAAGCTGAATTTGATGAGTCAGGTTTGGATACAAATAAGAGGATATCATCAGCATAAATAGAAAGTTTAGTATGTGTATCACAGCTTTCTAATCCAAATATATTTGGGTTCTGCTGGATTTTTGTAAGAAACGTTTCTTATGCAAGAATAAATAGAAGATGGGTATTAGGACACCCTTGTCTAACATGTCTGTGTAATGAAAAAGTTGATGAAATGAGACATTTGCCAAAAATAAAGGCTTTTGGGGTAGTGTATAAAAAAGAAATGAAGGAAATAAATTTGGGACCGAAACCAAACCATGAAAGGGTATGAAAAATCAATGACCAAACCATGCGATCATAAGCTTTTTTGGCATCCAGGGAAATAGCAGCTAATGATTGTGTATATTTATTGGATTTAGTTAAAATATTACAGAAAAATCTGGTATTATCTGAGATGTAACAACCTTTAATGAAAACTGACTGTTCCTTACCTATAAGAAGCGGTAAGTAGGGAGGAAGGTGAAGGACAAGAATTTTAGCAAACATCTTGTAGTCAGAATTTACTAGGGAAATTAGCTATCATTTTTAGATTGTTGGGGATCGCGTCCATCTTTAGGAATAAGACAAATGAGCGCTTCATGAAAAGTACCATTAGATGAGATCATAGAAATAAAATGTGAAAATAATTCTTGAAGTTTTGGGACTAACAGTTTTGAGAAATGCAAGTCAAATTCAATTGGAAAACCATCAGGTCAAGATCCTGGAGATTTCCCTGTTTTAATGGGCTTCATTGCCTATACAATATCCTTAGGTGAGATTCCTGTTTCTCAAGGAGAGTGATCTATGGAAGTATTAAAGAGTTTAGTACTAGAAGATAAATACTGTTGTATGGCATCTAAAGTGGCAGATGATTTAGGGGTATAAAGATCTTTGTAATATATTTGGAATTCATTTCAAATATCTGCATCACAAAAAATAAGAGAGGAATATGCTCTCAGGAGAGAATTAAGTTTAGTATGCTCTTTCTTAATTTTAAGATAAGTAGCTAATAATTTACCTTTATTTAGCCCACCATAATACTTAGCACTTCATTTGAGAAGATAGGAGGCAACATTTTCCATAGAGAGCTTATCATATTGATTTTGTCTGCAATTAGTTTATTTAGATGAGCAGGAGAATTAGTATTGGTATAAAGGGTTTCCAGTTGTTTAATTTGTTTAAGAAATTGTAATGCTTTCTGACAGTTCAATTAACTCTTCCTGGAAACATAGAAGATAATAAAATCTCTAGTGTAAGCTTGAATGAATCCTGGATAATGTGAGGGGAGGGATGGGACGAGGACTGGTGAGTAAAGAACTCTGTGATTTATGAGTCAAATTGCGATGTAAAAGTATTATCTAATAACAGGGATGTTTTAAAATACCATCTTCTGGTACCATTGGTGACAGGCAGTAACATTAAATCTAATGTAACAGGGGCATGATCAGAGATTAATATTGAACCTATATCTGCATATATAATGTGTTGAGCAAGTGATTTAGAGACAAATAAATATTCTAGCCTAGATTGTGATAGATGAGTAGGAGAGAACAATGTGTATCCGTGCAGTGATGGATTGCATTATCTCCGGGTATCAATAAGAGATCATTGTTCAATGGTTGCAATGAATTGTTGATGCAAAGTAGATGGAATAAATGTGGCTTTAGAAACACAATATATATATATATATATGGGATAAAAAACAGATTAGAATTCCCCAAAGACTGTATGATCTGTGAAAATAGACATCAATTTGGAAGAAATAGTAGGCAAAAAGCATTATCAGGTTTATTGGGTGTCTATATGTTAAATGGAAAAATAGGAATTTTGTTAATCGTAATATTAATTTCTACCCATCTACCTTCATCATCTGAATCTTGAGAATGGAGGTTGACATGTAAATTCCTCTACAAAGAATAACAACCCTGTTCTGTTCACCAGAAACAGGTGAAAAGAAAAGTCGAGAGCCCACATTTCTTCTAGAGATAAAAGATCGACTGATCTTAGATGCATTGTTGTTTTTTTTTTTCCTTCAGTTTCTGCTAGCCCTCTAGCTTTCTATGAGCAAATTGTTAAAGAGGCTCTCTGCTTTTTGTTCTGGTCATTATGCCCGGAGAGTTAGCACCCCCAGTAGCCAGGGCCAATCTGTGATTTTAGATGTGTTGCTATGCATGTTCTCCCTTTTACAGGGAGGCCAGTGGTGATTATCTGCTCACCTGAGATCACGGTTGGCAGCTTTCCTGCGCTTATGGCACCAACTGAAACTGATTCATAACCCTTCTGGATTGTGTATGTGTCTACAGTCTCTCACTACAAATTGACCCACTGGTAAGGGGGACATTGCTCATGATTATTGCAAAATATTTTGGTTCAATTGGGTTCATAATTTTTATTCCCCATTGGTCCAGATGTATTCAATTTTCCTCCAGAACCTGGACTGGTTTGCAAATGGTGAAGATCATTTCTGAACATTTGTTTTACCTCCCCGCAGCAGCTGGGAGGAAGGCGACAAATTTGATATCCTTTGAATTGATTGATTTCAGCCTTAGGAGGGTTGAGCACAATCTTATGATATACCCTCTATTTAGTATGTCCCATTTGCCCTGTGAAATATATTCGTGGTAAAGTGTGTTTGCTTTACTAGCTCTCGATGTATTGCGGTTATTGTTGCTCTGGATCCAGCTGACAGTGTTTTCTGAGATCGCTTTTCCCCATATTCTGATGTTGCTATGTGGCATCATTTGTTCTTCAGTTCCCCAGGGCTGATACAGCTGGTGCTATTTAGGGTCCGCCATATGTGTCACATGTTCATTCCAACGAGTTGGATCATCAACATCGGTTAAAACCTTTGTTGGGCCTAGAGCAAGTTGATCACGGGGGACGGGTGGAGTGGTTGAATGCCCACTGCTTGATAGGTGGGGTGATTATCAGCTGAATACAGCCTAGCTCACTGGGTCAATGGTGGCAACCCGGCCCTTCAGGAGGGGTTGATCATCGTTCTCTATGATGCCTTTGAGATCTTCATATGAGCCTGTTTGGGTCTGTGGTTGAATCAACCTGCGTGCTGTTCTGGCTAGGATCAGCAATCCTTTGAAGACTGTTTTGCATTGGGTTTGATGTTTCTTTAACTTTGGTTTTGGACTTCCAACTTGTGTTGAGCATTAGACTGGCTTTTATCTCCTGTTGCTGTAGAGAGGACTTTATCCCTCTGCTTTTGTTTAATTTCTTGAGTAGTACCTTATTTTTTTCTTTACAAGGCTCTGTATTGGTCAGCTAGTAAATCGTGGTCAAGGTTGCAGAGTTCACTTTCAAATTTAAATGTATCCATTGTCCTGCTCCCCTGTTCTTGATATTGGCCATGGGCTGCCATCATTGGTTGATCTTGGGCTGGCAGGAAGTGACCATCACATCCCTGCTCATTTTCTGGCTTGTTTGGAGAGGTATTGAGTGTTACCTTGAGTTCTCTCACTTTTTGTGGTTCTTTCTGGGACTCCCTACAGTAAAATTAGAGATGACCCTGCAAGTCCCTTGTCATTACTGCTTCTTTTCTCCAATCATCAATCAGTTTTGTCATTATGCTGTGGAGGGACAGATGTTTCTCAGTTTGGGGTCTACATGAGCATATCTGGCTCTCTTCCCTCATTGTCACCGACTCTTGGGATCTCAGTAGTAGTTGATTAAGCTGATCTAATTTCTTGTCGACTGTCATGATTAGGGAGGCTATTATTTGTAGAACTGTACTTTGTACATCGTTTGTCTGCATGCAGTGTTGCAGCTCGCACCACGGAGGACAAAGTGTTCATAATTCTGTCCCAAGTTTGCCATCTCATCTGCTTTAAGTTTATATGCCCATTTGTTGCTCAACTTAATTTGTTTGTCTGTGTGTTGCTCTACTTAAGTTGTCAGTAATACCTTAGGCTGGCACTGTGCTCGGGCTCTGAGGAGGCTTGATTGTTTGTTTTGTTTTTTTGCTTTGAGACATATTTGTTTCTTTGTGAGAGGGTCTCTCTCTCTCTCATAAAGTAGGGTTGTACCAGTGCAATAATGGTTACAGGTTTTGATACAGAGTAAGCTTTCCCCTAAGCCAGAGAATATGTCATCTATTTTGGCAGATAGTGGGCTTTAGGGGTAACCAATCTTCCTGTACTGCTGACTCCTTGGTGATCTGGTTATTTTCTATTTCCACTGTTTTGACTATTGGATTTAATAGAGGCTTTGGCCGTAGGTGGACCCCCACTGTAGTTTCCTCCATAATGTTGTAATAGTAGTTGCTTTATATTTCTATTGTTTTTATACTTGTGCTCAGTTATAGTGTGATCATTTGGTGCAAGCCGTACATACTTTCTCACTGTTCCACCAGTAGCCATGAGAGGGTGGCCGCTCAAGATTCATGGTGGGGATGGAGTTCCATGAGTGGCTAGTCCGGGATATGATGCCTGCCCTTTCCCTATAGTTTTCCCTCAAAGAGCATTGTTTTGAGGCATTTCTGCAGCTCTATGGCGTCCTTTGGTTTCATAATAAAATACCCCTTGATGTCCTCTCTTATGATAGAGGAGATTACTGCCGGTGTGCCTTGTGTTTCAAATGCAATTGAGTGGGTAACCCCCTCTTGAGGAACTCTAATTTACATTGTTTTGTGCAACCCAGGAATGTCTGATTGAGGCAATTGTGGCATTACTGATTTGCCAATAAAGTCCTTACTATGCGTTTATCTCCAAATCATTTTGTAGGGTTTGTTTTATACTCGAGCATGTAAAAGCAGTGAAATACGGGTCCTCATGCTGTAAAGTCATCTCATACGAAAGGATATCCGATGGCTCTAGTTTGGTCTTGGTGATTCAGCTGGCTTAGGAGGAAGTTTTCTGGGTGTACAGTGTTTTATTTTACTATGATTAGTTAGATGGCTGGATGGATCAGTGGAAACTTGACCTTTTGCTGGGTCAATGAATCAGTGGTGTGGTGTGATGTTCTTATTAGGCGCAGTTTACTCACAATTCACAACCGCAGTGCAGACGCAATCCTTGCAACCTTGTGTAAGTGATAGATTGTCCACAATGGGAACCACACAAAGTCAAACAGGGAATTAAGCAAGGCATTTTTTAACCTTGACAGAAAAGCCCGAGCAGACAACATTCTTATGAAGGAGCAGCTGGGCTATTCTCAATACGCTAAACCCTGTACCAGTCTTCTTTGCTTGGTGCTAAAACACCATGATCATGTCCTCAGTCAGAGAAGGTCCCATCTGGTCTTCAATGGACAACTGCTGTCTTCGCCTAGACTACAGATCTGCGTCTGACTGCGTAAACAAACAAGAGAAGTGCATAGACCACCCAAGAGGAATAACAAGAAATGTAGCTGTGGTATGCTGACTGATGGCTCGTGCTTTGTGTAGATTGGGAGAATCCTTCCCTCTGGGTATTTTATGGAAGTAGAATGTTAGATCAGTAGTTCGCTGTGTGGAATGTTATAGTTCAATAGGACGAGAGAGTTAGCAGGGAAAGGAGCTGAAGAAAGGAGGCTGGGGTGAAAGATGTATTCTAAATAAAGATGCATTGAATCAAACTACTGGTTTGCCCATCATAATTATATTGGCGACGAGCAGAAAAAACCATCACCCCAACTCCAGATTATCCTCTCGAACAAAGCAATTCGCTCCTGCTTTACAACCATTACAGCCAACTCGGCTAACAGGCAATACCCGCTGCCCTTGGAAATTTTCTATATTTAAGAGGTTGTTTCACCTGCCGTACAGTGACAACAATTGGATTTGGCAACAGTCTGGGTACAGAACAGAAACAACAGGAAAGAGGCTTGTTCTGGGTAACATATGCCACTGTGATTCTCAATCTGTGAAACAGCTACCTGTGGGTTCACGCTAGGAGTGGCTCATGACTACCATCCCGCATAGTCTTTTGTAGGGACGCGTGCAGTGACTCGAGGAAGGCTGGGAGGCATGGAGTGCTTGAGCTTTTGTGACATTGGAGGCCGTTCCATTTTCTAGTGGCTGTTTCTTGCTGTGCGGAGTGATGTCGCATGCTGCTTCAGCCCTGCATCCCAGTGGATGTTTCTTGCAGTGCAGCGTGACGTTGCACAACTCCATGGCCATTTTGCTTTGGGCCAATCAGTGCAGTGATTCACACACTTGGAGGTTGATTATCGCATTGGTGTGAAAGTGTGATTAGTGCTGCCGCAGACATCAAGACTGCACATGACGCTGATGCTCACAGCTAGAAGACTGCCTGACAGTGTCTACGAAGCTGATGTGCACAGCTGATCGACCTGCTGTGCATCACCTATTTTGCATCAAGAGTGCACATGGCGCTGATGAACACAGCTTGAAGAGTGCCTGACAGTGCTTATGATGGTGACGTGCACAGCTGATCAACCTGCTGTGCGTTATCTATTTTGGTGCTTTTGTGCTGCAGTGAAAAGCAACTAAAATGTGGCAATGTGCATTTTCTCAATGCTGATGTCCACAGCTGTGCATATGTCGAAAGGTACATTTGTTACAATCCTTGGTGTAGATTCTCTGCACTGTGATATTTGTAGGGTCTAAGGATTGCCGGTTCATAACCCTAATTTTTAACTTTTCTCATATTGCTTTTATAGTCTGTGGCAATTGTAAACCAACCCTTCCCTTGTATTCTGTTGCATATTTGGTTTAGTTGTTGGTGACTTTGCTGTTTGGTAGGTCCATGCAGAACCTTCACCTTTTTCTTGATGCAGCCAGGTGAACCCCCAATACAGTAGAAGGAGTGGAAGAATGTGTTTGCACAGTATGCATATGTGTGTGGCACTACTCTCTCTGCTGAAAGGAAGACTTCTCTTCTTTTACACTGTTTAGGCCCAGAAGGCCAGGAGGTCTGCCTGCTTTAACAATTGAACAAGCAGGAGAGTTGAATGATTTTAAGGTGTGTATAAAAATATTAGACCTACATTTTTACCTAAGGTCTCAACGATAATGGAAAGTTACCATTTTGGCAGGCGTATGCAGAGAAAGGGGGAGAATGTTGACGAGTACATTACTAGTTTGAGAAAACTGACCTCTATTTGTATTTTGGTGGGAATTGTGATGAGCATTTGAGAGCTCAATTTATGTTGGGATGCAGCATTGAAAAGGCTAAGAAAATTTGCTGGAAGAAGGATAATCCTTCTTTATCTGAGGTGTTGGTAACAATGTACATGTTGTGCTAACTCACAAGAAAGGGAAGAAAAGTGAATTTCAACAGAAGAAAGACAAAGAAGCTTACCAGGGTTCTGGTGATAAGAAATTTCAAGGAACATGTTATAGATGCAGTGAGTAAGGACATGTAGCCAGTAACAAAGATTGTATTGGGCAGCAGGTAAATTGCAAAAGGTGTGGAAGGAAGGAACATATTTCTAAATGTTGCAGGAGTCGCAATATAAAAAAAAGGTTCAAGAAGTTACGTATGGTGTGGAGAGTGATGATAACGAATAAGAAATTGTTTTACAAGTTATGGATGTTGGGGAGCACAGCCCTTTCAAAACAGTTTGTATAAATGGTGTAACCATTCGTATGCTCTTTGACTCAGGAGCCAAGATCACTCTTATTCTGATTGAAATGTTTAAGTCGTTGAAGGATCAGATTGTATTACACAGACCATACATTCGCCCTAAAGGTTATGGAGGAGAGCGGATCAGGTTGACAGGTTACTTTGAGGGCTGTTTCAATATTAAGGATAGAAATGTTAAGGGGAAAATGTATGTTTCTGAAAGAGGTTGCTCTTTGATAGGCTGAATACATTAGAGGGATCTTAAGTTTTTTTTATATCCTAATGAGATACCAGCGGTCCGTTTGAAAGAGGTTGAATGTAAAGAAACTGAGGAGCATTTGTGCAGGTGGTTACAATGAGATCTAGTTACGGGTCTGAGTTCACTTAAGTCTTTAGTGAGCAATTAGGATTCTTGACTACTTAGGGCATAAATTTACAGCATCTGGTATTGAGGCTAGGAAGGAATTGGTGGACACCATTGTCAAAATGGTTGTGAACTTTCTAGGGATGTCAAGGTATTATGGCAAAATTAATTCCTAAATCTGTGAACAAAACAAATTGCATGAGAGTGTTGTTAAAAAAGGAGTGAGTTTTTCTTGGAAAGAGGACTGTGATAAAGAGTTTTTGGTGCTAAAGAATCACTTGTCCAATGCAGCCTCTCTGGCCAGTTTTGAGCCTTGTAAGGAATCCATCATTATGGCTGATGCTAATTCTACAGGTCTAGGTGCAGTCTTATTAAAGGTACAGGGAAGTGATAAAAAAAACATTTTATTTATTTTGAGATGTCTGAGAGGTGCAGAACTCAACTATTCTGTTGTAGGGAAGGAGCCGTTATCCATATTTTGGGCTGTCAGGAAGCTAAGAAACTTTGTGTGTGGTGGTGAGTTTCAAGTCAAAAGACACACAATTGATGAACGGAATGAGGAACAAATCAAAACATTCACCCCCATTCAAGAGATCTGGGTTAAATCCATCATTCTTTTGCTCACCATGCCACCTCAGTTTAGACCTGGCTATATGCAAATCAGTCGTGACCCTGTGCCTCATGGGAACAGTCCAGCCCGAACTGCCAAGCCAGGTCCTCCCTGTACCGGAAACAAGCACCCTACGGCCGGTTTCGGGGTCTCACCCCTCTTCAGCCAGGATTGCTTGATTCCAGTGGCACAGTGAGCCCAGGACCCACGTCTGGGCATACCTGGCACACTTGGGCAAGAAAGCAAAAGACACCCTATTGATGGACGGAATGCAGAACAAATAAAAACATTCACCCCCAATCAAGAGATCTGGGTTAAATCCATCATTCTTTTGCTCACCGTTCCACCCCAGTTTAGAACTGGCCATATGCAAATCAGTCTTGATCCTGTGCCTCATGGGAACAGTCCAGCCCGAACTGCCAAGCCAGGTCCTCCCAGGACCGGAAACAAGCATCCTAGGACCGGTTTCACGGTTTCACCCCTCTTCAGCCAGGATAGCTTGATTCCAGTGGCACAGTGAGCCCAGGACCCACGTCTGGGCATACCTGGCGCACTTAGGGCGAGAAAGCAAAAGACACACAATTGATGGACAGAATGCAGAACAAATCAAAACATTCACCCCCAGTCAAGAGATCTGAGTTAAATCCATCATTCTTTGCTCACCGTGCCACCCCAGTTTAGACCTGGCCATATGCAAATCAGTCTTGACCCTGTGCCTCATGGGAACAGTCCAGCCTGAACTGCCAAGCCAGGTCCGCCCTGGACTGGAAACAAGCATCCTAGGTCTGGTTTCGGGGTTTCAACCCTCTTCAGCCAGGATAGCTTGATTCCAGTGGCACAGTGAGCCCAGGACCCACGTCTGGGCATACCTGGCGCACTTAGGGCAAGAAAGCAAAAGACACACAATTGATGGACGGAACGCAGAGCAAATCAAAACATTCACCTCCAGTCAAGAGATCTGAGTTAAATCCATCATTCTTTTGCTCACCATGCCACCCCAGTTTAGACCTGGCCATATGCAAATCAGTCTTGACCCTGTGCCTCATGGGAACAGTCAAGCCCGAACTGCCAAGCCAGGTCCTCCCTGGAATGGAAACAAGCGTCGTAGGACCTGTTTCTGGGTTTCACCCCTCTTCAGCCAGGATAGCTTGATTCCAGTGGCATAGTGAGCCCAGGACCCATGTCTGGGCATACCTGGCGCACTTAGTGCGAGAAAGAAAAAGACACACAATTGATGGACAGAATGCAGAACAAATCAAAACATTCACCCCCAGTCAAGAGATCTGAGTTAAATCCATCATTCTTTGCTCACCATGCCACCCCAGTTTAGACCTGGCCATATGCAAATCAGTCTTGACCCTGTGCCTCATGGGAACAGTCCAGCCTGAACTGCCAAGCCAGGTCCTCCCTGGACCGGAAACGAGCATCCTAGGACTTGTTTCTGGGTTTCACCCCTCTTCAGCCAGAATAGCTTGATTCCAGTGGCACAGTGAGCCCAGGACCCATGTTTGGGCATACCTGGCGCACTAGGGCGAGAAAGAAAAAGACACACAATTGATGGACAGAATGCAGAACAAAACAAAACATTCACCCCCAGTCAAGAGATCTGGGTTAAATCCATTATTCTTTAGCTCACCATACCACCCCAGAAAAAGGGTCTGGACAACATCTCCTCAAGAATAAAAAAAAGTGTGTACTCACTCTACAGGAGTTCAATTTTCTTGTATACTATGTTCCTGGTGCAAAGAATAATCTACCAGATTGCTGCCTGAGATTAGTAGATAAAGACGGTGATGAGGACGAGGAGCCATGTGAGGAGGACGATTATGTGGTGTGTCTCATCCAGGATGGAGTTATCAAAGAGAATGAGTGGATTAGAGAATTGGATAGTGATGAAAGCATACAGGCAGTGATCAAGCGTGTAAATGATGGTTGGTGTAAGGCTGTAAAAGTGGATGAACCGTTGGAAGTCTTTGTTAAAGTAAAAAATGAATTAGCGTTTCAAAATGGTTTGCTGTTACGAGGTACCAGACTGATTCCTCACCGCTGTTTGAGAGAGAGCCTCGTAGAATTTGCCTATGATGGTCACCGAGGGATCTCTATAACTAATGGAATTTTGAGGCAGGCATATTGGTGGCCTGGGATGGACCGTCACATCGAAGGAGCCGTGAGAGAGTGTGTGAAATGTAGCAGGAGTGACAAGGTGTTGCAGCCTAGGGTACAACCCATGCACCTAAGGAGACTACCAAAGTTAGCTTGGGAGAAGGGGGCTACTGACATTCTGGGTTCTATCAATTTATCAAGTGTGGATAAGTATATTATTGTGTTGGTGGATATGTACTCAAGATGGCCAGAGATAGAGTTGACTAATTTTATTGAAACCAAGGATGTTGTGGCTTTCTTAGAGAATATTTTTGAGAAAGATGGTTTCCAGTCCATCATGTTATCTGACAATGGGGTTCAGTTTGTCTCAAAGTAGATGGAAACTTATCTGGGTGATATGGCATTGGACACAAGAAAACAGCTCTTTATTACCCAGAGGCCAATGGCATGGTTGAGAGGTTCTACCGGGTGTTGAAATAAACAACCCAAATGATGTTGACCATCAGAAATGTTGGAAAACAGAGGTTCTCAATAGGGTCAAGAACTATAGGTTCACGCCCCAAACCATGACAGGGAAAACCTTGTTTGAACTCTTTCGGAAAAAGAAAACCGGTAACATGCTTTGTCCTTTTTGGGTTTTGGGTAAAACTCAGGGTGTGGAGTGTGCAAGAGATGATAAAGTGAAGAATGAAGTGGAGATGAAGAGGATGAATAGAAAAAAGGAAAGGTTTAATATTCATAAAGTGGTCAAAAGAATGGTGGTAGAGGTGGGTGATTTTGTTAAGATAAAATCACCCTGTAAGTGTTTGCCCTCATAGGGTTCTAAATTTCTTCAACCCATAAGACCGATCAAAGTGCTCAAGTGTTCAACAATGCTATTAGAATAGGAAGACCATAGGGTGTGGAACCTTTATAGGGTGGCCAAGCTAATAGGTGGATTGAAAGAAGTGAAAGAAACCAAAATTCCCAACATGGACATGGTGACCAGAAGTGGGAGTGCCGTGCGAAGAAGTCTCAGGCATGGGGTCAAGTCTGCCTATTTGAAACACTAAGGGCTTCATTCCGATCTCGGTCGGTGAGCCTACAACAGTTCGACGGAGGCTCTCTAACCAACATGGTGGGTTTACAGTCTGACCGCCTAATTACAAATTAGGCGGTCGGAGTGTAAACCTGCTGGTCATTCCGTCTGGCTTCGGAACCGGCATGTAATTGCTTTAGAACGCCGTTTCTGCCGTTGAAATTACGCTGTCGGTTTCAGCTAGGCTTTTCATGTTGAGCTTTCTGATGTGAAAATCCTGTTGGAAAGTGACTTTGGGGGTCCTTAGCAGGGCTGCCATGCCTCCGCGGCCTCTGGTTGGGGTCCAGGGGGGGCACGTATGGTGTCCCCCTGTAAATCCCTGTACTGTGTGGTAGGCACCACGTGGTGCCTTCCACATGGTGTAGGGATTTACACAAACTCCCATTTCTCTACGGGAGCTTGTGCTGCAGGCGGAAACCACCTGCAGCACAAGCCCCATACAGAATTGGGCGTTTGCGACTGCACCATGTGCGGTCGCATTGCAATTAGGTGGTCTGAACCACTAACTTACGGTCAGTCGGTTCCAACACCGAAACGGCATCCACCGGACATCGTAATAAGGCCATATGTGTAAACTGTTTCTTTTTACCTTCTATGACCTGGCACATTTGTAGCCAGCCTGTGCATCCTTTAATGTATAACTTTGAAGTTTGTCCTTTTGTTAGATAGTGAATTTTTTGGGATAGGCTGGACATAGTTTGATTTGGGCATTGTTATATGGAGGGAGATGTGTTGTATTCTGACTGATCGCTCATGCTTTGTATGGAAGTAGAAATTAGATTAGTCGTTCACTGTGTGGAATGTTATAGCTCAAAAGGATGATAGAGTTATCACGGAGACAAGCTGAAGGAAGGACGCTGGGGTGAAAGATGTTTTCTAGAATATGATGGTTTGAATCAAGCTACTGGTGTAGCCATCATCATTATATTAGCCCTCTCTTCAGAGTAGCAGCTCTTCAGAACAGCAGGAGCTAGATAACATCAGAGATGAGTAGACGGACACAAGAAAATTGACCTTTTCATCACATCACATACTGATGATTCAATAGTCGACCTACAGATCATGATGACACTTCATGGCCATCTCACACTAAGCAGATCTCCAGCAACGAAGGCCTGGAACTTTACAGAACAATTAAATCAACTCACCATCACCAGATGCAAAAACTTGAAGTGTAGTCCACAGTGACGTTAAATACAAGCAAATGCTCACTGAGCTAAACCCTTAACTCATCTGTGCCTGAGAAAGAGATATATATATATATATATATATATATATATATATATATATATATATATATATATATATATATGCCTTACATAGTTTAGAGATAGAATATTGTCTCAAAAAAGGAAAGGACGCATATCTTAACAGCTTCTGTTACCTTTCCACTTTACAATTGAAAGAACTGTGATTTAATCACGGCACCTCACTTTCAGCAACACCAACCATCTTGGGAGTTGCCAAATACCACACAGACCATGTGTCCAAGTATTCGTTTTTCAAGTGCAAAAAATAATGAACCCCAAAAGAATGAAAACTGGCTTTTAAAGAGCTATAAAATTAAATAGATTTGAATAGGAAACTTTAGTAAAATGCAAATATGCGGAAAGTGAACGTCTAATATCAAAAGGCCTGGTGGTAGGTAGCTGCTGATGACACAGGCACCTCACACAAATACTCACAAACATTGTAGGAGATCAAGAGAGTGCAGTGTTACCTAGTAAACAGCCTCACTGTTATGCATGTCCCAACTCAGAGAAAGTGAAAGAGAGATAAAGTCTTCAAAACACGTAAGAGGAAGAAAAAAAATAAGTGAAGAAACTTGACATACAATTGAAGAAGCTCACAGAGGAACAGAACAGAATAATCTGAAAATGCACCATAACGGACCATGAGGGCACTTATATAGTTGTGTTAATATTGATTAATACAATATCGATATACACCATCGATATATGTACATATATTAATAAACTCGCATCTTCGTTGTTGAATTCACCAAATATGACCTCCTCTCAATCCCTGGACAGGCAAGCCCTGATGGATCACAGGTGGGGAGATACATAAACCTTAGTAAAGCACGTGAAAAGGAAAACCCAGATCGATCCCACAGAGAGACCACTGCACCACAATGGTCTCAGGAGACATATAAGGTATGTGGGCCACCTGAAAGAAAGACAACCATTGTATATATTTATATGTTGACCTGCCACCTGTCTCCCCTGCCGCCGCTGCCGTTCTTGCATCCCGGTGCGGCCGCAGTGAGGGGAGGACTACATCTCCCACCAGTACTTGCGGCAGGAAGCCGCACACGCCTCCTCGGCGGCCGGAGATGTACTTAACTCGAGGAGAGCCCCGGTGGAGCAGGGGCTCTGTCTACTGCTGTTTAAAAGGCCCAGGCTACTATACCTTGCTGCTCCCTTCGCCTGCCGCCTGTCTCCCCTGCCGCCGCTGCCGTTCTTGCATCCCGGCACGGCCGCAGTGAGGGGAGGACTACATCTCCCACCAGCACTTGCGGCAGGTAGCCGCACACGCCTCCTCGGCGGCCGGAGGTGTACTTAACTCGAGGAGAGCCCTCGCGTCGCGGGACCGCGCGCGGGTGGCGCCGGGCTAAGACCGGGCAAAGGGCGGGCCGTCTGTGCCCGTCCGGGGCTGTACGAGGCTGGGCTGGGAATACCTTCTGAGGTATAGTGGGCCCCTTGGCGTCCTGCTAAAGGTAACGTTCCAACCATTACGGGGATATTCATCTGTGTTGTACTTCTCCTTTTGTCCCTGTTTTCTCCTCCTGGTTTGGTCACCTATTACGATTTTCTGACACTAACATTGTAAGTTATGGGCAAGAGGAAGTTGCTAGATGTTACTGGAGTGTCCCAAGCAAACATAAGTGGGGCAGCCAAACGTAAAAAATCCAAGAAGTCTTGTAAGAAAGCCCTATCGAATGGCCCTGCCGCAATGGATCGTATTGAATCTTTGGTTGAGGACTGTGAACTGATATTACAAGCTGCCCCGGATGCAATACCCACACCAGGTACGGAACCTCTCACATCGAGAAAAAACCGATCTGGCACTAAGTCCATCCCTCAAATGTTCAGCAAAATACCCCCTCGTCATCCAGCACCTCAAATTGAGGAGAAAGGGAGGGATGAGGGAAGCGCTCTGGTGGCCAATCCTGGACCAGATCCTATGACTATTGATGTAATCCCAGTACCCCTTGACCCTGTAGTGATTGTGTGCTCCAACCGTTATGCAGTCTTAACTGATAATTCTGATTTGGCCGCACTACCTGAACCGGACCTAGAGCATGACCAACGACTTCTGACTAATATGACAAAGGAATGTGAGCCCCAAGATCGAACGGGTGGGGGGGCATTAGATGTCAGGCAAACTGTTGATTTGTTAAGACAGGAAATTGGTGAAATAAAAATGCTAATCTCTGAACTGATGTCGATTATCAAAAAATCTGTCCCACACTTTGTATTAACCCCTACTGATAAACCTCTACATCCTGCATCTTGCATTCCAACTCAGCCTGCCACCTTCAGATATACCGAAACTCACAGTTCCCCTGCCATTTTATCTGAATGTAGCAGAATAGAACCAAGGGCAGCGCACAGAGTAGGCCCTAACTCTGTTAACCTTCCTAAGAAGTCCCATTTGATCCCCACTCTACCCAACCATATTAGTCAGACCAACCAATTGCGTAGTAATCTTGATTCTTGTCTACCTATGCCCTCCAATGTAGCCAAAACATCTCTACCCCCTAACAAGCCTACGGTCTATATGGTTGGGGTTCCGCTAGCAAAAGGTAGAGAAGATGAAGGATCATTAAAAATAAGGTCACCCATTGGATACGTTATGTTAGAGGTTGTCGATCCCTAATAAGGGATGATATTATTCGAGCACAAAGACATAGATCTGAGGATAGTCTCACAGAAACCGTTGAACTTACTCTGGCTAACCACTCCTTGGCTGAAGGCCTTTTAGCTTTAGAGTTTAGAACTTTTTCTTCAGATTCATCTGCCATCCAATTTAGGCAACACCCCCCGTCAAACTTAATAGGAGAAGGGGTGTAGAACAGGACCCAAGAGAGGCAAACCACTCTGTGCTTGATAATATTGACTGACTAATTCCTGATGTGATGTTGTCAAGTAATCTAGGTACTTCTTCTGGTTATGATATGCAAATGGCCCAATCCCAAAAATCTTCTGTTACGATTCATAATATTAATGCTATCGATGTAGGTGGAGCGAATACACCCCAATTGCATCTATCCCATGTTAACGCTACCGACATCTCACCACCCCCTCTCCCAAACCTTAAAATAATCTCATGGAACATTGCTGGCCTGCGAACCAAACTTTCTCTTCCAGATTGTAATGAGTTGATTGCAAGCCATGATATATGTATCTTCCAAGAGACCTGGAGCCTTGCTCCATTACATAAACATGGCTATGCCTGTTTTTGTGTTCCAGCAACCTCGAAGGGGCGAGGACCCCCTCGGGAGGACTCATAGTCTGGGTGAGCATCGCCCTCAATCTTGAGGTGTGCGGTTTTCTCAACATTTCCCCTGACATAATGAGATTGACGCTGAGAGGGTCTAGGGGCGGCCCTGTCATTGAGCTTTTTAATGTCTACATCAGAGGAACAAGTGGTGGCTCCAAATCATCGATACTAACAGATCTGGGAAACGAACTCTCTTTGTGTTCACCTGATTCTTTTATTTTGGTGGCAGGTGACATGAACTGTACATTCGAACCCTTGGCCACAGATGATTTCCTTGAGGTGGAGAATGAGGATGCTAGGTGGTTTATTTCACCTTTAACACTACCTCCAATTAAAAAATGGACACCAGTAGCAATCCAACTAAATGCTATAACATTAGAATTTGGCCTAAGAGCAGCCAATGGTCGTTTCCCCTCCGATCTCCATGGTGCTAATACATTCAATCAAATGTCTTGCCCATCGCGAATTGATTATATCTTGATTGATCGGCGACTATGGAAAAACGCAGTGGATATGGCCATAGTTCCATCTATCGAAAGCGACCATAATCCTCTGTGCTTAACTCTGAAGAGTCCATGGTCTTCTGTCCCATCAGGCTTTGGTGTTGGTCCCATTATTCTTTCCAAAGAAATAGTTCCATCAAATTGCAGGAGATACCTCAAATGGCCTAAAATTATTTGTAATGAGCAGAAAATGATAGCCATAAAGGAGGTCCTGCTAGCCAATATTATGGAACTGCAAAAAGCATGTAGTGATCCAGATTGGTGCCTAAGGGTGGGGACCATTCATAACGACACAGTCACGAAGATAGGTTCACTTTTTTCGATATTCTGTCCTTTGAGAACCTCTAACAAATCTCATAACGTAGCAGGCTCATGGTATAGTCCAGAGTGCAGGCAAAAAAAGACTATACTAATATCCGCCGTTAAAACCTCAGACTCTTGCCTAGTGCAAAGAGCTAGAAAAGAGTACAGAAAGGCAGTGACGCAAGCAAAACGCGTATGGGAGGAATCCCATTGGCAACATCTTAAAGCCACTAGTCTGGCTAAGGACGGAGATTCTTTTTGGAAATTGTGTAGAATGTCCTCAGGTTCGGATTTTGACACTATACCTAATCATATTTCTAGTCAAGAGTGGTTTACACATTTTAAAAAACTTTATTCTGGGGAGGATGCACAAAGCCCTAGACTTTTACATCATCCAATAGAAACCACCTCCACTATAGATACATGTGATCCTTTTGTTGAGTCTGAGGTTTTGATTGCCATTAATAAAATAGTCCCTGCTAAGGCTTCTGGCCCAGATGGTCTCCCTGGTGACTTGTTTCGAGCTGATTCTCGAAATTGGGCAAATTATTTTACTCTTTTGCTCAACGCCCTCATTAATGGATCACCTGTTCCGGACTCATGGAAAGGAGCTGAGGTGGTCCCAATATTTAAAAAGGGCTCTAGAGGGGACCCTGCAAACTACCGACCGATCAGCCTCATTGATGCTGGTCAGAAGGTGGTTGGAAGAGCTTTGCTGGAGAGAATCCTGCTATGGGTCATTACCAGGCAGGATTTAGATCAAATACAGGCACAATTGATCATGCCTTTAGACTCCTCCTTTTGCACTGGAAGGTGGTCACGATCGGCAAAGGCAGTCTTCATCTAGCTTTTATAGACTTGAAGACTGCCTTTGACCTGGTCCCACGTGACCGTTTGTGGTCAGCCATGAGGGAAATGGGCGTGCCTATGCCAATCCTTGACCTTCTGATTCGCCTGCATGAGGGCAATTTTGCCCAGATTAGATGGGGAACCCAGAATCAAAAAACAGCAAAAATTCCTGTTAATAGGGGAGTTCGCCAGGGCTGCGTTTTGGCACCCACCCTATTTTCCTTATTTGTGAACGGGGTGGTAACATTTTTACAAGACATTCCAGCAGATGCTCCGGCCCTGGCGGGCGATAAGGTTCCCGCCCTCCTTTTTGCAGATGATACCCTGCTAATTTCTAAGACCCCGGCAGGGTTGCAGAAGCTCTTGGACAGATTTCACCTGTTTTGCAATTTAACAGGACTGATCATAAACACCTCAAAGACCAAACTTCTTTGTTTAACTTACGTAGTCCATCTAAATTTATTCTTAAGTTAGACGGAGTCCCTCTCGAGTTTGTGAAAACTTTTGATTATCTTGGCATTAGAATCTCTGATAACATTAGTTGGAGACCCCATTTAGATAAGATGCTTCTTAATCACAAGTGGGTTGCGGGGGCCATCATCAAAGAACACTGCTCCTCACAGAGCAGACCCATCGCACCCGCCTTAGTGATTTACCAAGCAAAAGCTGTCAGCTCCGCCCTGTATGGTGCTGAGCTTTGGGGCTTCGATGACGTTAAAGAAATTTCTGGGTCAGAAAATAAATTCTTGAGGGAATTGGTCTCAGTTCCAAGGTATACCCCCCTTAAACCTTTATTTTGTGACTTGGGCAGGTGTGCAATCAAGGATTTGGCAAGACTGCGTCCCCTGCTTTTTTGGGCCCGCTTATGGCGAACCCCCGAGTTATCAAAGTATACAGAGGGCCTTAGAGAAGTGATAAACACTCCGGGCTCACATAGAGTTGGCTGGCTGTGTAATATCAAAAAGCTTCTTCTACAGTTAGGATATAGAGAAGCTTGGGAGTCTGGCAAACCAATAAACAAGATTGATCTTAAAAGAGCTTACTGGTCATGGATGGATACCCAAGAGATTAGCAAACCTAACCAAGGTAGATTAACAGAAGCCTTTTATTCACACAAACAAATCGTCAGCTTTGAGCCGTATCTTGACCTCATCCAGAAACCAAGAGACAGAACACTTTATACTCAATTTAGATTAGGCACATTACCTACCCGAGAGTATACTAATAAATGGAAGCCTCCCCTCCAGACCACGGCATTTTGTCCGAGCTGTAGTGAGAAAGTTGAAAGCATGGCACACCTTATGTTCGAGTGCCCGGCTTATAAAAACCCAAGAGGCAGATGGCTAAGTCCAGTCTGCAGACAGCTGGGCACATCGAACTATCGTGTACCCCTCAGGATTTTGCAATTAGATACCAGCACAGTACTGGTTTGTGGTGTGGCCAAATTTCTTGGGAGGTCTTGGATAATTAGGGTTAAGAATCTTCGCACCGTTACGATTTCTTAGCTTTTAAAAAATCTTTTTTACCTTTTTAGCTTGTTTATTATCAAATCAAAAGCTTTGGGACATATATGGAAATTTAATCCCTTTTTATTTGAATGTAAATATTCTGCATCAAATGGACTTATTTAACTTTTTAATATTCTCTCCCAATCGATAAATTGCATTTCTTATGTATGTATGTTGTTGCTTTTATGATACAATTTTTATCGAAATAAAGCTTTGATGATGATGATATAATGGTCCCTCAAATCCTTGCTAGTAAGATGTGTGGTGGACATGTAAATAGACTTTTCACAACATCCATAGCCATTAAGTGTATGTACATTACTCACAAATGTTATTACAAAGTAAGATCCTTATTAGCACAGGAAGCTCACGATTAACCCAGCACCCAGAATTACCATTGCTGTGGAGATTGGTAGTTCCAGGATGTAAGATGACCGTAGATTGCAAGTGATCTCACTTGAGAAACGGAAACTAACCAATGGAAAAGGTGTTTGCACACCTGTTTCTCAGAGTTTGGCTTTACTCTAGACCATTTTCAACCCAGATATGTTGCAGGGTGTTTGCTGGTGAGGTTCAGGGTACAACATCGTAAATCTGATTGTACTGTGTTACATGCAGATGTGATTGGTATGGTAACTTATGCTATAAAATGAATTAGTATTTACTCCCAAGTCAGAATGCAGACCTAGATAATGTTACATGACAAGAAATACATGGAGGCAATATCCCAAAGCATCAGCTGCACACTTTGAAGACGTGCTGGAGTTCCGACCTCATTCATGTCCTCTGAACTTTGTAGTCAATGTACAATCATACAGAACGGTGCAGAGCTGCATGTTGGTGGTGAGTTTGATGTAGTAGAGGAGCATGAGTGTGGTCCTCAAAATGAATTATATACCTAGCTGGCGGATAATGTGCAAAACAATACTACAGCTGTTAGCGTGATGTAATGTAACAAGCGTACACAAAAGACATGTTGATACCATTTGACATATGAGTTCACAGGTGATGAGGATTGGTAAATACATGATGCAAGCAAGGCGGTATATCAGTCAAACATTGCTCCAAGTACACTCATAATTATAGCATATACTTCTGTTAGAAGTTGGGTCTCTAGCTGGCATATACACCCTGTCAAAATAGGGACCACAATCCTACTCAGGGTACATCACAACACAACCTAAATTGTTCTGTGCTCACTCTCTGGTAGCTTGGCACAGAGCAGGCAGGCTTAACTTTGTTAATATTAATGTTAATGTTACTGGGCACTTGTAAAGCGCACGGCTACTCCATGGAGTGTCCCGGTGCTGAGAAAAGAGAACCAGTGACAGAGCAGTACAGGCACCCCCTGACAGCTGATTTACTGTGAGAAAAAACAGGTTTTAAAACCTTGCCTAAAACTGAGGAGATCCTGAACCTGGCATAAAGCTGGCAGTAGGCTATTCCAGAGGTGAGAGGCTACCACCTGAAAGGAACGACCACCCAGGCGAGAGCGGGAGAACCTGGGAATCAGCAAGAGCTGCTGGCTCGAAGACCTCAAGATTCTAGATGGAACATAGTGCTGCAATCTGTTTCTCAAATAAAAGGCCCCTATATTATGGAAGGCCTTATAAGCCAGCACCAGGGCTTTGAAATTTGTCCTCTTTCGCACCGGAAGCCAATGCAAGGACTTCAAGTGAGGGGACATGTGTGTCCTGAGGCCCACCATGAGTATGGCTCTTACCGCTGCGTTTTGCACCACCTGTAGATGGCTGAGAAGATAATCAGGAAGGCCAACATACAGGACATTAACATAATCAAGGCGGGATATAATCAATGCTTGGACTACTGTTTTCATATGGGAAACCGGGAGTAGTGGGAGGAAGTTTCTCAACATTTTCAGTAGGCCAAAGCATGTGCCGGCCACTGCTTGGACCTGGGACTTCATGGACATGTCTGCGTCCATTTTCACCCCAAGGTTCTTAACGGTTGTGGCTAAATTTGCAGGGGGGGGCATATTCTATGGCCACCACTTGCGCCATTCCTTCTCCGGGTTGTGTTCGAAAAAAATAATTTCAGATTTTTCGGAATTACACAATTGGTTCTGTTTAAACCACTCGAATACCGCTGACAGGCAGATGATTATTGTGTTCTTTAAAGCCAATGTGTAAAGTATTTGTGCAATAACTCATACAGTAACACAGTGAAAACACCTAAAAAAACTCCACAACAGTTTAGAAAAATAGAGTATGACTTTATGAATAAAACAAGACCAAAACGACAAAAGTCCAATGTGTACAAGTTGAGATACTGAATTTTGAAGAAATAAATGCAATAAAGTGCTTAGATGCAAGTAGCGCTAAAAAGGTTACTTTAGGTTACGCTGGACCAGGGCAAAGTCACACTTTGGGCCAACCACAGTGGAGCACCGACCAGCTACAGTACCCACACATGCCCTGGTGAACAAAGTACATTTCCAGGTCACAAGTAGGGAAATGCGTTGATCTTCTCCAGACAGTGATGGAGATGCGTCAGTTCCAAAGACAGGTGCCGGAGTCGAGAGACGTGGAGCAATGCACCGGTTTCTGCCACTCAGTCGAGAGAAGGTGTTATTCTAACCAAGCTGCTGGGCTGGCAACACGATGCGTCGATCTCTGGAGGCAAAGTGCTGGTTTGGAAGCAATACAACAATTTTACTCCTGCAACCAGGTCGATGTGCTGGTTCTGCTACACGGAGATAGGAGATACGGCAAAATCTGGATTGCAAGTAGCTGGGCCACTTCCAGAGAGTTAGGCACAGGAGCAGGGGTAGAGACTTTGATTTCCCTGAGTCTCAAGCAACAGGAGGCACGCCAACAAACCCTTGGCGATCACTTGGAAGAAGGTTGAGCCCAGCTCTCCTTCAGGAGAGTCAGAGAGCAGCAAGCAGCAGGGCAACAAATAAAAAGCAGGCCTTCCAGATCAGCAGTTCAGTTGAGTCCTTTCAATCAATCAATCAAAGACATTTATAGAGCGCACTACTTACCCGTAGGGTCTCAAGGCGCTTGGGGGGGGGGGGGTGCCGTTACTGCTCGAACAGCCAGGTCTTGAGCTTCTTCCTGAAGGAGAGGTGGTCTTGGGTCAGGCGCAGGTCGGTCGGGAGGGAGTTCCAGGTCTTGGCGGCCAGGTAGGAGAAGGACCTTCCTCCTGTTGTCGCTCTTTGGATGCGGGGGACGGCGGCGAGGGCGTGGCTGGCTGATAGGAGGTGGCGTTTGGGAGCGTAGAAGTTGATGCGGTTGTTGAGGTAGCTCGGGCCTTGATCGTGTAGGGCTTTGTGTGCGTGGGTGAGGAGACGGAAGGTGATTCTTTTGTTGACGGGGAGCCAATGCAGGTCTCTCAGATGTCCGGAGATGTGGCTGTTACGTGGGATGTCGAGGATGAGTCTGGCTGAGGCGTTCTGGATCCGTTGGAGTCTCTTCTGGAGCTTGGCGGTGGTTCCGGCGTAGAGGGCATTGCCGTAGTCCAGTCGGCTGGTGACGAGGGCCTGGGTGACAGTCTTCCTGGTCTCGGTGGGGATCCACCGGAAGATCTTCCGTAGCATGCGCAGGATGTTGAAGCAGGACGAGGAGACGGCGTTGACTTGTCTGGTCATGGAGAGGGAGGAGTCCAGGATGAAGCCCAGGTTGCGTGCGTGGTCCGTCGGTTTGGGTGCGGTGCCCAGGGCGGGGGGCCACCAGGAGTCGTCCCAGGCGGAGGGCGAGGAGCCCAGGATGAGGACCTCCGTCTTGTCTGAGTTCAGTTTCAGGCGGCTGGTCGTCATCCACTCGGCTACATCTTTCATCCCTTCGTGAAGGTTGGCTCTGGCGGCGGCGGGGTCGTTGGTCAGGGAGAGGATCAGCTGGGTGTCGTCGGCGTAGGAGATGATGTTGAGGTTGTGTTGGCGTGCGATGGCCGCGAGGGGGCTCATGTAGACGTTGAAGAGGGTGGGGCTCAGCGAGGAACCTTGAGGGACGCCGCAGATGACTTCGGTGGCCCCTGACTTGTACGGTGGTAGGCGGACTCTCTGTGTTCTTCCGTCGAGGAAGGAGATGATCCATTCCAGTGCCTTCTCCTGGATTCCGACGTTGCTTTGAGTGGCACATCAGTTTTTTCTGACATAGGTTCAGATGTAGGTCCAGCAGTGTCTGATTTGCTTTGGTTAGAGACCCACTACCTATGCCCAAATATGCCTTTGAAGTGGTCAAGACTTCAAAGTATGGCTTTGAAGTGCATCAGTATCCCTATCAACCAAGTGTTGTCTGCCAGGCTATTTGTGTGGAGTGAGGCCACTACACTTTGAAGTGTAAGTGTGAGCCCTTTACTCTTCTCCTGCCCAGAAGGGGCCGTCAGAATGCAGATATATGCTGATGGGTACTTAGCCACACTTAGCCTTCCTGCATTTGTGGCTGTCTGAAGGGAATGCATAATGTGTAACTGTCACCCAGCCCAGACTTGCATTAGAAACAGGCTATAAGGCACACAGAGCAGTAGGAGAAGAGAAATGTCTACTTTCTAAAAGTGCCATTTCTAGCATAGTGATGTTAAATATGACTTTACCAGTAAAGAGGATTTATCATTACCATTCCATAGATATGAAACATGATGCTGCTACTCCTTTCTAATCAGGAATTACAGATTAAGGTATTTTAAGAAATTCACAATGTTAGCCTATGAGCGGAGTTGGTCTCACAGCAGTGAAAAACAAATGTAGCTGTTTGTCACTACAATAACATGTAAAACACACAAGTACAAGTCCTACCTTTGAGTTAACATAAGGAGAGGATGGACGGAGCGATTAATCTTTTCAGATACCCCCAGTCACTATCAGATCTGGGTTTATTCAAGTTAGCCTGGCTGATGAGGGGTGTTACCCTAAAACTAGTCCGAGGATGCTTTTTCCGGTCAGGGAAGACCTGGCTTGGCAGTTCAGGCTGGACTGTTCCTATGAGGAACAGGATCACAACTGATTTGCATATAGCTGGGTCTGAACTGGGGTGGTGAAGTGAGCAAAGGAATGATGATGGATTCAACCCAGATCTAGTAGTTACTGGGGGTGAGTGTCTGAACCGTTTTAGCGCACTGTCCATCATCTTATTGTGTTTGCTTTTTTCGCCCTAAGTTGGCAGGGTATGCCCAGACGTGGGGCCCTTGCTCACTTTGCAACTGGATTCAAGCTAGCCCGGCTGATGAGGGGTGTTACACTGAAACTAGTTCCAGGCTGCTTTTTCCAGTCCAGGGAAGACCTGGCTTGGCAGTTCGTGCTGGACTGTTCCCATATGGAACAGGGTCAAGACTGATTTGCAAATGGCTGGGTCTGAACTGCGGTGGCGGACTGGGGGTGAGTGTCTGAAAAGATTTAGCACTCCCTCTATCACCTTATTGTGTCTACCTTTTAGTTACACAGCACTTTGCACCTAGGGCTTCCAACGGCCTACATTTGGGGTTACTTAGGTGTACTAAAAGGGGAGTTTAAGGCTTTTGAAGTAGTTTTAAATGTCAAGTCAAAGTGGCAGTAAAGTGCACACACAGGCCCAGCAGTGCAGACCTGAGACATGGTTAGGGGGCAACTTAGGTGAGAGGCTCACGCAGTGCTGCAGGGCACCTAGTAGCAATTAATGTACAGGCCCTGGGCACATGTAATGCACTTTACTAGGGACTTATAAGTAAATAATATATGCCAATTAAGTATGGACCACTGTCACCATGTTTTAACAAGAGAGCACGTGAACTTTAGCACTAGTTAGCAAGTACAGAAAAAGTGAAGGGAGGTAGGCAAAAAGGTGGGGGAAGACCATTCTAAGGTTGTCTGGTCTAACAACTTCATAACCTCCTCTGGAAGAGGAGTCAGAAGGGCGCAACACTGTGATAGTCAGAAAATCTCAATTACAACCAAGAAACTATGGGGCTTACTTACAAGCCCCTTGTGCTGCCTTTGTGTCACTTTTTATATAGGCAAAAGTGACACACCGGCAGCACAAGGGACTTATAAATAAGCCCCTATGAGTCAACACCTGTGCAGTCCCAGTCACCTGCAGGCACGTTTAATCAAGAACAGTTTGATTTTTCGAACTACACTGTGTATATCATAAGACAACTAAGCATCACCCGAACACCACATAATACATTTATTGAAATAACAAGTAATGTGGCAGGGCCTTTGATCATTGAAGGGGTATACTAAAAATGACTCAAACTGCAGGAAACTAGAAAAGAAGGAGCCAAATGTGTAGAACAATAGGTCCATTTTATGCTCTCTGGAGTGTTTGTACAATGGGCAAACTACTTTATAGATGTACTCTGACCATGCATGAAGATTTTGTCAGGCTCAGCTCTGTGATTGGACTTCTCATCGCATGGTGTGCATGACTGTAATATCATTAACTGACAGTGATGGAGCCAATGTAGACTTTTTTTTGTACAGTTTAGCATCAGCTTACTCATAGCGTGCACCAGCATTGCCCACATTGCCACTTGCAGTTTTTTTTTTTTAAACAAATTTTATTATGTCAATATAGCCATCACCATGCAGAGCCCCGTAACCCAGAGACGTCTGCCAAATCCTGTATACTTGTACATAGAGGCAATAGACAGTTGTATATTCAATAACTCCCCAACTCCCGTCCCACCCCCTCCGCCCCCCCAACCCCCAAAGATCGCACTTCCTACCGCTAGCCTTACTCTCCCCCTTCCGTCCATCCCGCTCTCCCCTCGCAGCATACGAACCCCTGCACTGCCCCCCCAGGACCACCAACGTCCGTGAATAGCTGCCCCTATGGATTGATCTCCCTCTCTGCGGGAGGTTCCAGCCCAATTCCACGGTAATCTGCCCATCATTTCCAGATCTTAAAGTGTTTGCGTGGGCACCCCCTGGCCTCGAAAACGGGCCGCTCCAGCCCCATACAGAAGTCCAGGCCGTTCTTCCATCTCAACATGGAGGGGGCTCGTGCCGCCTTCCACTCCCGTGCAATATCCCGCTTGGCCAGAGTGAGTCCCAGCAGCAAGAGATGACGTTTGTATATATTACCCCCTATATCCTCCATGACATGGAGTAGAGCCAGCTGCGGTGAGCGGGGGAGCTCCCACCCCAGTACTTCCGAGAGGCACGCCAACACTCCCCTCCAGAATCGATCAAGGGAAGCGCACTGCCAGATAGTGTGAAAGAATGTGCCCTCTTCCCTGCCACACCTCAGGCACTCCGGGGATGCAATCAGCCCCGCCCGCCACAGCCGCACCCTCGTGAAGTACACCCGGTGCAGGTATTTAAATTGAACCAACCGGAGCCTCATGGCTATGGCAGCACCTCACGGAGCGGCCAGCGCCTCCCTCCAGTCCTCTTCCTCCAGAGCGCCCACATCTGCATCCCAGTCCCCCTGAAGTTTGCTCAGTGTGGGGGAGCTGTGTGTAACCAGGGATTGATAGATCCTGGAAAAATTTTTATCTGGCAGATCCACCATGAAGACTTTCGCCTCCAATGGGCTGAAGTCAGGAAGCGATTCCAGTCCCACCAGTGCGGGCAACAGGGCGTGCCTGAGCTGGAGATATCGAAAAAATTGCTCACGTGGCATATGGAATTCCTGCTGTAGCTCATGGAAAGATTTGAGTGTCGTCTTTCGCATTACGTCTCCCAGCGTGGAGATGCCAATGCCATCCCATCCCTTAAACCCTTGTAGGGCCGCCAAGTGGGGTAAACGCCCATTGTGCCACAGGGGAGTCTCTCGAGTCAAGGTCTGCCACCATCCCATACGGCGCAAGGCCTGCCTCCAGATTTGAAACACTACAAGTGTGACCGGGGGCAGCGCTCCCCTCAGGGACGCCGAGTAGAGGAGTGTATGCAGCGTGTGGCGTCCCAGAAGCTGCCGTTCCAGCGCATATGCCGGGTCTCCCCTGTCCCCGTACCACCATTCGATAAGGACAAGAAGATGTGAAGCTTGATAGTATGACAGAATATCCGAGGTTGCCAGCCCTCCACAGTAGGTGGACAGGAAGCACGTCCGTATAGCCACACGCACCTTACCCCTCTCCCACAGGAATTGCCCTAGCACCGAATTCACCTGTCTGAACCAACCGGGCTGAATCTTGTACGGGTGGTTCTGTAGCTGATATAGGAGGCGAGGGAGCGCCACCATTTTAAATATTGCCGATCGCCCATACAGAGTCAAGGGCATACGAGACCAGATTTTGATATCGGAGTGGACGCGCTCCCATACTGGGGCCACATTCCGCTCTCAGGAGACCGCTGGCACATCTGTCAAGAACACCCCCAAATATTTCAGTCCCCCCACCTCCGACTGAACTGAAGAGGCCCACGCCCCCATTTTCGTGCGCTCGCCCAGCGCCCACAAGGTGGACTTGCGAGGGTTCATGTACAAGCCCGACGTTTCCCCGAAGACCTGCATAATGCGCAGGAGTCGTGGCCCAGTCCTGTCCACATCCATAAGAAAGAGGAGGACATTGTCTGCATATAGCGCAATCCGATCGGACAGGCCCGTGGCCCATTCAAACCCCCGAACCTGCGCGTCCATGCGTATCCACCGAGCCAGCGGCTCCATAGCAAGAGCGAAAAGATATGGGGACAAAGGGCATCCCTGCCTCGTTCCGCGTCCCAAGGGGAGAGTAGGAGAGATCGCCCCCGCTACTCGCACCACCGCCGTGAGGTCCGTGTAACGGAGCGTTATGTAAGAAAGAAACCGGGGACCCAGATTAAGTCTGCGGAGCAATGCAAAGAGATAAACCCACCTGAGGGAGTCAAACGCTCTATCCATGTCCGCCAACAGCAAGGCCGCCGGCTGTCCCGTCTTTTGTACGGTCGCTACTGCCACTTGCGCCCTCCGTATGTTATGTCTGGTTGCCCGCTGAGGCATGAATCCCGCCTGGTCCGGATGCACTAAGGTGGTGATATGTGGCAAGAGACGGTTCACCAATGCTTTTGCCAATATTTTGGCCTCTACATTTAAAAGGGATATGGGGCGATAGGAGGCGTGTTGGTCCGGGGGTCGGCCCGGCTTATGGAAAACCACAATTTCCACGTGCCTCCAGTCTGCCGGGAGCGCCCCCCTTTCTCTGGCCTCCTCGACCACCGCCCGATAATGCGGGACCACTTGCGTGCGATACCGGCGGAAGAATTCGCAGGGAAACCCGTTAGGTCCCGGGGCCTTGCCCGGGTTGAGCTCCCCCAGCGCACCCCCCAGCTCCTCATCAGTCAAGTGGGCCTCCAACTGGTCCCTCACCTCGTCGGACACCCCAATTGGAGGTAGGTCCGCGAGAAACTGCTCTATAGTGGCACCTGGTAAGCATTCCCGCGGGGCGTAGAGGCCTGCATAGTAGGCAGCAAAGTTCGCGGCCCAAGCCGGGGGATCCGTAATCGGCCGTCCTGCCGAGTCCCGAATGCCCGGCAACTCCTGAGCCTGGAAGATGACCTGACAGAGACGATGCAACATTTTACTAGACTTGTCGCCCCATTGATACACTCGGCTGCCCGTCGCCAGCCAGAGTTGCCTCGCCTCGTCAAGCAACAGGGCAGCCGATGTCTGCTGCGCATACAGCAATTGCCGCACATTGTGCTCCCTCCCATCCCTATGGCACCGACGCTCGAGTTTCTCCACTGTCGCCTCCGCCTGAACCAGTGCCTCCCTACGCTTTCTTCGGGCTGCCGCACACCAAGATATATCGACTCCCCGTAGGATAGGCTTCATAGCCTCCCACAGGCTTGCGGCACTAGCTACCGATCCCTCATTATCCAACAAATACCGAGCAAGTGCCTCGCTCATGTGGGCCCCATATTCTGCATTCTGCAGGTTCCATGTGGATAAGCGCCAGCGAAACTGTGGCCTACCCCTACCGATACATATCTCAATGGATATCGGGGAGTGATCCGACAGGCCACGAGGCAATATCTCCGCCGCCACCACCCTATCCACCTCCGCCCGTGGGACAAAGAGGTAGTCGATCCGGGACAGCGAGTGGTGCACCGCCGAGAGGTATGTATAGCCCCGCTGATCACCATGTTTTCGCCGCCACACGTCTATCCAGTCCATTCCCTTGACCAGCGAGCGTAGTTTCGTGGGGGCGCCAGTCCCAGGGTTACCCCCTGTTCGAGATCTGTCCTTGGCCATGTCCATCACATCATTCCAGTCCCCTCCCACCACAGACATTCCATCCGGCAAGTCTGCTCGCAGGGTGAGCAGCTTCTCAACCAGGTTCCACTGCAACGGAGGGGGCGCATAGACACTACCCAGGGTTAGGTGATCCTCCCCAATGCTGCCCCTGATAAACAGGTACCGCCCTTGTGGATCGCCCCACTGTCGTATGTGTGTATATGGTACCCTACGGTGTATGAGGATCGCCACCCCTCTCGAGCCCCGTGTGAAACCCGCATGGAAGACATGCCGAAAACCATACCTCTGCAAGCATAGAGCCTTTGTTCCAAGGAGATGCATTTCCTGGAGCAGCACAACATCCACCCCCGCCCTTTTCGCCTGGTGAAGCAGCGCCCCGTGCTTGATTTTATCCAGGGCCCCCCTCACATTCCAACTAATAATCCGGAGATTTCCCGGCTGTAGGTGGCTATCCAGTGGCATGCCTGTCGTGGTAGAACATGGACCTCAGCCCAGCGGATTGGGAAGCGCGACGATGCAATGGTAGGGTACTAGCATCTACCGGAAGTGCAATCTGAAAACTAAAACATCCCCTCCCCAACAAATCCCCCACCCCATACCTCAAAGAACCATGAAGTATCTGTCGCGGCGAGACCGGACCCCATCCCCAACAGTGGAATGTAGCCCACCCCGACCAATGGATCCCCAACTCACAGCCAATATCCATAACGGAAGTCCCCCATCCCCATTGTCATGGCTGGGAGTCCCACACATAGCATGCCTCCCCGCATGCAGACAGTCACGACAGCTCACAGCGCCCCATCCACATTCTATATTAGGATTCAGGAGCCTGGCTCCCCGGTGCCGGATCCCCCTGGGAAGCAGCACTACCGGATCGGGAGCGCCTCCGGGACCTAGATCGCCGGTTGCGTTTCTGGTGCAGCCCCTGAGGGCCCCTCCTCGCCTTCCCGCTCGATGACGAGTCAGACTCCCCACCCGGCGGGGAATGAGGCCTCACCCGCACCGTCTCGTCTCTCCATTGAAACACTTCTTCTGGGGTATCAAAGAAATGGGTGCGGGAGCGGAACACCACCCGGAGACGCGCCGGGTACAGCAGGGCATATGGAAGTTTGAGTTCCCGCAGGCGGGCCTTCGCCGCGGTGAATGATTGGCGCTGCTGCTGTACCAGCCTCGTGTAGTCCGGAAATATCAGGATGCGAGCATTGTTGTATTGCAGGGAGTCCTTTGCCCTAGCGTGCTTCAGGATAGCATCCCGGTCCAGGTAGTTCAATAACTTGGCTATGATGAGCCCCCACCGGTGGCTTCTGCACTAGCGCTCTGTGGGCCCGCTCCACCACAAAGCATCGGGACATGACCTCAGGGGGAAGCCAGCTCTCAAGCCACTGTGTCAAAAAAAGTTCTGTGCTGCCCGCCTCGCTGCCCTCGGAAAGCCAACAAAGCGGAGGTTGTTGCGTCGTGCCCGTCCTTCCGCATCTTCCACACGAAGTGCCAGCCCCTTCTGAACAGTTTCCAGTTTAGCGACCCTCTGCTTCAACGTAGTAACGTCATCTTCCACCCCGGAGATCCGGGATTCAGCCTCGGTGATGCGGGTCACCGCCGAGCGCAGGTCCTGCCTTAGCAGCATAATGTCCGCCCCAACCGCCCCTATCTTCGCGTCCAGCATATCCCTGGACTGGGTGATGGCCGCCAGGAGGGCTGCATTGTCCGGGACGGCCCCAGCCGAGCCCCCGGACGCCCCCGCTCCCGGGCCCGTGAATTTGTCTATGGGGCCCTGCTTGCCCGATCCACTCCCTCCTTTATCTCTCGTCATGGCGGCGCTCGCGGTCCCACACCGCTCCAGGATGGGTCAGACTGGGCCCAGGCGCGGATACCACGCGCTCCCGCAGCCCGACTGCACTGCCGAAAGGGAGCCGCACCGTAAGCACCGCCGCTCCCCCCTATCCTACCGCTCCCCGGGGGCTCCTCCGCTCCGGCAGCCCCCCACCGCAATATGACTATGGAGCCACTACCAGTACTCGGCCTCCATGAGCATAGTGGGGGGGCTTGCCATATGGTTCATACGCAGCACCGGGGCCCAGCTGAAGTCCCCACCACCCCCTTCCAGCAAGAAAGAGGATCCTCGTCGACGTGCAATCCACCAGACCCACGGGCCTCTCAATGTCCCTTCAAGGCCGCCCCCGCCAGGGCCACGCAGGAGTCCAGAGCCACCTATGTCCCGTATCTCCCAGTGCTGCAGGGGGGAGAGGGGGGACCGATCCCTGCCCCCGCAGCCCGCCTTGGCCGCCGATCCCCTACCCAGTCGCCGGAAGGCCCAGGGTGTCACCAAGGCTGCAGGCGCATCCCCGCGGTCCGCCCAACCGCCGATGTGGTGGGCACGCCGGCCCCCACTCCAATCCGGGCAGCGGAAGACAGCACCCACCCCTCCCCCCGCGGTCCGATTGCACCGCCGACCCCCCCGCTGCTGAGTGTTCCGAGGGGGGGGAGATAGACGGGGCCCCATTACCTCAAGGCTCGACACCGCAGGGCCCAAAGTCACTCACGTGGTGTCCCACCCCTGCGGGCCGACTGCTCCGCTGGACCCCCGCACAAGAGAGGTGATGCCCGCTAGGCGGGGGGGGAAGCACCGCCTCAGACCGGGACCCGCAAGCCGGGACGACCAGCGCCTGCAGAGCCTGCCGCCCACACCGTCACTGGGCCCAGGTCCAGCTCCCCGTTCGCTCCTTACCCGCGCGCTCCGAGCTGACCGCCGAGACCTCGCCAACGTCCGTCCCGCCGGGCTGCTGCTGAGTCACAGGGCCACCCCTGGTGCCCACTCCGGCTCACCCGGACCTCTGCTGTTGGCTGAGCGACTCTGCAGCGTCGTGCGGCGATGGGCCAGCGCCGGCTGCACCAACGACAGCGCCCGGATCCTCGTCTTCCTGCCAGGCCGCTCCCGGGCACCGCGCCCCCGGCTCCGTCCAGGCACCGCAGACCTCCGAATGATCCTCGGGGCAAACTTCGGGACGCTACTGCCGAATATTATCCGCTGCTGAGGGACACTGCATGGGGGGGAAGAAGGATAAATGCAGGATTATCGGTGGGCTGGACAGAGCTCACTCAGCACACGTCCGCCATGTCTGGCTGCCAAGCCACGCCCCGCCACTTGCAGTTTTAAGCTAATAAAGAAATGCTCTTCCTCGACAATAAAGAAATGTTGATGTCCATAATTGCTTCTGTTTGTTTGCAAACTCTTGTAATTGTTGTAAATTTGCAAACGGTTTTTCAGGTAAGTTGTGGTCTGAGAGATTTCATTATGGATTTCTGGTCCTTGTGGTCAACAGGTGTTTGTAGATCTAATTGGCACAACTGAGAGGAAACAGCTGTAGTGTTGTTGATCGCAACAAAGCATGTTTCTGATTTATTCAGTGAATTACTTTCTCACCTACTTAAAACCTAATACAAGCCCTCTGGATGTGAGACCAATCAATCTTTCCCCATCGTGGCCGCGTGCCACGGGTTGGCTGTCATCTTTACCTAAGTCTTCCATGTGGAGATGAAGACCTTTCCAGGTGGCATACTGTGGAACCTGGTGCAGCTGTCTGACAGCACATGACAGGGCCATAATGGCGGACACCACTTGATTTGTGAAGTCATCTGAATCACAATTTTAAAAATGTTAAATGCATTCTCTACAAACCTCCTTGGCCGCTAACCCTCTATGGTCGAACGCTGCCTACTTGCAGAAGTTGGGCTCAGAAAGGGTGTCTGAATGCACGCCACATATATTATCACTTGTAGGGTTTGAGTGGAAGTCAAGTTGAAGCCCCTTCCTATGATCACATCAGTGTCTATTGCTTGTGACAGGAGTTTTTCAATGATCCAGCTCCTTGCCGATTTCAATGCTGGAAAGCCACCTGTGCACACTGCTATATCTGCACATCTAGGAGATTTCTGTTGTGTCTGGGTATTTTGCAACCACATCAGTAATGATGTGATTGGGATTTGATACTATCAGCATGCTCAGTGACATGGTTTTGTAAATGTGATGTGTGTCTGATGGGAGAAATAGATCAGGACGTGCATTCAGTGGGAATGATTACTTTGAAGACCGTGAGAACAGCATAGGATTCTATATTTACATTTTATAATTGAGTTGTCTGTCTAGAACACGATGTATGGTCGCACATGTGCAACCATGACTAGGGCCAGATTTGGAACCAAAAGAGCCATAGCAAAATGTGCTGAAGATAACGCCTGCTCACCCCCTTGGTAGCTTGGCAGAGCAGTCAGGCTTATCCCAGAGGCAATGTGTAGAGCGTCTGCGCAACACACACACACACAGCAGCGACACACTAGGCACATCACAAAAGAAACTCCACACAAGGTTATGTAAAAAACAGCCTTTGTATTATCCATAAAACGCATTAGAACGTAATGGGGAGAGGAGTTGGCCTAACGGCTAGGGCGGCCGACCTCGAATCTTGGGAACTGTGTTTGAGTCTCGGCAATGACGCTGAACATTCTGTGATTCTGGACAAATCATTTAATCTCCCCTTGCCTAACAAAAATGAATGTGTGTCCTCATGTAACGTAACGGTGCTATGTAAAGCACTCTGATACCCGATTTGAGTCAAGTTCGCGCTATATACAACACTGCAAAAAAAAATCACATATATACACTGTGCCACCAGGCACTTAGCATGACTTTACAGGGATTATGTACACTACAGGGCCAATCGGGCCACTGTCATAACATCACAACTCACAGTTAGTGAAAGAAACCAGTAACTACTGGTAACATTGCACCTAGCATGAATGCATTAGGCATGAACATCATAGCATGACATAGTATAGCATATTATGTATACACAGATTTAGTAACAGTGCACCAAAGTATCACACTGGCCAGTTGTACATACTAGGGAAAGGTCGTGCCCCCACCAGGCAACTGCCTCAACTCCTAGGCACATGACCCGTAACCAGGTCTCCCCCTTTTCCCTTGTGAGGGCACCTAACCCGTACCCAAATACTAGGGCACAAATGCAGGCGGTTGAGGTGGAGGACAAACCAGTACCTCCCTTGCGGCTGCTAAAGAATGTCCCCGCCGCCCAGTGCCACCAGAAAGGGGGTGGGGGTGCAACTCACCCAATCTCCTTCACTGGAGAATGCCCCCAGTGTTGAGATAAGAAGGCAGCTGCCTGCGATCATGTGGCGCAGCTGCGACCATGTAAGAAACGTAGAGTTCTGGGACACACCCGCGCCGCACGGCCACCAGCTGCTGCGTGTGCCTCCCCGCCTTCTGCCTCGCTGCCCCGGCTCCGCCGCGTGACCACGCCCCCTGACATCGAGCGGCGTGGTCTGTGCCAGCTTCCTGTCTGTTGTTGCCACAGTGATCTGCTAATTTGTATTGTATTGCATTGTGCTGTTTGCTGTTGTTTTTCTTTCCCCACTTGTGCCTGATATCGCCTTCGTTTTTCTTCACGCACCCGTCTCCCCGTTGTTGCCATAGTGATCTGCTAATTTGTATTGTGCTGTTTGCTGTTGATTTGTTTTCTTTCCCCACTTGTGCCTGACTTCACCTTCGTTTTTTTCACGTCCCCGTCTCATCCCTCCCCGCTCCCCGCTTCCCGCCATCACCGCTAGCCCCGCCCCTTTTCTTTGTGTACCCTCCCCGCTCCCACCTCCCAGCTGCTCCGCCCCCCCGCGCACTTCGCCATATATGGCGACCGTGCGAACGCGCAGCGGTCACGCGCAGCGGGCGCGCCGATTGTGCGCCGAAGGCGCGCCAAAGGTAAGCCCGTCTACGCCCGTCCGCGCCTGGACCGCGCCCAGTGCCAGGACCCCTGGCCCTCGAAGACCCCGACCGACCCGCCTGACGTACACCGCCGCCAACCTCACCGCACTCAACGCCGGTCGACTCCCAGAATGCTACCAAGCCACACCACGACGCACCCACGGACCCTTCAGCTGCCACGCCTGCAAGTTCACCTGCATCCGGACCTGCCCCGCACCAGCACCCGCCAAGTCGAACACCAGCAGCACCCACCTCAAGTGCATCCTGCTCAACACCCGCTCCGTCCACAGACACGCCATCGAACTCTGGAACCTCCTCGACACCACAGCCCCTGACGTTGCCTTCCTCACGGAGACCTGGATGAACGCCTCTTCAGCACCCGACATCGCCATCGCCATCCCAGAGGGCTACAAGATCACCTGGAGGGACCGCACCGCCAACCAGATGGGAGGAGGCATCGCCATCATCCACAGAAACACCATCCGTATCACGACCAGCACCGACAACACCCTTACCACCGCCGAACACCTGCATTTCCAGATCCACACCGACCCAAAGACCCCCCTCAGAGGCACCCTGATCTACCGACCTCTGGGACCACGCACCCAATTCAGCGAGGACATCGCCGACTTCGTCAGCCCGCATGCCCTCCCCTCCGCTGACTACATCCTCCTGGGGGACCTCAACTTCCACCTGGAGAACAACAACGACCGCAACACCAGCACCCTGCTCGACAACCTCGCCAATCTTGGACTCAAGCAGCTGGTGTCCACCCCCACCCACCTCGCCGGACACACACTCGACGCAGTCTTCTCATCCAGCACAGACATCGCCTTCAGCCACGCCACAGAGCTTCAATGGACGGACCACAGCTGTGTCCACTTCACCTTCAAAAGAACGATGACCCACCACCACCAGCAACAGGTTGCCCGCAGAAGCTGGAACAAGATCACAGCCGACCAGCTCACCACCTCCTTGAGCCAGCACCCTCCTGCCAGCTCAGCGAACCCCAACCAGGCCGCAGACAACCTCACGAAGTGGATCAGCAACTGCGCGGACGAGCTCGCCCCACTGAGGACCCCGCCCAGCAGACCCGGCAGCAAGAAAGCCCCATGGTTCACCGACGAACTCAAGAGCTCCAAGAAGAACTGCCGAGCCCTCGAGAAAGTCTGGAGAAGGGAACCAACACCGGACAACAGGACCACCTTCAAGCTTGCCACCCGGAAGCACCACCAGCTGATCCGCGCCGCCAAGAAAACTGCATTCAAGGACCGGCTGGACAACAACGCACACAACTGCAAGGAACTCTTCAACATCGTGAAAGAGCTTTCCAACCCCAGCGCAGGAAACAACGACATCACCCCATCGCAAGACCTCTGCAACTCCCTCGCCTCATACTTCCACAACAAGATCGCGGACATACACAACAGCTTCAACAACCAACCAACGCACACCACGACCGAACCACCACCCCCCACCACCACCCTCCGCGCCTGGACTCCGATCAGCACCGAAGACACCGTCTGCACGATGAACTCCATTCACTCAGGATCTCCGACCGACCCCTGCCCCCACCACGTCTTCAACAAAGCCGACGCTGTCATCGCACCCCACCTGCGAGACATCATCAACACATCCTTCGACACCGCCACCTTCCCTGAGAGCTGGAAGCACGCCGAACTCAGCGCTCTACTCAAGAAACCCACAGCGGACCCCACCGAACTCAAGAATTACCGCCCCATTTCGCTCCTCCCGTTTCCAGCCAAAGTCATCGAGAAGACCGTCAACAAGCAGCTGGCCGCCTTCCTTGAGATGAATGGATCCCTCGACCCCTCACAGTCTGGCTTCTGAGCCAACCACAGCACCGAGACCGCCCTCATCGCCGCCACCGATGACATCCGAGCCCTGATGGACAACGGAGAAACAGCGGCCCTCATCCTCCTAGACCTCTCCGCGGCATTCGACACTGTCTGCCACCGCACCCTAGTACAGCGCCTCAGCAACGTCGGAATCCAGGAGAAGGCTCTGGAATGGATCATCTCCTTCCTCGACGGAAGAACACAGAGAGTCCGCCTACCACCGTACAAGTCAGAGGCCACCGAAGTAATCTGCGGCGTCCCTCAAGGATCCTCGCTGAGCCCCACCCTCTTCAACATCTACATGAGCCCCCTCGCGGCCATCGCACGCCAACACAACCTCAACATAATCTCCTACGCCGACGACACCCAGCTGATCCTCTCCCTGACCAACGACCCCGCCGCCGCCAGAGCCAATCTGCACGAAGGGATGAAAGAGGTAGCCGAGTGGATGACGATCAGCCGCCTGAAACTGAACTCAGACAAGATGGAGGTCCTCATCCTAGGCTCTTCACCCTCCGCCTGGGACGACTCCTGGTGGCCCCCCGCCCTGGGCACCGCACCCAAACCGACAGACCACGCACGCAACCTGGGCTTCATCCTGGACTCCTCTCTCTCCATGACCAGGCAAGTCAACACCGTCTCCTCGGCGTGCTTCAACATCCTACACATGCTACGGAAGATCTTCTGGTGGATCCCCACCGAGACCAGGAAGACCGTCACCCAGGCCCTCGTCACCAGTCGACTGGACTACGGCAACGCCCTCTACGCCGGCACCACCGCCAAGCTCCAGAAGAGACTCCAGCGGATCCAGAACGCCTCAGCCAGACTCATCCTCGACATCCCGCGAACCAGCCACATCTCCGGACATCTCAGAGACCTGCATTGGCTCCCCGTCAACAAAAGAATCACCTTCCGCCTCCTCACCCACGCACACAAAGCCCTGCACGACCAAGGCCCGAGCTACCTCAACAACCGAATCAACTTCTACGCTCCCAAACGCCACCTCCGCTCAGCCAACCACGCCCTCGCCGCCGTCCCCCGCATCTGAAGAGCGACAACAGGAGGAAGGTCCTTCTCCTACTTGGGCGCCAAGACCTGGAACTCCCTCCCGACCGACCTGCGCCTGACCCAAGACCACCTCTCCTTCAGGAAGAAGCTGAAGACTTGGCTGTTCGAGCAGTAACGGCACCCCCCTCCCCCCAGCGCCTTGAGACCCTATGGGTAGGTAGTGCGCTCTATAAATGTCCTTGATTGATTGATTGATTGATTGTAGAGCAATTCTGCTCAGGGGCCTCCATAGCGGTTTACCCTGAGATGCCCACAACACCACAATGGAGAGCAAATGTGGGAAGCACCCGCACTGCTCCTGCACGGTGGGATCCCTCCTTTCCTCTAAGGCTGGTCCCTGTGACCCCTCACTTGCCTGAGGCGCTTTCTCTCTGGATGGCCACCCCAGCTACTTCCTCATGCGAAACCCAGGCCAGACGGGCTCGGTGGGGCTCTCTTCCAGACGGAGCACTTTGGGCTGCAGGGCTTCCCTCACAATCTAGGGGGCCTGGGAGGCACTGCTTCCTCTTGTCGGGCGATTGTCAGCTTCCTCCTCCCCAAGGGGAGTGCTGCCCATAGTCAGGCAATGGTCACCTGGCTTCCAGTTCGCGTTACGGCTGTTCTCGCCGCGTTGGAAGCAAGAGCCAACTTCTTGGCTTCTAGACCGTGGCGAAAGGCACCCACCACACACTCCTGGTGGGCAGACACAGTACAGAGGAGCACGCCCACACAAAGGCTTGGAACCACACGGGGCTCTCGTTATCCTCACAAGAGCCCTGCCCACAACTAAGCAGCCTCTGCCTGTCTTCCCATCTGTGTCACTCGTTTATGGGCAAAGTTGGAGCCCCCTTTTTGGGCTCTGTAAATGTACTTTAGAAAAGCTCCTATCACGCACTTTTGGTATTAGGCACAGCGCTGAGGGGCACAACTGTGACAAAGTGCTCCTCATGCTCCAGGCTCCAGGTCACACAGTGCAGAGCTGGGCCTAGGCAGGCCAGCTCACAGGGCCCTCCGGCAGAGGGGGAGTCCTTTGTGGCGGTTCCTCCTGGCGCCCAGCAGTTCTTCAGCAGCACAGTTCCCAAACAGGTACAACTGTACACGGGGTCACAGCTCCAATAGTTATATCCCTCAAGTCTTTCTTCTGCCCTGGCACAGGGCCCTGGACCCAGTCCAAACCAGTTCTGGGGGCACTTGACAAGTGCACAACAGTCCCCATTGTTGGTGTAAGCTCTGGCCCCAGACACACCACAGGGGCCGGAGCCAGCATTGTGGAAGGCAGGCACAGTCCTATTCAGGTTCAGGTGCTACTCCTCCCACTACTCCAAATGCAGATCAGGCCTATTCAGCCTAGGGCTGACTCACCCAGGCCCTCAAGAGCCAAAGCATCTCCCCAGCCCCTGTCATCCAGAGCCAGACATGCAGTGCACAATAGGCAGGCACAAAGACACATAGCACACAGAAATGCCCACTTCTAAAAGTGGCTTTTCGAAAATAGTGACAATAAATCTGCGAACACCATTACGGAGCATTTATTACCACTATTCCAAACATACCAAACTTGATCACGCTACTCCTCTCATGTCAAGAATTACCACTGAAACACATATCAGGCAATCCCCAATGCATTCCTTTGAGATGGCAGCCTCACAGCAGTGAGAAACCAAATAGGCTGTTTGTCACTACCAGGACATGCCACACAGTTAAGGCACATGGCCTACCTTTTACCTACACCGCACCCTGCCCATAGGGCTAGCTAGGGCCTACCTTAGGGGTCACTGATATGTAGTAAAAGGGGAGTCACGGACGTGGCAACCACTCTATATGCCACGTCACAGCGGCAGTAAACTGCATGCACAGGCCCTGCAATGGCAGAGGCCTGAGACAGTTTGAAAGGCTACTTTAGTGGCTGGCGCAAGCAGCACTGCAAGCCCACCACTAGCAGTACATTTACTGGCCTGGGTATATCAGATACCACTTTACAAGGGACTGATAGATAAATTAAATACGCCAAACAGGTGTAGACCAATCCTACCAAGTTTTACCATAGATACCGCATGCACTTTAACACTGAACAGCAGTGATAAAGTGCCCAGTGTCCTAAAACCACTAACAGGTCAGAAAAATACCAGGAGGAAGGCAAACAGTTCTGGGATGGCCCTGCAAAAAGGGCCAAGTCTAACAGGCATTTTATGAGTTTCATCTGCAAGAGTGAATTTGAACGGGCGCCAAGTCACTTTGCAAAGCACGAATCGATTAACTTCCCAAAAAAAGGCTTGTGGTCGTTGCACCGCAAACTGGTATTTTCATAGGCATCGAAGATGGTGAAATGGTTCTGCATTTTTACCAATGAAAATTGCTCACGATTTGCAGCTAGATTGTACAAATGTCAAAGAATATGTTTGTGCCCAAAAATCTGACAAAAGCCCTACTGAACGTACAGGATACCGTAAAGTAAACATTCAAGGCCCAGGATCAAACAGGGAGGCAGTGGCCGTGCCTGCTGACACAAACAACTGCTCTGGCAGGTTTCTGAAGTGTGGGCTCTGACTTGGGAGATTAATACTCGGCCCAGGTTGATATGCTGGTTCCAGGATTCCCCCCAAGTACGTGGTGACCCTGTAACATCTATCCTGTATTTCATGCGAAGTGACTCTTGCAAGCACTGCACACGAGGACCTTTGGGGGAAAATAAACAATAAACCCTTGCAGTCAGGCGTTGGTAAAGGTGGAAGCAGTTCGAAGGATTAGGGACATAGACATACATAAGACAAGCACTATGCAGTTGATCCTTGCTTGCAACTGAACTCCTAGATAGTGAAAAAAAAGGGCTCGTTAGAATAATCTGCACTAACACAGGAAACAGGGAATATCTTGGAAAGAGAGACACCACTGTCTTTAACGAGAAAGCATGGGATGAATATTGTGGTCGCGCTGGATGTAAGGAGGAGCAGGCTACAGAGGGAGGAAAGATAAAATAGGCTTTTTTGTGATCCCTAGAGTATCTTTCAGAAACGGTAAGGAAGAGGAAGATATGTTACCTGTCACTGAGGCAAGATCCCAACGCTTTAAGTAAGGACTGTGGGGGCATATCAGCAACAATCGGCGATAATTATCGCTAAGCGCACTTAGCGCTAGGATAGTTATCGCTTGCTATCGACGAATTGTATCGTTGAGATAGCGTGCTATTTGCAACGCTTATCTCAAAAGCGATAAAATTCCAGGCACAAGCTGCCAATTGTGCGATTATCGCTGGAAATACAGCGATAATCGCACAACTTTTGGCGATAGCTTGCTGATAGGGCAGGACAGACTCAGCCATGATATCCACCTTCCATTGGATATCATGGCTAAGTCAAACTAAAAGCAGGCGTAAGGAAAGTAGCGATAACCAAGGTTAGCGCTACGTTTCTTATCACTATGCTTGTTAGCATGCCCATTGATAATTGGAGAAATGTCGGTTAGCGATATTTCTCCAGTTATTTTGAGCTGGAACGCCCACTTTGCATCTCATTAGAGATGCAAAGTTGGGCGTTACTAGAAAGGGCGCTAAGGCAAGGATTCACGCAATAGCGTTACCTTGCTGATATAGCGATAAAATTATCGCCGCTTTTCGGCCGAAGACGGCCGCAAAAGCGGCGATAATTTTTTATCGCCTCCTTGTTAATATGCCCCATAGAGAGGAAGACATATTAATGATGTGCGTTTCATTTTGCTATGTTTCTGCCCCGGCTACTGGGGGAAAAGAGTGTAAAATACACATGCATATTTTTCATACTTTCATGCTGAAAAATGGAGCTAGTGTATTTTACACTCTTTTCCCCCAAACGCAGCCCATCGCTATACCTACAAACAAGAGGAGATTTTTTTATTATTATCATGGTTCAGGAAATGTCTTTAAACAGGTCTAAAAATTTACTTTTCTAATCACTTATGTATACAGCGGATCCTATGGTTATAGCAAATTAGCATAGATAGCAAACGGCATATTTTGCTACTCCTCGTGTATGTTTCCTTCACCAGTTGTAAGAATATGTCAAAGGGTTGTGTGCAATGCATCAAAAATAAGTACAACTCGTAGGGGCATATTATCAAGAACGGCGTTAAAATTATTGCTGCTTTAGCGGCAGGAAACTGCCGCTAAAGCGGCGATAATGGGCTTGATAATATGCCCTTGAGAATTCCAATAGAAGTCCATGGGGCATATCAACAATAGACGGCGATAAAAACCGCAAAGCGCGCTTAGCCCTTTTGTATTTATCGCTGTCTATCGCTGAAATGTATCACCTGGTTAGCGCGTTATTTATAACGCGTTTCTCGCGGGTGATAAATTTCCAACGATAGGGGGAAAATGGCAACAACATCGCCTGAAAACACGCGTTGAACTCATGGATACGGCGATAATCTTGCTGATACGACCATGTGGTCGTATCATCATAATCCACCAGCAATGTTAAAACATACACAACACAGGTTTTTGGTAGATGTCTGGAAGCAGCATTAATGAAGTTTCACGAGGCACGCCCACCTTGCATCTCATTAGGGATGCAAGGCGGCATGAAACCGGGCTCTGATGCAAGGAAACACGTGCTAGCGTGTCCTTGTAGATAGAGCGATAATATTATCGCACGCCCTTGTTAATATGCCCCTAAGTTCTGGTGTGAACATGGGCTTCTATTGGAATTCTCACGGGCATATTATCAAGCCCATTATCGCCGCTTTAGCGGCAGTTTTCTGCCGCTAAACTGGTGATAATTTTAACGCCGTCCTTGATAATATGCCCCTATGTTCAATGTTAGCATGAAAAGACATTTTCAACCTTTGTCGCTTGCAGACCTCAGGTAAAAATATAAAGCTAAGTCTAAAATGTTGTTTTTCGCTTGTCCCTGTATTGTAAAAAAAATCCTTTGGCTAAGTAACCTTGGGGATTAGAGCGTAGGCTGAATATTAGCAATGCTGCTCCACCTGCCATTCGCCCGTTGCTCTAAATCACACGAGGCATTTATTGGCCACCATGCTGCCTCCACGTGACGCACGCCAGACTTGTCCATAAAGCATAAGTAATGATTGCCCCAAAGTCTATTACTGCTCTCGAGGACGGCTGCCCGCTCTGAAGTCCCAGGATTCCCCTGTTCATCGCATACGACCTTAACGGAGGAAGAATGTGGCGATGAAACAAGGGTAAGCACAGCGAGCACATTCTAAAGCATCCATACATAGAAAATATAAAAGGCCCCTGCGTCAACATGCACACGGTATTGATCCGCTATTAAGGCTGTGGGCATTATTTTTATTTTCTTTACTGCAGTCCTCCTGCAGGAAAGGAACTGCGCTCTATAAAAAATAAATGCAGAAAATCAATACCATTGATTTCATAAGACAGTGGATTTATGAAGAGAGAGGCAATTAATGGAATGCACAGAAAATAAGTATAAACATGCTTAGATGGTTTCCAGTTAAATCCTGGAAATATCGGTTGGTTGCTATTAAAAAAAATAAAAAAAAAATCTTTAAAGATTTTCACTGTGATGCAGCACAGTACAAATCACACCCACCTCTTGCGTATTTCACATTACAACCTCTGAAAAGATTTGCCTAAACCAATATGTGTTTAAACTGAACAGTTATCAGTCTGCACAACAAACTGATCAAAGCACTTAATTACCTTTAGATGCGTTCACACACAGGATGATGTGCAGAGGAAAGCTCTGACAACTGCACACTATGCGCAGCATTCACTATTTGTGCATAATGGGAATACCGCCTACCAATGTCAGGTCTAAGTGGACACATCCGCTATATTTAACTTCACCAAGTGCACTCGCCATGGACTACTATTTTTTCACGCTTTCTGCAGGAAGGTTAATGCTATGGAGAAGGCGTGTTTTGCGCCTTCATGTCTGAAGAAGGTCTTTTATTCTCAGTGTTCTAATTTAAACCATCGCCATTACCATCCAAGGTCACAGGTGAACGTGCTTAGCCTTAAGGCCGCTAACACTTGCTTTAATGGTTTCTTATTGCTTCTTGTGATGAGAATTAATATTATCTGCTTTCCAACATGGCTGAATAGCGCAGAGCCTTCAAATATCGCCTTAAGCCTTCCACCTCCATTCTACCAGCTGAAAAACGGATTGAAATATAAATACTCAGCCAGTGCTTTAAATGGGCCGGTACTGTCCGGTACGGAGTGCCGCCACTTTTTTTTTTTTGAGAGGGAGTACTACAGACACTTCTCAAGAAAAGTGCAATTCTTTTAATAGGAGAACACCGGCACTTCTTAGAAACAAGCAGGTGCTCTGGTACAGAGTACCTGCACTTTTACTTTTTTATTTCAAGCACTTTTGGGGGGACTAGAAATAATGGGGCAGATTTATGTTCCCTGGCGCATCCCTGCAAATCAGCATGGATGTGCCAGGGAAGATGCGTCACGCAAGTTTGCCCTTGCGCCACCGCAGATGCACCGCATTTACAATGCGGTGCATCGTGGCGCAAGGACAAGCAGATACGTGACGCATCTGCCGGCGTAAGGTTGGTGCAGTGCTGAAGTTGCGTCGCAAGCGCTACGCAACTCCAGCACTGTTCCAACCTACCCTATCCCTAACATGGTGCGCCAAGCCTTACACCTGCTTCAAGCAGGCGCAGGGTTTTGACGCATCAGCGTTGGGAAAGTGACTTATAGATTTCACTGAGTCACTTTTCAGGGGCCTTCCTGCGACGGAACGCCCTCCCTGAGTAGAAACGCCCACATGAAACCTGACGCAGGTTTCATGTGGCGCAGGGCTTTACACCGTTTCGCATCTCCATAGATGCGTCACGATGTAAATGGGGCGCAACATGGCGCAGGGTTTACGCCGCCGCTGCGTCACAAAAGTGATGCAACGGCGGCGTAAAAGTGGCGCAAGTCTGATATTAATCTGCCCCAATGTGTTTAATCATCAGAATTGAGAGATAAAGGTAGGTGGAGGGGGGTCGAGTGGAGGAAGAGAAAGATGCAAAAACAGTGAGAAAGGGAACAATAAAAGTGATGAAAGAGAAACTTCAAGAGAGTGATAAAGGGGCAGTGAGAATGGGTTGATGGAAGAACGAAGCATGATGTGGAATCTAGACCAAACAGCCTTGATATTTTGCAACTCTCGCATTCAGCAGTGGTACTGCGGGCTTCTGAGAAAAAGTTAGGTCCTAGCACTTATTTTACACAGATATAAACATTCAAATCCTTTTTCTAAACCTGCAGGATAGACGACAACGATGACTGCCAAACGCGAGGCAATATTCTAAATGCAAAATCTGTTGTTTTTCATCCCCACCACCTGAAGCTCCTTTGTGCTCGGCTCTGAGTGAGAAACTCATATGTTCTAATACCAGATGACGCAGGCCCTCCATGTGGTGTATGTCATTTTTCACTCCAAAGAGGGGAACTGGAACTTCACACTGTGCTGCGCTGGTCGGCTGCACTCATTATACATGCAATGCAGCATAGCTGAAAAAATGAATTCCACAAGACATTAGATTTAAAAAGACGTGAGAAAAAAATCATTTCAAATATATTTGAACATGCATCAGTTGGTTCAGTTCACAATACAGAACATCTACTGGCTGGCTGGAGCGTACCAAATCTAGACATTTTACACCACAACTCAGTGCCGGACAAATTACACCCGGCTTTTCCGCATTTAAATTACAGCATTAAGCATAGTCATTTTCATTGACGTCAGACAGCAATGCAATATCAACATGATCTATTTTGATTGACATTTATCTGGTCAATAACTGCTGGGAAGAATGACAGCCAGGAGAAGTGAGATATTCATCACATGAGCAGCCCTCATATCAGTACCATCTTTCTGTGATGGTGCACAGTCAATTTACATTTGCAAGTTACTTGATTCATGAGTGCAAGAAATTCATAAAAGTTACATTTGCACTCATACTTCAGTATAGTCCCGAGGAACATCACCCCAGTAAGGAGAAGTAAATCTTCATCTAGAGCATGGATGTTCACAAACTTTCTCTCGGGGGCCAAAATTACAGTGTGGTTTGTGGCCCAGGGCAACACCGGTAGGGGTGGGGTCAGTGGGGGGGACGGGGTCAGTGGGGGGGCGGGGCTAGAGTAAAAAAATCAAACCTTTTTTCAAAACAGACAATGTGACAATGCTGTATTTTAAAAGCAGATGTAACTACAAAGAGCACATTTTGATAATACATTTTTATTAGCAGACAATAGCAATCCAAGGAGGCATTGCATAGCTTTATACACACTTTGACCTCAATTCCATCACAGTCTGTCTGTCTCTCTCTCTCTCTCTCTCTCGCTCTTAGTCACTCAGTCTCTCTCAGTCAGTCAGTCTCTCTCTCTCTCTGTCAGTCAGTCGCTCTCTCTCTCAGTCAGTCTCTCTCTCTCTCAGTCAGTCAGTCTCTCTCTCTCTCTGTCAGTCAGTCGCTCTCTCTCTCAGTCAGTCTCTCTCTCTCTCTCTGTCAGTCAGTCTCTCTCATTCAGTCAGTCTCAACCAGTTGATCAGTCTCAGTCAGTCAGTCAGCCTCAGTCAGTCCGTCAGTCAGTCTCAGTCAGTCTCTCTCTCAGTCAGTCAGTCTCTCTCTGTCAGTCAGTCTCTCTCAGTCAGTCTCTGTCAGTCTCTCTCTGTCAGTCAGTCTTTCTCTCAGTCAGTCTTTCTCTCTCTCTCAGTCAGTCTGTCTCTCTTTCAGTCAGTCTCTCAGTCAGTCTCTCTGTCAGTCTCTTTCTCAGTCAGTCTCTCTCTCCCTCTCAGTCAGTCTCTCTCTGTCAGTCAGTCTCTCTCAGTCTCTCTCTCTCTCTCGCAGCCAGTCTCTCTCTGTTAGTCTCTCTCCTGTCATTCAGTCTCTCTCTGTCAGGCTCTCTCTCTAAGTCAGTCTCGCTCTCTCTCTCAATCAGTCTCTCTCTCTCTCTCTCTCTCTCTCTCTCTCTCTCTCTCTCTCTCTCTCTCAGTCAGTCTCTCCATCTCTCAGCCAGTCTCTCTCAGTCAGTCTCTCTGTCAGTTAGTCTCTCTCTCAGTCAGTCTCTCTCTCTGACAGTCTCAGTCAGCCAGTCTCTCTCTCAGTCAGTCAGTCTCTCTCTGTCAGTCTCTCTCTTTCTGTCAGCCAGTCTCTCCCCCTCTCTGTCAGTCAGTCTCTCTTTCCCTCTCTGTGTCAGTCAGTGTCTCTCTCAGTCAGTGTTTCTCTATCTCTGTCAGTGTCTCTCTCTCTCAGTCAGTCAGTTTCTCAGTCAGTCATTCTCTCAGTCAGTCAGTCTCTCTCTCTCTGTCAATCTCTCTCTGTCAGTCGCTCTCTCTCTCTGTTAGTCTCTCTCTCTCTCTCTGTCAGTCTCTCTCTCTGTGTCAGTATCTCTCTCTTAGTCAGTCTCTCTAAATCAGTCAGTCTCACCCTGTCAGCCAGTTTCTCTCTCAGTCAGTCAGTCTCTCTGTCAGTCAGTCTCTCTCTCTCTCTCTGTCAGTCAGGCTGTCTCCCTGTCAGTCTGTCAGCCTCTCTCTCTCAGTCAGTCTCTCTCAGTCAGTCAGTCAGTCTCTCTGTCAGTCTCTCTCTCAGTCAGTCTCTCTCTGTCTCTCCCTGTCAGTCAGTCCGTATCTCAGTTAGTCAGTCTCTATTTTCACTCTATCTCCATTCTCTCTCCACTCTCCACTCTCTCTCCACTCTCCACTCCCTCTCTCTCCACTCTCTCTACCTTCTCTCTCCACTCTCTCTACTCTCCAATCTCTACTCTCGCCACTCTCTCTCTTTCTCTCCACTCTCTCCACGCTCTCTACTCTCTCTCTCCACTCTCTCTACTATCCACTCTCCACTCTAGCCACTCTCTCTCCACTCTCTCTCTCCCGACTCTCTCTCCTCTCTCCTCTCTTTCTACTCTCCACTCTCGCCACTCTCTCTCTCTCTACTCTTTCTACTCTCTCTACACTCGCTCTACTCTCCACTCTCTACTCTCGCCACTCTCTCTACTTTCCACTCTCTCTCTCCACTCTCTCTCTCCCTCTCTCCATTCTCTCTACTCTCTCTCTACTCTCCACTCTCTACTATCGCCACTCTCTCTTTCTCTCTCTCTCACTCCACTCTCTCTCTCCCTCTCCCTCTCTCCACTTTCTCTACTCTCTGTCTCGACTCTCTCTACTCTCCACTCTCTACTCTTGCCACTCTCTCTCTCTCCACTCTCTCTCTCCCTCTATCTACTCTCTCTCTACTCCCCACTCTCTACGCTCACCACTCTCTCTCTCTCTCTCTCTCTCTCTCCACTCTCTCTCTCCCTCTCCCCATTCTCTCAACTCTCTCTCTCTCCACTATCTCCACTCTCTCTCTCTCCCTCTCTCCACTCTCTCTCGTTCTCTGGGGGGCCATGAATACATTACCTGCAAGGTCCGCGGGCCGCCAAGAAAGGCCTGCCGGGCCACTGGCGGCCCGCGGGCCGTACTATGAGTACCACAGATCTAGAGGCATCAAGTGGGCTTTCCGCCGTGTGAACACATGTGAGCATCCATAAGATTTGCCTTTCTATGCTGTTCCACAACACATTCCCACTCAGTAAACAATCACAGCTGTACTCCCATCAAAGTTTAGTGTGACTCCATTACAGGGTATTAATGGGAAGGCAACACCCCCACAGTTGGTGAGGTATGAGACACAGAATTTCTCCACTGTGAATATATTTTCCATCTGAAGGAAGAAGAGTGCAAATGCGCTCATGCAAAGGCCTTTTTCATGTGGTGTTGCACACTATGGACATCCTGCATCAAAAATGCTGCTTCATAGATATAATTATAAAGCCTTTCCTGTAGTGTTCCTGGAAAACTGCAAGGGTCTCATGTTTCCAGGAGTACTCTCGAAAAGGTCTGTAAACATTTGTGGTTTACAAATCTTCAGCATCTGATGTAGATATATGAGTATTTATGGGACTCTGGCTCTCTGGCGTGTGTGACAGAATAAAGGTAGGTGATCATGGACTCCATGCTGCTTGAATGGAAGCTGTTAAATTAACAAACTATCCATTTTACTGTGCTGCAAGATATTCACTATTAAGGCTTGTATTATGGCTGTTTTCCAAATACTGGTTTTAAATTATTTATATACTAAACTGAGATACTTAGGGCCCAATTAGGATTACGAGTTTAGCGGTCTTTCCACCAAACCGAGATCAGGGCTTTGTCCTTAGATTTTATTGCTACTAATTAAGATATATTTAGCTTTTCCAAAATGTCCATTGTACCAGGTTGGAATGATTTGTTTGTTCTCTCTAGACTTTCCTCTGACATAAAAGAGATCCCTCAGTGTAGTTACTCAAAGTGAGTGAATCTCAGCCACATTCCTGAACCTGTTTTCTATGTTTGATGCCTCCATACAAGATGTGAAGTCTTCCATAGCAGTCCCCATTGTTTATTGATGATGGAAGTTGAATTAGGAGAACCCTGTATTTTATACCAGCAGATGCATCTCAGTGATGGTGACAGACCCAATCTGGGGTCAAGTGGGTCCCTGTGCTTCCCATGTATATTCCCATCTTGCAATAGCAAATCTAATACCAAGATATTGTGGTTGCCATCATGCCGTGTTTAAATAACAAAATCTAAAATCGAGGCCCATATTTTTGGATCCAGAAAGACATAATCAATTATGGACTCAGACCCCGCCAATTAAACGTATGGTGGCCTTGTATATCTGACAGTGTTCTCCCATTGGAGGCCCGAATTTACTGATTCAATGTAAGATCAACAATCTGTAAAGCTCTAGAAGACCACTTTTATAGTTGGGGGTATAGTTATGGCTGGTATAACCCACTGCCTATCTTCTTCTGCCAAGGCTTTACTCTATCTAATGCCCAGCGGCCCTTATTGGCAATTAAAATCACCCCCTATAATTTTGAACTCATACTTAGGGAGGGAAGACTGGGGATTGATAATTGCTACACTACTGGGGATTCTTGGCCCCTACTGACTGATCTTGATCAAACGTTAACCAAAGCTAGAGTTCTAGCACAGGTAGACTCCAGCAAAACATACAATAGGTCAGGGGACCTTGTCTCAATCTCCCTTGATGAGCAACCCAAAAGTAGGTAATGATCAAAATTGTAAGCCTCCCCCCGAGGGTCTACCTCTCCCTCTGGTCAAACCAGGTTTAGTGAAAGACACATAGCACAGATGTCTAAACTCCTCCTTAGAGCAGGTTACCTGGAATAGTACTATATCATACTTGTCTATAAATTCCCCCCAGTCATTGCAATCCAGCTTCCTCCTAAGGCCTGCCACATTCCAAGAGGCAACTTTGATGCTATTTGACAGTTTCAATATCTGGCAGAGCCCCATCCAATTTTGGACCTCGCTTGCTCGCTCTAGGCAAATATCTCATGTTAATGATACTACTGGCATAGCTCATATCTGCAGGTCCCTGTTTCTCTATAGTCCTTGGGACCACCTTCCTCTCCCTTTCTCCCTCATACTAGAAAGACCCTCAACCTCAGGAGAAGGTGGCTTGAGGACTAGAATGAAACTTCCATCCGGCCCGTCTCCACCCTTGGTGCAACCCAGCCGGGCAGTGATCTTGGCTGCTGTCAGATCAGCCCCACTTTGCTTACACACCCTACCTTGATCACAAGACGCTCCCAACAAGCAAATCTGGTGGGAGTCTTAATGGGAGGTCACAGGAGCCATGGACTCTACAGGATCACAGAGTCAATCCACCACATCTAAAACCTTAAATCAATTGTGTACGGGTACAGCATAACTACAAAGGTTAGCTATATGATGGGAATGGAGGGCCGGACTGGGGCTAAAAGATGAGGAGCATTGCGTAGAATAATGGAGCCTACCTAGAGGAGGTCTATAAAATAATGGGAGGATAGACATTGCTGAATTCCGTGGCAGCATAGATAGATCACTCGAAAGCAAATCCTATGCTAATTTTGGATCTCTAAAATTGATAACAATGCAGTCCCCAGGATTTTCTTTGCGGCCTTTCCCAATCCAGCAAACCCTCCTGGTTAAATTATTGTCCTCAGCTCTAGTGAGGGGTACACATCTATGCCTCGAGAACCAATGTAAACATTTGTTTTTGAGGTCCTCGTTGGATACTCTGTGGTTGCTATAAAGTTCTGGGATTCAGGTTAAATCCACAACATGAGGGCATGATGATGGAGGTAGATTAATGAAAGGTAGCTTCGTGGCAACAGCCCTGGAGACCTGTTCAGGCTCCCATGTTCTTTGCTGGTAGAACTGTCAGCAGGCAGCCTCAATTTCATGCCCTTTGGTCTCACCCTAGCCTTGTTAACAGAGTTACTGTTAGACCCTTCCCCTATTCTGGGGTGACACAGTCCCACAGCCTCATTGGCTGGAATGTGGACAGTCTTGCTTCCTGCATCCAAGCAACCAATTTGTCCTCCACATTGTTTGAAATTAACCTCCCTGTAGGATTGTTTCAATGAATCAAGTTACATTGAGAGGGGACTCAGTTCTTCACGTATTATGATTTTAATCTTCTCCAGAATAGTCCTTGGAAAATCCTCCATCCAAGGGGGTTGCACAACTTCAGACATGCTATTTGGAGCACTGGGAGATAATGTAGCCTCCCTAGATCAAACTGCACTATTGTTGGACTTCAGTACATGACGTTGGACAGGCTTCTCTTTGATAGCTCCCCTAGCAGCCATTTTCTCTGAATGGGAACTAATATGGGGACTATTGTGATTTCCTTGGGAGCCTGCAATATGTATGTGGGTCATTCACCTCTATGGGCCTGTCGGGACTAGATAGAGAGATGAGAGGATCAGACATACCATCAAAATAATCTGTAGTCAGTGACAGCCGTCTCTCAGTGAGTTCTATCTCTGTAGCCACAACCCCTATTGCTCTTTGCAGCATCTTATCGATGGAGGTTGTTTTGGGAGCATTGGCAAAAGGCTGCCTTAGCCGGTCTTCTTCCCCATTATTGTACTATATCAAAAATGATTAGACTATCACTCACCCTTCGATACTTGGTCTAAGGACACAGATGAAAGAGAGGTGGCCCAGCCCAGCTTGGCTGCGGGAAGCCCGCATTGTTTAAGAAAATGCCCCGGGGCTCAGGCTACTGGCATTGTGGTCGGCTACCCTGCTGCGGTTTCTGCTGGAGATGGAGTCGGCCCGCTCCTCTCTCGCTGGTTGTCCCTTGCTGCAGGAAGCCTGCATCGTTTAAGAAAATGCCTCCGGGCACAGGCTACTGGTGTCATTGGCGGCTACCCCGCCATGGTCTCCGCTGGGGGATGGAGTCTTCCCCCTCCTCTCTCGCTGGTTGTCCTGTGCTGCGGGAAGCCCGCATTGGTTAAAAAAGAATCCTCTCTCTGGTTGTTCTGAGTGCTTGACAGGAAAACCTGGGGGAATGGAGTATGGTAAGTATCACCTCATTAACTGTCAGAATACCTCAATGTCCTGTTTGCTGAAAACTCAGCTTTTGCCATTCTGTTGTGTACCTAGTTTCCTAACATGCAATCCTCAAAGTATTTTTGTCTGTGTTGGTGTGCATTCTTCCATATAAAATCACATGTATCAAACTCCATTACATGCCACATGTTGGAATGGTGTCTGTACATGTATTACTATAAAAATATCCTCCAGGACCCATAATATGTGTAATATGTAAATGTATGGCCCAGCCCAACTACATTTTGCAACAGGTATATAACACTAACCGTTTTGCATATGTTAGCAAGTAGAGATTGAAATGACTACAATTACGACGAGGTCCTGTTTCTGTAAATCAAATCAAGATGAAATTGTGATTTTGCGCATTCTCACTTGTCTGACATAGTACAACAGGGGCCGTATTATAGAAGTGCCCCGGGGGCCCATCGGGCGTTTGTGCCTGCTTTGCGACCCCACAGGGCACTTTAGTATTGCAAAAGGTGCTGAAGACACTTGTGCCCCCTCTTCTGTAATACTACAAGTGCTGGTGCACATACAGCTCCAGCGCTTCTTCAATAGGGCGTCCCTTCGTTTGCATGGGGGCGTGGCCTCATGCAAATGAAGGAATCCCTTTGCCTCTGTGCCTGCGCCACATTACATATGTGGGCAGTGAGGCAAAGCAGCTCTAAGGAGACACTCAAAGTGCACCGCCTAAAACATGGTGCATTCTCAGTGCGCCCCTTGATTGCAGCCCTCTGGAGGGGGAAAAGGGGGTCCCATGGACTCCCAGATATCCCCTTGCAGAAGGATGTGGTCACTCACAGCACCTGCCTCCCAGCATATCTCTATATCTCCTTCAGAATCCAGTCAGGTTGCTGCCGACACTGTGAAAACACAGGTCAACGCTCATCAGAAGCAGGCAGTTTGGAAAGCCATCGCCAGGAAGGTGCACAACCTGGGAGTCTATGGCCAGCACAGCCTCCATTGCAGGAAAAGGTGGAAGGACCTGCGGCGCTGGACCCGAAAGATTGTGGAGGGCCAGCTGGTAAAGTACTACCAGTGTGGATGGGCGCACGCCGTATCCTATCACCCCTAATGGCCTTCATTTCGGCGGTGGCCTACCCGGAGCTTGATGGGCAGTTAAGGACTCAACAGCAGCTACAAGGGGTAAATCCTGGTCACAATTGTATGGTATATTGTCAACTTTATGGGTTGAAGCCAGGCACTTCCCGATCAACATTGGGAGTGACCCATGTGCGACACACGGAGAGTTCTTGTTTGTGTAGGTCTGGTAGTAGGTGAATGATGATGTGCTTTGCCTATTGACTTTATGACAAGGAACACAGAAGAGACCAGGCCCCTACAAATTTAGTGTGTTGAGCAGACACATGGCTGAGTAAAGTGATAACTCACCTCATGTTCTTTGATGTTCTGGGTGACCATTGTACCAAACAGGCCACGTGTCTGCGTTTTGTAAGGAGTGATGTTCCTTTACTACTATCTCTTATGTGAAGGTAGCCCTATTACATGTGACATAGCATGCAGTGCACTTTGTATGCAGTGACTGGACAATACTTCCCATTGGTAAGTTGGGATTCTACGTTGACACGAGTATGCAAACATCGCTGGTGCCATCAGCATTAGTGACTACATCTTGCTCAATGTACCTTTCCCTGTTGGTATTTTATTTGCAATACTGTTTCAAGATTCATTCTTTGACTATTAACATGCATCAGGGAGTGAGATGTAGAAATGTAGGGATCATATGTGAGTGTCTACACTCAGTCTTACAAGGCAAATTGTGTTTGCTATACCAAATGGTGCTGTGATGTGCCATTCCACTAGGTCTATAGTAATCCCACCTCTTCATATTATAGATATTCACTGACACAAAACAACCTTCAAAGGTGTATTTAGCTTGTAGGAATGCAATCTAAAATCGCTATTGTCACCGGTACCATGCAGGATTGGGGATGAACATAGGGCTATGAGAAGTCTTAATAAGTGTGCATTTGGACTACCTAGCTCCGAAAACTCTGGTCCTCAATGTCTCCAATCTACTGTTCTATGCTACATGTGATACATAGCTACACTTCTTAAGTGCAGCTTTCATTAAACTATTTTGGAAGTGGACATATGATGAAGTTTCAAGTAAAATATTTCATCAGTGTGCAATGAGAATTTGCATGTGACATGATTTCTGCTATAGCACATATTGTTGCTACAATGCTCTTTAACCTGCCCTTCATGACATCATGATGTGGTTTAATGTAAATTAATATTTGATGAATTCTGGGCCTTGTGTGAACAGTGTGGAAAAACATATTTAGTAGCCATCCTATCTGTTGACATCAGTTTACAATGGTATACTGCAAGAGCGAAAGTATACAAGGTGATCAACTGTCCTAGTATGGACATAAGGACGGAGTGTAGACAAGCCTATTAATGCATTAGGAGCTGTCTGGGGTTATGAAATCACTGACCAATTGTTTCCAGGTAATGTAGAATGCATGCATGTGCTCATGCTAATGCTGAAGCCTATATAGTGAACCATGAGGATGATGTGATCTGTGCACTTTATAAATGTTTTGTGTTGATATCTGGTGGTCACGTATGGTAAAGCATTTGCAATAAACAAATTGAATATGTCATTTCAGGTTCATCCCAGGCAAGGGAAGGACAATGGGCCAACATCATTGGGGACACAGCTGGTCACAGTGGTTACGGTCATGACAGCATGGACACAGAGGGACCCAGTGACCGAGAGGGAATGGGGAGTGCCACAGAGGACTTAAGCTCGACTTCATCATCTACAGAGTCATCCTCCAATGGACACTCCCAAGTGGTGCGGACCCCACAGGATTTTTTCTACCTTCACCCTTGTTCGCCACCCCCAGTTCCAATGCCATCCTCCCTGTTGCTCCTCAACCAGTTGACTCGGCCCGGTCCACTAAGAGGGGAGCAGTATCCTTTGCTCCAGGAACCTCAGACCCTGCCCCTGTCCGCCCCACAGTGCAGAGTGAGGAGACTAATGAGCTCCTGAAAAACCCCGCTGTGGGTAAGACTGCACTACTGAATGCCATCCAGGGGCAAGGCAGCCATCTGCAGCAGATGGTGGCCTATCTGGAAGGCATTCACAGTGCAATGTCTGGCCTACTGAGATCTTTTCAGGCTCTGGCCTCCTCCCCCAGCACAGCCTCCCATCCCCACAACGTTGTGCCCCTCCCCCTTCCCATACCAATACCCTATTCCCAAACCTATCCAAAGCACACACACACATTTGCACACACACACACTCATATAGATCCAAGCAGCACATCCACATATAAGCAAAAACCTCACAAATAAACAGGCTCGCACCCAAACAGACAGACATCGCACCCACCACCAAAATCACATGCACCCCGACCACCATCACATCTCTAACCACCACTGACAACATCAGACACATATACTCAGATGACTCCCCATCACATTCCCACATAGGACAGATGACAGCACACACGCATGCACACACAACATCACCGGCACCACCACATCCTTAGCCAGCACAGACAACACCACACTCACCCCCAACCACCATCACTTCTATACGCACCACACACAACCACTCCTACTGTCACCAGCACATCAGCATACACAACACCTACACCTAGCACTTCCACTTCTGCAACATCCACAGATACACCAGCCACATTATACACACCTAAGAAATACAGACACGCACAATCAAGCACCCAACAGACACCACAGAAACAAGATGCAGCACATATACCTGAAAAATATGCACCTGCACCGGCAAAAGACCTAAATTCATCACACACAGTCACTCACAGTCTACCTCCAAGACCTAAAACCTTACTATTCACACTACTAAGTAACCTATGGAAGATCGCTCATTTTCCTTGCCATCACAAAACCTCTAACCACCACTTCCAAAGACCTTACTATCCCTCCCACACCCAAGACCACCTCTTTGTAGTGTAGTTCCTATTTTCCTTATAGGCTCTGCGCATTGGAATAATATACACTATAGTTTTTGCATAGGACTAAGGTCAGTATGCTCCTATTGAATACATTAAACTTAATTACTTGTGTGTGCCAGCTAACTCAGAGGTCACAAGAAACTTCTCGAATGAACAAGAAGGGATCAGTTTCTGACAACCGCATAAACATGACAACTTTGTTTCCCTTAGAATCGGAACGCGTCTCAGAATCGTGGAAACAATAGATAACAGTTTCACTCAGTCAATCGTGCCTGCTTAGTTTCTCCAGAGTTACACAGAAATAGAAAGACGGGCGTTTCAATTAAAGGGTTTATTGAACAGTCTTGTTTCTCGTGTAAGAGATATGAGCTGTTACAATCATTAGACAGTAAGCAAGATATAATACGCACAGCGTAAGCAGTAAGAAGAAATAATACTGCAATAGCATTGTCTTTTAGCTATGACATATATTCATATATACATACATAAATAACATAGGCTAAAATGTGAAAACTCGTCTGATGCTTCTAAATAGTTCTACCCCTGTGTACCTAACCTAAGGTGCTGTTTTCTATAGTATGCAATATACTAAGTTTAGTATGCCAAGAGTCCCTCTAGGTTCTAGTCGGCTCCATACCTTTAGAATGAGTGAGGTGGGAATCTCTATCCGGGTCTCAAACTCTAACACCCCACGAAGTGAGTCAGAACACTGGAAGCTGGATTCTCTGCAAGCAGGGATGACAGCGCCTGGTCAGTGCGTCAGGCCGGGATGTGGTCTCTTCCGAACTTGCCGTGGCAAACCGTGCAGTCAAGTCGTGCTGAGTCGTGCCGTGGTTTGCCATGGTAAGGGAAGGCATATTTATACCTGGAAGGTGCTTAGGAATGCTAGCATTGACGTAAAGTCGGGCAGAGGAAGACGTCATGAATGAACCCCTAAGGAATAGAAGTTCATGCATAATAGATGAGTTCTTGGAGAAATCAATAATCCTAGCTAGGGAAAGTCCCGTTCGGCTTAAGGTTCTGGTTTCTAAGAACTCGTTGTGATGTGGGATGGGCGGATGTAGGTGACCATGCCTGTATTTGGTTTGCATGGCTAATGCCTAAATAAGGACTGGGGGCCCGATTCACAGAACTAACGTAAGACAAAATCCTAAACTTACTACCATTTTGGTATTCACAGAATGCACTTACTGCTTTTGATATTCACAGAATACACTTATTACTTTTGGTATTCACAGAATGGATTTACGACTACTAACTTTACGTCCGCACTCGGGCCGGAAATTCCGGCCCGGAGGCAGAGCTTCCAGCCCGGAGGCGGAGCTTCCGGCCCAGAGGTGGAGATTTCGGCCTTGGCTAAATCTCCGCCACTGGCCGGAATCCCCACCTCAGGGCCGGAAGCTCCGCCTCCGGGCCGGACTTTCCGGCCCGAGTGCGGACGTAAAGTTAGTAGTCGTAAATCCATTCTGTGAAATACCAAAAGTAGTAAGTGCATTTTGTGAATACCAAAAGTAGTAAGTGCATTCTGTGAATACCAAAAGTAGTAAGTTTAGGATTTTGTCTTAAGTTAATTCTGTGAATCGGGTCCTGGGATTCTATGCCTAAATAAGGGCAATGCGAATTGTGCCTATATAAGGACATGATTCAGGGAAACCTATTTACGGGTATATAAATCGAAACACAACACCTTCCACTTCCAAATTCACCCCTCTTACCCACCGATCCACCCCTTCCACTTCTAAAGGCACTCCTGCCAAACATTCCTCAACTTCCCATTCCCAAAGCCGTCCTCCTAAACGTAAGTCCACCCTTTCTTTTTCCAAAACCACCACTTCCCAACCCAAGGACAGCCTTCCTAAAACCAAACAATTCTATCCCAAATGACATCTTGAGGTGCCTGCCCTGCCCAATGGATGCCCCTTTGTTAGGAGGTTACCGTAGCAGTGTCAGTCAGGGCAAGGTATGTGGCACTGCAGTGAGCTATACCAAATAGGACACAATACAATGCAAACATTTACAATGCATGCCTTTACAACTCGTTTTTTACATCGCAACATCCATTACAACGCACGATTTTACAAAGCATGCCATCACAATGCATTTTTAGAAACTACATTTACAACGCATTCCATTACAACGCATACCATTACAACACATAATACTTTTAGGGCAAAAGTAGGGTAAGTTTTGGATAGTGTAGGGGTAAAAATTACTATTCCCACTCCAGTTAGTGCAACAGTAGGGTAAGTGTTAGATAGTGTAGGGGTAAAAAATACTATTCCCCATTACTTACCTTATAGTGCGCTGTAGTGACATGCATTGTAATGGCATGAGTTATAGCGACATGTGTTGTAATGGCTGCATTGTAATGGGATGCAATGTAAAGGCAGTTGTGTTGTAATGACTGCATTGTAAATGTAGTGAGTTGTAATGACTGTGTTGTAGTGGTTGTGTACCGCTATACCACACCATTTTACTATGGACTGGCCATTGGCCCTGCTTATGTTTGGTCCCTGTGTTTATTTGTAGTAAATAAAATCTGCTTTATTTGTGAACACATTAGTCCTGGCATTACTTTTCCCTAGCTGTTTTCTGGGGCCTAGCAATGTTGTGGAGGTTAAATTGTGATGCAATGTTAGTGTGTTTACACATTATGGCATGCTACAAATATGTTTACAGTATACTTTGTTATGTACATGCACAATTTGATATAGCATGTGATGGTGATTTTTTTTTTTCAGGCATTCATCATAGTGTTGACCACCTAACTGATGTGATTTGAGACATTGGAATGTGTGTCTACAGGTGTATTTGTTTCACCCTGATTGGTGACCAATACGAACAAGTCCGTATATTTAGAGCTTGGAACCAGTTCAAGAGTCACACAGGACGAGGGGAAATGTTGCATGGATGGATAAGTGGGATGATTCCGAATTGGGCTAAACATTGATTCAGGTGTTATTTCGCATGGTAAGGTTTCACCTTGTCTTGAGTAATGTCTACATCATTTTGCTTTCACTTATCCCTGTAATGTATGTTGGATATTTGTTTGATGTGTGCAAGTTAGTTATGTGTTTATCCACACCTGGAGGCTGGTTTGTTGTCATACCTTTTTGTGTTATGTGTTTGGACATATGTCCATTACTCTGTGTACCTTGCACCCCTGCTTTAGTTATATGAGAAAAATGCTGTTACTGATGTGTTTGCTTTCACATCTTGCACTTACACATTGCACACATATTCATGACACTTGGTAATGCCATAGATTATCCCTGATATAGTTGAAGCCAGTGACCTGCGCATAGAGATGTTTAGATGCATGGGAAAAGTGGTCTCTGGCCCAGAAAGCCAGACTTTCAGGGTGCCCCCTGATTGAGCCAAACTCTTAGAGTCTTGCCATGATGGCCTTGAAATACTTCTTCAACAGACTGGTTTAATTATCATTTCCCAAAATCTATTTTCCAATGTGGGTATTGTGTGAGAGTCTATTACAGAAATTTTGCAGAGAAGGTGTGTTTCTGTTTCATGCAACATCCATACTTAAGTTTTTTTCATATCAAACATGATCTAGTATGTGGGAAATAGGAGGGTGTCACCAAGATTATTTGATGTAATGTTAGTGAGGAGCTGCTGTTCTGTTGCAATAATAAAAACACACATCACTATCCATTAATAGTTGATGTAAACACATTTGGAATTTGGAAGGGTGTGCTTGAGCAGTGTCAGTGACCTGGCCACAGAAGGCATCAAAGAGGTGCATTTAGATTATACATTTAAAGCTGTTCCAAACAGGGACCACAAAATAGGTTAGAACCAGGGCACCCAAACATCTCAAGATGTCCATGCCCGTGCATCTGTTAACTGGAATGTCAATTGGATAGGTTATGACTTACAGCCCGTGGTGTCCACGACAGTGTTGGTTTTGGACGTCATCAAACAGCAGCGGCAGGACGTGTACGATCGGCTCCATGGTGGCACAGGACATGTGTAGTTGAGTATAGTTGATTTTCAGCCTTATATCTGTCCTTTTACACCAGCTCAGCTGTGGTGGTTTGCCCACCATAGTCATGTCAACGTGAAGGCACACAGTGATTGGGCTGGTGGTTACACTGGTGGTCTGCTCTCTGAGAAACGCTTTGGTTTATCCCTCTGCCGCCACAGTCAAGATTTCCTGGCAGTGGCAGTGGTGCAACGGTGGTCTTTCATCTATGAAACAGTATGCATTGTAATAGTGCGGGCGGACCGTCAACTCGGCGACGGTTAATCCAATGCCGTTTTAACAGTGGTACCATGACCGCCAAACTTGCAATCAGGTCCAGATTGTGACTTATAGACATTTGTTGCATTCACAACCAGGTCTAAAGCACCCTTTCAATTCTGTTGTGACAAAGTGTATCTATTTCTATTTTTCAGATTTTAAAATGTAATGGTAGGATATTATGAATGAAATGGAACGACTTTCTTAGTGCCCCGTTATATAAATTGGAGTATAATTTGTTTTTTAGAGGGACAATAATTATTTCCATTTAAATCCCATGTTTACATTTAAGTATTTGAAAATATAGTTGAGACTTTACAATTAACTGCTACCATATGCATTTATCTTTCACTCAACATAGCAGTATACACTTTATAAGACAATCCTGGACGATAATTGTAAAGGTGATGCACTTTCACATCGATTAAAAAACTATTGTTAGAAAATAATATTATTTCTAACCTATTGTGGTGTTCAGAATATTGTGCGACATAGTATCGAATGTGAGAAAATAATTTTTTAAGATACATTTTAGGCATAATATAGAAAGTAAATAAACTGACTTGTATTTATCACAATTGATTAAATAGTATTGCTTTATGTAATACACATAAGTATTGTTTTTTTTATTTAACCCCTTCGCCGCGGCGGGAATTCCGCCGCGGCGCTGGGGGGTGCGGGGGGGGCAGCGCGGTTGCGCTGTGCTCATGACGGAGCTGCTCCGTCATGAGCCACGGTTGAGCTGTGCTCATGACGGAACGGTTCCGTCATGACTCCGCCCAGTTGCGTTGTCCCCCCGCACAGGCGGGGAAACAGCGCCGCGTGGGCGGAGCAGCCGCCAACGGTCGTGGCATGACGGAACCGTTCAGTCATGAGCACATGGCAACCGTGGCTCATGACGGAGCGGTTCCGTCATGAGCGGGGAAGGGGTTAAGTAGAGCGTGAATGTAAATAAATATGAAGACCTAATTAATTTAAAGTGTTATATATTTATATATCACTTCATATTTAATACATTTGTAATAAATGTAATTAACTAGTAACATTTTTATGATAGTGTATTTCTACGTTAAAGTATTTTTATAATCAAAACAGTAGCTATTTAGGAAGACATAAAACAATCCAGATACATTTGACACACTAAGTATATTTGCTTACTAAACATATTTATATATTATGGGGAAAATAATGTTAGATTAAGCAAATTGTATTAAGCATGTTAACATACATAAAATATTTCATAGCAACATTTTAATCTATTTGTTTTATTACTTGGATCAAAAACAGAAGTACATTTAAAAAACGTAACTTAAATGCATGCTTAGTAAGTAAATATATTTATTTATATATTAATAAATGTTGCAAATAAATTAGTCATCTCTTGAGCAGTATTCATATATATATTCCCATATAATTTTGCTAAACTTTTAAAACTTGTAACATTTTTGAAAACAATATATATATTATAACACTTTTTTAGTTACTTCAATAATTTTGCATTTTATTTTAAAGTAAGGGAGTTTTTTAATTGCAATTTTGCCACTATTTATTTTGCCAATAATTCTGTTTTCTAATCGTAATTTTTCTTCAGTATGCAGTGGCAACCAGCCTGGATGGTGGTTTCAGTGATGCAGCTCTATATTTCCGCTTTAGGGAATTTCTATTTGATTTATAAATAAAAGTATTAGGTTAAGTAGGTCAGAAGCAAGATGAGTGTACTTTAGCTTGTTTCAATTGGGTTGGCTAGTTGGGTTAGAAAAATCATCACACTTAGGGCCTGATTACGATCTCACTAGGAAAGCCCTCCATACCACTCAGATCCGGAGGGCATTCCTAGTGAATTGCGCTGTGCGAGTCCGACCTAAAGAGTACGATGCAGCCGTATGTTGATGGACTCGATTTACTCGAACTCCCATTGAACTCTATGGGAGCCTTTATACCAACGTGTACACATGCTCCCACAGTAAAAAGGTGGTGGGTGGGGAAAAACATACCCCCTATATTGCCTTCTACACTGTGCATGCTTGGATCAGGGGGACCCATGCACACCCCCCTGTGACCGATTCAGAGGGCTCTGGGTGAAGGGTGGCCTGCTCTGGCCCACCGAAATCCGATTCCGACAGCTGTTTCGTCTCGTTGACACTGAGTCAATACGGCTGACCGAATCATTTATCGCACTCGCTTGTTTGGAAGCCGGGTCCATTTCGTGGCACGATTTGGCTCCGGACGAGTAGGATGGACAGATTCGGGTTCGGAACCGATTCGGTCGGCAAAGACGAGATCTTCTCCTCGTACTTGGTCATTTGGAATGGGGGACAATTCGGACAGAAACAGTGACTCAGAATCGGATTTGATCGTTCCGGATCCTATCAGGAGCCCTTCCGACTGAGATCGGAATCAAGCCATTAGTTTAATAGATGCATTAGGGACTAGTGTTTAGTGCAGTAAGTTTTTAAGTTCTTGCCTTTTACTCAGAGTATTGTCCTTCTTGTTATTTGTGAATTTTTTGTTTTGTTGGCTGGAAATTATATTATTTTTACAGGTGTAATGGGCTACTTATAATTTTTTTTTGTTTATCATGGTTGTTTTTTGTAATTTTCAAAGAAAATTGATTGGATTTGTTATAGCCAAAATTCAACATTTTGTTTAGAGCATTATCTTTTTTCATGTATATTTTTGGGTTTTGAAGGAAATTTAATCAATTTATGTGGATATTTCTGAACTATTTTATGATGATGTACTTTTGTGCATTTTTGAGTGATATCTTACATTGGATTTCTACTTGTGGAATTGTATTTCCGCTACAAGGGACATCACTTACTAAACGAAGTACTGTACAATTATTAAATGTTGAGTGTAATAGATTTAAATTATAAAATTGTTGTTTATGTGATTTGGTAATATGTTTTAATTATTGCAATACAACCTATACATTCTCCCCCAGGGAGTGAAAATCAACGAAATATGTGATTTGAGGGGCACTAGATGCTCTACACAGAGTTCTAACCTCGATACTCCTGATGGAGAAATCACTGGGTCAGGTCACTTTGCATCATTTCTGACGATACCGCAAAAAGTACCTGGGCCGAAAGTGACGTAAAACACCAGACTGATGAGAAAATAAATATGGCTGAGTCCAATAGGCCATCAAGACATGACTGTATCACAGACTACAAATGCAAAAGAGGAATCACCAACACATTTGAATACTTAAAGCCAGCATGGTGAGCATAAATTAGTCAACGACCAGGAATGAAGCAAAAGTATAAAGAGTAGCAAGATGATAACAAATCCTTCCAGAGCAAACAGCATACAAGAAAAGCAGAATACCATCCATCATGAGGAGAATGCTGCTGTTTATAAGACTGCCATAAACAGATGCTTTAAATGTATGACAGAGGCTTCAAATGTACAAAAGGAGAGTAAAGTGAGACAAGGGGAAAACGGGCAGAAAGGTGAATTGCCAGGTTTATTCTCTAAGGTCGTTGTTCATCAAAAAGGGTAGAGAAGATGTAGGGGTGACCACAGAAGCAAACCTCAATCACAAAGCACGGTCAACTGAGATAATTAGCGGTAGAAAGAAGAGTGATAATAAGAGTAGGAATAAATGCTGCCTATCCAACAAAGAATTTGGATCTGTTTCTATATACCCCCATCTTTAAAGTTAAAGCAAGTAAGATAGTTGGGAAAGGAACTATTCAAGGACGAAAGATAACAATGAATATGCCACCGAGGCACAGACTAGGAGGGCTAGACGATAACTACAGAAAAGGAAAAATCTCTTTCAACAACGGAAATATCAGAAGTAGCCTCAAGAAGAGAAAACCAGTGCTGATGATATGGATTCAATAATTGATGATGGTGCAATTTCTCGGAGTAAAGTTCCCATTACCTCCATTGATTCATGGTGCTCCATTACAAGCCTTGAATCCACTAGCAATCCATTCTGTGTGGCGAAAGTAAGAGAGGATAATACAATTGAGAGCTTGGGGAGTTGCCCAGGATATGAACAAAAAGCAGCTACCAGTTGCTATGAATTCATTGATTTATTTCTCATAATTGGTATTTATAACCCGCTGAACATGACTCACCTCTTAGCCCTCTTTTACCCAGTGCTGGCACTGAGAGTAATAACCTCACAGGATATAAAAAATAGTGAGCTTTGACAAGTACCTAATAACTAAGTAGCCAAGGTGGAATGAACATCATTGAGCAAAAGTAGGCTGATCTTGAATCATTTGGATGATCTGCATATTATGGCCATAGATGTCTTGCCTTTCCAGCAACTGGAACAATAGAACAATAACTCAAAAGTAGATGATCAGACTAGAAGTAATGTTGAGGGAATGCCATGGGCAGTGGAAACACATCTATATAAAGGTCCTAATACTGTACTGGCATACGATGAGGATGGGTTTGAAAACCTATGCACTATAATGAGTGATCAATCACCCAAGGATGGTTAGATTGCCAGACTGTATCACAAACATTAAAAATAGGGGTGCTGGAAAAGATGGTGAGCAGGAGGGATCTTGGCTGGCCATGACCCTTTCAAGTAAAATCTGGAATTGGTTCCCAGAAGGGTCAGATTGAATATAGTAGTAAATTAGGCAGGGGCAGGTGTTTACATGATACATGAAACGAGTATAAAAATTGGAACCCCATAAAAATCCTATCATGGAACATTGCATGATTAAATAGTAGTCTAGAGAATGGGGAATGGTTACAGTTACTTAGCAATCATGAAATCTATTGTTTTCAGGAAACATAAGCACAATCAGAAATTAGTGTAGATGGTTTTTATCAAATTTGTTGTAATGTTTCAAAAAAGGAAGATTTGTAGGGAGGGTTTTCAACCTGGGTATCGTGTAAGCAAGATTGTGAGTTACAACAGTTGGACACAGCATTCCTTTCCTCTAATGCATAACATGTGAGAGTAACAATGGCCAGTAAGGAAAATGTGGTTCTTGATATTGTTAATGTATATATTCTCCCTGGGTAGACTGCTAAGGCACAGATAATCTGGAGCAAAATTACTGTCAGAAACCCTTTCAGAAGGCCACAGGCCACGCATGAGCTATTGGGCTCAACCATGGTGGTTGAGGCCTTTTACTCCTTATGTCCTGGGGCCTGACCTACTATGACCTTGAGCAGCTGGGTCAAGTACCCCTTCTACAATTGACTTCCAGGGGTAGCTGAGGATGAGTAGTCAAAGCAGTCACGGTCCGTGCGGGTAACAGGGGTGGGGCCAGATAAGTGGGTATTTCGAGGGACAATGCAGAGGGAACATTAATTGTTCATTTAATTTTCCCTCTGCATCGTCCCTCAAAATCTCCCCTTACCCAGCCCAACCGCCCTACAGCTGTTACCTGCACAGACCGCGGCTAAGTCAAAGGCTCCCTCGGGGTGGAAGTGTAGATACAGGTGAGTGAACATAACTCAAAGTGCACACAGTACTAACAATTAATCAATGTCTAGTCAAATACTTGCTTTTTGTTCCAATGTGCCTTGCACAATAGGAGGTCACTCGACATTGCTTGAGTTTAAAATGCAGCCTGCTGTATTGTCTCACATTCATTTTTCAGGCCAAAGCATTTCAGGCTCTCACATCCCTTCTTCTTGGGCCGCAAACAGGTAATGAAATCACTTGCATCCTTGAATTTTCACTTTGATTTAATCATTGGTATGCCCGCCCCCAGTGGGTGTGTATTCAATTGCTTCCTGGGACATTGAGTCCTGTAATGCAAGATAGATCAATTAATTCCTTTAGTAAGGTCATAACATTGATTGCAATTAAAAGTCATTTTTAACCTTAGTAGGTAGCGAAGACCTGATCACAGACTAGATTTGCATAAGCTCTGTTACTCTTAAGCTCCGGAAGTCCAAAGCTTCAGTCTCGCAAGCTGGTTTGCGTTTCTCTTCCAGCCTGCGATGGTGCCCCTCCTCACGGCCGGCTGCTGTGTATAATTTTGTTCCAATGTGCCTTGCGCAATAGGAGGTCACTCGACATTGCTTGATTTTAAAATGCAGCCTGCTGTCTTGTTTCACATTCATTTTTCAGGCCGACTCTACTGGGAAATCACAATATTTACACTATATAAATTAGACCTATTATCAGCAGAAGCAGTAGCTAGGCTCCTTATTTCAGAGAAGATTTGGAGAGTGAACCTCTGGCAGGCTGTAGTATGCTTATTAAGACGACTCTGTGGAGGAAGTTCAGTTTGCCTTCATATGACATAACAGCAGAATTAGGAGTGATCGTTACTATAAGAGTGCTTCTCGGAGATATTTTCTGTGGCTCGTGCCTAAAGTCCATGATGCAACCATGGTGTTGACACAGAAGACCCAGTGAGGTGATTTCAAAGACTTGCAGGATGTTGGCGAAATTCCAGGAAGTCCAAGACCTTGGTGGAAGTCATCAAGATGTGGGTCTGGGAAATATTGAGCTATCACATAATCCCTGCATTAGCCCACTTGTCCTTGTGCTGAAGCAGCGATTGACAGTTCTCTGTTTTTGTGTGGTTTAGAGAGGCCTCAATGTGGTCAATTACATTTCTATATATCCCCATCTTGAACAAGAATTGTAAAATTTAACAACATAGAAGATGAGGGAAGAACAAAAAAACAGACCTCCATCTGTGAATGCACAGAAAATGTGACAAGATAAGAGCAAGATTCGGCGAACCCCGAGCGCTCATCTCACATGCTCCAGATTAAAGAAAAATGTAGTTCTACTAAAATATGCTAAAATGGCAGATGGGGATGGATATTAGTATTTAGTACCTGTTCTTGGGGAGGGCTAAACACAGGAAGAGGCATAACAATCGAATGCATGGACAAATAATAGGAAAGCACTGATGGAGCCAGCAAATGGGAAGCCTATGGGTGGGCTGAAACCCACAAAGTAGATAGAACATGTCTTTAAGCAACAGCAGTGCAGTCTAGGCGAGACCAAAAACCATAAACAAATGTGGGTGATTCACATTTTCTGAGTACTTTTGAGTTTACCTTTGGGTAATGGAAGTATTTCCACCAAACTTGAGGCACAGGAATGGTGAACTTGCCTTGTGGCGTTCCCCTTTCCTTGTTGTACTCAAACAACTCCTGCATATGACCAGTCCCTGCTGCCAACTTGCCGAACCTCCCACCAATCAGAGTGACATGACTTTGCAGCCCAGCTCTTTTTGTTAATGGAGGCCTCGGGCTGCTAATGGCCAGCCATTTACCTTCTCAGATCTTGCTAATCTGCAGCCTGAAGCACCTTGCCTGAAAGGATTTCAAATCATCAACCACCGGTCCTGGATTTTGTTGTGATAGAGGGCCAATACAGGGTGAGCTGAACACTGGATGGTGGAGCAATCCTCTAATTCCTATGTTCTCTTGCAAGAGAGAGGAGTTGCACCTGAGAGGGGAGTGTGCTGAAAGGACACATGGGCATAAATAATGACATATTCTTGGACCCTGTAGACAGACAGCAAGAATTAAACAATCATCAACTGTTAAGTACCTTTTCCGTAACCATCTACAATACTGGGGTGCAACAGTTACTTATGGATAATAGAGTGATGTACCATAAAAATAAACTATAGGACTATCCCTACCAATAGTCCCAATACCATTACCAAGTAATCAGTCAGTTGGCAGTGAAGAAGGTTCAATTGTTTATTAAACAGAATACTCTATGGAGGAGCCTCTCCAAACCTCACCCATCAGGTGCGCCGAGAAGACTGTTGGCTCGTATTCACACATGAGGTTATATACTTTTTGGTTCAACACATACAATCACTGTAAAAGGAAAAATACCAGTTGGCCCTCGAGCTCCAAGGAAGGACCATATATGGCACACATCAGATCAGTACAAAGGCTTGACTATTTATTACACAGGAGGTCAGGAGGGGTGACTCCCTTTCGTCTTGGTGCCCGCGAGTGTAGGCACGGCGCCTCCGGGAATGCGCTTATCGCCCCCAAAGCCAGATGCGGCCTTGAGTCTTAGAACAGTCGAGTAAAACAGCCTACCTTCAGCTGCTACAAGTAACTCAGATGAACTGGGGTCTGACAGCTGCACGTGATCAACACGTGATCACGGCCTGTGCTCGAGCCTATGATCAGAAAATGGCGTCTGTATGGTTCTCGGCCTTCTCTTTTAGCAATAGATATACAGGAAGGAAATAAACGAATTTCCTCCAAGCAAAGGCATATATATCAAACAGGGAGTATATGTATAGATGCATCATGCTAACATACTATAGGTCCGATACCTCTTACATACAGGAAATCTACTTTTTTATCCCTCAGAACGGCCCTTTTAGCATGATGTAGCTAACAAAAACCCATTCAATCTTCAAATATTCCCTCATCAATCTGCATTAAGTCTTTGAGCGCCTGCTGAACTAGCTGGGCCTTTACAGCTGTTGGGGATGGACCAGACACAGAAGAAGTGAGTTTTTTCGCGCAAAAAGAGCAACATGCAGGTCCACATTGTACACAAACACAACATGTGAATATGATACCGACTATATATGCCAGCACCATCAAAAATTTCCATCCCCAAGTGGACAGCAAACCCCAGAACCAACCAGAGAGAGACCACATACCAGTTTCTACATGTATATCGGAAGCTAAACGATGTAGCTTCTGTATAGCCAAATGAACAGAAGGGGCGGAGTCAGGAATATAAACACAGCAAGAGCTGCCGATCACACGGCATGCTCCTCCTCGCTCTGCCAATATAACGTCCAAAACCATACGGTTTTGAAGCAAAATGAGTCTGGTCGCCTGTAGCTCTACTGTTATATTGGTCAGTATTCCTGCAGTAGTGTTAATTACCCCTTCAACTACTGTAGACAAACGTCGTACTTCTCGGCTAGTATGCATAGGCCCCCAAAAAGGTAACACTCCCTTCATAATGTCAGTAAAATGCTGCAGTGGAGTATCGGTCTGATCTATATCGGTGGTATCTATCTCCCTTTTATGTCTCCTACTAGGCACACTACGTTTATCTAGTCGGTGATCCTTGTGATAATTAGAAGGGGCAATATAGACTGGAGGGTACAGGAAGGACAGGTAACAACATCCAATCCAACCTCGTGGAAGCCAAGTATAGGCATTTTCTCCACAGACCAAGTGGTATTTTCATATGTTATATACATATTCATACACGCGTTCGGATATAAAGTTTCCTCTCCATTATTCCCTTCGGGGTTAAATCCTTGATGAACCTCAATATATGCTAAAATCATTTCATAATCCTTCTCTGAAAACCTTTTTGAGTCCACAGTGTAATGCATGTACATCATAGAAAGCAATTTGAACCAAGCCTCGCAACTTCCCAGATGAGACAAAGGTAGGGATATAAATAATTCGTGTTTGTCCATAACAGATGGTAAAAGACCACAAACCCAGCAATTTGTAGTATTTGTAGCACTGTGTGCTTGATGAAGCATTTCAATGAATGCGTTTTTCACATAGGTCTGGCGATGCCTTTCCTTATGAGGGGCTAAAGTATGAAACACATGTTCCGGAGGTGGGGTAGTCGTTCCTAAAACAGTATGCATAGGGTGACGAAATTCCAAATATATGAACACTCCCAGTATTATAATTAGCAATATGGCTATAGTAGCTACAAATGCAATTTTAACACGATTGGTCCAACTAGAAAAAACAGGCATATATGCAGGAAAATAGCGTGGTACAAAAGGACGTTCCTCTTCGGGAACAAAACGAGCAAAGGGATACATGCTAACTAAAAGTCCAACAATAAACTAGGGCAATGCAGTCCAACCTGCCAGAGGGTGCTTCTTTCCTTTGTCCGTTTAGAGCCTCACAGGTAGGCTCCTATCGTTCATCACAGATAACACCAAAACAAACTTCTCACGTTGGAGTTATGTTCTCACACAACCCTTGAAGAAAACACAACCTGGGCCCCTTTGAACAGGAAATTCAGTCATTCTTTCTGAACGGAGCAAACAAATGTTCAAGCGCGTTCAGTCCAGTGTCTCGCTCAGTACACCAGAAGTGTATCTAACAGACATTCATAGCACAGGTCTGTACCCTGTTACTCATGTCTCTCCCTATCTCCTACCATGTTCACCTGGTGTACCATGTCATTTTCTGGGCCACAGGTTGTATCAAGTATGTCCAGGCACTTCTTGATCAGAGAACAAAACAGAGGATGACGAATCCGGTGAAACAAGGGCACTCCGAGAGTCTGAGTTAGCTGTAGGAACAACCAAATCTGGGACGATCAATTGTGCTGATGACAGAGTCCCTTCCGAGCATGGTGCACCTTCTCATTGCCCTTCTCCTATTACCTGGGCTTCAGAAAAAGGGATGAATCAAGGAACTCGCTCACCTTCCTGAGTCAGAACCCTGTCCTGGATTCGCTGATCATATGGAAGCGGGAGGGGTAGTTTTTTCAGATGTTACACATGAATCCAGTGTCGCTTGCCGTTCACTTTTACCGCCGTCCGCGTGGCCAACAAGACTTGAAACGGTTCAGACCAACGAGGATCCAAGCTGGATTTTCACTGATAGTTACGGACCAGAACCCACTGTCCTGGTTCCAAACGATGTCCAGGACCCTCCGGCAGGGGCTGCAAAACTGCTGAGACCTGTTGATGAATGGAACGAAGATTTTTAGTCAAAGCATACAAATAATCAGTCAGCATAGGATACTCCATATCACACAATGTTCTGGGTCTCGGGACGCCCCAAACATTAGCAGGGCGCCCAAAAATGACCTCATACGGAGACAAACCAGAACGAGAATGTGGGGTAACTCGTATTGACATTAATGCCAGCGGCAGAGCATCTGGCCACTTTAATCCAGTACTTTCTTTAACTTTAGCTAATTTGAGCTTTAATATCCCATTATACTTCTCAACCAACCCAGCGGACTGGGGGTGTCGAGCCGCATGGAATTTCTGTTTAATCTGTAATCCATTACATATATGTGTGATAAGTTCTGCATTAAAATGTCTTCCGTTATCACTCCAGATCACACGAGCCAATCCTAGCGAGGGAAATACTCCTTTACCAATGCTTTTGCCATTGCCAAAGCAGTATTTTCTTTTGTCGGGTAGGCTTCCACCCATTTACTGAAATTACATACCACGACCAGGACATACTTCAATTTGTTAACATGCTCCAGCTGGATATAATCCATTTGAAGCAGCTCAAAAGGCAAAGATGGGGGTGCAAAGTTTCCACTCAAAACAGGCTCCCTGCCCGCTGGATTATGTCGTAAGCAGACCATGCAATATTGTACCAAATGAGCAGCGGTCCTAGAAATATTGGGATTGTACCATACAGGATCTAATAATGCACAAATACCTTTCACCCCAATATGAGCTGAACCATGTGCCATTGTCACCACCGCATTTACTAATGCATTAGGCAATAACCACCGCTGCTTTTCTGTCCGGTCAATCCAACAACCATCTGCATCTAATCTCCCAATTCGCTCTTTCCAGTGAGCCAGTTCAATAGGGGTAGCTTCTTTCTGTATTTCTCGGACACTCGCCATGGTATTATCAAACATCTCTGTTTCAGCCACCCACCTGGCAGAGCTGGTCACAAACATTGAGGTCAATTTAGATTTTGCAGTTTCCTTAGCTACTTGATCGGCAAAGGCATTACCCTCCCCCACTGCATCAACTACTGCCTTGTGTGCACTACATTTGACTACAGCCACTATTTCTGGTAACGTCAATGCTGTCAGCAATCGCAAAATCAAGGGGCCATGCTGTATTCGCTGACCATGAGAAGTAAGAAAACCTCTTTCTGCCCAAAGTCTACCAAAACTATGAGCCACGCCAAAGGCGTACTGGCTGTCAGTGTAAATATTTACTCTCAGTCCTTCACTTAACTCATAGTCCCAAAACAATGCCACTAATTCAGCCGCCTGTGCTGACTGATAGGGTACTCGAGAAGCCTCAACTATAGTATGAAGAGTAGTTATCGCATATGCAGCAGTTGTTATGCCATCTGGTAACTTAAAACAAGAGGCTTCGACATACAACTCCCCTTGAGGGTCAGATGGAGGAGTGTCAGCCAGGTCTACACGTCCCTTCGTTTCTTCTTCAGTCCGAAATATACAATCATGAACATCATTGTTCTTTTCATTCGAAGGGAGGGGTAGTAACGTAGCAGGATTCAGAGTGGCACATAGTTTAATCATAATATGTGGAGCAAACAAAGTTAATTCGTATCCAGTAAGACGCGCACTCGTGAGGTGCTGGGTCTTTGTTTTGTTCAATAATGTATCCACAGCATGAGGTACCATCACTTTGAGGTCAGTGTTCAAAACGAGCCCTTCCGACTGCCGAATAGCCACCGCAACCGCAGCAGTAGCTCTTAAACAGCTAGGAAGTGCTCTGTCTAACACCGCCGAGAAATAGGCACAAGGTCTCTGCTTACCACCAAATCCTGATGTTAACACAGAAAGCGAGCAACCGTCCACCTCGTGTACGTAAAGCACAAAAGGTTTTCGGTAGTCAGGAGTACCAAGAACAGGTGCAGAACAAAGCGCAGATTTCAAAGAGTCAAAAGCATCTTGACAAGCATCAGTCCAAGGTAAAGGTTCATGCACGTCTTTAGTGGTTAAATACAGAAGAGGTTTAGTGAGAAGGGAAAAATTAGGGATCCATTGGCGACAGTAAGAAGTTATGCCGAGAAATGCACGAACATCACGCTGTGTACGAGGTACAGACATATTAAAAATGGTAGTCACACGCTCAGGGGTTAGTCTCCTCCCCTCTTTCGACAGTAGATGACCGAGATAGGTCACCTCCTGTCGACAATATTGAAATTGGGAAAGGGAGACTTTATTGCCTTTAGCAGCCAAATGGGACAATAATAGTACGGTGGCCTTCTTACAACCTTCCTCGGTATCGGAAACCACTAACAAATCATCCACGTATTGCAAAAGCACATTACCAGGGGGCAAGACCAAATCATCCAACAAGGTTTTCAAAGCTTGACTATAAATACTAGGACTCTCTGTGTACCCCTGAGGAGCGCGGCAGAACCGGAAGCTACGACCAGACAATGAGAAGCCGAAAATATGATGGCTATCAGGATGAATCGGAATGCTAAATAAAGCGTTCTTTAAATCAATCACAGAGAAATATTTAGCAGTAGGAGGAATTATAGTGAGAATAGTAGTGATGTCTGAAATCACAGGGTATTGGGACACTACTATTTTATTAATTTCTCGCAAATCAATCACAAAACGATAGGTATCAGCATAATCAGGATCGCTTCCAACAGGGGCTCGCTTTAAGATAGGTAAAATGGGGCTGTTACACACATTAGCAGCTGTCTCTTCTACCATACCCTTTTTCACCAAATCTTGTATGATGGAGAGCAAAGCCTTCTCGCCTGCCGGAGAAATTTTGTACTGAGGTATACGAGGAAGCCGAGCATTTTGCTTTAAAGTAATAGAAACGAGTGGAATCTTTAATAATCCTACATCTGTGTCACCAGTGACCCACAATGTTGCTGGAATATCAGCAAACTCAGGAGGGAGGGGTTCATTTTTAGTGAAACACCGCAAAGGGTGCTTCCCAAGGGAATTAATAGTCAAGTAAACACCATCAGGTGAACAATGAATCTTAGCATGTAATTTCTTCAATAAATCCAAGCCCAACAAATTTTCGCCACACTGAGAAGTCAAGAGAAACGGGGAGTCTATCGTAACAGGACCAATTGTAAAAGGAATAGGTTTGGAGATGGGGCTCACTACCGGAATCCCTGAGAATCCTACCGAAACATTATTGTGCCCGAACAGAGCAGCCCCTGGGACCAGGGAACGAGAAATAGAACTATTCTTTGCACCCGTATCAACTAAAAACTTTTCAGATGTCCCCATCAAACGCGCCTCTACATAAGGTCTTTGCTGATCAACGAGTACTGACACCTGGCACTCACTCTGTCCATGGCTATCCTATGTATAAGCATATCCTTCGGTCACGTCCATTTCACACTCCTCATTATAATACTGCCTACCTCTTGGATTATCAAAATAATTATTTTCTTGTCCAACTTGCGTCGTCTCTTCTCGTCGCATATCACTGCGATCCACACTTTCCCGACCTCTTCCTCTACTTCTCATAGCCCCGTTCTGGGCCAGCAACAACGGACACTGAAATCGCCAATGCCCTTCCTCCTTACAATAAGCACACTGATTTACTCCCAAAACAACAGCCGGCCCTCTGCCTCATCCAGCTCCCGCCCCCTTCGGGACAAACCCTCTACCGCCTCTCTCTCTGCCTCGCCCTTGAGCCACTTGTTGCAACAACACCCGTGTTTTAAGATCCTTTGCTTTCTTTTCCGTCTTATCCTTTCTCTCATTTTCTCTGTGTTCACAATATTGGACCATACTCAATATTACCGAGGGCGTGGAAGTGGTCCAGGTACTTTCAGCGGCTTGTAGCCGTGCAGAGACTTCTGGTAACAAATTGGTCACAAAACGATTAACAAATAATCGTATACCGCCTTCCAATGATAAATCCTGTCCACTAAAGTCAATGAACACGCCCTCAAATCTAGTGAAGAAATCGGAAACACTTTCATCCTACTTCTGTTTACATGTGGTCAATTTGTCCTGATCCACCTTACGAGGCGGAATTAAGGAATGCATGTAAGTGATAATACGGCCAGGTAATGCCAATAATTCAGGTCTCGGCTTATCCTCAGGCTTACGATCCTTGTCCCAATCTTTTATTTGATCCCATGTTCCGCCAAATTCTTGAGCATGTTCCTGATCATGCACCTGACGCCATATGTCAACGGGAACTAACAACGCAAAAAATAGCTCTATATCAGCTAAGGTCATGACGGCCGAGGAGGCCGCCTCTGTGAGTTCTTTATAATAAGCTGTGGGATTCTTACGGGGGTCGGGTAATTGTGATTTTAGCAAGAGGACTTCACTCCTCTTCCAGGGGGTATAAACCCATTGTTCCTGCACCCGGGCCTCCACATGAGGTCTAGTCACCACGCCATGGTCATCCTTTAGTTTCGGTATTTCAGGATGAAAGATAGGGTGAACTTCTCGCATAGGATGCTGAGAGTTCCACGAGGGACACTTTTGATACATCCGTTCGCGATAATTTAATAAAACCTCCACATTTCTATACACTTCCTCCGAGTTAAGTTCAGACTTATGAGCCCTGTCCCAGATGTCATACATCACTTGGGGGGCCATCCCTCCTGGAAAACACTGTTCCCAGAGAGTAATGATACATGCACCCATGTGTTTCAAGGCATGTTGCTGCATAACAAGCTCATAGTCTCGAAGCGTGTTCCGTATGTCAGTTATAGTGTAAATAGGATGTCTCATCCACTGGGATGACTAATTCGCAATTGTCTGTTTCTCAATCGGTCCTACAGCCGAACAGGTAAACAACTTGCGTGCATCAAGAACTCCCGGAGCACGAAATGGAGTCGAAACAGCTGGAGATGGGGTCGTGCTCGCAGAAAGGGAGGCCCACACAGGGGTGGGGGGAGACAAAACAGCTGTGGCCGTAACAGAAGACGGCAGTGTAACAGGCCATAAAGTAGCCGTCTCAGACACTGTAGGAGACAAAACAGAGGACATTCCCGGAGAGGCAAGGGAAGAGGAATCAACAGGGGCGGAAGCTGAAGGGGCCTGTACTAAAGTGGGGGGAACAACAGGATATACACGCTGCGGAGCATAAGGTGGAGGTAGACGAGTATCCAATAAATCCTCTATCTCATCTCCCGCTTCAGTCCTAGCCACATAGGTCTTATCCACTTGCAATCTAAATTGTCTGTCTGCACAATCAATCCCTTGTTCAGTTTGTGCTTTATCATAAACTATAGCTTTCTGCGTAATTGTCTGATTTCCTTTCATTCTACATACTTTCTCTTCCCGGATACGTCTACGCTTTGCTTCCTTCTGCCACAGACTTAGGGAGTGTAGGAGAGTGGAATCTGACTAATGGTTGCCCCCAACTTTTTGCCTGGTACTTGAGTGGTTTTTGACTAGTCTGGCTGGGATCCTGCTATCCAGGACCCCAGCCTATCTGCTTTCTCCCTAAAACTGATGTGAGTACTCTAGATACAAACCTAATTGGATGCTGAGGGTGCCCTGCCAGTCCCTTGTAGATGGTACCCTAGGTACCCAGGGCATGGATCCCTCAGTAGGCCTACCAGGGCTGCAGCATTTATTGTGCCACCCTGGCACCGCCATACAAACTGACACCACCAGACCACTACTGTAGTCTGGGTAAGGTGGTGCTAGCACCCCTTACAGGGATATAGGTACCCTATATTCCACCCCATTACAACACATATACTCTCATAGGTCACCCCTATAGCAGGCCCTGGTAATCCTACAGGGCAGGGTGCTGAGGTATGTGTGAGGGGGGACCACTACATGAGTAGGGCCTCTCTGCAACCTTCGTAAAATCGTTACTGGGTTGTTTGTAGTGTAGCCATACCATATGCTCTTAACCGCATTATAAGTCTATTGCGATATCGCGAGAACTTGAGAATGGCTACACAGAACCATATCGTGTTTGGTGTCAAACATGTAGGAATCATACCCCCAGTCCAGCCATGGGCATGAGGGTACGTTTCCCCCTTGCTAGAAGGGCGATATGGGAAAAGCGGTAGAATTTAGACACCAATTTAAAAGTGCACAAGTTACACAAAATGGCTACTGCCCGCCACCTACACGACCCTGGCTCGCTGTTGCTGGGGAAAACCCCAGCCTCACCAGCTGTACAATAGGGCTCCTGTGACAGGGAGGTGCTAGCATCTCCCCAGACAGGATAATGTGGATTGGAACAGGGTGGGTGCACCAAATGTCCTTTCAGAGTTGCACGTAGGCAGCTGCAGAGACCTAATTCTGCATACACCGCTTGGAACCGGTTCAGGGGCATCCTGCCCCTCGCCCAGGCGGGAAACACACAAAGGGGAGAGGGTGTAGCCACCCTTTCCCGCCTCACCAGCCATTGGTGGACACTACTCTGGACACTCCCCTAATCTTGGGGATAAAGGTGAATAACGTGGCCCCAGAGCCGCAGATTAATTTGGAACTTCACAGAACCGACCTTCAACGAGCTGCTGCCCGGCTGACGGAAGAAATCTCCCTTGGGATAAAGGAGTTGTCCCCCTGCTTGGCAGGCACCTGAAACACTGCAAGTGACCCAGTTGGAACTTCGCTGCTCTCATGAACTTCGACGACTTCCAGAACCCTTGAGGTGGATTTCCAGCGCATCCCAGAGGCCAGTGAGTGTGCTCAACGAGTTTGGGCACCGTGGACCGCGCGGGTGCCGAGATCCCCAATACCCCAAGACCCCGGCCTCCTCTTGCATAGCACACGACCCTGAACAGTGAGGAAGTTGTGCTTTGGCCCGTTTACGAGCCAACCACTCTACAGCAATTGTGTTAAAGACCAGCGCCCTAGCCCCCTCCGGTGGCCCGTGGGTGCCCTTTTACGCACTCCAAATTGCCGCCTCCTGCGGTCCCTTGTCTCTTGACTTGTGGGCCCTAGCAGAGGTCTATCTTTGAAAACAAGAGTTCCCCTGGTTGCTCCAGGCCTGCTCTACAGTCTCCTTGAAGGAGACCTCTCCCAGACCTCGTAGGTCTGCATTGTAGCTGATTTGTTTAGTCTTTGTGGGTTGCAGTTGCCAAGGCTTAGTGGATCCAATTGGGACATTAACACCGCAGCGACCCTCATCCGATGTGGGACAGTCGCCCTCCGGAAGCTGGCTTTCCTTGAAGCCTCCCGGAGCCCGTGGCTGCAGATCCAAGCAACAGCACCTCTCACCTGAAGCACCCGACATCGAAGGGCTCCTTGCTTTGAGCCTCCTGGTCACTTTGCCGTGACCCAGACTCTGTCCCCTCTGCTTTCAGTTTCTTCTCTACATTCTTCACATCTTTGATCTTCACGGCATCATCAACGCTTTTGGCTAGCAGAACTTTTGACTATTTTCCCATTGAAAATCAGCCCGCGACCCGACAGCAGAAACGACCTATGCACCCGGCTTCCCTGGGGCAGGTAACAGTGGTACCTCGGTACTCTCGGGGTTGTGGGCACCTCAAAAGCTTGTCTAAAGTTTTAACTTTGTACTCCTGCTAGAAGTATTTTTAATCTGTTTATTTCAAACTGCGACATTCTCCATAGGCTAACATTGCGATCCCGATAGCAGCTCTTTGCACTGCACGCGTCTCCCGTGGGTCCCCTTCCTCATAACTGTGGGTGAATTCTGAAGGGGCAAGCGATCCTGAATGCCCTAGGCCAGTGTTTCCCAAACTGTGGTCCTCGGACCCACAGGGGTCCCTGACACATTCCTAGGGGGTCCGCAGGCAGCAGTTTTGAAAGCACTGCAAAGTATCTTGTTTAATTAGTAGTTTTCAAAGAACAATAAAAGTGTCAAGATAACACCAGTGATTAATGTCCCTGCTGGAGAGAGATGAGAGTTTTGACCAGTGGCAGCTTTGACTTATCTAATGTAGCGCAGAGGGTTAAAATGCCTACTGCATGCATTTTAAAAAACAGTATTTTATATGCATAGGTCAGTTGGTTACTGATTTTGTCAGAGAGATTCTTTTATTACTGTGCAGTTCATAAGTGACAATCATAATCTAGCACAGTGACCTATAAACTGCCATCAAACAGCTGCTTGCAAACTGAAAGGTACAAGTTAGTGACTTATGTTTGTCCCAGTCTTTCATTATCCTGATGCGGCTAAAAAGGTTTATTTGGGTGGAAATACATTTTTATTGTTTAAGTCAATGCTAACCACTGTGTTATGTTCTGAATCCTGAGTTTGTGCTTCTCCAGACCAAGCACTCTTTAAAAATACCTACCAGTATGAATGACATGTGAATTCTACACCTTGTAGTCCCCTTTGCCTTATGTAACATTTTCTATACACTGATTTACACGTATGATTCACTGTCTCTATATGTGTGTGATGTGAAGTGCTCTGGCATCCTACAGTGGTATGAGAGATGCTATAACAAATGAAATACAGGTGACAGAGGGGCTAAGGGGAGATGAGAAGCACTGTTGGAGGGTGATAGTGGGGGAATCATTGAAGACTCCCCCAGAAAGATTGTCGAATTCTGGTGCATAGTCAGGTCTTCATTTACTATTCTTTAAAAGCTAATACAATTCAATATATAATGATAAATGTGTTGTAGACTGCACCATTGTTTCCTAAATGTTTTGGGGGGAGAGCCTCCCAAAGCCCCCTTTGTAGTGGTCAGGCTCACTCACTGCACTTGGTGTGCACCGTATGGGGACTGGTCTGAAATCATTTGCCAGGGCTGCTTTGGATTTCCAGTCTGGCCCTGGCAGGAGCAGGAGCCTCGTACTGCAAAATAAAACCAACCATTGAAAAGTTAGTCACGGAGATGCAGCACCAACCTTCCCATTAACTTTTTTTGTTTTCTTGCAAATGCTTTCAATATAAAATACAACAGAAGTGGCGGAGAGTGTTGTTAGCCTCCTTGGCTTAACAACACGCTTCGCCACTTCAGAAACGCAGGTCTGCACCATATTTACAAGAATATGGTGCAGCCCAGCGTTTCCCCTGCACTGGCGCTACACTTAACAGGGGAAGATTGTTAATGTACAGAAAGGTCCCCCTTCCTGCACATAAAAAAATCTTGAAATGTCGTTTTGTCACTTCTATGTGTGCTGCTTAATGCAGCACATATGGAAGTTACAAAATGTCATTTTTATTTTTTTTAAAGATTGTTGATGTGCAGGAAGGGTCACCTTCCTGAACATAAATAATCAAGGCGTTTTGCAAAAACGAGGAGAAATGAAGCATTTCTCCTTGTTTCGCCAAGTTAAGACCAGGTTTTCCCTGGTCATAATTTTGGCGCTGCCTCCCATTTATGCCGCCCTTGTAAATAGGGGGTGCGTCAAAATCAATTGGTGTTGCAGGGGAAACGCCCACCGCAACACCCACTGCCCACCCCTTTCACGCTAAGCATTGGGTGAAAGGGGGTCTTATTTACAAGGCAGCGTTAAGCTACGTTGAGTGGCTTAACGCTGCCTTGTAAATAAGGCAAAGACCCTATCGCCACGGGAACGTCTCAAAAAGTGATGTTTCCATTGTATTAGGGGCTTGTAAAAATGCACCTAAAATCATTAGTAATTTGAGTACTTGTTTTGTGTGCACACGTGTGTTAATTTCTTTCGAATTATTGTTTTAATGTTTGAACTTTAAATCCTACAAATTGCTTGGGGGTCCCCGGCTTCCAGTGGAGATTCAATGGGGGTCCTCAGGAGTCAAAAGTTTGGGAACCACTGCCCTAGGCATTGCCTGTAGAATTGTCGTGGTTCTTATACCACTATTTTAGTATATGGTTTGGTCCCCCCCTGGGGCCCATTGATTTCTGTGCTATTTATTGTGTTTATAGATGCTTGTTTGAAGTGTAACTTTGCCACTAGTCACATAAAGCGACTGTGGGATTCTGTCTAGAATAAATACATATATTTTATATATATACCTGTGTGGGCTACTCTTTCATTTGGTTATTCAAGAGGTTATTATGGTAAAACAATAAGCTTAACACTCCTTCAAGACTTAGCCTGAAGGCTGCTCTCCACAGCTACCACTAGGATAGCTTTCTTTAAAGGTTGTCTTAAACCTATCATCAATAAGAGTTGAATTGGACTGGTGCAAGGTGTCCCTATAACTAGGAACAGCATATGCCAGGCCAACTTCTCACAGGGAGTCAAACATTTACTGTCGACTACGTTTAGAAAATAATCAATCCTGCACAAAATTTTCTTTTTCTCATCAAAAGACCCAGTTAAGGGCCATTGTAATTCCACATTATCTTTAGTATATTTGTGCCATAGTGTATTAAACAAGAGAGGTGTAATACCATGCTTTACATATATATCATAACTTGGGCTGCACTCAGGCGGGGCAGGTTGACTTTCAGCCAAACGCGTATCATTAGGGCGACAACAACATCCAAAACAACTAAATCTGCTAAAACACGGCATGGTTATTGTCGTCATGCGTTCCTCATTTAATCATAAAAATAAACTTCCAAACATGGCCATGTTCATACATTCGCAAAACATACAACCTTACGCTCATTCAAACATACACAAAACAATAATATACATGTACATATAAAGATATTCAAAATGATGTGTTTTCAAACAAAGAACAGAGCCCGTCGACTCCTGTTCGTAGAGAATCAATCAAATTCAGATTCCAAGACCGACAGATACCAAAATCAAGCAGTCCAAAGACTACCAAGAGACCGTCAGACAGGTATAACCACAGACCGACCTAGAGACCATCCTGCAGCCTTCCTGGTTCACTCTTGGGACTATTCTGACTAAGCCCGCTTCATTAGCACCGCTTCAGATGTGTTCCCAAGGCTACTCAGGTACAGCCACAGGCTTTTCCGAGAGCAGTCCGACCGGGCGCGTACCACACGTGCCACACCGGGCGTCCGATCGACGTCTCTATTATTCACAAAAGGTCCGTGAAGCATCTGCACATGAAGCTCCCACAATGCTGCCCTGTCAGACCCCCAAGATTCTCTGTGGTACACTGACCACCAAATACTTACACAGTGAACTGCTTCAAAAAGCACTGCTCAACAGTGCATGCCAAGAACATCAAAACAATTCCACTCACCTGGTGCACACAGGTACAATTGCGTGTTCTCCACTGCCAACTCCTGAAGACCAACACGGTCAGCTCCTGGGTTACACCCGTAGGACTCCGGTGAAGGGTCACTAGCAGCAGGGGATACTCTGATCGTGAGAGCGGAGTAAGTTCATACCAAAGATGGCTAGATTTCAAAGAATCCTTTTTTCATCCACCCGCTCGACCAGAATCACCCCTTGTCCTTACCACCCGTTTACGGGGAGGACGACCCAGTCACGGAGTCCCGGCAGAGTCGCCATCTGATGTACCATAAAAATAAACTATAGGACTATACCTACCAATAGTCCCAATACCATTACCAAATAATCAGTCAGTTGGCAGTGAAGAAGGTTCAATCGTTTATTAAACAGAATACTCTAAAGAGGAGCCTTTCCAAACCTCACCCATCAGGTGCGCCGAGAAGACTGTTGGCTCGTATTCAAACATGAGCTTATATACTTTTTGGTTCAACACATACAATCACTGTAAAAGGAAAAATACCAGTTGGCCCTCGAGCTCCAAGGAAGGACCACATATAGCGCACATCAGATCAGTACAAAGGCTTGACTATCTATTACACAGGAGGTCAGGAAGGGTGACTCCCTTTTTGTCTTGGTGCCTGGGAGTGTAGGCACGGCGCCTCCAGGAATGCGCTTATCGCCCCCAAAGCCAGATGGGACCTTGAGTCTTAGAACAGTCGAGTAAAACAGCCTACCTTCAGCTGCTACCAGTAACTCAGATGAACTGGGGCCTGACAGCTGCATGTGATCAACACGTGATCACGGCCCGTGCTCGAGCCTATGATCAGAAAATTGCGTCTGTATGGTTCTCGGCCTACTCTTTTAACAATAGATATACAGGAAGGAAATAAACAAATTTCCTCCAAGCAAAAGCATATATATCAAACAGGGAGTATACGTATAGATGCATCATGCTAACATAATATAGGTCCGATACCTCTTATATACGGGAAATCTACTTTTTTATCCCTCAAGAGATACCTCTTTAATGTCACGTACACTCACATCTTCATATTCCCCAACTATCAGCACATCAGAAGGAAAGGTTCCACAGTACCCCCTTGGCACTGTGACACTGTAACACTGCAAAATGTTCTTTACACTGAATTGTGTTGCTTAAAGTTTTTTAAGCATTCTTCAAATACTGAGGAGACAGAATATAACTTATTTTGGCAGGAGGTATACAAGCATTCATTTTAAGTGACAGTGTCTGTTCCCATACTACCGTGCGAGCATTAGTTGTTTACAATCCTATCCATATTGTTTCCATTGGTTTTATATCATTTTATTCCAGTTACATCCAAGCTTCACAGACAGGAGAGTTTCGTGAACATTAGGACCATTCAGAAACATTATATATTGTTTAGCCATGGGCGCTGGTCTCGCAAGTATACTGCGTTATTCATCTGCTTTGACTGTAAGCAGATATTGTCACTCTCTATCTAGAACCACTGACTGATCGTACCATATTTGGTGAAATTTTGGATTCTACTTAGTATTTTTCTTAGTGTTGTCTTTATGAACGTTCTCCTGATTCTGTTCTCTTTATACAGTAAATACATAACAAGCAATTCGAATATTATGAAATGTGGTGTGTGTAGACAACCATTTTCTGGACTTTTTCTGCTATCTGGTGTAGTAGCCAGACTTAGCCTACACAACCTCCCTTGTGATAATGCTTGGAGCTATCACCCAAGTCATCCAGAGAGTCCTGTATGTAAAGGTAACCATAATTGTTTGTCGACTGAATATCTTAGGGTTTGATTACTAGAGACTCTTAGCACTCCTGGCTTTAGAGAGATCAGTGGCTCCTATAATACCGCATTCTGGGGAACCGGTCTGGCAAGTCACAAAATCCGAGAGGCTGTTGAAAAGCCCATACAAAAAGGGTATGAGAGATGTGCTAAAAAAGCACACAAAAGAGAGTTTGGAAAGAAAATATTCATTTCAGGGAATCTCAATAATGGCATACAGTCTGATAGTTGGGCAAGGAGACCAAGCAAATAAAATCTAACTTCAGAAGAAGAAAATACATATCATGATTAGCAGGATAGAAATGTGTAGACATTTAGGGGCCGATTCTGATACCGGGTCGGACAGCTGTCTGTAGCCTTACCGTGCGACCGACACATACCCGTAGCCGGTCCGTCCTGTAGAGTAAGTACGATGTGCATAACTGCCAAAAACACGACCGACACGTAGGCTGTGATTCAAGCTCCATTCCCCGTCCGAGCCGTAACTCCTAACGCTGAACCAAGTCGCCCGGAAGCAGTATCCATAACAGTTTCCGGCATGGCAAGTACGATGCGTACTTCCTACGTGCCGGACGAGTCGCCACGTACGGGACGTCACAGCATCTGGAAAACAAGCATATCAGCTAAGATTCGCGCCACAACTCAATCCACGGCTACGATGCGGACCAGCTTGCAGCGGGTAGGAGACGGAGCAACAAGCAGCGTGTACGACACGAACACATCATGAATCCCATCGCGCAGGTCATACCAGTACTCTACATCTATGACTGGATCAGGAACCGACGGCGCAGGCGGTAAGTCAGACACCTACCACATAAACAAACGACACGTACCTGAAAAATGGCACACACACACAGGGGATCCACATCCTGGCCACTAACAACAGCCCACCATAGGGGTTGCATGGTCAGCACCATTAACACCCCCGCCCATAGGGGAGCTGTTGCCCATCACTCCTGCCACCCCCACTCATAGGGACTATGTTGCCCATCACTACTGCCACCCCCAGCCATAGGGCTTATGTTGTCCATCACTACTGCCACCTCCAGCCATAGGGCTTATGCTGTCCATCACTACTGCCACCCCCAGACATAGGGGACCTGTTGCCCATCACTACTGCCACCCCCACCCATAGGGACTATGTTGCCCATCACTACTGCCACCCCCATCCATAGGGACTATGTTGCCCAGCACTCCTGCCACCCCCACTCATAGGGGACATGTTGCCCATCACTCCTGCCACCCCCACTCATAGGGACTATGTTGCCCATCACTAATGCCACCCCCAGCCATAGGGCTTATGTTGCCCATCACTACTGCCACCCCAGACATAGGGGACCTGTTGCCCATCACTACTGCCACCCCCAGCCATAGGGCTTATGTTGTCCATCACTACTGCCACCCCCAGCCATAGGGGACCTGTTGCCCATCACTACTGCCACCCCCAGACATAGGGCTTATGTTGTCCATCACTACTGACACCCCCAGCCATAGGGCTTATGTTGCCCATCACTACCGCCACCCTCAGACATAGGGGACCTGTTGTCCATCACTACTGCCACCCCCAGACATAGAGGACCTGTTGCCCATCACTACTGCCACTCCCAGACATAGGGACTATGTTGCCCATCACTACTGCCACCCACACCCATAGGGGACCTGTTGCCCATCACCACTGCCACCCCCACCCATAGGGACTATGTTGCCCATCACTACTGCCACCCACACCCATAGGGCTTATGTTGCCCATCACCCCTGACACCCCCAGCCATAGGATGGGTGATGGGCCACACATCCAGCATACTCCAACATTAGGTATGTCAGCAAAATACATCCCCCCTAACATCATGACAACAGTGTGTAGTCTGTGACAAATGCCCACAATAGTGATTATGACTTCGCACATACAATGTAACCAACAGCACATGTGTGACCAACACATGAGTGTGACATACACAAGGCAAGCATCACTATAGCACTGTGGCAATTTAAAAAGAACACCCCCTCACTGTGTAGACCAGAAGTTAAGTGGGGGCTTCCAAAATGCAGCAGATGTTGAGCATTGTGGTGATGGGGACTAAACCCCCCCTCATCACAGTGACCAAAAGGTAAGTGTCATCATGGTCAAAGCTGCTAATAACAAACAGCATGTATGATCCCTGCTCCCAACACATTAAACACTTCTGGGGCAAACTAGTGGTTGTGTCCCATTCCGACAGAGATGTGGTGAGGCTAACAGTGCTGTGAAAACATAACACACTCTCGGCCATTTGCAGACAAGCACCACACATGGGGGCTGACAATGCATACAGTGTACAATGACACAAGAGCAGAAGTGACCATCACCAAGCATGCACACATCTCGAAAATAGACACACTAATCAAAACAACATGTGTAGACTGTAGGTGTCAGCTCACAAAATCACATTCGATGCCAGCAATGGCACCTAGCAACCAGGATGAATGTGCACAATGATGTGATATGACTCACAGGGACAGCAGGCAAAATCACAGAAACAGCATCCAGGCAAAGGCTCACAACAGCAATACCAATGCACTGGTGTAGATGCACAAACCCAAACAGGCAACCTCACACTGCACATCTGACACAGCATGTGTGTGTGTGTGTCACAGTATCCCCAGGCAACTACACAACACATGAGGGGGGTTGAACCACAGTGACACAGATGTGGACACAGTGCCATACAAAAGTAAACCATCACTGGGACACCCTCATTGGGCAATCAGGCATTGGGAGATGAGAGGGAGCACAACAGACACATGTGACACAAGCTGGAATGAACACCAACTAACACACCAAGAGACTGACACACAACAGCACTACCCCCAGGGACCAGACATTGGGGTGACACAAGCATGCATGACACCTCCACTGTGATGACAAAGGCAGATGTCGTACAAACTGGGAAACCCAGACATGTGTCCTGTTCCACAAACGTACATCACACATACACAAACACAAATCACTCAGCATGGCCCCTCATCCATGGACAAACGGGAGCTAGTGGACCATCCATGCAAACATTTACATCAGTCTACTCTCAACACCACACACCCTGAACTGCAACAATGTGTATCTGTGAAGCCCACGTGGACAGGTGAAATTGCACATGCACCCATGACACACACAGGAATGTTGGGAGGAACTAAGGTGCACAGACACATCACACAAGGACAGTTGACAGCCCTGGGGAATGACAGACATACTGCACAGTATGCGGTACATGGCCATGACCTCAAAGCTCACGTAACCTTCAGAATTCCTGCCACAGTCCCAGGACAATGCAGAAGCCAAGGAGGACACCTGCCAGCATCGCAGCCATGAACCCGACAAGTGGGAGCAGTCACACACACATACAAATGTCTCAATCACTGAAAGGTACCACATAGGGACAAATACATGATTTAGCAAACAAAAAGGTGCCTTGGGGAACCCTGACTGTGTCCCATCTGTGTCTGACAACATCATCACCACTCAGAACTGACAAATCCCAATCATGATACACCAATTAACAGTAGTGTGTCATGCACCCACACATCTGGTAGCCCCTGGAAAAGTAGTGGGATGAGCCCAGTACCACTCAGCAAGCATCAATAACAGGAACATATCAAGGGAACACTGTCTGTGTATGAACAGGGATGTGGACACACACACATGCTCATACAACACACACCATGGGCCCAGGCCATGTCACTGGACACCACACTTACTTGAGGGGACCCAACTCCTGTGGAAGCCCAGCTGTGCCAAACATATTCACTGCATGTCTCACTCATGTCTGCAGAACACTTGGTCAGTCAGCCATCAGTTACCACACAATGAAGGCTCTGGTAAGAACAGCCTGGGTACGTGGGTCTGCCTTAAGTCATCTGCACATACCCAAAACATATGTCTAGCAAGTTGCACAGAGGACCCAGTTGCTCCTATACCAATGATGCCCACACCTGTAGGTCCAGTGTTGATGAGCACAAAGTCTGTGGAAGTGACATATTGGACAATGGGAAGCACATCATATGTGCATGGGTGCAAGCCAGAGATGTGACCATTCAAATGAAATGTTCACAGAGATGTCCACAAATAGCTGCAAAGGATGACATGGATACCCACCAGAATAGGATACATATCTCATGGAGGGGAGATGGGGTTGCAGGTGATGCAAGGGAAGGGGGCTGGGAGGGAGAGGTCTCAGAGGACTGCAGAGTGGTTGTGGATGAGTGTGTGTGTCTGCAAACCAGCCCCTGTGAGTGTGGTATCAGTCCCCTGCACTTGCTTTTTTGCACGTCTAGACCTTGGTTTGGGTGTTTGTGTGCTTGGGCCAGGTAGGCTGCTAGGAATCGTGGGTGGTGCAGGGGTAGGAGGGGTGCGGGACTGTTGGAGGAGGGACACAGCTGCCGTCAGGGAGGAGGCCACGGACTGATTGGTCCTCTGTAGGGCAGACATGCCCGAGGAAATGCCCTCCATGAATGACACCAGTTGTGTCAACAAACCTGTGTGTGCATGGAGGACCTTCAGCATCGACGTCTGCCCTACATGGAACTGTCTAAGTAAGTCCACAGACTCCTCACTCGGGGCAGCAGGGGACACAGGGGCAGGAGATGCGGTGCCTGGCACAAAGGAGACATGCTCACGAACACGTGAGCCACAGGGACCTCTGGGATGGGAGCCGATGGGAGGGTGGTGGTGGTGGTGGTGGTGGTGGCGGTGGCGGGGACAGCCTCACTAGCTGGGGTTTGGTGGCTGCTGACACCCGCCTCCACCAGGGAGTCATCCTCAGAGCTGCTGTGGCCCTCAGCCGGGGGGGATGGTGCTGATGACTCCTCTGTGTGGCTTCACTTGCCCTCCGTGCCACTGGGTCCACCCGACTCCTCTCCTTCTGTCCCTGTAAGGCTCTGTGGCTCCTCCTGGTCCATGGAGCTGTCCCCTCCTGTGGCCGTGGATGTATCTGGATAGGAATTGGAAGTAAGAGAACAACATCAGTCACCTGCACCGACTGCACACACCACAGTGAGTACATCACATCATAGGGCAAGCCCTGGCATCATCAGCTGAACACAGCTCAAAGTGCCAACACAGTTTAGAATAAGCCAATAGGCCAATTGTCATTCTCAACATCAACCATGGCACACATATCCCTCCTTGACTTTCACACATATGTCTGTGGCATGTTGGATGCTAACACCCCAATGTGCCAACATGCACCACCCACACATTAGTTCTACATGCAAGTGAACATGTAGGAGTATGTCACTATACACACAGCACATCTCTTGCTACTGACTCAGTACAGGTGCCCGGATGAAGGGATGGGCAGAGACTCATTTCACATGCTTGTGATGCATGCCAGCAACACACACTATGATGTTCTCATGTCCTGATAGGCAATGCCACAATGGGGTGCATGGTGCACACTTGAACACAACGCAGGATAACTCATAGCACGTTAAATGCCATGGCACTGGCATGCACTGAAAGTCAGTCAACACTGTCTCCTGTCACAGGGGCAGGGCATCCAGACAAAAACAATATGCACTGGTTCACAATCCTAGCTCAGGGGTAAAGCTAACTCTGCAGATGACCGGCGCACTTGCCCATCCCATGCAAACAACATATCCAGGACCCAGAAGACCCCACATCATGCAAATCAGACATATGAGTCTCTGCAAACACAACTCCCTGTACATTAACACATCACAGTCTGCCATGCATGTAACCCAGCTGCATGAAGGACAAAGTTGCATACACCATTGTGCGCTGTCAGATGATCACACACCTATATGTCACACAGGTCTTGTCTCTCACAGTCACATCTCAGATGTCCTGCTGACCCTCTGAATCATGGACACCACAGTTGTACGTAACAATAAGCCACGCCCAAATGACACAGAGGCAGACACCTGAGGGCACATGTCACTAAGCACAACCTGCAATTTCATACACAGGAGTGGGATTACAGAGTGTTTCTAAATGCCCTTGAGGAGGCATGACTGGCCAGGTCTACGTGAAACAGTGTTAGGGCCTGGACAGTAGTCAGGTGGCTAAGCAAGTGTGACATACTTGATATACATACTACTGAGGCCCAAGAATTGGAGTCCCCTGCTGCATGGGTTTGTCTGGAATACCCCAGCCACATGTTGCCAGTCAGACCAGCTATTGGAACACGTCTCAAGGGCACACACAGATCACATGTCAGATCTCAGGCATTGTGTAAACAATTGACCCACCCATGAAACACACAACAGAGTCACGGGAACAGATGCTGACCGGTAGCTGAAGCATAGCTGACTGCAGGGACACAGTGCGCTAGTGACACAAGCAACAGACTATAGGGGCCACACCTGTGGAACAGATGAGGAGGGTGCATCACACAATTGAAGGACATGAGTATTGGACTACAAGACCTACGTAATGTGGAAGTGTACACAGATCAGGCATGGACTTACCCCCTTCCTGCTGCTGTCTGGCCTTCAGCTGCCTATCCAGGTCCGGGAAGACGACCGCCAGTATCTGGAGCATGTGGGGAGTCAGGGTCCAGTGTCCGCCCCTCCTGCGTGGAGGTGACAACTTCAGCTGGACTCTAGCTATCCTCCGGGTCCAGCCCCGAAGGTCCTGCCACCTCTTCTGGCAGTTGCAGATCCGTTGCTTGTAGACCCCCACCGAATGAACAGCCCGGGCGATGGTCAGCCAGATCTCCTGCTTCTGGTGGGCATCAACCTGTGAGGATGACAAAGTGAAAAGTACATTAACACACATGCCCCAGATTTGTGCAGCACACATTTGGATATATATGTCATCATCACAAAGGGAAATGAATTACACAGGTAGTGCAATCACGGGGATGGATAAATCACCTGCATGTCTGACATGTTAACAATGCCTGGATAGTTTAAGCTTGCACTAATTCACTTTAGCAGCAGGAAACCTATTCATTACATGTACCTACACACTTTGGGGGATGAAAGGAGTCAGTGAGAATGCTTGCCACTGGTGTACACACTGCTAGCCAACATGCATAATTAGGAAGGCAGTGGACTGCACACTCACCTGCTCCCCTGGTTTCCCATAGAGCTTGCTGTACTCTGGAAGGAGCCCGTCCAGCAGGGCCTGGTTCTCCTCCTCAATGAAGGCTGGGGCCCTCTCCAGAGTATGTGCCATATTAGGAGCCAGAGGATGCAGAGACAGCAGCAGGGGTAGCAGGGATGTGGTCCAGTAGCATGTAGTGCAGGCAAGTGAGCTCCCTGGGGGCCAGTCAGCCTTACATCTGTGCTGCAGAGGCCGACTCTGTGCCATGTGTCCCAAGTGATAGGTCCAACACAGTTGCATTCTATGAATCTGGCCAATCCATTTAAATGTACAACTCGTACACGCCTTCCGCATCGTTCAAATCTTCACCTTCATGGAACACTTTAAATTGCAACATTGTTGTAGGCATCCAACTGAATTTCCAGTGCACAACTCGTACAAGATTTGAATCTGTATTCGTCTCCATGACAGTCCGGAGCCAATGGATGCGCCTGGCTAGTTCAACTGACTGTACAACACGTATTTTGAATATACACATGCACCTGTCTCCATACGATTCAATGGCCAAGGCGTACGCCTGTCTCGAACCATGCCTGTCCGACGCGTATGCATGATAGTCACCTGCGTCGGACCTCATTGCACTCAATGACAAAGCGTACGCACTGCTCAGTCATGAACCGTGCAATGCGTACGCATTGTCACCCGCGTCGGACCTCATTGCATTCAATGACCAAGTCGCACGGCTCGGTCATGAACTGTGCAATGCGTACGCATTGTCACCCGCGTCGGACTTCATTGCATTCAATGACAAAGCGTACGCACGGCTCGGTCATGAACCGTGCAATGCGTACGCATTGTCACCCGCGTCGGACCTCATTGGTGTGACTATTATACGGATGCAACACACATTTACTGGCCAGGGACACCTGTGCATACCTACCACATTACAGCATTGGCCACACAGTGTCCCATGGCATGTAAGGCGGCATTCCCAGGGTGTTTGGGGGGGCCACATATGGTTTGTTGGGTGGCACTTTGTGCAGCCACTCCCAGGCTGTGCACGTGTACATGGGGGCAGAATCCTTTGTGTGTTGTGCACATTACCACTGTGATGTGCAATTGTACAGTAATGGGCATGAGTCACAGACACAATTTCAGGTTGGATATGTTTAGGACATGTCACATACACGCTGAGTCCTGGGGGTGATGGCATGTACGTCACAATACTGATGTGCACCCACCGTCTGTGTGCATGTTGTGTCTCAGATGTTTCTGATCAAATGTGCCCAATGGGTGACAGTCTCCACATCCATGTGGTATATGCATCAACCTTGATGGGGTGTGTGTCTAAGAGACGTACATGTAGGGCCGACAGGAACAACAGTGGCCACTACCTGTGGGACTTACGCTTGCCTTGTGGTGTGTACGTGCTACGCCATGTCCATTGCTGTGTCGATGTGGCAATACAGGGACCCTGGGTTTCTGCATGGCAAAGATCTGTGATGCCTGGGAGACATCAGGCCTCACTTGTCACTGTGGTGTGTGTTTGGAACGTTGCAGCAGTACATAGGTTGGGTGACACAGCCAGATTATTGGCCATTGCACTACATGGGACTCATGTGGACATGTGGAACTGAGATGTGAGGTGGTGGTCATGTAGGTGACATATGTGTCCATGCCCAACAACACCTCAGTACATTGTGTAATGTCATGATCTTGCATGTGATATTGATCCTGGTCATGGCCACATGGGTGGATGAACTGACAATCTTCCTTTGTGCATCTCTGTACTGCAGGGCACCAGCTGTCCATCAACCGTTCCCAGACCTTGCAACCATGCAGGAACGCGACTGCATCAGACGGTACCGCTTCACCAGGCCACTGATTGAGGAGTTGGCGGAGCAATTTGGCGCCACATCTGCTACCTGGCCGGACATACCCTACAGCACTGACCCCAGAGTTGAAGGTGATGGCAGCCCTGCACTTCTTTGCTACTGGTACCTTCCAGTACACTGTGGGTACTGCTGGTGGTATGTCGCAAACGATGTTTAGTCGGGTACTACGCGATGTCTTGGAGGGGATGTTGCATTTCCTAGACCTGTATATCAAGTTCCCGAGCCCAGCTGAAGTCCTTGAAATAAAGGATGCCTTTATACACTGGGTAGGATGTCGAACGTCATTGGATCTATTGATGGGACACATGTGGGCCTGGTACCACCACAGGCACATGAGCAGGCATACTCTAACAGGAAGCACTACCACTCCATCAATGCTCTGGTGGTATGTCTTGCTGACATGTCGATCACACATGTGTGTGCACGGTTCCCTGGTTCTGCGCACGATGCCTACATTATGAAGAGTAGTCGCATTGCAATACTGATGACACAGATGCCAGCTCAGCATGCCTGGCTTGTCGGTGTGTACTGACTGTTTCTCATTGTGTGTGTTGGTCAATGTTGTATTCCGCACTCCCACAAAACTCAGCTACTTGTTCATTTTTGTATGTGTAGGTGACTCCGGATACCCCAACATGCCGTGGTTGCTGACACCCCTCAGGAACACTGTGACACCAGCCGAGCTGTGCTACAATGAGGCACATGGTCGGAGCAGGAGGATGATTGAGGGGCCATTCGGCCTTCTGAAAAGCCGCTTTCGCTGCCTGGACAAGACCGGAGGGGCCCTCCCATATGAGCCTGCAAAGGTGTGCAAAATAATCCTTGTATGCTGCATGCTACACAACATGGCAGTGTGGAAGGAGGTGCCTCTCATCCAGGATGACGATGACGATGAGCAACCTCCGGCACCTGTGGAGGATCCCGGCCTGTGCCAAGATGCCAGTGATGATGAGGATGAGGGTGACGTCTGCTCACAGCTCATCAACAACTTCTTCACCTGAATGTGAGTTCCAAGGGTTGTTATGTGAATGTATGGAGGTAGCCTGGAATGTGTTGTGGCAGCTCTGTTGCTGTCTGAGTCTGTCTGTGTGCCACTTGACTGGATGCGTGCAGTGATGTGTCCATTCAGGTGGTGTGTACTCCACAATAGGGTAGTACTGCTAACTAGTTTTTGTGTAGGTGTCTTGCAACATGTTTTGTGCATGTGTATTGCAGTTCTCTCCTGTTCTTCTGTGCTTTTGACTGTGTCTTGTGTCCTTCCCAGGGTACTTTGCCTGTTGTTTGGTCAACACTGACCCCCAACACCCAGAAGCCAACACCAGTTGACAATTCCCATCAACTGATGTACCACACATCCCTGGACTTCCATTCTCCAACACATTGTGAGTGTGTTTCCACTGTTACCGTGCAACTATTGTGGAATAAATGTGTTGCAGATGTGTAATGAACCTGTGCTACGATTTCTTATGTGTGTTGTCTGTCTTCCCACATCTAAGTGACATCTGCTTACCTCACCTGTGGACTTGTTACCACTGACTGGGGTTGGTGTTGTGTCTGTGCATGCCAATGTGTTTCAGGTCAACATCATTGTGTGAGATGAGTAACATGGCCATGGTGAGTATGTGTTGTGTTGCCATAGTCGTGTGTCTCCCTCACATGTGTCATATCACCATGACTCACCTTTCGTTGGTCACATTGTTGCAGTATTTGGCATGCACTGTGTTGTGTAGCAGATCGACATCTCCCTGAACATGACAAGTTGGAATCACAACAGAGGCAAGTATGGTGTACTGGTGAGTTTATTTTCAAACATGTGTGAGGGAAGTGCACAGGATGGTGGGTGCTGTACATTGGTTTGGGAATCCAAAGTTCACATTAGAGTTGGAAGTGCTGGTAGATGAAATGTCCAGAGTAAAGTCCACAGTCATCTGCTACACTGGCCCAACATGAACCCTCCATGTCATGTGGGCGAGTTGTGTGCGATTGGACAAGGTGAACGGGTTGCGCACAAAGGACATTGTCCAGAACAGGTTTAGAGGCCCTGGGGGATGTGCTGGGTCATCTGCCTCTCACATGTCCTTCTTCAGATGACCCTCTTCTTCCGGGGGGGATCCTCATGTGCAGGCCTCTGCAGTGCAGGGGATTCTCCGCCAGAGTCCTCCTCCCTCCCTGTGGCGCTGGTCGATGGTGTTGCGACAGATGTTGTGGCCACACAGGGAGGTGTGGACAGGTTGGTGTTGATCTGGCGGAGGCATTGGAGTATGTCCCGATGCACCGCAGTAATGTCATCCACCTTGGCCTCCATGCAGGCATGGTGGGCGTCCTGCTAGTGTTGCATGTCCTTGAAGATCCCCAATACCTGGCCAAATCCTCCGGTGCTATCCTGGTATGCATCTAAGATGCGTGCCAGGTGGGGGTCATCATGCAGTCCAGACCCTTCTGCAAGGCGCGCCCTGTGCCTCCCAACCCTCTCAGCACTCCTATCCACACGGGCAGGACCAGCGGCGTGCCGCAGAGGTGACATTGGGACCCCTTGGGTGGTGTTGCTGGTGGTGTTTGCTGTAGCTTCCGGGGGGTCCTGTGTCCCTGTGCTGTGGGTGTTGATTGGCCTTGGTCTGTCCGTGTTGGTGGGGGTGCCCTGTCGGTGTCCAGATGCTGGAGGCGTGGGTCCAGGAGGTGCAGATGTTGATGCGATGGTGCTGCATGATGGCTCACACCGGAGGGACCAGGTGGGTCATCGTCATCCGAAGAGGACAGAGAGAGAGTTAGACCAGAGAGCTCAGTGTCTGCCAGAGTCTGGGACTGGATATACTCATCATTTGGTGCTGGGTGCCCACCTGTGTTTGGAAGAGACACACAATGTGAGGTATGTTTCTACATGCATCGATGGGTCACAAACATGACATTTTCTACTTTTTGAACAGATGCCTGCCTGTACACTGCTTTTTCCTAGCTTGTCACGGACAGAGTTTGATATTGTTGTTGGCCATTTCCCAGCATGGCCTTGTGCTCCCCACGACAGAGCCCAGTGTCAGACATCTTGGGTGTCCCTTCCCACTCCCTGTGAGGCGAGAATGGTTCAGTTTGATCTTGCTGGGCCATGTGGGTGGGTGTAGATTGTCTGTGACTGCAACTCCCATCATACTCTTGGCTACACCCCCTTCTCAGCATGCCCATACTTCCTCCCTCTTGACTCTGCTTCCCTGTGAGGGGGTGTGACAGCAATAGCAAGATGGCTGACTGTGTAGTCCTGGTGTTTGTTGTTGGCCATTTCCCAGCATGGCCTTGTGCTCCCCACGACAGAGCCCTGTGTCAGACATCTTGGCAGTCCCTTCCCACTCCCTGTGAGGCGAGTATGGTTCAGTTTGATCTTGCTGGGCCATGTGGGTGGGTGTAGATTATCTGTGACTGTGACTCCCATCATACTCTTGGCTACACCCCCTTCCCAGCATGCCCATACCTCCTCCCTCTTTACTCTGCTTCCCTGTGAGGGGGTGTGACAGCAATGGCAAGATGACTGACTGTGAAATCATGGTGTTTGTTTGGCTACAAGTCCAAAGTGAGCCCCTGTGCTTCACACAGCAGCACCCAGTACGGGGCATCTTTTGCTGATATTTCAATGAGGTGTGTGGCAATGCATTCTACCCGGTGAGTTGTGTGGAGTTTGTGTTGAGGGGGGTGTCTCCACATGCTGGTAAGTATGGTCAGGACTGTCAGTCCTTGTTCCCATCATGAAACGTGCTTACGTTGCAGGGCGTGCAAGTTAGCTTTCAGGATGTCAGGCAGGGGTGTCCTGCTTCTGATTTGAGCACAACCCCTACCAGGGCCTTGTGCTCCCCACAGCAGGACCCAGTGTCAGCCATCTTGTCAGTCATTTTCCACTCCCTGTGATGTGGGCATGTTTCAGAGAGGTCTTGATGGGCCAATCAGGAGGGGGAGCATTATCTGTGACTACAGGCCCCATCATGCTTTTGGATACACTCACTTCACCTGCATCCCTACTATTCCTTCCTGACAGTCAGCTGCACTGTGAGGTGGTGTGTTTGTGGTGGCAAACTGTCTGGCAGGGTCTATTTGGCTTTGTGCCACTGGCTTGCTCTGTTTGTTTGTAGGTTGTTGCATGTCATGACACAGTTCCTAGTCACTATGAGATGGCAGGTATTGTGTTTGTCTGACTGGCATACACATCTTGGGATGATTATCTATTGGTTAGCGTAGCTTTGCTTGCGGTGCATGGTTTCACTGTCCCCTTGCCACACAACCTTGGGTATGTTGTTTGTGTACTCACCAGGCTCTGGGATGTCTGTTAGGCCATGGACGCTCTCTGGTGGTAGGATGTCCCGCACCTTCTCCTACCAGGTCCTGAAGTAGACTGGTTTGGCAGGAGGGCCACCACCGGTGCACTGACTCAGGGCGTGATCTTTTTCGATTAGTTTCTTGACCCTCCTGTGCACGTCATACCACCTGTTCTGGATATTGTCCTTTGTGCACCTTGCTGGTGCTTGTGCGTTCACCTTGTCCACAATCCTCGCCCATATCTTGGTTTTCTGTGAGATGGGGGTCCTTTGGACCAATGTACCAAACAAATGTGGCTCTACTCTGATGATCTCGTCTACCAGCACTTCTAACTCACTATCTCTGAACTTTGGATTCTTCTTTGAGGGCATGGTGATGGGTGGTGGTGGTGAGGGATGTGTGTGTGAGGGTGCAAGTGAGGGTGGTTTGGTGTTGGTGTTGGTTTTGCTGGGTGTATGTGTGTGTGTTTTTGTATGAGGTGCTGATGGTGTGTGGGTTGTGTGATGAGTGAGTTGTGAGTGTGTTTGCTGCTGGCTGTGTCTCTTGTTTGCAAGGGATGATGGTAGTGATTGTAGTCCTTTATATAGTTGGAGTTGTGGGTGTGTCTTTGTCCCAGTTTTTTTTATTTGATATTTATTGGCTTTGTCATTGCTTGTTTGGTCCTCTTTTTGTCTTTTTTCCTTTGGGTTTTGTAGGCATGAAGGAGACGTTCATGTGACGGAAACGGACGCTGCCGTTGTCTCGTGCGGGCTTCTCCGCCTCGTTCACGCTGCCTATCTTCTGTGTTTTGTACGCATCGGTCGCGGCGGTATCTATTGTTTGTGTGCCCGGTTGTCTGTGCGTGTCGGTCGTGCGGCTTGGTCTCCGTGCGAGTCGGTCTGGTTTTACAAGCATTGCATCGTACTGCGCGGATTGGACATCGCGGATACAGGTCGGTCGGGTTCATTTCGGGTTTGTGTCGGTCGGTGAAAATCGCGTCCGTTTTCCGGCCGGATCACTATTTTCCCTACGGCTCGGTCGTACAGCTTGTATTCCGTATGTGTCGGTTGTAATTCACTCGCGTTGCTTCGTACTGCACGGGTCTCACGGCGCTGGTCAGCGTCGGTCGGTATTCGGTCCGGGTCAGTGTCGGTCAGTTCGTTTTGCGGCCGGAATCAGAATCGGCCCCTTAGTAGATGGATGGTGTCCCTTGTTCATGACAGGAAGTACGGTCCGAGAGTACCACAACTTTCTTCTTTTCTTGTCTGACACAACGTACTCGTTTTGCTCATATCTGTGCAAATTTGTTTCTGAATACCTGCGGGCAATCAAACACAAACGTGCGGATAGTTCTTGTTTTTCTAAACAGAAGAACAGCAATACTCATAGCATTTTTCTTGGTTCTTGTTTGCCAAGCTTCTCTGCAGTGTATCTACTGGCTGTAAATGAACCTAAGAACCCACAACACCCGACCCCCGAACCCACAACTCTCAGTTTGGGATCTTTGCTTTTTGACCTCTGCTTGGTGTAAAACTCCCAAATATATTCTCAATCGGGGTAATAATCCACGAAAAGCGCTGTCTGAGCAGCGCCTCTTCTTTACAATGTCAGATGCCTGTGGACAGTGAGAATAAGGGACTCTGTGCAGGCTTCATGTACCATCTCAGCCTACAGATAATCATTAGGGTACAAAAGGAATACATTTTTTAATTAACCCTGTATTAAGGCGTATGTCAGGGTTATTTTTTCTTTTGGAAATTGTACTGAGTAACATAGTAGGCAAGTGCTTTGGGGGCATATTATCAAGGACGGCGTTAAAAATTATCGCTGGTTTAGCGGCATAAAACTGCCGCTAAAGTGGCGATAATGGGCTTGATAATATGCCCTTGAGAATTCCAATAGAAGCCCATGTTGACACCAGAAAATGGGCTTCTATTGAAATTCTCCAGGGCATATTATCAAGCCCATTACCCTTGCTTTAGCTGCAGTTTTCTTCCGCTAAACCAGCGATAATTTTGACGCCGTCCTTGATAATATGCCCCTTGGTTTGGATAAAAATCTCTGACCAAGCAAATTGGTAGAAGATATCACACTGTTTTATTCCTTACTAGAACCCATAAGAAGGCGATGTATACTGTTCTGCAATCTGTAAACATACATATATTTGTAATTTAATGTGTAGAACTCAGCTTTGTATGTACTATGTTTTCTACTAAAAGCACTGTTTTGACAATTATTTATCGTTATTGCTGTGAACTGCTGAGCCCTGAGTATATAGCCAACATCACCTCCCTAAGTCAACCTTGGACTGCTGTATCTCGCATCCCTGCGTGTCACATGCTGAAAAGAGCAATGGTTTCCAGTTTGGGGGCCAGCAGTAGAAGGGTGCCCCAAGGAAAAGAGAAAGAAGAGCTAAATGACCCCCACTGATACAGCTGGAGCCCAGCAACCCCCGACTGCCCAAAATGTGACTGAGATGCCTATAGTCATGTTGATTAGTGAATTTATTATACTTTAATCGTATGAAACATTTGCAGTATCCGTTACAAATTTACTGATTTCTGAAGTTAATCCCCTTTCTACATCACGTCCGGTGCAGACCATGTTGGATTTTGTGGATTAAATGTTGTAAATGGCTGATGACTGTTTCCAATTTAGCGTTCCTTCTGCTCCAGTTTCTCTCTCCCTCGTTAATGCTAGTATCGCCACTGCAGTGCACTGTCAGACATGAATCACAAAGATACATTTCCTCTTTTCTTTCCTCCAAACAGAACTCCTGATGCCAGCTATTGTCAAATAATCAGCAAATGGCTGTCCTCCTGACATCTATCAAGAACATGCGGCTGGCGCCTGTGTGTCTCCCCCATAGAATTATTGTCCTCTTGCAGACATTGTCCAGACTATTGAGAAGCAAAATAGATGCAGAATGGATTCATTAATTCTTCAAAAATCTTATGAACAGGGTCACTTGTAAGTATGCAAAAGCTACCCATTTCCTTTCATTTAATACATGTCGGCGCACAGAGTGCTTTCGCATACACAATCACTCTAGTTTTGAAAGAAAGCACCATCAGCAGCAACACAATCCCCCTACAAAAGGATTTTATTAGGGCCTTTATCCGGGAAACACTCAATAGCCTTTTAATATCGGTATTACTGATACTGTACCATGAACTTTAACTAACCCTCTTTCATCATTTAATGTTTGCCGAATAGTCACATAATGAGCAAAGCATCGGAATATAAAAGAATGCAGGGAGACCTTTGTTCTTGGCTAGGCGCTCTATAAAACAAACATGTATTTGTTTGCATTTAAGCAAATTAATTAAGCCTTAAATTATCAACTCACCAACTCTCTTCCACAGAACAGCTTAGCAGACATTTGCTCTTCACAAATTATTAAATGCATTTGCAATCACCTTATCACCTCTTGGACAGTTTAGGCGGCTTCCTCTCAGTGTGCCCTGGAAAGCAAGCAAACTAGACTACCTGTTGAGAGCAGTCTGTTAGGCAGTAAAGAGCATCCTAACAGTCCATTATCAAAAGCAAGAATTGTTTCTGATTGAATTGTGATAAACCACCTTCACCATCCCTGTAAGAAGCCATCTTGTGAAAAATAGGGTACATTGTGCAACAATCCAGTGGATCTTATCAATTACACTTTTGATTTTCTCCTGCATGTAGAGATGCTTTGAAGGAGGTAACTATTCTGCAAAGTGATGGACTTTGTGACATTTTGCAGTATTTGTGGCCTTTTGGCATAAATATATTTGGAATGTTGGCCGAAGTTTTATTCCTATATCTATCTTGCATAGATAAACTGGAAAGTCAATCTTCCCTTATTTCAGGGGTCTCCTACCTTTTCTGTACTGAGAGCTACTTATGTTCAATGAAACGCATTGAGAGCTACTAATATTATTAGTGTTGTATAGATTCAATGTTGTTATATGTATATTCTTTCAACCATGTAAGACCTTTCTAATTTAATAAGCTTGGCTGGACACAGGTGAGCTACTCAGAGGCAGGTGGAGATCTACAGTACCTCACAAGCTACTGGTTGGAGACCACTGCAGGCTTAATCACGGCAAAATGTGACCAGCCGTGGCCTTATGGGCCCCCTGTTATAAAAAAGATGATTGAAGCATCTTCCAATAGGTTGCTGGAAATTTTCATTACAAGTTTTCCCTAAAAGACCACTTGTTTTAATAATAGAGACATCTAGAATGACTGAACTAACAAGTACAACTTGGTACTGTATGCAGACATTATTCACATCTACCTGTAATGTCCTGGAGAGAGATGCCACATCCTTCATGTGAGCTGTGGACTGAGCTCCCATACTTTATGATCGGGGGAACTCAATAAGGACCTAGTTTTTAGGTCGAGACTATAGCAGCAGCGCGCATGCGCTGCTCACTTTGCGAGGCATGCAGTATTCACTATGGAGTGGGAGCTCCGTGGAAGCTCCGCCCACTCTCTGCCCATCTTTTTTATTGGGTTTGGTTCCTAAATGCTGCCTTCCATTTGGTTTTAGGCTTGTTAGTCCCTCCTCATGATGGCCAGGTCGTCATTTGTATCCTTCCATGGCTACTGGCTTCTTTTATTTTGAGTGTTGCAATGGCACTATTTGCTTCCCGTTCCTGTTGTTCATGCCTTATCGCCCACCCGCACTCCTGCACTCCCGTTTGCAGTGCAATAGGTCTCGCGTAAATACAGGTCATATTGCATTGCAAATGCTTTTTTTAATACGGTCTAAGGCGTCGTGGCACACAGATGTCACCGAATGTGTACCTCGCGATGATAGAGCGTGTGTGTAGTGCCAAGCACTGTGATTGGAAAGGTTTTTGGTCTGTTTTGGGTATGTGGTGTGTTTGAAGGTATCATACATGTTTTGGAAGTGGGCAATGGGACTTCAGGGGGCGCAAGGGGATTTCAGTCTTCGGTGACTGTGAGGCAGCGTTGTCTGGAGAGGAGACGTGTAAGAGCAGCGGGGAAGGTCTGCTGTTCTGAAAGGACGTTTTATTGCGTTCTTATCAATGAGGCCTGGGCAAAATATACTTTCTATAGCGCTTCATCCCTCATTTCTGCTGTTTCTAAGGGCTGTAAATAAGACGCCACCTTTTCCATATTTATAGTACTGGTTGCCATTAGCTTAAGGAGATGAGGGGCCAAAGGCTAAAAGGTAGCTGTCCGCCTCATAACAAGGTGAGAGTTTAAGAGGGAAATGGATGTTGCACCCGGCCGCAATAAATCAGTGGGTTAAAGCGTGTGCTGCAGAGATCAGTGCAGAACCGCAGAAGTCAAATGTCAATGTCTAGTCGCTTCCCCTTCACATCTCAAGTGCAGGCTTCATGACAATAGATGTGCTACAATCTGTGTAAAGAACATTAAGACTGAGGAGGGAATAGTGCGTGTTCTATCATTGCAGCGACGGGCTATGTGTTATAAATCCATCATTGGCCTATGACTTTACCTTAATCACAATTCGCTGATTTCGGAGCAGGGCGTGACCAGTTCATAACACGCCATAACCGCAGGGCCCGGTTCATCAACAGCCCGTGAATTATGAAGTAAACAGGAGAAACCGATAGCAAGAGTCTTACAACCCAGCAGCACGCTGAATGGACTCTGCTGCGGTATGGCAGCCCTGTGGTCTGAGCACCCACTGCAGCGGGCTCTGTGTAACCTATTGGGTCCCACCCCTACTCATTCTTTCGGCCTTGTGAGTTGACGAAGGGAGGAGGGTTGATATGGGTTATCATGTAAGCGCACAACGGCTAGCTGAGGTGTCATGGGTCCTAGTGAAATCATGGGAAATTGGACCCCTTATCGTTGGGTGGAGAGCAAAATACAGCAATTGTCGAAGGTCAGTAGGCTCCGGCGGCACCGCACCTGGCGCACTTTTGGTAGCTATGCGCTTAGAAACATTTCGGTTTTTGGGGGCGCTGTCCGAACGGCCAGGGCTTCAATGTCGTCATGTCAGCAGATAACTAAACCAAAGGCGAAATTAAGCACTCAGGTACTTAAACTGTAGGCTGTCCAATTGCCTGTGCTCTTCAGAGTCCTCAGAGCAAGTACATATGTGTGGGTAAGAAAATACCTCCTGGAAACTGATGGCAGGTTTTGATGGCGGGGTTGGGGGCTGCGCTTCTTCGAAGCTCGGGCTCCTGGATGTGAAACCCTATAATGGGGTTAGACAGGAATGCTCGCTGGTCCGCAACCTCGCTTAATTGTAGGACGGCCAAAGACTTGGATATAATGAAGGGGGCTCGAGGGAAGAGGTGGAGGGGGAGTGGGAGGGGTTCTGGCGGCCGAGGGAGCACCCCCAGGCGCCGCTCTCTGGGTGTGGGATTTCACGGTTCTACTGCGAAGCTGCTCCAGTCGGAGGGTTAGTTGCTTAGAGTCGAAGGACGAGCAGAAATGGCCGCCAAGAACTGCTGGTGTGTTTTCTTAAAATAATACATGGTTAGGACGCACTGTTAGGACTGCTGCTGCTGTCCTGTCATTGGTTCTCCTCCCTGGTATTTTCCAATTCACCATCCCGCTCAGAAGTGCGGGCACTTACTTTCTTATTGAAAGTAAAGACTGTCATGTAAACACCCGTGTTGAAAAGTGCTCGCACCGTACGATCCACAACCCTGCTCAAAATACAGGTGCTGTCCTATTATAAGGAAGTGTTGGCACTGGCCTATCAAAGGTATACACACTATAGACTGAAGTACTGGCAGTGTTCTAATAAAAGTGCATACATTACAGACTAAAGCGTTTGCAGCATCATATTAAAATCTACACAGTGACTGAAGTGCTTGCAGTGCCATGTTAAAAGTATACACAGACTCAAGTGCTGGCGAATGCAATTAAAACATGCACATAGGCTTAAGTGCTGGTGTTGTCCTATTAAAAATACAGGCATCCTCCTCTGAAGCGCCAGTACTTTCCAATAAACACCCTTCCTCAGGGGTGCGGATGCAGTCTGATATAAATGCTTCCTAAGTGCTGGTGCTGTTGCATTACCCGAAAGCACTCACCTTAATCAGTTCTGGCATTGTTCAATTTAAAAGCGCAGCAGCGGAGCTGAGAAGCAGCATGCCATCTTACTGGAAGTACAGAGGTGACAGCTCATGAAGGAAAGGGCTTTACAATGATAAACAAGCATTTGCAATGCAGTACGTCTCGCATTTACGCGAGTTTGAGCTATTGACATTGCAAATACCAATGCTTTTTGTTTTTAAAATATAAATAAATGGCATTGTCATATACAATATATATAGCTTAAACTCGCATAAATGCGAGACCTTTTGCATTGCAAATGCTTGTTCCTTTGGATATCCCTAGTTCTCTTTGTGACATCAGAACCAACCATGCAATTGATACAGTAACTTAAGAGTCAATACCATTAAATCCTGATACTTTCCCCCACTGTTAAACTCTCTTATTGATATTTGGGTCAATTTGCCCTTACGACTACAGCAAATGGTACAATTTTCTTTAAAATGAGAAAAAGTACTGTGCTAGAGAGGTTTTTTCAAAAAAGGGCATGTACAAAAGTTTTGCTCTGCAATTTTCTAAGTGGCAGCCAGTATTACCTATCTTTGTTAAAGCTACCTACTTGCATTTTTATGGGGAATGAGGTATGAAACCCATGTGTGAACTGGAAAAGCCGAGGGGCATATCAACAAGGCGGCGCTATAAAATTATCGCCGCCTTTGCGTCTGTTTTCGGCCGAAAAGCGGCGATAATTTTATCGCTTTATCAGCAAGGTCACGCTATCGCGTGAATCCTTGCCTTAGCGCCCTTTCCCGTAACGGCCACCTTTGCATCTCTAATGAGATGCAAAGTGGGTGTTCCGTCCCAAAATAACTGGAGAAATGTCGCTAACCGACATTTCTCCAGTTATCAATGGGCACGCAAACAAGCATAGCGATAAGATAAGTAGCGCTAACCTTGGTTATCGCTACTTTCCTTACGCCTGCTTTTTCTTTAAATAAACGATGTTATCCAATGGGTGGTGAATTATAGGGCTGAGACCACCCAGCACTATCAACAAGGATATCGCAGTTTTCCATGGAACATCACTGGAAAACCAGCGATGTTCCATGGAAAACATCGCTATCACAGGAATAATTATCGCCGTTGCGCTATGCGTTGGTAATACAGCGCTAGCATTGCGATAATTTTCTGCGATAGCTGGCGATAAAATTCCTCACGCTAAGGGCGGCCAGCGATAATTATCGCTGCCGCTTGTTGATATGCCCCCACATATTTCAGAAAAGTAGACACAATTCAGCAAAGGGTAATTTGTGTAGATCGTTCATGGTTTTCCCAAAGAATTTGATCAGTTAAATAAGAAACTAATGAAAGTAAGTAGAAAAAATAGAAAAATGTGTGTCACTTCACATTCAGGGGCATCAGGGCAGACACAGGCACTGAGTCCCATTCGTGAGGGTTGTGGTTGTTTGCCACTAATTTCCTCAGGACTGTACTGCTTCGGCTCTGTAAACTGGGCCAAGTACTGCTCCTTCCACACTGGATTCTCAAGGTAGCGAGGACAAGCAGTCCAAGACTTCTCAGGTATGTAGTTTGGGATGCTCCAGCTCAGAACTCAACAGTCAACTTACTAACACAGTAACTCTAATGTCGAGCCCAGTACTTATCTTTAAAAAAATATATACTTTTAATCACACAGTGGAATTTAACATTACACAATGCAATGTGTCATACAAATCATTGTCTCTGAGTGAGATTAATCTTAGTCACCCTTATCCCTTTCTACTACTTCTTTCTCTGGTAGGCCACCATCCGCTGGGTCACTCTCCCTCTGAGAAATCAGTATATAGTAAGAATCAATTGCAGGTGTAGCCTTTTCTTATTAACATTCAAATGCGCCATAAGCGTTCAATCCTACCCTCCTTACTATACTGGGAGACACCTTCAAGTCTTAAATCGGCCCTTGTAGGATCAGGCAGTCCTCCCATACATCTACTTTGGGGCAGAGGAGAAACAAGTTTGCTGAGCTGCAGGAGGAAGCGAGATTCAGGTCACAACTGTCTTTGCATCCATCCAGCTTCAGTTCTTTGAGACTGCATCACCAACCCAGGTGCTGACCCGACCACAGTAGTCTACAATAGATAAAGTGATATGGCCCCGCCAGGGCTGAAGACAGTCCCAACTCAGATCGGACCAGCAGTGGCCGCTGAAGTTGCAGTCTCTATTTAACAAGAGGTAGGTGAGGGCCTAACTGAGCCTACAATGATTATGGTAGTTGTAGCCCCTACAGACCTGCTGTGATCACAGCATTTGCATATCCCATCTATGCCTACAATAGTCAAAAAGGTGCAGCTCAGACTGGGCCTCCAATGTTTTAAAACGGTATCATATCTGTTCAGGCAAAGAATATCAAGCAGTTGCAGCCCTGACTGTCTTTCAGATGATCAATGCAGCTGTGGTTCCCACTAGGAACTGGGATGAGAGACTAGGGGGACTCTCTTGGCATACAGGTCCTCCTTAGTCTACTCTATACAGTCAGCCCATTCTGGATGTCCTAAAGCCACCAATTAGGCTGTCCCACAGGACCATGCAGACTCCTTCCATCTCTCCACAGGCTGACACACTTATAGGTGCTTCAGAGGAGTTCCTCCAGCAGAAAGTGCAGATGTCAGGTGCTATCCTCTCACCATTGGGAGACTGGCTGTCAGGAAGACATTAGAACTGGTTGCGCAACAGTCATTTGAGTACTCTGTGGAGCACCCCCTTTTCTTTTCATTAAGGATGTGGTACTGGAACAAAGTGGGTGGCTTGGGTCCCACTTTTATAAACAACTTCTCGATATAGCATGACGATTCATTGTCTCAAACTCTGGGACAGGTTTGGTGTGGTTTTTCTTTCAAGTGTACTTCTCAAGGTGCTCTACAAACACAGCTTTTATGTAAAGTGAAGCTTCTCGCAGTAGGTGGCACTGGGGCTGTCTCCATCCCACAGCACTCACATCAGATGCTCAAAGAGATGCAAAGTTTCTGTATGTGATTTTCATTGAGCCAAATAAAAGAGCAATCATGGACAGATAAAAGCGCATCCTCACATAGAAGTGTCATCAGCTCATATAACAAAGACTGCCATCCCACACTTCACCCCTATCATCTATCAAATAGCAGTGCTCAGGAATACCAATACATGTTTGGCTCTCCTTAGTGAAGCTACAGTAATGTAGGCAATAAAGTTTAATTGACTGCCACCCTGTGCTATGCCAAGCTTAGCATCTCCGAAATGGATTCCACAGGCCTCCTTTATTCAGGCTCATTAACACAGTTCATGACCACACTTGCATTATACATACTATACATGCATAGCACATGACATACACACAGGATACAAGCGCAAGTGTATGACATTTATGATATTCAGCACAATTTACAGATGTGAGCCAATAGGTCGCACTCATACTGGAAAAAATAAAAAGGTCTAGTCATATTACTGATCTCTTCTGAAAACACCACCATTTTATGCCCTATGGCCAGGATAGAGTCAGTAGTCCACTTCCCACATTTGAGGGCACATGTTGTGCACTCATCTAGGTCACAGAACAGGTGCAGTACTCACATTGTCAGGGAAACACCTATGCTTGTCTGCTCATGTAATATCAGTGTGATACCGAGAGCAAAATAAACGTCAGAATACCAGATGGACATGGTGCTGGACAATCAAGGTAGTGGAAGATGGCTTTTTACCAGGGAGAGGAGATTCCAAAAAAGTGAATAGTGTTTTCACCTATAATACTTTGCACTGATAGCCAAAAGTAATATATATTTCTACCCACAAAACTCTTGTGGTCACAGGGATATAAAATATTTGTTGGTTGGTCAAAAACATTTTATACCTAGAGTTTTCAACTGAACTACAGAGTTTTCATTGTGTATCAATGATGCATCAATTCAAAAAAGTTAAATCTAATTAATGAGAAGTGGATATGAAGGGTCATGATGCATTTTCAGAATTTGCCAATGAATCTTAGTTTAGGAATGGTGAGTATAAATGCAGCTCTGAATTTGGAGTTCCCCATAGGGAAACAGCGTTTACAACATTGTCTCCACAATTCAGTACCATTACAATGTGGTCGTTACAATGACCGCGATGTTACCACGCATACCATTACATCGCAAGTCATTACAACGACTTGCTGTAGGGGGCGCACTGGTATTGGATTTAAAATACAACACCTTCCCTGCTGTTGTGCAAACTAGAGTAGGAATAGTAAATAATACTATTTCCAAGTCCAGCAGGACCCCTACAGCAAGTCCTTGTAATGACTTACGATGTAATGGAATGCCTTCTAACATCGCGGTCGTTGTAAACAGCCATGTTCTTACCCATAATATCATGTGCTTCAGAGGGTGTTGTTCTTTTTTGAACATTAACTTGTATTTGGAAGCCAAAAATATAGAGAAATTCAGTAGATGAAAATACATCTACTATTCTGTTTTCTCATACTTCTGATAAAGATGGTTTCCTGCATGTGTGAGTGGTACTATTGTCTAGGACAGAAAATGGCCCAAAACACACCATGGTAATAATTTTTAATTGAACTATATCAACTCTTTGGACAGTAGTAGCTGCAGTATTTTAGCCTGGAGTAGGCTAGCATCCAAGGCAGAACACCAACCCCAGATACAAATGAAAATTAGATAATATGGAGAGTTCAGGGTTTGTGACTAGCATGAATCCCACTACTTTTTCCTTCCCAGAATGACCTCCAAATGTCAAACTTTGAATAAAATCCAAGAATTTTCTCACAGTTATGTGGGGGAAAGTTCTAGAATCTACAACAATATATACAATTTCTACCACCTAATATTCCCACATTTTCTCTTGATAAAAATGATCCCACACTTTTGTGGGTGGGTCTGCAGCCCTTGACAAGAAAGTCCCCAAAATGCAATGTGGAAACATCAAGATATTTCCATTACATTTCAATTATTCTGACAATGTGGATAGCTGCGAATTTTGGGTCCGGGTCAGCCACCAACCAGGGAAACCTACCAATCACATGCAATCCTCAAAGTTGGACACCAGGGGGAGTCAAAGATGGTGTGGTTTGGATCAATCCCACAAATCTTACTTACTTAGGCAATCCTCAGCAGCAGGATAGTTTGGCAGCAGTGCAGTCCTTCTGTAAATGCCACAGCTCTAGGAGTGTGCTGAAGAGTGGCAGTAGAGGTTCATTTTTTATACTTGGTGCCAGCTTTTGTGAGGGGGACTCCCTGTCCTACCCTCCACATCTGTATAAAAAATGTTATTCCCCTTACACCGTCAAGGCTCCAAACTGTCTGTGGATGACAAAACACAGGCAGGCCTGGTTACATATCCCTTTGTGTGTGAGGAAGGTAAAACCCTTTGAGTGTAAGTTGGACTGGGTACAGCCACTCCCAGACGTCCTGCCAGGATGGCCTATCCTGTTCAAACCTAAAACCCCTTTGTGTCATTGTCTAGGAGCAATGCACAAACCCCAACAGTGGAGGCATTCTTGGTCATATGACCGAGGACACTGGCAGAAGGCACACATGGTTCGAACAAGAAAAAAACAACTTTCCAAAAGTAGCATTATCAGAATTTAAACTTAAAATCTGACTTTAACAATAAAGAGGACTTTACATTGCAATTCATTTGATTGTAAACACTGTATCACTATATCTGCTCCCAAAATAAAGATATTGCCTTCTTAATTGTAATTGGTAATCCAGTGTTAGTTAATGGGCTGAGAAAGGCCATACAGCAGTGAGAAATGACATTAGGAGTTTTTCACTGCTATAGCATGTAAAACATAAGTAGACATGCCCTGCATTTTGATTACAATGCATTCTGCTCTATGAACCTTTAGGCAGGGGCAGTTCATCCATAGGGACTTGTGGCTGCTGACCCACTGTCCTCCCCACTGCATCACAGCAGTTCAATGGGAGCTGAGACTGAGAAATAGAGGCACAGGCCCATAGGTGTCTGATGGAGCACTGTGTTTGCCTGATCCATTCAATTCTAGCACTGCTCTCTTGCTGTTTACCACTGTAAGCAGCAAAAGAGCAGTGCTTGGATTGGCTCGAATGGTACTGTCCAGCAAGCAGTGCGAGGCCGGAGGAACTTTGGGAGTGTTTGCAGCCAAATGGGTGCTGCAGGAAATCGTCAAGGGAAACCTCTGGTATGAACAGGATCCTGTACTGGACTCTCCCTCAGGAGCCCTAAAAAGACAGAAGGCAAAGTATTGCGAAACTTCTTTTGTTTCAATTGTTTCTGCATAAATTAACTAAGAGACTTAAATGTTCCAATTTCTTCGACTACTAGGTACAAAGACTAATATAGAATAAAATACTTAGTTCAGAAGCATCTTTTGTCTCTGCCTGCTTTTGAATTAATCTAATTCTTCCCATACTTCCAGGACTCCAGAAGGGCTCTAAAAATCAATCTCTCAAATGTAAGCATCGGAGGAAGTTCTTGCTCAGAAGGTGTGTTATTCACAACCTTTGAAGTTTGAAGATAGGTGAGGAACTTAAACCTCCCCTCTCCGCCCTACAGGCGTTAATATTTAAATGATGAAACATTTAAAAGCTAAAGGATGAAAAAGATCTTTGAAAAAAATATCTGTTATGTAATGGCAAACAATGCAGTTGTTAAAATAAATAGGGGAGAGAGAACCCAGAGAGTCTTCAAAGAAATCTACCAAACAGTTGAGGCCAATGTGAATGAGTGAATGTGGTTTCAATACTGCTTTGAAAAAGTAATTTTGAACCAAAAAACTTAAGCCAGGAGATGGCACATTCCAATAGCAACAGCTCATTAAAAGAATAAAATTCAGAGACTTCCCATAGCTAGTTATTTTTTTATGTTTTATAAGCAAGATTTCAGATAGTTTCACAGCATAATGAAAGTGGCAAATGCAGTAAGGACCCACATGTTTAACCAATAGTATGCAATGTGATGTGATTCAACAACTTTAGGGTATGATTACGATGATGGTCAGACGCACGTCCGACCAACATTATTTTGGGATAGAAATCACCCAACAAGTAGTCGGAGGTTCTATCTGACAAACTAGGATGCAACTACCCAGAAGGCAGTCGGAAACATCAATTTTCCCATTGCGTCCTGTGCTGTGGCTGGAAGAGGGTCACAGCAGAAGCCGCATTGGAAAAATGGATGTTTTCCAACATCTATGCACCATGTGCCAGGCACCATGTGGTGCCTGGCATGTTGGGTATGGATGTTTGGGGGCACCCCAGGTGCCCCCAGGTCTGATAGCAGGGGCCGCTGAGGGACAAGGGCCCTGCTAAGGGCCCCCGAATTCTATTTCCAACAGCCTTTCTATGGCAGTCAGACTGCCATTGAAAGGCTGTCTGAAAGGGACATTCTAATCCCTGAGCAGGCATCGCCTTATTGTAGAGTATTACATTCTGACCGATGGTCGTACAGGCTCTTTGAGCCCATTGGAAGCATCAGTCAGACCCGCTGCCTTCAACTGCTGTGCATCATAATGCGGCAGTCGGACTGCAGCACCACATGTCGGTCGAACCGCAACTGACGAACTGTCTGTTGCAGCCGACGAACATCTTAATGAGGCCCTATGTTTTTCACAGACCATTAAAGCAAGTTTATCATGGCTCTTCAATGGAAATTTTGTAAAAGTTAAAGTTTTTCATACTGATGTTAGGATCTATGCAGATCAATGACATAATATCGAAACAACAAGTATCATCTCAAACAATTATTGAAAAATATATATCAATAACAAACATATTGAGTCCCTATACATAACTATAAATGTCAGTTATATCGAACACAAAAATATATGTGACAAAAATATCTATTTTTACATAAATTGAGTACAGAAATATTGGAAACAATATTATTGTTACTTATAAATAAGCATTTGCTGACTCAAAAATATCAATCACATCAATGTCAACTACAAAATTATTGTTAAACCAACTACTAACTAAATGTAAAAATCTTCAGAAACAAATTATTTACACCAAAAGCAACAATAAATATATCCTAAAATTAGAGCAACAATGAATAATTAACTAAAAATATTTTACTTCACGAAAAAATGAAACATAAACAGTGTTAGATTAATACACCTATAAAATAGACACTGCCCATATTTCAAACATATTTAGATGCAATAACCCTTTTAATAAAACAAATAATATTAATTATTTTATCAACACAAATACATGCAATAATAAATACATCAAAATATACATAATACAAATTAAAAACATACAAAAAAATAGGAATTAGACTAATGCAACCAATAAAAAGTAACTATACACAACTTTAACCAATAAAATAGCTTAACCAAATAAAAAAAGAATATAAAACTCACACTAATTCATTCAAAACTATAATTCTAAAAACCAACAAACATTTGAAGATGTGGAAATTAAGGGGTCTATTAGAATAACGACCCGGAAAACCGCCGGTCACATTAGCATGGCGGTGATGACTGCGGCGGTGAGAAATTCCGGCCGCCACTTTTCCACTGGTAGAAGTCTGCACGCATGGCTGGCGGGTGGAGCTGGACCTCTAAAATGGGGCTGGTGCAGGGCCATGCTCTGCTGGCTGGATTATGATGCCAGCAGTAGCCAGCCTTTCTGCTGCGGTGGAACCGCCATGAAAAGGCAAGCGGAGAATGTCTCTGGCGGCCCATTGCGGGCCCCCAATGTGTTGGGGGGGGTGTGGGTGCACTGGGGGGGTACCATGTCCCTGTACCAGGTGGCAGGCACTGTGCAGTGCCTGCCATGCAGTGTAGGGATATGCAGGACATGCTCTTTTTGACATCGCGGTGGTGCTGCTGGCAGCAGCAACCGCCGCAATGATAAAGGCCGCGATCATACTGCTGCAGTCGGATTTCGACTGCGGAGTATACTAATTGGACCGGCGGTTATGCCGCGGTCCTGGCGGGCGGTGTTTTCCCGCTACCATGGCGATCAAGGTGATTTTCCGACCTCCATCCTAATAGATACCTAAGCCTCCTTTTCACTAAAAAAACGAAGACTGCAAAATATACTACTACATATCCAAGAAAGTATTAATTATATTTAAAATTAAATTAAAATAATGCTAAAGTGCATAAGAACAATTAACAAATGATAATACACTGTTTAACTTTTCTCCTTTTACACAGATTTTCCAAACATCTGGTAAATAATATCTACAACAACGCATTCAATATTACAAAATAGCAAGCATATTTAAATAATAATTTGAAACTCAATGCAACAACAACACCAAAAAATCCTACCCCCCTAAACGTCTTCAAATATATAAAATAGACCACATGCATTTATTTTTCTCCTCCATCAGAAAATAAACACCTATTTCATGATCAAGCTCACTGAAAGAAAGTACTCCAAACCACACAAAACTTCTCTAAAACACATACAAGTAAGTAAATAAAAACATAGTAAATGCATATTCATTAATAATAACATATAGAAAATAACTATTTTGTATATTTATATTACTATAGTAATTACAGATATAATGACAGAAAACGCCAAATTTATCATTTCACAAAACAAAAATGCTTCTACTGAAAATATTAACTGTAAATGCACAAAATATTATTCCAATGCATGTTATGGGAGGGCATCTACTAAATCAACTGATGTAATTAACACAAAGGAGCATAACCACCACCCAAATGTCATAAAAAAAGAACTGCATGACGTTTTAGAAAACATAAAAGCAAGCACTAGTTCTCAAGAACCCATGACACAAATACTAAAGAGTATACTACCCCAAGTCCCTGAACATATAATAAGCCAATTACAGTCAATACCCACCTTAAAAAGCTTAATAACATGCATTAAAAGAGGCACCAGAGTCACCCCACCTGCTCCAAAAACATATGGGAGCTAGACATACCAACACATCTAACAATAAAACATAGGGGCCGATTCCGATCTCGCTGGGAAAGCCCTACGGCCGACTCGTGCTCTTGGGCTCCGAGCGACACAGTACGATGCGCTGCAGCGCTGACGGACTGGAGTCGCTCAGAGCCCCATTGAAGTCAATGGGAGCCTGGTGTACGTTGCGTACATAGGCTCCAATAGACAAAAAAAATGCATGTCTCGGACAAGGGTGTCCCCTGTCACGGGGACGCCTCAGTCCCGCCCGCACCATGCATGCATGTGTAGGTGGGACCCTTGGGACACCCCCAGTGATTGAATCGTAGGGCCCCGGGTGAAAGGGGGCCCACTACGGACCCCCAAAGTCCGCTTCCTAGAACTTTTTCGAGTCTGAGTGTCTGAGTCGATCCGGATGCTCGGCGCACGCATCGTACTTGGTCGCTCGGGAATCAGACCCATTACAAGGTGCGCGTCGATGAAGTCGGAGTCATCCTGATGGCGTTGCGGATGGGTACGAGTCGGTCGGAGTGTGAGGCTATCCTCGCATCGTACTTGCTCGCTCGTAAAGAGGTAGGCGTCTTCCGGAAATCGCATGTACGAGACGGAGTCGCCCCTCCGACCGATATCGAAATCGGGCCTATAGAGAGGAACCCTTCCTCCTATATGGCAATATTAATAATAAGAAATGAATACTAATATTCTCCAATGCAAATAACTTACCCCAAGGCCAAACATGGATGATGGACAGGAACTGTGTCCCAAACCATTCCATCAATTATACAACATACACGGTGAATTTCATAACACCATTATCCCTTTTATCTACACTTTACTTCCTAATAAACAAGATAGTACCTACATGGAACTGCTAACCCATGTAAAACAACAAATAACTATTACCACTATAAAATATTAATTGACTTTGAACAAGCTGATTAATCTTAGCCTAAGAAGATACCCCACAAAGCCATACAAGGCATTTATTACTGATTTGAGGAAAGTATGGGGTGTCACCTACAAAACTCTTCATTTAAGGCCCGATTACGAGTTTTGCGGTCTGACCACTGGACCACCATTGCGGCAGTTGAGAGCATACTTCCAAGACGATGGCATCCAAACCGCCATATTACGAGAACACCGCTGGGCTGGCGGTGTTGTGTCAGCGGTGCCAAAGGTGTGGCATGCTTTGGCTCACACACAGCCTGCAGCATATGCTGCTGCTGTGGCAATGCTGCTTGCACGTCAGTGCACTGTGTACCATGCACCAGGTCGTGCATGCCACACAGTGTACGCACAACAGTGCAGGCTGAGGGGGGACACATGTGCCATATGCACTCACAATGGGCTAAAACATGCTGAGATCCTGTTTGGGGCCTCTTTAACTTCCTTTCTGCTGACCTTTTCATTGCAGGGTCCCGCCGTGAAAAGCTCGAAGAAAAGGCAGGGCATAATCTGAATGGCAGGGCCGGCATCAGCTCCACTGCCTCATACCACCGGTCTCCCCCCATTGGGACCCAGGACCCAGGTTCTTGTATCAGGTTCGTGGCAGTTTAATTGCCAAACTTGTAATCAGGCGATCAGACTGCCAAGGTTGAGGCAGTTGTACTCCACCGTGAGTACGGCGGTCTCGGGGCTGCCATGCTAGTAGTCATGCACTTAGAGGCTCATCACTATGGCTGAAGGCCCGCCACCGACAGCGGGTCGGGGTGGGCATTCCACCATCGTACTTCTGTTATCCCCCCCACCATATTATGATGGCGGGGGAATCGTTGGGTATGCATGGCAGTCGTAAAGACCATCCACCACATTTCTGACAGGCTGTCCTTTTCCGATCGCCTGTCAGAACAGAAGCATAGCCCAACATTGCAGCGGTGCCTTATAAGCACCGCCGTAGGGATTATGATATCCCTTTCCTCTATTCGTTTTGCGGCGGACAACCCGCAGCAAAAAGAATGGCGGAAATGGGTTTGGTGGCCATAGCGGGCCCCCCCTTAATCCCTGGGACTGGGTTAAGGGCACTGGGTGCCCCCCTACATATCCCTGCACCATGTGGCAGGCACCGCACGGTGCCTGCCACGTAGTACAGGGATGTGCAAGTGCCTTTATTTTTGCATTGCGGCGGGGGCTGTTGAACGCATCCCCGCCACAATGCAAAATGTAGGTGATGCAACCGCCATGGTAATTCGGATTGTGGGGAGGCCGCCTCATGGGCGGCCGGTCCCAAATCTAAAACGATGTCCATCCGCCATTGTAATGAACCCCTAAGTGTGCAATATGCCACCAACAGCCTATTTGCCTTTGAGGTTAAAAAAATGAGATTGCCCTAGCCTACGTCTCTGTCACAGAAGTAGCCAACTACTACAACATCCGTACAGGAAGCCCCTACTATAAAAATGAAGACAAACTTACTCCCCTAATGGACTACTTTGAGGACACATGGGTTGGCAGACTGCATAGGTTAGGACATAGACGCCAGCCCAAATTCCAGCTACCATGGCGAAATGTTTATGACAGCACCTTGGCACAGGAAGCACAATCAAACAACGCAGTGGAGGGATGGAATAATGCCTTCCAATCCACACTAACCAGAATTCAACCTACATTATATGAATTACTAGAAGCCTTACAAAGAGAATAAAGCTACAAAGAACAAAATTGACACTGAATTAAATAAACACAAAAATGTATGAACCTATGGCTGCGGCCTTTTTAGACGCCGAGAAGGCCTTCAACCTTCGACCGAGTGTCTTGGAGCTACCTATGGAGGTGTCTGGAAGCTAATGGTCTAGGAGCAGGGTTTATCAGAGCTATGCAGGTCTAATACACCAAACCTATAGCCCGCTTACAGATCATGGGAGGAGAGTCTGGGGCGTTTTCAATAGGGAGGGGAACTAGAATGGGCTGCCCCTCTTCCCCCTTGTTGTTTATATAGATCCCTTCCCTCATTGTCTTGAGGCTTCCCCGAATATCTCTCCAATAAGGTTACAGGGCTAGGATTCAAAGTTGTTGGCTTATGCCGATGATGTTGCGATCATTACTTCAGATACTGATAGAGTGATGGCCGAAGTTGAAATAATGGGCGAGCATTTTGGTATACAATCAGGTTATCTGTTGAATAGAGCCAAAACTCAGATCGTAATAAACAGACATACCTCAGCTTCTGACAATAGGATTGTGGAGGAAGCAATATATTTACGAATACGTGTAAGGGCAAAGGTGGAAGATATCATAGATATAAACCTTTCTCCCATAATGGGCAAAATTAAGAATGACATGCGGCGATGGGACAACCTAAAATTGTCTATAATCGGTAAATGTAATTTGATTAAAATGACGATTTTGCCAAAACTATTATACATATTTCGCACAATTCCTCTTGAAATACAAAATGGCTGGTTTGGGCAGATTGAGAGGGACTTTGCTAGGTTTATTTGGTCTTATAAAGGGACTCATAGATCTAATACATTTTTATCTCTTCCACGGGACAGGGGTGGTCTTGGATTACCTAACTTTAAATTATATTATCTAGAAGCTGCTTTACAATATTATTGGCCTCTTTTTGGCATCAGGAAAAAGGAAGCTACCGATTCTAATTATGTTCCATCAATATTTGAGAATCTGATTGGCTCACGGGCCAATGGCTGTCTACTAAAAATATATGAACCAAACTACTTTAAAAAGACTCGTTTTAAGATTTTAATAGCAGCATTTCAAAATTGGTCAGCAGATATAATAGATATACACCACTGATCGACAATGATCAGCTACCTGAGGCTATGTCAGATGAGTGTTTGGTAAGGTGGGAGAAAGCAGGCCTTTACAGGGTAGGTGACTTTTTGATGGGGGTCATATTTCCTCTTTTGATGTAGTTAGGGCCTGGTTTAACATTGGGCATGATGGAAGCTTTAATTAGTTCATCCGGTTCTACAATATCGCTACTGTATAGTCTGCTGCTGGATGGTGCTACTGATGACATTTAAAAGAATGTGTTGAAATGGCAGGCTAGGTTAGATGTTGCCGATTCTTGTGTTATGAAGTCAATTGAGATGGGTAACTTTGTATTGTGTTCTGCAAACCTGCGGGCACATTATTTTAAGACTCTTTTTGACTTGTGCATTACACCTGCAAAAATTGTTAAGTGTGGCGGAACGGAAGGGACTACATGTCCCAGTTTACAATTAAGAAAGTAGAGAACTATCTGGCTTTCTGCGACATGTGTTACAAGAAGATGTGCCGCTCTCTCCTCAGCCTATGTTACTAGGGGTAACCGAACAAGATGCCCCTGGCAGTAAGCTCCTATTTATAGCAATGTCAGTTTTCAGACTATGTGCTGCCTAGCCTGGCTAGATCCTTCCCCCCCAACTTTTCAGCAGTGGAAAGGTCAGCTGTTAGACATATTTAATTTGAAAAAAGCACTCTTCGAACATAGAGGGAAAGAAGGGAGAATTGAAGAGCTGAAGATTTGGGGCCCATTAAATTATTGGGTTAACGTATTAATGCAGGCTGAGTAATCTGTTTATTGTGGTTAATCATCTAAATGTAATAATGTGTCTCTCTCTTCTTATGAATGTGTTTTTTTGCCTTATGTTAGCTGGTTTTACTCTCTGTTTGTCATTATTATTTATAATTATGGAAACATAGGTGTTATGAAAAGGATTTATGTTTCATACGGATTTAAGCTGCTTTTGCTTTTTTTTTTCATCTTCTGTTTTGTGCATTTATAAAATACAAATATATATTTTTTTTAAAGTAAGAAATTCTACAAAGTAAAGTTAAAATATTTATAAATAGCAAACAGCTAGATTACTTAGAACTAATAGCCACACCTATCCTGTAAAAGATATGCAAACCTACCACAAATCTCAAAAATCACAATATACTACATCACACAAATTAAATATATTTTATTTAAACATACTAATATGATATTATTATATCAATGACTAAGGGCCTTATTACGAGCTTGGTGGTCCGTGGTCCACTGTCGGTCTGACAGCGGTGAGTCGTCCGCCGTATTACGAGTTGGGCAGATTGGCTTTGCAAAGAATGTGGCTGGACCGCCAGCACAGCCAGCACAGCCAGCACACCGCCGATAACTGGGCGCGTTGTCAGAGGAAGGCACCCTGCATTAGGTGCGACAGAGGCGCAACACCTCCGCCCTTATTATAAGATGCCTTCCCGCCGTCGGACTACCTCCTAAAGGCCATCAGACAAAAAGGTTTTGGACTGAGTACTCACCCCTTTTCCAGTTCTACCCAGCAGATTTTGATGTGTATCCCTTTCTTCAGGTCCCCTTCACACAGGAGCAGCTTCACTCCAAGGAATACGACCCCGTCTTTGGTAAAATACAGGTAAGTGCTTTGGTACCATATACCCATTTCCGAGACCGTCCACAAATGGGTTGGACTCCTGCAATGGTTAGGTGGAAATGTTTCCACATATATCATGCATATGTGTGCATATGGAAATACATTACCCACCTCCGCAAAACTACCGCAAGATCGCTGCAGTTACACAGCCAACCTCTTGGGAAACTCGTAATACCGCGGTCGGAAAATCACAGGCACATCAGTCTCCTAGCAGACACGGTCCTTCAGAGGCAGGACTGCCGAACTCATAATATGGCCCTAAATATTAAAAATATATATATAATAAAAATGTTTACACTAGCATTTAAAAAACAATATATACAACTATTTAACAAACAAAATTACCTAACAAACTAAATATATTAAAGTAAATAAATGCAAAACATTTTATAAAGAGAACATATTAAATATATCAACATAACATTGATTAAGGCATATCAAATTTCTCATCCATACTAAAAATATAAATTAAAGTTTGAATTTGGAGCTGAAGATCCAAATGTCCAAATCCACATAGCAACACGTAGTAATCCACCAAAAATTATATAAAATGATGTCCAAAATCCCCCCAAAAAATACAAAAAACTAAAGAAAATATACAGGCAATGCCCCGAAGCAATCCACAGTCTGTTGGTACTATTAAAACCCCAGAAAATTAGATTTTGTAAAGAACCGCTAAAGGAAACTCAAAAAAGAAGGACATTTAGTTTTAGAAATTGGTTTATAATAAACCATAACAGAATTCCATCAAAAAAGAAAACGGGACTTCTAACTTCCCATAGAAACAGCTTGGAAACAGAAATCTGTAAGAAATAAATGAAACACCCACCGATGAAAAGCACTACATTCTCAAATTAATGCATATGTAACATTAAACTGTACAAAAATAGTTACCAACACATATCTTGAACATAACTAAAACAATCACTAACTTTCCATATAAAAAATGTGATAAAATAACAAAATACAAAATGACATTAAAACCACAATAAAACACAAGAAACACTTATTAACAACACACACATCTTTTAAACAACTCTACTATATCCTGCACATATTAGAAACAATTTAGAAAACACTAAAAACAAACGCAAATGTTCCGATGAACAGCAGCACCCAACCACTACTTCTTCCTCCCAAAAACGACTCAAAATAACACCAATAGATTACAAAATATAGGTAGCAGTAAAAAAAAAAGTCCACCTAATAAAAGTAAAAAAAAGACTTTTCCCCATAGGAATCAATGAGAAAACTAGTAACAATGGCCCTGATTACGATGTTTGTGAGATCACCACCGACAGGCCATCGGTGGTGGCAGTGCCTGTTCAGGCACCACCGCAGGGATACAATGTCCTTTTCCGTCTTCCTTTTCATGGCGGTCAAACCACCATGAAAAGGCAGAGGGAAATGGACTTTGGGGCCCCAAATAGGACCAACATCCTCCATGGTCCACTGCTAATTTAAATTTTAAATTATTTAATATAAACTAATAATATTTACTTTTAAAAACACTTACAAAATGTATATAAAAGTGTTTAAAAAATGTACAATATTTCTAAAACATGAAAATGTGTATTATGGAAAAAGTAATAAAACAATTATTCTCTTTATTTGTTTTTCAATTTAAAAAAAAGTGCTATGCATTTACATTATCACTTACTGCTGTTGTATTTAATAAATGTACTTAACAACTAATAAAAATATTGCAATGAGTATTAATTACTTAAAATATGTGTGTGTTTTTTATTGTAATTATGAATCTGTTAATAAGAGTACAAAATAAAACAATATATTCCCATACAATACAAAGACACTCTTACAAAGTATTTAACACTACAAACATAACACTATTTCCACTTCACTACAAATAAACTAAAGAAATGTATTTGATACTCAAGGGGTAACATTTACTATTGCCACTGCACTACAAACTAATTCAGCGAAGGTGTCAGACACTAAAGTACTAACATTTACTATTCCACTGCAATCTAAACCAACTCAGGAAAGGTATTACACAGTAAAATGGTGACATTTACTATTCCCACTCCAATCTAAACCAACTCATGGAAAGTGTTAGACCCTTAAAGGGCGACATTTACTACTCCCACTCCAACCTAAACCAACTCATGGAAGGTGTTGGACACAGAGGGGCCGATTCCGATGCAGGTCGGAAAGGCTCCAAATGGCATTCACTTCATCTGAATCCAATTCGTAACTTGCCTATCCAACCGACTCGGACACTTTTCTGAATGACCGATTGTGATGTTCCGAAAGAGTTTGGACTTTCCGACTCAGGTCCAAAAGGCATTTGGAGTAACCAAGTTTGTCAGAGCTGACTGGTACAGCTCTACAGACCGCATTTCTGATTGAGTGGTGACGATGTCAGATTTGGACAGCCTTGCCGAATCGGTTGTTCCGACACGGATCTGCTGTCGGAATCTGACTTTGTGGGCCGATAGCAGGCCTCCTTCACCCAGGGGCCTCCAAATGGGGCCCGTGAGGGTACCCATGGGTCCCCCCTGTACAACCATGCACAGTGTGGCAGGCACCATGGAGTGCCCGCCATAGGGTGTACGATTTTCCCTACCCACCCCTTTTTTCAATTGGAGCCTGTGTTGTCGTTGGAAACACAGGCTCCCATTGAAGTCAATGCGAGTTCGACCGAAAGATGTTCAGAACCATTGTAATCAGTCAGTAAGACTCGCAGAATCTAATTCGGATGGAAACGATTCCGAAACTGTTTCGGTCGGAAGAGTTTACGACCAACATCGTAATGGACCCCAAAGTGGGAGACATATATTATTCAATCTCCAATCTAAACTAACTCCGGCATGTGTTGGACAGTAAAGGGGAGGCATGTACCATTCCCATTCTACTTTAAACCAACTCAGGGAAGGTATTGGACTCTAAAGGGGCGACATTCACTATTCACACTCCAATGTAAACTAATTCAGAGAAGGTGTTGGACACTAAAGGGACAACATTTACTATTCCCATGGCAGTACAAACTAAGTCAGGGAAGGTGGTAAACACAAAAGTAGTAACATTTACTATTCCCACTCCAATATAAACAAACTCTGGGAAGATGTTCGACACTCAATGGGCCACATTTACTATTCCCATATAGCATATAACAAAACTTTTTAAAAAACGTAATAATTCAAAATAAATATAGACATCCTTAACTATAATATTTGTTTTTGCAAAGACACTAAATATATTTTATACTACATAAGTCATTCTATTTTTTTCAAATTTAAATCACTTCAATAATTTAGCACACTATTTTGAGAAACTATTAAATATGTTATTATATAATTACAATAATATATTTTCTGAATTCATTTCAAAATATTATCAAAAACTAATAAAAAAAATCCACCAATACAACTATATATTTGTTTTCATAATTGAATTTATTTTTTCCATTTTTCAAAACTCTAAAATGTTTAAAATGATTTAGACAAGGATTGAAAAAATGTGTTTGAAAGCAATTTTTTTATATTTAAAAACAAAACAGTTAATTTTCTATAAAAATGTACACATTACAATCTTTTTTATAATAATAATAAATATGCAATATTTTTTAAAATATGTTTTCCAATACATTTCTAAATATTAAAGTTTGTTTAGATTTATTAATTTTCTTTGAAAATGTTAAAAAGAATACAATGTTTATACTAAATCAATATTTTCCGGAAAAAAACAATATTAATAAATAATATTGAAAAATCTCCCTACCCTTATCCCCTATAAAACCAACATCGCGCTGCTAACATTTTTTAAATATAAAACAACACTTCGAAATTTTACATTGTAAAGTGAATATTAATATATAATTTTTAAAAATCTCCCTACCCTTATTCCCAATAAAACGGATATCCCACTGCAAAAAGAATCTTAATTTTAAAAAAGATAAAAACATTACAAAATAAATATTAATTCAGATTTTTCTCCCCACCCTTATTGCCTATAAACTCAACATTCTGCTCCTAACAATATATTTCTACATTTCAAAAACATTAAGTAAATAAAAATTATACAGAAAACTTTTTTATATATAAATAATATTAAAAAACATAAAAATAAATAATAACAACATATAACATAAAAATACAATATATAACACATTATTTACCACTGAAAAATGATATAATAAACTAAGTGGATATTAAATAAATTGATATTTTAAATAACACCTACGTGGATCATTTTGATGATATTAATAAGCACAATATCAAATTCTCATGATGTTCTTAACACAATATTTAGGTGACACAATATTTTTGATTTCATAATTTGTTCAAATGCCATCTAAGCTTGGCTGTAACACATTGGTACAAATAGCTGCCATTTATTAGGTTCTTGCAGTTATTCAATGAATTTAGGCCACCTACACATAGTCAGAGAGGGGATTAATGCACGCTTTTCTGCAATGTCCTAGGTTCTCCCTGCTCCCCAGTCAAACAGCTAACAGAAATGTTTCCAGTGAACTGCAAAGTCCTCTTTCTAGGATCTTGCATGTGGGCTCAGAAGGTATTCAGGAGGGAGTGCAGGAAACATTTAGCTGTGTTTGTGAGAAGTCTGCAGGCTATATTAGTATTATAAGTAGCCTTCATAGAAGTTCCTTTTACATGCAATTTCAGGAAGAAGCCACAACAGTTTCTTTGGGCCCCAAGACCGTCAGACTCGTGCAGGTAGTCTACCGTCTGCCATATGATAACGTTTAAAGTTGTAGGGGTGGAGGACTGCTGGCTGCACCAGGGAATAGTCATTCCCTGGCGGTGGCACAGGTATGTCACAATGCATTATGCTGAGCAGGGACTGGCGCAGACCTTCTCAGCATATTGGAGGTCCTGGACCACCAGTTTTTTCATTGCGGAACCCTGCCATTAAAAGGCTGGCAGTGCAGGAACAAAGGGGGCCCTACAGGACCCCCATTACCCACCGCAATGGGGAAACATTCAGGGGGGTACAACTTGTGTCACCCCTCTCTGTATTCCCCCAGTTCCAGCATGGCATGGACATAAGCGTAAATGCCAGAACTTTTTGGCTGTTCCCATTGCAGTGCCTGTTTTCAAGGCACCACCATGGGAAAGGCCAAAGGACCGCTGACTGTATTACCAGTTGTACTTTCACAACTCATGAGATGGCCAGCTGTCCATGTGCGTGTTTGTCACAGCGGAGCTGGCGTTGAGCCGGCTCAGCAGCGCCAAACTATTAATCAGGCCCTTTGTTTTTAAGTCATTACATGAAGCAAGCATGTTCTTCAGATTTGAACTGAGGATAAGTAGTGAGACATAAGAAAACTGTAGAGGGGACAATCGAGTATATGTTTAGTAGTACCCTGAACCAATCCAAATCCATGGCTGACCCTAATATGCAGCACTCTCCTTTTCATAATAACATTTTATAAGCCAAAGCCCATTACACTTGACATGGAAATATCATAGCCCACATCATACTGCAAGGCACTACCTAGTTCTGAACACTAATCAGCAGAAGTACACTTTATAGTGTTCTTGTTATTGCTATCTTCACATCTACCCATACCAAACTATAGTCATGTTAGACTCATGCTAGAATGCGTTGCACTGAGAAAGATTGAAAAAACATTTTTTTGAAAGGAATAAAGCCTAGTTAGTAGGCCTTGTGTAACAGTGTGCTTAAAAAATTCATAATATGCAAATGGCATATGACTGGAGGTGGACTGTGGCCAGATGTGATCTCCTTTATGGTGATTATGATTAGGAGTATTACAATTGATGCCTTTGCAGAGAAAGTAACATTTCTCAACTGTGGTTATGTTTAGAATTACCCATTGTCCATGTTCTGCAGCCTACATTTTGTGGAGCATATAGACGTAAAATAATATTTTCCTCACTGTCACTCAGGGTTGTCAGTCATGAATGACCGCATAGATACACGGTAATTGCTCCCTGATGAGCTTCGTACTTCCCATTTGCTCTTACTAGAAGTTCAACACTGAAGCCTCAGGTGACAGGGAAACCAAGGAACATAGCTTGCCAGAAGCCAAAGAGCTGTGGTGCACCCTTAGCCTTGCATAGCAACAGAGTCACTCTGCCTGCAAGCTTAGTGTCCCTTTTGTGCTATTTTATATTTTTTCATTTAGTAAGCTTTGCAATTTGCTAACCTCATGCGGTTATTAAAAACATTTGCAAAATTGTGAAGAACTAAGGGGCTGATTGCCATGACCGAGAATCTGCCACCGACAGGCTGTCGGTGGCAGGCTCACCTCCATCTTGAGGCCATATCCTGCCTTGCGAGCGGGTCCATGGCAGTCGGAAACACTGACTGCCATGCATCCGATGGGCTCCCAGAGTCCAACGGAGCTGCGGAGGCCCTCACAATCCCATACATGGTGGTGGTGCCTATCAGGCACCACTGTTGGGATTATGTTGGGATTATGATGGTCCATCCCCACCAGTCTTTCCATGGCCGTACATCTGCCATGGAAAGGCTGGCGAGGATGGACTTTTGGGACCCATAGCAGGCCCCCCCTCATCACAGGCACTTTAATTTGGGGGTTGGGGGCACCTGTGGTACCCCCCTACATTTCACTGCAGCATGTGGCAGGCACCGCATGGTGCCTGTCGCAAAGTGCAGGGAAATGTAAACAGTGCCTTTTTTGCATTGCGGCGGGTGCTGCAGCCAGCAGTGTGCCCCCATGGTGGCAGTCGCATCCTAATACCCCTTTTGGGACTGCCGCCTTGTAGGCGGGCGGCCCCACTCCTGAGACGATGGTGGACGGACTGAAGTCCGTACGCCATAGCAATGAGCCCCTAAGCTTGGCAACTTTGCACAACCATAATGCAGATACCCCTGATCTCCATCTTGTGCTCTTTCGTCTCTGGATTATTCTGAATGCAAACTGATATACCAATGATTTTAAAATATTTACTAAAGCAGGAACTATGGAAAAGTGAGAACTTCTTACATTGGTTGCAAATCATTTCTTTTAATGGCCAACTTTGGGTGACACAACAAAAATAGAGAAATTGGGAATTCATAATAAAAATATCACAAGTAGGCATGAAGGTGTAATACATACCCTAATTCAACAAGCTGTAATGCCATCACATTACTGATTCTGAAGTTAAGAAAACACTTGAAAAAAAATCATTTTGCAAGAGAGTAAAGAGGTCAGAGAAGAAATCGGTTAGTTAGTGAACTTTCTGCTCAGTCTTGCACCTAGGGCATGTTGTGTTACGACTATTTAATTATTATCTAGATAAGAGCAGAGTTGTTGTGATGTGAGACATCTGTGGCTTGCAAGTAGAAATCCCAAAGATGATCGTATTGAGTAAGAGTAGGCAATCTTAAAAATGTGCACTATTAGGTGTCCTTGGTGGTGAATAGAGCAGTGCTTGGAGCAAATACCTTTTATAAATGCATCATGAAAGTGGGCACAGCAACAGAAAAAACGACACAACGGCAAATTAGTGCAACAGTTCTGTCTTTTTTTGTGTTGTCCTAGTTTCAGCTTTGTATTTGTTCTTTCTTCTTGAGTTGATGTTGACTGTTCTATTTTGTTTTCCATATGTTTTGGTTGTGTTTTAGTTTTATTTTGTTGTTATGGAGCTTTGTTATTGAGAAGCGTTGTTGCATTGTGGTGTTGTGATGTTTTGTTGTGCATTTTGTAGTTTGTTTCTTTTTTGTTTTGTGTAGCACGACTTTGGCATTTTTGTGTTGCACTGTTGTGTTGTGTTATAGCGTTAGATTGTGTGGTGTTATGTTTTTGAGTTGTTTTGTGAAGCTGTATTGGTGCTTTGTATTGCATTCTGGCAGTGCTACTTTCTGTGGTCCACTGATGTTCTGCTGAGATTTTGCTTTATGTTATACTTATTTTGAGGTGTTGAGTTTGTATTGTGCTGTACCATGGTTGTATTGTCATTCTGTCATGATGCTGTGTTGAATTCTGTATGTGCAAATGCAAACTTGCATAGGGCCTGACCACAAGTTTGGAGGTGCGGCGCTGAGTTCGCCCGGCTGCCAAAGTGCCAAACCCGTGGTTGAGCCGACTCCCAGATTACAAGTATTTCTCGTGTCTGGTGTGCTTTTTTTTACGTTTCCACGGCGGTGCATCTAAAAATGGGCACCGCAATGGGAATGCCAAAAACAGTTCCTGCACAACAGGGACTGTTAAGTCCATGCCCTGCAGGAACCGGAGTGCATGCACACAGGGGGGCACATGTTGTGCCCCCCTATGTTCAGCCATATGGTGCTAGGCACCAGGGAGCCCTGTGGGGCCCCTTTGTTTCCTCAGCACCAGGGTGTTCATGGCAGTGGAATCGCCAATCATATTGCAGCTTCCTGCCCTCCGCAACGGAACTACGGTTCCCTGGTGGCTGTTGCGGGACAATGGCGGTCCGACCACCCTAAATGTACTAGGGTGTACGAAAGACCACTACCTCTGCGCTTCCATGAGTCTGGCAGTCCTTATACTTCCAGACTCCTAATTAGGCCCGTAGCTTTATATACCATACAACAGCTATTTACACTCAAAAGCCTAACCTTTTTTCTGGATCCTTCAAAAAATCAAAAACTTAATGTCTGTAAACACCACCAGTAAATACAATCTGTTTCTAAATGTGTTATCTCATGAAATTTCTAAAACTGGTGGAGTTAAAATACATGTTTTTCACAAGTACTTCTTTGCTTTTGCCAATATCAGTTTATGCATATTTTTTGTTAGTTTTCACATACTTCAGCTTCATTGGTATAAAGGAAAATAAATATGTATGAGTCAAGAGAGTTATAAACTTGATATAAATTGCATTTCAGAAAGCTGGTACATCTCCATTTGTCCCTAAATAAACGTACTTATAACTACTTCAAATGAAATGGAACACAATAGAAATATACTTACAGCTGAATATGTCATGGGTTTTAACTTTACCAAATACTAACTTATTTATCTATTTAATTAGTTATTTATTTTATGAAGTCTTTATATATAGTATCAAAATACTTATTGTCAATCCTTAGACAATCTGTGAATAAACAAAGCAACTGAGACTACTGTAAAGACATTGTGCTCTTGTCATCGGAGGTCATGGGGAGTTTGATGGTGTACCGTAATTCGGGCAGAGCAATTAGGGTTAGAGGCATAATGCAGCAGAGAACAAATGGGCTGATTACGATGCTGGTCACACAAACCTTCTGAACACCCTGGCCGTGGTCCGATTCCGACCAGTTGCCCCAGCTGTATTACGACACAGCCAGGCTGAACCGGGCAGTCAAAGTGTTCTCTGTGTAGACCGTGGTGGTCAGAGTAGCCTTCACATACTGTCAGAAATGTTGCCGATAGGGAATCTGACACCATCACGGCTGTGGTGCCACCACCAAGCAGATTATGTGTAACCTGTTGTACTGGAGGTGCCTTGTTGGTCGGTTCACAACTGCGCTAGACCGCCACCATGTCACCTCTGATGTTCACCTCATATGCAGCTAGCCATTGATGTAGTGTGGGGTAGGAGAAATTGAAATAACTACAACTACCATGAGGCCCTGTACCTCTAACTCTGAACAAGAGCCACCAGTGTTGACTGAACTCACTTGACAGCCATGTCACCACTGAGGTTCACCTCTCATGCAGTTATCCATTGGTCAGGTGTGGGGTAGGAGAGATTGAAATTACTACTTCTATCATGAATCCCTCTACCTCTAACTCTGAGCAAGAGCCACCAGTGTTGTTTGTCCATACTCATCTCACATGTATTTAGCCATTGGTCAAGTGTGGGCGAGGAGAGATTGAAATGACTACAACTACCATGAGGCCCTGTACCTCTAACTCTGAACAAGGGCCACCAGTGTTGTTTCTCTATACTCACTTGTCAGCCATGATGTCACCATTGAGGTTCACCTCTCACATGCAGTTCACCATTGGTCAAGTGTGGGGTAGGGGTGATTGAAATGACAACAACTACTTTAAGGTACTGTACCTCTAACTTTGAACAAGAGCCACCAATGTTGTTTGTCCGTACTCACTTGTCAGCCATGTCACCACTGATCCCCAGATCATATGGACTGAGCACTTTACACAATGCTAGGCTCAAGAGCATGTCTGCCTACTCAGCCTGAAAGTCCCCTGATCTCCATAACTGAAAAGAATGAGGCCTTGAGTGACACCATATCAACACCACACAATGAGGTGGCCCTACTCTCTCACTCCTCGATGTAATTCACAATTGATGGATACAAAACCAACAGGGAGGGTAGGATTATAATGGCAAAGGGTCGTGTCAGGGCGCATTCGTCCATTCTTTTTTAGCTATGCTGGGCGCGTTTGCCGAGGGGGATATAATTGTCATGGGGGACTTCAATTTAACATGGCCCTCTGGTGACAGCAGTAGACATCCCCATTAACAGGGAGTTTCCCGAGACCTCTCAAACAGGCTTTCAAATCCCTGGGCCTCCTGGATTCATTGAGGGAGGTGTATCCCTCGTCAAGCGATTACACATTCTTCTCCCACACACATCACACATACTCAAAATTGGATTATACGTTTTTAAGCCAGGCCTTTAGACAGGACATACAAGACGCCACTATTCTTCCAATATCCATTTCAGATAATGCACCAGTTGTGGTGACATTGGCTTGTGATACCCAACAACCACAATATCCCCGTTGGTTTTTCCCCCCTTCCCTAACACAAGAGCGCCTGTGGTGTGCCAATCTTAGGAAAGCAATCGGGGAATATTTTGAGATTAATAACCCTCGGTACACATCTCCAGCCAATAATTGAAATGTGTTTAAATCATATATTAGGGGTAAATGTAAAGCCATGTACTCCGCCTTTAAAAGACAGATAGCCTTGGAATGGACATTACTGAAATGGAATTACATGAAAATAGAGCAGGCACACAAGGTAAATCCGACATTAGCTCTCCAGCAGAAAGTCACTGCATCAAGGGGTAAGCTAAATGCTATATATTACAATATGGCTAAATTCACTCTTTGACAGAGCTCCTATTCACGGGGAAACAAAGTTGGTACACACCTGGCCCGTCAATTACGGACCAGCTCGCGAAAAAGAATATCTTGGGGATATACCCACACAGACGGCAACCTCTGAAACAGAGAAATCGCACGTCTTGAAGGACTTCTATGACAAACTATGCACTAGAGAACAAGTAGACCCCCAAATCCAGACACAATATTTGAACAATGTCCAACCTCCACAGGTCACTGAGGCCCAAAACGCGATAATGAGATAACCCATCTCTGCAGAGGAGGTGCGCAACGCTATTGCCTCTCTAAAACTTTCTAAAGCCCCCGGACCAGATAAACTCACAGCTCATTTTTATTCAACCTTTAGTGCTGACCTGGTTTCTCATTTGACGCTTCTATTAAGGCAACTTGCTACTCATGGATACCATTAGTTCATCTATGAATGAGGATTTGGTGACAGTTATCTCAAAACCAGGAAAAGATGCAAGCTATTGTAGCTCGTACAGACCCATAGCCTTGCTCAATTTAGACACGAAGATATATACAACGATCTTAGCATCCCTACTTGACTATTTGATGCCTGACTTGATGCATTCGCAAACAGCCTTTGACTTCCGGCTCACTACGGGCAGCTCAACAGGTTCAATCACTTACTCTCGAAACTACTAATTACCGGCCACATTAATAGAGCCTCCCCGCAGACTCATTTACACAACCGAGCAGCGGGATGGCGTTACTTTGAGCGAGGCAGTGTTGACAACTACGTAAGTACGGCATAGCCGTTTGGAGAACCACGGTTTCTACAGCATTCTGTGAAACCGCAAGCAATGTACAACATTTCTTTCCCTGTCTTTAATTAACAGAATACAGTGGCGACACCCTTCCCATCCATTTCAGAGGCTGATGTAGTATTGTCTCCTACATAATATAGTATGTATTTACCAGTGTATGTTTGTATCATTTACATACCCCTTTGCAATTAACCTAGTCACGAGCATAGAGTGTGTGATTTCTGTTTTATGTGTGTATGTCTCATTTGTCGATACTAATGTGTATCGTAGAAAATGCATGATATTTCTGCATATTTTCACTTCTGTATATAGCACAGAATCACATTTGAGAGCAACATAGTGAGTACTGAAGGGATCTTTTTCAGTCCTGATGAAGAAGACTTGATGCTTGGAAACATGTTGACTTACTAGGAGTATCCGCACATTGTAAGCAGGACATCTCCGAATCACCTTTTGAACAGGTCCAGCCTCGATGATCTATTAAAGTTTCTTAAGTCCATGAGGCCAGGTCCTTTTTAAATTCCCCTTTTTCATTCACTCCAGACCCTTCCTCTCACTACCCCTACACAACACATAGTACTGTAAGATCAGTGCTCCCGCGTAGTTGCAGGTCGTAGCACGCCCCGTCCCACAGAGGGACAGGAAGACCCCTAGGATGACGCATGACACCAAGGGCCCTTTGGTGTGTGAGGGGTATTTAAGCAAACACTGGGCCCGATTCACAGAACTAACTTAACCCCTTCAGTGCCCATGACGAGCTGGACTCGTCATGGGCCGCGGTGGCGCTGTGCCCATGACGAGTCCAGCTCGTCATAGACCCCGCCCGCTAATTCAACGGCCGGCACAGGGCGGGGAAAGGGGCGGGCACAGAAGGGGTTAAGACAAAAGCCTAAACTTACTACCATTTGGTATTCACAGAAAGCACTTACTCATTTTGGTATTCACAGAAGGCACTTACTCATTTCGGTATTCACAGAAGTGAGGAGTCTTAACTTTAGGACTCCTAAATGCCTTCTGTGAATACCGAAAGTCTTAAAATTAGGAAGTGAGTAAGTGTCTTCTGTGAATACCAAAATGAGTAAGTGCCTTCTGTGAATACGAAAATGGTAGTAAGTTTAGGATTTTGTCTTAAGTTAGTTCTGTGAATCGGGCCCACTGTGTGCATCCAATCCAGGATAGGAAACACACTTTCTTGACACAGTAAGACACTCTATCAAGAGAACCCCCCCTTCAAGGTGGATCCTTTTTTTTTTATTACAGATTCTTAGAGGAGGACGTATCCACCTCCAGTGTTCACGCAGGACACTACCTCTTCACTCCCTAATCTTGTTTTTTGTAGGATTCTGATCAATACCATTACAATCAATTGAAACACTGGGTACAGCAACCCCAATGCAGAGCAGCAGCCACTAGGGATCTCACCCCATACAACTATTTGGGACTACCAAAGTGACCATCTCCTTTCAATAGTCTCTGCTACTAGATACCCTATTCATGCCACAACCACGACATAAAACAATGTGGGAAAAGGTGCTACAGATGGACATACCAGAGAAAAAATGGACACATCTATGGAGAGATATTGCAAAATGTAATTACTCAATAGACATGACAGAAGCCCATTACAAGGTCATGTACGACTGGTATCTATACCCCACCAAGCTAAAGAAGATGTTCCCATACGTGTCAGACCACTATTGGAGGGGATGCGGTCTCCTAGGAGACTTTCGTCAAATATTGTGGGACTGTCCGATCATACGTCCATTTTGGAATGAGATCCTTGCACAACTTAAAATAATCCTGGGATACCCAATCCACAAGACCCCAAGCATTGCCCTACTTGGCCAAGGCGATGATAGTTAGAAATATGAAACTAAAGGGGACAGAGCGATTATATGGTTATGCTTGGACGCCACAAAGCAGACGTTAGCTGCTGCAGAGAAAAAAAAGGAAGCTCTAGTGCTGACTCAATGGCATGCACTGTTATGGCAGGCCCTCACCATACGAAGAATGGCAGATAATTTTGGAGATGATCTTAAAGCTTTTGAGTTTACATGGGGTCCTTTGGTGACATATTTTACAATGGGCCTTCCACTGATGACCTGCCCCAAAGGAACGAGAGCTCTCCATTTGTTCCAGTTTTGAAAAGCATGATGTCCCTCCCCCCCGAGAAAGTATTACACTTTGTTGGAGGGTCCTCCCATGATCCTCCATTCAAGATACCCCACAGATGTATATGCAGCCTTTAGGTACTCACTCACTGCTTAGTTTCTTTTGGTTAGTTACATTTTCATTTTAGTTTTACTTTTACAATCCTCCGGGACCTCAATCACCTTGCTGCACATAGTATGACATTTGCACTAAAGGGAGAAAAGGTGGGGGAGGGGGTGACTGAGGTTGTTCTGTTAATTCGGGAGATGTATATTCTGAGACAGGGTGGAAAGTGGAAATTGTAAATGTATATAATTCTCATGTACTAGGCCACTTTGGGCTACTGTTTAACTCTAACCCTGTATGTTGATGGTCTCTAACTGGATATAAATATGTATATGATTTCTCCACTGTCTTCTGTGCTATTTTTCAATGAGTAAAATCACTAAAAACTGTTTTGACTAAAACACCTGCTCCCCCATCCTAAACCAATCAATGCCACTGACAAGACAAAAGGGTGTCAGCAAAAAGGAGGGAAACTTCCCGCAACAGACCTACCTCTTTCCCACCACAACCCAGATATTCTAAATAAAAAAAGTAAAAGCCTGTAGTCCCCCTCCCTAAACCCATCACTACCCTTCAGGCGTACAATATTTTCCACATGGTCAAACTCAGCCCCCCAATTCCTAGATCAGCCCTCCCCATCACAAGACCAGCCCTCCCACAGACCCACCCAACCCTCCCAATCCTGACCCCAGCCCTTCCAAGGACAAACCCAGCCCTCCCGATACCAACCCCAGCCCACCCAAGTAACATTATAGAGGTGCATGGACTGACCACTAGATCCCTCTTCCTGGGGAAGATCCCCTGGCAGTGTTCTGGAAGGCAAGTTTGGTGGTACAGCAGTGTGCTGGCCCAAACAATAATCATTGCACTGGCCATTGGCCTTTGTTTTGGGACACCAAATTGTTGTCTCTAATTAAAACTTTCTTGCTTTTGAAGACCTTTGCCCTGCCATTGCTACTGATGCTAAGTGTTGTTATTGTATAACTTGGGATGTGTGACTACATTTTTATTTGTCTCACAATGAGAGCTGATCGATTTGCAGTGGTAAGTATAGTCAGAACTTGGGAAAAGGTATAGAATTACAGAGGCCGAGGGTCAATGTTCAATGGATGTTTATGTGGGATGAATTCCAATTGGGTCAGACATTGCAGTGGGTGGTATCTGCTATGGTAAGTATTGCATCTTTCCTTGGCCAATGTCCACATCCCTTGGCTTGCAGTACTACCTGAGATGTAGGGTGGATATGTGTTTAATGTGTGCAAAGTATGTATTTGTTTCTGCACACATGTGTGTTGTTGTATTGTCATACACATACAATTGGCACCTTGGATGCAAATGTAACCATTTTCCTATGTGCCCTTTCCACATATTTTTAAGAGATGTCTGACAACTGCTGTTGCTGCAGTGTTTTTCTTAAGCACATGCACATACACATTAGCCAATGTGCATGCCACTCAGTATTATTTGTCCTTGATATACCTCATGCCACAGGTCCTGTCCACATGGAGACTTTGAGGCAAGTGCAATATGAACTGTGGCCTTGGCCTGTAGCCTTCCATGAGTCCCCCTGGTTTGGGGAACCCAAATCTGAAGGGGGTCTTTTCATTGTGTACAATGGTTATTGCACATATCAGTAAGTCTCCTGAAGTGCGCAGTCTAGTTTTTAAAGGCCAGGATTTAGCTAAATACATCCTGGGGAGTTTTCCTGGACGCTGTCTCCCAGCCTTCTTTCACCAGACTGAGAGGTCCTCTCACAGGGTGCCCATACATTACCTCAAGGGGACTGAGCCCTAAGGACTTCTGTCGTACCTCCCTTTAAGCAAGAGAAGGCATGGTAAGAGGACGTCTCACTTATGCCTCATGGGTTCGGCTAGACCCTTTGATCATGGGTTTGGTTGAATCTCTCCACCAAACCATTACCTTGTGGGTGGTAAGGAGCGGTGAACTTGTAGGATACACCACACTCCTCCCACAGGGATGCCATATACTTAGATATGAAATTGGTACCCTAGTCAGATACCACCTCTCTGGGGAACCCCACGTGGGAAAAGATCACCATTAACACCCGGCCCCCCACGGGCACCATCGTTGTCCTGAGAAGGATAGCATCCTGGTACAGGGTGGCGTGGTCCACCAAGATCAGGGTGTACCTGTTTCCCATGGCTGTCTTGGGGTTCAGAGGCCCCACAATGTCCATCCCCAACCTCTTGAAAGGGTTACCGACAACCGAAAAGGTTGGAAAGGAGTGTTACACTTTCTCCCCCTCTTACCACTTGCCTGGCAAGTTTGGCAAGACCTCCAATGTGCATCATGCTGCCTTTGCATTTGGGGCCAAAAGAAGTGGGTGACAATCCTGTCAAAGAGTTTGTCATGCCCCAAATGTCCTGCCACAGGCACGTTGTGAGCCAAACCCAGTAAGAAGGTCTTAAAGCACCTTTAACATTTATTTAAGATTCCGTGCATTTGGAATCACAAACAAATCGTGTTCTACTTAGTGAAGAATTATGTTAATGCATTTTGTAAAAACAATGTGATGTAACATTGTTAGAAGTTCATGTATGAAGAAGCACAACCAATAAATGAAAAGTATAAAAATAAAAAACTTGGATTGTTCATAAAATTAATAGATTGAATTGTATTGTATTTAGAAAACAAATACTTTGGTAACATAATGGAGCCCACAGGCTTACGCAGCTGTGTGTATCATTTTCAGTACACCGAGTGGTGCACTATGGTGGTAGACAGTCAGTAATGGAGACGAGCAGGCTCTATCACGAGACAGCACACATAATCAGAATACAGTTTTGAGAATCAAGAAAAAGAGAGTGCAGTACAACACCTAGATTTATAATAGTTTGCACAAGTGGGCGCATTTGCCAGGTCGACATGGCAGTAAAAACTGTGGTCTGACACTGCAGTGGCACGTCTGAGACACCTTTGAAAAGCTACTTGTGTGATTGACACAAGCAGTGCTCCAGAACCACTAGTAGCATTTGATTTAGAGGCCCTGGCACACACAGTGCACTGAACTTGGGACTTACTAGTAAACATCAAATATGCCAATCATAGAAAACCAATCAAAACACAATTTACAGTAGAATCACTTGCACTTTAGTACTGAATAGCAGTGAAAAAGTGCGCAGAGACACTAAACCAACAAAAACGATGTCCAGCATACCATAAAAAATAGTTGGTCAGAAATCAAAGAGACGGGGGAAAGATGGCAGGTCTAACAGCACACATGTAGTGTTTGTGAAAGTGTGCCTGTACATTGTCAGTGACCTGGAAATTGAGGGTATCATGTAAATTTAATGGGAACATACATTCTGTGATTTTGCGGACAGTTTCTTACAAAATATGTTTGGACCAGGGATACAATGCCCTTATCCTTATCCACCATCTCATAGCTCCAGGGGTGGTGTATGTAGTGTTACAACCCCATGATTGATGTATCGTGTGGGATATAGTTGGATAGGAGAGGTTTCAGTTAGATGTAGATTTTCACCTGGGATGTTTTACCTGCCCACACTGAGACATACAAACGCTTTCTGTCTTCTATGTGGTGGTGGACTCGAGCAGTGTTATAAATTTTGTATTAAATTGTGTTTTTCTTGTTCTTCACAAAAGGACTTTGAGTGAGATGAGTGTACTGGGGTGGGTCTCTCACAGGGGCATGGCTGATATATATGAGGGCATGGCTGTGACTGACATACTGTCGCACACGTATGGTATTTTACTACATCTGTCATTGATCAACATCCAGATATGTGATACAACAAGTTAGATTGCACCTACAAATGCCAGTACTATTGGATTTGCCAATGACTGTTAGTTTATAGATATTGCAGCAACAACTGTGGCTTGAATGCATAGGAGTAAGATAATGCTTCAGTTATGACGTGACAAGACTGTGAATGGGCTATTACGAGTCTCTTTGCAGTTACATCTGCAGCAGTGGAAGAGGGTACTGCTGCAGAGTGCAATTTATGTCTCACCCTGAGGGTGAGGGAAGAATTGGAGAGTCTGATGGGACCCATCTCAGCACTTGCTTTTTCGACCAACCGGTGTAAGCCCAGGACCACTTTATGCCCTGCTGCACAACTGGCAATATTCGCTCTTTCCGACGGCCCCCTCATTTCCTTCTTCTCATGATATGTGTATTGATTGGCAAAATGTCTCTGCGTGATTATTTGTGAACAGGATGTTGACACCCTCCACTCATGCTGACCAAGCTACGCCTCTGTTTTCCATGGCAGGGCATCAATTTGGTGAGGACTCTATGTACATGGATAGGTGTGTCACTTATTGGAGGTTGCATCCACGTCAATTTCGACTTTGGGAATCATCGAGCAGCATGATGAGTGCAATCGGCTCCATGGTAGCACATAACGTGAAGAGCTGTGTGCTAGTGAGGGTCGGCCTTCTGTACCTCCCTTTTCACCAGGTCTGATGAGGTGGTTGGACCTCCATGGTCTGCTCGTCGGAAATGCACTTCGTAATTGGGCAGGCGGTTTGTAACTCCGGCCCGCTCTCCAACTGGCTCCATTGGCCCTTTCTGAAGCTACTGGGGTCTAAATTTCCTGGCGGAGTCAGAAGGCCCGCAGCGGTCGGATTCCTGTGTATACACATGCATCATAATCCAGTGTTTGGAGTGACTGCTTCCGATGAGACTGCGGCGGTTCGACTGTCCACGACAGGACTGCAGAAAACGGGTCGACCGCCAACGTAATGAGGCCCAAAGATCCTGCTGGCAACAACAAATTCTCCCCATGGCCAGACGCCCGTAGTATAAGCAGACCCCTGTTGGCCAGAGATGAGCTGAAGAGCTGGATGCTGTGCCAGGAGGAGCCAACACAGTAGGCCTCATGCACCAGATGGGGACCGTTCAACTTGGGGGTACAGTGACCAATACTGGAAATGAGACAGAGGAGGGAGTTGCGTAGGCCAGATTGTGTGTATGGTACAAAGTCTGCTGGCCCCATGAAATGTATTTATTTATAAAAAAATACTATCTTTGTGTGTCTGCCTATGTATTGTGACTTTGTTGCGACCTGATTTGCATAGTGTTCTGAATATGCAAATTTTTCTCCAGACCCTAACGCCCATGCATGTCTCACCTACACTTTTTATTTCTTAATCCTAATTCTTTGTTTGTCCTGGAGACATATACATTCTTTCTGGTGCAAAAAGGCACATTTCTGAGGTTGTTCGTTACCCTCTTGTCCCTCTCTTGCTTCCATCCCTTGCATAATGAGGCAGGCATGCCACTTTAAACCTAATCACCATTTAGTCTGCCAAAATAAAAAGCCCCTCCCCCACCTTTTTTATTTTTATTTTATCTTACACCAGCCATACCAGCCATGTGCATGACCGGAACTGCAACTCCATTTTTTAAAAATTGCAAGGAAGAAGGTGGAAGTAGTTCATTAGCATTATAGCAGGATGTGGAACACTGTGGGGCATGCTTCCCACCTTTTCAAGCATTGTGGTGTGAGGTCAAGAGTCACTGTGGCGATGGGCCATACATAGCTGTCTGTTCCATGAGAAGGTGGCATCTGACAGGCCCAAAGGTGCTGGGTCTGGCACTTCCAGGTCAGAGAAGGCAAAGTGGCATTGTGGGCAAACTGTTTTCATGAAGGAAATAGCGAGACTACCCAGTGGATCTAAAGGCAGAAAAGACGCAAGTAAGTTGCTCTTTAGAGTGCATTATTTAATACACGTCTTGAGTTGGCAACACTGTTTTTTTATTTGTTCATCTATTGTAATGGTGTCTTCTTTACTGGTGTATTTTCTCAGCTAATGATTCTTTATTTTGAGCTTTGTGAGAAGAGAAGGAAATCTTGTTTAGCTCCTTCTCCACCTCGGAACTTATTCCAGTAAAGAAAAGATGAACTAGCAGGTATGCAGGTCCTCCCCCTAATGTCTCTGCATTGATGTGGGCTGCATAGGTGCAGGACATGATAGAAGCAGCAGTGGCCAAAAGTTTTTCAGAATAGAAAGAAAAGCAGATAAGACAGAAGGTGCAGTGGATCTCTTTCCCAGGATTATTTATCCCTTTCAGAATCAGATATTTCTAGTACTTCGTCATCTGGACAGAATATTCATAGAGAGAGGAAATGCCAGAATTATTGGAACTTAAAAGGGGCAGCCTGAGCTTTCCTAAATTTTCTTCAACAGACAATCAAGAGAAGTTGTTCCCTCAGAATGAGAAGACTTCTTTGGTGGCTCAGCTTGTCCATAAAAAGATCAAGGGCTTAATTTGTGGGGAAAGTAAAGGGGTGGCTAAAGGAATTATGCTTAGGTTTCTGGGGGTGAGCATCCGAAAAGTTTCAGCACTCTGTCCATCATCTCCTCGTGTTTGCTTTGATCGCCTTAAGGTGGCAGGGTATGTCCAGACATGGGTCCCTTTCTTACTTTGCCACTGGATTCAAACTTGCCTGGCTGATGAGGGGTGTTACCCCGAAACTGGTCCCAGGATGCTTGTTTCTAGTTCAGCAAAGACCTGGCTTGGCAGGCCGGGCTGGACCGTTCTCATGAGGCACAGGGTCAAGACTGATTTGCATATTGCTGGGTCTGAACTGAAGTGGCAAAGTGAGCTAAAGAACAATGATGGATTCAACCCAGATCTGTGACTGTGAGTGAGGGTCTGAAAGGTTTTAGCACTCCGTCCATCATCCCCTTGTGTTTGCTTTGTTCACCCTAAGTTGGCAGGGTATGCCCAGACGTGGTCCCTTGCTCACTTTGCTACAGGATTCAAGCTAGCCTGGCTGATGAGGGATGTTACTCCAACACCGGTCCCAGAATGCTTGTTTCCGGTTCTGGGAAGACCTGGCTTGGCAGTTCGGGCTGGACTGTTCCCATGAGGCACAGGGTCAGGACTGATTTGCATAAAGCTGGGTCTGAACTGAGGTGGCAAAGTGAGCTAAATAACGATGATGGATTCAACCCAGATCTGTGACTGGGGTGAGTCTCTAAAACGTTTCAGCACCCCATCCATCATCTTGTGTAAGTTTCTTCGGGAACCTTATCCATTAGAAGAAAGGGAGGAGGTGCTTGCTCATACTATGAAAGTGGATTCTATTGTGGCAACATTGATTGGGTATACACCAATACATCCAGATGACTGTTCTCTGACCGATGAAGTAGACTAGAAGTGTACAACAGTCTTAAAAGATTCTTCACAGAGAGAGAATCTATGACTTAAAGTTGACATTGACTAAGCCTACGAGCCTCAGGCCTTCGTTAAAGATTTTGCAGCTCTTTCAGTTGCAATTGAAGCGGGCACGAACTGCTCAGACTTGTTGGTTCATATGGTTTTAGACAGAAGAAACCTGTGGATGTGTGACTGAAGGGCAGAAGCTACAGAGAAATCTTTATTTCTAAAGATCCCTGTTGATGGAAAGATATTGTTTGGTGATCTGTTGAATGTCCTGATCACCAAGGCCTTTAAAGATAGGAAGTACACTCTCCCCTATAAGTGCATACCTTCAAGTTCCTACAAGACTTGAGACCGTCAAGCGAAAGTCCTACACTATCCTTCTGTACTGCCTCCAGTTGTGAGTGGGCAAATCATTTTGTGGCAAGACAGCATCAGACTGGTGGGTTTTAGAATATCGTCAAGAAAGGCTATTGTGTAGACTTCTCAAACTTCCACCAGATTCAGGGTTCACCCTTAGTCCTTTCTCCAAAGATCCTACCAAATGGAAAGCTCTGGGGCAAGTGCCATGCACTCTGTTGAAAAAAAGTAGCATTCATTCTTGTTCAAGAGATCGGACAAAGGATATTATTTCATCCTATTTTCCTCCTAAAATGTTTGGGAAGTTCAGGCAGGTCCTGGATTTCAAGAGACTGAAAATTTGGGTAAAGACTATTCATTTCAACATGGTGATCTTCCACAGCACCATTCTCTTGGTCCATAGTCAGGATTTCATGAATGCGACAGACCTTCAAGATTCGTATCTGCAAATTCCAATTAATCCAAAGCATCAAAACCTTTTGCGATTTACATTAGATCGCCTTTACTTTCAGTTCAAGGTTCTACTTTTTAGACTCAAATCGGAACCAAGATTCTACCCCAAAGTGTTGGCATAATTGGTAGCTCTCCTTCATCAGTAGAAAATATTTTGGCTCCCATTTCTGGATGACTGTCTGATTAATTCTTCTTCAAGGTTACAATTGCAATTTCACAAGGTGCGAGTTCTATCATTGTTAAAGAACAATGGTCCCTAATCAACCTGAAGAATTCAGAACCAGTTCATACATCAGACAGACCTTTCAATAGGGCAAGGATCTGTACAGTTAAAGGTCAGGTAGTGTTACTATAGGAGAGTGTGATAAAGCCATAAGCTTATACTTTGAGTCTTCTCTCTCACTCATCCCCAACAACAACATTTTGGGTGCAGTCACAGGGGGACCTGGCAGCAACAATTATTTTGATTCCGTTGACCAAATTTTATCTTCACAAAGTCATAGTGCACATTTAGGGACACTGAAATCCAGCATCACAAGACCTGTCTCTTCCTACTCCTCTGATGCAGGTGGTCCAGAAGGAACTACAATAGTGACTGGACACTCAGGGCCTGATTCACAAAGGTAAACTGAGACGAAAGTCTAACTTTATGACTTTCGGTATTCACAAATGGCATTTACGAAAACTAAAGTAAGACTTTTGTCTCAGTTAAACTTAAGTTTGGTCTTAAGTTTGACAGAGACCAAAACTGTGACAAAAGTCTAACTTGACTACTCGTAAATACCCATTGTGAATACCGAAAGTTGTAAAGTTAGACTTTCACCTCAGTTTACCTTTGTGAATCGGGCTCTCAGAGCCTATTGAAAGGATCTTCCTTTTTCTCCCCCACACTCTGTATTAATTGCAACAAATGCCACTCTATTTGGCTGGGGAGCTTGAATGGATTGTTACCAAACAATGAGCTTTGGTTTCCATTTCAGAGTCTCAGATCATCCAGCTGGAAGCAGTTGAAAGCCATTCACTTAGCCCTTTTAGCCTTTTCCCAGCTTCTGCGGGGAGGTTAATTCCAATCAGGACAGACAATATGATTTTAAAGTTTTATATAAACAAACAGGGGGGATGAAAATACCAACCCTTTCCAAGATATCAGACATGATTTTTGCCTGGGCAGGACTGAATGAAGTTTCAATCTCAACAGCTTATATCTAGGGGATTTGAAATTAGATTGTGAACAATTTAAGTAAGTCCTTTCTGAGAGCTCAGGACTTTCATTTACACCATCAAACACTTCCCCTGATTGTCAAAGATTACTGGAGATGGGTAATTAATCTGTTTGTGTCTCCTCTCACTGCTCAAGTAGAAAAGTTTTGCTCATGAGGGAAGGAATAGGAGTCTGCAATGTAGATGTACTCTTGTCAGTGGCCTCAGGGTCTGCTTTATGCTTTGTTTCCGATCTAGCTATTTCTCTGATTCCTAGTCAGGGTGAAAAGAAAGAAGACATTTGTGATCTTGATTGCTCCAATGTGGGCTCACTCTGGCTTGTTCTGAAAACCACGGGGGAAGGGTAATTTAATTCAACTACCCACCTATCCATCTCACCTAGTATTTCTGGTATTTCATAAGAAAACATTGGCCTAGCACAAATTAGTGGCCTGGAAGTTAAAAGATAGGTTGAAGAGAGAAAAGGTTTTCAAACAAAGTGGCTAAACCCCTTCCAGCATCCAGCCCGCATCTGCTTTAAGATCTTATTCCAAACATTGGGGATCTTAAATTAGGTGGTGTACATCTAAGTAAATGGCTCACCGGTATACTTGGTCCACATCCTTTCTTTTTTCCAGAATGGTTTTCACATCTGGGTGAAAGTTTCAAACCTGACGATCCAGTAGGCGGCCATCTAAGTTTTCAGGGAAACCTGGAATAACATCTTAGATGAGTAGCACAACAGCTTTTTAGAGAGTTTAATAATTTCCACCCTATTTCTGTAGCCAACTTCTTGAGATTTTTCTTACATTTTGAAATACTTGAAAGAGCCTCTGAGTCAATGGACATAAAACTTTGACAAATCATTTTTTCCTTGTAGTGGTCACTTCGGTGAATAGACTTGGTGAGTTGGGCTCTCTACCATTTAGAAATACTTTCTGCTAAATTTTAGAGGATGGGGTTAGACTACACCTAAATCCAGTGTTGGTGCTGAAAGTTAGCTCTCCTCTTCCTAAGGATCAGGAGGGGGTTTTGCCTCAGTTCTTTCTTGATCCTAAGTCAGAGGAAGAGATCAGTCTTCCCAATTTGGATATAGGAAGGGCTATTCTCATATATCTTAATAGAGAATCCTTCTTCAGAGCACCTGGCTCTATTGGTCAACTTAGGACCAGTGAAGAGGGTTGAGAAGCGATCAACTTCTTCACTTAGTAGATAGGTTAGACCTCTGCAATTCTTGGCTTACAGGGCAATGGGTCATCCGGCACTCTTTGGGGTTATGGACAGGTCCACAAAGGGATGTGTGTCTCTATAGCGTAGGGTCAGAGGTTTCCATTTGAGAAGTTTGTGGGGGGCCACCTGGTCTACTCCATGTACATTTAGTAAGCATTACTTAATTATGCAGGAGTTGGATACTAAGGATATTTTTGGTTCCAATGCAAGGGGAAAGTGAGGGGGGTCATGCCTCAATCATATGCCAATAATTGATTTACAATGAATCCTACTCCCTCATTTCCATCTATTTCCCTCCCTCCCACCTATTTCTTTCCAGGTCAAGTTGCATCTTTTGGCTTGGTATTAACAGGAAATGTTGAGAAAAAGGCTTTATATTTTCCCAGACTCAGTGGTTATTGGGTTCATGGAGGCATGCCTGCCTCATTATGCAATGTATGGAAGTAATGGAGTAGGATTCAGAGTAATTCAATTACCAGTGAGTAATTAAGGTATTTCTACTTCTCCCTAAGTTTATAAATACCAAGAATTGCCTTGTCAATGAACTGAAAAGGAATCTGGTTCCAAAGCTTAGCCCGGAGGACCCTAATAGAGTAATTCCATTGGCGGGTCCTACTCAAGCCACGGACGCAGAGCAGGCATTGGTTTCTGACAGAAGGGAGCTGGAAAGCACAAATATTTGTGACTCATAGAAAGTTTTATGATGAATAATATATATGTATTTAAATTGTGCACTCTGTTCAAAAGGTAGCCAGTGGAGCAGTCTTCTGAAAAGCAGTACAGGGTTGAATTTAAGTAAATGAGAAATGAGTCTAAATGCCCTGATCTTCACTTTTTAAAGTATCTTGTGGCTGCCAGCCCAAGGTACCGGCTATTACAATAATTGAACTTTGAAAAGATTCCTCAGATGGAAGAAATGGCAAGGCAATTCTAAGACTGCATAGATATCGTTACCTTAAAGTTTACAAAGATGATGGCCGTCTGTTTCTGTACTGTGTGTAGATAATTATGCAAGTTTGTTTGAGAAGTAGGGTAAAAAGTATTAAAACAGATGATTAACTGCTTGTCAAGCAATCAATCAAATAAATCTTTATTCGGATAAAAATATCCATCAAAGAATGTTTGTCATCAGCATATGAGATTTCTATATAGCCAATTTGTTTAATACGTTTTGACAAGGGTTGAATGTTAATATTAAAAAACAGTGGAGACATTGAAGACCATTGTGAAATCCCTAGGTAAACTGCTGCACCAGCATAACTGAAAGAGGCTACCTTCACCACCAGCAGAACTGGAAGAGGCTACCTTCACCACCTGGGTTTGTCTTTCTTGGGAAGATTTAAACCAATGCAAAGCCATGCCAGGTATATCAGCTTCACTTATACAGTTGACCAAAACGTAAATATCAAGTACAGTCAACCCTGATATAGCACCCTTGTTTAGGATAAGCCTTATTCCATGACTAGAAGCATGGATGTTTCCATATCATTTCTAGAGAGGATCCAAAGTACCAATTATCTAGACTATGTTTTTTCTTTTTTTTAGAACGTTGTTTGCCAACTATTTTTTCCAGAGTTTTTCCAAGGCAGGCAAAAGGGTAATGGACTGGTAGTTTGCTATGTCCTAAACATTCAGAGTGTATTCTTTAACAGGAGAGAGACTGTTCTCTTCTTCAGTGCTAAATGTACTACCTGGGTAGATAAAACAGCGTAAAACATTTCTAGATACAGGAGAAGACCGAGGGGCTAAGTAACTTCCAGATGTGAGTGGGACATATATCCCTGAAAGAGGCTTATTTTAATTTTTTTAATAGTTTCTCAATTAATTTTTGTACCTGGGATAGTGAAGAAAGACCAGGCAGATTTGTGTTCATTTAAATCAGTCTGTCCACTTATATCCCCAAGATTTCCAAATTAAATATAAGGACAACTTATCATATAACTCTTGAGAGGGGTTTACAGAATTGTTAAGGGAGGATGGATTCACAAAGGAGTGGAGTACTGCAAAAGGGATTTTGGCACATTTCTAGCTTCAACAGTAATTGGCTAAAGTAATTTACTTAAGTTTTGCAAATTAATGTTTTTAAGCTCTGTAGCTTAATATTACATAATGATCAGATATCTGAGAAGGTGGGCCCACTGAGAACCCTCTGCCATCCCTTAAACTCTTAGTGGCATAATGGTGAATGCAACAACACCAACATAGAGATTAGGGGACAACAAGAACAGGGAAGTAGAAATAAAGGCGAAAAAAACAGGACTGGATGTTCTTGGATTGGAATTGTCTTGGTACGGAGAGCAAATTCTCTTTCTCAGAATACGTTGTGTGGCAAGAGGAGAGCCAACTAAGGCAAAGAGGAAAGCTGTTCTCTGCTGGATCATGCAATGATATGCCTTTGACAGACCAACTACCAGGCAAAACTCCCTAGATGGCAGGGCAAATAAAGGTAACCAATGAGAAGGAAGCACAATCAGAGGCACAGCAAAGAACAGGAAATATGAGTACTAAGGGCAGGAAGAAAACAAGTCCTAAACTGAGAGAAACCATGAAGGAAGGAAAACAAAGAAAGTGTGGGAACAAATATAAGCGTAATCTCAAATGTAAGTAAAAGAGAGCCTCAGCAACAATGCAACACACTTCCAGGCACCTGCCTTCTGTATAAAAGCTGTTAAATACTGAAGCTACCGCCCAAAACCCTGGAAGTGCTCAACATAACCACAAAGTGGGGAGCTAACCTGAAACTAAGTATGTGGTCTAGTTGCCATAGACAAGGAGTTTCCAACTCTCTGTCCTCCTAACTTGCAACTTCTTTCCTATCTTGAAATGTGCATGCTGTCTATAGATCTTCCTAATCCTGACTCAAATATCAGATCAGCTGCACTGTATGACCTCAAGTATCTCCATTCTGATTGGCAGGTTTTAAGTTACTCTCTTAATAAACTGATCAACATAACATGAGAAATTGGACTGTTGATTGACTCAGGTGTTAGCCCTGGTCAAGCAACATTCACAATCCCTTTTGGGGTAAACCATAAAAAAAAAGTCACTAAATGAATCTGTGCTTAACCCTAGCACAAATATAAGCCAGGCTTAACTTAGAGTCAATGTGCAAAGTATTTATGCAGCACACAAACAGAAATAAAGTGAAAACGCAACACAAAAAAAACCCCACACCAATTTAGAAAAATATTGAAAATATTAATAAATTATTTGACACCAAAAACACAAACCAAAGTTACAAGTTTTTAAAGATTTTAGGGAAAATAGCACCAATAAGCACAAAGCGCAAACCATGGATATCTGGTAGTGCTGGACAGGGACAAAGTTACAAGTTCAGGCTGACCACAATGGAGTGCAGGTCACTAGATTAGTCCAGCTGAAAGTTTAACTTCTCAAATGAGTGCCAAGAGTCCCGTTCGAGTTGGAGGGGGCCAAGAGGAGGGAGGGCATTGTGGGAGGCTGCCGGAGAAGTGCGAAGAGCAGGCCAGATGTTGTGGATGGGCATTGATGGAGCATTGTTCTGACAGTCCCTGTGAGCAACTGAAGCTGTAGCCTGAAGATGCGGCTGTTGGTGCTTCAAGTTGATTGTCGGCATGGGTGGTGAGGACTTGGTGCAAAGACGCCCAATTGTGGTTCAAAGGAGCCCAAAAACCTCAATACAGCTCTGAGGCCACACCAAGGGTCCAGGACCTTTATGGCACCACTTTGGGTTCAGGAACACGCTTCAGCTGGGTGCATCTGCTGGTGCAGAATGTTGTGGAGCCTTTTATGTCCCTGAGGCGCAGATAAGGAGGCCAGCAGAATGGGCCTTGAAGTCACTCTCGTAGCCCTGGGATCAAGATAAAGTTACAAGTCCAATTCTCCTCTCCCAGACAAGAGGACAGCAGGGTAGCAGTACAGCAAAGCAGCAGTCCAGCGGGCCGTAGTCCAGCAGAGTAGCAGTCCTTTCAGCGGCACAGCAGTCCTTCTTCCTGACAGAGTCCACAGGTCCAGAAGCATATTGAGGAGTTGGTATCTGAGGCCCCCTTTTTATACCCTGGTAACCTCCTTCTGAAAGGTGGGAGAAGCTTCTAGATAGTGGCTTTGAAATGCATGGAATGTCCTGATTTCCCTGCCCTGGCTCCAAGCTGGCTGCAGTGACAGTGTCTGAGGGCAGAGCACTCCCTATTCAGTTGCAAGTGAGGCTGTGCTCAGCTCCTGCTCCTCATCCGATCAGTAGATGGCCCATTAAGGCACACCTAATCCCTCTAATATATGAATGTCTTGGAAAAATTCACAAAGACTTACTACTAGTTACAACCAGTCAAGACAGGCTACAGGCACAAACGGGCTAAGGGCAGAGAAATACTAGCTTTCTAAAAGTGGCATTTTCAAAATTGGAGTCAGAAACCAAACTTTACTATTAAATTGGGCGTTCCATCACAATTCCAAATATATCAAACATGACATAGTTACCTGCTACCAATTAGAAATTACTGCATATTTAATGTAATAAGGAATCCTTAATGTTATCCTATGGGCAGGGCAGACCTCACAGTAATGAAAAATGAATTTAAGATATTTTTACTACCAGAACATGAAAAACCAGAAAGTACATGTCTACATTTTTCATTACACACCTGGGTGCCCAATGGGCTACATGGGTCTACTTAGGGATGACATATGTAAAAAGCCCTAAAACAGCCCCCAAACCCCTGCCCTGACACCTAAAGCTACCCCCTTCCTCCTAGAAAACAATCCTCTCAGCTCTAGCCCTAAATGCTACGCCAGCCCAGAAAACTACCCCTAACTCCCCCAGCCTTGAAAACTACCCCAAACCTCCTGAGACCTGAAAACTACCCTGACCCTCCCACCTCAGTCCTGAAAACTACTCTGACCCCCTCAGCCCTGAAAACAACCCCAACTCCCCCAAAACCATACAAACCACACCCCCAAAACCCACCCCTGTCCCTACCCTTCTTACCTCACCATGTTGCATCCTCTCCCAATCTTTTCTGCTTCTGCCAGCCAGCAGCTAGACCGCACACTGCCTTGACCACTCATATTCATGGTTAAGGCATAAGTGTGGTTATGGAAAGTCTTTACTGCAAACCAACTGAGAGGAATACCCTCCTCTCACATTACGATCCCTATAGGTCTCACAACCATGTGGCCAGTTTAGAAGGATTGGCATAATTAAAAACACAAAACAAACTTGTTTTGGGAAGCCGAAAAACTAACTAATAAACTATTATCTAGAGGCTACCAAAGGCATCCGGTTAGATGGTCTCTAAAAGAGTATGGTGCTGTACTAAGGACACTCTGCTGTAATCATAGACCAAAGATACAATGCAAAGATTTATATGTGTGGCTCCATTCTCCCCAGCAATTAGTTCTATTTCCAAATACATTAAGAAACAGTGGAAGGTTTTGGCAGTTGGGTACCACGCATTGGATCCTCCTATGTTTGTGTTCAAATAAGATATCAAGTCATTACAGTAATACCTACACCTGAAAAAGGATGCAACTCTAAACAACTACTCAATAAAGAAGAACTCAAATGGATTTTGAAGCGCTTTTAAACATCATGAAGACTGGACCTCTCTCATGTATTTACTTTATGTACATGCTACCATGTAGGCATGGGCTTTCTTGTTCTTAAGTTTCAATATTTATGAGTAATTTTTTCTATATATCATTTTGCATTTTCCTGCTTATGTTCTTCTGTTTCCTTACTTCATGATCTATTTTTGGCACTTTGTATTGGCCCTACTGCTAATATTTTCATATTCTCAGTACTCGTTTTAACATGGCTGTCCCTCCCATTTGCTGTCTAAAGATACTTTTCACTACACATCAGCCTTTCAAGACACCTTTCAACCTTTCAATATGGTGGCCCTCTCTCCCATTCGCTGTCTAAGCATACTTTTCACTATATCACAGCCTTCCAAGATGGCCGCCACCTTACATATCCGCTTTCCACTCCCATGTTCTTTTATTTCACAATCCTGGAACACATGGCTGGCAAATTGTTAAGACCCCCTGGTAAGCGCTTGTGTTAATATAAAAAATATCCAGAAAAGATTGATTATGAAGAAATATCCACATTGGCAATGGCTGAGTCCTGTGTGGAAAGCAGCTTGGCAGTCCATTTTGCGAAGGTTGCAAGTTCCACAAATTCGGTGCATCAAGAGGAAGTCCACTTCCTGTTTGGGTTCTCGGTCTAGTTGTTAGGACTCGAGACTCCCAAACAGGAGTAATGCGCCTGCGCGAGCTCCGCGCCACGCACTTCAACTGATTTCAGTCAGGAGCCACTGCGTTTTCCCGAGCTCTGACTGAATTCTCTTCATAGGAAATATCTGCAGTATTTAGTCAGGAGAGCTCTAGGACCATTGCTTCTCACGACGCTACTTAATAGAAATTAAGCGTCTGGATAAAATTGAGTTGTTTTATTTTCCTTCTCCTCAGAATTGCCGTTTTCTCCCAAGAACTTTGACTGCTATTAATAGGAGATTGCTTCCAGTTTCGTGGAGCTCGAGTTGTGGGTGAGAGAGAAAACTTTTGTGAAGAGAAGTTTTCTCCAGGGTCCAAGTAAGTTTTTTCTTTGATGTTTGAATGCGCGCATCAGCATTCTTATTAATCCTTCAGCAAGAGGCGTAGAGTATTCAGAGACTTACAGCAATGTACAGCAATTGAGGCAACGTTATCGGCTAAACGAATTCCTCAGTAAATTGCATGCAGCATATGAAGCCAGTCAGCAGCGAGCAGTTACTATGGCCAACCAGCTGAGTACCGTTTTCTAAGGCCAAATCATCAGAGTGCAGTGTTCAAGAGACTCAGGAGTTTAGAGCAGCGTACTGTGTCACCAGCTTCAAGCATTCCTTGTAGATGCCACGATATTCAGCTTGGAATTTCAAGAAATTATATAAACAATTGAATAGTGTGAGAGACAGTATTGTGAGAATTCATCTGCAACTGAATAGATAACTTTTAAGCAGTTCTACGTAGAACTCCATTTATACCAATTTTCGAAGGAGTTCAGTTAATAACTGCATTCAAAGCACATAATGTGTTTGACCAGAGGTTCTTCCAATCAATCAAAGAATACACACACTATTCATTAGAGAGGAGCTTCCCCCTCAGTGTAAAAAGGTAACTAGAGATAGAGAATTAATAAAATATAAGGTCAATATTGAGTTAGGGGCAACAATAATTATTTGTGCTTATTTACAGGTGCCAGAACAACATTGAGACTGAAGACCATTACCTGAGGCAGCCTCTCTTGTTTGTCTTCCCACTCCCCTTTGCCCCGAGCTGGGCCTAGTAGCAGTTTTATCACCTTAGACTGTTGCAGGATACAGTTAGGGGAATTGGTGGATCTGTCATCGGCTTCTGAGGGGATCGCAAATCTAGATTTGACAGATTGAAGTGCCCACCCTCTTAATTGAGGAAATAGATCTCCTCCCGAGCAAGTTGGCAGAAGGGCTAGATTTGAAGGCCTTAGCAACTATTCTAGATGGAATGCAAAAACAATTGAATGATTCTGTAGAAGAGAATAAGGCCCTAAGAGCAGAAGTTAGAAGAACTAGTCAAGAGTCAATTCAAATAGGACAGAAATTAGAGGAACTTACATCTGGGTCTGGTTTTAAGGGTCCTCAAGTTTTTGTAGGTAACCAATCCTCCCCAGAAGTCGCCACTCAAGTCATACATGCAGTTTCTCCGATCATTCCATTGGCCCCGCCAGAAAGATTTTGTGGGGTTCCTCAAAAGGCACAAGTATTTCTAACCCAGTGTTCCCTACATTTTTTGTGTAGACCAGTAATTTTTTCTGAGGATCAATCAAAGGTGGCATTCATGCTGTCTTATTTGACGGGTGATGCGGCTGCGTGGTCGTTGTCAATGGTAACTAGGAATGACCCATTGTTGTTTAATTTTGAGAACTTCAAGATAGAATTTTTAAGAATATTTGATCGTAGGTCAGCATCTCAAGCCACTGACAATGAGTTATTGGAGTTGATGCAAGGGAACAGAGATTTAGTGAGATACATCACTCACTTCAATAAATTAATAGTGGAAACTAATTGTCCAGAATCCAAAAGATTCGCAATATTTTATCGAGGCCTAACAGATGAGTTAAAGGATGTTCTAGCACAAATTCCTAGTAGACCCTTCGAAGTTTCTGAACTAATCGATTTGGTATTGCAATTTGATCGTCGAATCAGTGAGCGACGCAATGAAAAAAGAAGAGAAGGCTGGCCGTTCCTGCCTTGCATTGACCAAGCAAGAACTGAAACTCATCGCTCCTCAGAATCCCAAGCCAATGATGAGCCAATGCAGATTGGATCAATTCGTGGTCCTTTAACGAAGGAAGAGAAAGAAAGACGAACATCCAGTCAATTGTGTCTGTATTGCGGACAAGATGGGCACTTCGTGAAAGAGTGTCCGAAAAAACCAAAGACTTCTCAGCTGGTAAAAGGTCGGCTCCACCTGTAGACGGAGTTGCACAGGTGGGAGCGAATATCAAGTCAGCTCCAGACTCCCAACAAATTGCAAACACATTGAAGGCTTCAGCACCTCATCTTGTAGTAACATTCACCGATAAGGTCCGAGATCTGGTGTTACACAGACTATCTGTGATGATTGATTCAGGTGCCACAGGGAACTTCTGTGATATAAAATATGCACAGCAGGTTGGCTTTAGATTTGAGAAGAAACAAGTATTGGAAGCCGCACGAGCAGTAGATGGAACCAATCTCTTATCTGGGCCAATCACTCATGAAACAGAATTGTTACGCTTATCTGGTCTCAATGGGCACTCTGAATTGATTACCTTTAATCTCATAGATGCCCCCCAATTTCAGTTAATACTGGGTTTACCCTGGCTCTCAGAACACAATCCCAGTATCGATTGGAGTCAAAGAACTGTGCAAATGATTTCTTCTTATTGTAAAGAAAACTGTTTCCAAGAACAAACTCATGAACGCAAGGAATCGCCAGCTAAGAAGTTAGCAAATTGCCCTGTCATCATTTGTTCTCTAGAAACTGAAAAGATTGCATCTGAATATAAAGAATTAGCTTCAGTGTTTGACAAAAGAGAAGCAGAAAAACTTCCCCCCCACCGCCCTTACGATTGTAAGATTGAAATTGAGCCGGGAGCCATACTACCATGCAGCAGAATCTACGCGTTAACTGAAAACGAGAATCAATACCTCAAAACTTATCTGGATCAGTATCTTGCAAACATGTTCATTCGCCCATCTCAATCTCCAGTTTCATCCCCTTTATTTTTCATTCCTAAAAAGGATGGCGATCTCAGAACCTGCATCGATTATAGGGCTCTCAATCGGGTGACCATAAAAAATTATTACCCCTTACCTTTGAGTTCCGTATTGCTAAACCAAGTCAAAAATGCCAAGATCTATACCAAATTGGATTTGCGGGGAGCATACCATTTAATTCACACAGCCCCCGGAGACAAGTGGGAAACGGCTTTTCGAACTCAATATGGCCTTTTTGAGTACCAAGTAATGCCGTATGGGTTGTGTAATGGCCCGGCGGCGTTTCAACATTTTGTCAATGATGTGCTAAGAGAATTCTTGGATAGAATTGCAGTGGTCTATATTGACGATATATTGATTTTCTCGAATAATGTAGAAGAACATGTTTCGCATGTGAAATCCATCTTAACTAAGCTGTTGGAAAATCATCTTTATGTAAAGCTTGAGAAATGTGCTTTTCATGTGAAGAAGGTAGAGTTCTTGGGTTTTGTCCTTACTCCAGAAGGTGTAAGCATGGATGCTTCTAAGGTTAAAGCAGTTCTGGATTGGCCACCCCCAAAAAATGTGAAGGAGATTCAGAGTTTTATTGGATTCTCAATTTTTTATTGAAGGTTCATCCCAGATTTTTCACTTAAAGCGAGTCCCATCACTCGGCTCTTGAAGACAGGAGTCAAATTTGATCGGTCTAAAGAAGCTGAGGAAGCCTTCCAATTTTTGAAAAGATCTTTTACCCAAGCACCGATTCTATTACATCCTAGAATTGAAGAACCATTTTTTGTAGAAGCAGATGCTTCAGATTTTGCAGTAGGAGGAATCTTGTCCCAACGACACTGTAATACAGGCCAATTACATCCAGTGGCTTATTACTCTAGAAAGTTAACTCCTCCCAAATGTAATTATTCCATTGCAGATAAGGAGTTGCTGGCAGTCAAATGTGCATTTTTGGAATGGAGACATTACTTACTAGAAGCAAAGCACAAGGTCACAGTTTATATGGATCACCGAAATTTACAATTCCTGAAGTCAGCCCGAACCTTGACTGCATGACAATTCCGTTGGTCGCTGTTCTATGCGGATTTTGATTTCGTGCTCACTTACAGGCCAGGAGTAAGTAATGTCAGAGCAGATTCATTGTCCATAATTAACACTAATGTCTCAGAAACCCAAGATGTAAAACAAAATATAATCCCAGCTGAGAAAATCATTGTTACCATCTCCAATTCAGATCTGAGACAAGAGATAATGGATTCTATATCTGAAGATGAGATGAGAAGGTGGGCAAGAGAACAACATGAAAGAGAAATTAAGGAAGGCCTTCCATATCAAAACCACAGATTATATCTTCCCACAAGATCATTGCAAGAAAAGGCTTTAAGGTCCTGTCATGATGAGATGCTTGCCGGTCATAAAGGAGTAAATAAGACCACAGAATTGGTGGAGCGGAACTTTTGGTGGCCAGGGATGAAAGCTCAGATAAGGCAGTATGTTTCCACCTGCGAGAGATGCTTAGAGGGAAAATCAGATCACTTCTCTCCTCAAGGTCTTTTGATGCCTATGCCTACCCCTGTATCCTTGGCACACAGTCTCAATGGACCTAATTGTAGAACTTCCTACAAGTCAAGGGTTTAACACCATTCTGGTCATGGTAGACATGTTCTCAAAGATGTCACAGCTCCACAGCTAGCACAGGTATTTTCACAACACATAGTGAGATTACATGGAATTCCCAAGGTTCTGGTGTCAGATCATGAATCACAATTTATTTCACACTTTTGGAGAGGATTCACAAAAAGATAAGGAATTGACTCCCGTTACTCCACTAGTTTCCATCAAGAAACTGATGGACAGACGGAAAGGGTAAACCAAGATTTAGAGCAGTATCTAAGACTCTATTTGCAAGATCAAAAGTTAGAATGGTCAGAATTGGTTTGGGCAGCAGAGTTTGCCTACAACAATGCAAAACATTCATCTACTGGTTATACCCCTTTTTATTTAAACTATGGAAGACACCCTAGTTTAATCTTTGAAAAAGAAGAAAAGTCAGTTCCAGCCGTAGCGGTGTTTATAAAAGCAATGCAAGACACCTTATTTAAGGCTAATGAAAATTTAGTTAAGGCCAAAAATACTTACAAAGTTCAGGCAGACAAGAAAAGGAGAGAAGCCCCAATCTTTAAAACAGGAGATAAGTTGTGGTTGTCAACTAGAAATTTAAAACTGAAAGAAAATAGAAAGTTCCAACCAAGGTTTATTGGTCCATTTAAAGTGGATCGTGCAATAAATCCAGTAACGGTAAAATTACTCTTACCCCATTACTTAAAGGTTCATCCTGTGTTCCATGTGTCACTGTTAAAAAGAAATCCACCAGATTTACGCACTTTAGAAACACCAAGGCCAGTATTAGTGGACTCAGTAGAGGAGTACGAAGTTAAAAAGATTCTAGACTCTAAGATTAGCAAAGGCACATTGTATTATCTGGTCGATTGGAAGAATTTTGGTCCAGAAGAAAGGTCTTGGGAGCCTCACAATAATGTTCATGCCCCGAGACTTATTCGAGCCTTCCACAAGGCCAACCCAACAAAACCAACTTGGAAAGGACGATTCTTGGAGGGAGGTACTGTTAAGACCCCCTGGTAAGCGCTTGTGTTGCTATATAAAAGATCCAGAAAAGATTGATTATGAAGAAATATCCACATTGGCGATGGCTGAGTCCGGTGTGGAAAGCAGCTTGGCAGTCCATTTTGCGGATGTTGCAAGTTCCGCAAATTCGGTGCATCAAGAGGAAGTCCACTTCCTGTTTGGGTTCTCGGTCTAGTTGTTAGGACTCGAGACTCCCAAACAGGAATAATGCGCCTGCTCGAGCTACGCGCCGCGCACTTCAACTGATTTCAGTCAGGAGCCACTGCGTTTTCCCGAGCTCTGACTGAATTCTTTTCATAGGAAATATCGGCAGTATTTAGTCAGGAGAGCTCTAGGACCATTGCTTCTCGTGATGCAACTTAATAGAAATTAAGCGTCTGGATAAAATTTAGTTGTTGTATTTTCCTTCTCCTCAGAATTGCCGTTTTCTCCCAAGAACTTTGACGGCTATTAATAGGAGATTGTTTCCAGTTTCGTGGAGCTCGAGTTGTGGGTGAGAGAGAATACTTTTGTGAAGAGAATTTTTCTCCAGAGTCCAAGTAAGTTTTTTCTTTGATGTTTGAATGTACGCATCAGCATTCTTGTTAATCCTTCAGCAAGAGGCGTAGAGTATTCAGAGACTTACAGCAATGTACAGCAATTGAGGCAACGTTATCGGCTAAACAAATTCCTCAGTAAATTGCATGCAGCGTATGAAGCCAGTCAGCAGCGAGCAGTTACTATGGCCAACCAGCTGAGTACAGTTTTCTAAGGCCAAATCATCAGAGTGCAGTGTTCAAGAGACTCAGCAGTTTAGAGCAGCGTACTGTGTCACCAGCTTCAAGCATTCCTTGTGGATGCCACGATATTCAGCTTGGAATTTCAAGAAATTATATGAACAATTGAATAGTGTGAGAGACAGTATTGTGAGAATTCAGCTGCAACTGAATAGATACCTTTTAAGCAGTTCTACGCAGAACTCCATTTATACCAATTTTCGAAGGAGTTCAGTTAATAACTGCATTCAAAGCACAGAATGTGTTTGACCAGAGGTTCTTCCAATCAATCAAAGAATACACACGCTATTAGAGAGGAGCTTCCCCCTCAGTGTAAAAAGGTAACTAGAGATAGAGAATTAATAAAATATAAGGTCAATATTGAGTTAGGGGCAACAATAATTATTTGTGCTTATTTACAGGTGCCAGAACAAAATTGAGACTGAAGACCATTACCTGAGGCAGCCTCTCTTGTTTGTCTTTCCACTCCCCTTTCCCCCTAGCTGGGCCTAGTAGCAGTTTTATCACCTTAGACTGTTGCAGGCTACAGTTAGGGGAATTGGTGGATCTGTCATCGGCTTCTGAGGGGATCGCAAATCTAGATCTGACACAAATATTATGTATTTATCATTCAAAAAGCTCTCTCCCTGCTCAGCTGATTCTGATGGTGCTTTTCTTAACAGAACCATCAGTTCTCCTGTGAATACCTGAAGCTCACATCAATCATACTCCCTGCCATGCCATTCTTTTTGCCGATCCACATGAATGGGCTCCTCAAAATCTTGAACATACATGCCAATACACCCACTTTAGTTGGGATACTACAGATTTTTAAAGCCAAAAATGGCTTTATTTTGGTTGTCACGCGCCTGAAATTGCCACTGCTTCACTAGAAGTCAATGGGAGAAACCCATTCTCCTGATTTTTTTTTAAATCTCCCTCTTTCCTCTTCTAAAATGTTGGCATCTATGCTTGAGGTGTGCCCCTATTTACAATGCGTCCATCTATTCAGAGCTAATTTCTCCCCATACTCAGTACCCCCTCCTTTTTAGGTCTCAGCTAGACAGCGCATGTGTTATTTCGAAGAGACATGTTGTTTACAATTCAGTGGACTTCAGCCTGCCCATAAGTTTACCATGAGCTTGCTCCATTGTCGGTCTTGTATCCTTTGTCCCCATGTGTCCATGGGGTCATATTTGGATGATATTTACTCACTGAAGCATGTCTAGTGCACAAACAGACATCTGCAAAGGAGAGACAAGAGATTACACAGATTATGCCAAATCTGCCAAACCTGCCACTGAGTAGCAGAATTGGCTTATACTAAGTATTTATTGACCTTCTGTTCCAGATGGTTGACATCTGAAGGTTAGTTTCCTCCTTTCATTTGTGACTCCTTATAATGTTGTAGTGTACACATATTAACTGGGTTTGCTCCCTCATTATTAACATCCTAGATAATGTGTATTTTATGTTTGTTTATTGTTTCACTGCTAATTAACATGTAGCCTTGTTAGTAGTCATCATAATAGGATATACAGTGATGACTTTTTCTTCTGTGTTAAAGTCTTAAACTATGCCATATTTGGGAATCACTCAAAACCTGTTGTATTTATGTTCTTATAAGTAAGACAGTGGATCATTGCTTTTGGAGTAGAAGCTTAAATTAATTAGTAACTCGATAAGGTTAAGCAAATCCAAGTGTAGCATTTAGTAAATTCATTTCAAGTAAAGTTTGCTAAAAACTACATTTTCAATAATTGTTTGCGTAAGAATAATTAATGCAGATGTAAAGTAGTGAATGGTTTGCTTCCTTCCACCATAAAATCTTTTACAAGTTTTGTAGCAAATCAGTTTTAAGTTCACATATTTAACATGCCTGAACTTGAGTTTTTAGAATGCAAGATCTTTTTAATAATGTGTGTGACGTGTTTCCAGTTTGGAGTGAGGAGAACATGGGTTTGATGACGCAAGGAGGACGTGGGGAAAGCGGTGCTGATGTGTGGGGAGGCATGGAGGAAAGAGCACTCCTCTGGCCCACCGGGGCTGGGTTGCAGTTGCTGGGCCAGCATGATTCTTTTGCCTCATAAGCCCATCTGCGAGCCTGGATCAGGAGGTGAGTGCGGCTTAGGTGAAAGCTCTGCACTTCTGTTATCTCTGCGCTCTGCACTACCTCTCCTAGTGTCTGCCCTACCTTTGCCCGAAGAGTTGTCAGGTCCGTTGGCCATGCTCTGGTCCTCTTGGTCTCCCTTTGGTGCTCGCTTGTCCCCGCCTCACTGGTACCAGTGCACATTAGCAGGTTAGATTGAGGCAGCAGCAGAGCACCAGGACCCGGCATGTAGCAGAAAAAAACAGAAGCAAATACCAGGTGGCAAAGCAGTGGCAAGCAGTTTTTTATTGTATGTTGAAGGTGGCATGTAGAGGGTATTGTTGGCCTTCAGATTTGATTCCAGTGAACTGAGGGCATCTGTGGGGGGGTGCTGGAGAGGTCTAGGCAGCAGACCCCCTTCAGTGGTGCGGGGGCGGCCAGCATTAGGGTGGTGCAGCTTGGGCCACGGAGGGGCTCCACTTCCTGCATGCACACTTATTTTTTTCTTTGTGTGCCCTTGCTTCACCCTCTAGAAAGGGGGTTAATACCAATTAGTGACAATTTTGGAGCAGCAGAGAAGATGAAAAGCAGGAAAAACAAGACAGCAGGAATCGAGTACCATTGGCATGTTTGGACAGGTGTTTTATTGGATGCCATCTAGGTGTCTGTGCACTGGTCAGTTAATCCCTTCCTCTGGCCCAACAGGTCTAACTGCTAGCCACATTAGCTCGCCCAACTTTTTTAAAAACAAAAAAAACTGTTTAGCGTAAGAAGCTTCAGTCTCATCTGTCTCTCCTGAAGTCCTATCCCTGCATGTAGTCGCTGTTCTCAAAGAGGGGCAGAGGGGCAGATATAAGAAATTGGAGATGCCTTTAGGTTCAAAACAAAGATGAGTTGAGCTTAGTTCCGGCTTTGTCCCAAGGCACTGTTTCATGTCAGATTAATCGAATTGTTCACAGCCCAGTGCTGTCCATCTCCCAAATCACTCCAACAATTCATGTCACCCAGTGGAAGCAGTGGTAGAAATGGACATAGAGGCTGTTCCTAAGAGTCCTGTGGCCCCACCCGGTGACCAAGATGTTGGTCATACACCAGGAATGTAGCTGTTTAAGGAGACCTCTCGAGTGATTTATGGTGAACTCTGTGATGATGTGTGTAACAGTGACCCTGTGGTTTGGAGGACTAGTCTCTGCCCGACATTGCAGATTTCATCGAGAAAAATCAAATTAGGGAGGCTAATTTAAAATTGCATATTGCCTCGGGCATGGTCTCGAGCCTGCCTCTGGGCTGTCTACCCAGCCATCCTCCTTTACCGGCTTTGTGTTTCTGTACGCCATCTTCAAGGGTCTCTGTAGTATCCTACTCTGGTTCCTGTTAATTCCTTTACACCCTCTGCTCAGCCAGTGTGTTTGTGAGTGTGCTGCATGGAATGTTGGAGTGATGATGCGATTGGAGTGTTAGGTGCCTGAGAGGTTGGGACTGACTGTTGAGAATGGGCTGAGCAGCAAGCAGGCTGCTCCTGGTGGGGCTGCTTTGCAGAACTTTACTACCTGCTTTACAGAACTTCACTACCTGCTCTACAGAACTTAACTACCTGCTGTACTGGAACAATCTACATGTAACTATCTTCAATAAAACTTCATGAACTACATCCTACCTGCGTGGATCTCCGTTACTACAGTCTCTTTATTGTGCTCAGTGAACTCATTTAATTGTGATCTATCTGCATCCACAGGGGCTCTAGGCTTGTGCAGTCGTTAAGCCTGGAAAGGGAGGGGGCGGGTGGGGGGAGGGCCCACTCTAATATCTTACTTTCTGTGGAGAAGGTCCTATCTTCGATTTTGGTTTTGTTGGATAGATCAGTTGCTAATTCTGATTAACTGTTGGATGTGTTGTCCCCCATTTTAATGGGGGTGCAGCACCTTACGTCCCTTGGTTTATGTCCAAGGAAGGAAGAAAGGGGCATGGAAATTAAATCTCAGGCTTCCAAGACTAACAAAGTAGCATACAGGGGGTGACAGAATTTGAAATTCAAGCGGGGGATTATGATGGATTTGAGCCACTCCTCCTGGGCAATCCAATGGTATTTTAGAGGCCACTGAGGAGATGGTCAACATATCCTGTTCTTCCTTTTCAAATAATTTCTCTAGAGATCAAGGTCATGTAGCCCAAAAGGCAAATCTTTCTGTGATTGAGAATCCTCTTCCCATCTTTCAGATATTAAAAAATGGGGTTCCTCTTACCCCTGGGATTGCAGTTTCTCAAGATGACTCTACTAGTGCTAAACTATCAAGTACTAAGCAAGATGGTGTTTCATTTGAAGGGATCCTCCCCAGGTTGTAATAGGGGAAAAGGCCAGAAAGGGACAATTAAAAAGGATTCAGCATATAATGAAGTGTAAATCTAAAAAATGTAGGTTTTCTAACGCTCTTGAAGCGTCCGCTTCGAATATTCAGCATCAAAAAGCGGAAGTGCCGATGGATACCATCCTTCATACATGTAAGTAGTTTAAGTCGCCAGAAGTAATTAGTATGCCCCCTTTTTAAAATATATCAGCAGTACCAACTCTAGGCTGTAATCTGCCGGAGACGTGGCTCACGGATAAGCAGTATCTGTCCCTAATAATGGGGGTGGTTTGAGCACAGGTATAGTGATGGATGATGCTGGGGATTGGATTGTTGATTTGGTGAGCACAAATGTAGAGGGTGATGCAATTCCAAGTGAGGCTGTGTGGATCTCTGAAAGATTTCCCCAGTCTCCTCTTGCGGGGGTTCTTCCTCTTTAGGTACTGCTCCCAAATTTGTGAGGACTCTCAATGGGGAGGCTCATCCGTTTTTTCCACCAACACAGCCACTTAAATCAGGTGCTGGGCCAAGGCAAAATACCAATCCAGTCAAAGCATTTGGTACTTGCCATTTTTCTAATACCTTGAATTTTGTTTCCCTGTCTGATAGTGAATTGGGCCCACTGAATAGAAGCTTCATCCTGCAGCTCTTACTAGAAACAGAGGATCTGTGCCTGGTGTCAAGTAGAGATATTGATCAGGTGTTCTTAGGTTCCTTAGGCCCACTTCCATGTTCTATGGCCACATTGTTGTAAAGTTACTCCAGGTTAATGTGCACCTTTTCTGGAAAAACTCTATTGATGTCTTCCCGTTCAAAATGATGTAAGACTCTAAGAGGTTGATTACGAATTTGGCGGACCGATGGACTGCCAAACCCATGGTGGTGGTCCAACCACCACAGTATGAGATGGGCGGTTAGACTGACATAGGACCACTGATACCACCAGGGATCCATGATCCCTGGTGGTCTGAACAGCGGTCTGAGGCCTACAACATGCTGGCATTGCCGCTACAGCACCACCAAGCGCATTATGAGTTTCCTCACTACCACAGTTTTACTGCTGTTCAGGCGTGCACTTTGGCGGTCCCACGGCGGAGCCTCTTTTAAGGCTCTGCTAAGGGCCTTACAAAGGCACCATGGTGGGGCCTCTGTCGCAACATCGCCCAATGGATTTTAACTCATAATCCGGCATGCAGATGACTCTGGTGGTCTTAGACCAGGACGTTAGTGTGGTGGCTCGCTTCAAGACCACCAAAGTCATAACCAGGCCCTAAGTGAGATAGTCACAGAGTGGCATCCAGGAGTTCATTAAAGAGGCATGCAGTAATATGTGGATTGCAAACCCAAAGGATATCACAATCTTTATTGATAGAGACACGAGAAGGAGAGTGATAAATATTGTGGGACATGAGGATCAGCTGGGCAAGGAAACCGGAAAGGAAGAAGAGTTAGCTCCCTGGTTTTGGGTAGCAGGTGCAGTGAATGCTTAAAAGACCACATAAAACTTCCAATGTCGCAGAGATAGCCCCCTGGGTAAAATTCTTTCCTGGAATTTGGCGGGTGTTAGAAATGGGGGTCTCTAGTTGGCAATGGCTGGCGCCAATGTCCAAATAGGGACCCTTCTTCCTAAGTCAGGGCAAGTGGGCCACCCCCGTTGACAACCCCTGCTCAACCCTGTGGTAACATAGCACGAGCAGTTAGGCCTATCTCAGAGGCAGTGTGTGAAGCATTTATGACCATGCACAATAAAACAGTAACAACACCACAAAAGGACACAACTCAAGTAGGTATAGAAAAATAATATCTTTATCTAAGGTTTAACTCAAGACTCTCAAAGTGTTTTAACAAGCTACAATGTACGTAAACCAGTAGAGACTGAAAAAGGCAATAACGTATTCACCAGAACGTGACACTGACTGAGTTCAAGGCCGGGGCCTATGTGACCCGTTGCACACCAGATACCTGCCGTTGAAAGGGGACACAGCACGCAGCTTCTCGAAGAAGCAGAGACGGTGACAGGCGGACTCCCAGTAACCACAAGTCTTGGCTGCAGGGGTACGCAGCGTGCACCCACAATGATTCGGGGACTCGGGGACAGGCAGGCTCTCAGTGGCAGCAGCACGCGGCTGCGATGGCCCGTGCTGGTGGTGACGATGACTCTCGTCTTGCAGCTCTGTGGTGGGCTCAGAGTGGCAGCTGTGGCGGCCCACGAGACAATAGCAACAATCCTCGACAGTGAACAAGATGCGGGCACACAGCGGCGGCAGCTCTCCCTTAGCTGCAATGACCCACAGGACAAATCACGATGAGGCAACGTTGGTAAAGGTGCGGGCAATCAGCGGCAGCAGCTCTCTCTTAGCGGCGGCAGCCCACAGGGCGAATCACGATGACGCAACATTGGCAAAGGTGCGGGCACTCAGTGGCAACAGATCTCTCTTAGCTGCGGCGGCCCACAGGACAGATCACAATCATTCAAAGTTAGCGAAGGTGCGGGCACTCAGCGGCAGCAGCTCATTCTTAGCTGTGGCAGCCCACAGGACGAAGGATGGTCTCAACCAGGCTGGCACAATGGTGGGCACTCAGCGGCTACAGCTCTCTCTTAGCTGCAGCGGCCCACACAGATTCAGTGAGGGTTCCGAAGGTTCACATTCAGGCGGGCTCTCAGCGGCGACAGCTCTCTCTTAGCTGCAGCGGCCCACACAGATTCAGCAAAAGTTCCGGAGGTTCAAATTCAGGCAGGCTCTCAGTGTTGGCAGCTCTCTCTTAGCTGCAGCGGCCCACACAGATTCTGCGAATGTTCCGGAGGTTCAAATTCAGGTGGGCTCTCAGCGGCGGCAGCTCTCTCTTAGCTGCAGCAGCCTACACAGATTCAGCGAAGGTTCCGGAGATTCAAATTCAGGCGGGCTTTCAGCGGCAGCAGCTCTCTCTTAGCTGCAGCGGCCCACACAGATTCAGCGAAGGTTCCCAGTCCGCGTTCCTCATAGTAGAACTAGAGGCTCCGGAATGCTCGACAGAGGCCTCACCTGCAAGCAGAATTCCTCGCACAGGAATTCCATGGCTGACGGGGTAAAGTCTAATGTCCCTGAAACTTCGGCAGGAGGTGCTCTCGATTCAAGCCCTCGGGTAATTTCTTCAGCAAGCTTGGTGAATGTTTCAAAAGTCCTTTCCTCCGTTCACTCGGACAGAGTTTCGTCTTGACATCCAGAAGGAACATACTTGGACAAGGTTCCAGCGCAGTGTTTTACACCTAAAAAGTCTTTGTTCTCTACAGCCACAATTCACTAAATCCAGGCAGAACCAGTTTGGTGGGGTCGGGGAGCACTTGGTTTACGATGCGACATCCTGCACTTTCAGAATGCGGGGGTCTGCTATCAGACACCCAGTGGGGGGGTGGAGCCATCATTCACCTTGCCAGGCACGGCCTTGCTCAGATCAAAGAATCACCCCTCCCCATGCTCTGAAAACCAATCTCTCTCTCCAGCCAGGTCTGACCCAGCTGGCCCTGCTGCTCCAAAACCAGACAGCCAATACACATACTAGCAAAGCCTACAGGAAAGCTCAGGCAAGAAAATACCGTGTTTCCAGAAGAGGCATTTTCGAACATGGGCTACAATAATGGTTCTTACTGAAAGGTGTATCTCAATGTCCTGAGCATAAACATATCAAACTCGAAGTTCCTATCAGGTTCTGGGGGTCAGATAGCATTATAGAAGGCAATCCACAACCTGCCCATTCTGGCCTATGAGAACGGATAGCTTCACAATTGTAACAGTGAAATGGAGGGTAACTCGCTATTAGAACATGCTACACAGACCTAGGCATTATGGCTATCCTAATTCATACAGTTATATTTACACGGGGAGCATTCATGCTGTGGCACTGATTAGCAGTGTCACGGCGCCCAGAGCATCTAAATCCAGCCAACATAAAAGATAGAAAGCGAAAAGAGGAAGGGTGACCCACGCCAATGATGCCAGGTCTAACAGTGGGCTTGGGACAGTCTTAATTCCAATCAAACATTTTTTATTTGTGTTTGTCTAATGATCATTTGCATATTTCAACAACAGAGAACTGGCACACTTGGGCACTCTTCACTATGGTCAGGATTGGGAAGAGGAAAGATAATTTTATCAAAAAACCTCCATCACCTATTTAATATCTTGGTGTGACCCAATCCAGCGTGCCTCATACTCTAAAAAATAAAGAAAAGAGTGAACAGTCAATACTTTAAGAAAATTTACTTAATTTACTTTACACATACCACCAACTTTCAATGTATATGTGTAAAAAATGTGTAGAAAAAGAGAAAGTATCTCACGTGCGCACCACCAGAGGAGCTACTGGCAGGTTCTCACCAGCTTGCCCACGTTTGTTTCATCAGTGATGTGTCCAGTGAAGAAGAAAATAAAGTTAAAAAGAAAACTTGTGTCACCCGTGAAAAAGCAAAGACCCAAGAGGTCTCAAAATAAAAAGGAATAGACTCACAGGTACTATCCTCCTTTATTCCAAGTTAGGAGTCTATCCCACGTTTAAAAACACAGCATGTTGTATACCATTTTAATGACGGCCAACATGTTTCATTGCCAAATTATTCGTGGCAAATTCGTCAGGGCTAACGAGGTCAACAATCACCTCCCTGGACAAACAACATCAAAAAAGGACTGACAGACACAAAGAAAACAAGGAGGTTTAGTTCAGAAAGGATATGTCCAAAACACAGGCTCTCTTCAGTATAATTAGAGTTCAATTCCTACAATGTATGAGAAAAGAACTCATCGTTAGTCCTATAATCTCATCATTCAATATTTACCTAATGGGAGCTATGGGCCCACATACCAGCTCCCACCAAGTCGGAGGGACGTGAATCATATTCAATTTTCGTCCCTTACAGAAGCACTGTCGTTGCTAATGCTTGCGTCTGTGGAAAGAACCATAAAACATAATCAACAGCCCGCCCCGTATTTAGCAGACTTCCTGATGTATTCAATCTCACATCACAAGGTGAACCTACAAACGGACCCCTCTTTAGTGTCCTAACTATTGCCCAAGTGATGCAATGTCACAGGAGATCGCCACCTTCCCCAAACACAAAATGTATAAAGATAAAAATGATGCAGTTTGGTTCCGTCCAGGCACTAATGTAACTCAATCACCATTCATTCATACAGTGTTCATATCGTGCGTCCGAGCACCCAACTGGTCTTCAACATAACCTAGTGTACTGACCAAAAGGGTCTGCGGGGACAGTTAATCCCCAAGACAAACATACGCAACTCTTTAGCTGGCATCACATCTCCAATATAAACAATTTACTGGTGCCTACTCAAAACTCTCAACTATACAAACGTAAAATCCCGTTATGCATAATTTCTCTAATTGTTCTCCTTTCGGTTGAGACGCTCTCCCCCCACATACTCTTACCGCACTCCAGCGATACCGGGCGGTAACTCAACCCAGCAGCAGTTCGGCCCACCGCCGAGCACCCACTTCAAGCATCAGAAATCACATCGCGCAAGGTTTCAAATCACGTGACCAAAGACACTAATATCATCTTGTGCAACCAGGGCGGGGGCCATCTTTGAATGGTAAGCGGGTGCATCGAAATCTAACTGCACAGGGAGTATTTCATAACTGCAGTACAGCTTTTTCAAAAATATACATCGAGACTCACAGTATCACGCCGGCACTCACTCCTAAATGTGTCATAGTTATGGAGACACAATTTTTGCTAAAAAACAATTACAGCTTTTTATTTTCTGTTATACATTAGCAAATCATTGGATCAGTATCTCAGCATAATTATACAACTCAAACCGATCACGCAAACACCCACGTTTTATATTTTCACTTTTTCTCAAGCGAGTGAATGAATACATATAGACACAAAAATAGGGAGAAGCGCATCTATGCCACATACTATCAACAGTGGATAATTTTAAGAACCATCAGTCAGTCTTATCCACAATGAGTCAGTATCTAAACATAATTGCAACTCGAACAGGTCGCGCAACCCCCACATTTACTATTCTCTTATATTTTTCTTAAACAAGACAATGAATACATTTAGACGCAAGAATAGAGAGAGGCACATCTATGCCACATCCTGTCAATAGTGAATAATGTAAAGAACCCTCAGTCTATCTTATCCATATTCAGAATACCATATACAGAACTCATCAGTGCAATGCTTGGAACCATAAGCACAAAGCTGCAGGCACCCCACATTACTGCAGGTCATACAAGGAAACAGAACTCCCAGCTATCAATCTATGTCCAGGTGAGCAAAGCCAACATAATACTGTGCAGGCCCCGCCGGGCACAATTCGACCCTGTCAATAGATGTTCACCTACTGATCCTGTTCCATTCAATTTGGTCGTTTCTTCTCCATCCTGCCTGCATCACCCACTACCTTTTCCACAACCACCCATTTTAATGATTTATAATTATGTGGATGATCTCTGTAGTGTTGTACCAAGCGTGATGTAAGCTTGCCTGCCCTAATTGTGCTAAGATGCTCTTGTATTCGCACTTTCACTTTCCTCGATGTCAAGCCTATATAGTATAATCCACAAGGGCAAGTCAGTCTATAAATCACGCTTGATGTGTTACAGTTACTGAACTGATGAAGAAACCATGTTCTCCCATTTAACAGCTGGATTCAGTTGTCTTCTCTGTTAACTGACAGACCGAGCACCCACCACACAGGTAATGACCCGGGGGGATAGTTGTATTCACTTTGCTATGTACTGGTCTAGTATGGACCAATCTTTCCTTCAAATTCTGCGTTCGTTTGAACGCGAATCTTGGTTGCGGCATTTGAAAGTCACTAGTAGATAATAGTGACCAATGTTTCCTAATTACTTGCCAGATCTTAGTGGATAAAGGATCAAAAGTAAGTACCACTGGCAAACAATCCCTAGATTCCTTACGATTTCTTTCAAGGAGTACATCTCTGGGAGTGTTATGGGCCCTCTTGCATTCTCTGGTGACGATTTTCTTGGGGTAGGCTCGCTGAACCAGTCTCTCACTAAGGACCTCAGACTGTTGCAAATACTCAGATGTTGAAGAGCAATTCCTGCGTGTTAGACCTGTCAGCCCTTTGGGTGGTCCCTCCTCATCATTATTTATTTTGTCCCACTTTTGCCTCAAACCCTGTTTGAATTTTTTTCCTTTTTGGGAACCACCAGACTTTTTCGTGTTGCTGCAGATTCAGGGAGCCATTTTAGCTACCCCTGAAACTTCTGTCTGAGGGCCTGGAGCACAAAATGGTGGCCACCTGTGACATCACCAGCATCCACTGGAACCTACCAGCACCTTCCAGAACCTTCCAGGAGACTCCAGAACTGTGTGACCGTTGGAAACCGTTTAGAATGTTGGGAGGATAAGAGAGGCAGTTGGCAGTTGGAGCTGGCAGTTGGCACCTGACTGGTGAAGAGAGAGGAGCACAACAGTGAAGGAGGAAAGAGTGAAGCAGCAGGGGTGGAAACTTGTGCCTGGAGTGGGGTCCATAAACCCACCCTTGATACTTGTCCCTACTGATGGATCCCAGCCTATAGCCCTGTGTGGGAAGAAGACAGAAGAAACTTATCCTAAGGACCTGGACAGCAGGAACAGGCCTTAGAACCAAGAAAACAGCAAGATTCTGACCTGAGAACTGGTTTCCCTGGAGTCCGGCGTCGAGTAGCCTGAAGACCTGGAGCCCGAGGTGGAGAAGCGGCGCTGACTGAAGTAGCAGACGTCGTACCCGGAGCCGCCTGAGGTCGTGAGAGGGCGCCGACGGAGGTCGTGAGGAATACCAGAGGTCGAGGAGGAAGTGAACCGAGGTCGAGCGAGCGGCGTCATCGGAGGAGTGAAGTCCGCCCTCCGGAGTCGTCGGAGACCGAGGTAGAGGAGCACCGGAGGTCGGGAGTGAGGATCGCACTCCGGAGTCGCCCGGAGCCTGTGAGGAGGAGCACCGGAGGTCGGGGGTGAGGATCGCACCCCGGAGTCGCCGGAAGTCGACATCGAGGCCAGGCCGGCCGACGTCATCGGAGCCGAGAGCGCCATCGGACCGGAGCCGCCCGAAGTCGACATCGTGAAGAGACTGCCCGACGCCGTCGAATCGGAGGTCGAGATCGAACCGAGGCCACCGACATCGGACCGGAACCGCCTGCCGGCGTCGTCAAAGAACTGACATTGTGCCGAGGCCGCCGAGACCGAACCGGAACCGCCTCACGGCGTCGACACGACTCCAGCGGCGTCGGAACATCAGAAAAAGGGCAGTAAGTGGAGTAGAGGGTGCCTAAGGCCCTGTGGAGACCTGAGAGACTGCTCTAAGGGGCTAGGGAGGTGCTGAAACCCACCTGACTGTGCCTGGGGTGAACTGGGACTAACCTAGAGAGGTTGTGTGGAGAGAGAAAGCCAGGGCACTGGTATACCCCCCTTGGATCTACCTCAGATTAGGCCTCAGCCTTGTCCCAGCCAGGGAGTAGCCCCCCTCAAGCCTTCCACAACCCTACAAGCTGTGCCTGGGCCAAATCAGCCCTTAAGAATTGAAGTGTCAACTGATTACATGAGTGTTGCTGTATACTTTTAATTATTTATTGGGGGTACTGTATTTATTGAGTTTTTACCTATTTATTGCTTCACTATATTTATAGGTCCACAGGACTTGATGGTGTACAATATTTATTGGTACAGTATTTATTGCCTCAAAGTATTTAATTGTCTGTATATATTGCACTTGTATTTATGCCCTGTTATTTATGATCACCCCTATTTATTTCATCAAACAGCCAATATTTATTTGACCTGCACTAATTGAAACTTGTATATTGTGATTGACCTATTTATTTTTCCAATCAGCAACTAAGAGAAAAAGATAAAGAAAGAATATTTTCATAATTTTTACGGTGTAGAGTCGTTTTTGGAACGGATGCACGCATGGTTATTGTATGGGTATATTGTATGCTTAGCACTGCGCCTGTTTCCTGACCACTCGAGCCAAGCTACCACAGTGTGTTCGGGGAGTCCACCACCACCCTGCGGAGTGGGAGTGGGCGTTTCCAACATAAATTGGTGTTCAGTGGTGGGATAGAGCTGTGCCTACATATACTCAACAATAACTGTGGGTAGTCCATAGGCCTACACCGGGAGTTTTCTCACAGCGGCCTTCCTAATTGTGGGTTTTTGTTTTTTCCAAATTTACTCTGGTGGTGGGAGGAGGTATTACTAAAGGTACCCCCCTACATTGCTACTGCACAAAACCTGTCCTCTAACCTGAGTGGGCAAGATGGAGTTTGTACTAGAGAATCTAGAAACGTACACTGTGGCCCAACTCAGGGAGTTTTGCCAGCGGGAGGGGGTGTACTGTCCCCCAGGAGCAAAGAAGGGTGCACTCCAAACCAGCTTAAGGGCTTGGGGGGAGGCACGCCAAGAAAGCAAGGCTGAGGAGGAAGACAGGGATGGAGAGCCTGACCCCGAGGGGGCTGAGATGTACCAACCTGAGGTGGGGAACCTGTCAGCAGGGCCCAGGACACTTTCTAGGAAGGGCAGCACTGTCTCTAGCGGGGGCTTATCCAGCGTGGAGTTAGCAGATCGGAGAGAGAAAAGACAGCTCACATGGGATTTAGCAAAGCTGGAGAAGGAGAAGGAGGAACAGAGGTTGGCTCATGAGACGGAGAAAGAGAGGATGGCTCATGAGATAAGACTGAAAGAGATAGAGCTTCAGATCCTAAGAATTGGAGCACCAACTGTTCCTAATGGTGGCAGCAAAGACCAAGAAATCACCAGGGAATCCAAACCTTACCTGCCAAAGGACATAGTAGCTAGCTATGGGGCGGGTGACGACATCGCCAAGTGGCTAGCAGCCTATGAGGTCTCGTTGAGGGCCCATGGGGTTCCAGTGAAGTATTGGGGAGGAGGATTGTATAGGTACATGCCTCCAGCTGGTAGGGATGCTTTATTGGCCCTCGAAGAGGATGAGCAGACCCACTACCCCACCATGAAACTGGCGCTCATCAGAAAGTTTGGACTAACACCTGAAAAGTACAGACAGAAGTTCAGGGGTAGTCACAAACTGGGCACACAGAATTGGGTGGACTTCCTGGACTATGCAAAGAAGGCACTGGAAGGTTGGATTCAGGGCAGTGAAGTACGGAACTACGAGGAGCTGTTTGACCTAGTACTGAAGGAACACCTACTCGAGAAATGTTTCCCTGAACTGCGGCAACACCTGGTGGATAGCAAGCTGACCAGTCCCCGGAAGCTTGCTGAGGAGGCGGACATTTGGGCTAGTACCCGGGTGTCCACAAGGAGGACTGGAGGGGATACTCAAAAGGCCGGACAGGGCGCCCCCCAGAAGAAAGAGGGAGGGGAAAAGAAAAAGGAGTTCTCCAAAGGCCCCCAAAATAACTTCCAAGGGAAGGGAACAGGATTCACCTCTAAGGCTAACCCACCCAGAAACCCTAATCCTGGCCAGAGTCAGCAGCCAAGGGTTGTCCATTGCTACGAGTGAGGTGGCGTTGGACACTATAAAGGAGATCCGAAGTGTCAGAAACGATCACCCCCTCCCACTGGAGGAAAGCCCCCCGGAGTAGCTAGTGTAGTGCTCGGGGAGGAGATGCCCTTAACTAAGGGAAGGGAGTGGGCGGGTGTCACTCTAGTGTCCCTGGGAGAACGGGAGATGGTTCCTAAGATCCAGGTGCCCGCAAATACCGCAAAGTATGGGCAGTGGATCACCATCAACGGCCAAAGAGGGGAGGCTCTGAGAGACACAGGAGCCAGTATGACTATGGTGCGTAGCCAGCTGGTGTCTCCAGAGCAGGTAATTCCCGATGTACTCCACCCAGCCGCGATGGCTGACGGCAGAACAGGCCACTATCCCGTGGCCGAGGTTCCCTTTGAATGGGGGGGGGTTGCAGGTTCACTTCGAGTTGCCGTAAGCCCTGCCGTGCCAGTCGATTGTCTGCTGGGGAATGACATGGAGCACAACGCTTGGAAGGAGGTGGAATACCGGACTCACACCGAGATGCTGGGTACACCTGACTGGGCCTGTGTTAGCACAAGGTCCGAGACTACCCGAAGAGGGAGTTCATTTCGGCTGGAGCCTGGAACAAAGGCCCAGCCAGCTGCCAGTCAAGGGAAGAACCGAGGACAGGAGGAGCCTGCCTCGGCGTCTCCACCCCGTAGGACGGATAGGCCACCGGAGGTGGTGGGCCAGGAGTCTGCGGAGGGGGACGTTACCAACCTGGAGGACTTACCCATCCCGGCCGAGTGGCACGTGGAGGGAGGCCCGTCCAGGGAGGAATTCTGCCAGGGCCAGAGGGAGTGCCCTACCCTTGAGGGGCTGAGGCGACAGGCCGAAGCCCAGGCAGCAGGGAACGTTGAAGGGAACTACAGTGTTTACTGGGAGGATGGCCTCCTCTACAGTGAACCCAAGGCACCCCTACATGGATCGTCACGAGCCTTGGTAGTTCCTCAACGTTATCGAGCCTTCCTTTTAGAGTTGGCTCACGAGATACCATTGGCAGGACACCTGGGGCAAGACAAGACCTTCGCCCGTCTTGTCCCACACTTTTATTGGCCTCAGATGAAAGTGTCGTCCGATACCTGCTGCCGGACATGTGTGTCTTGCCAAGCCAGTGGGAAAACAGGGGTGAAGCTGAAAGCTCCCCTGGAACCACTTCCTGTCGTTAGCACCCCCTTTGAAAGGGTGGGCATCGACATTGTGGGTCCATTAGATCCGCCAACTACAGCTGGTCACAGGTTTATCCTGGTTCTGGTGGATCATGCCACACGGTACCCAGAGGCAATACCTCTGAGGACCATAACAGCACCTGTTGTGGCAAGGGCCCTGATGGGAATCTTTACCCGAGTGGGTTTTCCCAAGGAAGTTGTGTCCGACAGGGGGACCAACTTCATGTCAGCGTATATGCGGGCAATGTGGAAGGAGTGTGGAGTGACATACCGGTTCACCACTCCTTACCACCCCCAGACAAATGGTCTGGTGGAAAGGTTTAACAAAACCTTGAAGGGCATGATCAGAAGTCTGCCTGAAAGCCTGCGGAGGAAATGGGACGTCCTCCTACCCTGTTTACTTTTTTCCTACAGGGAAGTGCCACAGAAGGGAGTGGGCTTCAGCCCCTTCGAGCTTCTGTATGGGCACCCTGTACGTGGACCTCTCAACCTGGTGAGAGACGGATGGGAAAGAACTCCCAGAAAGCTTCCCCAGGATGTGGTGAGCTACATGCTGGCCTTCCGGAGCCAAATGGCTAAGTTGTGGAAGCAAGCTTCTGACAACTTGGAAGCCAGCCAAGCAGTAATGAAGGCGTGGTATGACCACAACGCTCACCCGGTGGAGTTGGAGCCTGGCCAGAAGGTGTGGGTGATCGAACCAGGAGAGCTTAGTGCCCTCCAGGATCGCTGGTCAGGACCCTTTGAGGTGTTGGAGAAGAAGGGTAAGGCTACCTACTTGGTGGACCTGAAGACCCCTCGTCAGCCCCTGCGGGTGCTGCATGCCAACCGCCTCAAACCCCACCACGAGAGGCCCGAAGTCATCTTGATGATGGTGACTGACGGAGGAGAGGACGTGGAAAGCGAGCCTCTCCCTGATCTGTTTGCGTCTCAAGAGAAGGATGGGTCGGTGGAGGGAGTGATTCTCTCCCCATCTCTAACTCCTGAACAGCAGGAGGACTGTCGCCAGGCCCTGGGGCAGTACTCTGCGTTGTTCTCCCTTGTCCCGGGTAGGACTCACCTGTGCGTCCATGACGTGGACACAGGAGACAGCCCACCTGTGAAGTCCAAGATCTACCGGATGTCAGACAAGGTGAAGGCCAGCATTCATAGTGAAGTCACTAAGATGCTGGAGCTAGGAGTGATTGAACCTTCTAGCAGCCCCTGGTCCAGTCCGGTGGTGTTAGTACCGAAAGCTGCACCACCGGGTGCCCAACCAGAACTGAGGTTCTGTGTGGACTACCGGGGACTGAATTCAGTGACAAAGACTGATGCACATCCGATCCCTAGGGCGGATGAATTAATTGACCGGCTGGGAGCTGCCCAATATCTAAGTACCTTTGACCTTACTTCGGGGTACTGGCAGATCTCTTTGACTGATGGAGCAAGGGAAAGGTCAGCCTTCTCCACGCCCAATGGCCACTACCAGTTCTGTGTGATGCCCTTTGGGCTCAAGAACGCACCTGCCACGTTTCAGCGCCTGGTAAACCAGATCCTCACCGGGATGGAGAGTTTCTCTGCTGCTTATCTGGATGACATAGCCGTCTTCAGTAACAGCTGGGAGGATCACTTGCGTCACCTGCAAGCTGTTCTCCAGGCCCTGAGACAAGCTGGATTGACGATCAAGGCCAGCAAGTGCCAGATCGGGCAGGGGTCGGTAGTGTACCTTGGACACTTGGTGGGTAGGGGAACGGTGCAACCCCTCCAGGCGAAGATCGAGGCCATCATGGCCTGGGAACCCCCCAAGACACAGACTGAGGTCCGAGCATTTTTGGGCCTCACGGGATACTATCGCCGCTTCGTGAAGGGGTACGGTACCATCGTAGCCCCTCTCACGGAGCTCACGTCCAAGAAACAACCTCGACGGGTAGTCTGGACGGAGGCTTGTCAGCAAGCCTTTGAGAAATTGAAGAAAGCCATGTGCGAGGCCCCGGTCTTAAGGGCCCCAGACTTTTCCAAGAAGTTCATTGTCCAGACAGATGCATCAGAACATGGCATTGGGGCAGTGTTATCGCAACTCAACGAAGAGGGTCTGGATCAACCCGTGGTCTTCCTATCCAGGAGACTACTTCCCAGGGAACAGAAGTGGAGTGCAATAGAGCGTGAAGCCTTTGCAGTGGTATGGGCTCTGAAGAAGTTGCGGCCATACCTGTTTGGCTCGCACTTCCTAGTTCAGACCGACCACCGACCCCTTCGTTGGCTGATGCAAATGAAGGGGGAGAATCCCAAGTTGTTGAGGTGGTCTATTTCCCTACAGGGGATGGACTTTCAGGTGGAACATCGGCCTGGAGTGGACCACGCCAATGCAGACGGTCTCTCAAGGTATTTCCGCCTTAGTGATGAGAACTCCCAAGGGGTTGGGTAGCTCTCCCCACTTTCAGCTGGGGGGGACGCGTGTTAGACCTGTCAGCCCTTTGGGTGGTCCCTCCTCATCATTATTTATTTTGTCCCACTTTTGCCTCAAACCCTGTTTGAATTTTTTTCCTTTTTGGGAACCACCAGACTTTTTCGTGTTGCTGCAGATTCAGGGAGCCATTTTAGCTACCCCTGAAACTTCTGTCTGAGGGCCTGGAGCACAAAATGGTGGCCACCTGTGACATCACCAGCATCCACTGGAACCTACCAGCACCTTCCAGAACCTTCCAGGAGACTCCAGAACTGTGTGACCGTTGGAAACCGTTTAGAATGTTGGGAGGATAAGAGAGGCAGTTGGCAGTTGGAGCTGGCAGTTGGCACCTGACTGGTGAAGAGAGAGGAGCACAACAGTGAAGGAGGAAGGAGTGAAGCAGCAGGGGTGGAAACTTGTGCCTGGAGTGGGGTCCATAAACCCACCCTTGATACTTGTCCCTACTGATGGATCCCAGCCTATAGCCCTGTGTGGGAAGAAGACAGAAGAAACTTATCCTAAGGACCTGGACAGCAGGAACAGGCCTTAGAACCAAGAAAACAGCAAGATTCTGACCTGAGAACTGGTTTCCCTGGAGTCCGGCGTCGAGTAGCCTGAAGACCTGGAGCCCGAGGTGGAGAAGCGGCGCTGACTGAAGTAGCAGACGTCGTACCCGGAGCCGCCTGAGGTCGTGAGAGGGCGCCGACGGAGGTCGTGAGGAATACCAGAGGTCGAGGAGGAAGTGAACCGAGGTCGAGCAAGCGGCGTCATCGGAGGAGTGAAGTCCGCCCTCCGGAGTCGTCGGAGACCGAGGTAGAGGAGCACCGGAGGTCGGGAGTGAGGATCGCACTCCGGAGTCGCCCGGAGCCTGTGAGGAGGAGCACCGGAGGTCGGGGGTGAGGATCGCACCCCGGAGTCGCCGGAAGTCGACATCGAGGCCAGGCCGGCCGACGTCATCGGAGCCGAGAGCGCCATCGGACCGGAGCCGCCCGAAGTCGACATCGTGAAGAGACTGCCCGACGCCGTCGAATCGGAGGTCGAGATCGAACCGAGGCCACCGACATCGGACCGGAACCGCCTGCCGGCGTCGTCAAAGAACTGACATTGTGCCGAGGCCGCCGAGACCGAACCGGAACCGCCTCACGGCGTCGACACGACTCCAGCGGCGTCGGAACATCAGAAAAAGGGCAGTAAGTGGAGTAGAGGGCGCCTAAGGCCCTGTGGAGACCTGAGAGACTGCTCTAAGGGGCTAGGGAGGTGCTGAAACCCACCTGACTGTGCCTGGGGTGAACTGGGACTAACCTAGAGAGGTTGTGTGGAGAGAGAAAGCCAGGGCACTGGTATACCCCCCTTGGATCTACCTCAGATTAGGCCTCAGCCTTGTCCCAGCCAGGGAGTAGCCCCCCTCAAGCCTTCCACAACCCTACAAGCTGTGCCTGGGCCAAATCAGCCCTTAAGAATTGAAGTGTCAACTGATTACATGAGTGTTGCTGTATACTTTTAATTATTTATTGGGGGTACTGTATTTATTGAGTTTTTACCTATTTATTGCTTCACTATATTTATAGGTCCACAGGACTTGATGGTGTACAATATTTATTGGTACAGTATTTATTGCCTCAAAGTATTTAATTGTCTGTATATATTGCACTTGTATTTATGCCCTGTTATTTATGATCACCCCTATTTATTTCATCAAACAGCCAATATTTATTTGACCTGCACTAATTGAAACTTGTATATTGTGATTGACCTATTTATTTTTCCAATCAGCAACTAAGAGAAAAAGATAAAGAAAGAATATTTTCATAATTTTTACGGTGTAGAGTCGTTTTTGGAACGGATGCACGCATGGTTATTGTATGGGTATATTGTATGCTTAGCACTGCGCCTGTTTCCTGACCACTCGAGCCAAGCTACCACAGTGTGTTCGGGGAGTCCACCACCACCCTGCGGAGTGGGAGTGGGCGTTTCCAACACTGCGGTACCTCAGAAACTGGCCCACAGGGAGGTTATCTCTCAACGCCCTGGGGTGGAACGATTGATAATGTAGCAAAGAATTCTTGTCAGTCGGTTTTTGATGCACTGTTGTGTTTAGTTTGTTGTTCACCACACCAATATCAAGATCGAGGTAAGTAGCACTGTCATTACTTATCTGCCATGTGAACCTTAGACAAACATCCCTGGTTTTCAACCAGTCTAAAAATTCACAAAGTAGATGACGTGAACCTGACCAAATACACAGGACATCATCGATATATCTCTTCCAGAGGCAAATATGTCTCTGGAAGGGATTCGAAAGCTGGTACAGATGATGTTCCTCAAACTGGCCTACATAAATGCAGGCCAGACTCGGCGCAAAAGTTGCGCCCATAGACGTACCCGAGATTTGCAAAAATAGATCGTCTTTGTAACAAAAATAGTTCCGGGTTAAGGCTAACTCGACACATTGCATCACGAAAGACTGTGGAGTGTCATAAAACCATTCTTGAGCCCCAAGAGCACGAGCTGCTGCCACCAGCATCGCCTCCTGGGGTGTGCTAGTATACAGTGACTCAATGTCAATAGTAACCAGATACTGCTGGGAGGAGTCAAAATCCATATCATCAATGATATTCAAAATATCTGTAGTATCTTGGACATACGACAATTGACTGATCACTGATTCTCTCAAGAAGAAATCCGCAAACTGCGAAAGGGGTTCAAGTACAGACGAAATACCCGACACTATCGGGCGCCCTGGCAGGGGCCGCTGGGCCTAATGAATTTTGGGTAAAATGTAGAACGCCAGTGTTCTGGGTTTTACATTAATGAGAAAATCAGCCTCTTTGGCAGTGATCCACTTGTTCTCTCGTGCCTGTGCAACCATAGTTGTAATAGTGCTAAGCAATTCTGCAGTAGGGTCCCTCGTGAGTGGTTGATAATTTTTCTTCTCGCGTAACAACCTATAGACCTCAGCTTCATAATCACAGGTATTCATAAGCACTACAGCCCCGCCTTTATCGGCAGACTTAATGGTTATAGCTACATTATCTTGTAGAGACTTAATGCGTGCCAATCTGTTTTGCTCATGTTATTGAAGCTATTTTGCTGATAAGACTCCTCCAACAACTTGATCTCACTCAACACCTTATGTTCAAAGACCAATACCTCCGGGCCCACAGAAGATTGTGGAGGACAGAATTGTGAAGGACGGTGAAGGTTAGTGGAGAAAACAGATGGAGGATCTGATTCCTTATTTGCAAAGAATTTTTTTATTTTGATCTTTCTCATGACTTCATAGAGCTCTGTCCTACATTGGAATGAATCATGACATGGGGTGGGGACATATCCTAACCTTCTATTGAGGACCCTAAGCTCACTACTTGTCAACTGGTAAACAGACAGATTTACAACAATGTTATTCATATCAGCGTCCTGCCTCGACTGCGAGTCTGACGTGGTGAGAACATTTGACAATTCTGTGTCTGATTCTGTCTGGCTCTGCCTCGGCCCCTGTGACCTCCCCCTCTGTTGCCCTGCTGAGCCTGGCCTAAAAAAGAACGCAGCAGCGAACCCAGATCTTGGTTAGACTGTGGTTGAAGATTAAATCTAACCTTCCCCGGACCTGTAGGGTGGGAACCTTCCTCCTCCTCACTAGAAGTATTATCGAAGGTCCAGTTCTGTGGTGTTCGTCTGGTCTGTTGGCGACCACCTCTCTGATATCTGGTAGATGAAACTTGTTCACTGCCTGGTTGGTAATATTTATCATCAACATAAGGAAATGCCCACTCATGCGTGTACCTCTCAAGATTCCTTCTGAGTCCCTTAATTTTCTGATTAACCATATAACTCTTAAAATCCGCTAAGTCTTCTTGTATCCTCTGCAGTTGTTCTTTTATGTCAGTGATAGTAGTATCATTTTTTATCACCTCCTCTAAATCAACAATTTCCTTCAACAATTCATCACTCAGCCTTTTAGCCGTCTGAATAATCAAAATGAGCCAATCACGGGTACATTTGTTCGCGATAAAACTCCAATCAACCCGTAATTGCTTATCTTCCAAGAAGATTCTTAGCTCAATCCTGACTAAGACTCGCAGGAGCAGCTCCAGCCCGGTAGTACTCTGTCATAAGGGCCCCATGTAGTGCTACCCTGACCTGACGCTTTTTCAAACTACTCAACTTCTCCCATTCCTCTCTGACAGAGATTGTATTAGAAAGAGAGGAATCAGGAAGGAGAGAAGGGCCCGATAAAATGGCCGCAATTTGGTCATCTGTAAATGCTAGACAATTCCTGTCCATTATGACTAATTGCCAAGGAACAGAATTACATGAAGAGATCCATCACAATATTTTCCACAGATGCAAACACTAAAAAAGAGCAACCAATAATGTGTGCTTATACCTACCTGAGAGATGCGTGTAAAAAAATTTGTGACAATCCCAAACAAAACCTAACACCTCGTCCAAAGTAAGAATCTTAAAATACACTCAACGGTGTACGCTCTCACGGCTGAGCCGCCGTTCCACAAAGTAATTCAAAAAAAGGAGCTCAAGAGGGAAAATATGCCAGAACACCCTCCACTCAATACTTATTTCAACAACAGCGAACTGGCACTCTTCACTATGGTCAGGATTGGGAAGAGGAAAGATAATTTTATCAAAAAACCTCCATCACCTATTTAATATCTTGGTGTGACCCAATCCAGCGTGCCTCATACTCTAAAAAATAAAGAAAACAGATAGAATCAAAGAGTGAACAGTCAGTACTTTTAGAAAATGTACTTAATTTACTTTACACATACCACCAACTTTTAATGTATATGTGTAAAAACTGTGTAGAAAAAGAGAAAGTATCTCACGTGCGCACCACCAGAGGAGCTACTGGCAGGTTCTCACCAGCTTGCCCACGTTTGTTTCATCATTGATAACTTTCTCACAACAGAGTGATGTGTCCAGTGAAGAAGAAAATAATGTTAAAAAGAAAACTTGTGTCCCCCGTGAAAAAGCAAAGACCCAAGAGGTCTCAAAATAAAAAGGAATGAACTCACAGGTACTATCCTCCTTTATTCCAAGTTAGGAGTCTATCCCACGTTTAAAAACACAGCATGTTGTATACCATTTTAATGACGGCCAACATGTTTCATTGCCAAATTATTTGTGGCAAATTTGTCAGGGCTAACGAGGTCAACAATCACCACTCTGGACAAACAACATCAAAAAAAGGACTGACAGACACAAAGAAAATAAGGAGGTTTTGTTCAGAAAGGAAATGTCCAAAACACAGGCTCTCTTCAGTATAATTAGAGTTCAATTCCTACAATGTATGAGAAAAGAACTCATCGTTAGTCCTATAATCTCATCATTCAATATTTACCTAATGGGAGCTATGGGCCCACCACATACCAGCTCCCACAAGTTCGGAGGGACGTGTATCATATACAATTTTCGTCCCTTACAGAAGCACTGTCGTTGCTGATGCTTGCGTCTGTGGAAAGAACCATAAAACATAATCAACAGCCCGCCCCGTATTTAGCAGACTTCCTGATGTATTCAATCTCACATCACAAGGTGAACCTACAAACGGACCCCTCTTTAGTGTCCTAACTATTACCCAAGTGATGCAATGTCACAGGAGATCGCCACCTTCCCCAAACACAAAATGCAAAAAGATAAAAACGATGCAGTTTGGTTCCGTCCAGGCACTAATGCAACTCAATCACCATTCATTCATACAGTGTTCATATCGTGCGTCCGAGCACCCAACTGGTCTTCAACATAACCTAGTGTACTGACCAAAAGTGTCTGCGGGGACAGTTAATCCCCAAGACAAACATACGCAAATCTTTAGCTGACATCACATCTCCAATATAAACAATTTACTGGTGCCTACTCGACACTCTCAACTATACAAACGGAAAATCACGTTATGCATAATTTCTCTAATTGTTCTCCTTTCGGTTGAGACGCTCTCCCCCCACATACTCTTACCGCACTCCAGCGAAACCGGGCGGTAACTCAACCCAGCAGCAGTTCGGCCCACCACCGAGCACCCACTTCAAGCTTCAGAAATCTCATCTTGCGAGGTTTCAAATCACTGCAGTGCAGCTTTTTCAAAAATATACATCAAGACTCACAGTATCACGCCGGCACTCCTGGCGAGTTGTACGTTGGGGAATTAATTCCGCTTCAATACTGAGAGTCCCTGGGGGCCAACTAGCCCACCAGGTACCTCCAGTATGCGCCAGGGAGGTGCTTACTGGAGGTACCTAGTGGGCTAGTTGGACCCTCTCCAAACTTAAAATGGCCACAGGGCGTGTTTACACAGTGGTGAAGGGAGGGGACGGGGCCTGAGGTGACGTGTGCAAACACGTCCTGTGGCGCGTTTTCAGTTGGGGATATAATTCCCCTTCAATCCTGATGGCCCCTGGGGGCCAACTAGCCCAGCAGGTGCTTCCATGAAGCGCCACTGCGCTGAATTGCCGAGAGGTGGTCCAGGCCATGCCCCTTTTTATACCTCTCTGCAACGCAACTCTGTGGCGCTTACTGGAGGTACCTAGTGGGCTAGTTTGACCCTAGGGACCCCCAGGATTCAAGGGGACTAATTTCCCAACTTAAAACGGCCACAGGGCGTGTTTACACAGTGGTGAAGGGAGGGGACGGGGCCTGAGATGACATGTGCAAACATGCCGAGTGGCACGTTTTAAGTTGGGAAATAATTCCCCTTCAATCCTGAGGGCTCCTGGGGGCCAACTAGCCCACCAGGTGCTTCCAGTAAGCGCCACTGCACTGCGTTGCAGAGAGGTGGTCTAGGCCGTGCCCCTTTTTACACCTCTCTGCAATGCAGCTCTATGGCACTTACTGGAGGTACCTAGTGGGCTAGTTGGACCCCAGGGACCCTTAGGATTCAAGGGGACTTTATCCCCCAACTTAAAACACCCACAGGGTGTGTTTGCACACATATCACCTCAGGCTGCCCCCCTCCCTTCACCACTGTGCAAATGCACCCCGTGGCGCGTTTTAAGAGGTAGTTTTAAACCCCCTGCCCTATTATGTACTAAGGGCTTACAGAGGAGGTCATGCTAATCACAGGGGTACCCCAATGCATAGTGTTCCCTAGTGTATGTAGGTGTTTTCACTGTATTCTAAGTGTCTTTTAGCATACCACTGGCTCTAGGCCTGGTTAGTCAGAGTCATTTAACACCCGTACCCATCTGAAAAAGTTGTGGGCACAGGGTGATTTTGTAACAAGGACTCTTTCTGCTCCTCTGTTGGTTCTTCCTGCACATGTCTTGCTTCTTCCTGCACTTTTCTTTGTCTTTGATGACTTCTGTTGCTTCTTTCTGCATTTCTTTTGCTTCTTTCTGTGCATTTTTTCTTCTTTCTTCACATGTTCTACCTCTGTAGGCATTGTTAGAAACTAGCATTTCAAAAACCTTAGAAATTCACTGATAAAAACATAGGTTTCAGGGACGTTATAGGTAGTTGAACATTTCAAAACCATAGAAATTCCCCCGTTATAGTTAGTTGAGCTAACTATAACTCGCACACCGTCAATGCACTGCTGAAGACATCACATATTACATAACTCATGACATGGTCAGTGATATCACTGATGACATCACTGATGACATCTCAAATGACATCGCTGATGACATCACTCTATTCACGTCCACCTATACCTTGCAGGTCTGCTGCATGTCCTGGGAGCCCTGCCTTTGGCAGTACTGCGGATCACTTACCGGCTGAACTTCCGCATTGCGGACGTCACCTGAGTTCAACCTGTATTGCAATGTCACACATGCCTATCCGAGTAGTGCATGGACATGTGCCTCTTCAACGAGTGGGTAGCTGACATGGATTAAGACAGGTGTGTGTGTGCCCCCTGTTGGCCCACGACCAGGAGTGTCATGGTGATGCCTGTTTATGGCATGCATGGATGTTTGGCATGCATGTTGGGAACTGGGCCTGAGAGATTGCATTTGTCGTAGTATGCAGTGAGCAAATTCACCAACTTCCCGGTTCTGCTTTGGTGCACATTGGGTACAGTGGTTGGAGTCAGCACATCTTTCCCGGTCAGCTGATGGATTACGTCGACGACATGTTAAATATTGTGACCAACCATCACTCATTAGAAATAGTGGCTTACTCAGGTGCACTCGCATTCATGGACGTGTGACAAGGTACCTCCAACCAAGACTCTATGTGCCACATTGCACGTGCCCCCCGCATCATTGCATGTTGTACATCTGGTCACATGTCCAAAAACAACAGTGGACATGGCTGCATTGGCGTCGAATCATGTCCGAGGAACGGACAAATAACACTGCTTGACACTGACGTGTGTTGGTGATGGACTACCCCGAGGTGAACATGGACGTTTTCCTACGTTCCTTATTAAGGCATGCTGCTGTATTTCTCTGCATATCGTGGCACTACTCTTGGCCGTACTGACACACACTTTTTTTAATAGAGTTTCCACATTTTCACTTGTCTCCAAATGTGTTGTGTCTTCATTTGTATGCCAATGTGTGTGTCACGGAGTCTCTGGCTGCCTGCCATACGTGAATTGCTACCCCATCTGGACTGTGGGTTTGTACTGATGCGTTCTCATGTGCCTGTTTTGTACTGACGCTTTTGGACGCTTATCCGCCACAGGTGAGTGCATTTGTGTCCTGTGTTCGATTGTGCAAATGTTTGTGTTTGGACAACATTGTGTTGGATGTTGGTGTACTCTGCTTCCTATGTGTGTGTGCTGCATTGTGTGTGAGATGTCCCTTCATGTGAGCTTTTGTTCACCCTTCTCCCTTTCAGGCAGTGTGGTTTTCACTTCTATGCTTGTTCAGTGGTGGGATGTTGCGGGTTGTGTGACTTGTGCTCCTTGTTGGTGTGTTTCATTTTGGCCATGGTTTGTCTATAGTTGTGCTGTACTTAATTGTGCATGTGTGCCATTGTGCCCATCTCCCCCCGTCCCCCCACTCCCTGCTTCTTTCTCTTCCTGGTGCTGTTGTGTCTGTAATTTTGTTGCTCCACACATAAATACATGTAATTAACAAATTAGAATAGTTCCTTGATTCTTTTAGGTTTCAAAACTTCTCTCTATTGGTTTTTATTTAATTTTCCATATAAACAGTTTTTTTAATATTCAAGGACAGATAGAAGTCAGAAGGGCAACGTATTCTATCAACACACTTTCTAGAACATTCTACAACACCTGCAGGTTAAAAGTTAATCAATTTTTTTAAACCTACCAAAATTTATTTGCCTAATTTTCTCAAACATTTAACGGCACGTGTAGGTTAAAAGTTCACGATTCTTTTAAGTTCGAACAGTGCCTTCCAAATGCAAGTAGCAGGTGTGGTTGAGTTGAGCAAATTTCATCCTATGATATGTACTCCACATTTAAACTGCTTTTTCTTAACCAATCACAAAGATGCTTTTCCACAAAACGAATGTGCACCCTTCTTTTAAAAAACAATGCTTTTCATCTCCCAATCAGGTATCGTTTTGTATGGCAAAAAAAGTAGTTCCCCATCTTTAAACATATCTCTTATTCTACGAACGGACTGCATGAGCTACAGACATCTATCCATTCCTCCCAGCCATACCTTCAAAATGCTAGTGTGGATCGTAGGAGATAGGTATGTTTTCTGGTGCAAGAGGTATGCAGAACAGAGACGTATTGACTTAGACCTAGGTTTACAAAATGTGGACATTAAATGGTTTGGAGAGAGAGGATTGAAGTGGCACCAATTGTTGCCTTTGGTTAACACCTGTTTGCATATCCAACACCCTGACCTCATGATTGTGCACTGTGGTGGAAACGACCTAGGCACATTGACTGGGGTAGGTTTGGAAATGATAATGATGGACACCTTTCGACAATTGATGTTGCTTTTGCCTCAAACTCTCTTTGTATATTCCAATATCTGGCAAAGACAGAAGTGGCAATGGTCAAACCAATTGTGTCCTCAGATTGAAAAATCTAGGAAGAATGTCAACAAAGCTGTGTCTGCATACCTCAGACACCATAGAATGGGTTCGATCTACAACAACAACATACATTTTCATATGGCTGATATCTACAGAAGTGATGGAGTACACTTCACAGATCAGGGAAATTAAGTTTTTCTGAATAACCTGAAGCTGTGCATCCGCACTTATATGTAGCTACAACTAATAAACACAAGGGCTCTTTTTAGAGGCGCCTTATATTCCCAATTTGCTGAGTGACAACTGCGATCCGACTAGAACAGGGAGACCTGCGGGCCGTCGAGCAGCTCGCACAGGCAGAGCTACGGGCCGTTGGATCGGCTCACACAGTGTGAGCTACGGGCCGTCGGCTCGCAAATGCTCACCAGGGTGCTGGCTTGCAGAGGGAGAGCTCCGGTCTAACTCACAAAGGGACACCAACGGGCCAGCGGCCCTGCTAGCAGAGACACAGCTATCACCTCACGGACTGACTCGCACATGTACAGCTAGGGACACAATGGCTCGCAGACGCACACCTGCAAGCTGACGGACTGCTACTGTTTTATGCTTTAGGGTAGTACAGTGGCATTTGGGTAGTGTAGGGGGTTGTGCTGGGGGTAGTATTTTAGGGTTTAGGGTAGTGCAGTGGTGTTTGGGTAGGGGGTCGTGCTGGGGTTAGATTCCGGGTTTAGGGTAGTGCACTGGTGTTTGGGTCGTGTAGGGGATCGTGCTGAGGTAGTGTTTTAGAGTTTACGACAGTGCAGTGGTGTTTGGGTAGTCTTTGGGTAGTGTAGAGGGTCGTGCCGACAGACTGACTCACAGAGCTCCCAGTCGACGGACGGGCTTCTAAAGGCATACCAGCGACCTGGTGATATGAGGAGAGGCAGGGTGAAAGGCATATCTCACACAGACACAGATGCCAGTGTTGCCTCGCACAGGTAAAACTGCGGAACCGATGGCTTCTACACTGAGAGATGCGAGCTGACGGAGTAAATTACAAAATTGCTGCCAACACTTCCTGGCTTCAACCATTCACAGCCAATAAGCTCCAAGCTGGTGCTTTTAACCCCTCAACCAATCACATGTCAGAATTCTCAAATTTCGATATCTGTAAAATTTGATATGTCTCAAAAGCTACTGAACGGATTTACACCATTTAAACAAAAGTGTGCTTTCTAGACCATCACCTTACTCCTTGACAATTTGGGGTAATTCTGTTCAGCAGTTTCACCTGTAGTCTCCTGTAAAGTTTTGTATGGAAATTCCATTGAGAAAACTCTTTTTTTCTCAGCCCCTCCTACATTATTCACTCCCAAACTTTCAATATATGAGCTAATAAAAAAAAAGAAACTTTTGGGATAATTTCATAAAGATTCGTCAAACGACGCCAAAGTTACAAGCACATAGAAGACTCCAGGAGGGGGGCCGCGCAACCACCCTCCCAAAATAAGTGACCCCAGCGGACCCCCGCAACCCCTGCGAGCCCCTGCTATTATTTTTTTAAGAAATACCCCCGCAACCTAGCCCACCCAAGGGCCTCATTAAAATAAAACGCAAGAACCCGCGACCCCAGCACAAATTATTGCCGATTTTTGTTTTTTAAAAAAAGATTTTTGGGGCCCTGGGGATCCTCCTGGGACCCCCTGAGCCGACCTAGTGGGTCAGGGTTTTTCTACTCTGCCCCCTTCTCTTGTTTTATACCTTTGTTTCTCCGTTTTCGGGTGACTCGCTTCTACCGAGCCACAAGATGGCTGCCAAAACTTCCTGGTTTGGAGTGCTAGCAGCCAATCACAGTGAAGCTCGCGCACGCGACTTAGGCTCCGCCCAGATATCAAAACTTTTATTTCTCTAATTTCTCAGCAACTACTAAACGTATTTACAAAGTAAGCTTTCTGACTCAAGCACTACCTTTCTGCCAAATTTGGAGTAATTCCCTTCAGTAGTTTCAGCTGTAGCCCTGCACAAAGTTTCCTATGAGAAATTTATTTTTTTACTCTTATTTTTTGAATTTCTCAAAACCACTGAACGGATTTACACCATTTAAAAAAAGGTTGATCTTTGAACTAAGCTCTACCATTCTGCCAAATTTGGGGTAATTCCGTACAGCAGATCAAGCTGTAGCTCGTCGCAAAATTTCCTAGGGAAATTAACATGGAGAAAACGAGTTTTGGGCCCCCCATTTTTTCTCAGCCCCCACTTGACGAATTACCCCCAAACTTTCAGGATAGGAGCTGGCCTGGATAGACTTTTTGGGGGGGAGAATTTCAGGAAGATTTGTCAAACGTCGCCAAAGTTATTAGCAAATCAAAAAATGCTTTTCCTATGGAAACTAGGTTCTAACTATAACTAAGTGCACTCTACTATTTATTTGGAGTTGGCGGGCAGAAGCTCTCGTGCACCACCATTTCCAGTTACAGAAGCATGTCTCCCTCCTAGATTCTCCCCAGTACTGTCAAATTAACAAGGGTGCACCAATGAGACCAGACATTTCCCCCTTCAACTGCTATGACCACGGTTGGCTCACACCTGCCTTGTTTTGGACAACTTAGAAACCGAATTTGTCATGGAGGCATGTCTGTTTTTTGACGTTTTTTGTGTTAATCATTTTACAGTTCATGGTCTTTTTTCAGATGCACGTAATGCACAAAAACAAAACGTCACACATCTACAGAAGGTCACGTAATTCATCACCAGTAGATAATTATGGAAAACAATAAGGGCATCATTTAAAAGTTGTTTATGAATATAATTGTTGGTCACAGCTAGAGCTAGCACAGCAGTAAACACTCTGAATGCTCATCTGGACAAATAATAATAATAATTTAAAAAACAAGGTAACAGATTATTGAACCGCCGAGAATTTGCATAATGATGCCAATTATTTCTAGGATGAAAGGCAAGTGCATTTAAAACTCCTTAAGTAAATTAACCACCTCAACCTCCGACTAAATCCCAGGTGTCAGGTGAAAGGTAAGGGAAGGTAACATGAGCAGCAGCACATACTTTATAATAAAACTATTTAAAAATAATGCAGATCACTTCAATAGGGAGATTTAAAAGAGAAAATAAGCGACACAGAGTGAGACTTTAAAAGGACCAAAAAACAAATGGTACTTCCAATATTCTAAATTTGCCTGTCATTCTATAACCCTTTCACTTTGATCTGCTTAGCTGAAAGCTTGCTGCAACTTGCAACTCTATCATGTTTTTCGGAATTGGACTTCATTTACCTTCCTGCTTGTAAAACTCTTCCAGCGCACCTCCCCTCTGAATCCAATCCTCCCAAGGGAAAATTCACCATTCACTGCTGAAGAATGTGTTTACTTCTGAACCTCGCCATCTTCATCTGGCTTGGCCTTTCATCAGCAGTCCAGGGGTCCATGCCTGATTACACAGCCATCTTATTTTCTCCAGTATGAACCATCAGCTAGTCAATGTAGAGCTCCACCGATTAGTCGTGCCTCGATTTGTCTCTACCTCCTAGCACTGCCAGCTACAATACCGCTTGCTAGTTGTTTGCAACAATGGCTACTCGTGAAACAAAAAAGTTGTGAACCAGGTCCTTGATTTAGCATTACTTACTCCTACACGCTCGCTAGTGAGATTGAAGCCTGGAACAAGACACTATGGGGCATATTATCAAGTCTGGCGATAGAATTATCGCCGCTTTAGCGGCAGAAAACTGTCGCTAAAATGGCGATAATGGGCTTGATAATATGCTCTATGGAATTCCAATTGAAGCTCATGTTAGATGTGAAGGACATCTAACATGGGCTCAGCTTTCCTTGCGGTCTTAAGCCAACCCACATTGTCTTTTGATAAGGGCGTCCTGCCTCTCATCAATTCAAAGGAGCTGAATGATGTACTCTCTCCTGGTGTAATTCTGTACGCCCAAATCATTTTGTTAGCTTCCATCTTCCAACATAGCCCATTGTTGTTAGCTAGTTGTATAGTGCCTTTAATAACCCTATTAAATCGTTCAACAGCTCCGTTACCTGAGGGATGATACACAGAAGTGGTTTTGTGTGTTATTCTGTTTCTTTCTAAGAACTTTTTAAAATTCACAGAGGAGAACTGGCTACCATTGTCACTGACTATAGTTTTGGGTATCGCTTCCCTCGTGAAAACACTATCAAGGAATGTGATAATGTTTTTGGCCTCGACCTTGTGAATCACCTTAATCTCTGGCCACTTTGAAAAATGGTCCACCAGGACTACTACATACACATGTTGCCCCTGGTACCGTATGGGCCCATTATGTCTATGCCCACTCTTTCCCATGGCATGTCAGGGTAGGACAAAGGTTGCAAAGGTGATTTTAGTGTCACCTGAGATTTGTCTAAATTTTCACATTGGACACAGTCCCTGACCTTTCTTTCAATTTCCGAGTCACAGCCCAGCCACCAGTACCAACATTTAATTCTGTGTTTTGTTTTGTTGATCACAAGGTGTCCTTCATGGCAAATCTCCATGATTCTGCCTCTTAGAGTCTCAGGGGGTATTACCTTACCTTGTGTCAAAATGAGCCCCCCTTCCACTGACAATTCATTTCTGAGTTCCCAGTATGTTCTCAATTCTTTTTTTCCATGTTTCTTGCTAGGCCAACCATCAATAATGAGTTTATTTACTTTCTGTAGCATCTCGTCCTGTTCACATTCACTTAACCATATGTCTCTGTGAATGCTGGGGAACTCCTCATTGATGCTGACTACACAAAATTCTTCTTCCTTGCATTCTGCATCACTTGAATTAGGTAGGGGTAAAAGGCTTAGAAAATATGCAACCACATTCCTAGCACCGGGCAGGTACTGCACATCGTAATTGTAGGCTAACAACCTAACTGACAAGTGTGCTAGTCTGGGTGAGGCATTATACAACCCTTTAACTGTGAGAACCTTCGTGAGCGGTTTGTGGTCACAACGTAAAGTAACTCTCTTTCCCCAAATGTACTAGCGGAAGTGCTCCAAAACCCACACACAAGCTAATGCCTGGCGCTCAATAACCGAGTATCTTTCCTCGGTGGGGGTGAGTGAGTGGGAAGCAAAAGCAATGGTTACCTCTTCACCAGTTACACCTGTGTGTGTAAGGACTGCTCCTATTCCCATGCCGCTAGCATCCGTGGTGACCACACTGTTGAGACTCAGGTCAAAACCTTGCAGAGGTGGTGCATCACAAATTTCCTGTTTGAGTGCTATGAACGCTTTATTTCAACACTGTGACCATTCAAACTTGTTCCTGGATTTCAATAACTGTCTAATGTTGTATGTCTTAGTTGAAACATTTCTTGCAAACAGTATAGAATTCCACAAGGCCTAAGAAAGCTCTCAGTTCCTCCTTGTTCTGTGGCACAGGTGCGTCCCTAATGGCATTAAGTTACTCCTTCTTTGGTTTTATGCCCTCTTACATGATTTCATGTCCCAAGTACGTGACTTTCTTCTCTGCAGACCTGCATTTAGCATGCTCTGCGGTCATTCCACATTTTTGTAAGGTATTAAGTACTTGTGTTAATCTGTGTTCATGGTCAGTATGGTTTTTCCCCATTTCTAGAATGTCATCTTAGAAGATGAGCACATTTTTGACTCCTTTAGAAATTTCATGCATAAGTCTTTGGAACAATGCCGCTGCCAGCCCAAAAGGTACTCTTTTGAACCTATAACACCCAAATGGTGATATGAAGGTCGTGAGGCACCTGCTGTCTGGGTGTAGGGGAACCTGGTGGTATGCTGTGGTCAAGTCAATTTTTGTGAGGGAAAGCATTTCATTTATTTGAGGGAGATGGTACTGGTCTATCAGAATACTTTTGTTGAGGTCGCGTAAGTCTATGCATAATCTCAACTTGCTGTTGGGCTTGCGGACTACCACCAAAGGTGTTACCCACTCTGATGATTCCGTGGGTTCAATGGTGCCTGCATCGTGTAGGACACCAAGTTGTGCCTTGACCTCCTCTCTTAGGGTGATCGGATTGTGTCACACCTTGTGTATACTTGGAACAGCGTTTTCTTTTAGCAGAATCTTATGTTGAATCCTGCTGTGTCAATAGCACGGGTTCCTAACTGTTGGGATTAAGTGTTATTCCCAATTTTCTTGGTCTTTCCATCCAAACACTGAGGGTCCCGTGGCAGAGATGTATAATTTACTTGTGATTTCTCTGTCCTTAAATGCAAATTTCAATTCCCTGTGACCCACTAGTTCAATGGGTTCCCCAGTAAATGTATTTAGTGTTATATCAGGGGATTCCATGACTTGTCCTAGTGTGTTCTGGAATTTCTCTCTCCATACATCTCTGTTTATAATGGTACAGGGTGAGCCTGAATCTGCGACAATTTCAATGCTCACTCCTCCTATAGCAACTGTACACATGGGTTTCTTGTTCTTACCTTTCTCATTAACATTTTTTGCAGATACATCAATAACATCAAGCACACACAAGTTGTAATCTGACTCGTCAGATGAATCCTCCTCATATTCAGTGTTCCCCTCAACCAACTTGACTCTTGCACTCATTTTTCTGTGACATACTTTCTGAAAATGCCCCACTATGCCACATTTACTACATTTGCTGTTGCATGCAGGACATTTCCAGTCATTGACTAGATGTCTGTGACTACCACAGCGATAACATTTCCTTTGTGCGAATTCTTTAACTACCCTTTTATGATAATACTCCACACTTTCTTTGCTTTTACTCTTTGTTTGAACCTGGTGCCTTATCTTGTTACCACTTATTTTAGCCACTACATCCGGTTCTTCTGCCTTTGTTTTGCTCTCATAGAGTACTGCTTTAGCACATCTTCCATTCATTTCTGCCCGTTTCACTATTTGAATTACGTCATTTAGGGGTTTTTCACCTTTTGCCCACAGCGCATTCTGAATGTTGATGTTAGCTGCACACATTACGATCTGGTCTCTTATTAAGTCGTCATGCAGGTTCCCAAATTTGCATGTAAGCGCTAAATATTTAAGTATAGAAACCTTATCCTTTATACTCTCATCTTTCCCTTGTTTGCGGTGGTAAAATTTATATTGGTTCACTGCAACACAGACAGTAGGCTTGAAATAACTGTCTAAGTCTCCAATGCATTTATAAAAACATCCCCCTGTTTGCCTTCCCGTACTTTCTTGTTGATGCTATTGTAAACTTTATGTCCTCCTGCCCCTAAGCAATGCAGTAATATTTTCTTTTTCTCAACAGGCTTAAGGGGTTCGTCCTCATTATCACAGGTAGAAATATAATTTGAGAAATATTCTCCCCATTCTACCCACTTCAATGGTGGCTCCCCAGATACAGCTAAAAATGATTGCGGGGGTAACAAATTGTATTTATTGCCAGTTACCATGTTATGTGATGTTGCAATGCACAAATGCGTTCAATTAGGTTTAGTCCCCAACTCTCAAAATTTTACTTTATAAAATGCTCAATTGTCTTATTTTTAAATACAATTCTAATATCCCCACAATTCTCACTTTAATTCCTTATGCTCTACGAAGCTGCAGGACAACACGGCTGCCCGTGTTCCTGTTATCATGCATCCAGTGTTTACCCAATGGTGAAACTGACGCGTAAACTTCACAGCTGACAGCGTTATGTAAGATGGCTGCACGTACGCATGCATGCGTCAAGTGGAAGACTGTGCTGCTGACCCAAATTTCTTTCAATATGGCGGCTGTAGTGCGCGCTTAGTCAGCGCCACATGCCGGCTTCAAGTGCACCACAGACTTGTGAGCAGATCGCCTCAAGAGTCTCTTTGCACGGCCAGAACACACTCGAGTGTCCGTTTCAAAATCTTTTCAAGTCTTTTCGCGCAGTGCACACTCACAGCCTGGCAGTACCTTTTCTCACGGTGCATCCGGCCAAGAGCAGACGTGCTCCTCCCTCCATTCCTCATCTCTCAGGCGTGGACTACCCCGTGACTCACAGCTCCCGAGGCAGCGCTCACCCGTAGCCTCTCTTCACCAAATCTCGAGCGGTTCCCTGAAAAATGCTGTGCCGACATCGGGTGCCAGGTCTGACAGAATCATTCACTTTCAACCTCCTCCATCGCATGGACTCCTCAGTGTGTTGTTCTCCTCAACTTGTCGCCATAAATGTTAAGAAGACTCCTTAGACATGTTAGAGTTGTAGATCAACTTTATTCAGTCGTAAATAAACAACACACCAGCAAGACCGGAGGGTCCGTGTCAGAAGGCGGTGAGGTCAAGAATCAAATGTCAACGGTGAGAATATCAGCTGACATTCTAGAATGCCAGCTGATGACATAACAATGCCAGCGCGAGGGTAGGAGACACGCGAGGAGGGGGACAGAAGCCTAGAGGGGACAAGCTAAAGGGAAAGACCTATTACAGTGCAACACAACAGAGGGGTGTACGAGAGTCAGGGGGGGGGGTCGACTTGAAGGCAAAGGTCCATCAAGCCACACAGAGAGAAAAACCAACGGCATGCTCCAGACCGAAGATCGGTCGAAAGCGGCCAAGAGGGAGGCTCCAGGATAGGGACACCGGTCAGTTCATCAAAAGATGGGAGGCTTGAAGAACACTAAGAATTTAATCCAAAAAAGCCTCAGAAATGCCGACTCCACTGAACAGGACTGGAAGAGGGACGCAGCCAGAGGATTGATGAGGGAGGAAAGACTGGAGATCACCGATCCCATTCGGAACGTCATGTAGAAGCACTAAGGGCTATGCCAGTGAAGTCGTCACGTGTGCCCAGGAAGCAGACCAGGAAGAAGGGAGGCAGCAGTAGAGACCAGGAGGGTGCGCCTCTCCTGGCTCGGAAAGTGAAATCTATTTCCGGGTCACTGGACCACAGGGTCATGGCACTCACCGCCACTGCAACCCCATCATGGGATAGAAGACTCACGCGTCCCAGCGACACCACAGGAAGTGAAGCAAGAGGTCAAGCAGCAGGGCAAGCAGCTTTTTGAATGCATAAATAGGCCTTCCATCATTATACACATGTGTGAGAGTCAAGGGTCCCTTTAGATCCACCATGAAACCATGCAGCGTGTTAGAGCCAGATAAACAAATCTTGGAATGCCAGAATACATACAAGTATCAGAAGGGGCCACATTGAGCCGAGATGCCAATTGGCTGCATACTAAAATTAATGTAAAGTACAGCATTTTCCTCCAATTATGTTTTGCAGCTGTCAATGGAGTTTTACTGTTTGATCACTTCAAAACGAACTGGAACAAAATAGCTCATCCTTAAAATATCTTATTTAGGGAATAACTAGAAACACCAGATACATTTGTACAATTCAAACTGATGGGTTTTCCATTGTAATGCAAATTAGAAATTTTGCTTCGATTTAAAGATCATACCGCATTTTCAGACACTGCTAATAATCGTGGTGCACGGTGTCCTTGCACAGAACAGGAAACGATTTTGAAGGCATATTCTGTGACACAAGTCACAGAAAATAGCTTCTTCCTAGATGAGAAAAGTGTATTTGAAAATGAATTCTCCTTGAAATATGATGATTTTCCAGATCTGGTTACATCTCTGTATAGAGATTTCCTTATACAATCTGCTGCAAGAAGCTTGCCTTAACTTTCGAGATGAAGGATCATTTGGAAAAGGTTGTGATGCATACTCCACTGGTATGTTGTTCAGCACCAGGTGGAAATGCTCGTTTGCAAGTGCAGCCTAAAAATATTTCTGGAAGCATGTCTCTCCCTAAATATCAGCGGGACGTTATCATTTTGTCCTGTGCATGGCATTGTGAAATAGGGTGAGGGGCGTTGCCTGGCAACATGGCAGACAGGACGTGAGCTCCTGGGCTCTCGCCCTGTGTGTTAGTATGCCTCTCATGACACCGACAGCAGGAACTCGCAGGCAGCAGGAAGGAATATCAGTCGCAAGACTGCAGGATAGGAACGGCTTTCATAGATTGCAGGAGAGGCAGGCAGCAACTAGGTACTTGGCAGTAACTTTAACAGAAAGAGGAAGGCAGACGAACAGGCAGGCAAAATGACATTCTTGTTCCAGGACAGTAACAGTCTCACAATGCAACAGAAGAGGGAGGAGCAAAATGCAGCAGGAACTGGCACCAAAAGGTTGTGGGCGACAGATGGTAAGGTCACTGGTGGGGCTCGAGGTGCCAGTGTAATTTTAAAAGCGTAGTTTTAGTTTCAGGGAAATTCCTTTACCTTGAGCGTGAGGTGACAGCTTCTTCAGGTTGATGAATTTCAGCACTCCTGGTACTAAAATGTAGTATAATGAAGGTAGTCAAATCCAAGTAGTTTTCATGGAGATTTATTGATGAGCAGGTTACATGGAAGAGAGCCCCACCAGGAGTAGCCTCCCTGCTGCTCAGCCCATACACCAACTGACACATGCACTCCAACATTCCACATGCCAACATTCTCTCACGCATTCATTCTGGCTGAGCAGCAGGATACCACACCTAGCCGGGAGACTTTTGCCCAGGAATCCTTCGCAGAAGTAAGCTGAATGTCATAAAAGTGGCTGATGCCACAGTGAGTACGGGGGACACTGAATTTTACTAAAGCTCTGGGCTAGCTAAGGGGAGTCAATCACACTATCAGTGACGCTGGACACTGGATGCCCCCTCCCTGTGGGGTGGTCTGGTTGGTACTGGGACCTTTACCATGGGGCTGACTGCCTGATACCAGATAAGCAGGGGATTGCTGTACTGTACCATATAACTTGACACCTGAAGTGGCTGGGACCCCCTGGCCCTCTTGCTCTTTGTAGATCGCTGCCGCTTGGAGCCCTTTGGCGCATCTTGGGCGCTGGGATGCCCCTGCTTCTTTGAGGGGCGCTGCCACCTGTACCCCGAGGAGCAGTGGGATGATTCTTTGCATTGTAGTGATCAATTCACTGGTGGTGAAGCAGAAGAGAAAGCAGGGGAGGTTTTTGAAGGTCTGGGCTGCGCTTTGGACTCTGCTTTGCAGCCAGACACCAGCTTGCGGTGGCCCCGGCCCCTGTTTCATTAGTGTGTCCTACAGTGCAGAACAGTTCCAGCTTCTGAGTGGTCCCTAGCGCTGACACTCTGCTGATGTAAAGTGGGTGGCAAAAACCACCAACTTGCTGACTATTATGGGTAAAGACAAGGCCGTGCCATCACAGGCGATTAATACCATTACACAGTACACAACCTGCAATAGCCTACACACAGGTTAACAAGGCAGTCAGGTGCTGCGGACACAGGGTACTCAGAGGAGAGCACTTCAGAGCCCTTGAGGGCAGACCTCCTTGCAGCTCAATGGATCACGAACGACTTTGGACCATCAGATAAAGGCTGTCTTCATAGATGTCAATTTGCTGAGGATTGAGTCCCTGATAAGGTAACTAATACTGAAACTAACATTGAGGCTCTGCATGGGGAAGTCACTACACTGAAGCATCATGTGGCCACAATGACTACCACAATTGTAAATCTGGGCTAGAGACCAGAAGGCGCGGAGGGCCACTCTCGCCGCAGCAAAATTTGCATTGTTGGGGTTGCCCGAGAAAGCAGAGGTCTTGTCTACCAAGCATTTCTTGGAGAATTGGATTAGATTGCCCCTGAAGCCTCGAGGCCTTTCAGACATCTTCATCATTGAGCCTGCCCAGAGTGCTTTGGCCCCACCCCTGCATCTTGCATTCCCCCCAGACCATCATAGCTCAACTACCGGAATACGGTTGCATCTTGAGAGCAGATCGGGAACAAAAAGTCCCTTGATTTGTAACTGCAACATATGTATCGTCCCACATTACACAAAGCTTGTTAAAGAGCAGCACAAGTCCTTTATAGATGCCAAGAAGAAATTGAGAGCACTAGGATTGAGATACATGTTATTATACCCAGCCAAGCTTAAAGTCTTGCATGAAGATATAGCTCACTTTTTTGATAGACCTGAGGATGTTTGGGAATGGCTCAAAAAGAGGGATACTACTGCCACCTCACTTGGCAATCCCAACTGTCGCTGGAAATGGGGACTTGCCCCCGTGACACCCTGGTGAGGACCTGCACGGACAAAGTCAATCCCATCTTGTCTCCCTTGGTTTCCTACAAAATACACATTGGGAAGTATGGAGCAATGTATTTGACTATGTGGGGGGGCGACATGTCACCTGGGAGACCATCGTCAGCGCACACTGAATCGAAGTCTCCGAGCCCAATGTCTGAGATGGTTACAGATACGGTTATTGAGGAGGATGGGAATGCAGAGGGCAGAAAGGCTCAGTCTAGTGCTTTATAGTTTTGCATAGTTGAAGGCTCACTCACATGGAATCTGGCATTTCATGTACTTTATTGATGTGTCACATTTTTTCACTCACTACTGCGGACCCTAACTACACTGCACTTATCAATATTGGGAGGATGAGGTGGGTCTCCTTGCAGGGGGGGAGGTTTGTTTTCGTGGTTTTGCTCCACTTATTTGGTCCCCTTTGGACCAATTGGGATGTTCTGTTCGCCCTGACACGACTGTGGATGGGCTTCTGTTGTCATATGTTGGCACCATGGTTGTCTGTGGATGGGCAGTTTGTTTTCCATATTTTCCTTGAGAAAGGTTTTTAGGTTCATACACAGGGATTGTAGCCATCTTAACATATGGGCATTTACAGCAACAGGGGCAGTAGAACACACAACACCATGACTCTCAGTACTAACTATAAACGTATCTCCTGGAATGTTTAAGTACTTGGCTACTGTGACAAATGCCATTGAGTGCTGTCACTCCTCAAATGACAGAGGGCTAGTATAGCGTGTCTCCAGGAGACTCATTTTCAAAAAATGGAGGGGGCAGACTTATTACACTACTTACTTGTCATTCTCTAGGAGGGTGCTAACATGGATAGCCCCTGGGGTACCACTCTCCTTGACACATATGGAGACAGATGTAGAGGACTGATACATACTGATTCAGGGTCCATTAGATGGCCAAGACATGGTGGTGTTTAACTCATATGGTCCTAATACTGATGATGTCTCATTTTACCCACAATGATGGATGTAATGGTGGTTACCACTGGGATTCATACATTTTGGGTGGGCGATTTTAACTATGTGGTAATTGGATAGCTGGCATTAACCAGCTATCCAATTACCACACAGTTAAAAAACCCTCCCCCCCGAAAAAGGCACTAATTCTAGGATGACAGTTAGCTTTCTCAAAGTTATGTTGTAATTGGGGTACAGAGATGTTTGGAAAGATACTCACCAAGAATGCCAGGAATATACCCTATACTCGGCCACACAAGGCACCTTTATAGTAGGTTGGATCGAATACTGGTAACACAACAGACAACTACCATGATTTAGTGCATCTGACACATTATTTTTCTGACCATGCACCAGTAGCATGTCAACTGTAGTGGAGGGGGAGCCCCTGTTCCTCCTACTTATGGAGATTTCCCTTTGAGATCCTGCAGGACCAGGTGGGTAGGCAAATAATAGCCAGCTATATTGGCGAGAACTGAACAACCACTGAGAGTCAAGGGACAGAATGGGAGGCGCTGAAGGCAATGCTAAGGGGTCGTTTTGTTGGTCTTTCATGTGGAATGCGACGCACACTACAAATAGAACTTCTCCATAAGGAGGAAGCCTTGGCAACCTTACAGAGGCACTCTGAGGGGGAGGGGAGACAACAGGAACCTGAAAAGGAACTGTTGGGGCAACTGGTGGAAACAAGGAACAGGCTAGAGTGTTACACGCTGAAGTCGTGTCGACAGCTGCTTCATCGGGAGAGAAACAGTTCAGGCAAACTATTGACCTTGGTCTTTTGTCATGGGCTACCACATGCCCCAGTGCTCCACCTCAGAGATTCGAGCAGGGGTGAAGTATGGACCCAAAATGACATACTAGAAGTATTTCAAGGGCATTTACATAGAGTTTACGCTAACCCAGGGGACCCGACAGTGATAGCCTCTGGGACTATTTGACAGGGATACAGATCACACAGTTGGGGAAAAAAAGCACAGCAGGGACTGGATGCTGAACTCACCAAAGAGGAGGTTCAAACTGCGAATAATTAAGTCTCTTCAAACGGGGAAAATGTCAGGAAATGATGGCGTAAGAACTGAATTTTACCAAACCTATAGTACACTAGTGGCTTCCTGATTACTCAAGATTTATATAGAAGCGTTAGATAAGAATATAAACCTTCCCTCAGTGCGCAAAGGTACCATTGTAATGATCTTGAAATCTGGGGCAGAGGTATCTGACCCACCTTCCTACATTCCCATCACAATGATAAATATTGATATGGAGATATTGTATCGTGGTCCAGCGCTAAGATTGTAATATTTCTGAAGAAGGATAAATCTTCACTCGAAATGGGTACTTACAGGCCAATTACCTTAATTATTACAACTCTAAGATATACGCTAAGATCTTTACTATTAGACTATCCCTAAGAATAGAATCTCAAGTATCGCATTGGCAACATGGGTTCATCCCCAAGAAAAGTACCACTGAACACATCCGACGGACCATCACATTATTTGACGCCTCTCAGATCTCAGGAGACCCGATGTCATTAATCCTGCTTGACGCTGAAAAAGCATTTGACCGGATCTCCTGGCAATTTCTGTGTGGCGTCATGAGAAGGAGGTGCTTTGGGCCCAATGCAATCCAAGCTATACAAGTTCTTTATCTTAGTCCTATAGCTAATGTCTCAATTAATGGAAAACTGACGGAGCAGATTAAAATTTCACGGGGGACTCGCCAAGGCTGTCCTTGCTCTCCTCTACTCTTTGCACTATATATAGACCCCTTTATTAAAGTAATAGAAAACAATCAAGCTATCTGTGCGATGAGCAGATTTGGCTTAGACACTAAAATCATGGCCTACGCCGACCATCTAGCTATAGTGACCCCAGAGCCCGAGAATGCAGTCATGGTACTGGAACAAGAGGCCCAAGAATTTGGGAAAATTTCAGGGTATGCCCTTAATAAAGGCAAAACTCAGATCATCTTAAACAACGCAATCAATTGGGAAAACAGCCGGGTTGGTTGTTCAAAAAGCTAAATACCTGGGGGTTACCATTGTCGCAAACACCGATTATAGAAGAAAATCTGAACCCATTAGCGATGGAAACTAAAAGGGCACTTAACCGGATAAACAATTTACACCTAACTATTGTGGGGAGGTGTAATGTTGTTAAGATGACCTATTTCCCTAAACTACTCTACTTTTTCAGGGCCATCCCTTTAGAGTTAAGCAAAATAATGTTTCAGAGATTTGAACAGCCCTTCTCCCAATTTATCTGGGCATACTCTCAACCAAGACGGGCTTTTAAACAACTTTCCCTCCCAAGAGATAGAGGTGGGTGGGCGCTCCCCAATCGGAGACTCTATTATTGGGTCTCGTCTTACAGTATTGCATGGAACTGCTCCAAGAACAATCTTAAATTCTAAATGCAGAGCTTCCATCTCCCTTTCAATTATTACTTGAGGAAGAGGCCTGGGGATGTCTATGGCGGCAATTTACATTTGAATATTATAAACGGGTCAGATTTAAGACCCTGATGAGTGCATACAAAGCTTTTTCTAACATCCATAGAATCTATGGGCTTGGCAGACTTAATTATTATACTCCCATTAACAATAACATCAATTTACCAGCAATTTTTGGTAAACCCTATCTCCAAGATTGGTATAGAACAGGAATCCTAAAACTAGGTGTCCTGATTACTAACGAAGGCATTAAAACATTCTCTGATCTTAAAGCACAGCACAATCTGAGGGAACAAGAGGCCTTTAAGTACACCACCATAAGAGACTTTCTGGCTCGAAAGGCCGAAGGGCAGGCTGGGTTTTCTAAGGTAGAGCTTATTGATAAATTAAAAAAAATCCGCTCTACCTCGTACCAGATATATTTATGCCACTTTAAATAGCCTAATGCCCGATGACATGCTCAATATAGCAAATAAATGGCAGGCAAAACTGAATAACCCCTATAACACTTTTAACCCGGCTGTACAATCTGCCCAGACTGATCTGAGGGCTGCCAAATTGCACGCACAATTTTATAAGACTGCCTTTTTTTTGTATATCACACCTAGCAGGGTTGCTAAATGGGGAACAGGAAAAGGGACGCTTTGCCCTAGATGTTTAGAGTTTAGCATAGATTCGGTACACATGTTCGCAACCTGCCCGAAACTTGCACCTCTTCTGGGAAAAATACAAGATTTTTTAATAAAAGTCCTTTCCCAAAATATCCAGCTAACTCCACTGATTATAATGCTAGGGATACAAGATGAGGTCAACAGAAAGAGTAGAGGAGCACTTATCTTTGTAGCTATGACCATACTACGTATCTGCATAGCTTCGTCCTGGATAGATGCAAACCCTCCACTGTTTTCCCAATGGTTGGCTCGACTCATTACGACTTGTCACACTGAGAAGGCTATCTTCACCAAGAAAGGCATTCGGGGGAAAAAGAAGGGGCTAGCTATCTGGGAACCTTTAATCGCCCGGCTCAGTCAGACATAAAATCATGGGATCCCGAAAAAGCAAAACCCCCTTCTCCACATGTGAGGTTAGATGATAGGAAAAACATGTCTTAATTGAATGCTATAAAGTATAAATCAGGGAAATCAGTTTGCACATTCTAAATGTTTTTTTTGCACTGTTTACAACTCATTATTGCTACTAAAAACTTGTTTTTTGTATATGAATATGGATCAAATCATACACTTTATGGTCTAAGGAAGGATATTATTAGAAAGAAAAAAACAAAAAAAACAACTGGGCCCCAAAATTGGCAGACTGGTTCACCCGGACCAGTCTGAGTTCATAGCAGGGTGGAATACTACCATGAATATTTGATGCATGTTCTGCATGAAGTAGAAGACAGAGAGAGGGAACTAATCTTGGTATTAATTGACATTGCCAATGCATTTGACACCATGAACTGGAGGTTCCCTTTGGCGGTCCTAAAGGAAATGGGTTTTTACCCTTGATTTAAAATGGGTGAGTCTGTTACACACGGAACCCACGTCTAGGGTCAAGCTGGGAGACTGTACTCCATTCCTCTGAAAGTCAAAGGGTGCGTGAGACAGGGGTGACACCCCCTGTTGTTTGCGAAGGTGCTGGATCCTCTGGCCCTGAGACTCAGGAGGGACATGGCGAGGTGGAGAATCTGAGCGAGAGGAGCTGATCATTTACTCTCACTTCATGTGGATGACACACTTTTTTATCTGATGGTTCCATGAGAATCGCTTCCCCTGCTTTTAGAGCAATGTGACACCTTTGGGAAAATTTCTGGATTCTGCATTTATATGACTAAGGCTTTGATATTCACCCTGGGCAGGCTGGCGATACAGAACCCCTCTGCTTATCCGATCTTTCATTTGCGATGGGAAACTGACCCCTTCCATTATTTGGGGATAACGGTAGCACATACACCGCAGAAGCGGAACCAATATAATATTGCTAGAGGGACAGAGGACTTAACCATATCTGTGCAGTTTTGGAACTCACTCCTCCATTCTCCTATAGGACGTGTTGCAGTGAAGAAAATGTTGTTCCTGACTCTGTCAATATACTTTACAGCTCTCTTTAGACACGCTACCTAGGGCAGTTTTTAAGCATCTAAACTCATTATTAACTGCATTAGTATGGGCAGGGGGTCAGAGAAGGGTCACCTGTGAGATTTTACAACTACCATTAGAGGACTGGGGATTGGCACTGCCCAAATGGAAATGTACTACCCAGCATTTCAGCTGCAACAAGCAGCACACCGGCTGTCTGATGGGGAGAACTGGGAAACGGGTTTACTCATGGATGACTCACAGGAAAATACGTTGCCACAATTGCTCCTCCACAATGGGAGTGGTGACCCCAGAGTGCCATATTTAATCAAGCATGCTTCATCATTATTGAAGTGTGCCTTGAAGGTGTTGCTCATACGTGCCCCTTTACACGTGAATTCATTTTCTGGCACCTCCCAGCTTTCCGCCTGTTGTGCGAAGCACCTGTAGTGCAGGGGGTGCTTGACTCTGGGTGACCTCACCCCACTTACATGTTTATCACGATTGAAGCTGCACAAAAGACCTTTGAAGTGTGTTGGGACCAGTTTATAATGTATGCAAGCATTGTGGACATAGTGCAAGAGGTCTGGCCCATATACCCAGATGCCCCGCATTCCTCTGCCCTATTTCAGAACTTATTTGAATTTGGTGGAGGTAGACACTTAGTTACCGACCTATACAGAGTCATGACTGTAGATAAGCCAAAGACCATATTTCAAGCTAGGGAGGCGTGGGAAGAACTGGGTAAGCCACTAGCAGACACACAATGGAAAGGTATCTGTGCATTACTTAAGCAAAGGATAAGCAATGCGTGGCTAAAACTAACATTTTAATTATATACACCACACGTGTTTCAACCCGGCGTTCCTACATAGAATAGATCCCACCAAAACTGACGGATGCCACCAATGTCTGGGTAGACCTGCCACCTTCCTCCACTTCGCCTGGCACTAACTCCTGTGCATGCTTATTGAGGGTTAGTAGTCAGATGACTGGAGAGTATTGAGGGTATAGAAGTGAAAGCATGACACAGCCACCTCTCTCTTGGGGATGGTCAGCAAACGCAAGAGCAGGAAAATGGGATGAAATTCATGCAACTGGCCCTGCTGCTAGCGCAACAGCAGGTTGCCATGTCATGGATTAACCTGTTAAGGCCCAGGGAACAAAGATGTAACAGAATGGGCAGTGGCTGAAGAAGTGTGGCTCTGTCAGGGTAGGAGGGATGATCACGCGGATGAGGATTTCCAAACATGGCCAGGGATCCTTACTAGATGGATGGTCAGACAAGCTTTAGCAGGCACAAAGGGCGTATTGATTGAATAAACAATACACATGGCTGAGGGCATTGTACGGTACATACAATGCACCACAAGTGTGTGCAATTACGGAAGTCGATATTTTGCTGAAAATATTCGCTTCGCTAATACACAATGCATAGTGTTGTAGATTACTTGTTAGCTTTTCTCTACTGCACAGCTCTGTTGGAGTTGGAATGTTGCATGACATCATGGAATGCCTGGGTGTCTCTCTAGAGGAGTTTGGCAGTTGGTGTACTCAGGCTGAGCTGAATGGAGCTTGCTCCTGGTGGGGCTAATCTTGTACTATCTTACTACCTCCTGTTACCCTGACCACCTGTGATGGAACTAGGCTACCATTAAAGAAGTATCCTACATGAACCAGTGGACTCCCGTACTTCTTTATAACATTTTGGCGACGATCTTGAGGACTGACGTGGGCTCTAAGGAGTAAGGACTTCTAGCAACTAAGGAACCTAAAGGAGAGGAACTAAGGACTTTAAGGACTTTCAACACGTCAATTGAAACCCAAAAGTAACGCCCTTGTCAGCCCCACCAGTGTCCTCTACCACCTGGACAGCCTGCAGCCTGGGCGTTTGTATTCACATCACTCTGGAACCTGCTGTCATCAGTGAACAGTCTCCCTTAACAAGCCTGCTGTGTTTTCTGCCCTTCCCACTAACGTCTTACCTCATCAGCTGAGAGCGGGGGTGTATTTTAGGGAAGAGAAGGACTTTGGTGATCACCTTCAAAGCGCTTCGATTTGAATCCAGCCCATCTATGCTGGACTGCCTTAAATGCTTGGACTGATCGTTTCTTGACAGGAAGTTGGTGTGTGAGGCGATGCTGTAACAAGCGCTTTACTCAGTGGAAGTAAGCTGATAAAATGAGCACGTCATACGAAGAACGCGACTCGAGCAACTCATTCACTTCTGCTTACCGGGTGTGCTGTCTTGCCGTGGCAGTTATTTCGATTGGAGCTCTGCTGTCTTCGACCTCCAATCCTATTCTGGTGACATCATCGAACGTTCACTGGTAGTAGCAGAACTCCTTGCCACTCCGTAAGTTCTGCATTCGACTGTCCTACGTGTTTCTGTGTCGTCAGACGTGTGGGCGTTACTAACGCATTCACGCCTACTACGTCTTCTGCGGCCATTTTGACGTTGCCATGGCTACATTCCTCTAACAGCGCGTTACTCTATGATCGTAACAACGATCTCATCACTTCATGCTGTAGCGTCTTACTTGTGGATCCCGGTGCTCGTTGAAAGCACATATAAAGCAATTCTGTGTTCGTTGCGCTGGTTTTTCCTGGCGATTGCAGCTACAGTTGGGTCTGCTTAGTGACTTGCGGTGGTGAACGTCCTGTACAGCAAGGGGTTGACGAAGCACATCGAGTCAACATGGAATGGAACTTTTGGCTCTGTATGGAACTGTCTATCTGTCGAGGTGTCGGGTGAGAGATCGCTCACCAGAGTATATGGTTTTTCCATTTATTGGAATACTTGTCACATTAATGCATGTCAAATTTTAGTCAGTGTTTTTACAGTCTTGTTTTTTTTTTGGGGTATATAACAGTTGTTTGGCGCTCTCTGTACATGTGCTGTGTGTACCCATTTTTGGGGAGGTCTTGGGGGCGTTGTACTCAGTCATGAGCAGTTTGAGCGAGCAGTCCGTGCTCAAATTCAGGTGTTGTTTTTGATGATGTATGCTCTGCGATGTACTCTGGTACAAGGGTATTGTACCTGGCAATGGGGAGGTCAGTTGGTATGCTGTTGTACCAAATGTAGGGGAGGTGGTAGTTTTTCTTTAACTGGGTGTCTACCTTGTGGTGCAGTTCCCAGGGTGATTGTCCTGTGATGTACCCTATCTAAGGGATATTGTGTGTTTTGTAGTGTTCCTGTCTCTGTGTCTCTGTGGGCAGGTCGTGGGGGTAATCTATGCCTCTAATTTTGTTTTCGGTGTTCCTGGGTTAGTACCCTGCGTACCCTTCTAGGTGTAAACTAGTTAGGGGATGTGGTTTAGGTTGCGGTTGGAGGTAGTCAATGCCTTTAAGTTATTGTATTTGTACTTAGAGTGTACCCATTCTTTTGGGGAGGTTGTGGGGGTAGGCAATGCCTCTATTTCTATTTTTGTTTTGTGTTTATCTCATTGTGTACCCATTATTTGGGGAGGTTTTGGGGGTAGGCAATGCCTCTATTTTAGTTTTCTAGTTTTCTTGGGTCTGTGTACTCTATCGTGTACCCTATTTAGGGGAGGTTGTTTGTTTTCAAGGGTTAGTACTCTGTGTTTTTGGCGTGCTTGACTAATTTCCAGCGCTATCAATGGGTCTTCTTTTCTAGTTGACACTGTGTTACAGTCGAAGTCCGCCTCCATGGAACTCGTGGCCAAGGGTCTCATGTTTGGAGGACTTTGAGTGTGCAGTTTTGTGTTTGATCTTTAGTGTCAGCATGCCTTCTAGCCCAATCCTTGTTGTTGTTTTGGAGATGTTGTTTTCTTTCAAGGCTCTGTTTTTACATCCACCTGGTTACAGGGTGTTTTCCCTGGGTGTACCCGCTTTTGGGGAGGTTGGGTGGGTGTTCGTCTTTCTTGTTGCATTGTGTTTTTCATCTGTGCTTTGCATTATTTTCCCTAAGGGAGGGGGATGGGGCGTGTAGTGGTGTTGTTTGTGATCTTTATTATATGTCTGTTCATGCCAGTCGTTTTGTGTTACCTCGTGCTTTACTCCCAGGGATAGGTGCACTTTATTGCTGCACCTTCTTGCCTAAGGTTTATTGGGTATCTTACTTTACTTCTTTTGTTCCCTAAGGGAAGAGGATGTGTTGTAGATTACTTGTTAGCTTTTCTCTACTGCACAGCTCTGTTGGAGTTGGAATGTTGCATGACATCATGGAATGCCTGGGTGTCTCTCTAGAGGAGTTTGGCAGTTGGTGTACTCAGGCTGAGCTGAATGGAGCTTGCTCCTGGTGGGGCTAATCTTGTACTATCTTACTACCTCCTGTTACCCTGACCACCTGTGATGGAACTAGGCTACCATTAAAGAAGTATCCTACATGAACCAGTGGACTCCCGTACTTCTTTATAACACATAGCATCAATAGCCTTCAGACCTTCACTCTGAAAAATTCTGAAAAAGATTTTGAAACAAAGTGCCTGTAGTTCTTGCTAATTAATCAACAGAAAAAGAAAAAGTTTAGAGCATCTTGCATACACAGCAGCTCTCTGAAATCTTGTTGTTCTTGTAGTATATTATCCAGAAGCCGCTTAATAACAAGCACTGGCAAAGCCAATAAGATAATTTTTTTAAAAGATGCATTGGTATACAAATGTTGATTTCCTTCAAAAGCTGCAATTTGTTCTATTTAGATGCAGTCTACAGTACGTTACACTGTAAATAAAGTGCCCTCAAGTTAGATTAAACTAATTTCTGTAGATGGCTGCAGTAACATAAACCATTACTAGAGATCCCATAGACACCACCTGCACTATTTTCACAAACATTTCACTTCAGGACTGGTACAGGATATACACACTGCATGTTGGCGGTAGGTTATGCTTGGTACACTTTGTATAGCAGGTGATGTATAGTATAATGGGCAGGCAAGTGAGGTAAGGTATGTTGGATAAGGGGCATATTTACAATTCCCCAGCAGGACTTTTATGCCGCAGTAGCGTCACTTTGGTGATGCTCTGGAGGCCACTGGCATAAAATGGCCTCTGCAGCCCCTGCAGTGCAGGGACACCCAAGCTTCAGGGGGCCCCCTCCAGGACTGTGAATAGGCGTAGTGCCTCTGGCATGAGAGCTCCTGACAGGGTCCAGAGTGTGAGCAAACCCCTCTATGTACTTTGCAGGGGGCCCCCTCAAGTTTCATTGCGCCACTGCCAGAGGCACAGTGTGTTGGACCATATTTACAAGGCCACGCACAGCCACTGTGCGTGGCTTTGCATTTTCTTGTAAATATGGAGCAAGCCAATGCCTTACTCTGTGTGGAAGGGGATTTCAATGGTTATTGCATTGGTTGTTCCCACGCAACATCCATGGTTTTTGACACTCCCTCAGATTTACAACATAGTGTAAATCTGGGGCAGCACCAAAACTACCGTCTTTCCAAAGGAGGAGCAATGAGGAGAAATGTTTACATTTCTCCTACTTTTTACCTCTTTCCATGTGTGCTGCATTCTGAAGCACACATAGATTTATTTTTGTGCAGGAAGGTGTTCCATCATTCCAACAACACAGACACCTTTGTACCATGGTGCAAGGGGCCCTAAGTTGGCGCTTGGCTGCAGTTTGTGTGCTGGCCCTGGCAGAAAGGACAGGAATGTGCCATATCTTGTAGATACGGCTCATTCCTGCCCTTTTCTTTTGCAGTACTGCAGTGAGCTTGAAGGATTGTGGTGCTACCCTACACTAAAATATTGTAAATATATACCTCAAGTCTTGAAGGATGAAAGGGTAGGTAGTTACAAAAGGTAGGTATGATAAGCCGGAAGGAATGATTGGATGGTGGATATGGTAGATAAGGTAGGTATGAGAGTTAGGTATGGTAGGAAGGTACGGTAGGTTAGCTTAGGACAGTTAGGTATGACATTGTGGCAGGTGTGTATAGAAAGTCAGGTGTGACAGAACGATAGGTATTATATGTTTTATAAGATAGATAGATATTGTAGGTATTAGCAAGTGGCAGTCAGCAGTTATAGTTAGGACCACGTTTCCATAGCAAATTGTTTTTTTTAGTTTTCATATAACTTTGGCGCTAGTTGATGAATCATCACCAAACTTTTCAGAAAACATCACATCCCCCTCAGCTCCTTCCTAGAAAGTTTTGGGGTGATCTAATAAGTGGGCTCAGAGAAAAAGGGGGGGTCCCAAAAAACATTTTCCCAATTCATTTTTCCATAGGAAAAGCAGAAACAGATACAGCCCAAACAGCTGAATGAGATTACACCATATGTGACAGAAAGCTAGGTCTTGGTCCAGAAAGTGTGCGTTTTGTGATTTAGTGCAAATCAGTTTAGTAGTTTCATAGATATTGACGTTCAGAAAATATAGATATTTCAAGCCACAGAGGATCCGCTGAGTCTACAGATCTTAAGTTTAGATCTGATTCTCTGCCGCCAAATCACCAAAGATGTGGCAGCAGCCATGTTAGGACTCAGTCACCTCTACTACAAGAAAGGTTACAAAGGTACAAGGGGCAGGGTAGATAACCCTGCCCCCCTAGGCCTGGTGGGGAAAAACGTTTTTGTTTCAAATTCTAGAGATTCTGTGGAGGACCAGTGAATATGCAGCAAAATAAGTGTGGTCTCCTGCACTTAGCAAAACACCCGCAGGGTGGGTCAGGGCCCAACGGTAAATGATTTCATATTTTTGGGAGCGGGGATGTGCAGACCGCCCTCTCAGAGCTTTGAAAGGCACTGGGGACCCCATCCCAAGGGGCAGGCTCAATGGTTTTATCTCAGGGAGGCCCCCACCGGAGACACTGTTTCCCTGCCTGTGAGAGTCCGGGCAGGGACGACTTGTATGCTCCCATTTGGCGGAAGCTACAAGAATTGTTTTCCCTACCTGTACTCTTGCGGTATGCCGCTGCCTAGCAGAGCAAAAGACCTAAAAACTAGCTCCCACTGCATCCTGAGTGGGTGCATGCAGGTGACTTGGAGAGGGTGAACTGCACACCTCACTCCTCTTTTAATGAATGACTGTCTCAGACATTGGGTCCATGGGGCCTTACGAGACTCAGGAAAGAAGAAGGCATTTCTCCCTCACCATTCAAAACAAATAACTTTCCCCTGGGGATGGGGGCTTGAGGAAGTGGGAAGATACCCATAATGCCCATAATGCCCAAGTACATATTTCCATTCTGGTGGTACCCCTAGAAATGGCAGGTGCTTCACCAAACAATTAGTTTATGTTGTGGGGATCTGCAGGGAGAGCAGCAGCCCCCTCAGCAACATTACCCCAAAAAAGTAGTCTCTTGGGCCATTAAATTCATGACTCAAGGAGATCTTCCCATATGGGTTAAAAGCACTCTGAGCTGGAGGTGTATGCTCTTCAGCTGGAGTGCAGGGAATTCTAGTGGTTCAATGGTTGCACTTTGCGTTTTGAAACATGTTAAAAAAAAGATTCAAAGTGTTGTTAATGTTTTTTAAAGGCTCTATTCAAAATATTTTATGATAATCATTTTCATTAAACACTGCAATATATGCATTTCTGATTTATTTTATTTTATAGTTATTGGTTACTTTTTAATAAAGCCAGTGGGTTTGTTTTGGATAAAATGACACTCTATATATGTTTACTCATAGTCAACCATGCCAACGAGTGTTGGGCTCAGGGCCTGGCAGATCCCTCAACTCCCGAGTCACCTGGCTGTAGGGAGCCAGTGGGGGAGGGGTCTGGTGCGGGGCATGGCCAAAGGCAATGCGCTGCGAGAGTTAGGGCACCCAACCCCATGCAGTGCATCCTTCAAATGACCAAAGGCTTTGTACAGCAGGAAGTTGGGCACCTGTGGCGTGTTTGGCGCGCCCACGGCCAAGGCCCTTTGTCCAAACCCACACCGCACACATTGATGGACATCTTACTTTGTGTTAAAAAAAAGCCATAGAAATTCACTGAAAAGGTTAATGTGACATTATAGTTAGGTATTGTAAAAATATCTTACTTTGCATTTAAAAAAATCCTTAGAAATTCACTGGAAAAAAACAAAAGTTAAAGGGACATTATAGATAAACAAAAATGTCAGTTAAAACATGTCTTTTTAAATTAACAAAATGACTGAAATTCACCAGTTATAGTTATCTCAAGTAACTATAACTCCTGACCTAAAGTAACTATAACTTTTGCCCTCAACATGGACTGCTAATTACTTCCCATATTACATCACTGATGCTATGTTCCATGACATTATGACATCGTTGATAACATCACTACAACATCTGAAACTAGATCATTGATGAGCATGGCGAGGGCGTGAGTTATAGTTACTTTAGGGAATGAGTTATAGTTACTTGACATAACGATAATTGGTGAATCTCTGTGGTTTTGTTCATTTATTATGGTACTGCCCTTTAACCTTTGTCTTTTTCATTGGATATAGTTATGTTTGGTAGGTGTGATAGGCAAGGAAGTTAGGAATGGTAAAATTGACAAGATAGCAATGGTTGGTAGGTATGCTGTATTAAATGTGGTAGATTAGGTATGGTTGTTTTTCTATACATGGTTAGAGAGGGGTTACAAGGCATAACCTTTTTGTCTTATATTCTAAGATTGAGCTATAAAAATATTTCCTAGACTTCTGGCTTAAAATCATATAATATTAATAAGAAGAGCAAATGTACTGTTAATAAAAAAAAAATTCTATGCTCACAGGTGAGGTTGACATGTTGAAGGTGCCTTCTCTTATAGTTGATACTAATAATAACATTATTAGTAGTGTTAATAATAACACCAAAACAATAACGCTTTGGTGAAATGATTACACTAGCAGAGTAATGTGGTACCTTCAAAACGAGTATGTTGAAATTGCAACAAATGAAGAAGTTTATGTTGTAATAAGTGAAATTGAATGAAAAACTATTTATAAAGTGTACGTATACCCAAAGGTGTTCAAATTTTTATTTTTATTTATTTTATTTTATTTATAAAGTTTTATATAGCGCGAACATGACCCAAGAGGGTATCAGAGCGCTTTACAATACACTGTTTTTAAACATTCGATGATTGGGTTAAAATACATACATTCGATAATCGACAAATAATACAAAAGAGGTAGACAGTGATTATATGGATAGCATAGGTGGCTAATAGTCACCAATGAATTAAAGTCTTAGGATGTGAATTTGTTCATTAGAAGCATTTTTACTTCTTTTTTGAAGGAGGTAAAGGAAGAGATTCTGCGTACATCTGGAGGTAAAGAGTTCCAAATCTTCGGTGAAATACCTGAGAATGCTCTGCAACCAGTTCTCTTGTTGTGGAAGGATTGTGGTTTCAGTAGTAGTGAACTCGCACTTCGCGTTTGTCTGCATCCTCCCGACTACTCTAGCTTTTGAGCTAAGTAACTGGGGGTATTGCTATGCAGGGCTTAATGGGTTATGCAAGCGATCTTTAGTTGGATTCTTGCCTTGTAGGGTAGCCAGTCAGATCTTTCAAGGTCGGAGAAATGTGGTTACTTCTTTTAGTTCCAGAGACCAGTCTGGCCGCAGCGTTAAGAGATGCCCTCAGCGGGGCCAGCTTGTATTTGGGAACACCGCATAGAGCAGGGCTTCCATAGTCCAATCGTGGTAACACTAGAGCTTGTACTGCCATTTTTAAGTCCGTCTGTGGGAGGAAGGGTTTAAGTTTCCTTAGGATACTCTTCTTATGATTTGCTCCCTTGGTGGCATTATTGATTTGCGTCTGCTTATTTAAGTGTTTGTCTAGGGTGAGCGCAGTCAAAGGAAGTTAGATGCTTCAGCCATAAGTCTATCTTGGATGTGTAATTGGGGGGGGATATGAGGAGGAATTCCGTTATTTTGGTGTTAAGCATGAGGTGGTTGCCAGTGAGCCAACTTTGAGTATTATGTAGAATAGCATTCAAGGAGATGAAGTCATCTGGAGAGGAGATTTTCATATACAGTTGTGTGTCGTCCGCATATAGGTGATGTAGAATGTTCGCAGAGTTCAGCGTGTTTTCCAGGGGTTCCATGAGTAGATTCAAAAGAATGGGTGATTGTGCTGAGTCTTGTGGAACCCCTAGGATGACCATGGAGGGTTGAGAAAGTGAATGCTTCATATTGATTCTTTGGGTTCTGTTATTTAGGAAGGAGGTAAACCATTGTAACACTGGGTCAGTTAGTCCCATCCTTTGTTCCAGTAGGGGCAGTAGGTTGTCATGCTTAACCGTGTCGAAAGCGGAGGATAAATCACGTGATTCGTTATGGTCTAACATTTTTAGTATGTCATCCATTATGTGGGTGAGTGCTGATTCAATGCTGTGACCTTGACGGAAGCCGGATTGGTGTTTGTCTAGGAGGTTGTAGTTCTCGATGTGGTTGCATAATTGAATTTGTACACATTTTTCCAGCAGTTTTGCCAGAGTGGGGATGTTGGCTATAGGGCGGTAGTTGTTGAGATCTGAGGAGAGGGAGTTGGCTTTCTTTAGTATAGGTGTGACCCGCCATACTTTAAGACAGTCAGGTATGGAGCCTTCCCTCAGAGAGGCATTTATAATCTTTGACCATAAGGGTAGAATAGAAGTTTTTATTATTTTGAATAAAGAATGAGGTTAGGGATCAGAGAAGTGATTGGAGGGGTTAATCGCTAGAAGAGTGTTATAGATTTCATATTCAGGGATGGGCGAGAAGGTGTGCCAAGAGGCATTGTTTTTTGGAATTTCAACCAGAATACTAAAATGGACCTTGATCTGTGAGTAAAATGTAGACTCATGAGCAGTAGTTGGTGGAAGGGCATTCTTAGATTGAATGTCGTGTCCAATGGTTTTTTACTTTTCTAGGAAGAAATTGGCACACTCATCACAATGAGGGGTAGCCGAATCACTTAGTTCCATAGCGTTAGGAGTGTTACGCAATTGTTTTTTGATGATCTCGAATAGTTTTTTGGGACGGTTAATGGCTGGGTTCAGCTGGGTTTTGAAGAAGTCTGCCTTAGCTTTTAAGGTTTTCCTGTTGTATGAATTTCTCAGCAGTCTAAGGTGCTATAGGTGATCAATGGAGGGTGCTCATTTCCATATTAGCCCAGCTGATCTTAGCTTGCGCCAATCAGAGTTCAGGTTCTCATTGAACCATGGTTTAGAGTTTTTGGAGGAAACTTTTTTTTCTTGGAGGGGCGCTGTAGAGTCAAGAATTTCAAGCATAGTGGAATTGTAGAAGTCTGTGAGTTCATGGACATCAACCACGCCTGTCATGGGGATCAGGGCAGAGTTGCATCAGTTTACCAGGGTGATGGGATTAATATTTTGGATATTCCTTTTCCATTGTTTTTGTTTGTTGGCACCTTTTTGGAATTACCTCAATATTGATGGAGAAGAAGATGCTGTAATGGTCAGTCCAGTCACATGGGATAATGGATTCTAATGATACAATGTTCATTCTAGCTAAGATGAGGTCTAATGTCTCTCCCTTGTTGTGGGGAGGACTGTCACAGAAATGGGACAGATCCTGATCTGACAGAAAGGATTTAAGACAGCTAATATCATGATTGCCTGTGCTGATCCAATGGAGATTGAAGTCTCCCAGAAAAATCTGCAGCACTTATGAGTTGTCGTTGGACGAAATGACTTCCATTAACTCATCGATGAATGGCAGATTATCACCCGGGGGGTGGTATAGTATATGAAGTTTGCTGGTGAGGCACTTGTCATCTGAGATGGTGATACCGAGATATTCACAGGAGGATAAAGAGATGGAGTCTGCTTGATTGACTGAGATTGTGTTTCGATAAATGCAGGCTAACCCACCACCAGGTTTCACAGTTCTGTCTAGACAGATTATATCATAACTAGGAGGGACCAGTAGGTCTAGGATGGGAGAGGAGGAACTATTCAGCCATGTTTCGGTAAGGACGATAATGTCAAGATCATTCGAGAGGATGAGATCGCAAATGTCGGGAGCATGTTTGCTAGTAGATCTGCAATTGATGGGTGCACACTTCAGCTTGCTAGTCGAATGGGTGAGAGCAGTCTGGACTACGTTGATATTTGTAAGGTTTTCTCTATTTATGGACCTATAGTTGTGAGCAGGTTCTCTGTAGGGGTTGGTTTGAATGGTTTGGATACTGCCACATAGAGACTTACTGTTGTCTGTGGGACTGGCACAGGATAAGAGGAGGTCATATATGCCATTGTCAGATAGTTCAGCGATTAACCTCTTAGGACGAGACGGGTCATTGGGGGAAGGTATCTTACTCTGTCTAGAATACTCAGGGTGTGGATTCTTGGAGATGTATCTGCTAGTTTGGTAACTCATTCGGTTCACGGTGGCTCTAGTGGCTCTGTGTGAGTTTAGTAGTTCCTTGGTGATGGTTGATAAATTTTGCATTTCGTCCTTGAGATGGGATAGGCCGATGGTTAACTTGTTGAATCGTGTTGTCCAATCAGAGTTAGGATAATTAGTTATGTGTAGAGGAGTGTGTTCTGTTATAGGGGGACATCTGCAAGTAAGGTCTGGTTGCATGGGGATGGCGTTATGAGGTTCCAAAGGGGTTAGTTGATCATGGAGGTTTGTTGGTGGGTCCGAATGAGTGTGGGAGATGGCCTTTAGAGGTGATAGCATGGTAGGGGCTGATGCATGCGAGCTGGGTATGGTCGAAGAGTAGTGAGTTTGGATGAGTGGAGAAAGTATCGAGGGTGTTAGGGGTCGATCAAAGATCAGGATAGATGGCAAGTCATGGGGAGCTTTGCAGGACTGCTCAACTGTAGGTGGGGTGAATGGGATGTCGGGGGTGGAATCCGGGTTGGTGGATTCTCCATTGGTCATCAACGATATCAGGGGTGTGTCTGCATTGGAATGGCCGGTATCTAAGTGTATCCCTGTCCAGTCTGGGCCAGGGGACCTTGGTGTGGTTGAGACCGTTGTGACAGACGGATAGCGGTCATTAGGGGTGTGGAGAAATATAGGTTCAATTGATGTCGTTATGGGATTTTGAAAAGAGTTGGGGTATCTTCTGGATAATCGGAATGAATAGTGGCGGGTTGTGTGTTTTTCTTGCTGTTCAATGCTTTCTTGAGAATAGGAAAGATCTTGTCTATGATAGCGAGAGTGGCATTAGAAGCCTGTATAAGGATATTACCATTGTTGAATATGGATATGGTAGCATTCGCAGTGCAGAAGTCTGAGGCGGTTACCCACAATTTGAGTGCATGAGGGTTTTTTCTGACACTGGTGATTCGAAGCATGGAGTAGAAGATATTTCTCCACTGTGGACGTTTTTTGGTGTGAAAGATGAGGTCATTTGATAGTATGCCTTTGTTGATGCAGAAATAGGGGTATGAAATAAGAGTTTCAGGGTGAGTTTTCATTAGCCTGTGTTTGAACTTCTTTGCTGCATTTTTGGATAGCTTGGGAGGATAGGTAATGGTGAAGGCATGGTAACCTGAGGGTTCTAGGTTTGTATCCATTTGTTTTTCTTTTTCCTTCTTTTTCTTGCTTCACTTCTTTCTTTCCTTATTTCTCAGAGACCTCCTCTCTGCTTTCTTCCTGCTTACCGTTGAAAAACATCCTTCACCTATTTGCTGATTCAAAGTGCTAGGCACAAGAACCAAACGTAACGGAAGTAAGACATCATTTTCATTGAAGTTCTATCTTCAATGGGTAAAGGACTAGGTTTTGAGACTTCTCCTGAACATCATGTGATTTTCTATTGTTGTAATATGATGGGGCAAGGTGTTTCAGAGTTTGGCTGCAGTGGCTTAAGAGGAAGATCTGACACCTTTTTTAACGTAAACCTCTAGGAGCAACAATTGCCTTACTTTTGGCAGAATGAAGGGGGCACTTGGGATTTAGGTCTAAAAAATGTAGGGCCAAGATTATGTAACGCCTTATGCACAAAGCCCTAAACATAATCCTTTTCCTTGCCACGAGCCAGTGCAATGTCTTAAGTTCCAGGGAGTTTGACTGAAATTTGGGAATGTCATGGAGGAGACGAGCGTCTGCATTTCATACTGCCTGAAATGTATTAAAACAAAAATGATTGATGATGACAGCGCAAATATTTACCAAATGGTTTTACCCTTAACTTACAGCAAAGAACTCCAAGTCTGCTCCAACTGGGTCTCTCAGTCAACAGATCTTTGCCACTGTGTTAGAATGGAGAGCACATCAAAATCATCAACTTACAACAGTTTAAAGTTCAGTCAGTGATGAGAGGGTTGATGGAATAATTATTTTTCCTATAACTCACAAAGGAGTAACTAAATGGATCATCCCTACTATAGTAAGTTTGTAGCTTAGTAATCTTCTCCGCCTTAGGCTATCACTTGGGTATTAGGTAATATTCTATCAGTTCTACAGTGATAAGTATTATTGTTAGCATGAATATTTAACTCATAATGTATTTACACTTATTTCTAATGCAACACATTTTCTTTGAGTCAGACCCAAACACATATGTTTAGCAGCATGTGGTAGGATTTCAATTTGCAGCTTCTTTCAGTATGGTTACTTTTTTCTTCACAGTACTTAGATTTCTAAAAGACAATTTCTATCCCTACTTCGTGTTCTGCTGTATCTTTATCTTGAGCCTAGGTTAGTCTTCTATAAAAACAAAGAACTTTAATAATAAATGTCTAGCAGGCACAGTTCAGAATTTTCTTTTTTTAAAATTTGTTTGGCTTTTAGTCTTTGCTATATCTTTTTCCAAGAATCCCGCTACATTAGTTTTAGGGGGGGTTTAAATATTTCAGGATTCACATTGTACAGATCTTCTAATGTGACATTCAAGGCAGTGTTCTCATAGTATAACCATTCAGGTACTGAGAATCTGCAACAGGGCACCTGTGCTTCTTCTGATCTTCTTAGAACATGTTGATTTAGATCTATCCCACTTTCATTACTAGACTTCAGGTATAGTCTCTGTCATTCGGGCTATTGAAGAGCCTCTCCTAGGATTTGTAGGCTCATAGCTCTGTGCCAACTCTGCTTTTTGATTCACTCTCCTTGTTCCAGTGCTTGTACCCTGACCTGGGTCCTCTTCTCCTTCTCGCACCTTTTCAGTGGAATTTTTACTCCTGATTCAATCTATGCTTCCTGGTTGCTAGAGATCTCAATACCACTCTGAGTCACTTGAGCTACTTGCACTTGTCTTTCTCTTTGCTGATCTTCCCCTCTATCTTCAACCTGCTGCTGGACTGGTAATGGCGCTGGTGGTTAGGGTTTTCTCTCAACTAGTGGTGCACCCACCAAGGATTTTTTCTCAGGATCATAGACCAACAGCGCTTCTTCTAAATTGCTTACGCCTTTGGTGTGGGAAGCATGAATTCAGTTTGGAACTCTAACATATTTAACAGCAGTGTACATAGTCAGGTTAACCTAGAAGGGGCCTTTCCATCTGGAGTTGAGACAAGTCTTCTGAACATGCTTCTTTAACATGACCCAGTCACCAGGCACTGTTCTTGATTAGGGTCTGATATGGCAGCTGAGACCTAATGAGAACAGAATGAACCACATCAGCAAATTTCTTGCAGCAATCTAACATCATATCATCTATGATATTCAGAAGGGTATTTGCAGGGACAGCAGGCAATCTCAGTGCCATGCCCCGGAGTATTTCATGGGGTGATAACACTGTCCTTCTTTCTGGGATACTTCAGATGCTCATCATTAATAAAGTTAAAGCATCTGGCCATTTCAGAGACATAGAATCATAAACCTTTGCAAATCTGGATTTGAGAGTAGAATGTATCTGCTTCTGGACTGTAACTGCAATGTAATCTTTGTTCATTTTGAAAGGCTGTGCAAATCATCGTCATCACTTCATTGCTGACATGTGCTCCTCTATCTGACTTAAGAGAAATCGGCATGCCGAACCTGGGTATTAATTCTCGTAGCAACAACTTGGTTATAACTAGACTGTCATTTGTCCTAATTGGGTAGGCTTCTACCCATCTTAAGGAGATGCAGAAAATCGCCAGGCTGTATCCCAGCCCGTTATTCACAGACATCTCAAGAAAGTCCATCTGCAGCTTTATAAAAGGACCACCTGATCTCCCTCTGTGTGTTAAAGTTGAGTTATCTTGCCTGCATTCAGTTGCTGACATATTACACACCTAGGGCAAATCTCGTCTGCCAGCATACGAACCCTTGGGTCATACCAACTCTGGCTGAACAATCTTACCATTGAATGCCTTTCTAAATGTGTATACCCATGCTAATAATATGTCATTGGAAACAACAAGCTTGCTGGTAATAAAAATCTCCCATCAGCTGATATCCAAATGTCATTTGCATCTTTTTGGCATCCCTCTTTTACCCAACTGGATAGCTCTACTTCTGACACATTTTCCTGCATGTTTCAACTCATCTCAAGTGTCAGTGGCTTACATCAACATTGTAAAAGAGCTCTCTTCATCGTACTCACATGTTGACCCTTCATTAATATTACATGCCAGTAATGCACAGTACATGGCAACAGAATCAGCGTATCGGTTGCCCACGGCAACATATCTGTTTCCATTTTGATGACGAACACACTTCACTACAGCAATTTCTCTAGGTAATTGTAGAGCTTCCAAGAGGTCCTTGACATGCATTCCATTGCTTATCTGAGTACCTGCGGACATAAGGAATCACCTCTGGGCCCACAATTGCCCCAAATCATAGACAACACCAAACCTGTACTGGTTGTTTGTGAATATGGTGACTCTCATGTGTACCCTGTGTAGTTAACCTGCAAGCTCTGGTAAGGGCAATCTATATGGCAACTTGGGCAGAATTATTTTTCTGAAGCAAAGAAGCTTAGAAAACATTATGGTACACACAACATATGCTGCTTTTAGTGATCCATCATTGCCTTTCAGACACAAGCCATCTACAAACAATACATGGTCTGGTTCAGTCAGGGCTTCCTCCTTAATATCGGGTCGGGTTTTGGCGCATAGTTGCATGACATCTAGGCAATCATGTTCCACTTTATCACATTTATCATCATCACCATTTACAGGTAACAGTGTTGATGGGTTTAGAAGAGTGCATCTCTTCAGAATGATGTACTCAGACAACAGTATGTTTTGCTCATAAAGAGTCAACCCATTATGAGTCAAATACTGTGTTTTTTGCTTTTGTTAACAGTAGCTCCACAGGGTGTGGGACCTTGACAGTCAAAGGGTAACCCATTACAATGTTGTCGCTAATTTTCAGACTAGTACTTACTGCGGTCGCCACTTTAAGGCATCTGGGGAGACCTGCTACTACAGGGTGAAGTGTGGCAGAAAAATAAGCAATAGGCTTTCAAGCCCCTGAATGGTCTTGTGTCAAAAGTGAGAGTGCGCAGCCATGTACCTCACTGCAAAATAATGCAAATTCTTTTGTACAATCAAGCATTCCTAGTGCTGTGGTGCAACACAACTTTTCTTTCACCTCTAGGAAGGATTTCGTACGTCCGTTGTCCCATGGAATTGGATCAGACACATCTCTGTGTGTCATTCTCAGTAGATGCTTTGCCAAGAAGTAGAAGTTTGGTATCCGTTCCCTGCAGTAGCCAACCATTCCCAAAAAGATTCTTACTTCTTTTTGTGTTTGTGATGGATTTATCTGCAGGATAGCTGCCAATCCCTCTGGGGAGATCTTTCTAGCTCTTTTCAAAACTGTGTGCCGGATACTGAACTTCTCTCTGACAGTACTGCAGTTTCCCCGGAGACACTTTGGGCCCGATTCACAAAGGTAACCTGAGACAAAAGTCTAACTTTGCGACTTTACGTATTCACAAAGGGCATTCACAAGTAGCATAGTTAGACTTTAGTCTCAGTTAAACTTAAGTTTTGGTCTTAAGTTTACCTGAGACCAAACTGAGACAAAAGTCTAACTTTACTACTTGTGAATACTGAATATCAAAAGTTGTAAAGTTAGACTTTCATCTCAGTTTACCTTTGTGAATGGTACCCTTTGTGTTTGTTTTCAGCCAGGCGATTCAAAAGTGCAGCAGTGTCATGTTTACACTCATCTCGTGTTTCTAATGCCACAAGCAAATCATCTATATACTGTATAAGAGTGGATTTGCATAGCATTTTCGGGGTCTCCACATTTCCTTTCAGAATCTGGTTAAAAATGATTTGTGGTCTCTGTATGCCCTTGAGGGACAAGACACCATGTCAATACCTTCTGCTGAAAGATAAAATCGATAACTGTAAACCATTCTTCAGTACATGACTTGTGAAACAGTAAAGTAGCTGAATTCAGAACCACAGGACAACAGGGCACTACAATTTCATTCACTTTCCTCAAATCCTGCACAATCCTAAACTTTCCATTGGACTTCTGTAGGCCCATGATTGAAGAATTACATGGACTTCCAATCAACTCTCTCATGATCCCTTTCTGTACCATGTTCTCTATCACTGGCTTTAATCCTGCAATTGTTTCTGGGGTTAAGAAGTATGGTAGTATTCTGGGATAAACAACAATTGCTTTCACAGTGACTTGGATTGGTTCTACACCTTTAATAAGTCCAATGTCTTTCCCTGTAAAATCCCAGAATTCGGTATTCACTGTTCTTCTCAGACCCTCTGGCAATTCATCACGAGTCAGCAATGGGAACATTCCTGTTTCCGTTCGCTGTTTGATTATCTTGAAATCTACATCCTCATTATGGGTCTGAAATGCCACACCATCTGGCGTACAGTAAATGATACAAATCAACTCACAGAAAATCCCTCCCTAACAGACTCACGGGGCTTGAACCGCAGACAACAAATTGGTGTTTTTACCTAAATGAGCCTATTTTTACTGGGAGTTTTTCTGAAACTGGGTTGATGACTTTTTATTAGTAACTCCTACAACTTGAATAGTATTCCCTGAGAGAGGTAGGTCTCAATCAATCAATCAAGGTGTTTGTTAAGCGCGCCTACTCACCCGTAAGGGTCTCAAGGTGCTGGGGGGTTCGCAGGTTTCAGTCCATCAAGGAGGGGGTCTGTCGAGGAGCCAGGTTTTGAGGTTTCTTGCGAAGATGGGGAGCAATGTTGTCTGTCTAAGGTGGAGCAGAAGGTCGTTCCAGGCTCTGGCTGTGACGAAGGAGAAGGAGCAGCCTCCCGATCTGGTCTTTCTGGTGAGGGGTACTGCGGCGTAGGAGAGCCGGGCTGATCGTAGGGTCTTTTGGTGTGCGTGGAATTTGAGTCGGCTGTTCAGGTATGCTGGTCCGGTGTCGTGGAGGGCCTTCTGAGCGTGGGTGAGCATGGCCCTCCACGACACCGGACCAGCACAGTGGGACCTCCACTGTTCTAACAGTGTATCGAGTAGCACCTGTATCAATAAGAAACAATACGGTGGCCATAGATTTCTGCATCTAGATAAGGACCAGTCTGGTGAACCTCTAAGACTGCGCCAAGTACGCACTCTTCCTCCTCTCTCAGGCACCATTATTGAGAATTATCGGAACCGGAACCATCATTTTCATATAAAGGGAATTCCTGCAATGCACTTGGGTTAGGGTCTTGAAATTGTTTCATGACATTTTAAAATGAATTTTCATTTATTTTTGGCATTTGATTTAAATTGAATCTAGTATTCCCTTTTTGTGCTGTCAATAGGCATTATTGGAGTCTCCCCCTGCTTTGGCATCAGCTGTCTGGGCACATTTTGCGTCTGTATACCTCGTTGTATTTGTACATTTCCTCCTGCATTTTCAGAAATATATCTACATTCCTTTTTCCAATATCCAATTCTTTACAGATGTTACAGGCAGTAACATTTTTCATTGTCGAAATCTCTGATCTAAACCCTGTATTCACAGAAAATACCTCTACCTCTACACTGTCACACATTCATTCCTCCTTGAGGTCTCTGAAATCCAGGCTGTGGCACTGCGACTCCTTGCATGTTCTCTTGGTTACCTTTCTGAGCCAGTTTGTTTGAACTAACATGAATTTCTCTTTTATCCTTTTCTGCTTCATGTATAACTCATCGCAGCAGTACTTGACATATCTCAGGATCTCATGATTTTAGTTATGTGCAAACAAATCTCTGGCTTCAACCCTAAAACAAACTGAGATAAAAAAAATCCCCATATCCTGCTCCTAAGGATATTCTCGTTCACTGTGCTGTTGAAATACTTGCAACAATCTCTCATAGTACTCATGTTCAGTCTCCTTTGGCTCCTGTGTAGTTCTTTACATTTTGAGCCAATCCATATCCTTCTGAGGTACTCTGTGTTTCAAAAAGGTAATTACTGCGTCATACTTCTCCATCACCATAGGAGATGGCACATTTGTCCCAGCTACTCCTGCTGACTCCTTTCTGGGCTACTGTACGACAGTCTTACATTCAACCCATAAATCATCAGGCACCAAAATATCAAAGAACATATTAAAATCTGTCCACAATACCGTTGAAATGTTTGTAAACGGTTCAACTTATGCATACCGTTGCACTGGTTCATCTCTCAATTTCGGCAAGTTGTTCATAAATGCTGCCAAATCACCTTGACTCCAAGGAACATGTACATACTTCCCCCTGAAATTTCTCTGAGAGGGTAAACTGCCACTTCTCCCTCATGCCGTTAATCTTGCTTTCCTGCAATAGCTGCTTCCCTTTTTTCTTCTCATTTGTCCTAGTCCATTTGGCTTTCAATTTTTCAGTCTAACTCCATCTGCAAATACATTTGACCAATTCTATAATATGAAAGCACAGTGCGGTGAGCCTCATGTTCTCGAATGCTGGGTCATCCAATTGTACCCTATAGCTTCTGTGTAAATGCTCATTTGTAGTAAGATCTTTTTCATACTTCTGAACTAGTTCAGTTAATTTATCATTAGCTAAGGCTGACCAATCTTCTTGTAACCTTCTTTTGCAAGTACATTAATTCTTTCCTTTGATATTGCTCTATGTGCTCAGAATCCAAACAACCCCTTATTATTTCCTCCAGTTCCACTTCAATTAAGAAACTTTTAAGGGCTTCTCTTTCTCAACCTCTGAACTCTCAGGCTTCCCTGCACTCTCTACCATACTGGGTCCAACTGTTTAGTCAAAGTAGGATAGTATATATCCCTCCTCAGTCACAACTATTTCTTCTGGTGGCTGTGAGTACTAGCAACCCACCGTTAGTGCTTGCACCATTTGTGGTGGCTGCCAGGCAACTATCTGCAAGTTGTGGGAAGTTGGGATGAATCCTGAGGCGGGTGAAACTGCGGCAACTAGGTCTTACCTTCACAAGTGGAGTAGCACTTTCTACAACTTTGATTTCAGATTGAGCATTAACAACAGGCACTGGTGCCATATTAGTCACTTGTGGTCAATGTATTTCTGGTGAAGTAATCTGCAATATTTGTAAAGCCATTCAAGTGAGGTTGCACCTGGGTGTGCAGGAGCAGTGGGCACTGCCGAACTAGTACTAGCACCTGACTCACTTTGCTGTACCATGATCGCATGTGGTTGGGGTCTCTAAGTCAACATTTTTTCCAATATTTCATCCCCTGAATCAATGTCTGACTCATCCCCTTCATTCTTGAATGAATCTTTGTCCTTCCCTTTTTTAGCAGCTTCTGAGGTGAGTCCTGGATTTAATCTTGTACTCTATATAATAGCCTTTCTCCATCTACACTTCTCTTCATCACATCGGGCATTCACTTAATTGTTCACTGCCTTACTAGTCCTCCTCTTGTGTTTCCCTCTCTTTTTTTCCCTGGCAACTGTTCCCCAAGCATTAAAACGCTTCATACTGAACCGGTCAAGGTGGTGGCTTCATCTTATATAATTTTCCCTTCAAATGGTCAAGAATTCTAGTGTTAACAGTCCCCTAACTAAGAAAGCTCAGGGCCTCCTCCTTCTCTGTAATTCTACTCCAATGGAGAAGCCAAGCACAGGTGTTCAAACATACTCAGTAGTCATAATATATGCAGGCGTACCCTCAGGAGTTGCCTCTTCCCCTTTGTGTACCGGAATTGTAACATCCCCTCTCACCAAACTCTTAACTTCCCTAAAACATTTCATGATGACAAATCAATTAAAAAAAAACACAATTGAACAAAATATCATGATTTAGTGCCTTACATGTCAATTTCCTGTAAAACCATTTAAATTCTAGTTGTTTTTTTCTCACAGTTCATGATAACAAATCCAAATACAGTATTCACTTTTAAGGATCCAATCCTAGCCCGGCGCTGCAGCGTCACCAACGAATCGCAGTGCGAAAAACCGTGACCAATCCCAGCGCAAAAGACTATGATGGACAATCACAGTCCTCACTGGAGCTCACCCTCTTTTGCAATTTTCTTCGTACTCGCACAACAGTAATTATCTAATTTTAAAACACCTCCTTGTTTGCTGTACTAAGGAATTAAGTATTACAATCATCCAAGAATACACGTCACAGTCACAAGCGAAATCTCGACCAGCATGAAATCACCTTAATCAATGTAGTACAGAAATGAACAAACGGTTTTACCCTTAAGTTACAACCAACAACTCCAACTCCACACTGAATCTGTCTCTTGATGGACAGATCTTTGCCACAGCGTTAGAATGGGAAGCAAATGAAAATCATATACTTACAACAGTTTAAAGTTCAGTCAACGATGAGAGGGTTAGTAAGTTTTTAAAGTTTTATCCTTCATTAAGGAATCAGCAATAGTTTTTTTTTAATTTAAATTAGTCAGATATATCCAGTTACAGAAATATCAAGAAAAAGTGGTTAGAGGCAGCATAGCAAATGACAGCGTGTTCCATAAAGGAAATAGTTCCTATCTTAATCTAAAAGGACCTAACCTAACATGAAATCCATAAAGAGGTCCTTTTGGAAATCAGCAAAGATTCAGAGCATCATCAAACAGTTGTAAAAGAGAGAGAACACATCATTAAGAGTAGTTAGGGGAGACTCGGCCGTGTTCACTGAATATTGCAGTAGGAACCATTAATCAAAGTGATCGGGAACGTAATCACAGCATCAGCTATGATTTAACATATGGAAGGGCGAGGAAACAATAAAATATCACCGTTAGCAGTAAGTCACAACAATTCAGGCAAGCACAATGAAGTGCTAAGCGGCATGGCAGAGTAGGAGTGTATAGAAAGCACACATTGATCAATCAAAATGGGATTGAATGAATTGCATAGCATTGCCTGTCTAACTAGGAACATGTGTTATATAAAAGCTTAAACATATGTTGTAAACAGGCGCTTAAGTCAATTTCAATCAATGAAGAAGGATCTTCCAATGGTCCATCACCACTCCTCTTGGTTCCCATGGAAAAAATGCGAGTTATCTTATCTGAAGACTGCTGAAGCTTTACACAGTAGCTACATTCACGAGGACCCTCAGTTATCCTATTCTATTAGTTGTTCAGCATCCCACTATACAATAGACTAGTCTAATAAATGGAACATTTTCTATTTGCAAATTTCCAGGTTAGAGCATGAGAAATCTTATCTACAACAAGCTTCAATTCTACTGAACACTTTGGGCCCGATTCACAGAACTAACTTAAGACAAAATCCTAAACTTACCTCCATTTTGGTATTCACAGAATGCACTTACTGCTTTTGGTATTCACAGAATGCACTTACTACTTTTGGTATTCACAGAATGGATTTAGGACTACTAACTTTACGTCCGCACTCGGGTCGGAAATTCCGGCCCGGAGGCAGAGCTTCCGGCCCGGAGGCGGGGCTTCCGGCCCAGAGGCGGAGCTTCCGGCCCAGAGGTGGAGATTTTGGCCATGGCTAAATCTCCGCCACTGGCCGGAATCCCCTTAACCGGGCTGGAAGCACCGCCTCCGGCCCGGAAGCCCCGCCTCAGGGCCGGAAGCTCCGTCTCCGGGCCGGAATTTCCGGCCCGAGTGCGGACGTAAAGTTAGTAGTCCTAAATCCATTCTGTGAATACCAAAAGTAGTAAGTGCATTCTGTGAATACCAAAAGCAGTAAGTGCATTCTGTGAATACCAAAATGGTAGTAAGTTTAGGATTTTGTCTTAAGTTAGTTCTGTGAATCGGGCCCGTTATTTACTATTAGCACGTAGCAGGTGACTCATTTTGATATGATGAAATCATATGGTGTGAGGAAAGAAAGACATACATTTTCTTGATGCAGCACATTTTCTGAAAATGACAAATATTACAGTTAAATCCTGGAATAAATCAATAGTTTTAAAAGGCATTTTTATTAAAGGGAATTAGAAGGAGAGACAAGTGAGAGAAAGAAATATGAGGCCTAGTTATGTAAGCACAATGAAAATAGGATTTTTCTGTCGAATAATAAGCTTCATTTTTTTTTTTACACATTTAAGAAATGCACATTTCTATGGTTTGTTCTTGTTAAGCATTTTCAATGTTATTGTCATGGTACATTTGAATGTTTGTGTGAGGCTAATATCGTCTTCAATTTTCGACTTCATCAATGTTAAGGTATAAAACATTACAAGAGTCTAGTCTAGCGGAACTCCACAAACTACGCCCAGGCTTAATCAGCATAGGACAACATGAGATGACCAAAGGATTTTATCAGTCTGACAAGAGGTGAAACAAACAGAATAAATAGGGTGGGACTTAGAGAAAAGCCGTTTGGAACTCCATAGGGCAAGGAGAAAAGCTTGGAAGACATCGGCCAACATGCAACTGTTTGAGTACTATCCCTTAGTAATTTCAGTGTTTTATTTTTAATGAATAAATGAGGAAGGCAAGACACCAGTAGGGAAGAAGAGACAGTATCAAATGCTGAGGACAGATCGAGAATGATAACAGCAACAGCATCACCACTTTCCAGCTCTGTTCTGATACTGTTTGTCCTTGCCACCAGTAGTGACTGTATACTGTGGGCGAACAAAGCAAACACAAGGAGATGATGGAAGGAGCGCTGAAACTTTTCAGACACTCACCCCCAGTCACAGATCTTAGTTGAATCCATCATCATTCTTTAGCTCACTTTGCCACCTCAGTTCAGACCCAGCTATATGCAAATCAGTCTTGACACTGTGCCTCATGGCAACAGTCCAGCCTGAACTGCCAAGCCAGGTCTTCCCTGAATCGGAAACAAGCATCCTGGGACCAGTTTCTGGGTAACACCTTTCATCAGCCAGGCTAGCTTGAATCCAGTGGCAAAGTGAGCAAGGTACCCACGTCTGGGAATACCCTGCCAACTTAGGGCGAACAAAGCAAACACAAGGAGATGATGGACAGAGCGCTGAAACTTTTCAGACACTCACCCCCAGTAACAGGTCTGGGCTGAACCCATCATCATTCTTTAGCTTCTGAACCTTGTTTGAGATGGATCCAAGAGCTCTTACTTGTCAATGAAAGTTGCAAGTTAGTGATTAAAATGTTTTAAAAGTATCTTTGAGGGCACTGGTGAGCAATAGGGCAATCATTTTTAAAATCTCATGGGTCTAGATTAGGCTTCTTAATGAGAGGTATGACTATGGGCCATTTCCGAGCCTTCAGAAAGCAAATAAAGTTAAAATGAGTGACATCAATATCCAGGATCAGTTGCAGAACATTTATGTAGAGCAGGGGTTGTATGGTGACCCAGACGTAAAAAGGTCAATGAAGGTCTTGTTGGAAGGGAATTTTTGATCAAATGAGATTTACATACACATATTCGAATTTTACTTTGTAATGCATTCAAAACTCTGCTATGAAACTGCATAAATAAATCACACGTAGGGAAAATGTTCTAGCTTAAAATATGTAAGAAAATGTATGTGAAGTACAAAATGCAGTAGGCTATGATTCTCAATGTGCTTCTGTAACTAGGCCAAAACCATATGTTCTTTCGACTCTTGTGTACAGCTAAATAGACATTTCTTTAGAATATTTTGCCTAGCACCAGCATCCTACCAAAAAATTTGCTGATTTTAAGTTTATATTCTTATGCTTCATCACACCACATTTGTTCACACTGTTTTTACAATGAATTTGTTGTTACTTTATAAGAAATAGACTGTTAGAATAAGGAACATATTAGATATATAATGTGAATGCTTAACCAGGACATTGACTTTAGAATTGTTGCATTACCTTTGACTAGCCCTTTGTTTTCACAACGGGACATTGGAAGCAGCTAACAGCCTAGCCATTAAGGTTCTCATGAGAACTTTCTCTCATGTATCTAAAACTGCAACATTAGTTTAACTATGAATCGGCATGAATGTGTACCCTGGGATTCGGGAGGAGAAGCAATGGATGGCGACAACAACATCGGACAAGTGGTATATGATGTCTGGAGATGATATAAACCTACTAAGTTTCATTACATTATTTGTGTAATTTATATTAGAATCAAATTTGACAGAGATTATACCCTCCATTGCCTTGACTCTGTGCGGAAAGATTTTATTCTTGCATTTGATCAATGCTTCTGCTGCAATCATTCTTCTATCTCTGGCCTTATTTTTACGGTTCTACTGCAGCTGAGGGGAACTCAGCTGAGTTTTCAGAATGACCCTTAATGGGAAGTTTGATACTTTATCTTTGCTCTAAAAATCTTGTTCTTTTCAGGAAGACACATTTCATGGGTTTCAATTGGGTAGGTAGGCTCTTTGATTTATGCTCTCACTGATCAAACATTTTCTCAATATATCTGTAATTTGACTAATCCAAATAAAAAATACAAAATAATACTAATCCTTTGAAGATAAATAATGGCTTTAGAAACGTCCTAAACTTTTTGTCATTGACCGATTATTAAGAATCGGACAGTTGATGATAAAATACTTGTTCTTTTATTTTAGCTCCATTCCAACATAGTTGCTAAAGTCTGTCGACCTGACGATGAAGCAATACAGAATTTCGAGGAGCCCAGTTGTAAGTTTGGGGTTTTTGACTTAAGACCTGTTTTGGCCAATCCCTGGGTGATAACAATCTTTACTTTGAATTCTGAGAGATAGGGAAACATAGTTAGGGTTCCATCATTAGAAGCCTCTCTAGAACAGGCAGTGATGTCCTGCAGGTCCACATCATAGCATCTAAAAAATTTAAGATAGATGCTATTTATCTTAGTTAGAAAGAAGGCTGCAAGATTGTTGCAGATAGACTGCAAGATATCTAAATTTGTTAGACTGTCAGGGAAAGATAGCAAATTATCTATCTTAAAAAGCTCATTAACTGGATTTGGGAGTTGATTTTAAGAATACTTTTTTTTAGATTTCTATTTAAAATGGCCCTTTTGTAATCATGAATTAAATTCTTGTATTTTACTTTTTTATTGGGCTCATAGCATTATCTCTATTTGCATTTCTGTCAGCTGCATTCTGCTTTAAAAGTATAGGATTATCAGAAAACCAAGCTGCAGTGGGTTTATCCCAACGATGATTCACATTTCTCATAGGTGCAACAATGTCCAGAGTAGAGCCAAGCCATTCAGTGAAGGCAACAACGGTCTGGTCTGTCAGTTTTAAAAACCTAAGAAGCAAAATAGTGCATAGTTAATAATTTTGTCTAAGGGAGTGTATTTTTGTTGGTCTTTATAAAAGCATGTATGCTAGCACACCTTCACTTTATGACAAAATTCAGTAAACATAACAACATCTTATGACAGTAAAGGAAAAAAAATGAATACGTGAACGCGATTATTGAAAAGTACGGTGACTTTATTTTATAAGTGTCTTAGGCATCAAAACGACAAGCCTTAAAGCCATGAAGCAAAAGACACACAGATGATGGACAGAATGCAGAGCAAATCCAACATTCACCCCAGTCTTGGTTAAATGCATTGTTCTTTTGCTTACCATGCCACCCCAGTTTAGACCCAGCCATATGCAAATCAGTCTTGACCCTGTGCCTCATGGGCACAGTCCAGCCCGAACTGCCAAGCCAAGTCCTCACTGGACCACACACAAGCATCCTGAGACTGGTTTCAGGGCATCACCGCTTATCAGCTAGGCTAGATTGAAACCAGTGGCACATTGTGCCCGGGACCCACATTTGGGCATACCCGACGCACTTAGGGCAAGAAGGCAAATGACACACAGATGATGGACGGAATGCAGAGTAAATCAAACATTCACCCCCAGTCAAGAGATTCTGGTTAAATTAATCGTGTTTTTGCTCACCATGCCACCCCAGTTTAGACCCAGCCATATGCAATCCAGTCTTAAGCCTGCGCCTCATGAGAAAAGTCCAGCCTGAACTGCCAAGCCAAGTCCTCACTGGACAGGGAACAAGCATGCTGGGACAGGTTTCGAGGCATCACACCTCATCACCCAGACTAGCTTGAACTCAGTGGCACAGTGAGCCTGGGACCCATGTCTGGACATACCTGGCCCACTTAGGGCGAGAAAACAAATGACACACAAATGATGGACGGAATGCAGAGAAAATCAAACATTCACTGCCAGTCAATAGATCTGGGTTATATTCATCGTTCTTTTGCTCACCATGCCACCCCAGTTTAGACCCAGCCATATGCAAATTAGTCTTGACCCTGTGCCTCATGGGAAAAGTCCAGCACGAACTGCCAAGCCAAGTCCTCACTGGACCATAAACAAGCATGCTGGGACAGGTTTTGGGACATCACCGCTCATCAGCCGGGCTAGCTTGAATCAAGTGGCACAGTGAGCCTGGGACCCACGTCTGGACATACCTGGCAAACTTAGGGCGAGAAAGCAAAAGACATACAGATGATGGATGGAATGGAGAGCTAATCAAACATTCACCCCCTGTCAAGAGATCCGGGATAAATCCATAGTTCCTTTGCTCACCATGCCACCCCAGTTTAGACCCAGCCATATGCAAATCAGTCTTGACCCTGTGCCTCATGTGATCAGTGCAGCCAGAAATACCATGCCATAAGTCCGCAAATTAAATGTTGCAGCACATGCAAAATAACGGTATCAAAGAACCCAAACTGTGTTTCACTTTCAAACTGAATGTCGTGTTGTATCAGCAGTATTTTTACGAAATAACTACTTTGTCTCTTCACCAAAATCTAGAGGTAAAACAAATGAAGCAAAGCACCCATCCTCAAAATTCCTTGACTGACAAGGCAACTCAGTGACTGAAGAGGAATGACCAATGTACCAGTTCTATTCTTTTACTGAATGGCATGAGCTCTTAGTACAGACAGATTAGCTGAGTGTAGCGAGACTGTGTGAATGTAACATATATCTTACATTTCATAATCCACTAGATTAGATGCTTCTGGAAAATGCCTCTTTTTCATGATTCCATGATTCCATGTACTCTGAACTGATGCTGCTATTTTTTTTACTCTATGCACCGGGACTCTGCTAAACAGGTCCCAGTGCATATGTTCTGATTCCTAAAACATGTTGAAACTGGCTATTCTCCTAATTGGCCTGTTTAACTTACTAATACTTCCCTAATATATTGTACAAAGTATAGTCAGAGCCTAGAAGTTTAATGTCACTAATGGTCTGCAGCACTTATTGCGCAACGCACTACAGTGACATTGCATACCCGACTGTGGTCTACCACGGTAGCCAGTCAGTTCAGTTTTACAACTATAAAATCAACTTGCAAACGTAGGGGCATATTATCAAGAAACGGAGTTAAAATTATCGCCGCTTTAGCGGCAGAAAACTGCCGTTAAAGCTGCGATAATGGGCTTGATAATATGCCGCAGAGAATTCCAATAGAAGCCCATGTTGACACCAGAACATTGGCTTCTATGGGAATTCTCAAAGGCATATTATCAAGCCCATTATCGCCGCTTTACCGGCAGTTTTCTGCCGCTAAAGCGGCGATAATTTTAACCCTGTTTCTTGATAATATGCCCCATAATCCTTCCTGACAGGCCTAAACCCTTCTTTTGAATATTGATAAGTTCCCCAAGGAGGTCCTAATGCACATAAGGTAGGGTGAAGGGTATTTAAAAGCAGGATACATAAAAGTTTAATGTAAACATGTCTTTACAGTGGTATGGCCCCAAAAGATTTTTTCACTATAGCAGTGTTAGATGTTCTATAGGAAAGCACTGGGATGCAATATTATATTTAATAATGTTATTTCTGCCTATCAAACAGGCACAAAGTTCCTTCTTTGACTTTTTAAAATATCTATTAAAAGACCTATTCACCATGAAGGTCGTATTTGCAATTAATATTTTAGAAAAGGGACATTTATTAAGTTACATTTTCCCTGTCTAAATCTTCTAAATCCCATTTGGATATTCTTTGAACTGTCACCTAGGAGCTAAATAACCCACTTCATGTGGCGTGAACCTACTGCCAGAGCAGAGATAAAGGCCCTGGGTATGGTGAGGTGTTCTGTTCCTCTGGCAGGAGGACCAATTGGGTTATGCCCAGGAACATAATTAACTTCCGATACACCCCCCATCACATGCAAATGTTAGTTGACACCAGGTTAAGGTGCTGTTTTGTCCACCTAATCAGACAGGCACCAATCCCAGTGGGAAATGTGCTTCTATGGTCCCAGCTTAGGGTGGGCACAGGAGCTCTGTACATAAAGTGCTGCAAATGTGGGTAGAGTTATCCTTGGGACGTGTTTCACCATTGGTTAGGGAGGCACCTAGAGTTAACTCCACCTGTAAGCTATTACCAGGACTACATGTGGCACCCCTGGGCACCCTCTTCAGCACACTGCTGAAACTGTGGAAGACAGATGGGGGACTGCCCCTGCTGTTTAGACCTGTGAGGAGACCTGAAAGGCTGGACCAGTTCCCATGTATACTCAGGACAAAAAAGTGGATTCCAAGGGTCAGTTGGTTAGCATCCTAATATGCTACAAGGACACAACAAACTGCTAGAAACCCTTTTCATGAAGAGCTGAGCTTACCAGTTCCAACTGGACATGCCCTGGACTCTGCTTGTGGCTTCTGTTAAAGTGAGTCTTGATCCCAAGTGATGGTCCTGAGGTCCAATAACCCTTGGCTGCATCAAAGTGTCCTCCTTCTAATAGCCTGAAAAAACCTTAGACTTGGAATCATTGTGGCTCCAAAGATGTCTGGAGGACTGGGACAAACCTGCAAAGTGCATTCCATGAAGGAGATGTTGCTGCTGGATGTTGTAATTAAATGAAAGATACGTAGTCCAGAGATGTATATTAGGATCACAGCGTTATTCTTCAGACGAGATCCATATTATAGGCCCCCCCAGGAGCAGCCACTTCGCTGCTCAGCCCTTCACACCAACTGATTCCTTCTACACTCAAACCCTCTCAACATTCCGATTACATCATGTAGGCCAAGCAGCAGAGCAGGGGACAACCATAGGGAGGGTGCATTAATCTTTGCTAGATTACAACACATCCCCCCTTCATCAAAATTGAAAAAAGTACAAGCATGTGAGATTATGGTACATACATGCAATATGACCAACAACTAAAATAAAATGTGCGGAGATGACATACACACATACAAAAACAAAACAAAATCAAAGAGCTTAAAAAAAAGCATCAAGCTTTAACAATCCTACAATACACTCTTCAAGAATCTCATCAAACACTTCAAGGGTAAAACCAGAGAAGCTTCATAAGAAGGTGTCTTCTCTTAACGCAGTCCGAACTTTAACAATCTACAATCTTCAAGAATCACATGAAACGCTCCAAGGGTACAGGATAAAACCAGAGAAGCTTCATAAGAAGGTGTCTTCTCTTAACGCAGTCCAAACAGTGAGGGAAACCTTTCACACACATAGGTGACAAACTCATGTCAACCAATAACCACAAATCAGTGGTAACACAGAGAAGCTTCATAAGAAGGTGTCTTCACTTAACGCAGTCCAAACAGTGAGGGAAACCTTTCACACACACAGGGGACAAACGCATGTCAACCAATAACCACAAATACGTGGTAAACCAAGGACTAAGGGAAACACTAAGGTGAATTATCTACCACTAAACTCAGGGTACTACTCAAGTCACGCACAACTTAACACTTACTCACAGGGTATAATCACAACTACGGACACCAGAGTGACCAAACACTACCTACACACTCACTCATCCCCTCTATTCCATACAAATGCAAGACAAAACACTACACTCTCTCACCTGCTCTAAACAAAATCAGGATAAGGTACAAATGACGGCGCCAACGTATAGTACAACCATAGCAAACTACACAAAAAACATCCTGAAAAATACAGTGTGCCAAGAAAACAACAAACTAAAATAAAGAAAGTAGTCAGTGTTGTCAATAAACAGCCAAAGTCTGGAACATGTGAGCCTTAAACCAAGAAAACAGTACCTTTGTTCCTTTAAGATGTTGTAGCATTGCACCAGAATATCACCAGGAAATAAGAGAGGGCTGTATAAAGTAATCCAGTGAAAGACATCGAGCAGATGAAGAGGACAACATCGCTGCAAACAAGGAACTCTTAAAATGAACAAGCTTGGTTGGCAAAAGACACCCTAGAAACAGACGCCACAGCATAGCCGGCAGGGTGCACCATGACCTCCCCAACGCTTCAACACAATATGACGGAAGGCAAGGCAATGCTCTCGGTCCTCCGCAAAGGACTCAAACTCCACTGCGATAAACGGAACTTGGTTGGCAACAGACCAGCCAAACTAAGGATGGAGGCACATTTTTAACGTCGTGCTGGATGGCTCACGACATGTAGGTGCGGAGCAGCGTCTATGTGCAGATCAACAAGGAGGACGTCACAACACAGAGATCCCAAGAAGATTCAAAGTCTACAACGATGAGGTAAGAGACTTTCAGAGCGCGCAAGTGAGCTTTGAAAGATGTAGTGGCAGTTGGTGAAAGCCAGTAAATCTCTCGATGCGCAGGATAGTAATATCCAAGCAAAGTAAAAAAAAACATTTTGCCAATAATTAAACTTTTAAACACAGTCCCGTATATTGAGGCAGACCAAAACAGAAAACACCGGAGTTCTTCAACAGTACACCACAATAAGGACAGGTTAGGTTTCAGAGATAGTACCATCCTCTGCATCTCTGAATTCAGCATACAAGTAGGTAGGAGTAGGTCACTACTCAGGGGCTGCTCCAAGGAGCAGGAGGGCACACTTTGTCTAAGACAGGCAGGCAGTGGATAGCAGGCAGGCAGGTCGGAATTTGTACATTTGTTCAGTGGTAAAACATTCTCAAAATCCAACGTTAGCAAGAACCAACCCTAATCCAAAATGTACAATACACTCTAGTACAGGCAAATAATGTCCAGGTCAAAGATGATGTTCTCTGTCAACATGTTACAGGACAGGAACAGTTGAGCAAAGACAGGTAGACTTTAAATACAACGAAGGAAAGTCTTAGACAAACTGGCACTTACTAGTTGGGGCGACCGATGAAATAGTCACTGATGGGGCCTATGGAGTACCAGGTTTCATCAAATCCATAGCTTGTAGTTCCCTTATTTGAAGTTCCTTTAGTTTCTTTAGAAGTAGCACGCAGGTTCTTCACAACCGTCGCCAATGTTGTAATTAAATGAAAGATACGTAGTCCAGAGATGTATATTAGGATCACAGCTTTATTCTTCAGATCAGATACATATTATAGGCCCCACCAGGAGCAGCCACTTCGCTGCTCAGCCCTTCACACCAACTGATCCCTTCTACACTCAAACCCTCTCAACATTCCGATGACATCATGTAGGCCAAGCAGCAGAGCAGGGGACAACCATAGGGAGGATGCATTAATCTTTGCTAGATTACAACACAGGACTAAATATCCAGAATGCTCCTACTTCGGGCTTTTTAACGGTAGCAAATCCATTTCAGTGGGATGCCACAGAGAGAGTATCTGGCCTCATGGAACCCTGTTTAGCTACAGCTTGTACTCTTATAAAGCTGGAGGAATCGGAGCTCCAGAAAAGTGAGTACTTCTGAAAGTACAAATCTTCACCAGGCGAAATCGACAAATTATTCTGCAGGCAAGATACCTTGCTAGAGTGTGAATTTTGAATTTCTCCTTCTTGGGGAATTCCCACCAAAAGTAAACTGCTTCGCTGGGACTTTGCCTGATGAATATTCAGTCTTGTGGAGCTCTATTCAGCCCTGATGCCTTGCCCCGCTGACGGTCTTTGACTTCAATCTCAGACTAGGCCAAAAGGTAAAGCTTCCCACTGGGTCAAACCAGGTTTCTATATCTGACTTGCACTACATCATGATAAGTTTTAAATCATGCCTAGGTACTATGCAAACTCAACCTGATGACCGCGGTTGGTTCTTAATGCTTTTTGGCATTATTTGTATTTAAAACTTTAAAAATTAATATCGCTGGTACCCTTTTTTAAATTTTTGTAGTGTTGGCGCTATTTTTTTCATTAAAATCTCCATTATTTTTCATAAGTAGGAGTGGGATTTTTATTGTGTTGTGTTTTCAACTTTAACTGCATTGGTACTTAACTGCTTTATATGTTCACTTAACTGCAGTCTGTCTGCTCTGTACTGTAGCTACCAGGAGTTAAGCTCAGGTTTAAATAACTGATACATTTTCTGGATCTCACAAGAATAGTGACATTATTACTTTTGGCGGGCATCATTCACCAAATTAGCAATCCACTACCGCACAATGGTTCTCTGAGAAACAATGAAAGAACTGTCGGTGAAGACCACTAGTAAATCAGACAAATATAAAGGTTCAATATTCATATTCATGTATGCTCATTATCTCATTTATCAGGTTTGATTTACAAAACTTTACCAACCTAGTAAAACTAACTATCGCCTCACTATCAACACTAACAATGTGGCTTAGTTACATGATCTTTGATGGTAAAAATAGACATGCCATTGGGGCGATATCAGAACAGAGTAATGTTCATCTAGACGTCACTGAATCGTGGAGTTTTAAGACTAGAGGCCAATAGTGGAGGATTGAATTCCTCCTCAGTGTTTGTTGATAAAACAAAATAGAAATGTTAAAAAGTTGTTGGCGTCATGCTAACATATCACTAGGATTTAAACATTACTAAAGTCACATTTCCATATTCTAAAGATATAGAAATGCTTGCAGTACATTTTGAATTAAATTAATCTTACTATCTTAGTTTTACTACAGCGTAATTTTAATACACATAGATCTCACTTTTCTGGCTCTCCAAGAAGCAGACCCACAAACATGTTTTCAAAAGCTTATTACATCATTTAAAATCGATTCTAGACACTCTAGTCCCTAAAACGTGCATGGTTCTCTTAGAGAGATGATGGAGTAAAACCTACTCATAGGAAGCTAGGATTATGTTTATGGTTAAATTCTGTTTTTAAGTATCAGAAGCTTTACACTTATGCACATATACCAAAATCATCCAATGTGAATCCGTTTATGTCAAGGCTTAGATTACAAAACATGTAACTTGTGATTCTCAAACATTAAAACTCCTTCCCTCAAACCACCCCTCACACCCTGGAGAAAGATAACAACCATCTTATAGAATCATTAGGGCAGTAGCCCGGACTGTGAGACCCTATCTTTTCAGATCTCCATCACAAGCAACTATACGTGGAAAGGTCTCTTGGTTTATAGGCTGCCTAGGGCTAAAACTCCACTGATTCAACTATTTAGCCCGTTTTTAGAATCTAGCGTAAAAGACTCAGATTTCACCATCCTGGGCGATTTTAATGTACACTTAGAAAAGAGCTCAGACAAAAATACAATTACATTGACTGATGCAATGTATAACATATCCATGGAGCAGATTGTTAAGCAAGACACGCATGTGGCGTGGCACACCCTCGATGGGATCTTCACCTCAAACACTAACATCGAATTTGTGGAAATACTCCCCGTTACTTGGTCAGACCATAAAGTGATAAAATTTACTTTAAAGCTAGAGGACATCTCAGATGTGACTGCTTCCCAGCCTAGGTATGTCACCATTCAGGACTGGACAAACATTGACACTCCTAAACTACAGGAGCAACTTTCCACGACCATTCCAGAATTAGAGTTAGACAGCAACCTAGCCTCCAATCAGGTTTTCAGTTGGGTGAACTCAGCAATCAAATTAACAGTCCCTGTGAGAAAGATAACGTTGAGGAGAAAAAATCCCTCACAACCATGGTTCTCCGACAAACTGAAGGTACAAAAACAAAATTGTAGAAGGGCGGAAAGGAAATGGAGATCCAATTACGAACAACAGATGAAAGAAGAATACAGAACCTCCCTAGCAATTTACAAAAAACTAATCCTAGAAGAAAAAAGTAATTATTTTATACGAAAAATAAATGAGGCCAAGAATTCCAGCAAGGAACTATTTAGCACGGTAAAAAAACTAACAAACCTCAATTCCAACAAACAGATAGAGGGCAGCAATGAACTATGCAACAGTTTAGGGCAGTTCTTTGTGGACAAAGTCAATTCTGTCTATGAATCCTTTAAAATGACCAATAAGTCTGCTGCCTTACAGTCATGCATTGAACCCAAACAGGGACCGGCCACCGGGAGTCCCAATTCAGAGTTCCATTTTGTGCCCCCATCTGTTGAACAGATCAAACAGGTGGTAATGACTACTAGGTCTGTGGGCCTATCGGATCCATGTCCACCTAAGGTGATACACCTGTTTCCATATCTACTAAGCGACCAACTAGCCCTGGTCTTTACAAATGTAATTAAATCTAGCTGTTTCCCAGATGCCTGGAAAATGGCATCAGTTCTGCCGCTATTAAAAAAGCATAAATTAGATCCACAGAATCCTGGAAACTACAGACCAATCTTGAGAATCCCCTTCATAGCCAAAGTACTGGAAAAATTAATGAACAAGCAACTATCATAATTCTTAACATCTGTAAATGCACTGGATCACTCACAATATGGGTTTCGAGAGGAACATGGAACTGAAACAGCACTGCTTATGGCAGTGGAGGAACTCAGGAGTGCACTAGATGTGGGAGAGAAGGCCGCCTTGATTTTATTAGATCTCTCTGCGACCTTCGACACTGTAAACCATGATACACTCCTGATCCGACTAGCTGAAGTAGGAGTACATGATATGGCATGCAAGTTGTTAGCCTCCTATCTAACCGATAGAACTTTCACAGTTAAATTAGGAGAGGCTACATCCAAACCTTTTAACTCACTGTGCGGCGTACCACAGGGGTCTTCCTTGAGCCCTACCCTTTTTAATATTTATGTGGCCCCACTAGCAGCTATAATAAGGAACTGTGGTTTCCTACCAGTATCCTATGCAGACGACACTCAAATAGTGGTATCTGTCTCAAACAACCTAGAAGAAACCGCAGGCAGATTCAACAACTGCATGAGACAGATTAATCACTGGATGCAGTGTAACTGCTTAAAACTAAACAGTGATAGAACTGAAATCATGATGTTGGGGACAGACACTAAATGCTGGTTGCCTAAATGGTGGCCAGACACCCTAGGGGACTGCCCCTCCCCAGTGAACAAAGTTAGAAATCTAGGAATAATACTGGATAACAAACTATCCTTTGACGCTCAGACTAACAAACTGTCTTCTACGGTTTGGAATGTCCTCAAATTAATTTAAAAAATGCTGCCGTTCATTTCCCAGGACTCATGCAAAACATTAGTAACAGCATTGGCCTTATCCAGGCTAGTTTGTGTAAATGCGCTCTGTGCTGGGATACAGAGCCAACATCTAGCAAAACTCCAGCGCTTACAGAATGCGGCAGCAAGTATGGTGCTAAACATTCCGAAATCTGAGCCAGTAGCCCATAGACTAGGAGCCCTCCATTGGTTACCCATTGGAAAGAGAATAAAGTTCAAAACAGTCTGTCTGGCCTATAAAGCCCTCCATGGGTCAGGATCCCTTTTATTAAAAACACATCTGAAACAATACGAGCCATCCAGAAGCCTGAGATCGAGTCAGGCAAAGCTGATTCAGGTCCCCAAATTCAAGCAAGTTAGGTGGGGGGGGGGAAGCTTCCTGCTTCAGGCAGCCAAGACCTGGAACCTTCTCCCTATTACAATCAAAAACAGCACATCTCTGCTAACATTCAGGAAAGAGGTAAAAACCTGGTTGTTTACTTCTTAGGTAGTGCAATATACTCGGCAGACCATCGACTTAGCGCCAAGAGGCCCACGGGCAATTGTGCGCTTTATAAATTCACAAATCAAATCTATTAATTGCTGTGTAGATTGTCTAAACTGTGTTACCCCCGCTGGCATCTTCGTTGTTGGTATTGTCTTTTTTTTATTATCACATTGAGGTTTTCAAAAGTTAGTTTGTGATGATAGGCTAAGCACTCCTAAATACATCTGGCACATGCACTCTGTAAATTCATCTGCAAGAAATCTGATATATGGGGCCCATTTTTCACCAAACCCTCGCTTTTAAGATTTATAGAGGCCATATTATTTTCCATCCTCAAGATTTCCCAAAGGCGGTGTAATGAAGATTTGTGATATGGGGTTTCATTTGCGCTCCCAAAAAACTACACATACTCATTTCGCCAAACTGAAGGTTAGGGATATTTGGGGGCATATCATCAAGGGCATTATCGCCACTTTAGTGGCACTTTTTGCCACTAAAGTGGCGATAATTTTAACGCCCTATCAACAAGGTTGCGCAAACATGCATTATCGCATGTTAGCTGCCGAATTCCCAACGCCTGGCATCTCAGCGATAAACATCGCTAATGAGATACAAAGTCGGCGTGGCTGGGAAAACTAAATGGGAAATTATCGCTAAGGCAGCTTCGCGATATCAGCAAAGAGCCTTAGCAATAATAATCATCGCGTTAACTATGCCTTAACGCAGGAATTTAACGTCTGTTAAATTCCTGACTAAGGCATACCTAACATGGGAGGTGGATTATGGTGATACGACCACAGGGTCAAATCACCAAGGCTATCGCCATTTTGAGTGCAACATCGCTGGTTTTCCAGCGATGTTGGCCCATTTCCCTGGATATCACTGGAATATTATCGCACTGGAGTAACGCGTTGTTGATAACGCAGTAACCAGGCGATACATTCCAGCGACAGACGGCTATAAATATAAAAGCGCTAAGCGGGCTTTGCGATATTTATCGCCGTCTGTTGCTGATATGCCCCTTGGTTCCTTTAGTTTAATAGGGGTGATTTGCAAGTAAACAGTCATTTATACTAGCATCTCTTTGCTAAGAGCACGAGATTTACAGAATACATCACCCCATCCTGTCTGGGTGAGCAGTCTGCCAAGTTCTGATTCCCACCTTCTTTGCCGTGGTGTTTTCTCACTCTGGCACATCCCTGCAAATCAGCAGGGATGCGCCAGGAAAGATGCGTCACGAAAGTTTACCCTTGCACCACAATAGATGCGCCGCATTTACAATGCAGCACATCGTGGCGCAAGGATAAACAGATGCGTGACGCATCTGATGGCGGAAGGGCGACGCATTGCTGGAGTTGCGTCGCAAGCGCGACGCAGCTCCAGCAAGGCTCGGGGGTGCCCTATCATTACAATGCTGCGTCAATCCTTACGCCTGCTTCAAGCAGGCGCAGGGTTTTGATGCAGCATGGGCTAAAAAAGTGACTGAGTGAAATCTTTTAGGAGGCGCTCCTGCGACGGAACGCCCCCCCCTGCACAGGTACGCCTACTGCTGGCGCAGGGGCTTTACAACGTGACGCATCTGCCAGATGCATCACGTTGTAAATACCCGCAGCATGGCGCAGGATTTACGCCGCCGCTGCGTCACAAAAGTGACGCAACGGCGGCGTAAATGAGGCGCAAGGGGCTCATTAATCTGCCCCTCTGTCTTTCCTGTAGAAGTTGCGGATAGATTGCGGATAGCAGGTATTTATTGTATTTTTTTGTAATTCTCTGATTTGGAGGTATTGCAAACTTCCAGCTAGGATTATGTTTAGACAACAGCTATGAAAATAGAGTCACCAAGTTAGGGCATCCAGAACTAAATTCGACTTTTTTCCCCTCTCTCACTTATTTAAAACAGTTCATCATTTGATCTCAGAAATTCATGTTCCAGATGCTGTTATACCCTCACATTCCTTAACCATTTGTCCAGCAGACTTTCTATAAAGTTAGTGTGATTCAACAGGCGATCCAGCTGTAAGTTACAGAGGAGAATCAAAATACTTAGGGGCACATGTACAAACATTAGCAATAGCCATTTCCTAATAATGATTATCTCCGAATTGTAATTTGGAAATTGGCATTCCTAATGTATGATTTTTTTTCTCACAAATAGCGATTCCTAGTAGTTAGCATATCAACTTACTTCATGACTTACCTTAATGAGGTAGGTCCCAATTTGCGACCCATTAGGATTCACAGCTATCATCATTGATGGTGGCCTGCTGAGGTCAGCAGACCGCTATGTCTGTAATTACTTTTTAATAAACTAATCTTAAAGGAAAATGTGATGTGTTTGAATAGAAAAAATCAAACTGTAAAGTTTTATTTTTTAAGAGTAGGGAGTGGTCCTTGTGACTACTGGCTGCTTTAAAAAAATATTTTTTCAACATTCTCAAAGGGTGTCCAACAGAACCTCTTCTCATTTATGCATGCATTACCACCACTTTTAAAATGGTAGTAAAGTAGTACTGTTCTGTGAACAGAATTTAGTTGCAAAACAGTAGTACATAACATACAGATTCGGTATTTGGAAAGGATGCCCAAAACATGTACCTTCCAGATAACAAATCGTAAATACACATTGCGATTCGGTAATAAGTTACCAAATCACACTTTGCATTTTGCACATTTGGAAAAGTATTCTTTCCAGTCACAAACATTTGGAGTTTGCAAATCGGGTTGTTTGCAACCAGAAGAATGCTTTGTACATCTGGCCCTTAGTCTCTTTGTTCTTCAGACAGCTTCATAGTTCGCAGCCCACTCTTCTGCTGAACAGTGAGATGAAAGCCCTCTCTTCATTTCAACAGTTGAACATGGATCGTGGAAACTCAGTCACGTGTGCTCACTTATTCTCAGCGAAAAATACAGAGAATACACAGTGCGACGTTTTCAATAGTATTTATTGGACCAATGTTATTCTTGTTAAAAATATGAGTGCTGCAATGATTAGTAGACAGAAGAATATAAATGTGATTACAAGCACCAAACGCGTAAATGGTAGATATAGTTCTACCATGGTGCTAAAACAGTGTATATATGCAAGCATATAAAATAAGGCAGTAATCGAGCGCACTCTTACTGTTCGAACTCTACTCTAAGGGTACCTAGAGTGTGTGTAGGTGTAAAGCCAAGAATCCCCCCAACGGACGAACTAACCCCATTACCTGGTAGGATAGAGTGAAGGATCCCATCCTGGTCACGAACTGGACACCCTCACGAGATGTCAGATCGCTGTGTGGTGGTTTCCCAGCATGCAGGACCCTCGGTGTCAGAGTAAGTTCCTCCCCTGCTAATCTATTGGGATGCTCATTATTTATAATAGTAAGCAGCCTTGTGATGTGCGCATAGATTAGCAATGTTATGGCAATGTAGATAGCCCTGTCACCCATGGTTGAAGATAGTGATGACATTTGTACATAGTGCGAAACGAGAAATTGTACATGATGTTCAGGGCGTTGTGATAATGTTGTACGAAACTAGATGTGAAAACAAGTTTAGTTTCAGAGAAACTAATCCAACATTGTTATGCTTGCAAATATGGGCAAAAAATCACAGCTGGCAATGTTATTTGTGAGGACAATGTAAGAAACAAGCTGCTTCGCTACATGGGCCTAACATGCGACTATAACATGCTTTTGATTAACAATTGGCGGTCATCACCAAATATTGCTTTTTCCAACTCAAGATATTATGAAAATTAACAACTTTACTATCCTTTTTTTTTTAAAGTTAATGTTAACCAATGTATTTTATCCATGCTAGAATAGAATACTGTAATGCAATCTCTTTAGGACTTCAAAAAGGTCTCTGAGTAAACTTTAACACTTTCAACATTTGGCAAATCATTTGATCTTTGGTCTAAAGAAGGGTGATAGTGTCTTAGGGCCAGATGTATGACCATTTTGCATGCGCAAACGGGTTTGCGAACCCGTTTGCGCATGCAAAAATTGCTTGGGGTATGTACAAACCCTATTTTGCGACTCACAATATTTTGCGACTTGCAAAATAGGGTTTTGCGACTAGCTATAAGGAAGGGGCGTTCCCTTCCTAATAACGAGCGCAACACTATGTACAAATGTTTTGTGACCGCAATTGTGGTTGCAAAACTCTTGCAAATTACCACCCTCTTCAAGAAGGTGGTAGTGGGGTCACAAAAGGGAAGGGGTCCCCAGGGAACCCCTTCCCCTTTGCAAACGCAGGAGGAAATATTTTTTAAGGGCAGGCAGTGGTCCCAGGGACCACTGCCTGTCCTTAAAAAATAAAAGGAAAACTTTTCATTAAAAATAAAAACAAAAAAAACCAGCTTTTTTTAAAAGCAGTCCCAGACATGGTGGTCTGCTGAGCCCAGCAGGCCACCATACCTGGGAGGGCCTGCCATTCCCAATGGGGTCGCAAATTGCGAGAGGCTCATTAATATTCATGAGCCCTTCTATTTGCGACCCCATTGGGAATCGCTAACAGTGAGAAAAACACTGTTGTACATAGTAAATTGCACCTCGCAAATTGTGACTCACTAAAGAGTCGCAATTTGCGAGGCGCAATTTACTTGGTCGTACATCTGGCCCTTAGTCTTTGCTCATACTCCACTAGTTTACAGCGAAAAAGCACATTATTTTTACATCAGTTTGCCTGGTTAATAAAAGCTATTAAATTCTCATACCCATCGATACTAGCTGCAAAATGTAAATAATATAGGCCTGTTCAATCATTGAGGTTTTCCCATCAATCTTTTCTGTTAGTTCAATATTTTATAAAATCTTCCTGACGAGGTAAATCATTCAATTTCTTAGGTGCAAAATTGTGAAGCAAGTTACCACTTTTCTTTAAATATAAGCCGGAAATGTTCAAGGTCTAGAAAGCTGTTAAATTCTGGTTGTTCAATCTTACCTTGTGACCAGAGTGTTTTCTAGTGTTTTAGATACATCCAATTCTTTTCTCTGTTTCTCAAGCTCAACTTTCAGTGACTTCTTAGATTTTTTTGCGTGAGGAAACCCTATATGAGGTGTTTTGTTAGAGATAGATAGATAGATAGATAGATAGATAGATAGATAGATAGATAGATAGATAGATAGATAGATAGATAGATAGATAGATAGATAGATAGATAGATAAATAGATAGATAAAGTTCAAGCTTAACTTTAATCTCAAGTGACCCAAGATACCACACAACCATCTTGCGTCAGGATACTCGAGGCCCCCGAACTGCTCACTCTGTTGTGTAACTCAGAGATGTGTACTGTCGAGATACCAACGTCAATTTAGGTTGATTGATTGTACCGTGTAAATCATGCCATTAAATGTAAGGACAGTCGAATAGATTGAAGGTGAAAATGCATTTCTGAAGAGTATAGATTAGAAAGAACCGGCTCAACCAAGCACATTGCTGTTATAGGACTTTAGCCATCAATCACCAAATTGCTGTTTGTCAACATAACTAACCCAATTAGAAAGATAATTATAGCTCATAGGGCAGCCTGGATTCAAGGACTTGCTGAGACTTTGCATTACACTTCACATTCACATTGTGACATGGATACTTAACCATCATAGTAAATTTTATAAGAACCAGTTTTAGATGTTTTTTGATGGGTGAGTTGATTGTCTCTGGTTATAATCAAAGGTAATTGACAGTCCTAGGTACCAGTATTCAAAATCTCAAAACCAGCATGCATGTAGAACATTTACTATACCAATCCATGACCTGTTCGTATTCTTCTGATGTCAGAGATCCCTGAATATAGTTTCACTTAGAACTAATACCCCAGTGAGTTATAGACATCAATATAAAGAGGACTAATTTTACAGTGATTGACCCTTTTGTGTTTTTGTGTGTAACATGGATTATTATGGTATTGTGGATAGCTGAGGCTCCAGAATTTAAATAATTGAACTATTAGGAGGCTGGCATACAGTATATTCCTGTAGCATAAAGAAAACTATTTGTACTTTGGTGACATTAACAACAAGGAATAAAATGGTATTTGTCTGAAAACATTTGAGTTGAAGAAAAGTGGGTGCCATTGCCTTCCTGGTTTATGAATTTCACTCATTTTCTGACAGAAAACATATATAAGTTCCGTCCGTAGAGAAAGTTAGTGACATCTTTTGATTTTGTCTTGCTGTAAGCTACTCCTAAATGTACTTTATCATCTGATTCAAGTGAAGGCCACAGGAAATAATTCAACTTGATATTAAAGACAATCAGGTAACTGAGAATAATGAAAGATATTCACACACTGTTAAGTATCAGTTTTTTTATTAAAACGTTTATTTGAAATTTAATATATGAATAAACAGATGATAAATAATGATGAGGCTTAGTAAGGAAAATGTGAGACCCTCCAAACATGGTGGTGGCCTGGGTCAAGGAGCTAAATGCCACTAAGGCGCTCAGAATATTTAGAGGTCATTGACATTTCCCATCCCTTTGTTCTTTAGGTACATTGACAATAATACCAGCCAAATTATTGGTGCTGGAACAAGTTTCAGAGTAGGGGTGTCACCATCAACGTTACATACCTAGAGTCACAGGGATTGTGGAAACTCAAAGAGCTACACGAACGACCACTGTAACAAATGGGTAGTCAGATATCGACATTTACAGAGAGCAGATTTTCCATTTAAATGTCCTCTTGAAATGGCTGTTAAATTTGCATCAGGCATGCCGTTTTACTGCAAAGCCTATTTGACGCACAAACAATAATGTGTGCACATTTTGTTTCTGTGCATATTTATCACATAGGTAAAGTGTCTTAGTGGCTGATTAAAGCTTTGGCGGTCTTGGGACTTCTGGACCGTCTTGGCAGTTTGATCGCCATCTTTTCGGTGGTCCAACCACTGATTCCGATCGGTAAAGTCAGATCGCCACAAGACCACGATGACTTTTGAGCTACAGCGGCAGCAGTATGGACATCGGCGTCCAATGGTGGCGGTGCCGGCATGGGCACCGGCATGTGTATTATGATCTGCCTTTCTGCCAATCTTTTCATGGCGGGGACACCGCCATCAAAAGTTCAGCAGAAAGCTAGGTAAAGGAACACAAAAAGGGCCCCCATCAGTGCGTGCACTGTTTGCCATGCACAACAGATGCATGGAAACATTGTGCCCGACTTGCTGGAGGCGCAGCGGTGTGGCCAGCATTGGTCATGGGCTCCTTCCTAGAGCCGCAGCATGCCACCACCTTGAATGCACGGCCGACACTTTGCCAGCCCCGCAGTAATGTCTTAAGGGGGCAGTCAGGATGACGCGGGCTTGGCAGCGTTCTCCCAACTGCCACGGCTGTGGGCTGGCGGTTTTTCCGCCAAAGTCATATTCGGACCCTTAGTTTGATTTGATCCTATTACAATCTTTATTTCCATCATAGTTCAGAATTATAAAAACATAATCTCTCATGTGCAACTGTATATTTTTTCAATATTTGAGATATCTTCAGCAGTCAATCTTCCTTTACTTGTTGCTGATATATTTTGAAATAGTTGTAAGGTTAATTTACAAGTATTACAATTGTGTTGTGTTATAGAAATTATTTGACATATTGCAGCCATTTCCTTTCACATACTCTATACCCCGGGAGGACTGTCACTCAGTTGCAAAATTCATTCACTTTTCAGTACGAGAAGACAAAGGTAAATACCACTCTAGGGGCCTCATGTAGTTAGCCAAATACCGGTCGGTAACGGCCGATTTTCGGTAATTATACCGTTACCGACCGGTATTTTGGCTTTTGAGATGTAGGGGGAGAATTTCATGATTCGGTATTTACCGAATCGGTAAAATTACCGATTCGGTAATATTACCGATTCGGTAAATACCGAATCATGAAATGAGATGTAGGGGGAGTGTGTGGTGGGTGTGGGGATTCGTTATTTACCACCAACTAAAGGTTGGTGGTAAATGACGAATAGGTGACAAAAAGCATTTTTGTGCACGTTTAAGTGTGCAATGTGGCAGACATACATGCCCTTAGGGCATGTATGTGCGCCACATGTGCACACATGGCCGAATCAGGGGTGCAACAGGGTGTCAATGTGACACCCTGCCACCCTTGCATGTGCTCCCCCATTACCGAATCGGTATTTACCGATTCGGTAATGAGGCATACCTTCCCATCAATGGGAAGGTATGCCTCATTACCGAATCGGTAAATACCGATTCGGTAATTACCGAATTTTTCCGAATCGGTAATATTTACCGACTCATTACCTACATTGCATTTACCACTTCATAAATACCGAATCGGTATGATTCGGTATTTATGAAGTGGTAAATGCAAGCCCACCTACATAAGGCCCTAGATGTTAAAAAACAGGATAAGAAGCAATATGTCAAAAGACGTTGTCTGACATGTAATTTCCATATTTGAATGCACAGCAAATGCTACAAGATAGGAACAAAATGAAAGGCATCTTTATTGATCATTCTCCCTTGGACTACTGCAATGTTATTCTGGGGGTGTTGCAACACCTCCTGCACCCCTAGTCTGAGGAAGATACTGAGCATTAGGTTGCTGATCTATGTATACTTTGAACTGAGCCAAATGGCGATGCAGCAAGCGGGATGTAATTCATTTTATTTAATTATTTATTTACTTAACTACGTTCAGCCGTATGCCGGAGTTTACTACCCCCCACCCTGTCCCTCCCCCCACCCCACTGCCCCTCAGGTCTCCCTTGAGGGGCTGCCACTGCCTGTAATGTGGCTCTGGGTGAAGATGTAGCATGTGTCAGGAAGAAGTCTGGAGTCAAATTGTTTCACCATGCCACATATATCAAAGTTGGAGGATTTGAAGGTATGGAAAGAACTAGTTTGCCACTCAAAGTCCATGAGGCTGGGATGGTAGGAGGCTAAGGTGGATGGGCCCAGTTGTGTGGCAAACCTGGGTAGGTACATCTAACCAATTCCAGCACTAATACAATGTGGGGTTCAGTTGACACACAGCCCTCTAAAATAGGCTTGCATGTCAGTCTATTGGATGCCGTCACGCATATTGCTGGTGTTGTAGGGACATGAGGATCAATGTAGGATCTGGGTTACATAAGTGTGTGGCAGTAAGTTGTATCTGAGGTACAAAATAAGAATTGCAAAGAGGAGACATGTACATGTACAAGTGAGGGGGCCTGAGTCAAAGAATGTATGATACTCTGAAGATAACTACTTGGAATGATGAAATGGGGTGAGCCTCAGTGCTAGCAACCTACATAGTTTGACTGGACCCATCTCCTGAGAGTTTTCTACACTTTGCCCACTGCCCACTAATATGGAGTAAACTTTGAGGCATAATTAATATAAAGTGGTGAAGCATGTCATTAAGCCAAGAAGGCTAACGACACGCTTTGTCATTTTAATGAAATGCAGAGCCGCACAATATTTACTAGAATATGGTGCAGCCCTGCATTTCCCCCTGCAATGGCGCTAAATTTGGCTGCCTAGTGCCAACACAGGCACCCTTGCACCATAGTGCAAGGGTGCCTGTGTTGAGGGGAAGATCCCCCTTCCTGCACATAACCAATCTTCAAATGCCGTTTTGTAACTTCTATGTGTGCTACTTAATGCAGCACACTTAGAAGTTGCAAAACTGCATTTTTTAAAAAAAAGATTGTTTATGTGTAGGAAGGGGGACCTTCCTGCACATAAGAACAATCATTGGCGTTTCGCTGTTTATATGTGTGCTGCACAACACCACAACACATGGAAAGAGCAAAAACAAGGAGAAAAAAGCATTTCTCCTTGTTTCACCTGTTGAGGAGCAGGTTTTCCCGGTCTTAATTTTGGCGCTTCCTCCTATTTATGCCACCCTTGTAAATATGGGTGTTGCGGTGGAATGCCCACCACAACACCCATTGCCTGCTCCTTTCACGCTAAGTGTAGCGTAAATGGGAACCTTTTTTTCAAAGGCAGCATTAAGCCACATTAAGTGGCTTAACCAGCCTTGCAAATAAGGCAAAACTTCTATTGCCACCACAATGTAATTAAAAGCGATATTTTGGTGGCAATAGGAGGTTGTAAATATGCCCGTGTGTGTAATGAACTCACATAAGTAAACCCCACTCTGAAAACCATAGTAATAACATGCACACTCACACAGTGTTTCAAGGGTGGAAGTTGTGTAGAGGTATGCAAGATATGTGTGAAATACAGAACCCTTGGCCACATGAATGCACAATGTGCACGCAAGACAGCACAACAAGGCAGAGTTCTGTGGTGTATTGTGTGAAAGGCAGACTGCAAATTCATAACTAATTAATGTCCCAAGCCACATCACTTTCACAGGAGCAATGGGCTGAGTACTGGTCACAGGAAATGCATGCTCCCTGGGGATTAGGTTCAATGTGCATAGTAGGGGTGTCAATGAGCCCATTTAGATGAGGGCATATTTGCAAGCCCAGTGCACCACTGGAACTTCACTTTTTATGAAGTTGTGGCCACTCACTTGGCTTACTGATATCTGCAAGGCAACATAAAGCCACACTGCATGACTGTACTTATGAAGTGAGGCAACGCAGCGCAAGTCGCTGTGTTGCCTCACACTACAATGAGGAGGCATTCGGCAGCACACATACAAAGAGGAAATCACCATTGATTGTCTGCACAAAATCAATCATCCCTATAATGCAGACACTCCTGCACCATGGTGACGAGGGTGCCTGAGTTGGTGCATGGCAGACATTTGTGCCCTAGCGCTGTGGAAGAGGATAGGAGTGCGCCGGATCTCAAAGATACAGTGCATTCCTGTCATTTTCTTTTGATGTAGGGCAGCACAGCAGGAAGGTTTACAGTGTTGCCCTACACCAAACATTTGTAAATGAGGCCCTGAATGTCAACCTTTTAACTCATGTGAACAACTGACATGGATCCCCATCAACATAAATCTTTTCATTTCCAGAGGATGTACCACCAACTCATGACCAGCTACATGTCCTGGATGAGGATCCTGCTGAGGAGGACAGACTGCCAACCCTCAACCAATACCTCCTTCCGGCAAATCCTGGTCTCCATTCAAACTCCATCTCCGGTCGCTGGAAAGGCCAACTGTATTGCGGGCTCTCCAGAGGATCCGCATATCACCCAACAAACACCACCTTCTAGCCCACTCCCTGACTCCGAGGATCCTCAAATAGACTTTCAACATCGTGTGTTAGGAGTGTCATGGGAGCTGGTAGATGAGGTGCTTGTGGGATGGAGACCATTGCGGGCACCCTATTGGGAGTCTGAAGGTGCCTCAGTCAGAATGTTGTACAAAAGGGGGTGGTAAAAAAGGGGGTGGTGATGGACGGAGCATCAGAACCAATCAAACACTCGCACCCAGTCAACAGATCTGGGTTTGATCCATCACCGTTCTTTAGCCCACTCTGCCACCCCAGTTCAGACATGACCATATGCAAATCAGTCTGACCCTGTGCCTCATGGGAACAGTCCAGCCCGAACTGCCAAGCCATTCCTTCCCTGGACCGGAAACAAGCTTCCTAGGACCGGTTTCTGGCATTTCAGCCATCTTCAGCCAGGCTTGCTTGAATCCAGTGGCAAAGTGAGCAAGGGACTCACGTCTGATCATACCCTGCCAACTTCTGGCGAACTAAGCGGTACAAAAGGGGGTGGTGATGGACGGAGCATCAGAACCAATCAAACACTCACACCCAGTCAACAGATCTGGGTTTGATCCATCACCGTTCTTTAGCCCACTCTGCCACCCCAGTTCAGACATGGCCATATGCAAATCAGTCTGACCCTGTGCCTCATGGGAACAGTCCAGCCCGAACTGCCAAGCCATGCCTTCCCTGGACCGGAAACAAGCTTCCTAGGACCGGTTTCTGGCATTTCAGCCGTCTTCAGCCGGGCTTGCTTGAATCCAGTGGCAAAGTGATCAAGGGACTCACGTCTGAGCATACCCTGCCAACTTATGGCGAACAAAGCGGTACAAAAGGGGGTGGTGATGGACGGAGCATCAGAACTAATCAAACACTCACACCCAGTCAACAGATCTGGGTTTGTTCCATCACCGTTCTTTAGCCCACTCTGCCACCCCAGTTCAGACATGGCCATATGCAAATCAGTCTGACCCTGTGCCTCATGGGAACAGTCCAGCCCGAACTGCCAAGCCATGCCTTCCCTGGACCGGAAACAAGCTTCCTAGGACCGGTTTCTGGCATTTCAGCCGTCTTCAGCCAGGCTTGCTTGAATCCAGTGGAAAAGTGAGCAAGGGACTCACGTCTGAGCATACCCTGCCAACTTATGGCGAACAAAGCGGTACAAAAGGGGGTGGTGATGGACGGAGCATGAGAACCAATCAAACACTCACACCCCGTCAACAGATCTGGGTTTGATCCATCACCGTTCTTTAGCCCACTCTGCCACCCCAGTTCAGACATGGCCATATGCAAATCAGTCTGACCCTGTGCCTCATGGGAACAGTCCAGCCCAAACTGCCAAGCCATGCCTTCCCTGGACCGGAAACAAGCTTCCTAGGACCGGTTTCTGGCATTTCAGCCGTCTTCAGCCAGGCTTGCTTGAATCCAGTGGCAAAGTGAGCAAGGGACTCACGTCTGAGCATACCCTGCCAACTTATGGCAAACAAAGCGGTACAAAAGGGGGTGGTGATGGACGGAGCATCAGAACCAATCAAACACTCACACCCAGTCAACAGATCTGGGTTTGATCCATTACCGTTCTTTGGCCCACTCTGCCACCCCAGTTCAGACATGGCCATATGCAAATCAGTCTGACCCTGTGCCTCATGGGAACAGTCCAGCCCGAACTGCCAAGCCATGCCTTCCCTGGACCGGAAACAAGCTTCCTAAGACCGGTTTCTGGCATTTCAGCCGTCTTCAGCAAGGCTTGCTTGAATCCAGTGGCAAAGTGAGCAAGGGACTCACGTCTGAGCATACCCTGCCAACTTATGGCGAACAAAGCGGTACAACAGGGGGTGGTGATGGACGGAGCATTAGAACCAATCAAACACTCACACACATTCAACAGACCTGGGTTTGATCCATCACCGTTCTTTAGCCCACTCTGCCACCCCAGTTCAGACATGGCCATATGCAAATCAGTCTGACCCTGTGCCTCATGGGAACAGTCCAGCCCGAACTGCCAAGCCATGCCTTCCCTGGACCGGAAACAAGATACCTAGGACCGGTTTTGGGCATTTCAGCCGTCTTCAGCCAGGCTTGCTTGAATCCAGTGGCAAAGTGAGCAAGGGACTCACGTCTGAGCATACCCTGCCAACTTATGGCGAACAAAGCGGTATAAAATGGGGTGGCGATGGACGGAGCATCAGAACCAATCAAACACTCACATCCAGTCAACAGATCTGGGTTTGATCCATCACCGTTCTTTAGCCCACTCTGCCACCCCAGTTCAGACATGGCCATATGCAAATCAGTCTGACCCTGTGCCTCATGGGAACAGCCCAGCCCGAACTGCCAAGCCATGCCTTCCCTGGACCGGAAACAAGCTTCCTAGGACCGGTTTCTGGCATTTCAGCCGTCTTCAGCCAGGCTTGCTTGAATCCAGTGGCAAAGTGAGCAAGGGACTCACGTCTAAGCATACCCTGCCAACTTGTGGCGAACAAAGCGGTATAAAAGGGGGTGGTGATGGATGGAGCATCAGAACCAATCAAACACTCACACCCAGTCAAAAGATCTGGGTTTGATCCATCACTGTTCTTTAGCCCACTCTGCCACCCCAGTTCAGACCTGGCCAAATGCAAATCAGTCTGACCCTGTGCCTCATGGGAACAGTCCATCCCGAACTGCCAAGCCATGCCTTTCCTGGACCGGAAACAAGCTTCCTAGGACCGGTTTCTGGCATTTCAGCCGTCTTCAGCCAGGCTTGCTTGAATCCAGTGGCAAAGTGAGCAAGGGACTCATGTCTGAGCATACCCTGCCAACTTATGGCGAACAAAGCGGTACAAAAGGGGGTGGTGATGGACGGAGCATCAGAACCAATCAAACACTCACACCCTGTCAACAGATCTGGGTTTGATCCATCACCGTTCTTTAGCCCACTCTGCCACCCCAGTTCAGACATGGCCATATGCAAATCAGTCTGACCTTGTGCCTCATGGGAACAGTCCAGCCCGAACTGCCAAGCCATGCCTTCCCTGGACCGGAAACAAGCTTCCTAGAACCACCTCCTAGCCCACTCCCTGACTCCGAGGACCCTCAAATAGACTTTCAACATCGTGTGTTAGGAGTGTCGTGGGAGCTGGTAGATGAGGTGCATGTGGGATGGAGACCATTGCGGGCACCCTATTGGGAGTCTGAAGGTGCTTCAGTCAGAATGTTGGCACCTCAGAGGTTGTAAGAGGCACCTACCCTCCACACCATGGCTTGGAACAGTCCCTGGGTGACATTGTTGGTGTTGGGCGGCAGAGGCAAATACCATGCCAAAGTGGAACCATTGATTTTGCCAATCAGCTGGGTGCAATGTGCAACATCATGGAGTCCATGGAGCAGAAGGAAGGCTCCTACATAGCGACAACGCTTCCCTACCACTGTGATGTTGTTGCTGCGCTGGCAAATCAGCAGGTCCCTCTCAGTGTTTTGCTGCCTTACTTGTTGGCACAGGGAAATATGGCTGGGAACAGCGGATCCACATCGTCAGAACCTTATGTGTGTGTGCATTCATCATCTTCGGCACCGTCCTTCACCACCCTCATGAGAGGCACCAAACACATCAAGGGACAAAGATGTGGACTGCAGCTCTTTGCAAACAAAAGTATGCCTGGTAGCATATCTCTATGCCACATGGCCAGTTTATCCAATGACCTGTGCTTATGGCTATGCCAGTGTACTTTTTAACTGGTACTGTCCTTCATTTGCTTTCTCATCTGTTGATATCATCCACGTATGAACTGTCTATGTAGACTTTATTTCCTAAAGGCAATTTGTTCCTCCTCCTCGCTTGAACACTCCTCTCCTCAACATGTCCCATTACACTTATCCCCCATGGACTCTGTCTGGACATCCAATGGCTAACAAACTATTTTGGGGCTGTTGCACCAAGGACGGCCACTTGCTCCTTGCTCCTTGGTTCACATGTTAATAAAACTACTTTCTGGAATCAGCATTTTGTATTAGCCTAAGTAAACCATGGTGGATGTGCTGACTCTTAAGACGTGTTTCTGCGACCCGGGGTAAATATGCAAAGTGCATGCTAAATCTTGTATGTGATCCCTATGAACTACTAAACTCGTTACCCAAGGTCACATGCATGAAGTACAACAATTGTCAATCAGTCAATGGTAGGACTGCTTGTTATTTCTGCCCAGGCAGGTGCTACTTCCATGCATGATAGCCAGCAAACAACAGTAAGGCAAATTAAAAATGGTGATAGGGAGAGTGTGTAAGTGGTTGCCATCAGTGTGGCACCAATCACATCCTAGCTTAGTCACAATGGTTTGACTCTATCATACATACAAAACATGTATCATCACGTACACCCACAGTGCTACATTAGGTTAATATCTGTTTTGAGCTGTGTGCCCATTCACAGGAAAAGTGCCATTTTCAGTGACCAATCACGTCTGAATATCTCTTAAGTGATTCCATTGCTAACTTGAAATGATTGACTCCTCAGGTGCTCCATCTAATAACAATCATATACTAACACTGGCAGGAACTCCTACTATATGTGCTTTATCCAACCTAAGCAGATGTCACAACTGGCAAGTAGGAAATAAGTAAGCAGTTGTGAAAGTGAAAAACAGAATTTATTTAACACACACTACTAATCTTAACATCTAAACACTAAAACCTACTCTAACTATGCCTAAACTAACCTAATTTAATTTACCTACACTATACTACCTTAAAACGAATCTACCTAACCTTAACTTATCCTACTCTACACATATGCCACAACAGACAGGTTAAACATCAACACCCCTTATAACAAATTTGCACAAGAGACTAGCTAACATAAACTACTGCTATATATAAAAAACTACCTAAACAATAACACATAAACACGTATATATTTTGTAGCATTTTTTTAAATGTAGGTTTTTCTCTTTTATACACATACTAAACATTACTCCCGACCCACTTAAAAACCTACCCACCCATATTCCCAACTAAAAACAGATGAATAGTAAACTGCATAAAAACACTAAAACTACCCTATAATACCACTATTCTAACAACTATCCTAACCTACGCTAGGTCTATATATAAAAACAATTAAGAACTTGGGATACCAGCAAGTTGGAGGGAGGGCCTACATTTTATACTCAAAACAGTCTTCACTGTTTGCATTAGAGCTGCCATCTTCAATTGAAGTCCTGCCAACTTCAAATTATTTCTTTGCTAGCCCTTAAGCAACTGCCTCCCTATCTCAGTTGACTGCTGTGAGGTAGTGGTAACCAGTTGTGGTGCCACTGCTGGTGTGGCTGTGGAGAGTTGTGAAAATGGTCCTGGATCCCCACCATGGAAATCCTCCACTTGGCGCCTGCTGCTTGCCTTGTTGGCAGCCTCCCTGTCCCTGAGGTGGCGTCTTTTAGGTCCCTGCTGCCTTTTCTCTCTCAAACTTGTGCCCCATGCGCCTGAAGGCCTTGGCAATGTGGCATTTGCGCATGTATTTCTCAATGTGGTCCCAATGTGCCTTTTCCTGCTCTGGGGTCATGTTGTCTGTTGGAGAGGAAGGACACATAAATCTCACTAAGTTTACTTGTCACAATTGTCAACATTTCCATGCATTAATTACTATTAGCAGTACAAGTGTCATGGTCTGCCAACAAACATTACATCTATGTAATGAATCATGACCGACCATAATGAGAAGCATGTAATTCCCATAAGATAACAATGCTAAATAACTCGGTTTTTGGCCTTGTAGGTACAGGAAATTGCAATGTCTGGCCTCATTACCATATACCCATATGAATATAAAGACAGATTTAGATCTATGATGTTGTGTACACATGGAATGGTATACAGGGTCCATCTAGGTGCTTCCTGGGGAATGTCACGCAGCATGCAATAGGGTAGAATCTGTCGGCAATCACCTATGTGAAATGAGTATTGTGTAGCAAATACACATATGTTGCCTCAGCAATGCTTCACTGTTATGGCATATACATAATGCCATACACATATCAGCATAGCTTGACTCAGTGCTAGGTGTTTAAAACATGGACAGAGTGTGGCTAGCTACCTCTAATTTTAGCAGACATGTTGGATACTTCTCCAAGAATGACACTTGGACATACCTGGGACACATTAACATAGAGCACCTAATGAAAATCCGACAAGAGCATGTTCTCCTTGACAAACCCAATAGTCTGTCCCAACCTAAACATGCAGATTGTTACCTAGAAGAACATCAATTCATACTTACTCCATGTGATGAGTGTGGACATGCATGCTGTAAGGTGCAGATTTTTGAAAGTATTGAGCTGTATATTTCAGGTAATTGGTCAGAAACAGAGAGAAATTCTGGGGCTACAGTATGGGTAACAACAGCATTTGGTGGAATGTGGAATGGCCTGTATGCTGGCAACACAATGCATACATGCCTTTGGTACTGAACACATTGGAATTGTGTCTAATAAAACACTACATAGGTATAGAAAAGTGTCTATTGCAAGCCATTGGATATATGGGGCAGGAGTCAGGCATTTAACAGCATTGCCGTGTGTGGACTAGTGACATGCCCCACATGTATTCATACCTATTCAGTTTGCACTGGTGTAGGATTCATCACAGCCTGCATGGGCCTGCCGCACAAAATGTTCTATAAATTCCCATGTGTACACCTACAGTAGCAATGTGCAGCAGACTGGCAGATAGAAGTTCATCCCTCCATTTCCATGTTCACATTGAGTTTAATCACAACTTTCTTTGTACCACCATGCCATTTTGCCAGTCTCTTCTCTGGCACACCATCACATATGTCACCTATATGCAGTACTCTGAGGAATGAGCTGGCACATATGATGTGGGATGACACTTGTCACATATCATGAGCAGTGTGGGCTACGGGTTGAACCCCTGTGCGTGGTATGAACACACAGTAGGAGAACACATATATTGGTAAAATGTCCATTGTGCACATGTCAACATTAAATGTGCTGTTGACTATTGGAGGTTTGGTCTGGGATATGTCTTGCACCCCCCAAACCACACTTGTATCCTGCTCAAATCTGGACTCTGGCAAACATAATGTGTCAGTGAACTCAGAGCCCATCCCATTCAACATTTGTGTCACATATTTCGAATAACATGTTGGTAATTTCAGTCCATAGTATGGTGAGAGACATTACCACTAATTGCCATCAGTTGAGTTTGGGGCAGGTCCCACCATAATTGCCACAACAGTAGCACACCATATTAAAAGGCATGCATCATGTGGGCCTGCATCCATTGCTAAACTCCACGTGTCAATTTGACCCTGTCGTTTTCCCTTGCAGCTTTGTCTTACTTCTGTTGTAAATCCACTTGTAAGGTGCAGCTTGCTTCTGCAGAGTGATGATACACCTTGCGCATCTCACTGCAACCCATTTCAGCAAACACACATAATCCTTACAGATCACAGAAACAAAAAGGTGACACTCACAGGTAGTATTGGGAACTTGGAATGTCGCCACCTCACCAGTGGTGTATGCGTGTGGTCTACCTACAAGACAAAACACATGGTACAAAGCTCTGTGTTTGCTGAACAATGCTGTGTACAAATGAAGCACAGTACATTGACATCACAAATGACTGTCATTGTACATTGAACTTGTTGAAGAAGGCGCAGTTGGAATTCACACATGATGGACATTTGCATACCATGTTGCAGTGTATTCAGATGACAGCAGGCACATCACATATAAGGTGCACAGAGTGCAGACAAGGTACAAGACCAGCCTAGCTTGCAACATGGTGCAAGAGTGCCAGGTGTTGATGCCTATGTGAGCAGTCCAATTTGATTGACCACACTTTGCATAGTATGGCAATGCTGGGACCTTCTCAAGTTAATATGTTTACTTTTGCATGCTACACACATCAGACAGTATCCATGCTTGTTTGTCTCCTTCACTTAGCTGCTTACATGGGACCAGTGTAATGTAAATGAACAATGACCTATCAATGCCCATGCAGGCTCATAAAGGTATGATGACCTTTTGTTGTAACAAAGATATATGTGTAACCATTTGGGGCAAAAACATACACTCTATCCAACCTGTGTCTTGATTACATCTCAGTGTGCTCCCCTGCAACATACATAGCGGGTGGCCCACAAGTTCTGAGTCAGTAATGATTTAGCAGGCCACATGACAATACTCCCTGCACAGAGCAGGATGGGACCTACATCCCCTATGGGCCTCCCCTGCACTGCATGGTCTCTTTTGTCTATTGTAATCCCCATGTGAACAGGCCCCTGTGGCATGTTCAGTGCATGTAACGGAGTTAGACTGTATCAAGTCATAGTAACCTATTTACATATCTGGCTCTTCCAGAATGAAAACTGTTTAGAGCATTTAGCTACAGCCACACAGCTAAAACTCATGGTATATAGTAACTTAACAGTAGCCCCACCAACTTCTATCCCCAGGTGATTCAGGAGATCCTGCTCCCAGCTGACGATATCTGCCCACCAGTGCTTGTATTGGTAGACGGTCCACTCAACACCAAATACTCTACTCATCTGGTACCACACCTTCACCCACCGGTGCTGCCTCTCATGGGCTGGTTAGCCTTGGCTAACCCTGCCTTCACTTGAAATCATGTTGGAGCAGGTACTTCACCAACAGCCACAGCAGGCCCCCAAACTCCTCCTCCGTCTGGTTCTTGGCCCTGCAAACATTTCTTTACACTGCAAAGTTTTGATTTTTCTGGTTTACTTGTTTGTGAAATTTACAAAGGTAACTGGATTGGGTCATTTTTAGTTTACTCAATGCTTTTCTGTTCATTGAAGTTTTGTAGAAGTGGTTAGAATTAACTTTCACTCTAATGAAACTCAGCCAAGAAGGAATATATGTCAAGACATTTTTTTCTTTGCAGGTTCACTTTTTGCGTAGTATTCCTAAGCACAGCAGCAATTAAATACAGATTTTCTCACTGCAAGTTAATCTTGTGGAACATAATTGCCACAAACACAATTTTTATGCAATTGTGACTTAAGTGTAAAAGTTAACATTTTTGTGATGTTCTGACGTTTCAACATACCTTAGTGAAATTAGTATGAAACAAGCCTCAGTTACTTTCTCGAGGAAACCACCTGACACAACATTTTTCTTCACAAGAGTGATTAAAAGGTATGGAATATATTGATTGCTGAAAAAGGCCAGAAACGAAGTGTGAAAGGGTAAATGTATAGGGAGAAAAAGTTGATAGAAACATATGTTAGAAAGAAATGTTGATAAAATATACATCTCAATGAATTACTATGGGCACCTTGACGAGATACTATTTTTCACAACCTGACGCTTCAAGGGGTTAGCACCATATTAGCAACTAGATTAAAAAATTAAATATATAAAACTATTCACATTTTACTCTACCGGATCGCTATTTTGGTCTCAGAACTGCACAGAGAAGAAAAGTGAGGATAAAAGATCAGGCAATAGCGACTATTGGGGAAAAAAACAATCAAGAACCAAAATACACCAGAATTATGTTAAATGGGACAATTTAAAAAAAATAAACCAAACAGGAGCTGTACCATTTCCATGAAGAAACCTCACTGACACAAGAGTTTCAGATGGACATTGTTTCTAACATGTATCGCCTCTGAATTTAATTATGACTTCGTCACCATTGTTGTCGATGAGGGTAGACCCATGGTGGCGTATATGAGGGCTTTACATCATGCTTGCACCACGCTACGTGGAACATGCATGATGCAAACCTCTGAGTCATATTTATGAAGCCACGCAAAGCCACATTGGGTGGCTCTGAATGGCTTCACAAATATAGAGTAATGCAACACAGTGCAAATTGCTGTGTTACCTTACTCTTTGCAAGGGAGGCGTTCAATGGGCATTGTGCTGTATGTTCCCACGCAACTCCCATGGTTTTTGATGCATTCCCAGTTTTACAAGGACAGGTAAAGCTGTGAATGCATCACAATCTTACACCTCCCCACGTGAGGCATAACGAGGAAAAATATTTTGATTTCTCCTTTTTTTTTCTTCTTTCTATGTGTGCAGCATTATGCAGAACACATAGAAAGAAACAGCAGCAGTGCAGGGGGAAAGGACAGGAATGAACAGTATTGGATAAATACAGTACATTCCTGCCCTTTCCCTATGGCACAGGGCAGAGCAGCAAGATAAATTGCTGCACTGCCCTGCACCACCATTCCTGTAAATAAGACCTATTGTTCTTTTTTGTTCTATACGGGTGCATGCTCTGGGCTCCTCTTTCCTATATTACCCATTCCCCCACCCACCGTGGAAGTTCACAAATCATTTGACAGTTTCAATGAGGTATACATGTCCAACTTTACCCATGCCTTTTCCTTACCCTCGTACACACATCAGTAAACTGAGCTTTAAGACTTGGAACAGTGCTTAATTTGAGCCGTGGTTTCTGGTGCTCGGCACCAGCACTTATTCACCAACACAGGCACTCATGACAGTCTTCCAAACGGTGGCACTAATTGTCAACGTTAGAGCTCAACACAACAAAAGTTGATTATTAATTCAGTTTCCATTGGCAGCGCTATTATTACAATGGGTGATGCAAGTGACAGTGCCCTCCTGACGTGGGCCCAGGCACTTTTGTTTTTTAGCAAACTAAGCCCTGAATAGAGCATAGTTCACTAGACCAGAAGGAAGGCCGGCGTGGTCACAAGAAACAGGCATTCAGGTAATGCGGTGAGGCAAGGACAAAATAAGAGGAGTGCGCTTCAGGAAAACGCCAGCTAGATGATGTTCCAAGAAACATTGGGGTTTGGTCTGGTGGGACAGACCATGGTATATTTGAGGAAAGGGCAAGGAATGTGGCCTTGGGTCAGGGCACATAGGTACACCTTTGAAGATATTGGAGAAAAGAGAGTGAGCTCTGGAAACTGCATTTATGCTGTTCAGCTAGACGAATATTCCTACCCGAACAATGATACTGAGATTGTCACTACACTGATGAAGTCTAGTGGTTACATGGTGCATTGGCAATTGGTCTGGAGATAATGGCTGTCACAATATCTCACTAGCAACTACGGGCAGTGCACTCAATATAGTTAGGCAAAATAAGAACTTTTCCTCTGCGAGGTACTTTAGGGCTCGAATTATGGAACCCCTCAGCAGTGCACTCAGGGGTATGGTTGCTAATGTTTTATGTGGGGGCTTGCATGGCACAACGCTAAAAGTAGCTTCTGTTTACTAGCCCTTGAGCTTAGTGCAAAATTGCACAGCACAGGCATTTGTGCAAAAGTTAGTGAATATACCCTCCAGTAATCAAGACTAAGGAAAGAGTAAATAAGTTGGTTATGGGCTGCTTCAAGATTGCCTCAAACTCTTTCAGAAATATTTGTACATGATTTATGTAGGGCCTCATATACAAGGCCATTGTGCCGCCGGTGGGTCACGTTTTTAGATGCACCAGAGACGCAGTGTGCATGCCCATATTTACAAGGCCACGTAAAGTCACCCTGCATGACTTGTAATGGTGTGTAAATATGAGCCCCTTTCACACATTACTCTGCGTGAAAGAGGCATTTTATGGGTGTTGCTCTGGGTGTTCCTATGTAGCATCCATGGAACCTGACACATTCCCAGATTTACAACGTTTTGTAAAGCTGGGAATATGTCAGAATCCTGAGGAGGCATAGGAGTGACGAAACGAGGAGAAATCATTTTAGTTCTCCTCATTTTTTCCTATTCTATTTTACAGCACCATAGATAGAGGAAAAGGCCATCAATTATTATTTTTGCGGAGGGAGGTGTTCCTTCCTGCAAAAAAGCAATCATCCCTGCAAAGCAGGCACCAATGCAACATGACGCAAGGGTGCCTACGCTGCTTCATGGCAGCCAATTGCGCGCCAGCACCATGGGAGAGCACACAGTTGCGTTGTATTGTTGTTAATATGATGTATCCCAGTGCTTTTAAAATGACATAGCTCGCACAGCAAAATTGCTCGCGGCGCCATGCTTTGTAATTTTTTCGTGAATGAGACCTGTAGAATCACTTATAGAGTTTATCCATATCACTGTGCTTATGAATGGTGTGCCTCAAAAGACTGGCAAAATGGGAACACCTACTTGAACCTATTGGCGGCTGACGGGGAACAGGGGTGGCAGGGTGTGGGTGGGTTAAAAAAGAAACTGTCCTTGATTCTCTTCTGGCGAGTCCCAGAACCAGGAAGAAACCAGTCTCCCCTAAGCCAATCAAAATGCTGCACTGCAGTGTTGTGATTGGTCTGAGAGCCATGAATCGATGCTCAGTCAGGAACAGGGAGCCTGTGTCCAGATTCCTCACCAGGCTGTGCAGCACCGCCTGGGGGAACATGCAAAGTGCGCATGACTGTCCGGCCCAGGACAGCCGGCCAAGCAGGCATTCCTACTTGGTGTGCATGAACCACTCCTCCTCTCTGTGCCACCAGCCCCGCCCCGCCCTATCCCAGCCGGGCAGGAGTGAAGTATAAAATTATAATAATGAGGTTGTCATTATGTTATTTTCATTTTGTTCTGCTTTGAGAGCAGTGGGGCGACGCTCCTGCTGTAACCCTCCCAAATTGTTTACCTCAGAGTCAAAACATGGTTTAAAGGGACCGTTTATTGACGCTGCCCATTCACCATCCTGAAATAAATAGTGTTACAAGATGCAGAACATGAAAATACTTGGATTTTTAAAAACATTTTTCCAATAAATGCTCTCTATAATATTCGGAATTGATGGAGCCTGTGTGGCCTCATCCGAACACGGATTATTTAATGCAGAATAGATTCAAATCAACTTAGCATTGTAGCATGGAAACATACCCTGCTCTGTCATTTCCTGCCGGCAACACAAAGGAACATATACTTTGTCACTGAAGTTCAACAGCTTAAAGCCTTGAACATGTTCCTCTTTCTAAAAGTGAAAAGGTGTTCCAGCTATGATAATCAGCGCATACCTCATTCAGATCAGTTATTCAATCAAAAACATGTTTTGTTCTGCCGTGGTTAGTACGATAAAAATAGAGATTTCATTATATTGCTTCTAATGTGATTAGAATACAAATGACATGAAATATTTGAAAAATATAGTGCGCAATCACATCACATTAAACTAAAATCAAATCTGTGACTGTTGCATTTGGTACCCTGCATACGGGAAAGTACTCCATCTATTAGGGTTCAGATAAAGCCAGAGTCTCATAACACCAATCACATCACTGCTATATTATTGCTTCAAATATCTGCTTCTTGCCTTCCATATGGTGCAGCCACATCAGTAAACACCAAAGTGTACTCTACCAGAGAAGATGTTGAAATACGCCATTAAACAACTAGCATTGTTTACATAGAATCAGCATCATGTCTTGTACTGCAACAACTACAGTGTTTCGGTCAAAATAATACAAAGACTTCTCATTTGATCATGATTTTTTCCTGTTTTTTTCGTTGACACAGTCCGTAGTATAAATATTCAATTTATTCTCATACAGGGACGCGTTGTTTTCTTGTGAATATGTGGTTTACAGCTCAGTCTGAGGAGTGCAGATTATCACATTTTTATATTCACAGCCCCAGAGACCCTTTGGAACTGGATGCATTTAGCAAAAACCTGAAACGTCCTATTCATCATTAAAATTGAACTGTGTCTATTTTTTGGCATTAGCATTATTCTAACCTACGTTTATTGTCCGAGAAGTTATCAAATTCTAGCATGGACTATGGGATCAGAGAATTAGTTACATCTTATACTGACTATTGGTAACTGACATGAACAGGGGCTTAATTTGAACCCAACATCGACTGGCCATCAGCTGGGGTAGCATTCCAACCCATCATTCTGTTGCTCACCATGACACCTCAGATTAGATCCAGCCATGTGCCTATCAGTCTTGACCCTGCACCAGTAGGAACAGTCCAAACTGTACTGCCAGGCCATTGCTGCACCAGAAAACAAGCGACGCAAGACCTGCTTTGCCCTGATTGGGGCTCTTCAGTCGGGTGGAGCTTGGGTCCACGCAACATTGGGCCACCTCGAGCGACTGCCAGTGGTTAGACTTATTGCAGACACCTCCCATCACCTTTTATTTTTTGATGTAGTGAAGAAAGGGAAGCAAAATGTGAATATATGGACAAATTATTGCCAAAAAATAAGAAAAAGTCCATTAAAATGGAAAAGAGATGTATTAGCACAAAGAATGTAGTTGGTGCATATAGATGTAACATGTTTTACAATATACTATCCTTTTTAGGGCCTTCCTGTCTTGCCAAAAAGAGTTCCTCAATATGTGTGTGAAGTATGAGAAGGCTTGCCTAGTGGATCTCGTGTTTTTCATCAAACCTAAATAATGTGAGTGAACCTAATAGTAAAGTGATAAGGTAAGTCATCTTAGACATTGTGATCTTCGTTTCAATCCTTCACTCAGCGCTGCAATCAAAGTGGTGTTCCAGCAAATCAGTGAGTTCATGTGATGTGATATAGAAGAATATGAAAGATATAAATGTAAAGTTCATAAAGACACAGACTAAAAGAGCAACAGTAAACCACAGAAACCAAGTTTAAGGAGGTCATTTAGCCCCTTTCATGTTATCCCCAAGCACCCTAGGCAGTGAACGCATTCACCCCCAGTGCCCTAACAGAGGACCATTTGCTATATTTAGAGATCCGTACATGGCTGGCAAGAGTCTAGGTGTCTAGGGAGCATCTGTCGGTGATGAAGCCGAACACCAATGGTCACCATGTTGTATCGACCAAATCTGGATTTTCTTTTCTTTGCCAGAAGAAAAGCAATAAAAAGAAAAACCAATGGTCCCCACATGCAGTGAAATTGTTCCCTGAGCATGATGGACATTGTTTGCTTTTCCTTTTTCTAGGGAGATAGAATCAGTGGTAGTAGCCTTACTCTAAATTTGCTTGCTAGGGTTACCAACACTGTGACTTTATGTGCCTGTGGCCGTTGGGGAGACAGTAGGCTTGGCAAGGTTGGTGCTTCAGCAATTGACAGCAGAACCTCTGATGAATTGATATAGAACATGAAATATACTACATCAAAAACATATACACTCGAAAGCCCAATTGTTTTTGTGATACCATAGACATCTACTTACCATAATACAGTAATGTTATGAAAATGTAATTGAAAAAAGTCAGAGGCAAGTCAGAAATTGAAAAAAACTTCTCTACAAACAGAGAAGTTAACATGAGCGCACAACCTAATACTGAATGACAAACAGGCTTTCTTTTTAGATTTTTTGTTTTATTCTCACCATACTCATAATTTTGAGAGGGCCAGCAATCTTTGTTGCCAGATTCACTGAATTTAATGGACCAGTCATAATGAGGACCATAGACTGCGAGTACAGATTGAAAACATTTACAGAGGATGATATATCATCTATGTTACATACGCCTGTGATTAGATTTATTGTGCTATTTTCAGTTAGCCAAAGCCTTCCTATGATATTTAGTGGGACTGCATGATATATGCTGAATCCACAGCTCTGTCATAACAGAATAAATGCATTCCATGAAGGTATTTGAATTTTGGCGCGTATGAAAGGGAGCATGTGCCTTAAAGATTTCAGATGACTTAAACACTTATTTGAAATACATGTCTAAGGGGACAACTGCTGGTCAATAATAAGACATATTTGGTTTTGAGTGCTCAACTTGCCACATGATATAGAAAATATACAAAACTCTATCCAGCCACCGGCAACACTAAAGCCGCTACTACAATCAAAATGGTCCAATGACATAGATCCCTGACAAAGAGACTACCTCACTTAATAAAATTATTCAAAAATATGTAATACAGCACTCCACAACAAAATTGTCCTATTACTTATATAATCAATTTTTTTTTGCTATGAACTTCCTTCCCACCAAATTTCACAGAATAAAATTACATATCAACGATAAATGTTGGAACTGTAACCTGACCTCAGTGACTCCAAAACATATTTTTTTCAGCTGTCCCCTCTTAGCCCATATTGGTCTTCTATAATGTGCCAACTATCATAGATATTTGAAACAAGAATTTTCCTAAACATCACAATGATTGCTTTAGGTCCCCGGGCTTCTCCAGACGTTCAACACCTCAATTCCAGTGACATGGCATTGCTGGAATCATTACTGTTCATCACAGTTAAACTAGTCCTCGCAGTATGGAAGTCATTCAACAACATATCCTATCACACTTGGTGGACCTGGATCTCTTAACTTAGAGGGGCCCATAGCTCTCAAGATGAATCCCAGACTAACCCCAAGATCCCACAGATATCATGGCGAACTCTGTATAGCATTACAAAACAACATCAACCTCTCTACTCCTTATCTGCAATAGGCGACCGACACCTGAGAAGATCAACTATTTCTTCACTCTAAGACTTGCTCTCATTGGGCTTTCCCCCCACCTTTTATACCCTCTCTAACAATGGACATATAGTGCGGTACACTTAAGAGACGTGTGATAAATAACTTGGTCAACGCATATCTGATCTTTGGCTAAACATAGTGTCCAACATTTTACACCCTGACTACGCCTTCTTTGTTTACACTGGAACTTCACCTTAGAGGATCAGTATGATATGCCCCTTGTGACTTTATGATGATATGTGTATTGATTTGTGTGTTCTCATCCATACTGTCAGACGCAGAATGTATCCTATGTTGTTTTCATCGCATGATCTGCTACAATGATTTGTCCATACTGTATGTCATATAAAACTCAATCTCAATAAAAGTAATGGAAATAAAAACAAAAGGCAAATTCATTTTATAATGTTTAACTGTTTTTGTAATTGTTAGACACAGTTCCCTCAGAGGCAAGTATAAATTGTCCTCCCAAAATGGAGACTAAGTTTGCTATAAGAACTTTCATGTTTTGGGGATTCAAATTTAGTTGAATGATTAATAAAAACCATTACAAAATTCATCAATTCTAGAGTTAAAAGACTGTTCAGAAACACCTATCCTACCTACCTAGACATTTGGTTTTGTAATAGTCAAGATAGGATTTATAGCTAATTCCTCAAATTTATCAAATTTGCATGATATTGTTTACATAAAAACACTGTCAGTTCAATATTGATGGGGTAAAACTTTAAGATGCTTTCCGATACCCGCGATCTGATTGAGGTTATACAAGACTACAGTGATGAGGAACCCCACTCTAAGACATCTCAACACGGACACTAATTATTGTTTTACATCTGCATAAAACTAAAATTGTGTCCCATCACTATGCACTAAGTGTGCTGAAAGTCTCATGCCAACATTAAAAAGCAGAGGAGACAAGACTGAGCCCTGAGAAACATCTCAGTTGCTTTTTCACAGAAGTGTGGTGAAAGACTATTTACTGTCTGCAGTATGCCAGACGAAAATAACATAGTTCACCACATGCAGGGCAGGCACACAAGCAAGTGTCTCTATCAGAAGGTGATGGACAGTAGTAGTGAATGCTGCTGTGAGATATAATAATATTTTACGTATCATCACAGCAAAAACACAAGATGATGGATAGAGTGCTGTAACATTTTAAACACTTCCTAGGGGATCAGCCCAGTACAAACTGTCAGGCCAGGTCCTCCCTGGACCAGACCAAGCATCTTGGGACCTCTTTCAGTTATCACCCCTTATCAGCCACGCTAGCTTGAATCCAGTGGCACAGCGACCAACATCTGGGCATACCCTTGTCCACATAAGGCGAACATAACAATCACAGCAAGATGATGGATGGAGTGATGAAACTTTTCAAACACTTGCCCCCAGTAAAGTTTCAGCGCTCCGTCCATCATCTCCTTTTGTTTGCTTTGTTCGCCTTAAGTTGGCAGGGTATGCCCAGACGTGGGTCCCTTGCTTACTTTTCCACTGGATTCAAGCTAGCCTGGCTGATGAGGGCTGTTAGCAGAAACTGGTCCCAGGATGCTTGTTTCTGGTCCAGGGAAGACATGGCTTGGCAGTTCGGGCTGGACTGTTCCCATGAGGCACAGGGTCAAGACTTATTTGCATATAACTGTGTCTGAACTGGGGTGGCAAAGTGAGCTAAAGAACGATGATGGATTCAACCCAGATCTGTGACTGAGGGTGAGTGTCTGAAAAGTTTCAGCACTCCATCCATGATCTCCTTGTGTTTGCTTTGTTTTCCCTAAGTTGGCAGGGTATGCCCAGACGTGGCTTCCTTGCTCACTTTGCCACTGGATTCAAGCTAAGCTGGCTGATGAGGTCTGTTAGCTCGAAACCGGTCCCAGGATGCTTGTTTCCGGACCAGGGAAGACATGTCTTGGCAGTTCAGGCCTGACTGTTCCCATGTGGCACAGGGTCAAGGCTGATTTGCATAAAGCTGTGTCTAAACTGGGGTGGCGAAGTGAGCTAAAGAACAATGATGGATTCAACACAGAACTGTGACTGGGGGTGAGCAATTGAAAAGTTTCAGCACTCCGTCCATCATCTCCTTGTGTTTGTGTTATTGGGGAAGCTCGTCAGGCAATGGAAAATATCACGCCTAAAGTGTGTCAGCACAAATCTATGCTGGGCATTAAGGACCTTAACTAGATAGGGTTGCATACAAAAGGTGGTCAAAATCCTTTGGTTATGGAAAACAGTAGCTTTAACCAATTCAGCGGACAGCCTGAGTTCTTCAAGTAGAGTTAAACATTCTAACTTTAACGATTTCCTCGTGATTTTGCTCAAGGTTTCTGGATGGTCATAGTATTCAGGGTGCCTATTGTCAGACATGAATTGCTTGATGAACTTTAGCCATGGGATTTTTAGAGCATGCTTCAAACCACAACAATCCTTTGCAATGACACAATTAAGTTCCAGATGGTCCGATGACCAAATCTTATGCCAGAGCAAAACTGGCTGGACTTTTATCAGGTCTGTTAAATATGTTGCACCTAACTCAGAATGGCACGCAAAATTGGAACAGCTATTAGGAAGCGCTAGAAGATTTTTTAAAGAAAAGGCATTTTTTGACAGCTGTAAATACTCAACAATTTCATACCCCTACAACTCAGAACCATGCATCGTGATGGATCGGCATTTAGCATTGTAGATGGTTAACATTTGTTTAGGGTGCTTGATACCTAGTTTCCTAGAAAAATTGCACAGGGCTCCAATTGGTTTAATGAATTGGAGGCTTCTAGAATTAACAGCACTTCTCCAATTCCCCTTGCAATCAAATAAGAACACTAGGTACGAAAAAGAGCGTGTTTGTGGTAGAATTACTTTCTCAATTTAAATACTACGACACTTAGTTTATCTTTGGCCTGCTTTCATTAAAAAAGTTTTGCTTGTATAAATTTGTAACCCCAAATTCTCCATATGGTGTACAAATTTGTTAAGGAGGCACTGCAGAGCCAATGGGGTGTGGCCATAAGCACCGCATCATCTGCATAAAACAGAACTGGTTTAGGCCAGTGTCCAACTAGTGGCAGATCCGAGCATGTGTTAACAAGTGTGGTACCCAATCTATTAATATACAGATTAAATAAAAAGGGAGCGAGTACGCACCCTTGTTGAACCCCTTTTTGAATATTGAAAGATTGTGTGCATTCACCTTTCAGACCATAGTGGATCTTACCAGTGCTGGTTGAGAATAGATAGCTAAGAAATGTGACTATAGTGATATCTACACCCATTGAAAGCATGACAGACCAGAGATTATCATGAACTACACAGTTGAAGGCAGAGGACAGATCGACGAATACCACAAACAAGTTACCACGCTTGGGTGGCGATTACGATCCGGTAAAAAAATTGCCCGTGCGACTCGTATCCGGTCTTTTTACCGTACGAATCGTACAAGTGCCGTACAAACTGCCAATTACGATTCGCATGGGAAAAAGTCCATACGAATCGCATTGGGAATTATTCCCCACACGTCCTCGGGTCGGAAAATGTGTCCGACACGTCCCCGGACGATTTACCGTACAAATGTGAAAAGTAAAGTCCGACCGCGGAATTACGATCCATCCCGTGCGTCCGATGTTACAACCGTATGGAAAAAACACCGTCCGCACCGAACTCCCATAGCAACCATGGAGACATGTGCCCGCATACGCGCCCAACACTCCCCCCAGCCCTCCTATGTACGAGTCGAATCCCCACCCGTGTATGTACACCCGTGTATGTACGAGACGTACCCCCACCCGTGAATGTATGGAGCGTACCCCCACCCCAACCGTGAATGTACGACCCGTACCCTCACCCGCGTATGCATGGAGCGTACCCCCACCCCAACCGTGTATGTACGGACCATACCCTCACCCGCGTATGCATGGAGCGTACCCCCACCCCAACCGTGTATGTACGGACCGTACCCCCACCCCAACCGTGTATGTATGACATGTACCCTCACCCGCGTACGTATGGAGCGTACCCCCACCCCAACAGTGTATGTACGACCCATACCCCCACCCCAACCGTGTATGTACGACCCGTACCCTCACCCGCGTACGTATGGAGCGTACCCCCACCCCAACAGTGTATGTACGACCTGTACCCTCACCCGCGTACGTGTGGAGCGTACCCCCACCCCAACAGTGTATGTACGACCCATACCCTCACCCGCGTATGCATGGAGCGTACCCCCACCCCAACCGTGTATGTACAGACCGTACCCTCACCCGCGTACGTATGGGGCGTACCCCCACCCCAACAGTGTATGTACGACCCGTACCCTCACCCGCGTATGCATGGAGCATACCCCCACCCCAACCGTGTATGTATGGACCGTACCCCCACCCCAACCATGTATGTACGGACCGTACCCTCACCCGCGTACGTATGGAGCGTACCCCCACCCCAACAGTGTATGTACGACCCGTACCCCCACCCCAACCGTGTATGTACGACCCGTACCGTCACCCGCGTTCGTATGGAGCATACCCCCAGCCCAACAGTGTATGTACGACCCGTACCCTCACCCGCATATGCATGGAGCGTACCCCCACCCCAACCGTGTATGTACGGACCGTACCCCCACCCCAACCGTGTTTGTACGACCCGTACCCTCACCCGCGTACGTATGGAGCGTATCCCCACCCCAGCAGTGTATATACGACCCGTACCCTCACCCGTGTATGCATGGAGCGTACCCCCACCCCAACCATGTATGCATGGAGCGTACCCCCACCCCAACCGTGTATGTACGACACGTACCCCCACCCGCGTATGCATGGAGCGTACCCCCACCCCAACATTCTAAGTACGGAGCGCACCCCAGGCCCCAACACCAGCACCTACACACAACATCGCACATGTACGAGTCGTACCAAGCCAGACACAAGGACAGCACTGTACAACAAAATTGCCGAAGTACACACCGTACACACGCTAAAAACGCACGTACACAACCAGGACAAAGCAAAACAACACAAGAATACACCATTCGAATGGCACAAAGCCACAAAACATGTCCAACAAGCACAAAAACAACACATTCACTGACCTGCAACTGCCAAAATCCCAAACAGAGGCCCAAAACACAACCACTCCTTATAACACACCCACCCAAACTTCAAACACAGCCACACCCACCAATGGACCAATAAAAAGGGCCCACACACACAAACCATGAGCCTTTGCAACAGACTCACTGCTGCCAGACCCCACAGACAACCTACAGCACCATACTTGAACCTTTACTACACCTTACACTTGCACACCTTCACACACACACCTTCACAAACACCCCCTCATCACATTCACACACACACCTGCACAACCACACCCACACACCCACAACCATCCACCCCCCCCACCATCCACACCCACACCCCTCACCATACCCACTAACAAGAATCCAAAGTTCACTAGCCGAGAGTTGGAGGTCCTTGTCGACGAAATCCTCAGAGTCGAGCCACACCTCTTTGGAACATTGGTCAGACAGACCTGCATGTCCGAAAAAACAGCCATGTGGCAGAGGATTGTTGATGCTGTGAATGCTGTTGCGGCCACCAGAAGGACCAGGCATGAATGCCAAGCCAGGTGGTACGATCTGCGGAGGAGGGTCCGAGCCAAAATGACCGACGACCACAACCAGGCCAACGTCACTGGAGGAGGGCCGCCCCGCAGACCCGTACACTACCATCCCTGGGAGGAGAGGGTGATGGCTATACTGCTGGTGGTGTCAGTGGACGGATTAGACGGACTCCGAGACCCGGGTGAGTACACAAACAACTCACCTCACATGGGGGGAACGTCATCCACAACCAAACTCACAAACAGGCACGCAACCACCCCAAGCTATCGCATGACTCAACCACACTCCATGAACACGCACATGCCACTGGCGCCACCATGCCCCATGCACCTAGCTGGACAATGCAAAGTCACAGGCCACAGAAAACACCAACACAAGACACGGTAAGCCGGATGGCGGGAGTGTGGGCCACAAAAATCACATAGTGCAACTCAGAAGCAGACAACAATGCCCTCTGCCCATATGGCCTAGGTCACAGCCAGATAAACAGTGTGTCCCCACACAGGAAAGACTTGCCAGCAAATGGCGGACGCCTTGCATTAACACATGGGGGATGACGGCACGTTTTTGCACATGACAGCAGCTAATGAACAGCCAACACTGTGAAAGAGTGGCAGCACACACCACCACAGCAGCAGCGCAGACACAGACACTTCACCCAATGGGTGCCTGGAGATCAGAAACAAACTCACATCAACAAGCCAAGGGCCATTCAAAGATCTGCAAAAAGTGTGTGCCTAGGAAGCTGGGCTGAGGTGACAGAGGGTGACACACAGAGGGAGGGAGAGGGGGAGAGAGAGGGAGGGAGACACAGGGAGACGGACAGAGGGAGGAGGCTGACACACAGAGGGAGGGAGAGGGGGACAGAGAGGGAGTGAGAAAGGGACACACAGGGAGACCAATTCAGCCTTGGGGGGTCTGGGAATGTCTGCTCGTCAGCAGGTGGACTGCGTGCATGTAGACAAGGGTGGCCAGTGCCTGAATCCCCCCTCTTCTCCATGGCAAAACACTGGGCCATGTCTCAACCTGTGCACGAGCACAACGCCAGCTACCTGCATTATCTAAGTGTGTGGAACAACTCCATGTGCCCACGTACAGTGCAACACGGAAGGCGCCAATGCATGGCTCGCCACACCTGCTCACTCCACTGCTGACTGCAGTCACAATTGACGCAGCAAGTAAGACTGTGCCACACATAGGTAATGTCGCAAAAGCTGTGGCCAAGGGACATACCCATGCACAAGTGCACTATGAGTGGAATGCAAGACATATCCAAATTCCCAGAGGAAATGTGCCAACTTAGAAACCAATGAAACATGGATGTTGCATGGAACAAAATTAACATTGTCTCTCTCACACACAGGTCAACGTCGTGGATCACCCCCCAACACTGGGGGGGAAGACTCACAGGACCCGGCTCGGCGGGATGACGGACCCACCGGCAGCGACGACTCTCACCACTCTGTAGACGAACCCGACCCCGACCAACTTGGCCCCTCTGGTGTCCAACCACCTGCACCACCTGCGTCAGGTACAACTGGGCCAACCACCACCCCCACTCCTGCCACATCCCAGGAGACACCTAGGATCCCTGCCCCACCACCACAATGCAGCCAGGCTGGCCAGGAGGGACACGGTGTACCGGGCACCCAGGAGGAGGCAGGCGACAGCGCCAATGCCACCCCTCAGGGGTCCCGGAGACCCGATGTGCCCACAAGGGCAGGCCAGGTGCAAGTGGGCAGGGGTGGTGGGAGTGGAGGACGGCGGAGGCGCGAGCCTGACCTGTTGGCTGCGGAACCGGTATATTCCCATGTCAGAAACATCCTGGACACATACCGGCAGGACACCACGGGCATGGCCCAGGTTGTGTCCATCCTCGAGGAGATCAAGACCCAGCAGGCCCAGCAACATGCGGAGCAACATGCCTGTCTACTGCGACACCAAGGGCGGATGGAGGACAGACAGGCTGAGCTCGTGACGGTGTTCAGGGGAATTCACAGTACACTCCGTCGGATAGCCGACAACATGGGCAACCCTCCCTGTGCCATCAGGCGTAGAACATCACCACCCACAGGGAGGGATCAGGAGGAGGAGGAGGAGACATCCGACGGAGCATCCCAAACATCGTCACGGCCTGCTTCTGAGGGTCCCCGCAGGAGGGCGGGTCGTCCACGGAAAAGACCGTGAGGGTCAGCGCAACAGCACCATCTCCCAGGACACCTGGCCTGGCACCTGGCCCACTGGACCAACAGCAGCACAGCAGCAAAAGACATTCTCTGCCACATGGACTTGCTGGTCACTGTCTGACCAATGTTGACAAAGACTGTGGCATGGACTCTGAGGATTTCAAATGGCAAGGACACCAACTCCCCTAGTGAACTTTGGATTCCACACACCCGGAAAGCCCCTCATGTCATACCCCCCCCCCACCCCCCCCCCTGTACCCCAACCAAAATAAAAAGTTACACCATAAAGAGAAGATGCCTACATTTTGCATTATTACCTTACATGTGTCTTGTAAAGTCTAACCATGTCTGAGTTCTCATTTGACTTCAACCATCCACACCCTGGGGCCTGAGTCTGGCACAGGACACACATGGGTCACATTGTATTAGGCAAGACAGACATGGAGCACCATACACACCCCTGATGGGCCCAACCAGCTGAGGGGGTGGCCGCACAACCGTGCCGACAGACATTTTGAGTACAGCGACAGCCATGCGCAGAGGTTAGGGATCATGTGGAGTGTCCTGTGGGGCACCCAGGTATGTGTGGACAGGTGGCAGAACCATGTCCTGCAAGCTTGAGTCAGGTGGATGCAGAGAATGGTGGCCTGGCCAACGTTGGATGCATGGGGATGGCACATGTCACAATACCCACACAGTCATGGACATCATGCACAATACACAGTCTAATCCCACACAAACAGCTTGCATCTTGCTACTCTACACATAGACACATAGCCACTATCACGGAAAACCATGCCAGACATGCCGGATGCACCGTGGCAACACACCAGCATTGACTGAGAAGAGGCACCTTTGAGGCATAGGGACACCTTTATTAGTCATGTATTCGGGATTGCAGAGGCAACTCGGAGTACACATGAACGGGTCATGTGGAGTAACATGTGGGTCCAACACTGGAACCCCCCTTCTGCAGCACAAATGCGTGATAGCCATGGAACTGGCACATAAGTGTCGGCTAACAGCTAAACACCCCCTGCTGCTCACGGAGAGGCTGCCATACACCATTGATCCGCTGATGTGGAAGTCCCACACCATGTCAAGCCAATGCAAACCGTATGTGTCCGAGGGCAGTGTAACACACATTGATGCCATCATCACAATCCACAATCCCATCACTGATGACTGTCAACAAGTCTGACCATCTATTCAGGTATACCCAGCTGCATGTCATGTGTCCCATGGTGATGCGACATGTCTGCAGAGGAACCAAACATCGACAGGGGCAGTGTGCACACATTGTAAACAACTGCCACACCCAATACACCCCTGATGCATCCCTTACCCTAAGGAGACTTCCAAACTTGTCCGTGCGTGTAACGCTGAGTCAGCACACGATGACGTGTCCATGAGGAATAGCAGTGCCACAACAATGCAACCAGCAGACGGCATGCGCAAGTACCTGGGGATGAGAGACACACAAGAAGTCAGCCACAAAAAGCACAGCCACTTGCATGTGCATGTACTCGACACATGTAAGGATGACAACATGCTAGGTCACAATTATGACTGTGGAAATACACATCACTGGCACCATCACTCCAGTGACAGATCCACACACACCTCTGACTCATGTGCCATACATGCAGATGGACACACACATCACAACACATGCCACACGGGGACCAATGCGTGCACACACAGACACTGGTACTCACCACTAAGCAAAGAAGTCGCGTATGAGCCGACTCCGGATGTCCTATTGCGGAACCACATCCTCCACATCACTAGCCCCATTGCCAAGACCTTGGTCCTCCACGGGTGGATGGTCCTGATCATCTTGATCCAGGATGAGTGGCACACCTTTCTCAACTGCCATGTTGTGCAGCATGCAGCACACCATGAAGATTTTGCAGACCTTCGCCGGGGCATATGGGAGGGCGCCGCCGGTCTTGTGGAGGCATCTGAATCGGCTCTTCAGGAGGCCAAATGTCCTCTCTATCACTCGCCTTGTCCGGCCATGGGCGGTGTTGTAGCGGAGCTGGGCCGGCGTGATGGGGTTGCGGAGAGGTGTGATCAGCCATGGCATGTTGGGATAGCCATCGTCACCTACATGGAAAGCACATGGACATAAGTAGGACAGGAGAAGCGGTCGTGCTGGAAGTCTACGCAAAATACAGGACAGACAGAGTGTACCCACCAACAACACATGCTCGTTCGTTGCGCAGCTGCGTCATCATTTCAGGCACTGTGCTACGCCTCATGATGTAGGCATCGTGTGCTGATCCTGGAAAACGAGCACAGACACGTGAAATCACCATGTTGGACAGACACACCACAAGGGCATTGATGGAGTGGTAGTGGCTTGCGATTCCTGTACGCTACCTCCTGTGCCTGTGGTGGTACCAAAGCCACATGTGTCCTATCTATGGACCCAATGACATGGGGCATCCCTCCCAGGGCATTGAATCCACGCTTGACCCCAGTCAACATTTCAGGGGTTGGGAAATGGATGAATTCATCCAGGTGAAACAACATGGCCTCTACGAAATCATGCAGCACACGGCAGAACATGCTCTGGGACATGCCACCAACATGAGCTATGGTATTTTGAAAGGTACCCGTGGCAAGAAAATGTAGGGCTGCCATTACCTTCAGCTTGGGTGTCAGTGCCGTAGGATACCTGTGCAGCGGTTGCAGGTGTGGTGCCAGCCTCGCCGTCAACTCCTCAATCAACGGTTGGGGGAAGCGGTAGCACCGGATACAGTCATTCTCCCGCATGTCAGCCAAGTCCGGAATTGCTCGGGGAAGAGGCGGCGCTCTGCAGTAATTTGGAAGTGACAAGGAAGATTGAGTGCACTACAACAAAAATTTTTTGGTGCTGAGCACATGTTAATCTGTCAATACACATATGCGACATACGGAGTCAGGTATGTGCCACATGCCCTGGACACGTATGGCTGCCAGGTGACACTCCTACCAAGACCGAGCTACACATGGAGATTGTGAACCTCCACATGCCATGGCATGGGATTAGCTGTGTCCCAGTGTAAGTGAACAGCCAGACGCAACACAGGAGTGACATACATCAACACATCAGCAGAAGTAGGATGTCGATTTCAGAGACTGGTAGCGGAACACTAGAGCCACAGGTCACATGACATTACACTAGGACAGCCCACACACCTTGCCAATAAGGTGTACATGTAATGACTCACCACACATTCATAGAGAGGATGCAGACATGTCCTTGTTACGCTACTCCGTGTCCCATGCATACATAGGCACCTCACATCCGATACCACATGTGGCCTGGTGTGCGTAACAGTGTGCCATATCCATCTACACACAGACACATGGTGGTTGCTGCAACAGCTGATGCTTTTGAGGGAGCACCAACATCAAGCTAATGGGAACACCCCACACATACATGACATAGTCACATCGTGCACCGTGGGTAGTCACATGTCTGGTGTGGTAACCCCTGTAGCGGGCATCAGGGGACACTTGCGTGTGTTGTTGACTGTGCCATGCCAGTGACGCTCATCCCAAGTGTGCAGTATGACATGCACACATGTCAAAGGAGTTAAGGGCATGCCTGGCACACATTGCACCGTCACACATAACATCTGTACACATCTCATCATACATCTGGTGCCTTCTCGACTCAGGAGTAATGTGCCACCTCACAGCCTTTCACACCTGTGCCCCACACATGTAGTACTGCCCAGACAATGCCTTGATGTCCATCCATGGACAAGTATGTCAGCCCTATTCCTTCCTGTGTGCTGCCTGTCACCACTGTGATGTGTGAAAGGCACCGTACATTCGCTCAGAGGGCCTGTGTACGTTCCCTATCACTATGGAAGTGCTGCTGTATGTGTACCCATAGTGATAGTGAGCGTACAGGCGTGTGTACGGTCCATACCACTATGGGTACACATACGCGAGAACACCCATAGTGATAGTGAGCGTACAGGCGTGTGTACGGTCCGTACCACTATGGGTACACATACGCGAGAACACCCATAGTGATAGTGAGCGTACAGGCGTGTGTACGGTCCGTACCACTATGGGTACGCATACGCGAGAACACCCATAGTGATAGTGAGCGTACAGGCGTGTGTACGGTCCGTACCACTATGAGTACGCATACGCGAGAACACCCATAGTGATAGTGAGCGTACAGGCGTGTGTACGGTCCGTACCACTATGAGTACGCATACGCGAGAACACCCATAGTGATAGTGAGCGTACAGGCGTGTGTACGGTCCGTACCACTATGAGTACGCATACGCGAGAACACCCATAGTGATAGTGAGCGTACGCACGCGTGTGTACGGTCCGTACCACTATGGGTGTTCTCACGTATGCGTACCCATAGTGATACGGACCGTGCACGCGTGCGTACGCTCACTCTCACTATGGGTGTTCTCACGTATGCGTACTCATAGTGGTACGGACCTACACACGCCTGTACGCTCACTATCACTATGGGTGTTCTCGCGTATGCGTACTCATAGTGGTACGGACCGTACACGCGTGCGTACGCTCACTATCACTATGGGTATGCATATGCGAGCACACCCATAGTGATACGGACCGTACACACGCCTGTACGGGCCGTTGCTATGCATTTGTGGTGCCCTAGGGCCCCAGTACGCACCGTACCTGTGTGTGAAACTCGAAATTACATAGGGGACACATGAGGGACAAGTATAAAGGCCTACATGCATGCTGGTTGTCATGGAGACCAAGTTTAAAGTTTGAATTTTTTCTGCAGGTACACAGCAGTAGTTAGTTTGAATGAGTCTACTTTGTTGCAATGTGGTTCTGGAGTTGACATCATGCTCAAGAAAAAAACACAATAAGAACCCACTGACTGTGCTAGGTTTGAAGGGATTGGAGGAAACATAGGATGCAAATGTGAGTGACCAATCACTCTGTACTCCTGTGCATGAAACAGGCCACAAGGCAGATATAAGGCAGCCAGGTCCCATGAGGGAGCACTTGCCTGCACATCTTTGGATTCGACGACCCAGCTGCTGCTACTGATTCCCTGGAACCATGTCAAGGTCTGTGGAGAGGTCACAGCCTTTCACCCTGGAGGAGAACCTGGCTTTGCTGGATGTGATCCTCCCACAGTACCCCCTGCTGTATGGGCATCTATTCAAGAGAAGCCCTACTCAAAATCAAACCAGACCCAACATCCTGCACTAGATCACTTGACCTGACGACCTGGTCTGGTTCCTGGACCTGCAGGTGCTGTAGTTACAGTCTTGGCCTCAAAGCAAGAAATCAGCCACCTATACAAGCTAGGGACCTACAATGCGGACTGATCAATGTCAGGTCTATGGGAAAGCACGCCGCACATATATTTGATCTTATAATGGAAAATAAGCTTGACTGCCTCTTTATGACGGAAACCTGGCTGACACCTAATAGTAACCCTGATATAACAAACTCCCTACCCCCAGGATACCTAATCTCCAGAGAGGATAGACCTACTCAGAGAGGTGGAGGTATTGCTATTGTTTATCGCGACACCCTGAATTGCCAAACCTTCCCCATACCAGGCCTCAAAGGGGCGGAAAATTTTGGCTTTGCGCTAAAAATACACGACTCTTTCACTTTTTCAGGGGCCCTGATTTATCGACCACCTGGCACACATACTGACTTCATGAATTGCATCGGTGAAGCTATAGGCAACTTAGCCCTCAAATCAGCCAATTTCACCATCCTGGGAGACGCCAACATACATCTAGACGCCCACTCAGATCAGGCTACAATCTGCTTCACCGATACTATGAATGTACTCGGCTTGAAAATCCTTACCACCTCCGCCACTCATAAGGCGGGACATATACTTGACTGAATTTGTTCCAATATTGAAGCACTCAAGGTAGATACCCCACAAATATTAACTTGGACAGATCATAGCTATATTCCGTTCGAATTCCCCGTAACATATCACTCTCGGACCAAGAAAACTAATGACCTCCCAGGGTCTTCCTTGAAAGGACCCTGTTGGAAAGATCTGATAGGGCAACCTGACTTCCTGTTAAGAGCCGACACATCCAGACCGACTTTGTCAGGAGCCCCTGACAAAGACAGTCAGGCTTTTAGGGAATGGATCAATACACTCATAAAAAGCCAGGAGTCCACCCTTCCCCGTTTGAGGACCAGGAGAAAACAGAGACCTATCGCCCCGTGGTTCACTCCTACTTTAAAAGAGGAACAAAGGAAAGTTAGGGCGCTTGAACGAAAGTGGCAACTCAACTATACAGAGTCTGACCAAGATTTGTATAAAATCGCCCGTCGCCAATACCATGGGTCGATTAAAACGGCCAAAAGGGAATACTACACGGAAGCCATTAATAATAGTAATAACAAACAAAAAGAAATCTTTAATATTGTTAATACATTTACTAACCCTAAAACTATGCAGAAAGACATCCCCCCCTCACAGAGTCTCTGCAATACTATTGCAGACTTCTTTGAGGGTAAAATTTTAACACTGACCAAAGACTTCTCGCAACCTCACAGCAATGAGGAAAATAAGGTCATTAACTCTGGACTAAAAACCAATACCTTTGCCTCCTTTCAACCGGTTAGCAAAGAAGAAACGCAGACAGAAATCCTCAAAATTACATCAGGATCTCCCTTTGATCCCTGCCCTCCGGTAGTGCTCCATTCACTAATAGAGATTGTTAATCCATTCATCAATAGTATCATAAATTCTTCACTCACCCAGGGTCTGGTCCCTGAGGAATGGAAACTCGCAGCAGTCAAACCCCTGCAAAAAAAAATACTACAGGACCCCGCCACCCTCACAAACCTCCGTCCCATCTCCCTACTCCCAGCCTTCTGTAAACTTACGGAGAAAGCTGTTAATAAACAACTTACTGCCTTCATGGAAAGCAATAATATCTGGCATCCCAACCAAGCAGGTTTTAGATCCCAACATTCCACAGAGTCAGCTCTAATCTTTTCTTCTGAAACCCTCCGTGGAGCACTAGATCAGGGAAGGAAAGCAGTCCTGGTTCTATTGGACCTGTCCGCGGCGTTTGATACGGTGTCCCATGCCATTCTGTTGGACCGTCTAGCCGCGGCAGGAATTGTTGGAACCGCACTGAGCTGGATAAAAAGCTTTCTTGCAAATAGGAGACAAGTGGTGGACAGTACAGATCAGAAGAAAAGTTAGTAGGATATGGAGTCCCTCAAGGCTCCTGCTGGAGTCCTACACTTTTCAACATATACATGGCCCCACTAATCACCCTTATCTCATCCTTTGGTATAGACACTATTGCATATGCAGATGATACGCAGCTGATTCTGATATTGGAGAATGACACCCGGGAAGCGGAGAGAAGGCTCCAAAGCTGCCTTACCGCCACGTTCAGATGGATGAACTCGAATCATCTCAAGTGCAACACCGGGAAAACTGAAATCCTTCCCTTTGGCAAAGATAATACCTTTAATCCCTCATTGTGGTGGCCTGAGGATGCCATTGCCCCTCCTAGCACTGCTTCCTCAGTCCGTAATCTAGGGATCAAATTTGATCCCTCCCTGAGCTTCAAACAACAAGCCACAGCCGTAGCAGGGACCTGTTTCGGAATTATTAAAGGGCTCAGGAAATTCTACGACCTAATTCCCTTCTCCGCAAGGAAAACAGTCGCAGTAGCCCTCATCACCTCCCGCATTGACTATTGCAATAGCCTATATGCAGGGACTAACAAAGAAGTCTGCCACAAATTACAAATGGTACAGCATGCAGCTGCCAGACTAGTGCTAGGGTGGAAAAAGAGGACCTCAGCCACGGCAGCAATGAACCTTTTACACTGGCTGCCCATCAATAAAAGAGTGCTCTTTAAAATTATATTGATCACCTTTAGGGCTTTCAATGGAAAGGGACCCAACTACATACTAAAAATGTTCAAACGTTATAACCCCACGCGATGCCTCAGGTCTCAAGCGGCCAATCTTCTTACCATTCCTAAGTTCAGACTCAAGACTAAAGGAGGCAAATCTCTGGCATTACTAGGCTCCAGGGCCTGGAACCTCCTCCCTCCCTTTCTCCGTCAAATCCCCATAGAAGCAACCTTTAGAAAGGCCCTCAAAACCTGGATTTTTGCTCTCCCTAAATGGGAATGCAAAAATCTAGTCTAATTACCTTCCCTCCCCGCCTGGACCATTAGGATTTGAACCTTCTCTACAGCGCAAAGATGCTCCCTGGAGTGCAACCTGCGCTTTATAAAAACCCCATTACATTACATTACATGGGCGACCAGGGTATCAGGTGAGTGCAGAGTCTACTAGCACAGACTGTGTCCCTTGTTTGTGACTGTGACTTCTGGCATTGTGTCCAGGTGTGACACACATGCTATGTACTGTAGGGGGGGTCCCAGGGGGGGAATGCCTGATGTCTCCCAGCCAGTGCATGCTGTGGTGCATGTCTGCCGTCCTCACTTGCATTGTGTTTACTGTGACAATCACTGCATGGTGCATGCCACATTCTGCCTGTCTTGTCCTCCTGGGAATGTAGCCTCTACAGTCCTCATTTTATTATGTGGTCAGCCCAGTGTGACAGGTGACTGTACCCACAGATGTGTGTTAGTTCTGTGTACCTGTGCTGAGAGTGTCCACATGATGTGTTCGTACCCTGGACATCAGTGTGTGTGTAAGTCCCCTGTCATGTGGGTGGGTGCATATGTGGAGTGTGGCACCCGGGCTGCATGAGGGATGGATATACCCTGCCCATGTGATGTGAGCAGGGAGCAGTGCTGTGTGTCTGACGTGCAGAGCCAGCCCCACACCTGTGAGCCCCCCCCGTCTAGTGGCACATGTGCAGAGTGAGGTTTGTCGCTGCATTTGGAAATGGCAGGTGAATGTCCTGTGCCTGTGTGTGTCTGTGTACTCTGCTGCGGTAGTGTCAGTGGCCTGTGGCATGTGACTGCTTAGAGGTGCTGCACATTATCCTGGTGTACCTTCTGATGCACAGTGTGAGCCTGGATCATTGATTGTGTTGTTGCCCTCATTCCACCTGTGTACTTTCAATGGCACGTACTGCTTTTGCCCTTCCCCAGAGGATCATGTCCCTATGACACAGGTGCAATGCGTTGGATGCATACTATGCCTTGTTGTAAACAGCAAATTTGTTCTAATATGTGTCTCTGTGACATGTGCCAGGTGTATTGATGTAGTGTCACTTGTTCATCCTCACAGGTAGCCCCCTCTGCCAAGAAGCAGATATGGATGAACGCCGTCAGTGCCGTGAGGAGGACGGAGGGTCGCAAGCTGCGCCTGGCCCAGGTGAGGAAACGCTGGCAGGATATCCGGTGCTGGACGCGGAGGATCGCACGGGTCCTGCTGGGGGACTCACCTGAGACCCATAAGAACCGCAGGCGCCGCCGTCTGACCCACATCCACAAGCGTGTGCTGGCGGTGGTATTTCCAGACTTGGACAGGCGCTTACAGGAGAAGCAGCAGCAGGAAGGGGGTAGGTACATGTGTGTTTGTTGTGTGTCACCAGCATTTGTAAGTGCACAGTTGCATGGATACACTGCCAGGGTTTAAAGGTGCTGTGCAGATCCAGTTACCCACAGTATAGCGGTGCTCTCCTGCCTCCCTTCCCCTCCTTGCAATGTGTTCCCTGGTCTGTGTGTAGTCACTCCTTCACAAGGTAATGTAGGCTGGCACTTTCTCCACGTGAACTATGCCTGTAGCAACATGTGTGGGGGTGGTGTGTAACAGGCTTTGGGACCTTGCCTGTGCCCTGTCCAGTTCAGTACATGTGGGTTCCATGTCAGTTGGCACTGATGCTGAGTCCAGACATGGGAGTTAGTCTCTCAAGTGTCATGCCTTACAGCACGCATGTCCTATGTTGTGGCCTGTGACATGATGTGCATGAGTGTGCGATACGCATAGTGCAGGGATGGTGGCGTGTGTTGCAGTCATTCCCATTCAGGACCATGGAGTTGTGTGGCCACTACTGTCCCCTGGGGCATATTTTCCTAGGTGTCATCACAAAACGTGGACACTCTCAGTGTCTACAGCATAGGTTGTGCTCTGTGCCATTGTCCCCTGGCACCATGTATATTGACGTAAAATGTAGTACAAGTGTCCACTGTACAGCCTGACCTGATTTTCCTTGTTCATACTCACGGTGGCCAGTGCCTGTGTGTCTTGTTACAATCATCTGATGATGACCATTTGTACATGATTATTTGGACAGGCGCACCTTGGGTATTTGGCGTCCAATCTTGCATTTATGCAGCCCCTGTGTATTTCACCCAGACTAAGAGATGTAAGTGCTTCCTGTGTCTCAACAAATTGTCTCATGTAGGGGGTGGTTGGTGCGGGCAAAGCCTACATGTCAAATCCTGATGTCTCCTTGCTAGGTCTGGCCAGTGTGTGATGTTTGTCTGGACAATACACTCAAGGTGCAGTGAGCCAGTCATGTTGGGCATGTTTTCAGTATTACCTATGCAGCATGTGCCTCAAGTTCATGGATATGGTCCCTGCTCATCCCTATTTTTGGCAACGCTGTGTGGTGCAGATGCAGTGCTGGATTGTCCCCAGGGCCTGGCTCCTCTGTCAAACTCCATTTCATGTCATTTGCTATTGTGTCATGCTCTCCATGGTTTTTCAGTGGCATGGTGGGTCAACCAACTGTGTGTTTCATGCCCTACATCTGTACTTTGTTTTGTAGATGTTACTGATCTTTCTTTTCAGGCTATGCACTGTAACCTATGTAGATTGGACACATGTGACATATGTATACAGGTGTATGATTAATTGCTGTCTCTTCACCTTGCCCACAGCATCGTCGGGGGACACGGAAGGAGACATGAGCACAGACGGAGCGGAGGGACCGAGCACCAGTGCCAGCATTGACATTGTGGCTGGCACATTGAGTGGAACTGAGGCGGAGGAGACTGAGGCCGAGGACCTGTCCACTGGCATGACAGAATGTGAAGCTGACGGGTCCGAGGATGATCTCTCCGAGTGGGCGGAGGCTGCACCAGCAGCTGACAGCGGCACGACATCTCACCCCGCCCCCTCCATTGCCATCAGCTGCCTCCCACTTGCTCATGTCCCTTCCCAGCGTGCCCGGTCACCACATGTCTCCTTCCTGCCAGGCACCGCACCCCCTGCCCCTGTCACCACTGCTGCTGCCAATGCCGAGTCTGTGGACATCCAGCGGCAGTTGCAGGTTGGTCAGGCTGCGATGCTGAATGTCCTCCATGGCCACAGCCAAGTGCTGAACAACATGGAGGCATACTTGGAGGGCATTTTTTCATCGCAGGCTGACCAACGCAACTTGCTGAGGTCCATTGACTCGACACTGACTGCAGCAGTGGGTCTCCTGCAGCGCTACGTCCAACCCCCTACCCCTGCCCAATCCACACTTCCCACTCCCATGCCTGTCCCACGTACACCCAGACGTCAGCATGCACCCACCACAACAGACACAGGCACCACACCAGCAGGGAAGGTCATACGCACACCTCCTGGCACGCACACACAGGGTGAAGTAGGCACACCTACTGGGTCGGGGGGCAAACGTAAGTCACGCAGCCAGAGTGGGAGTCCGCATTCCACCAAATCCACTCCCTCCAAATCCCCTCCCCTTAGCTCTCCTGGCCACATATCGGGCAAAGACTCCTTCATGGCCGCTCTGTCCCTGAGCCCCACTGTGACACCACCCCGCAAGCGGTCAAGGGAGTCCCCGGTCAGGGTAGTTGAGTCCCCCCCCTGTCCACACCCTCCCCCAGTGGTGCTGCGACCCATTCCTCCGCCCCCCCCCTCCTTGGGGCCTGTGGTTCCTTCGGGGGCAGGGGAGTCGCTGGAGGACCTTGCTAATGTGTGCAGCGCCATCCTGGCCTCCGCCTTTGGCCCTGCCCCACCCCCTGTGGTGGAGTCCTCCATCCCTGCACCCACGACGCCTACCCTTCGCCCTCATGTCCCTGCGGTGCCTGGTCCTTCCCCCCCACATGATGCCCTCCCCGCTCTGGAAGATGAAGGAGTCTGACTGTGCAGGCAAGCTAGGGGACACGCGTCCCACTGTGTCCCCCACCTGGTTTGGAACTTTGGATTGCCCTATGGGCATTGTACTTTTTGAACTTTCAAGGGACAAACATATTTTTGGAGCTGATTAAAGCAATTTATTTTTCCTTAGTACACTACTGTCTGTCTGGTATTGCTGTTGGTCGACCTGCCCCATTATTTTGGGTGGTGATTATGTGTTGGGTGTGTGGGAATTGTCGTCTTGTGCTGGTCATAGGGTGGATCATGGTATCTGTGTGCCATCACAAGCTGTTGGCTACATAACTTTGTTCATGTAAGCAGTTACTGCATGGGGACATCGTCCCAAGGTGTGTTCCTTCCTCTGTGTAACCTGACTTCTTCCCTGCAGGGTCTTTCCAATATGTGCTGCTGAGCTGTGTCAACATTGGCTGGGTGTGTGACGGACTCGTTAGACTTGGCCCATGCATGCTGAGCGATGTCTCCACCTGCATCATTCGTGGCGTCCTTGGTGGTCACTGTACTTGTGTATGTAGACTGTTGCCATGACTTCATGTGTACATGTATTCTTTTTGGCGCTATGCATGTGTATACTCCCAGCCTCGCACACATGTGGTACATGTACTGCAGGATCTTTGTGCACCTGACTGACATTTGTGGGCATTGGATCTGTGGGTACTCCACCCTTTTCTTTGCAGGGGCACGGCTGTGAGTGTTAGGCACCCACCCCTCCTGTGTCTGGGCACTGCTGGGAGGACTCTGCACCCACCCCTCCTGTGTCTGGGCACTGCTGGGAGTGATAGGCACACACCCCTCCTGTGTCCTTGGCACTGCTGGGAGGACTCTGCACACACCCCTCCTGCGTCTGGGCACTGCTGGGAGGACTCTGCACCCACCCCTCCTGTGTCTGGGCACTGCTGGGAGGACTCTGCACCCACCCCTCCTGTGTCTGGGCACTGTTGGGAGTGATAGGCACACACCCCTCCTGTGTCTGGGCACTGCTGGGAGGACACTGCACACACCCCTCCTGTGTCTGGGCACTGCTGGGAGGACTCTACACCCACCCCTCCTGTGTCTGGGCACTGCTGGGAGTGATAGGCACACACCCCTCCTGTGTCTGGGCACTGCTGGGAGGACACTGCACACACCCCTCCTGTGTCTGGGCACTGCTGGGAGGACTCTACACCCACCCCTCCTGTGTCTGGGCACTGCTGGGAGTGATAGGCACACACCCCTCCTGTGTCTGGGCACTGCTGGGAGGACTCTGCACCCACCCCTCCTGCGTCTGGGCACTGCTGGGAGGACTCTGCACACACCCCTCCTGTGTCTGGGCACTGCTGGGAGGACTCTACACCCACCCCTCCTGCATCTGGGCACTGCTGGGAGGACTCTGCACCCTCCCCTCCTGTCACTGTGCACTGCTGGGAGGACTCTGCACCCACCCCTCCGGTGTCTGGGCACTGCTGGGAGGACTCTGCACCCACCCCTCCTGCATCTGGGCACTGCTGGGAGGACTCTGCACACACCCCTCCTGCGTCTGGGCACTGCTGGGAGGACTCTACACCCACCCCTCCTGTCTCTGGGCACTGCTGGGAGTGATAGGCACCCACCCCTCCTGTATCTGGGCACTGCTGGGAGGACTCTGCACCCACCCCTCCTGTTTCTGGGCACTGCTGGGAGGATTCTGCACCCACCCCTCCTGCGTCTGGGCACTGCTGGGAGGACTCTGCACCTACCCCTCCTGTGTCTGGGCACTGCTGGGAGGACTCTGCACACACCCCTCCTGCGTCTGGGCACTGCTGGGAGGACTCTACACCCACCCCTCCTGTGTCTGGGCACTGCTGGGAGTGATAGGCACACACCCCTCCTGTGTCTGGGCACTGCTGGGAGGACTCTGCACACACCCCTCCTGTGTCTGGGCACTGCTGGGAGGACTCTACACCCACCCCTCCTGCGTCTGGGCACTGCTGGGAGGACTCTGCATCCACCCCTCCTGCGTCTGGGCACTGCTGGGAGGACTCTGCACACACCCCTCCTGCGTCTGGGCACTGATGGGAGGACTCTGCACCTACCCCTCCTGCATCTGGGCACTGCTGGGAGGACTCTGCACACACCCCTCCTGCGTCTGGGCACTGCTGGGAGGACTCTGCACCCACCCCTCCTGTGTCTGGGCACTGCTGGGAGGACTCTGCACCCACCCCTCCTGTGTCTGGGCACTGCTGGGAGTGATAGGCACACACCCCTCCTGTGTCTGGGCACTGCTGGGAGGACTCTGCACACACCCCTCCTGTGTCTGGGCACTGCTGGGGGGACTCTGCACCCACCTCTCCTGTGTCTGGGCACTGCTGGGAGTGATAGGCACACACCCCTCCTGTGTCTGGGCACTGCTGGGAGGACTCTGCACACACCCCTCCTGTGTCTGGGCACTGCTGGGAGGACTCTGCACCCACCCCTCCTGCGATTGGGCACTGCTGGGAGGACTCTGCACATACCCCTCCTATTTCAGGATATGTACGCTTAGAACATACACGGGTGTGGGTTCGCTCCATGCATACGAGGTGGGGGTACGGGTCGCACTTACACTGTTGGGGTGGGGGTATGCTCCATACGTACGCGGGTGAGGGTACGGGTCGTACTTACACTGTTGGGGTGGGGGGTACGCTCCATACGTACGCGTGTGAGGGTACGGGTCGTACTTACACTGTTGGGGTGGGGGGTACGCTCCATACGTACGCATGTGAGGGTACAGGTCGTACTTACACTGTTGGGGTTGGGGGTACGCTCCATACGTACGCGTGTGAGGGTACGGGTCATACTTACACTGTTGGGGTGGGGGTACGCTCCATACGTACACGTGTGAGGGTACAGGTCGTACTTACACTGTTGGGGTGGGGGTACGCTCCATACGTACGCGGGTGAGGGTACAGGTCGTACTTACACTGTTGGGGTTGGGAGTACGCTCCATGCATACGGGGGTGGGGGTACGGTCCGTACATATCCGTCCCCACGCTATGTGATGCTTGTATGGGCCGTACCCAGGCCTTTGCCACGTGGGTACAGCCGTCCCGCCATTGTTGGGGTGACGTAGGTGTGGGCGTGGTACGACTCGTACCCACGCTCTTAAGGCGTGGGTACGGGACATACCTGTATTGTTGACCAGGGCCTGGGGGTCAGGTATGTCCAGGGCATGTGTGCTGTGTGACTTTGGTGGGGGTTTTGTGGCCTGCCCCTGGTCCTGGCCCCCCCCTTTCCCCCCTTTCCCCCCTCCCTTTGTTGTTCTGACCTTCTACGGCGTCTGCGTCGTAACCTGTAGAGGAGGTTGACTGCTATGAGGGCCGGGATGACACGTAGGTTCGGGTCCATGTCTGTCCGTCGCGTGCAGGTACTCCTTGTTCGCGTCGTCCTGATTTCCCGGCAGTTTTTGGCTGCCGGAAAATATTCACAGTGCGAATCGTAATTCCTGGTTCGTGAATGGCAGGCTGCGTGCGTCCCGACGTCACGTCGGCGCTTTCCCGGATCACATTTGTATGTTTATTTTCGTCGGTCGGGGTTTTGTACGATTCGTACAGAAATGGTATTTCCGTGCGAATCGTAATTCCATGTTTGTATATTTTTTCGACCGGGTACGCGTCGGACGGAGAATATGCTCCGTCCGACTGTTCGTACCCGGTTTTTACCGGATCGTGATCGGCACCTTGGTGTGTACATATTTGCCTATCAACAGATTCAAAGTGATAGCCTGCTCTGTGATCCCGATTCCCAGTCAGAATCCGTATTGTAAATCTGAAATGATGTTATTACAATCAGCCCATTCCTGCAGTCTACATAAAAGCATGCGACCAACCACTTTAACTAGTGAATCTAGCAAGGAAATGGGTCTATAATGTGCAGGACATTTTCGGTCGCCTTTCTTAAGTATTGGCACAATATGGGACTTGGACCAGGAATTTGGGAAAACAACACTCTGACAGGATCTAAGGACAAGAGGCAGGAGGGGCCCCCAAAATCAATAATAACCCTAAAAAGATCAATCGGATTGCCATCTGGGCCCAGCGCTTTACCTCCTTTGCTCGAATTGACCTCTTCCAGAGTAAAATTGAGGTCGAACTGGTTGTGGGGGAGTATAGAAATAGGAGAATCGGCACTGATCTAAGGCTACTACCGCACTCAGTAGTAGTCGCATGTATATTAGAATAATGGGCTAACCAATCTTCTTCAGTAACTGCGATCTCAACTCTGGATTTGTCATCAGCACTAAAGAAGGGGGAGTTTATAACACGGCAAAATGCTGTGTAATCATTATTGCAGCTCGCCTCATACAATTTGCCACAGGCCTCATCTTTCAAACCTGTTTTACGGTGCTTTAAGGCAAACCTATACGCCAGTCTACAGTTTAGTACCAAGGTGGTGTCCTAGGTAGGGTATTTATGGTCCTTTTCGGGTTTGTATGAGCCTGGGTGCAGGCATGATCAAACTAGCCCTTAATGTTTACAGCTCCTCTCTTCTGGTGGAAGGTTAGCCCTGCTTTGATTTCCTTGGTAATTAGAAGAAATGCTTCTATGACCATAGTAGCTGCTGCTGCCTCATCTAGGCAGGTGTTGAAAGCCCTCCTCTGGTGTTGGATTCATTATTATAAAAATTCTAATAGGTAATCGTTTTCCTATGATATTTGCTGCACAAAGATCAAAGAGGATAGCTAATTTTGATTAGAGTTGTTAATGTTTCTGGCATTAATTGGTTGAACTTTTAGAGCGTGCCATTTAGTCATGCTACTGTCCTTAAAACCATGGTAACAGGAAGGAGTACAGAACTACCAGATCTATATCGTACATTTTTACCACCTATCATTTGGACCCTTCTACATCCCATTCCAGTAATTAACTACCTGTGAGTGCCCTCCACATTGGATCAATCCCTTGAACGTTTGGAAAATAGTCACAATATTTTGGTATAATATTCTTTCCTTAGTACTAAATTAGTATAAGATTAAATCAAGGAAAGATGCTGCACTATATTTAGTGGCAATACACCAACATTTTCTGTCCTCCAACGGAACTTTGTTGAGCTGCATTGGACCGGGCGACTGGTATCATAAATACTTGGAAAAGATTATAATTACTGTTGGTCACAAATGAAAGATTTATCAGCAATGCTGCGTTGATGTTGGTAATTTGGGCGATTGGTGAACACTGAGGCTATTTCACCATGTCAGAAATTATGAAGTCTTCCTTAGTTTAAAAAAATCATCTTTGACAGAAAATTGTTTTCACTCACAACTTATTCATGAAACCATCAATAGCGGCTTAGAAAGCTGAACTCAGGCTATATTTTAAATCTGTGTGTTTCTTCCATATCCTAATGCTTTCCACAGCAGTTGTCTGTCACTTGATTCCAGAATGTCCTACTATAGCTTCATATAAGTGTTGTAACGACGAACTAGAGTACTAACCTGAAAAACACGAAGTACACCTGGATGCCATATTGTTGGAAATGCAGTTGTGAAATTCAAAGTGCGTTCAGTGGTAAACAGGTTGCAGGAAACAGACAATAGCTGGGGCCTGGTTGTACTGTTTACTGTGAACACCGTTTTGACATTTTCTGTTTTGTAGCATGAGGGATAGTCTGTTTTTTAATTTGTATTCCTTTGTGTAATAAGAAAAGTTTACCAGAATATTGAGAGAGTTGATGTCTACAATTCACTTTCCAAATTATATTTTTCAGACTGTGCACCATCTCTGTCGCTTTATATTACTTGATTGTAAAATTTAAATCCACAAATAGTTTGAAGAAAATTAGAGTCGTTGAGCCTTTAATTGCAAGGCAGAAACTAGATTTATTAGAAGAGCGCGAAGTTTTTTGCTGATATTTCCCGTGTTTATAATTAATAGTTTTGTGCTCAAATGTGTGATTAAACACACAGGGGAGATGGTGTTTTCAGATTTCATTTCCCCCAGTTTCTTTACCTAGATCCTTAAATGTGAATCTTACTGTATGAAAGTACAAGTAATGTGTTTTTAAAATGTACATTATCACATTTAAGACATATTTTGACATATATCGTATAAATGACTACAAAATTAATTAGAACAACATTTTAAAGTATATACAAATTCTTGATCAAACATGGTTATTGGGATCACTGAAAAATAGGTAAAAAGTTGGTGAGTTAAAACAAGCTGCGGTATACATATGAAATAATCCTTCTTATTTTTAAGCCAACATAATTGGTCCTTAGATCCTTTCTCTCCCTATTTCTCTGGTGTGCTCCAACTGTTGCTGTGCTCTTCGTGGCACTATCATGTGTGTTTTATCTCATGATTGGTTCTGTTACGGTTAATGCACTATCCCCAGTGCAGGCACGACCTTGCACCTGCCCGGATGCAGTGAGATGATCCATTATGATACACATTGGGGCTTATTTTTAAGAGCTCTCCATCACGTCTGCACCAAGTAAAGTGGTACATGGGCTCTCAAAAAGATTTGTGAAGCCATGCAAAGCTACCTTGCGTGGCTCTGAGTGGCCTCATAATCATGAGTAAAGCGGCTCAGCGCAAATTGCTGAGTCACCTTACTCTGCGCCAGGGAGGCATTCCATGGTCATTGAGGTTGGTTTTTCCATGCAACATCCATGGAATTTGACGTTGCCCCAGATTTACAAAGTGATGTAAACCTGGGCAAGCGTCAAATCCGTACACTTCCTGAGGTGAGGAGTAACGAGGAGAAATATGTTCATTTCTCCTCGTTTTTTCCTCTTTCCATGTATGCTGTATTCTGCATTCTGCAGCAAATATAGAAAGAGGATAATACCTCCTGGGATTGTTTTGTGGAGGAATGTGCTCCTTTCTGCACAAAAACAATCCTGCCCATAAGGGTGCCTACATTGGCGCTAGGCTGTCAAAATGGCACTGGTGCAGGCAGAAAGGACAGCAATGTACTGTATTGCTTAAATACTGTGCATTCCTGTCCTTTCACGTTGGCATAGGGAGGTGCAGCAAGGTGCCCTGCTGCACTGTCCTACCCCAAAATGCCATTAATGAGGCCCAATGTGATCAATTCTGAGGGTGAGGAGTAGCCTTCCCTCGATATTTTACTAACGGCCTTTAAGTTGTTACCTAAAGGCAATTTCTTATCTCTTTAGATTCCAATAAAGTCAAAAAATATATGTTTCATGATAAAAGGGCAGGTCACTTCTATAGGCACTGATTTGTAGATACTAAGGTGGCTTAATGTCATCCATGCTATGCTTGACGCAGACACAGTTTCAAGTTTCTGAACATCAGCTGGACTTACCTCAGTATTTAGGACATAAGATTGTAACTCGGCATGTTGTAAGCCAATCTGCCAAACTAGATACTCATCGCAAGCAGAATGTGTGACAGAATGGCTAGGCCAGTGTAGTTCTTTAAGTGTGGGCATCCAACACACTGTTGATTTTGTTGCAACGGAGTTCACAGCTACCTCTTGGCTGATGTTGGTCACACACATATTTAATTTTCCGTGCCTTACTTTTATAGGTCGAGCTTTAGCGGCAGTGTGCATGCGATGCTCGCTCTGCGAGACATGCAGTAGTAGAGTATGGGACACAAGCTGTCCTCACTCTCCGCACATATTTTTCATTGGCTTCTGTGTTTGTCCTTCGTAAATTCTGTCATCAGATTGACTATGAGGCTTTGTAGTTCCGCCTTAGTATGCCATGTCGTCATTTGTACCCTCTCACGGCTATTGGCCCCTTTAATTCGAGTGTTACACTGTAGGGATGTGTTATTTAGAGCACTACTTTTTTCCGTGCCTTCTCACCCCCTCCCCCTCCCGCACTCCTGTTGCCCGTCCCTTCTTCCTCCTCCACCGCACTCCCGTTGTCAGTGACTTCTTGCACCTCACCCACACACCCGCTGTCCGTGCCTTCTCGCCCCTGCCCCCGCTCCCGTTTGCAATGCAATAGGTCTTGCATAAATCCGATTGCAATGCAAATCGTTGTATTTCCTCCTTGAGGCAACACCCAGCAAGTGCTCCCTTCCCCGTTCCGTGAGGCTGGGTGTGCCTGGTGTTCGCAGGCTCCCGTCGGGATCCGGCTCTCTTAGGCAGGCAGTTGTGGGCTTCTCTGTGCAGTGGTGGTTAGTGCTTGTTCACTTGTTGTATTTTTTTGTTTTAACTAACAGTGGGCACAGCCGATCCTTTTCGTGAGCTTGTTACAGTCCTTTTTGTTTTCCCATTTGGCATACTGTGTTGCAGTTCCGCAGCACTTGCTTCTTTTTGTGCAGACTGATTCAAACATGTTTTTATCGCACCCACCCTGCCAAAAATATGTTAAGGACTTCTACCCAATAAACGCTTAGACATCTTTCAAAAAGTGGTTCCCCACCCCCACCTTGATCTTTAAAGGGCTGCATGGACAGAAAGGCATAGATCAAAAACTGGTTTCACCCCTACAGACCGCCACTCCCTATTCTGCTCACGGATGCCCTTTGTGTGTTTTTATTGTAGATTCCCGTGAGATTTCTGGGGTGTTCCTTTGGAAAGGGGTTGGTGGCAGAGTTTTGTTTATCCTTAGGTGAATGTCTTTCTGAAAAGGGGGCAGTGGTGCCCAGCTCGTTGGAATGTGGGGGTGCCTGAAGTACTGCCCTCCGTGGCTGCTTGTAGGGCTGCAGTAATTTCTTTGCTTGATTGGTGAATCTTGGAAGGGTGGGTGAAAAGTTAGATGAGGAGTGATAATATCTTTTGTGGGGGCAGTTAAGAGAGTGATTCAGGGGTGAGGAGACATTTGTTTAAGGGGACAGCATAGAACGTTGGATTCATTGTGCGGTGCTAATTAAAGGGTCATTTGCCAGTGGAGGAGCAGACGGCTGTCTTGTTGTGGCAGCAGCGGTCATCCCCAGCCATGTGGGGCTGTAGTAACAGCTCTTGTACTGTGGTAACAAGTGCAATGTCATAGTACCAGTGCATTGGCAACACTAGACGGGTCCCGCCAGTGATAAAGACCAGATCTGTAGTGATCGACAGCAACGAACCCTCCACCCCATGCTTGAGTTTTGGGCTGACAACCAGTGCTTAATTTGTGCCGGTGCTTATTTAACAGGGACGGGTCTACATAACACCATCAAAATAGAAACGGCCAACAAAGATTTTCTGTCCATGTTTGCTCAGACTTGTATTCTTGGTGAGTTACGAGAATAAGACAGTAACCGCAGCCACATGACATTGCCTGACCTCAAAACCCCTGTCTGGAGGTTGGTTTACAGTCCAGATGGAGGACGTGGGAATGTGCAGAGAGGGTGTGAAAGGAGATACTGCAGAGTGCTTCCGTCCGTGCACGCACACAGTCCCGCAGCAATGGTGGCACGGGGACTGGTGCAAGCAAGAGAAATGGCCCCTTTCACTGTTGTTGCGGTAGTAAAATACAATAATTACCAGGTCTCAAAGGGCCCCGGTGCACTGCACCTGCTGCACGTTTGGTAGCTGCGCCCCTGCACACACAAGCCCGTGCTCTCTCTCTCTTTCCCACGAATGCACACATTTTTGCCGAAGCAGATAGCTCTGGCTTGAATGTGCTATTGAAGGCAGACTGTTTTTATGCCCGGTGTGTGTTTCCATGTGCTGGCACATTAAAGTCAGGCTATTGGCTTCGACAATGCTTGCTAATATCTGTAGAGTTTAGGCAGGAAAATTGAAGTTGTTTTTTGCTGCATTAGGATAACTTTCACAAGCCTCGCCATTTTTCACCCCAAGCCACCAAGGACTTATTGTATTTCTGGACAATATCACCTGAGGCCAGGCACCAACAAGTGTCCTTTGCAGTTCGCCACACGGATCTGGTGATCGTTTGGAACTCATTCCTGCTTCTGTGCCCCTTAGAATAAGATTTTAGGAAACACAGAAGAGAGATAAAGACCTCCATCCTAGGACAGAGATTCAGACTAGCGATGGCCTTGTCCCTTTACTTGTCTGTTTCAAAAGCCCCGGTTTGTCCCTTCTTCTCTTACAGTACTCAGAAGCGATCTTGGGTTACTGTGAGCGCAGAACAAAAACAATAAACGAAATTAACATACCTGAATGGCAGTTCAATACATGCATACACCCATAAAACACACATTTAACATTCTGCACCTACCTGCTATCAGGTAGACCCACTGAACACATCCACAAAGTCATAATTACTACAACACAGGGCATAGTCAGAGTAACGTGGGCCACGTTTATATGCAGAAAAGCCAATCGTGGGGTCGGTATGAATCTGAAAAGAGGCATGGAGTGAGCAAAGAACCAAAACTGACATCTTCATAAAATGTCTGTGGTGGCTATTTTGATACTTAAACAACAACTGCCCCTTTAAACTATGCTTTAGTACATGCAATTTTGGAAACACCTTGGATGGTAATGGTGTTTTTAGGGTGCAGGGGTGGGTAGAAGTATAAGGTATAGGTTGATTTTACGCTTTAGGGGTGAGTAAGGGTTTTAGGTGGTAAGGGTGTTTTTAGGGTCTAGGGGTGGGTGAGGGTATTGAGTGGTGAGGTGGTTTTAGGGTTTAGGGGTGGGTAAGGGCAGTGCTTAATTTGTGCCGGTGCTTGCCGGTGCTTAGCATCGGCACCTATTTTACATAACACCACCACGCGTCTGCAACTCTGACTCTGCACGTCATATAATAGGTCATATGGTAGGTATTGTGAATGTCAGTGAGTACATAAAATTAAAATTAAATTACCTCAGGCTCAGACGCGGCACGCGGTGCTCGGTGTGCATCACATATGATTCATATTACTGACTCCACAGACCGTCCGTCTGACTCATTTTACTTATTCCAATGATGACGCATTTCAAACTTGCTTTAAGCTGTGCGTCGCCACAGCGGATGGACTGCGGCCCTTTAGTGTTGCTATCAATGGGTGGGCCGTGGCCCCGGGACACTGATTGGGCAGGGGGCTGAGTTTGGTTTTGCGGGGGTAGGGCTGTGCTCTGCGGCAGGAAGCGTGTGCGTGTATTTTTTTCAGTATGCCACGCAACAGCACACCCACGCGCACGCCTGTCCTCGCCATTACTTATCAGGGTTCACAGGCAGAGGGTTAGCCCGATGCTGAGTGCAGGCAGCAGCAGGCCTAGGCCACCTATCGAATAAAGGCAGGCAGGCCAGTGCCCGGCCGCCCATCACCACCAGCAAATCGTAAGTAGCAACGCGGGCCGCTTCTTTTTTTATTTTGGAGCGTGCTGGGTGGAGTGACACTGTCTGCGATCGACGGTCACGGGTGTGGTAGGCGTAGGCTAGTTCCGGCTCCCACGGGCGTGATGAAGTCCATCCCTCAGTGGTTAACTTTAAAGGCCCTGCAGGCTGCACCGGCCCTGCTGCCCTTCATCCAGCAGACCAGCCTTCTCCTGGCACTAGAACTGGCAGTCAATAGAGTAGTTTTTTGCGTGTTTTCCTCACCTAGGCCAGTGGTCCTCCCAGGCAGCGTTGGGTCATGGCTGCAAGGCTAGGGCCCCTCCCCCTAGGCTTGCAGCGGTACCGTAAAACATGGCTGTGCTGCTTACTGGGGACCCCTACTATGGCATTGTACTTGCACACGGACAGTGCTGACTGCGGAGGCATAATTGCTCAGGGCAGGCCTTGGACAGTGGACTTCATGGTTCACTTCATGCGAGTTCAAGCCGGCATGCCCTGAGAAATCATGCCTCCGGCACCGTCCATGTGCACATACAATGCCAAATTCTACTGTTGCAGGACCCATGGTAATAGGGGCCCCCAGTAGGCCTTGCAGTCCCAACCATCTTTTACCGCAGCAAATCCCAGGGGAAGGGGCCCCAGCCTCGCAGCTATGACCTAACACTAGTAGGCCCAGGTGGAATGGGATGTTTTTCATTAGATTGATAAAGTATAACGGTGCCATACTGCGTGGGTGGTGTTTGTGGTGGTTTTCGCATCGTTGTTATGTTTCTAAACTGTTCTATTCTGCCATGCATTAACTGTGGGAGTTCTATGCTTTCGTTACCAGAGTAAAGCAAGTTTACTGTTGAGGTGCATTAGCATAGAAGCTGCGCGTGGGTGCCATGTTTTGCTGCTGGATACGATTGAGGTGCATTGTGCTCAATGCTTATCTTGTAAAATTTTAAGCGCAGGGGCCTCGAGGATTTCCGGGTCTGTCGGCGCAGCCGCGTGGCAAGGTTGCTTAATTTCCCCCATTCCTCTTTCTGCACCTCGCTCCACTTCTGTACATATTTCTCGCTCTTGTAGGTGCTCTATTCTCCGTTGCCCTTTTCCTCCCCTCTTCTTTCTCCCTATTCCTCCCCTCTCTTGCTATTTCTGAGGCCAGGTCTGCCCCTTACTCAGTGAAATTAATATTTCTTCACGTGATCTTAATTTGTAATTCTGGAAGGTTCAATACTTGTTTACAGTCCTCTGTATCACCCTTTTAACAAGTTTGTTCTGTCTTTATTTGTGTTACTAATCATTTATGGATAGATGAGATGGGTCTAAAACAGATTTGAATTGTATAATTCCTGTACATACATATTTTTTAAAGTGTATGTTACAAAAGGGAAAACGCCGGTTTTGGATGATTTCCTCCGTAGATTTTTTTCTTTCTGTCTCTTTTTTCTTCATTTTTATTTACCTTGAAATTAAAATCCCAACCATGCCTGTAAAATATTGCCCACAAGAGCACAACAACTGTGTTTAATAAGTCAAAATACATAAAAATAGTCTGAACTGTATCACTTTTAGGACTGAGATGGTATATAGTTGTGTTGGTACTGTAACTGGCAGTGCTGGCAGGGGCAATGGGCGGTGCTCTCCCGAAAAGGTCCCTGGCACCTATTTTTTTTACAAAATAAGCACTGGGGTAGAGCAACTAGAGTCAGTGGGTGGGGCCACTGGTGAAAGTGGGTGGAGCCAAGGGAAGTGAGTGTGGGCTCCACTTCTGACAACCCACTACCCCGCCTACTTTAAGTACTGGGCAGTAGCAATCCTGCATTCCCAGTGATGACTCGTGTCATCCCACTTCTTCGATTACCAGTGCTTCAATGTCGCAACCCTAAACGCAAGACTGTAACAATCACAACTACGCCAATGCCTGAAGTGCAAAATGTAACAGCCCCCAACTGTGAAGTGCGGGGCTGGCTGTAATAACACTCCAACCTTGGGTATGAAATGCTCTGATCTCCCCCAATCTCCAGTGAAACAGTTCCACCCGGCACGCTTCCCATCTTGAAAGGCTGACAGGAATACCCCTCCCCCACCGTCAAACTTGAAATACTTGCTATCCAGCCTGGACACAACTCACCACAACAACAAAAAACAATCATAGAAGGCCCTATAGAGCAGTGCTTGATGCTGCCGAAGCGGTACGTTACTACGCCCAGGATACGAACGGTGGCGGCGGGCTACTGACCTGGAGACTGTACAGCACACCACCGCACAGAGGCCGAGAGCTGGTGGGAGGGGGAGGGAAGAGACAGATGGGCCTCTGGCAGAATCCACAAGAAGGAATGTCCACCTCATGCACCATTTTGTGTTTGTCCTTGCCTCTGACATGGTCTTGCGGCACCCACAGACCTCCTGCGTTCATGCCATGGAGGATGTTGGTCCCTGGAAACCTAGATATCAGCTGAAGGCAGAGGGCGTTCTTGATTTCGAAATGTAAGACCGACTCTTACAAGACAGGTACTTTGACATCCAAGGAGTCCTGCTCCTCCTTGTATCATCCTCACAAAGATTAAATACGGAGTCAACCCCTCTGGATTTAAATGTGTTTTGTAGGTTGACTGTACACAGACATCTTCAACAAAGGCATAAGCTCAATTAGTTATTTAGCTGGCGTACTCTCAAGAACGTGTCAATCACTACATTAGCTGCGTTATTGTACCGGCTGTGCAGCTGCCCAATACACAGAAGATGTTTTTCACTATTTCCTTGGCAGAAGAGGAGGATATGCTGGGATGAGGCTGCAGGGAGAGTCGTCGCATCAGGGCTGTGACGGCCTTGGGTGGCAGTAGGCTTTCTTGAGGCGTGGTTCTTCACCAGTGAGGTTACCCTGGTATGGCGAGATAGTTGTCATTTTGCGGAAGTGGAGTAGGGATGAAACCTGGCGGTTCTGAACTGGAAATGTATTTCAATCATTACTGGAATATCAGATAACCACCACATTTCCTGTCGACTCCAGGACACATGGTTCGTGTTTTCAAATGGTTCTTCTAATTTCGGGATCGGGTGCTGAGGCGTAGCTGGGTTGTGGTGGGCCCCGGGCAGCACAACTCGTGCTGCTTGCGTTTTGGAGGTGACCTCCCCTGCTCAGCTGCGGCCATCGTGGGGCAGAAAACGCAGGAATCGATCCACTAAAGCAACTTGAAGTTTCCTTTCATTTGTATGAATCCGCGGTTGCTTATCTAAACAAGCATTTACAATGCAATAGGTCTCGCATTTACGCAACTTTAAGCTATTGGCATTGTAAATGACAATGCCTATTATTTTTATTTTTTAAACATCAATAAAAGGCATTGTGATTTACAATGCCAATAGCTTAAACTTGTGGAAATGCGAGAGCTATTTCATTGCAAATGCTTGTTTAGTTCCTTGCATCTTTGAAGCTTTCTGGACCAATCTGCTGCCTTTTATCATTCTTTAATGTGCATGCTCAAGGGAGCAGTTTTATTTTTTTGCCTCATTTCGTCCTTGATTTTGTTCAGGTTTTACTTTTAGCTAGGTTATGTTTCCTAGTACGCTGTGGATTCTGAATTCATCCAGAAGGCCAGAAGGAAGTAGCTGGGCTCCAGTTTCTTTTTTGCTTTCCCCACCCTTGTTCCTACTTTAGCTTTTATTAAATTTCTCGAGTGGTTGCAGGTTTGGTGTTTCTGCTCCGATCTCCTGCACTCCTTCAGGTGTGGGGGTTTCCTGGCTCTCAGGGCATTGGCTGCTATATTTAGCAGAAGTCGCTGCAAGTCTGTGCAGTGTGTACGCTAAACACATGCCAAACACAAAGCTGCCTTCGCCCGTCCGCAAACTGGATAGTTCCAATCCCAGGAATGCTGTCTCCCTTCTCTCACACTTGTACTATTAACATAAGGAACTGCTGAACTTAATAACATTAATTTTTAGATTTGTGCTCACAATTTTTTGTTACCAACTTCTGCTAAGTCTGCAGTACCCCCTAGACTTTTACCCTACTCAAACTGTATTTACTTCTTTTACGCCTACTCCTCTTACCTGGTCATACCCGACCACCAGCCTTCTTCTTCTAAATAGTCTGTTCCATCTGTTGCCTGCACTGGCCAAAATTACTCAAGTATCATTAGTCCCACCTCCAAACTCTCCCTATCTTGTCTCCTTTTTAATGTCTTCTCTGTTCAGGAGCACAACGGCAAATTTCATGATCTCATGAAACATCAGCAGTTCAACCTAGTATTTATCATGGAGACATGGGTGCATGCAGCCTCTCCTCCTAAGTTAACACCACAGAGGTGCCTTTCAGATACAATATCATTTATGTGCACTGCCTCATCCATCCTGGTGATGGCACTGGCATCATTAGGTCGAGCCTAAGTCAGCGCGCATGCGTTGCTCTAGCGAGCTGCTGTAGTGGAGTACGGAAAAAGAAGTCCGCCCACTCTCTGCCCTTAATTGTCATTGGCTTCTGTCTTTGTCCTTCGTAAATGCAGGCTTCTGATTGGTTAATATGCTTGTTAGTCCCTCCTTAGAACTGCCCAGTCTTTATTTGTACCCTCCCATGGCTACTGGCCCCTTTGGTTGTTACGCAGCATGTCTTGTTTAGTCTTGTAAGCACTATTTTCTTCATTGAATTTCTGTTCCTGCAGGCACAACGACGTGCTTTGCTAACATTTAGCGTGCCATGTGCGCTGCAAATATTAGTTTATCATTATTAACGTTGGTTAAAATCGCTGCACATATTTTTGTTATCTTTATTTACTTTGGTTAAATTCACTGCACTCGCTCTTTAACTGTAAACAACTTAAGTTAATGCGCTGGTGCTGCGATTGCTTTATAAGTAAAGCAATATAATATTTCTCAAATTACCATCAACTTGAAGTTGATGGTAATTTGCGATTCTAAATTGTGAAAAACGCAATTTGCGATTGCATAAAGCATCGCATTTAGGGGATCGCAATTTGCAATTCCCTAACTGCATTCGCAATTAAGGAATTCACAAAGAATTGTGATTTCCTTAATTGTGAATTGCAGGAAAAGTACATGGATCTCAAAAGGCCATTTTGCGATCGCAAATGGCCGGATTTTGCGATTTGCACTTTTTGCGATCGCAAAATGGTTCGATGCATGTGCCCCTTCGAAACACGGTCTTTCTATGCAAACGGTCACTAATAAATCCATTCTAGACAGTATTCAAAGCACATTTTATTTGTGCGTGTGAGTGTGTGTGGTGGGGGTGTGAGGCACCCTAACCACTCATGGTGGCTTCAGAGCGCATTGGACAAATAGGCTGGAGTGCCAAGTATCTCTATAAACTCATGAGAACCTGCAATGCCTGAATAAAAAGCCAGTCTCCTCTTTCTATATTCCGGTTGTGACATCTCTGATCACCTGCTATATCGAAATATTGAAGCTGCTCCACACTGTAATGAAGTATTACAGTTGAGCTGTGACGTGATAGCGCCTGCTACCTGAGCCAAAAACCGAGGTCAAAGCCAAGCCATGGAGCATAGATAAAGCTGCAGTTTAAACAACGAAAGCGAGGAATTGTTTGCCCGTCTTTTGATCAGTTTTACTAAAACAAAAAGTGATCAGAAGAAAGGAAATATTTATGGCAACATGCTTATTTTTTGCAAGCTTTATGTGATTAGAGGAAAGATGGAGTGTCTCCTTATAATTCTATAATTTGTTGGCTACAGCAATTTTATTTTTTATCTCAATTGCATGCATCAAACTAATACTAATGTCGTTTTTGCAGGTAATTACTAAATGTTTGTTGTATTTATTTTTGCCACTTGGACTAGGATTCTACTTGTATTCTTCATGTTTGCGACCAGGCATCTTTTTCATGGGGTATGCAATATCCTTACAATGAAAGGCAGGGGGTAGTTAAATGCCATATATATCAAAACTGCAGTCTAAAAGGCAAGGATCACAAAAAAATACTAGATAACCAGAATTATAAACAGAGTGTGAGAGACTGGGTGGGGGAGGCATATTCTGAATATTGGCACTTCTGGCCCCCCTGGAAGCAGAGGTGCCATTTTTAATGTCTTCCCTTCAATTGTTGACACATCCTACACTCAGAGCATCGAAAGGACACATCGTGGGACTGGCGCCCTCGGGCACCGAAGCCCCCTAGTACTTGAAAACAATGTCTGACACCAACACTGGAGACAGGCCTCCAGCCAAAGAATGAACCAGACTGTGGAAACAGTAAGACCCTCAGTAAGAGTGGCCCGAGGCTTTCCTGACCCAGGCACAAACCCCTGTAAAAAAAGCAAGGGTTGGAATTATGAGTTATGCAAATGCTATTTTACCCTGTAATTACTGCGTGCGACAAGTGTTTTTACCCTGCTAAATTTATCAAGGTCAAGCCTGCTTGGATTTAACAGGAAAAAATGTCAGGTATTTACAGGGTCACGAGGATTCGTGTGATCAGCACTAAAATCAAATTTATGAGAGATTATTGGTAATTTCGAACCAAACGATTCAAACTAATGGGTATTTCAATATAAATGGACAGTGATTATTTGTTGTTTTATTAAATCGTTTTATAAAGCACGCAATTACCAGTTAGGAAATCCCGGAACTGGCAAAAGCTGAGCAGTCAAGGAGCTAAGGGCCAGATGTACAATGCGCAAAATAGCGCTTCGCAAATTACGAGTTTTTTACGACTCGCAATTTGCGAAGTGTTATTATGCATGTACAACAGTGTTAATACACTGTTTTGCGATTCTCAATTGGGTTGCAAATAGAGAGGTTCATGAATATTAATGAGCCTCTCGCAATTTGCGACCCCATCTGGTAATTGGCAGGCCCTCCTATGTATGTTGCACTGCTGGGCTCAGTAGACCACAATGTCTGGAACTGCTTTTAAATAAAGCAGTTGTTTTTTTCAATGCAGCCCGTTTTCCTTAAATGTTTTAAGGGCAGACAGTGATGCCTTCGACCACTGCCTGCCCTTAAAAAATATTTTCCCCCTCCCTTTTGCGACCCCATTACCACCTTCTTAGAGAGGGTGGTAATTTGCGAGTGTTTTGCAACCGCAATTGCGGTCACAAAACATTTGTACATTGAATTGCTGACGCACTTAGGAAGGGATCACCACTTCCTAATTGCGACTCGCAATTCCTAAATAGCGACTCGCAAATAAATTGTGACTCGCTATTTAGGAATTTACATGCCTGCAGTGATTTTGCATGCGCAAACTGGTTCGCAAACCCATTTGCGCATGCAAAATCACATCGTACATCTGGCCCTAAAGCTTTTTAGTTATAGACAAACTGAAGTCTTTAAATACTTCCAAAATGTAAAGTGAATATTGAATGAGTGCAGGTATGCAAAGAAGCGGACAGAAAAACACTTTTGTTTACTATTTGAAGTTTTTAATGTTTACCCCAAACACAATTTATTAAACTTAATTTTTAGGTCTTGTCTGCAATGGCGAGAGGTATTGCATAGAAAAAGGGGCTCACAGCCAGCCCATTGCTTAGTATTTGTTTTCTTTCTTGTCACTCCTATTTGCTGAACCTAATTGGCCAGCACCTCCTAACATAACTTCCTCTTCTTTCAGCTGGAGCATGGGTCAAGTGCTTCAGCTTCCTTGCTGACTTTCTGCTGATCGTGCTGTGATTGAGAGACTACTTTTATTTTTATATCATCTGTCCTCCTTTTGGAACCTCCTACCGTTTGCCAGAGGTTTATGCTCCCACGAGGAGACAGGCGTACCCCTGGGGTACAGTTCACCAGTAATACAACCAGACAAATCTCTTTTATGTTTCAAATGAAAATTTATTGGAAATGCAATAAAATGCATCATCAAATATCAAGTGATATATCGTCAAAAGAAAGTATTATTTAACATACTAACAATGGCATCGAGGCATATGAATACATAATATGAAAGGATCTATGGTAAAGACAACGGGAATAATAATTTAAAAAAATAAGAAAACATGTAAAATAAAACAGGTGACACTGAATAAATCAAGGTTACATTTGAATACATCAAGGTGGTAAAGCAACTTCCTGAATAGATGGTACTGGAGCAAAGGAGCATTTGGCACTCTTATCTTAAAACGTCGTAACAGGGGACCATAAAGATAATCATTTTTGCTTCAGAGACATGGAAAAAACAAAAATTGTATCAAGTCTATGATTATGGCAGAAGGAGTACCACCAAGCTAAGTACGAAAGTTTGGCGGAATCCTTCCAATTCTTTGTTATCTGTTGATAAGCAGTGGCAATTAGCAGATCAATGATTTGCGTTTGTGACTTCGGTTTGTTCCAACTATTAGCAAGTCTGCCTAGGATGATATTAGCGAATGTCAAAGAGGCGTTAGTTTTAAAGATAGTATTGATTTGGGACCAGACTGCTTTCCAAAACTGCAGAACTTGCGAGCATGAAAAAAGTAGATGTTGAAGGTCAGCTTGTGGGAATGAACAAGACCAGCAAGTGCCAGGGAGACAAAGCTCTTAAGACCCAGCAGTGAGACACCCTGTATCCAGGCACTGATGTGGTCACAGTCCACAGCTCTCAGAAGTGACGGAATGGGTGTCCTGCTGCACTTGGACAGAAGCAAAATGAAACTGAAGGCCGGTGTGACCTATAGGCAGGGCCACTGGGATTGTGTTATTTTGCGCCTTCTGCTGTTTTTGCGCAAAAAGGGATTCCCCAACTTTTCCACTTAATCCATCATCTTTAGTCCGTTTCTCCTGCAGAGAAAACAATTCACTCCATAAGTGCCGCCGTATTTAATTTAATCCCAGCTATCACTACTGGAAAACAGTACTCGCATCCAGGCGTGCCTCTAAATTGGAAACGCTTGCTGTCCGAGCATTTGCTGTGATAGTGTGGCTGTGTGAAAGACATTTAAATCAGCTTTTTCTTCTACCATGTAAAAGGCGCACATACTTCGTATGTGTTTTGCAGCTTTATATAGCACGAGGTCAGTCAAGCATTTTACACGGGAAGCAGAAGTTTTAACCTTGAAAGCATACTTTTCTGTTTTTATAGCACTGGGGGATTAGAGGATTTGCCCAGAATCACAGGAAGTTGACCCGACGCTGGGATTTATTTGACTTCCCCATGCCACAAAAACAAAAAAGGATGGTTTCATGTAGAAAATGTGCTTGTCATGTAAAGCGCTTTAATGCCAGCAGGTTATGTTCTCGTTATGTAAAGCAACAAAGAAGTACCAATTACGCACTCCACATATGACTCAAACTTGCACGAAGCACATCAGCCGCTCTCACAGACAATAGTAATGTATTCTAGCACTGGGTTGCAGCCTTACACTTCAACTGAAAGTGCAACAGTTTGCTGCATGGCTAAATACTTAGGCCATAAATACGAGGCCGATTGCATTGCAAATGCTTGTTTCCTCCCTCACTTTCACAGACAATCTTTTGGCTAACTTGCTTCCTTTTTGTACCAATATCACTCATTCCATTCATCTCTCTTGTTTCTTCATTAATCTACATGGCTTGGACAATATAATTTCTCAGCTCATTTTTGAAGATTGCATTAAACTTTTATTGAATTCACCCTATTTTCTAGTACTTTATGACCTTTATGGCTGGTTTGATCTCCCGTCTAACCCGAGGTCTTCAGATTGCTTTGGATCTGTGATACCCTTGGCCTGATTCAACATTTGGGTGTTCATAGACACTCAGTGCACTGGAAGACGTTGAGGCCTTCACCTACCTGGGCAGTGTATCAGATAAGCAGGGTGGCACAGACACCGACGTCAAGGCAAGAACCGGTAAAGCAAGGGCTGCCTTCATTCAGCTGAAGAATATCTGGAGCTCCAAGGACCTAACACTGCAAATTAGGACCAGATTTTTAATGCCAATGTAAAATCAGTCCTTCTGCATGGATCAGAAACTTCGAGAACAAAAGTGACCACCACCAACTAACTCCAGTCCTTCATCCGCACCTGTCTGAGGAAAATCCTCCAAATGTGCTGGCCAAACACCATCAGCAACAACAACCTGTGGCAGCAGACTTTACAACTCCCTACTCATGAAGAAATCATGAAAATGCGCTGGGGCTGGATAGGTCACACCCTCCACAAACCAGCAACAAATGCCACCAGTCTAGCCCTTACCTAGATCCCACAAGGGAAAAGGAAAAGAGGAAGCCCATGAAACACCTGGCATTGAAACCTCAAGGCTGTCTGCAAGGAGATGGGTTGCATCTGGAGTCGGATTGAAAGGAAAACCTAGGTGAGGACTGAGGAGTCCTGATTGATGGCCTAATCCCCAGGAGGCATGGTAGGCATAAGTAAGTAAGTACAACCTCAGTGGGCTACACCCTTGATCCTATATTGTTTTCATTCCATGACACGTCTGTTCATCCTTCTCTCCAACTTCCGAGGATGGGCCATTTTGAAAACGTTCTGTCACCACCATAGTGCCCCTTCCATCTTTTGGTATCCTCCTGAACGATCAACATGCAAAGCAGCATTGTAAAAATCTTGAAAAGTCTGGGTGCTTACCCTAAAGCAGTGCAAGTAAAACCCGATATATTCAGGTTCTCAAATCTTACAAAGAGGGAATGCTTATAGCTTTTTTGACATTAAGCTCTGTACTTCCATTCCCTAGACCTTGGTATCTTCCTGGGAAGTCTTCAACATAGTCAATTTTATCATCATCCCATCCTGCACTGTCATTACAATCACGTCATCTCAAGAGGAAGAGAATTTTTTATCTGTAGTCTTCAATACAGGATTGACAAGACCTGTTAACCTTTTAACATGTTTGGATCCCCTTTCATCTCTCAGTGGCCTGACCAACTCTGCCTCCAGTGCCACTATTGTATTGTATTGTAATTGCATTTATATAGTGCTTACTATCACTGATGAGGCGTCAAAGCGGTTTTCAGCGAGTAACACGCTACTCCAGAACCCATAAAGGACTAGTGTTGAATGAGTATAGTGAAATACGAAAATATTTTGGGCCCGATTCACAGAACTAACTTAAGACAAAATCCTAAACTTACTACCATTTTGGTATTCACAGAAGGCACTTACTCATTTTGGTATTCACAGAAGGCACTTACTCACTTCGGTATTCACAGAAGTTAGGAGTCCTAACTTTAGGACTCCTAAATGCCTTCTGTGAATACCGAAAGTCTTAAAATTAGGATTTTTCTCAGTTTAGTAGTAGTATAGTTAGGACTCCTAACTTTAGGACTCCTAAATGCCTTCTGTGAATACCGAAAGTCTTAAAATTAGGATTTTTCTCAATTTAGTAGTCCTAAGTTTAGGACTCCTAACTTTAGGACTCCTAAATGCCTTCTGTGAATACCGAAAGCCTTAAAATTAGGATTTTTCTCAGTTTAGTAGTAGTATAGTTAGGACTCCTAACTTTAGGACTCCTAAATGCCTTCTGTGAATACCGAAAGTCTTAAAATTAGGATTTTTCTCAATTTAGTAGTCCTAAATTTAGGACTCCTAACTTTAGGACTCCTAAATGCCTTCTGTGAATACCGAAAGCCTTAAAATTAGGATTTTTCTCAGTTTAGTAGTAGTATAGTTAGGACTCCTAACTTTAGGACTCCTAAATGCCTTCTGTGAATACCGAAAGTCTTAAAATTAGGATTTTTCTCAATTTAGTAGTCCTAAGTTTAGACTTAGGACTACTAAATTGAGAAAAATCCTAATTTTAAGACTTTCGGTATTCACAGAAGGCATTTAGGAGTCCTAAAGTTAGGAGTCCTAACTATACTACTACTAAACTGAGAAAAATCCTAATTTTAAGACTTTCGGTATTCACAGAAGGCATTTAGGAGTCCTAAAGTTAGGACTCCTAACTTCTGTGAAAACCGAAATGAGTAAGTGCCTTCTGTGAATACCAAAATTAGTAAGTGCCTTCTGTGAATACCAAAATGGTAGTAAGTTTAGGATTTTGTCTTAAGTTAGTTCTGTGAATCGGGCCCTTTGTGTGGTGGATATGTTAGTCAGTTATTTGGATTCAGAAGGATATCGAAGGGATAGAAGAGGGAAAAAGGTTTGCATTTATATAGTGCTTGTTACCCCGATGGGGTGTTGAAGTGCTTTTTTGGCGAGTATCACGCTACTCCGGAACCCATAAAGGATTAGTGGTGAATTAGTATAGTGAAATATGAAAGTAATTTGAATGATGGATATTAGTCAGTTATTTGGGTTGAGAAGGATAGCAGAGGGATAGAAGAGGGAAAAAGGTTTGCATTTATATAGCGCTTGTTACCCCTGATGGGTTGTTGTAGCGCTTTTTTGGTTAGTAGCACGCTACTCTGGAACCCATAAAGAATTAGTGTGATTTAGTATGGTGAAATATGAAAGTAATTTGAGTGGTGGATATTAGTCAGTTATTTGGATTGAGAAGGATAGCGGAGGGACAGAAGAGGGAAAAAAGGATTTTATTCATATAGCGCTTGTTACCCCTGATGGGGTGTTGAAGTGCTTTTTTCGGCAAGTAGACCGTTACTCCTGAACCTATAAAGGATTAGTGGTGAGTTAATATAGTAAAATATGAAAGTAATTTGAGTGGTGGATATGTTAGTCAGTTATTTGGATTGAGGAGGTTAGCAGAGGGATAGAAGAGGGAAAAGGATTGCATTTATATAGAGCTTGCTACCCCTGATTAGGTGTTGAAGCGTGGTTCCGGGAAGTAGCACGCTACCCTGGAACCTATAAAGGATTAGAATCGTGAAATATGAGTAAACATGTAAGTCTGTTATTTGGATTGAAAAGGATAGTGGAGGAATAGAAGAGGGAAGGATTTAGTCTTTTTTTGAGGTCATAGCAGTAGGAGGAGGCTTGAGATGAGTAAAAGGGATGTGGAGAGGAAAAGTGACAGAGAAGGGTTTAGAAATGCTTGTTTTGGGCTGGTATAGTAAAAGAGGAATTAGATGATGCAAGGAGGGGTAAAGTAGGAAAGAGTCTAGAAAAGGTTATTTTGGGGATCATGGTAGTGGTATTGGGTTTGGGATGAATGAGAGAGCGGAGGTAGAGGATATATTGATAGAGGTATAGGGTGAGAAATAGAGAAGTGCCTTGGATATGCTGAATTAGCAGAAAAGTAATGAATATATAGATCCATAAGTACATGGAAGGTATATAGATGCATAAAGGAAGTAAGTATATGTAGATTAAAGATGCATTAAATACATTCTGGCTTTCAAGTGTTGCTATACTTCAAAAATTAATTTTATTAATTTGTTTTAAAACATAATTATTCTACACGTTTACACAAAACAATACACATATATAGGTACATATCTATAGTACAAATAAATGCTTATATACAGAGAGATATGCTGTGGGATATGCTGTATATTTCTGTTTGCGTATGATGCCTATGTGGGGAAGAGCCAATTCTTTTGTAGTTTTCTGAAGATATGGTGCTTGCCCGTGGATCTTATTTTGGGGGGTAAAGAGTTCCATAGTTTGGCTGCTTGAACAGAGAAGGATGTGCCACCCATAGTTTTCTCTTGTATCTTGGGATTTTGAGGCGAGGTACCACTCTAGAGTGGAGGTTCCTTTATCGAATGTGTTTGATGATTTTATTCCTGCTGAAGAGCCATCCCATTCCATGGTGGAGGTTCCTTTATTGAATGTGTTTGATGATTTTATTCCTGCTGAAGAGCTATCCCATTCCATGTATCGCTATGCAGCTTGAACATGGATCTTCTGGCAACCGGTAACCAATGCAGGGCTTTCAAGGCGGGGATATGTGGTCTCGGTGTATGATATTTAGGAGTAGTCTGGTAGCCGAGTTCTGAATCCTTTGTAGTCTTTTCATGGTCATTAAAGTTGATTTGTGGTAGAGGCTATTGGCGTAATCAAATTTGGACAGAACAAGGGAGATGGTACCTTGGACCTTGTGTGGAAATCCCAAATAGGGGAAGATTTGTTGCAGAGTTTTTATAGTAACAAAGTTTGATATTTCTAGTTAGTCCACTTGGGCATTCATTGATAGCTTGGAGTCCATGGCCATTCCAAGCTTTCTTACTTCCTTTGATACTTTAGGTGGTGATCCCAGGTCATCAGGTCAGGCGGCGAGAGGGTCATAATGTTTCCAATCACCACATGTGAGCATTTCCGTTGTGGAAGCATTCAATTTGAGATGGCTCCACGTCATCCATTGATTCACAGCTCTGAGACAACAACAAATTGGCAAGTTTCCAATGTCTTTGGGGCATTTCAGTTGAGAGTGTTTTTGCATGTCATTTGTATAGTTATAGGGCATGAGGTGAAATTGATTGATCAGTACCGGTAATGACTTCATGTAGATGTTGAAAAGCATGAGTGAGGTGAGATAGCCTTGAGGGGCCCCTGCTTTTATGGAGAATGGTTTGGATGAGAAAAGTGGGGTATGGATAACATTAGTTCTGTTGTGAAGGTAGGGTGCGATCCAGTTTAGAGCACTCCCCTCTATGCTGGCTTCGTAGAGTTTTTGGATCAGAGTGTTATGGTCAACCTTGTCAAAGGCAGAGGTCCAAGAGAAGTAGCGCAGCAACCCCGTTGCGGTCAACTAAGTTCTTCAGGTCATCCTAGATGGCAAGAAGGGCAGATTCTGTGCCTCTTCCCAGACGGAATCCCATTTGGAAATCTAAAAGTATGGCATTGTCTTTAATTAATTGTGGCCTCTGGGCGAACTCTGCTCTTTCTATAAGTTTGCCCAGGAATGGTCCATTTGTAATGGGTCTGTAGTTGTCAGGGTTCAGCGGGTCCAAGTTTGTTTTCTTCAGTAATGGGAGTATGTATGAGTTTTTGAGTTCTTCCGGAAATATTCTGGTAGTTAAAGAAAGAATCATTGATGATTCTTCTTACTGGAGTTGCAGCAGAGGTTGTTAGAAGAATTGTCTTGAGAGTTTGTGGTGGTCACTGGTCTGAAGGGCTGCCAGTAGACCTACTTGCTTTGACCAGGTCCATAAATTCATCGTGTGAAATGTGTTGAAAGGAACAGAGAGGCTGGGTTAGAGTATTCTTGGATTGTTATTTGTGGAAAAGGGTCAGCGCTGATGCTTTGTCTTTGTTTTAAGTATGAGTCCAACGTGTCTGCTTTGTCCGTGTAAGGATTTGCCAGTTTGTCTGTGTAATCTTGAGTAATGGGATGAGCTCCCTCTAGGCAGTTCGGTTTGCGAAATTCATTGAATATTTTATAGAATTCTTTATTTGCACATTATGCATTTTGAATTCTGCCTGAATAGTACCTTTTCTTTGCTTTTATTTTATAGCTGACTTCTATAACCTGTTAATTTTCTGTAGGCAAAGTTTGTCTTGTTGGCGTTTGTTTTGTGCCAGGCACGTTGCAGCTTTCTAATTTGTTGTTTTATGTCTTTTATCTCAGATTTCTCCAAGGTGCTTGTTTTCTTTTGTTCTGTTGTGTGGTTTTGAGTCGTATCAGGATATCAAAAGCTTCCTGAAGCCACTCATATTGTTTTTTAACAGATGTATACTGGATGTTAGTTGTATTTCTAATTGTTCCAAATTGAGTTTTTCCACAGTCGATTGGTGGATGCATGTAAGGTGGTTTTAGGTGCATAGCTTAGTGTTGTTTTAGGTTGGAAAGAAAGCAAATGGTGGTCTGACCATGTGACCGAAGTTATAGTTTGAAAGGTAACAAGTTCGGTTTTAGCAAAAATGACATCTAGGATGCGTCCAGAGTTGTGTGTGGGTTTATGGACGATCCGATGCAGGTTCAGTGCGTCTAGGCCAGCGATCATTATTTTCGGTTGGGGCATATTGGGGTTGTCAAACCAAATGTTGAATTCACCCAGAATGCAAAGGTTGCAGTGTAGTGTTATCAGGTTTGAAACCGTGTCTAGAAGTGTGTCTGGGAATGTCCCCATGCTAGGTGGAGGTCTGTAAAAGAGCAGGAAGTTAGTTACAGGAGGAAGATGGTGTAGGATTGCATCTGGTGAAAAGGGCCTCACAATCTTTTATAGATATGTTGTCCACTTTAGTAATATGTAATGTTTGCCTGAACACAAAAGCTAGGCCACCTCCTTTTTTGCCCATACAATTTTGAGTGATCGTTTGATAGCCTAGAGGAACTTCTTTATGCACGACTGGAGCCATATCCTCTCCCAACCGTTATTCAGTTATAAATAGTATGTCTGTTTTTGCATCAGTGAGAAGGTCGTAGATGTGACATTTGTTTTTAGAGAGCGATCGAGCATTTATAAGTAAACAGTTTAGAAAAAGTGCTTTGGTGATAGTGTGACTTTGATTTGTAGAAGAGTGATCAGTTTTTTGTGGGCATGTAGCAGGTGTGTCCTTAGTGCTGGTATTAGCTGTATGAGGATAGCAATAGTGTATCTGTTCTATATCGTGCTCCACATCCAGCAGGCTAGGAAGGCATTTTGATGGGTCTGCGTGTGTAAGTGGTGGAGACGGTGTTTGACAATGAGTTGATGTGCTGTGTTTTTTTTGTGGTGTAATCTTGTTGTGCAGTGGACATGAAATAGCGAAGTTGTGAGGTGTGGAACATTGCTTATATTGTTTGCCTATGTTTAGGGTGTAAGGTGTAAGAGTCAGGGGTGGTAGTGCAGCATGTGGGTCATGTAGTAAGGTTCTAAACTGTCCAATGGATGAGAGGTGGTTAGAAGAGAGTTGCTGTGTTCGTTGTATGTGTGCTAGGTATGGTGGAAGAGAGGAAGCTTGGCATTTGAGTTTCTTTATATGTGTAGTTTGAAATCTGGGTGTATGTTTGTATTTTGTGACGGTAAGTATATGAGGTGTTGTGCTTGAGAGATTTTGTTGTGCTGGTGTGCGTGATATGTTTTGGAGGAGTATTGAAAATAGGTGCTGGTGTATTTATTTTATGAGATGGATTTGTTAGTATGATATTGTTTGCAAGTGTAAGTTGTAAGGTAAAGGAGGTGGTGATGTATTTGTGAGAAGAGTGTATGTTGTGTGTGGGAGGGGACGAAGTGGAGTTAATAGTGTTTGTCTTAGATTTGTTTGCTGCAAGAGTTAAAATGTGTGGTGGCGTGGAAATGTATGTATTGAGCGGTAGTGTTATTGTGGTAGAAAGAATAGGAGGGTGTCAGTCGGACAAATGATGGAAGGCTGAGTATAGGTTTGTTAGTGATAAAAGGGGGTAATTAAAGTGAGGAGTGTGTGTCTGGATGGGTTGTAGTTAAGTATGGTGTGGAATTGGGTTGTGTTAGTGATAAGTGGATTGGTTAGTGGTATAGGATAGGGGTATTTACTGTTCGTAGGTAATGGCAGAAATGCGTGGTAGCTGGGATAGAAGGGTATATAGGTGTGGTTTGTGTGGTTTAGTAGTGTGTGCTGAGATATTTGATGGTCTTTAGAGTTAGTTTGTAGTAAATGAGTGGAGTACATTTGGTGTGAGTGTGTTAATGTGGTCCTGTAAGGGGTTATGGAAGGGGCAACATTTCTGGCCCTAGTCCCGACCAGTCTCAAACAGGCTCAAATAGGCACTCACTCTTATCCTCTCTGCCTTTAACCTCGATGCCCGAGGTGTGACGCCCTAAGCCATGGCCTTTTATAGACCCAGTAGTCAGGTGACCCCTTCAGCCAACGGGAACCCTAGCTCTAACCTTATCTAATCACAACACAAGCCTTAAACCCTAGTACCTATAGGAGACCAAGACCTTACAACCAATCAAAGCCCTAGTCCAAGCACTCAATCAGACACAAAACCCTAAACCCTACATCCAGTAGAAAGCCTAAATTCCATCCCTTGTACCAACCATGTTCCCAGCAGCCAATCGCACAGGAAACCATAAGCCCCATATCCTATAGAAAACCTAACCCTAGGCCTAGTCCCAACCCTAGTCCCAGCAGCGAATCACAAAGGAAACCCAAACCCTATATCTAATAGAAAACCTAACCATAGGCCTAGTCCCACCCCTCGTCCCAGCAGTCAATCACACAGGAAACCCTAAGCCCTATATCCAATAGAAAGCCTAACCCTAGCCTTAGTCCCAACCCTTAATTTAATTTAATTGTGGGTTTATATAGCGCTAGAATCGACTCCCGGAAGAGTATCTCCGCGCTTCGACCGCTGGGGAACCCGTCCTGGCTCACCCTGAGAGATGGTCCCTAATGGGTATCTCTAAGGTGCGACCAAGCATCCCCGGCGGTCTGGGGGGGCCGTTGTGAAGATGAGGCAAGCTAATGCCCAGAGTTGCCGAGTGTGGTCCCTGACTGGAGTAGGCACCGAGGCGAGAATTATCGAGCCCGCTGACCCTGGTCCACGACCCTGCCGCGTCGGGAATCGAACCCTGGTCCCGGGCCGTCCTCTGCTTAGGGGTCTGCCGCCTCTAACCAGTGAGCCACACCTCTCCAGTACTTTGACTCAGTAACTAATCACACAGGAAACCCTAAGCCCTACAGCCAATAAAAAGCCCAGGCCCAGGATCCAATCCAAAACCCTAAACCTATCCACCAATCAGATCACTAACCCTAAGCCCTACATCAATAGAATAACTGACCCAGTAACCAATCAAATTCCTCAAATAACCAGCCAATGAGAACACTTACCCTAATCCAAAAGAAGCACCTGATGCAACCACCAATCAGTGCACACATGTACTATCCAATAGCAGACAATATAAGGTCCCTGCGACCTCAGTCAAGGTTTGCTGGCCAGAGAATTGGAAGCTGCTCCTCTATTCAAAATCTCCTAGGAGACAGACAGGCTCTATCCACACTTTGGACTTCTGCAAGTAAGGGCCTCACAAACTTTGTCCTCCAACAATACTGTTTGTATTAAACTTTACTCACTCTCTTAGCCAAAAAATGAGTGCACAATCCCTACAAAACACAGCTTAAACAGCTCACAGCAGATTACTGCTGTCTCAGAGCACCCTCTGTTCACTCTCTGATGTAGAATATCCCTGTTGCTAAGGGGGAAAAGGTGGGGGTGTGTTTCACTCACTTGCTAACACAAAATGGGAGCTAGGGTTGGATTTCTTAACATACAGGTCTGAGCATAGAGCAAGAGAGAAATCAGGGGTCTCTTAGTATGTTGGGTGGATCACCACTGCTCGCATGGCAGTGGCGATCTGCCCGACATAATCCCCCACCCGACTCCCATTTCCCCCGCCATATTATTATGGCAGGGGGTACCGCGGCGGACGGGAAGACCGTCCACCGCTTTTCCACCCGGAAAAGGGTTTCATATGGTGGCGGTGTCTGTTGGACACCACCATCCATATTACTATGGCAGCGGGAAGCAGCCTTTCACTGCCACGAAAAGGCATGCGGTCCTCTCAGTTGGGGGCCCGTTGCGGGACCCCAGGGTGTTGGGGGTGCGGGGTACACATGGGATGCACCTATGGTACCCTCCTGCATTTGCATGCACAAGGTGGCAGGCACCGCATGGTGCCTGCCACGTTGTGCATGCAAATGTGCAACCTGCATATATTGCATTGTGGCGGGTGCTGCTTCAAGCACCGCCCGCCACAATGCAATGTATGTGGGATGCCACTGTCACCATGGCGGTGGTATCCAAATTGCCGGTGCGGGACCGCCGCACCACTGGCAGCTGGTCCCAGCACCGCTAGGGTCCACCCCCCATCCTAATAGGCCCGTGTGTAAGGAGAAACAGATAGTCACGGGGAATGAGTGGGGAAAAAAACTACAGATTTTGGACTGCAAATCCCCCAAAATAGCAGGTTAACTGAAAACAGTCATGGGCAAGTAAAAACTACAAATTTCGACACAACAGAGGTAACAAATTATGCAATCATGGGCAGGTTAAAAACTACAATTTTTAAACTGTGACAACCTCAAGGAAAAACTGTCAAAAATGATGTAATCACAGATAGGGAAAATTTTAGGAAAGAAACAGCACTAGTCTGCCTCCTTACCACCTCCTGGTCTTTGGTTCACTGCAATCTGGGGCGCAGGGAAACTGCAGCTCCCAAAATGGAGGCAAATGTTTTGGGGTTCACACATCAAACCCTTAAGAGGCATGAGCAGGTGTGGGAGGAGAGCTCAGGGTTGCCTGGGAGCTGGGGAGCCAATCAGCAAGCTTAGGCTGCTGCCCAAGGGGGCTGGACGCTGCTCATCTATTCAGAATCTCCTAAGAGACAGACAGGCTCAATCCACACTTTGGACTTCTGCAGGTAAGGGCCTAACAAACTTTGTCCTCTAACAATACTGTTTGTATAAAACTTTACTCACTCTCCTAGCCAAAAAACGAGTGCGCGATCCCTACAAAACAGAGCTTAAACATCTCACAGCAGATTACTGCTGTCTCAGAGCACCCTCTGTTCACTCTCTGATGTAGAATATCCCTGTTGCTAAGGAGGAAAAGGGGAGGGTCTGGTTTCACTCAATTGCTAACACCAAATGGGAGCTGGGGTTGGATTGCCTAACATACAGGTCTGAGCACAGAGCAAGAGAGAAATTAGTAGGAAAAAACAGATAGTCACAGGGAATGAGTGGGAAAAAACTACAGATTTTGGACTGCAAATCCCACAATTCAACAGGTTAAATGAAAACAGTCACAGGCAAGTAAAACCACAAGTTTCAACACAAAACAGGTGAGAAATTATGCAGTCACGGGCAGGTTAAAAACTACAATTTTTAAACTGTAAGAACCACAAGGAAAATCAGTAAAACATATTATGCAATCATGGGTAGGGAAAATTGCTTTTTAAATTTTAGGAAAGAGGCTGCACTAGTCTGCCTCCTTACCACCTCCTGGTCTTTGGTTTACTGCAAGCTGAGGCACAGGGAAAATACAGTTAACAAAATGGAGGTGAATGTTTTGGGGTTCACCCATCAAACACTTAAAGGGCATGGGCAGGTGTCAGAGGAGGGCTGCCTGGGAGCTGTGGAGCCAATCAGCAAGCTTAGGCTGCTGCCCACAGGCACTGGGAAGCTGATTCTCTATTCAGAATCTCATAGGAGACAGACAGGCTCAATCCACACTTTGGACTTCTGCAGGTAGGTCCTAACAAACTTTGTCCTCTAACAATACTGTGTGTATAAAACTTTACTCACTCTCCTAGCCAAATAATGAGTTCACAATCCCTACAAAACACAGCTTAAACAGCTCAAAGCAGATTACTGCTGTCTCAGAGCACCCTCTGTTCACTCTCTGATTTAGAATATCCATGTTGCTAAGGGGTAAATGGGGGGGGGGGGTTGATTTCACTCACTTGCTAACACAAAAAGGGAGCTGGTGGTGGATTGCTTAAAATGCAGGTCTGAGCACAGAGGAAGGGATAATTTAGGAGAGAAAAACAGATAGTCATGACGGGAATGGGAGGGAAAAAACAACATATTTTCGACTGGAAATCCCACAAATCAACAGGTTAAATTAAAACAATAACGGGCAAGTAAAAACCACAAGTTTCTACACAAAACAGGTAAGAAATTATGCAGTCACGGGCAGGTTAAAAATTTCCATTTATAAACTCTAACAAGCAAAAACAGTTAAAAAATAATTAAATCATGGGAATGGAAAATCACTTTTTAGATTTTCGGATAGAGACAAAACTAGTCTGCCTCCTTACCACCTCCTGGTCTTTGGTTCACTGCACAGGGCAAACTACAGCTCACAAAATCATCCATTTTCAATCTGCTGAAATCTGAATCTCTTTCCAATCTTTGCATACCTTTGGGACTACATATGGCTCAGTAAATGACCAGTCCAGACTTAACAAACTTCTGCAGTGCCTCTCTTGATACAGCAGACATTTCCACTAGGAAATTGAACTGCGTCATCTCCTCCTATAGCCTAATGATAACCCTTTAATTCTAACTTTCATGCTATCTATTTACTTCATCTAAAGTTCTTGAAAAGTATGTCAATTCCCAACTCTCCATCTATCTGGAGGAAAAAAACGTCTTCACCATAATCAATCTGGATCTTATTCTAGCCATAGTACAGAATTGCTTCTTCCCCCAATCTCTGACGATCTGTGACTCCTGCTGGAACAAGGGGTTCTTCCATATTATTCCTTCTTGACTTACCCGCCACTTTTAATGAAGTATCACATGCTATCCTGATCCATCGTATATTTTATTGATGGGTGGAGGGACTGGCTTTGTGCTAGTTGTCTTTATTCTAATCACTTTCAGGCTCTCCATCTTCCCACTTTTAAGTACTCCTTCTGAGCTATTAGCTGTGGGGTACCACAAAATTACTACCTAGGCACCCCACATCTCTCAACATCTTTTCTTGCACAATTTCCAAGGTTCATTGAGCCATTTGAGCCTACCTTTGCCATTTATGCTAGTACACAAATTGAAGTCTGCCTAGACTTACATTCTTCCCTCTCTGACGGCTCTTTCTATTCCTGCCTCTTGTCACCTCCTGTATAAAGTCCAATCACGTAAACTGAATAAAGATAAGAGTTAAGTTTTAATATTTGGCAACTCTTACAGTGCTAAGCCCCCTACTTGCTTTGATAGGGAATGCAATGAATTTTGGGGATTTCTATGATTCCAGTTTGTCCTTTTCCACACAAGTCAACAAAATCTGTTTATTGCCTTACTATTACATAAGGGTCTTTTAGAAGATCCTGCAAAACTTTCCTATCGATTGCTAAACAAAGTCGTTCATGCTATTTTCTTTCCGGGCTTAACTATTACAAATACATCTCCTTTGGTCCGGCTCATTTTTTTCCTGGCAGGGCTTCAGCTCCTGCAAAACCAAGCAGCTCATCGTTGCTTGAAATTGCCTCACCATGGAGCTGTATCTGCCAGTCTCTGCCCCCTGAACTGGATTATGATAGAAAAGCAATGCCTTTTAAAAGATCCTATGCTTCTGCCACAATGCCATCTATGTCAATGACCCTCATTTTGTTTTCAAACTGTCCCACTATCAACCTTCCTGTGTTCTTTGGTCTACTGCTTGCTGGTCCTCCCATTCACATTGCTCACAAAGGTGCTGGGCCTACTCATGCCTGGGTCTCAAATACTAGAACAGCCTACCTATTTCTGTTAGTTCACCATTCTCACTTTTCACAAATCCCTCCAGATCTAGCTACTTTTTAGGTAATCAATCTTTCTATTTTAAATGTAATTCTTTCCCCTAAGTGCCAGAAATGTTGTTTTATTTGCTTTTTATTGAGATCCATCATAATTTCAAGTTTATATTATAACACAGTTCCATGTCTTGGTCATGCACCAATAATCAATAAATACAGCAAACTTATTCAGGAATATAAACATATACAGAGCAGAATAAGAACAAGAATAACATTGCATTAAGAATCATAAGGAACAAGATACAATACAGATTTTGCATTAGAAAGCGCTTAAAGTACATCATTGTGCTTAAAGTTCAAACACAGAGAGAATGTGAAAATGTGCAAAATGTAAATCCTAAAATGTATATGTAATCATTCTAGCAACCCCTTAAAATAGGCAGTATGCATCTTGCTTAAATACAAAAGGAATTAATAATATGATGTGAAAATCAGCGGGGAGTCGGTAAAATCCTCTAATCTAGCCTTAATCTTTAGTCGAAATACCGTTCCCACAGTTTTTCAGATTTCCTAATCCCTCCATTTCGCTTTGCATATAGCCATTCACTATTTTCAAGATGTTCATTTTCCGAACCCATTCACTCATTGTTGGAACCTGTTGTGATCACCATTTCTGAAGCAGAAGATACCTGGCCACCACCATTGCAATGTATACTAATTTCACCCATTTATCAGTTAGGCGAAGAGATGAATCATATCCCGGGACTTTCAGCCAGCTATTGGATGCCAGATTAATGGGGCACTCAGACTCCAAATACCGAAATATTTAATTCCAAAACCCCTGGACCAAAGGGCACTGAGAGATTATATGTGTCCGATTAGCTGCCGACTGATTTATACATCAGAAGCAGTGACTAGACTGGTTAAGGTTATTTTCATTGGAGAAAATCATCAGCATACGATACAGTAATATTGGCACATACGGCGAGTTTGCTACATCAATTCAAAGATGTAGCAGTTGAAGATATAACTATATGTTAGGACCCTTACAGCAGAGTACCACGTTCCAATCATGGGCCTTCAATTAACAAATCAGCCCATAATGGAATTTGCAGTGCTAATTTACCTCAATTGAACCAATTTAACTGAGATTCTATGTCACACTGTTGTGCTGGAGGACATACTTGACTGGAGGATAGTGTCCCTGATGACCTGGACCCATCTGGTATCTTTTGAGACTGCTGACAATTTTTGAGATGTGCTTGAGTCAGACTGCTGTTTACTTTTAATGACTTTGTTTCCAGTCTTGATTTTTCAGCCAGCTTTGCTCTGCTTCCTGGGACCTGTGTTTTCCTTTCTATATTACAGTCACAACAAGCCTGTGAGTCCAGGCATGCTTGGTAGGTTTGGCTGAGGTGTCATGGCTTACAGTTAGTTATTCACATGGTGCTTGCCCAGTTGACCTCTATGAAAATGTGATCATATAACAGGGACTATTTTTAGTCCACTGTATCCTAGTTCATACGGTTTTATATTTGGTAATGTGAATGCAGGAAATACACCAATAGTGGATGTGCTAATCAAACTTGACACCCACTTCCTGAGATATTTTTGGATGACAAGCGTACACTTAAGAGTGAAACTGGAGAGGCCACCTTTCTCTATGTCATCCAGGTGTCGTGCTTCGAGTCCTGTGCTTTTATTTGACGGAGTAATGTGCTCTGGCATTCGTAGTCTTGGCCACTCTAGCGGCCACTGAAACCAGCGAATCCAAAACAATGCTTGTAGCATGAGCACAATGACACACACAAAAAAAATCCTTAAAAACCCAGACATATTGGCTTCGCTGATGCTTGTTTGAAATGTGATTGTGTTTTGTGATTAACGATAACACATTGACTCCTCTTCTGGATTCAAGAATTATGAAGGCAATTCATTGGCTCTTTTACAGAATCGATTAACTCGTTAATTATTTTTAGATCAGTTCTGCTGTGAATGTCATTGCCATTATGATCATTATGATAAGTATAGTACATGGCTATTTTCAATGAAAGGATGAAATATCATCAGAAAAGCCAAGCACACAATATTTTGGAGGAAAAGATGCTAAGGGGCAGATTTAAAAGCCCCTTGAGCCGCTTTTGCGTCACATTTAAACATAGGAAAAGTGACGCAAAAGTGGCGCAAGGGGCTTGTAAATCTGCCCCTAAATATTTGTCCCTGGAAATCTCCTTTCTGTATCTCAGCTGCAGACAAGGCAGACCTGTTGCTTTCAGTACATAACATATACTTAGTCTGGGCTTTGGGTGGGCCAACTGCTCGTGACTGGATGGCTTTGTAGTGCACATCAGTTGGCTTTCCTCCCTGCTCTTGTGTTTGTACTGCCGAGGGACATTTCAGTTTTCACAGTGTTCTGATTGGATGAGTTGTATCTTTACAGTGCATACCTGTGTTGTCCGGAAGCATGTTGGAACTTAACTAACCCCAGCAGGAGAACGCTCAAGACGAGCTGCATGCCTATCAGTGTGAGTGTGCTGTGTGATGTCGTATTTTTATGCCACCATCTTACTCCTTACACTTTGCCTGCTTCAGGTAGAAGTGGATAGAGGCTCAATAGGTATAGTCGGGGGATGGAGCAGCAATGCTGTGAGTAATGAGAACAACAATGCTGCCAGTAAATAGGGAATCGACACAGCTACTGACTGAAGAGGCCTGTGGCGGTGGCAGGTTTCTAGGAATCATGCCCTCAGTGTCACCTCTTTAGTGCACCAAGATTAACGCTGATAAAGAGAGCCACTTTGGTTTCCGGGGGCCTCTGCCCCATTCCAAGTTGGTCTCCAAGAATAAAGACCAGTCTGGCATTGTTTACCTCCTCCAGTAGTGGCCATCTTGAAATGGGATTATAATGTCAATGTTCAACAAAGATTCTTCATCTTTCTTTTCACACACCATCCAGAGTGCTTTCAGAGCATCACAGGTAGGATTACGGTGTGTGCCGTCGTATCCCAGCACAAGTACACACACATACACACACACAGACATAATTACATGCTCACACTCGCATATACATAGTACACAAACATACATGTACACACACATATATATGAGTGTACAAACGCACATTCTGCCCTTCACACATTGTGTCCTTCATACACATTGTAATTTTCTTTATGATAAGGAACTTCTATCAGTTTTCGGACAGCTGTTTACATTGTGTCTGTTTTACTCTCCAGGTGATTAGTTACTTCCTGGCTACTGCACATGGTAGCTTCCGTCATTCCTCAGGTGAGATGATGAAGAGATATTGGCAACCTAGGCATCCACCCATTTATTTGCATGTTCACACCAAACTGCTGCCAAAAATCTCCTTGTGAATTGTGATTCCGGCTGCCAAATTTTACGTTTTTGCACTTTGCAAGCTTGGATTTGTGAACCCAAGCTAATGATGTTAAACGCAAAGGAACAAGCTCCAGAACACAAAGTGATGTTGCCAAAAATGGCAGAACTGGCTGAACCGGGCAAGAGGCCATTTGGCAGTGCCAGCCCGACTTACCTACGGATGCGGGAGACAACATAAAGCAATAATTACTCTTTTATGTTTCTGTCTAATCCTTCAGCGGTGGGGAAAAGGCATAACATTTGGGTGAGGATGTCCTGATAGTATAATGCAAGCAGTAAAATGAACAATAATGCAAAATGAATACTGGAAACAGGGCAATAGTAAGACTCTCTAAGATTTTGAACTTTGGAGGCAGGGGAGGTAGAAGAAAGTTTATAATATATAGAAGCCTGCAATCCCTGTATAAAAGTCTATCTCTAAATTCCTTTTTACAGATGTGTTGTGACATCATAATGCCTACTGCCAGAGTCAGCAGCTAAGATCAAAGGCAGGTCATAGAGCATAACTGCAGCTACAGTTTAAACTGGAAAAACGAGAAGTGGGTTTTACGAAGTTTCTATAAAAAGAGCAGTGGACAGCAGAATTAAGTTTTTTCCGACAACATATTACAGCAAAGATAGAATCTCTCTGCATTTTTCTACACATTCTGAGCTACAGCATTTTTTTTATCATTTTACTTACGTTAAACTGATTAATATAATTTTTGCAACAAACCTCTATATTCTTTCCGCTGCGTTTAATTTTACAATACAGTTTGTACCTTTAGATTCATAAACTAACCTCTGCCCAGCATACAAAAGGATACTGCAGGTCCCCTAAGAGTTTCATGACTCTAAAAAAGTTACTCAGCTGTTGGCTTCATGTATCTGTATGGTCATGGAACTCTTTGGTGACTTGCAATATCCCGACAGTAGAGAGTTCCATGACCATATAGAGGAACTAGGCCAACGGCTGAGTTACTTTATATGGTCAGGGAACTCCTAGGTGACCTTCAGTAACTCTGCAGGCGCAAAGGAGCAACAAAAGCCCAGGGAAGGTGTGGCTGTCTGAAGTTTGATTGTGATGAGACAGATATTCAGTTTTTTCAAGCAACGCTCCAATTAACAGTTGGGTACAGGTGCCTTCAGTCGGGTATGCTGAGATGTCTATCGGATTTCACCAGGAATTTTTACATACACACAATTAAAAACGGACACACACTCCCTCTCTGTTTTGAAGGTCCTCAAAAATATTGGTCATTTTACAAAATGTTGGGTTGTCTCTCTTAGTACTTCTACCAATCCACATTCCTTTCCCTTTCTACTGCCCTCTAAGCCTCTCTCATGCTCCCTGCTTGTCGAATAATGTATTTAAACATTATATGCCAGCATGATTGTCGGAAAATCTGAAGCTCAAACCCCCCCAATCTTACTGACGAAGCTGTGCCATGCTGTGCCTCCGCATGTGTCAGTACATAACCAGTCTAACAACATCGTCCCATGTTTCCATTGAGGCCTTCCTCCTTCTATAATTGTGAAAGCGAACTTTTATGAGAGTTAACTGGTGATGTTCACACTATACAATCAGTCCTTGCTACATGCTAAGAGCATTTTTTAAGATTACTTCACTAAGTGAACCTGAAAGTCAAACCCACTACATTAAGGTTACACATAAATCTCTGTGGCAGAGGCATTAGTCCAGCTAGCTACCTCTCAGCGTTTCTGGGTCTGTGGAATTACTGACTACTTTATTGGATCACACTACATGCCGCTGCTTCCCAGTTAGGGGTGTGCTATATATCCCTCGATGTACATGCATCAATACAAAAATGCTGTACGATGGGGCTCAATGTTGAAAGCGTGTGCACTTCTCCAGTTAATATTCATTGACGACCCTGAATGAATTAATTAAATCATTATCTAGTTTGACTACTTTAAGGGCATCATCTACATACCGTGTTTGACCCGTAATTGTATATAATTTTAGTTGATCCATGTAAAGACATCACCATGCCAAAGAATTTAGCATTGAGAAGAGGTCAGTTTGAGAGTGGCTCCCCCTCAGCATCAGACAAAATCCAACACTGCAAATCTTCAGAAAGGACCTCGAGACCTGGCTCTTCGGATGACCTCAAAGCTGCCCGAACCCCCCCTCCTGCGCCATGAGACCCTAACGGATGAGTAGTGCCCTCTATAAATCCCTGATTGATTGATTGATTGCTGTGGCAAGCACCCATACTAACAAATGGTGTGAAACTTCAATTCATGATATGAGGGACTGCAAAAATTCATTCAGTCATTCCCAGAATCGTAGTAAAATAATACATAAAAAATAGCCTTTTTTCAACTAAAAATAAAAAAAAATGTAAAAACCTTTATAAAAAAGAGAAAGAAATGAAGTTAAAAAACGTAATTGAATATTAAATCGGACAACCGATATTGACTTGCACACCTAGACAACCATCTGGCACATGCATCAAAGCTTTTTGCGATCGCAAACGGTGCGATTTGCAAAAACCGTCAGTTTGCGATCGCAAAATTAGCTTTTGCGATGCATCAAGGGTCAAGGCCCTCGCAATTTAAGAATTCGCAATTAATTGCAAGTTCTCAAATTGCAATTGCATTTAAGGAATCGTATTTTGCGATTCCTTAAATGCAATGCAAGAACCACTTTTAAGTAGCGATTTCGCTACTAGGGGGCGTAAATTACCATGAAGTTGAACTTCATGGTAATTTGCAATAACTTTGAAAAATGCACTAAAGTGCATTTATTAAGGTTGTAGGTTACACACACACATGTCCTTGGGACATGTGTGTGTGCAACATTTGTGCACAGATCAATTTCAGGAGTGCAACAGGGTGTCCTTTTGACACCCTTGAAATTGCATGAGCAATTTGCGAGTACCACTTGGTACTCGCAAATTGCGCATGCAATTTCCCATTCATTCCTATGGGCCTGTAGGCCCATAGGAATGAATGGGAAGCCATTCCTTATTTGCGAATCGGAATTTGTGACAAATAAGGAATGTGTAGGAATTGCTATTTTTATAGCGAATCCTACATGCATAGGCTTTTGAGAGTCCTTAAGTGTGATTTCTTAATAATCGAAATTAAGGACTCGCAAAATATTACCTTGATGCATGTGCCTGCATGTCAATTAAAAGGTGAAACAATTTTAATTGTTATTGTTTGTTTTAAAGATTCCTGTGCCACGCAAAGATTTTAAAAACCCGAAACTACTCATTAGCACAAAATGAGATAAACTGTTGGCTAGAAAGGGCTTGTGATGAAAAGTTGCAAACTGCACTGTCTTTGTCACAAATTTAACTTTATAAGCTTTACTCAAAATGTTTTTTGCAGTATTTTTCTTTTTCTCAAAACCTATCACGTTGAACTATTGCTTGATACATCATACAATACTAGTACATGTCTACATCAGCCTTCTCCAACAAGTATCTCGTGAGCTACTGGTAGCTCTCCAGCTAACTGTAAGTAGCTCACCTGTGTGCAGCCATACCTACTAAGTTAGAATCTTTTGCTTAGTTGAATCTATACCAACATTGGGAGGTGGTGGGGAGGTGTATTTGAGAAGCATTTTTGAATTTCTAAAATATATTTAAAGGTGATATATATGTGATAGATCATGTGATAGGGGGTGGGATTATTAGCTTAGCTCTAGGGGCATAGCATCTATGGCTGCTATCTATGACCCATGTAGACATATTCCTACTTGAAAAAAATATGTTATGAAAAAAAATATGTTTACATCACTCCTTGCAACCCTGCCTATGGTGCCTATGGTGGTCGCTGCTGGTCATCTGGCATACGGCGGCATGATTTTTGTTGAACAAAAGTAGCTCTTATCACAGAAAAGGTTGGAGACCCCTGGTCTACATAATATCATTCAGAAATATTCATTTCACCTTTCTGGGAAACGTATTTCTATTGATATAGTTGCTGTCTATAGCTATGTTTCTGTTTCCTGGCGTCTGGAAACTTAATTTGTAATCTCAAATTCACCTTGATTAAACCTGTGTGTTCTTGGTCAAATTACTCGGTGTCCCTATTCAGCCCTTCTCTGTCAAACCACAAGAGTCTGTAAAGGGTATGCTAGCTGAATCAATCAATTTTTTTTTTTTGTAAATATTTTTATTGATAATTTCAACACAAATCAACATACATTGGCATTGAATACTTCGACATTTCGACCATTGGATTGTGTACAGACATTCAGAGAGCACCTTCACAATAAATGAACATAACAGTGTTACGGGGCACCGCACTGGCCTCAAGTTGCATCACTTGTTGTCATAGCCGTTTTAAACTACTTATTGATCAACTGTATTATATCAGTCACTCAATTCCGACTAATCAATTTTAATGTTGTGGATAGCAACGAAATTGGCAGTCACTGTCGCCTTTCCTGGTTGACTTTGCGGAAATCTTCTCATAATTGCATATACCTTCTCTTTATTGGTTTATATTTCCTATTTGAATTGGTGTCTTTTTAGGAACAGCTTGACAACTTGCCACCTGCTACAGCTCATGTCAGCAAAATACATGGCATAGAGGGCCTAATTATGAGTCTGGCAGTCCAAGGACAGCCAGACTCGCGGCGGCGCAGCCATTGCGGTCCAGCCATTGCAACACTGGCGGTGCGAGCCGCCCAATTACAACCTGGGTGGTTGTACTGCCAATGCACTGTCGCAACCACCAGGGAACCGCCGTTCCCTGGTGGTGGCGCGGTAGTCAGGGGCTCAGCAATATGCTGGTGGTGCCGTTGCGGCACAGCAATGCATATTACGAGTTTCATGACTTCCAGCTATGTCATGGAGGTCTTTACTTCATGAAAAGGATGGCGGTTCTGAAACAAAGTGGGCCCTGGGCCCCCTGTTGCTCCTGTGCACGGGGATGCATGCAGGGGGGAAAACATGTGCTCCCTGTGTGCGGACTTTAAAGTCCATGCCATGCATGAACTGTTTTTGGCGTTCCCATTGTGGTGCTCATTTTCGGGGGCACTGCTGTGGTACCACCAAAAAAGCCAGAGGAAACTCGTAATCTGGAGGTCAGTGCCTACACAGGTTTGACGGTGCGGGAGCAGGCCGCTGGCATGGCGGTCTGCTCCGCAATCGTCAAACTTGTTCTCAGGCCCATAGTATACAAAGAGAGGGGCTTTGGGTCAGCATTCTCAAGTTAGCTTCAGTGAGCTAATATTGAGTAGAGTGCTAAAACCATTATTGCACTGTTTTCCTAAAAACCTGCCTGCTAAGCTTTCCTGCAGGAAAGAGACCCACAGCTACATCCAGAGAGGTTTCTCTTCGCTACTGCACCAATGCGCTCAGACAGGATATAATGATATTATTTATGGCTCTTATCGCTGCCAGCATATCTGTCCAGTTTTAAATGAGTGGGTAAGGCATGCATCTTTATGTATGTTTTATTTTGATAGTGCACTCTCTAATTTTAATTGTGTGGTATAAGGAGCCGTGGCTCTTGTGACCAGTGCCCTCACAACAAACCGGTCTACATTTCTATCAATTATAAATTACAAGCCAGACCCAGTGCACTTGCCATGATTGTTTAAATTTAGATTGAGCAATCCATGCAGGTGAAAGTCTTTCCAAGGTCTCCCTGTGTCTCTTTTCATTCCTCTCTCCTGACCATTGAAGCTGTGTGCCTCGCGCCCATCCAACTCCCCATGGGACATTTATTAGATTTATTTTAATTGGGGCCCGCCATATGTAAGTGCTGCAATTCTGCTTGCTCATGTTTTTGTCCTTTGTGCCCACGTTTAAACATTTTTCCCCATTAATTTACTGTTCTAACGTGGCTGTCCGCCATATTAGAATGGTAAATGTAAGACTTCCACCTTCATCATGATGCATGCACCCATCTGGACACGCATGCAGGTGGCACAACACTGGCATGTGCATGTGTCACTGCCTGCATGCGCATCGGTGGACATCTTCTAATGGGTTTTCTTTCATAGAAAACCAATTCCAAGATTGCCAACCATGCATGTGCCTTGACATGTGCAGGCGTTGAGCATTAGTAAAGCCAATAGCTCCGTCTTTTAGATCTGAGACCTATTGTCGTTGTCTATTCTTGTTTTTTTGCTTGGTCATCAAGCACACAACTTTTGTGATTAATGTTGATATGAATTACCCAACTTGTCACACATTTTCCATATTTTGGCTGGCTAGCCCCATCCTCCCAATCCCTATGTGATGCATTCTTCATTATTTCCTAAATGCACCCATCTGCTCTTGTCAAAATATGCTTTTAAAACCCATCCCTTGCCACATTTTTAACATATGCATTTTCAGTCAAAATATAATCGGTATACGGCACATGAGGTTAGGGCCAATCCTTTATTTCTCATTTGTTTATATAAATGTATCTCTTGTCTTGCCAATATTATTTCATTTAAGAGAGAAACCCACATCTTTGATAGAGCTCAATTTCGAACCGATTGGTTGATGTTTTTGTTAAGCTGTACTGCAGTATTGAATGGTGTTTCTTTTGCTATCTGAAGGCACAGTTTGTACACACAGCAGTCGCCCCTAAGCGTTGATGGAAACTGCAGGCATGGCAGAAATGTCAATACAGAGGAAACAGGATTACCTCTTGGACTTAGCAAAAACATGTATAACAAGACAACAAAGAACTCAATACCACTCTGATGGGAATTTCAGAGTACTTCAGGGACAATGCAAGATTATTTGATGCAAACACACTGGACTGCATGTATTTCCTTTTATTAATTTGCTATTCACTTTTCAGTTGTGTTAAGTGCAAGCAAGGTTCGATGGAGTCTATAAGCTGATTTTTTTTTTTGTTGAAGCAACGAAAAGTGACTATTAGGTTATTATTTAACCTCTAATTGTCTGGAAGAATAACAAAGGGCAATCTACACCATTCACTAATGACAAACCAGTGACCACATTCTTTCCTCTAGAGAGACCCAGATGTCATAATGTAAGTGATAGTTTATTCAGTAGTCCAAATGGAAAGCTGCACCATTCTTGAATATGTTTTGGTTGTAATGCCCCTGAATCCATACAACACAAAACTGGCCAGGTGGTGCATTTCGACTACGGTCAAGCTGAATCAACTGGCAAGGAGGGAGAAACTGTGCTTTCCAGCTCACAGCATGCACACTCTGAGCAAAACATCCACTTTCATTTCTCCCCCGAATCTCAGCAAAGATTTGAGAGCCTTTCCAATACAAAAATCATAGTGGTAAATACCAACACAAAGTGAAGATCAAAATTCTACATACTCCCGGAACTTGTCAGTCATGTGCCGCACACATCATTGCTTGATCTTGGAAGACAAATGTGAAAAGTGACACTGGGCAAAATCAGAGATCAAGCCCTATTTGCAACACATTGATAACCATTTAGACTCAGTGTACAACACATTTAAAATCAAAACCTTCATTTTATTAGTATGATTTCATATATAAAATTTAAAAGTTCTGTCGCAGACATGAACAACTGCAGTGCAACATGCTATACAAAATTAGACTATGTCAAAATATACAAAGAACAAACATATATAAAACACCAATTAATACAATACCTATGAATAGACAACTATTTAATTAGTTGTTGCTGTGTTCTTTCCTTTATACTTGTAGACATATCCCTCCTTTCAAGTAATATTCAACTCTGGCATCTGGGATTCAAGTGCCCCCAATATATTTGTGGAGGTAATTTTATTATTCTGTATAGATAGAGACTATATCAGTTTGTCCTGTCTGCACACTCCATTTAACGGGACCATTTCTTCTTTGTAGAATACTTTTATCATTTAGTTCCTATACCAAGGTCCCTGTTATATTGACCGGGCTCCCAAAATTCATTGAGGGTAAGTTTTGTCATCAATTAAGTGTGGTTCACATTCACTTCACCATATGGGTTTTTAACTTCACTTTGGGTAAGCATGTGATAGTTGCCTTTTTTGTCTTTCTATTCCACGTCCTTATATTCATTCTCGGTGTTGTCACTTCGGGCCACTATCATTTTACTGAAACGGATAATCTGTTCTTTTCTTTTTTCTTTGACTTGCTATATTCAGACATGGATTTTTATATTCCCTCCATTTCTTGTTTTATTTCTTCTTTTTAATATTTTTTCTTTTTTCCCCAAACATGAAGTGTCATTTAGGTCCACGTGTCTAGCTTTGGCAGTACTTATATATATAACTACAGACTCAGTATACATTGTGCTTCATCCATATATTTCTTGTTTTTATTGTTTGTTTAGGAATCATTGTGGCTTTCCTTAAGAAGGCGTTGTGGACACCGAAACATGCGTAGAGGAAAATTAAGATATTTTACTATTAAGCCACTGTGTTCATATTTATGAGATCATTATATATGTTTTTTGTATGTTATGGTATAACATTTTTTGTCTATTTATAGCTATTGTATTAATTGTTGTTTTATATATGTTTGTTCTTTGTATATTTTGACATAGTCTAATTTTGTATAGTATGTTGCACTGTAGTTGTTCAGAGATTCATGTCTGCGACAGAATTTTTAAATTTTATATATGAAATCATACTAATAAAATGAATGTTTCAATTTAAAAGTGTTGTAAACTGAGTCTAAATGGTTATCAATGTGTTGCAAATAGGGCTTGATCTCTGATTTTGCTCAGTATTGCCTAGGATTGTTACTTTTCACATTTGTATTTTCCCTGTCCTAGGAACTTCTAGTAACTAAAGTGGGTCCTTTATTTTGACAATTGATCTTGGAAGACTCAATCATACTCAAACTCACACAAGGTTGTCAGGGCTCTGACATGTACCCTTCAATTGTCGCCTACTCTCTTTGATCAGTTTTACCGTACCACATTTTCTGTTGCTTGATGGCATACTCAAATACATCCATATTGCCAGTGGAACATTTTTGAATTCCTTTAAACCCTCCCCCCACCCTACCCCCAAGACAGTGTTTAAATAGCGAGAGTTTCCTTTGAAGAGTGCACTTATCACCCTTTAGTACTTCCACACATGCCATAAATACCGGGTGCCGGAGTACCCACTCCATTGGGAGTTGCCCACTGCTTGCAAAAAAAAAAATGGTGGGGTTCACAATACTTGCCATGATGGCAATATAAGAAAATAATCATAGCTAGTTGCACTAATGTTTAAAAGAAAGAATAATGTATATGGACTACCATTACTAGAGAACAATAATTGTCCAGAAAGTACAAAAACGTGCATTATGTCGGGCTTCCAGAAGCGCTTACATCATGAAAGTCAGTACAGAATGCCCTCGGCTACTTTTGCCGACATGCGATATGTTTGGATTCAATAATGATGCCAGATCAATACACACTGCAAAGCATTACTTCCAAAAAGCTGGCTGCAAGCACATTGTACTATATGGCACAGTTCAAGGGGTTCCACAGTGTGATGACACTTTACACTGCCTGACCACCACATCTGCCTGGGCGCTAAGTCATCAGGTAACATTGCAGCACAGTCAAATAAACTGCTGACATGCACCACACCAAACAATTAGATACATATCCAACTATTAATTGGTCTCAACTGCTCCTTGTGGTCACAAGAGAGTCTTTCAGCAACCCTCCAGTTAGTGTTTGTTTAGCCTGTGGTAGATCCTTCTTTTTACTTATAAGGCTAGATGCAAGGACCATCACAATGATAAACAGTGTGTCTGCAGAGCCTCAGTCCATTTCTGTACACCCATGCTCATCCACAATGTGTAGACACACAGGTAGGTGAAATCAGAAAAAGTATTTAATAAAGAGGAGTGGACCAGGAATGACGCTCAGGCTGATGCTAAAGTATAGGGAAGAGATATAAAAATATATATTATTTTTAATTTCCTCAATACTTTACTAATAATGAGTAACATATAGGGAAAATATAGAAAAAACTTCTCAAGTTGAAAATAAATATTACAATTATCTTCAAGTTAAATATTAATGCCAATTTATTTTATATATTTATTTTGAATGTAGAACAAAATAAAATGCTATAGTAGTATTAAATAAAATTTGAATTACAATTTAAAGCAGTCGAAATTTGATAAATTAAAATAATTTTCATGATGTTTAAATTAAAAAATAAATGCCCACCAAAATAATATGCATTAATAATTTTCAAGGGTGATCTTTAGAATTAATTTAAATTAGTGTAATATTTTTTTAATATAATGCATTGTTACTTTATTTTTTAATTTCAAAACCGGTTTTAAAAATCTTTTATAATTAAAAAATATTAACTATGGTCATATATTTCTGAATATTCATTTTATTTATTTATGTTTTTAACTGTTTTAAATATTTGGAATAATTTATCATTTTTCCCTGATATGGTTTTGTTTTAAGTCCCTAAAAGTGTTACTGTACTAGTGATTGGCCATGTGTAGTACTGGCCTTACTACTGTTTTTTTGTAGTTTAATTTGCATTCGCAGTTTGTGAATACCAAAAAGAAATACATTTACTCAGAAGGGTAAACTTATTCAAAGTGCAAGTTACCTTTGTGAATTAGGCCCTCAGTTTTCTTCTCAATTCATGGTGTACTGCATAAAGGTACAGTGTATTCTAGAAACTTTCACCATGTGTGTGCACTAATAGAGGTGAATGTTTTGTGTAACACTGTGTTAATATCAGTTCAGTGGTGGCTTACATTCACAGCACAATCAAATCTCGTAGACTACTAGTAGTTAACAATGCACTTTACAGACTTTCAGGACAAGCCTCTTTAGCAGGTATAGAATCCGATGGAATACTAAGGTTAATTGTGTAAATTTAGACTTGTCCTTTACAGTGGCAGTAGCTCACAATAAAAAGTGGTGAGGCAGCGCAGGGTGAAATAATAATTTTAAAAAGCACTTACTTGTCACTTCCAGGGTCCAGCTTCATGCACGAGTGGGTAGATGGTTTTTGCTCCAGGCACTCAATGGGCTCCAAGACTCCCTATGCAATCCAGATGCTGCTCTCATGCTATTACCCAGCATGAAAGAAGCGCCGGGATTGGTCTTAGCAGGTGATTTGACGCTCTATCAGGGACAGGTAGCATGTGCCTCTTGTCCACCCGGCTGTGCAAACCAGTTAGGCTGTAGAAATGTAAGTGTGCATGTTGGTTTGATCATCCTAAGACAGCTGGCTAAACCGAGATGCACACTCATCAGGACACACATGCATGTAGACGGCACAACACTGGTGTGTGCATGTGTCAATGTATGCAGCGCATCAGTGGACATCTTCAAAAGTTTTTTTTAATAGATTGCCAACCATGCATGTTCCTTGACACGTGCATGTGTTGAGCATTAGTAAAGCCAATAGCTCTTTCTTTTAGTTCTGAGACCTATTGTCTGGGTGGGTTGGTTTGACGCTCTCTCGGGCACAGTTAGCCTGTGCCTCTTGTCCACCCGGCTGTGCAACCCAGCTTGGTGGGAGAAATGTAAGCATGCATGTGGTTTGGTCATCCTAAGACAGCCGGCTAAACTGAGATGCACACTTACCATACCCAACTGTCCTCCTCCCTGCTGCTGTCTATAGAGGATAGCCCCGCCCTGCTCTAGACTTGGGCCACTCAACAGACTTGGCTCAATCACTGAAAAATAAAATGATAATGAATTGTTTTATTATCATTTTATTTTTCATCTGCTGTCTCTCAGCAGTGGGACATCACTCCTCCTCCATAACGGAGGAGTCGCCACTGGTCCTTAATTAACTAATGATTACTGTATAACCTGTTTTCTTTTCTACTGTAATGATGTTACGTCAAATATATCACCTCCAGCAAAAATGATTTTACTAGACTGTGAATGTGTACCAACATGAATGCTGTGGTTCAAGTAGCTCAAGAACTCTGTTTTCGCTCTGTCTTCCCTCTTTCTCCACTAATGTATATCTCTTACCACATGATAGATTATGATATTAGCCACAAGTAAGTGAAGAAGTTGTAGATCAATTTAGCTATTGCAGGACCATTAACAGCACCATACAGGTTAGTGCATTTCGTTCCCTACCTAGGAAAGAAATGTACAAATAATGTTGCTCTATTGAACCCACAATTCCTGGCCTTTTAGATTTCTTCTCAAAGCAAAAACAGATCAGTAAAAAAACGTTTATGGATCTCCAGTAAAAATGATCTTGCCTGGAATAAGGTGAGTCAAGGAGGGCATCCCATTTCCCTCTCATCTTTCCAGTCATATTTAATAACGCTGGCTTCAGCCCAAGCAGAGTGGAAGGAGGAAGTAAAGCATGTTAAGAATGGACATTGTCTGAAATGTTTAGGAAAAGAATGGTGAAAGTTTTTATCAGTGTAGGGCTATATTTCATATTGACATTCAGGGGAGATTCTGCCACATGCAAGCAAGGGCCAATGTAAACAACTTTTGATGAAGAACAGTTAGATCTGACCCTTATGGTTGGTGTCAGTACAAGAAAAACAGCAACGATTCCATGTAATATGAAATGTGCTCTTTTACAGATTTCAACAAAAATCAATAGATGAGGATTTTGAAAATTTCAAAACACAATTAAGCGGGCAAAGAGACACAAACAAAATCCCACATGTTTACTGTTATACAAAAAGTGCTCATTGCTTGTGAGTGTTCACACAGTGACAAATGACAAACAAATAATGTACTGTGTACACGAATAAAATGAGCAAAGGAACCGAAAAAGTAGATAATTGATGTTCCTTAATGTCCATTCAATTATCAGTCCATCAATTGATACAATTACATAGGTTTCATTTGCACCTTATGTAGACAGTTGTTCAACCCTGCCTTGTCATGGGACATCATCAGGATTGTTAAAGTTTATACAGAGCAGCAAGCCATGTACTAGCAAAAATGAAAAACACTTGTTGAGGGGATATCATGAAAATAAGCGCCTCCAAAACAATTTTCTTGAAAGGGGGGGTAAACTCATCTACTCATTGATTCTGTTACAGCAATCTGAATGCAAAAATGGACTGAAAAAAACTGACAATTGACTAAAAAAGGGATTAACCCATCACCAGGAAGTATGGGACCCTTAGGAATAATACCGTAGAAGGAAGGTTCTACCAGTAAGAACTCACATTTTTTGCTAGCATATGGCTTTTAGTAGGTATTGTAAAGGTCAGCTTCTGTTTCCAAATTACATACTGCTGTTAGCATTAGGCAAAAACTCTAAGATTTTGTATGGCCTCTAGTTGGTCAATCTAGTACATATTGTACAGTAATTATTTGAGCATGCAGTATTTCCTAAAGCTGTAACCTGTCCAGATTTCCTCTTTTATCAGCACTTTAGGTTCCCATATCCATCTAAAAACGAAAGGCATTTTGTCAGTGCCCTAATGTGTCTGTTTTTACCATGAAGAACTCCCCACCAACTCAGTTGAAAGTTGAATGTTCTCCAGGGAATCACAAAACAGTATTTAAATTGATCACCTGTCAAGAATGGTTTCAGGTTAATATTGGCCTCTGCCAGGCAGTGATCACTGGTGCCCAGCCTGTTAAGGGTGTGACACAGTTCTTGGCTAGAGAGCTTTCTGTGGCAGCGGATGGGCTCAGGGGCCAGCAATGACAGTGGCCCTGCCCGCAGCAACATAATCTGGCCCGGTTATCGGAGGAGGCAGCGGCTGCTATTTTGGTGTTTGGAAACTATTGGCGCTGCTGAGAGGCATGTGAGGCAGCGCAAGGTGCTGCCCATGCCTAGAATCCCCATTGAGGGAAGAGCCCCAGAAGAGCTAGCCTGCTCCTGCAGGATTGGAGAGAGTGCTATAACCCACATGGGCAGCCCCCTCCATGAAAGGTCTGAACAGTGAGGACGGCCTGGGCAGCAAGTGGGAGGCCTTCGGTAAGTGGGGTGATTAGAGAGTGGCAAAGACCATTGAGGGCCCCCTCTATCAGCTGCAGCACTGTGCATATTAGTGAGCACACACTGCCTCCTACAGGCCTCAAAAAGGAGGGAGAGATTCAGAAGGCCACGCTGCTGGGCCTGCCTGCTGGACTATTAAGCCCACCCCAACTGCAGGCAAGGGGCACCTCGGAGAGAGCCCCAACTAGTGTCTGTAGCAGAGGTGTGAACATTAAAGGCAGTAGAGTTGGTGGGAGGCCCTTGGGGGAATTACCCCCCCCATAGGCAGCGATGCTTGGTGCTCTGTCTCCAAACCCCTACCAACCCTACGGAGGAGCAAAACCACCTTAGACATTTCTCTCCTCATGGTAAGACTCAAAAGGGGCAAGTTGATTCAGCACCACAAAATGGATAAATATGTGGTCCCCACAGCGTCACTGCAAGAGACCGAGAATCCATTCTTAGACCCGGCACCAGACCCAGCTGCGACAATACCAGAGTCGATCATCAAAACAATCATGGCAGCCATCCAATGTATAAAAGGGACTCTGAAACCCAAGATAGACTCCTTTGTGGTGGAGATGTCCTTGCTGAGAGCAGATGTCAACAAAACAAATGAACGTCTGAGAGACATCGAAATAAAACTGACTAAAATCGAGGGCTCTGCTGACACCCTCAGTCAGCAGGTGGACTGCCTGCAAAAAGACAGTGCCCTGATGGAAGCAAAGTTGGAGACAAAGAGGAAAGGTCCCGACATAACTATATATGCTGAGAGGGCAGCGGATCCTAGTGTAGACCTCTTTGTGGAGCATTTTATCCTAAACACTGAAACCCCGGAAATTTTCAAAATGTTTCTCTGTGGACCAAGCTCATATTGCGTCTGTGCCTCTGCCCAAACTGGGGGCACCAACAAGAACAATAATTGCTTGCATATTCGATCATAGGGATCATGGCGCTCTACTCCAGGTGGCCCAGCAAAAACTAGACTTTTAATTCAAAAACAACACAGTCAATCTCAATCCAGACATCACACTCAAAGTCCAACAGCAGAGCTGAAACTTTACAGAAGTCAAAAAGACTCTTCGAGCCTGAGAATTGAAGTACATGATGAGTTTTTCGGCCAAATTGTGTGTGGTCATGGACGGCAGGACCTGGCACTTCACTACCCCTGAGGAGGCCTGGGAGTGGCTGGAGGGCTGGCGCCCAGCACCCCACAATAGAAAATGCAGTAGCTCCCCCAGCACCACAGAGAAAAACAAATACTACACAACTCACAGTCAAAATTATTCATTGTGTGGAGATGATGTGTGTAAGCACAGGGCACACACTGTGCTGAACTCTTAAAGCTGTGGAAACTGAACGCTTGCCTAGTTTTGCTGCTGGTTTGTAAATTAATTTATAATAAATAGCTAGCCCATTATGTGAAGCCAATGACTGTAACCCATGCCCTGAGTGGGGGCATCCAAGAACACACACTCTCCCCCTGTTAAGAGTTTTACTACCATGTTCAGTGGGGCTACAGGTGCTCTGCATGTTAGGAGAAGGTGGGCAGTACCGCATTTGTTATGGGGGTAAGTTTTCTGTTCATGTTGAAGAGAAGGTATGATTAATCTCACAGAAATCAGATGCAGGGCACTAGAGTTTGCAGACGAGGCAAGACAAGGCAATTACCTGATGTAGGAGACTTCAATGGCGCACTGCTTGAGTAGCCATTTAAAAATACAGTCCTGGAATGTGAATGGGCTGGGTGACAGACTGAATAGGGATATAGTAATGCAATACCTTAAGCTGCAGAACCCCACCATCATCTTGCTTCAAGAGACACATGGCCTAATTATGAACGTTTGTTTCGTATATATTCTGCCGAGACACCAGAAGATAACATTCCAAACATTGAGTGCCCTTTTGGTACAGCTGCCGGAGGGCATCTTGATTACGGGAGCCGATTACAATGCGGTTATGGGTGATGACATGGCCAGATGATCGAGTGCACAGTTGTCCAGGACTTATATAACTCCTGCGAGAGCTCTTGGTCTTGTTGACACGTGGCGACTCTGACACCAGGAGGAACTCCAATATACCCTCCTGTCAGGGGTTCATAACAGTTTCTTGCGGCTTCACCACATATTCACACAGCACTCTAACATAGCCAGAATCACTGAAGTTAAGCACTAGACCAGGGACATCTCAGACCACTCGCCTTTGTGGTTAGAGCTCTGGGGAAACTTGGGGGTACTTGGGTGGAACTTGGGACCGTGGCCCAACAGTGCATAGCACCTGAAAGATTGGAAACGTATGAAGACATTGGGGAAAATGACTGACACATGACGGAGATGACACTATGGGAAGCACATAAAACTGTAATTGGAGGCCAAGCGTGCTCCCTAATCATGGAGGGAAAAAAAGGTAGCAAGGGAGAAATTAGACTGACTGGAGTAGGAAATTATAGACCTGGTAAAAAGAGCCCCTGAAAGCAAAACTATGGATGCTGCATATACCCTTAGACTGAAAAAAAGGAGAATAGGGGCCTAGCTGAAGAGAGCGCAAGGGCGTCCTACATAATGTCCCGGAGGAGACTATACGATGTAGGAAATAAGGCTAGGAAATTATTGGCATGGCTGGAAAAGTGCAACTGGTCTACTGATAACTAATGGCAGGGGAGAGATGAAAATCAACACAGAGGATATAGTGGAGGAACATGCAGGGTATTACAAAGATCTCTACTCCGCCAAGGAGCAACACGAGGTACATGACATTAAAGTCTTCCTTGACAATGTTAGAGTTCCTAACCTGTCAGGCGAGCAACGGCAAATGCTAGATAGTGAATTCCAGCCCAGTGAGATAGACCAAGCCCTATGTTCACTCACCTCAGGGAAGACAATGGTGCTTTATTGTCTTCCCATTGAGCTTTACAAGGGATTAGGGCCCCATGTGTGATGATGTGGCTGGCAGCCTAATCTTCTGGTCAACTCCAAGGGGATCAGCAACAAGCCAGATAGTGGTAATCCACAAGGAAGGAAAAACACTGATGTATGTAGCTCCTATAGACAGATATCCCTCCTAAACATGCATATCAAGATTCTTGCCAAACTTCTGGCTCCCAGACTCCTACTGGTAATTACATCCCTTAGACACCCAGACTAATCTGGATTCATGCCAAATAGGGGTATGAGGCTTAACCTCCAATTACTTTTTGGGATGATTGCAGGGCGACAGATGGCAAGGTGTCTACAATGGTACTGGCAATTGACCCTCCATTGGCATTTGACATCCTTGAATAGAATTACATATTTAGGGAACTGGAGAGACTAGGGTTCAGCCCCAACTTTGGATGGACATGTCTCCTCCATCAGGGCCCTATGGCCCAAGTTGGAGAGAGTATCTCTTTAATTTGCCCTACACCAGGGAACCAGACATGGTTGCCCTATATTGCCACTGATCTTCGCCCTGGCCATTGTGCTGCTCCCTGCTTGGGTCAAGGATGATTCACCAGTACAGTGAATTACCTGAGGGGACCTGGGAGAATTGTATTTCTTTACAAACAGATGATATTCTGTTTTATGTTACTGATCCTCCCCGACTGTATCAAGATTTATGCAGATCCTCCAAATCTTCAGGAAATATTCAGGATATATAGTAAACTGGGGCAAGTCCCTCATGTATTTGATTATGGGCCCTAGACCCCACCTGCGAGAGCATATACCCATGCCAATGAACGAAAAAAGGTTTCATTACTGGGGATATACGTCACAAAAGACCCCCAGCTCTTTCATTGCAAAAACCTTCGCACCCAATGTTGGACCACTTTGCAGCTGATATACAGCATTTATGAACCTTGCTGCTCTCCCTGTTGGGAAGGGCGGTGATGTTCAACTTGATGACACTGCCTACAATGATTTATGCCCTCCAGAATACACCCTTTCAGGTCCCTGGTGAGTTCTTCCTCAAAACGGAGGCTTCGCTCAGACTCCTTCTGTGGGATAGTGGACCACAACACATAGTCCTCCAACAATTAATGCGTAGGATATATAATGATGGGATTGGTTGTCTTGATATCCCAAAATATTACTGGGTCACGTAAATATCTGCAATCAACGATTGGGCATTTGCTGCCTGGGACGAACCGGTGATTAGACAGTAGGGACTGGCTTTGGGAGTAGGAGGACTACTTGGGGCAGTATATAGGGCGTAGACTTTGTGATGACCACTGGTACACACAAAACAGTGACACACATCTGGAGGGAGGTTACCACCTATTTTGGGTGGAAGGGGAAACCAACTGAAATTACGTCCCTCTGGGTGAGTAAGATCCTAGCAGATGTAGGAAAACTCCAAGGGTTTTCAAAATGGGATCATATTGGGATATGTAAACTAAGTGATGTTTGGCAAGGGGGTGGGGCTATGCTCATATTCGCCACATTGCAGTGTCAGTATACACTGGAGCAATCAGATATGTCTACATGCATTCTGCTCCGCCATGCTTTAGCGGCATACATCACCAGACACACTGCTTTCGGGGACTCCTTCCTTAGGAAGACCGCATACTGTCAAAGTACCTGCGCAAGGGCGCAATCTCACTGTTATATAAAAAGCTGTTCAATAACGTCCCTGATGGGAGGATGAACAGTGGGAAGAGGTCATAGGAGCATTTGAGGGGATTTCCATTAAGACTGGGTTATAACTGTTTCAACTGCGTATGTTGCATCAATCCTACGACTCCCGCATAATGGGTTACAATGTACCTGACACGGCTAAATGCTGTATTTTGAATATTTGGGTATAAACCCCCACGTAGGTAGTGTAAACTGGCTGTCCCTAGGAGTGGGAGTGGCCAAACAGAAAACAGCAAGGATATGGGGAGTCGTTCAGACCCCGGAGGCGGATAAATGGAAAAACGACATAGACTGGTGGCAGAAGAAACAATCTACCGCACCAGAAAATGTAGTCCCTATGGCAAGAGTTTAGAGGCCTAATGTGAAGGGTCCTTGAACCTGGGCCCACTATTGGGATAGAAAATAGAAAAGGGCAGTACCCAATGTTCATTATCTAATGTCACCGACTGATTTGTCTTGCATAACACCTCCAGCAGCCACTGTATAATACCTTGAAACCTGGCGCTTGTTATGTTTTGTTTGTTTCCATTTTAAATATTAAAAAAAAGTAAAGACGGAGGAGAAAGACAAAAGGTTTGAGGGAAGGCCACCTCAAGGCTTACAGGGCTAACATGTACTTTATTGAAATCAGTCAAGGGCTGGCAGTCTTCCAGAGAGGTTTTTTTATCAGAACTTTACTTCGATGATCTATTGCTCAGTCATATATACACAGGATGGACTTTTAGAAAATCTCAATGATAATATAACTTCTACACCCACTTGTAACTTTAGTAATGATCTGTCAGTGTTGCAAGCCTTCTGCTCACGAACAGAACCATGCTCGGGACCATAGAACATCAGTATGTAGGGCGCTAAGGGCCAGATGTGTGACACATTTTACCATTTGCAAACGGCCCCTCGGGACGTTTGCATCTGGTAAAATGCACTTTCAAATGTACCAACCCTATTTCGGGAGTCAGTAACCTATTATGACTCGCAAAATAGGGTTTGCAAGTCGCTATTAGGAATGGGTGGACCCATTGCAACCCTTCCTAATAGGGATTCACACTGGTATGTAGGAATGTTTTATGTCGATGAATGCGGTTGCAAATTATTAACAGTATACCACTAATTTCAAATGGGTGGTAAGCCACTCGCAAATGGGAAGGGGGTCTCTAAGGGACCCCTTCCCCTTTGTGAATGGGGGCGCTAACATTTGTTTCAGAGCAGTCAGTGGTTACGCGGGCTACTGCCCACTCTGAAAAAAATGAAGAGACAACTTTTCATTTTTTCTTTTTTTTACAAACATCCTTTAATTTGCTTTTTAAATATTTTGGCCCTCATTATGATGTTGGGCACCGTTGCGAGAAAGGAATCACCTGGCCCTGAGTTGGCGGTTCAGCATTCCCAATTAGGATGAGACCTCACATAGTGCGCTCAGAAACTTCCAATGTTCAAAAGGAGCTTGTGCGGTGGGCTGAAAGCGCCCGCAGCACAAGCTCCCATTGAAAAATTAAAGTTGGTAAACATCCCTGCACCGTGTGCCAGGCACCATGAGGTGCCTGCCACACAATGAGGGGCTGGCCCAAATGTGGTCGGCCAGGGGGAAGGAGGCCCTTCTAGGGGCCCCCAACGTCAGCCAATCAATGTCAGAAACACCATCCTTAAGGGATTATGGTGCCTTTCTGACTGACCGACGGGCTCCTTGATTAAAAATATAATGTTAAATATATATTTTTAAATAAATATTTGTTAATATTTATGTTATGTATGTGTGGTCAACTTTTTGAAAGCAAGTTTATTTGTTATATTTGTTAAAGCATATATTCAAGATATTTTATTTTCATTAAATTAATGTTAGTATTTAATATACTTTATTTGTAATATGTTAATTTGTATATATTAAAAAATCAATATTTAATGAAACTATATTATTGTAAACACTATTTTTTCAATATTTTTGTACTTACCTTTTAAAGTGTAGGTAGTCGATATTTTTTTTGTTAATATTTTTGTCTCGATATTTTTGTCTGTCGATGTCTGACTAGTCGATATTTTGTCAGTGAACCATATCAGACACTTTGTACATCACGTTTTGCAGCTCACAAATTGCTAATTGCTGAAAATCGCAATTTGAGAGTCGCAAACCCTGCTGGTTGTACATCTGGCCCTAAGTCACCATACCACCTCAGTATCGATGAATCCGAGTCTGAATAGCTTTAGTGCCTCACTAGCCCTGCTAACATTTCCAGAGAGACAAGTGATTTGGCACCCCAGAACACAACACTCTCGACCCTCTCGGGGATTGCGGTAACAGGACATACCCTTTCACTCTTTGACTCATACTTGTCCACAAAAAGAAAAAAAAAAAGCGACACAAAGGAAGTTTACAATGTTTATTTAAACTGTTGTGCTCTAAGTTGCAATAATTTGTGCCACAATTAGAAAACAAATACATGTCAATAATATCATAAGCATGGTTAATAAACCATACACCCTAAAAAGCCCTGTAATGTTATCCAACAGATCTGCGTAACCCCTCCCATACTACCTAAGCAAAGGGGTTGTATATTATAGATTTCTGGGTTTAGTGGCAGACATCGTACCTTAGCATACATAGCTGAATGTTCTACATCTCAGCTGACGCAGCACACTAGTCTAAGGACCTTTGCTCTGTGAGTCTGGTTTTTCAGAACCCCTGTCATCAATCATATGACAAGAAATGTGTATTTCAAGACAGCAGCTGCATTCTTTTGTCTAGGTGCTAGTGTCTGACAGAGAGAATAACAAGGGGAAATGTGGTTTGACCTTGCCTAGGCTGTTCAGACTGAATCCTAGAAAAATGGGTTGCTAAAGGACTTATTAGCAGTTTGATGTCAGCGGGTGTCTGCGAAGGCAGGCAAATATCCAGTACCCATTCAAAGGGGCACCAGAGGCAGTGGAACACTGGTTGTAGGCAGGTAAACCAGGCAGGCCGGAATGTCAAGGACCAATCAAGATCTAGCTTTGAGGGGTTGCAACAGGAACATTCATTGCGGGGAAGCAGAAATAGGATGGGAATGCTGCAAATGAGGTATAAAAGCAATGGACTTCCTCAGAATACTCTGGAAAAAATGGAATGAATAAAAACCGGTATTATTCCAAAAACAGTTTAGAGGGAACTGACGAGGCCGGAGCCGACAACTTTAAAAATAAATTGCTGGACAGGCAGTGTTAGAGGCATTACAAATTGTATGCACTAATTCACTGAAATGCAGGGAGAGGTTTGTATTTAGCAATGACTGTATTGCACTCAAAGTTCTAGCCACCTGCAATTCAAAAGTCTAATCGACAGATGTGAGAGCCACCTCCGTTTGAAACAATAATGCTTTGAGTCTGTTTAGCTTCTTGATATCTGTCTTCAAAGTTGGAATGGAAGGCCAGAACGAGCTATCTACAATCGCATGCATAGGGGAAAACAAGACATTGTTGCAACAAGTGACGGCCTTGGAAACTGACAAAAGATTGGGAACACCAGCTCACATACTGCAACAATCTTGATCACTAAGCATTAGATAACTTCCATTTGAAAGGACCGTAATCAGTGAATGAATAGCGGGAACTGGTATTCCTTTTAAATAACAGGCCAAATTTGGTGCCAAAGCATTACATGCACCGTGGATTTAGACATATTTGCAAATGAGAGAATGTCCAACAGAAGAGTTGCATTTCTCTCCAGTAAGGAAAGCTTCCCTATTGGCATGTTCACAATGATAGGAGAAAGGAAGTGACTATAACTCATGAATGAAGTTGCCTCCGAGGGGTTCATATATACCAAAAGGAAAATGTTTCATGCAAGCTGTGAATTGAAATGTAGAAATAGGTAAAGAGATAGCACCGTGTATTAACCACTCAGGTCAAGGTGTTTCAGCTATAGTGAATGGAAGTTGTTCTAACTTCTCTAAATGCAGTATTGTGTGGGTTGTATATTTCATTGCCACCAGTTACTGTTTGTATGTATATTAAAAGTCAAAAAGTGAAGTGTCTAGCTAAACTGCATGATAGATCTAAGCTGACTTTGAACAGGATACAATGTTGACAGTTCACTTTGCATAGTATCAATAACAGACAACACAATGTTATTTACATTATACATACTAGAAGACAGCATATTCATACTATTGTCAATAACAGCAAGCACTTTATCCACATTATCTTGGTCAATTTGTCTTAAAAGTGTGGCAGCTTCCATTTTGGACAAGTTCCAAAGTTCATTATAGGTAGCTTAAATTAATCTTTTAGAACATGGAGAAAATCTGATAAATTCATGTCTTTATACAGGAGAGAAAGATGTTATTTCACTGCAGCCAGTGTAGAATGTTCTAACCATTGTTGACAAAACTTTCCCACTGAATAGGTGGTAACTATAACAGAATGTTGAGATTGAGAGTATCATGGATTGGATCTGCTGGATTTTCACCCAAATGTGGAATTGAGAAAAAAAGCACGACAACCATTAGTGTCTACCGGGCACAATAGCCACACATTAGAACTTGAAAGTGTAGAATTAAATGTATTATTCTGCATCATGTTATTGACTTGCTCTTCACTATAATTGTTTCAGATTTTGCCAATTATCAAAGTGGGCAATAAGGGAATGGTTGGGGCATTAATTTCTTACATTTTTGCCAATCCTAGACATGTAGACCTCCTGGATGGTGTCATTCAATATGAATCATTTGGGTGGGAATTAAGTAGGCTAATAATAAGGTTTCTGTTCCCTGAAAGTGCCAAGGTTTTTTCCCCCCAAACTGATTTCAAATCAATTGTATTTTTCCAGTAATATTAGCCCTTAAGGGCTGACTGGTTGCCAAATGAACCTGTACATGTGAGCTTGGTCTGTGTAAGCATATTTTTTTGGGTAGGATAGAGACTGATTTGAAATATTATGATGTGGAGTCTAAAGTGTCATATCCTGTGAAATACTTGAATTTGCCCTTATGCATTTTAAAATTTCCTTCTGGGGAAGTCGGACAATGATCCCATTGTGTATAGTTAAAAGATGGACATTGACTACTGGCTGTGTTGCACGTGATCTCCATAATGGTGATAACAGAACATAGCTGCCTTGTTAGCAGAATTAAAGTATAGGTCTTGTGATTCAAAAACAGTATTTCCAAACATATGAATGAAACCCAGGTACTATTACATCTCCCATATAAACTTTGAACACATATGGTATCTGCAGGATCTCCATAGGGCCAAATATATAGAAAGGAACTTTAGCCCAAACAATCCCATCAGTCACTGGAACAGCAGAAATGTTGATGAGGGACAAGTCTCTTTTCAGTATATATGAAGAAAAAAGAGGGGCTAAAACTGCATCGACCAGTTTGTAGCAGAGCATTCTTGGAGGTATTGACCATTAAGCAACAGGAAATAGAAAATCACAAATCCAATCCATAAGAACAAGAAAACCAAGGAGAGTTTGATCCAGATATATGTCCAAGGCAGGACTATACAAGTGTGTTTCAACCATGACATAAGAACACAAATCTGTGCTAGAGGCGAATTCAAAACAGAAGAAGTTTCTGAAGACAAATCGTCTTGATCCATGTAATACCCGGCGGTACTTAGTTGAAATACCAGAGGTCCAGGTTCAATAACAAGACTCAAAAAGTCCAAAAGAAGTGGACCCATCAACGGTGGATCAGTATAAATGACTTCAGCTGCAGAAGATTCAGTAGTAGAGACTCCGCTAATTTCAGTCATGTTGTCGGTTGAAGATTCAGCCTCCCCCCTCAGCCGGAGAGTATCAGCATTGGTGGTGCTCACGGGCTGCAAAGGAATGTCTTGTGGAATAGCACGGATATCATGTGGCTTACTGTTTAGAATCAGATACGTGGTGTAGTTCGACATGTTCGATGGAGACAAATCATTGTCTTTAGAACCAGGAAGCGGTGGCAAGATTACAGTTCTTGTACCTTGGATGCCAAGGACCTGCACCGGAGCACGGTATGATGTGCTGAATTCCTTTTTGTTCGCCACCATTTCTCAAACGAGATCTTCTATTTTTGGAATCCAGCTTTAACCTTAAAGCTTTGCGTCTACACTTGGAGAGAGACGAGGGCAAGTGTTTTCTTGATTAAGCGTCACAGAACTTTTGTAGGTCCTGTAAGACAGCGCAATAGTTATCTATGTCGAAGGTTGCAGCAGCCACCACAGGACCATCAAGATCTGGAACATACATTTTGATGCCAAATGTTTGATGTATGGAGTTCAGCCACCCAGAGATCTTTTAGGGAGGTTATTAAGAGCTTTTGGGAACCCATAGAGGTGGTTGAACTAACTACGCCCAATACCTAATACTCTGGCTGTTAAGGACAGCTTTAAGTCACAGTTCATGCTTTCTACAACGGATTTGCCCTCTGGCATATATGGAGAAGAATAATGCACCTGTACACCCAGGGACGTCATCGAATCTCAGTACGCTTTAGAAGCGAAATCCGGACCATGGCCCGAGTGCAATGCGCAGCATGCATAAGTACCGATAAAGACTTGAAAGTCTTTAATAACAGTTTGAGCATCCTCAGAGGTCTGTGGCCAAACCTAGAGAAATCTAGAGCAAGAATCAACTGCAACCAAAATAAATTTGACTGCAGTATCCAAAATCAGTGGACCACAGTGATCCAAATAGATGTACCCAAAAGGCTTATTTGAAATTAAGAGGTGCCTTTGTTGTGGATGAGCCACAGTGGAGCCTTTATCTCTGTTGACAAATATCGCAACACAGCACATATTTTTTGTCCTGCTGATATAATCCTTGCCACCAATAATGTTTCTGTTGCAGCTAAATTGTGGCTGCCACTCACGCATGGAGAGAAGCAATACCTTCATGTGCTGCTATAGTCAAAGCGAGTCTGCAGTCTTGCTTGGGAATCAAGTGATCACCAACCTCATGAATTGTTACAAAAGGAACATTCTGGTCATTTAAATGATACGAGCATTTAGATGTAAAACCCTTTTGTAAGAGGGTGTTGTTTTTTATTGCATTCACGGCAGCCACAATATCGTTATCTATGTGAGATTTAGAGCATTTAACTGCTGCTACTGTAGCTGTGGTCACTGCAGATTTGGCTGCTTCATCAGCCAGAGAATTGTCTACAGAGTGTGCTCCCACATGCTGATGACTCAATGTATGTATTAAATGAGTGCCCACTTTAACCCAAAGCAGATTATGCAACCCTTTGAATCTTTGAATCCATTTTGTTGCCAATAATGTAGATTATCATTAAAGGATGGCATACATTAATACGAATCACACACAATAAGAGTGAAGAATTTGGGATCCATATTTTCAAGTGCAAGAAGCAAAGTCTCCAGTTCGGCCAACTGTGCAGTGCAGTCTCCTAAAGACTGCGTGCCAGTTGTTTGAGGTTGGAAAACGCTGTCCAACATGCCACCAATAATGATGGCGCATGCCACAGAGTATAGTTGCTTAGAACTTATAGCATGTTCAGCTGAACCGTCAGTGTAAATAACATATTTTTTCTGATCAAGAGGCAGAACAGTAGGGGGTAAAGGGTAAACATGCTCGTACTGTAGAAATTCTTCTGTCTTTTTAAGAAGGGTCAAAGACAAAGTCCACATCAACAGCTGTCAAGGATGTAACCCATTGTATGCACCCGGGATGGAGAGTTTTAGCGTTATGGATGCTAACTTTGGTGACAAGAACTAAGGCTGGCATGGGAGTAACAGCAATAATTAATTTCCCTTGAGCAAGTGGCCTTTTTTAAGGATAGCCATCAGCACTGCAGTCAGTGTTTTTTCTGTTGGTGTAAAACACATCTGCACTCCGGAATATAAATGTGATTTACATGCCATAGGAACAGTTTCACCTTCATTAAAGGTGATGTATGTACATCTAGTTACCAGTTGCACCTGGTAAAGCACGGATTACCAGATTTGTGGTATTGACACATGTATGCAAGTGGTGTGTTTCAAGTAAGTCAGATTATAAAGATCTGATTGTATCTGTGTGTTCTGATGTTCAGCATGCAGTGGAAAAATCAGGGCGTATTAATTCATAAAGTGGTTTAATGCGTTGCGGATATTCTGATATGTATGTTCTGTCAAAATTCAGAAATCCTACCCTCAACAAATAAGGGGCAAGAATCTTTCCCTCATGGGGAAGTTCATGTCTTAGAAAAAGGACACATTGAAAACTATATTAAGTTTTTTTAAGGTGAACTTGAAGCCAAGCTCAGCAAATCCCAATATTATGCAATCTACTCTGGCTAAGTGGGGATTTAATTCATCATCCATTAAGGATTGTAGGACAGTGTGTCAGAGTCAATATTATGAAGAATTGATACAATGCATGCTTTTAAAACTTCTAGGCTATTCTTATTGCCCATAGGAAGTCATGTGTAACTCATTTAAAATCCAAGGGTGCTAAAAACGGTCCAGTGTGTCTATCAGAAGCCAAATAGTGACTGAAAATCATTCGAAATATCAAATGTGGTTTTGTATTTCTTGCTTACTACAGTGTTAATGAGTGCCGTATTGTGTGTGTTTTGTACTGCAATGTGCCTGTATGACTTTTTAAATGTCTTTAGTCTAAGACGATGCGATAGGAATGATGCAGTTTCAAAACAGGAAAAAGGGGATTATTTATCTTAGAGTCACAGGTTGTAACTACTCCCTGGTACTCCAATTGGTAGAGAATGGCTTTAACAGGTGCTTTAGCATCCCGTTTAATGGGGCACTTTTAAGGAGAATCCTTACCCCAGCCAGCAACATTGCAGTAAAGTGCAGGGGAGAATGCAAGTGCCCATTTGGCTGTTTGACTTTGTCAGGGACAAGGGCAGAAAAGTATGGAAAGATCACAACCTCTTCTTGAGGGATGTGAGTACATAGGGTGGGGGACAATCGACCTCTGCCAAAAGGATGTCGTAAGACAAAGTAACATTTTCCCAGAAAATTGCTTTAATGGTGCATTTAACGTCACCTTCAATTTGAATATTTAAGTGATATAATCTGTCTGGACGGGATATGCGTGTTTCTGCGGTTTCAACTGTAACAAAGGCATCAGTTGCTTTCACTTCCAGAAACTCAAGAAGATTCCGGTGTAGTATGGTGACTTCTACACAGCTCCTCTTCAGGAGGAGGGTTCTAACTGTTGGTGGCATATTTAGCAATCAAAGCTGCAGCTTTCTTTTTCTGAAACGGGCTTTTATATTGAGGAGTTTTATCCTCCTTCTTATCTTCCAGTTAGACCAACATTGAGTCTCGCTTTTCAGTTTCATTTACTTTTCCTGTCTGCATTCAGATCATTCTCCTCTGTCGCACCGTTGATCAGACAATTCCTGAAAGGAACACGGAGAACATACATCTGGAAACTAGTACCTGTTTTGAGTCTTGATTTTAGTGCGATCATAAAAATCCTACCGCCTCTCAGAGGGCTCCGGGCGTGGAAAACCACTGCGAGGTTTACCTCTCTGTTGTTGTTTAGATTCATCCCATGTTGTTTTAGCAAACTCAAGGGCTGGTCTGGCATCCTTGACATGGTTCGGCTTGCCAAGTGGTGTTGCTGAAGGTTTGGTTTTCAAATTATTGCTCCCAAAGATGTATATACATTGGCAATAATTATAGGCAACTCACGTTTGTGGTAAGTCACCGCTGTAAGTCGCTGGCGTACATCCAGTGATGCTGCTTCACCTTTAACATTAGAAAGACCATGGGAAAATTACCCAATAATTTCATCCTCAAATCTAGGGCAGGACCTGCCCCATGTTCATTCTGTATCTGTTTGAGGACGTATGGTAAAATGACCATTGAGGGTGTGCCATGACAGTAAAGACTGTAACAAACATTGTCTTCCAGGTGTTACAGTTTCCAAGATCGGGAACCAGCACATAATTAAAGTTCGGTGCTTGTCTTGTGGCCCCATAGGTAGAAACACAGCATTGAGTTGACCATTTTTTTGGGGCAATCCAAAATGGAATTTCCTCAGGGTTCATGGGTCATTAGGCCATAACTTATGAACAATTACACTACTGATAACAGGCGCTGCAGGCAACCGAGCTTGTGCTTGCAGGCCAAGTCTAGCTGGACCAGCTAATAATGTATAAAAAATAAATTGAGTTAGGTGTCTGTAAAAGACACAAATAACATTGTACAAACCACGGGTTTCCATGACATTTAAATTGCCTAAATCAGGGTATGGTGTATATCCAGCTAATGTTGGCCAAGTAGCTCCCTCATTACTGAGAGGGCTCATTCAAATTAGCCCAGGCACAAGAGGAAGGGCGCCATTTAACCAAGTCTGGTGTTCCCAGACAGTAAGAGGAATTTCAATAAGTGCTATGGTCTGTATGCAGCAGGTGCCTGTGGGATAGTGTTTTCCATGAAATATGATTGTGATAGCATCCATAGCTGGAAATGTTAACCCCCAAAGAAAAAGCTTCAAAGCGATATGCAGGGTCTGCTTCTACTACAAAAATTACAGGAGCACTCGCATTAGGGACTCCATACTTCGTTAAATGTGCATACACTGCCGATCGTCAGTTGGCTGCAATATTTACAAGTTTCGCCGTGAAAAATCAGAAACAGATTCAAAGTGTAACACAAACTAGGTTGAGACTTTTTAATATTCAAGCTTGAAAAGCCAACAGAATCAGGTTATCCCTAAACACTGTGGAGGATTAATTCCCAACACCATGGATGACTCTGGTAAAAGGTGCGAGGATATTGCAGACAAGCACAAGCACTACTCAGGATTCCCACAAAAGAGTACTTCACGAAATGTTGGCAACAACAAGTTGCAGGAATCCTGCTCAAGAACAGAACTATGCTTGGGACCATAGAACATTAGCATGTAGGGACAGAGTCACCATATCACCTAAGTATCTATGATCCTGATTCCAACAAATTATAGTGCCTCACTTGCCCTCCTGACCAAGGAGACAAGAGATTTGGCACCTCAGAACACAACAATCTAGACCCTTTAAGGGATTGCGGTTTACAGGATACACACCTTCGCGCTTTCACTCGTACTTGTCTATAATAAGATTAAACAAGCATTGGCATAGCCAATAAGTCTCGCCTTTGGGATCTTATACATTTTTAGCCATGCAACAAGCACATCACATAGTTCGCTCTTTTGACCTGCACTTTGAGGATATAGTGGGTGCAAGATCACAAAAAGTGTGAAAGCGTAGTGTGAGTCACAAGGTCACAAGACATACTAAGCATGAGCTCATTGTGTGAGATAACCTAAGAGTGAGGGAGGGGATGCAGTGCGTGCAACGTAGTAGCGTGTAAGAGAGGGCATGATGCTCCTGTCGTATCTCAGGTAATTGACAATTGCATGGCCCACAGATTGCCATTAGTAAAGGAAGTCTGAGATCATAATGGGTTTGACAGAGCATAGCGAGGGGTGTGAGGGGGAGGGCTGCGGCTGGCAAGCAGGGCACATGCAGATCAACACACATCACCAGAAGCTCCCAACCGGAGGCACTGGTCTTTAGTCAGCATCGGGCCCTTTCTGTTTTTGGGGGGGTTAGGGGAATGTCTGGTTGCCTCTTTGGGGGAGAGCGTGAAAGCGTGTGTGTAGCAGCAAAAGGTAGGTGCGTGTTAAAGCAGTGAGTGAGACATAATCGAGGGTGCGTTGGGGGAAACGCAAATTATTGGGTACAACATACAAGCGAGGATTCATAGAGTACATGGAGCAGAGCAGAGTCTGTCAGCTCAGAGGGGCAGGGTTTATACCTGCCTGTCCCTGCGTGCGTCGCCTGTTAAAGTGTGTGGGAGAACATGCAGCGGCCGTAAAAGTGAACGTGACCACCATCTGTTTGCAAATTAACGCGACCGCAAGACAGGCAAATGTAAACAAGCGCAGGTGAAATAATTGGAAACAGATGGCGCCGCTGCTCGCTCCCGCAAGGTGGATGCCGTACATGCAGAAGTACTCATTGGAAACAGTGCAGTACATGCACGAGTTTGTGAAAAAGTACAGACCAATTTCAAGAGGTCATCTCCTAAGCTGCGCTTGCGCGCTGCACTAGGCTCAACCTAAAAAGGGACGCAAAGGAAGTTTACGTTTAATTAAACTACTGTGCTTTAAGATGTAATAATTGTGCCTCAATTAGAAAACAAATACATGTCAATAATATCGTCAGCATGGATAATAAACCATTTACCATGAATGGCCCTTTCATGTTATCTGGCAGATCTGCCTAACCCCTCCAGTATTACTGAAGCTAAGTGGTCATACATTACAGATCTCTGGGTTGAGTGGTAGACTCCGCACCTTAGCATACATTGTTGGATGTTCTACATGTCTGCTGATGCAGCACTCTCATCTCAGGACCTTCGCTCTGTGAGTCAGTTTTTTCAGAACCCCTTTCGTTAGTTATATGACAAGATATGTTTATTTCAAAAACAGCAGCTGCATTGCTTTATTATGTCTAGGTGTTAGTGTCTGACCAGAGAGAATAACAAGGGAAAATGTTTTTTGACCTTGCCTAGGCTGTTCAGACTAAATCCCAGAAAAAGGAAAAAATATGTAAAAACAATTGCGGGTTCTGTGTGAAAATGCAATGTGGCACAAAGGCAAGCGTGATATTTAGTAACGTGTGCAAAACCAAAGCGGCCTACAACATGCATGATTATGCTAACATAGGGAAAACTGACCATGTGAGAAACACACAACATCAGTTCTTCAAAAAGCAATCGCAATTGCAGAGAATTTAGTTCCAAATGCCATCCTGCTAATTGTAGTAGATTTTATTGATCAGAAATGCGCCCCTTGACATGATTCTAACATGAAAGATTATTGGAAATATCGATACTTATATAACTTTACAATTTCAAGTTTGGACCCCTCATAAAACCATTGATTTCTAGATTTCACACCTGAAGCCTCCATGATAATAATTGTATTCTTTCCTTAATTCACCCTTAAAGTTATGTGTTTCGGAGTAAACTGTTAGAGCATCCAGCTTTTGTTTGCAGGCCAACTGGCGTGAGTGATATGGATTAGATCATCAGCATACATTAATACAGAAATTGTCTTAGAACCCAGCTTAGGAGGGTGCCCATTAACCTTATTAATCAGCTCTGAAAGTCAGCCAAATATAAAGAAAATAACAGATGCGATAAAATATATGCCCGTTTAAACCATTTAAAACTGCAATGTCCGAAGAATATTTTAATCCAGAACCGAGTAAGACTCTTAGCAAGTTATCAGAATATAAACTAATCAGTGGGCTGGGTAACAAACTGGGAATGCCAAAATGTAATAATTTTTGCCATAATAAAGGATGACCCACTTTGTCAAAGGCATTGCTAAAATCAGCAAATGCCACAGAAAGCTTAGACTTTCTCACTTTTACATAATATCCTGCAGTCATTACTAGGGCTAAAACAATGTGTACTGTAGAACAGCCTTCACTAACATCACATTGCTCCAGCTGGGAGAGATGATTTCAGATTACAAAGTCAGTGAATCTGTGCAGGAGACATTTGGCAAAACTTTTACCTATTACATCGATAAGGGCAATCGGCCTGTAACTTTTAGGGTCATTCTTTTATTGCTCTCTTTCCACTAGTTTAGAATATCGCAAGACTTTAAGTCGTGGTCAAAACAGTGTTTCAAAAATAATGCTCAAGATTTAAAACAAGATTTGAATATGCCCATGTTAATTTTATTCGCACTAGCTGCTCGAGAATTTTTCAGCTCTTTGATTACATTATACATTTCTGGTACTGACAAGTCTTCCAAATTTACAGAAAAAGGTGAATTAAATCCCAACGAAAGATACTGTTTGCCAGTGTCTGTGTACAGCTGTTACATATGCAGCTGCCAGTGGTTTTCGTTTAATGGAAAAGTTTTTTTCGTGTGAACTTTACCCAAATATTTTATGGTAATAAACCAAAATTTACTTTTATTTTTCACAGCTAGAGCTCTTCACATTGACCACCATGATTTTGCAATGTTGGACTGTTTTTTTGCTTTTTAGTTAATTTAGTTAGAACTGTTCCTTTTTGTGAGTTAGAAAAAGAATAAGAAAAAGGTTGTATCGAATTAGTCAGTACTTTACAGATACCTAGTACTGGGTTCTCATATGAAGGAATTTATATATTGACCTAGAAAAAGTCGAGAATAATTGAATTTACATCTTTAATGTATTATTCATAACATGATCTTTTACATAAATTCTATTTAAACGAGATCTTATGATTCCATTGCAGCCAAAAACGTATACTCAATACTCAATTAGAATCAAGGTAACGCATGAAGGTATAATCTAGTAGAGATTTAAGCCTTCTAAAATTATTAGCCAGATGATTGTTGACCCTGCCATTAATTAAAGCCAGGATTAATATCAATGCCCATTCATGTAGGAGAGGAGCTTGCTTATCACCTGTAGTTAAAAGTATAGGATCTGGAAGGTCCCATAAAAAGTAAAGCTCAGAGAAACTACACTTCCGATAAAGGGATGCAGATATTTTAGCTACAATTAGCATGATGGCATTCAGAAATAAATTCTCTGCATTTAGGATTGCTTTCTGAAGAACTGACAGATCATTACTAAAGTTTCAAGTGGGTGAAAAATAGACATTACAAATGACATATTCCAAAAGTGTATCCTGTGTACCTATGACTGAGCAATAGATCATCAAAGCAAACTTTCAAGAATAAAACACTCTCGCAGACTGCCACCCCATGACTGATTTCAATAAAGTACATGTTTGACCTGTCAGCATTGAGGTGGTCTTCCCCAAACATTTTGCCTTTCTCCTCCATCTTTTCATTTTTTTTTAAAATAATGTTATTGTTTTTAGAAAAAATTGAAGCATAACGAAGTATAACAAGTGTCAGGTTTCAAGACATCATACAGTGGCTGCTAGAGGTATTTGCACCTAAGGCAATCAGTCAGAGACGTTAGGTAACAAACTTTGTGTATTGCCCTTTTATACGTTCCATCCCAATATTTGGACTCAAGTTCAAAGACCCTTCGTATTAATCCTCTAAACTCCCACCATGTGAACCAAATGTTGTCCCATTTTTTTGGAAGCCTCTGCTGTGATAGAACATTTCTTCTTCCAGCATGCACTAGTCCATGTCGTTTTCCAACCATCTACCTCGGGGTTCTGACACTCTCTCCATTTGCTGGCTGTGTTCTGTTTGGCCACTCCAAGCCCTAGGGACAACCACAGTTTACTATACCTAAGTGGGGGCTCATCTACCCAAATATTCAACATGCAGTATTTTGCCATTTCGGGTACTGTGTAGCCCATAATGTCTCTCATGTTCTCCTTGAGTGCCATCCAGTATGGCATAGTCTCGTTCAGTTCAACAGCACATGGAAGGTACCTACCTCCCCGCACCCTCAAACACAGATCTCCATTGGGCCATCCTCAAAGTCCCCCACCTCAGATTCTCATTTAGCCCTAATCTGCTGTAGGTATCAGGGGAATTACTGACCAGCTTTTTATTTATTAGTGAGATTGCCGCCTTGCGCAGTGGTTTTGATAGTATGTAGTCTTCCAATGGTGAGGTGTCCTCAAATACATTGTGTCCGGTGATGTGAACCCCTAGTCCATGTAAAAGCTGAATATATTTATACACCTCCAATTGCCCCAGTTTACTGACACTGCATTTCAGTGAATGGGAGCATAGCCCCCCTCCTTGCCCAATGGCATCATTTCAGTTGGTTCCCCTTCCACCCCAAATAGGCGGCAGCCTCCTCCAAATGTGTTTCGCTGCATTGTGTGTGCCATTAGTCATTGCAAAGTCCTATCCCTATAAAGTGCCCTCAAGTAGTCCTCCTGTCCCTAAACCAGTCTCTCCAGTCTAATCGCTGATTCACCCAAGGTAGCAAATGCCTTATCATTGATTACAGCTAGTTGTGTGGCCCAGTAATATTTTCATACATCAAGGAAGACCAATCTCACCATTATATATCCCTGCCCCCCATCAGACTCTATTTGGTGCCTTCAATTTTGTTTTTATTGCCTCATTGACTCCATTAGTATGATTAGCTGCTTTTCAACCTCCGGGCCTTTGGCCTATCTGTATTTCTGGATATGACATGATTACTGTAATGTTTCAAAGTATTCTTAGTACTTCATTGCTTACAATATATATGTTAACCACATTTGGTATCCTCAGGCCTATAATTCTACTTACATTTGGATATGTTGTGTGGTGCTGATATGCTGAAATGGGCCCTAGATACATTTGTGGCCATGATGAGACATTAGGGGTAGGTTGTTGTCTCTGCGCCCTTTTGAGATTCCGACATGTTATTCTTCATTTTCATGTATATTTACTCACTATTACTAATCTTGATTCAACTTACTAATCTTCAGCACTCCCCAGTTTCATTTGTGGGCCAGTCTTGTGTTGCCTGTTACCATGGGTGTTTGTTTTCATGATGTCTGTGGTTGGACATTGAGATGGCTATATGTTAGATGACCCGTGCCCTTTCTCAGACTGTTGCAAGTGTATTTGATTCACTGCTGCACCATGCGATTTCTCCTATTTAAAGGGGGTTATTTGTAGTTTTTAATACTTGCTATGACCCCTCATTCAGTGGATCTTTGTGTTCCATTGCCTATGTATTGATAAGCTACCCTGTTATGCTCGCATCATAGTCGTCCAACTAGATAGTTTATTTTGCACTGTAGGTGTCGGTGGGGAGGGCTACCACTCCCCCTTGCAAGCGTGCCCTACTGCCTTGTCCATACTTTTTCAACTCTTGGAGGTGCCTCTCCCACTATTTTGGGAGTTTTCATTTTTTTTATTCAATCTCCTCTTTTTCTCCTCTATTCTTTTGATATTTCTCGTTTCCATGTTCCTCCCTACTAAATATTCCAACCTTTGGTTGTTAGACCACGATTTCTCCTTACACCAAGCAGTTCACAAAGGCACTATATGTCTGACCTATGTCAACACTGAAAGTACTCTCTCTAAACATGAAAAGGCTTAACCACCCAGTGAAGTAAAGGAAGGTTTCTGTATATTGCCACTTTTTTAAGGGGGACATAGTGTTTCATCAGAAAATGAAGATCTGACATAGAGAGGTGCTTTCTATGCACAATGGCTGGGTGCATGACCTTTCATACTCTCCCGGCATTGTCTAAGAAAAATGGGGTTGGTACACTAATATCCAGGAATTCTGGTTTCTCAATCATTACCTTGGAGCAGGATGACAGTGGTAGATGGCTAATTACCCAAATTCAAGCTAGTAACTCAGGAGAGTTTGCAATAAACATATACGATCTGAATATCGACAACCCCATCATCTGGTCCAATTTAGCAACAAAAATGGCACTGCTTCCCATGTAGGAGCATATCATTTTGGGAGGGGACTTTAATTTACCAATGGATACTATTTTAGGTAGGAACTTGTCCTCCAAGTATAGAACGCCTAAATCCCATAAAGCAATGTGTTCCTTCTCCTCTGCTCATGCTCTGGCAGATGTATGGAGGCTACATAATCCCACTGGTAATGACTTTACCTCATCCCTCAATAGTTTTTCTAGAATTGACTACATATTAGTCGACAATGCACTGTTACAAGACACCTTCTCTTCTCCCATTGAACCCATCGCCATTGCTGATCACACAGCCATCTCTATGTTTGTTAGGATACTGCCCCCTGAAACTAAAACTCGCTTGTTGTGAATGAACTCGGAAATTCTAGAGAACTAAGCAGATGTTCAAGAACTAAGCCAAGAGTTAACATAGTTCCTAGAAGACAACACTTTCTAGTCTCCTCTCCAGTTAATCTTTGGAACAACTTGAAATGTGTTTTTCAGGGACAGTTGAAAAGTCTGATGTCTAAGAAAAACAAAGAAATTAGAAACTGACAGCATATATCAAAACCCAAGAAAGTCTATTCAGAAGTCAAAAGACCCTTCTGTCCTGACACAATTAAAGAAACTGAAAGAGGACTATAATAACATTTTGAGTAAACGTGTATTGTGGGCCCAGGCACAGAAAGGGAAAAAACTATTCTGCTTAAATAAAGCTAAGAAAAGACTAGCTGCCTATTTAAAATTCAAGAGGAACTCCGCATTGAATTCCAATATTAAAGACCCCCAAGGCTCCCTCAAAACAAAACCAAGTGATATGCTCAAAATCTTCCAGAGATGCTAAATCAACCTTTACTCCCCCTCAGTTTCCCCTCCCCACAAAAAGAGACTCCACACAGGATTATACAAAAATATCTAGAATATTATACATAACTGAAGACCGAAATTACATGAATCAATAATTACTTTGATGACTAGGCAATTGTCAAACATCACAATCAGTGCAATAAGAGAACAACTTATTTGTTGCCCAGGTCATGAAAACAGAATTATTGTACAAACTATGCAGTCACATTATATAGTACTTCTTATCCTGAACAGTGCAAGGTATAAAACGAAATACACAAAACATTTAGGGCATGTAATGCAGCATGTAATGAATAAAACACATAAATCACCAAATATTATCATAAACACATCGGGTACAGGGCACCTGCACCCCTACTTATGGTTATAGGGTCATTTAGGCACCAAACGTAGGGCATAGCAGCACCTGTGAGCCTATTACGGAGAATACTGTAATTACTGTTTTCCTAAATGTGGCCAATTCCTAGAAGGGTGCCTGTGGTGCTTGCGAGCCTCCGTTGAGGTGTCACCCTGTAATGCAGAAATCTACCAAAGAACCGATGCCCCAAGGTATGTCACACAGAGTGAAAGGGGGGAAGTCACAAACTTAGGAGACCCACAAGAGGCCTCGCTGGGTGCCGCACTCACAAAATGCGCAAATACAGGTGCCCGCGAGCCGGTGGTGTAGCTGCCCAAAACACAGTTCCTTTTGGCCTCAGTTAAGGGGAGGCAATGTGTGGTGGGGCCATCTCTGCCATCTATTACGTGCCTTTGAACCACCGTCATGCTGAGTCTTGTCCCGTTTGTGTCTCTCCTGCTGGGATTCCAGAGTTCATTAGCCGCAGTCGGATCACGTGAATAAAACAGCAATTATGCTGGTCCACATCTTCCATGTTACCTAGGTAATGGGCCTCTAAAGGGAAGGAGGCCATGGTTGAGAGGCACTGCGGCGCACATATGAAGTCTCTGGACACCAGCATTCCCAAGCCCGTAAAGGAATGAGCGTTTACCACTCGCTAGAGTGATTTTTGACAAAAGTGCCCACAATTCCTTTAGATGTGCAGTCTCTAATCACCACCTGCACTGGCTGGTTTGCTCATGGTGATGCACTCACCATGCACTGCTCTCTCCCCAGGAACACAGTGCTCCACACGTGCTTCTCATTCCAGGGATCAAGCGCCAGTCACGCGCTGACGAATATCTTCTTCAAGAGAGTGCCTCCACTTCAGGATGGCCCAGGTAAAGGTGCACAACACGTACTGAAGTAAACACATAAGTGCTCACCAGCGCTGGGGAAAATGATCGTTGGTGACCGGACTCACGAGTCTCACTGCTGATGGTAGGTGGTGGGGGAATCTTCCTGACCTCTCAATAACCCCCACAAGAACAAGGAGGGAGCATGCCGCAGTCCCCAGAGAGCACTAGCGCGGCACCAGAGCAAAGTATAAGCAGCAGCCCAGCACATACAGGCAGTTTGTGAAGTGACATTCTCTTCAGCAGCCTAGCAGGCAGGCAAACCAGCACAACAAAGCAAGCAGTCCCTCCTGACAGCACCGTAGTTCTCCAACAATGGGCAGGTTGCAGAGCCAGCATAGTCTGGTTCCAAGTTCCAAGCAGTGTCTCAAATCATAGGTGCAGAGCCCCAGTGCTTATACTCAAAATGTCTTTGATCTAGGGGTGACTTCAAATGAACCTTTTTAAGTGCACAACAAACTCCATTCAACCCAGCCTTGGTTCCAGACATCAGTAGGGGGTAAATCAGCTCTTTGTGTGAGGGCAGGACACACCCTATACAATTGTAAAGTGTGAACACCCTCTCCCAGCCCAGGAAGACCATCAATATGCTGATGAATGCAAATGTAACCCTGTCACACCAAAACCTTCCAGTGTGATGGCTGTCCGGAAAGTATGCACAAAGTGTAACTGTCACCCAGGAGGACTAGATGTGGATTGTAGCCAGGCTGCAAAGCACAAGGAGTCATAAGCACTGAGAAATGCATATTTTCTAAAAGTGGCATTTCCAAAATATTAATGTAAAATCCAACTACATTATTGAGCAGGATTTATCACTACCATCCTAACATGCCAATCATGGCAACGCTGCTGCTTTCAGATCAGGAATTACCCCTTAAACCCAATGTTAGCCTGTGAGATTAGTATGCCTCACAGCAGTGAAAAACAAAATAGGCTGTTTGTCACTACCAGGACATGCCACATAATAAAGGCGCATGTCCTACTTTTACTTACACAGCACACTGCCCATAGGGTACTTAAGACATACTTTAGGGGAGACCTATGTGTAATAAAAGGGGAGTTTAAGGCTTGGTAAGTAGTTTTACATGGCAAGTCAAGGTGGCAGCAAACTGTGCACGCAGGCCCTGCAGTGACAGGCCTGAGAAAAGTTTGAAAGGCATCTTTTGTGGGTGTCACAAGCAGTATTGCAGGCCCACTAGTAGCATTCAATCTACAGGCCTTGGGTATATCGGATACCACTTAACAAGGGACTTACAAGTAAATTAAATATGCCAAACAGGTGTAAACCAATCATACCATGTTTTAGAGGAGAGAGCACATGCACTTTAGCACTGATTAGCAGTGGTACATTGCCCAGAGTCCTAGACCCGACAAAAAATGTCCGAAAAATAGGCGGAGGAAGGCAAAAAGTTTGGGGATAACCCTGCAAAAAGGGACTGGTCCAACAGGAATGCTACAGAGGACATTGATAGAAACACTGTAAAAGAGGTGATAGCACTGCTCTCACCTCAGCTCACTATTAGAGGTGGCGAGCTACTGAAAGCTCGAGCCAGGCTTGAACTTGATGTCTGGCTCTAGCTCTGGCTCAACTCGAGGTCCTGTTGGAACCTCGACGAGCCGAGTTTTTATGTGGCTTCTGCCTTCCTCCGCCCTTCTACCAAGTATGTGGCATTAGGGGCCAGGCCTGTGACTTTGGAACTGAGGAACCAGGTTTAAGTCTCTGCAGCTGGCTCAACATCATGTCATTCTGGGCAAATCAGTTAATCTCCACATGCCTCTAGACAATGAATGTGACCCTATATAATTTAACTGGTGCTCATGTAAAGTACTCCAAAACCTTCAGGTCGAGTTCACACTTTATAAAAACTACCGAAAACCGCACCTAGAAGTAAAAACAAATCTTTAACACGCGGAAAGATAAATGGATACCCATTTCCTGACTGATTTGTGCAAAGCAAAATTAGAAAACCTGGACAAATTGAGGCCTCTCCACCTAAATTGCATGATTTTAGCAATATCTTTTATTTCACCAAAACGCTTTTTTCTTCTTGATCGCGTATGAAAGCTCTTTCAAACATGTTAGTTCAGAAAAACAGTTGTACAAAAACCTATTGTTTGAATTAATAAACTATAATGTTGCTCTGTAATAATCTGGGCCACCATGTTCATGGTCTATATGCTAATTGTCTTGCCTCTTAGTTCACTAATGTTTCATGTTCCAAATACTCCACCTTTAGTAGTACTTCTCGGTACAGTGTTGTAATGTGAGTTATGAATGACAAAGCTTCATATGTTAAAGAAATACACTTTTTGAAATTTGCGGGACTTTTTCACATTGTAGGTGATGTTTGTTATATGATTTGTATACACACATTTGCAGGGCTCGCTCCTAATTGGACGCTAAGATCCTGATCCAAAGCCTCGGCTCGGCTCTTCCTGTTAATTTGTTGGCTCGCCTATTCCTGATAACTATTTGTACCAGTGGAACCTGTACACAAAGAATGAGAAAGTCTTGTGTCGCGATTTAAAAGGAAATCATGTACTTACCCACCGTGTAACAAGGAGAAGGTAGTTTCATTTAAAACGCTCTGATTCCAATTAAAGCATCTCGCTTCTTAGAAGGGTGATAAATGCATAGAGCTTCCCGTAAGGACATCTACAGACTAGTGCAGCATTCACCGAGGCAGACTCAGTGCGAAAGAGGTGAATACAAAAATATAATAAATAATAAAATGGGAACATTCCGTGATAGCAGTCTACAGAAGGTCACGGTGGAATCCGAGGACTTCAATGAAGCATTAGCAGCGTTGATAGGAACATAATCTAAATGACTCATTACGTGCGTTCCTTCTACAGCTATAGTAAGACCATCTTTATCAGGCTTGACAGAACAGGGCTAACCCGGGGGCGGAAACCCCGCCGACTCCATTTGTAGTCTGTGCACACGTTTATTTTCATTAACGTCTGTTCCTGCTCCTCAGCCGGCCCGAAGAAGGTTAGGAAGAGCAGCGCAAAACACAACCATCTTCACAACACCCCACTCTTTGTAATTTGTAAACACATTCTTCTGGGGAGCTGTAATTATCCAAAATGAGCTTGAACGTTGCAAATTACTGTAGCGCCCCCGCCCCTGCTTTGATGTATCTTCTGGAAACACGCGCTGCAAAATTTACATTCTCGTTAAATTCTTCATTAATAAGGACTCGGCTGAGCACAGACGTCGACATGATAGTACACGACCGCCCGTTTGATTTTCATATAATGGTTACATTTCGTGGTCCACGTATCTTGTTTTGAACATCCAAACTCTGGCATTTTGCCTCGCGTTTTAAATCACCCGGCAAATGGTTCCGGGAATAAAAGGCCCGTCGCACATTTGCCGCGCTTTCCTTTCACGAGACACCATCCCTTCATGCGGCACTTCGGAGGTCTGGGTTACTGCTTCCTGGTATTATGCATCATTACCCTGAGAAGGTGTCTTATCAGCAGCTCCAGTTGTTAGGAAGAAGATTGGAATTAGGCACTGGAAGGCTTTTGTTTATTCGGCATGCTTTATTCCTACAAGATTTCCTGCGTATAAGCCTCTTTTTACGTCTCTGAAACAGATACGCTGGCAGGCTTTGCACAATTTACATCTTGCCTTTTGTGTGTGCGTTTGTTCCAAAATCGGATTGGAACATATATAGTCTTTCATTAGACCTACAAACGCCTGCAGAATTCATTGCGGACATTTACTAAAAATTGACAGTGCTGATGAAATAATAATTGTGCCTTATAATTTTTGTAATGGGCTAACAGGCAGAAACCAGCAACAGCTTAGATTCTGTAAAGCAAGCGGTCGGTCTGGTGCACCCAGATCAGGGGCCGCCAGCAGAAGGGGATGCACAGTTCCACAGGGCCTTGCACGGCCCTATATCCCTTCACTTCCTTTTACGTGCCTCACACGCCGGGTTGCAACCCCTGAACCTCCCTGCAGCCATCATCGTACTACGGGTCTCCCATACCATATTCCACAGTTCGCTCTTTGTAGCTCTTCTCACAGTTCTCTCTTTGCCCTTGAAGGACTCTCCATACTGCTTTACTGGGCTTTTGGGGGAATTGGGGGGCAGCTGACCGTAGGGAAGTCTGCCCCACAGGCAGATTGGGAGGGTGGTGCAGTCCAGCAACTGCCATTTTGTATTGTGCTATGTACATAGCTCAAAAGTAGCCCAAGGTATAATAAGGAGGTCAGGTTGGGCTGCCAGCCAACATTTTAGGGTCAGGTGACCTGGTGGATGGTAGTTTGAGCTTAGAATAGTGTTTTTTCTAGTGAATTACTCCCTTGAGGCGGTAGTTAGGTTGTATCATTATAGCATAGGTGATTCACTTCATTATAGTGTCCACTAATGCATGTGTGGCCGAGGCGATGAGGCTGCTGAGGGAGGCCGGGAGGCTGGACCTCGTGTTGGGAGGGGAGGTGGATGCAGCCCCTGCCCCCCCTTTTCGCCGTGCACCTGCTGGTGTGGCAGCAGCGGTTGATGCATGCTCCCCGCCGAGGAAATGGCAGGCGGCAGAGGTTGCATTAGCTGAGGTGAGTGAAAGTCGCAGGCATGTGGGGCGCGGATAAATTGGTAAGGGGCATGTTTGAAGTCAGCACAGTTGAGGCCCATGCAGCGGGGGCTGTGCTTTCTTTAAGAGGCAAGGAGGCCCTACCTCGCGGTAATCGCATGCATGGGCCCCCAATAAAAGAGAAGGGAGGAAGCGGGTGGCATCAGAAGAGCTTCCCACATTTATTGGCATGCATGGTGGGAAGGGCTTCTGTAGATGCACTGCCTTGGTGGAGCACCTTGAGGCTCTTCAGCAGGACGATAGGGAGGAGCAGGGAGTAACCGAGTGGGGAGTGGGGCTTAGGGAGGCCTTCTGTCCAGCTCAGCACGGGATGAGCAGCCACCAGCCATAAAGAGGGGCAGGTTTTTGCCGAGGTGGTGGGAAGGGGGCAACGGGGGTTGGGCAGGGCCCCGTGTCTGCAATAATTGCGGCCATGCTGGAATGGAGTGGGAAGAGAATGCCTTCGAAGAGGACGGTTTGGTAGATGAGGACTTTGGGGTCGTTCGGGGACAATACCATTCGGGGTGGTGTGTGCAGGGGAGTGGCCGGAGTGAGGGGCTTACGAGTAATGCGCAGGGCTATCATGAGTAGGCGCAGGAATTTTTGGGTACTGAAGAGGTGTCTTGTAGGGCGCCCACACATCAGTCCTGTCATCTTTCTTTCAGATGCAGGGGCGGTGCGACATTCCAGACTCGGTAGAGCTGGGTGCAGCTCATCAGCATCGAGGGGAAGAGAGGGCTAGGCCCAGGGCTGTTCTTCTGACACCTGCGGGGGATCCTGGCGTGGCCAACGTACGAAGGTCCAGGGTGACCTTGTTGGTCCCAGCACCTGGTAGGTCTTGAACGGCAGGGATGGGCAAATTCGCCCCTCCCGAAGCCCTGCATCACACTATGACTGTGACTTTTGGATCAGATCATGTACAAGAGAGGGGGGCAGGCCCCAGTTGGGGCAGTCTGGAAGACCCGCTAGGGGTCACAATTTTGGATCATGATGAAGAGAGCACGGAAGAGGTGGAGCTCTGTGACGAGGAGCTGGATGTTAGCGGGGTCCACTAATGAGTTGTCCAGTATGTTACAGGTGCACAAGGAACAGCCCACTAAGAGTGTGAAGGAGTAGAAAACACTGGCAAGGCTTTGCCAGGAACATTTGTGACGTGTACCTGTTTCAATAAAGCAGCCTTTTTCATACACAAAAACTAGTCAGTGTCTGTAATGCGCCCCTCCCTCCCAAGGGAGCTTTGGGGGGCAGATAACCGGAGGGAAGCCTTCCCCCGGGCAGAATGGGAGGGTGGTGTAGTCCAGCGACTGCCATTTTGTATTGGGCTATGTAAATAGCCCAAAAGTAGCCCAATGTGCATTTAGGGGTCAGATTGGGCTACCAGACACAATTTTAGGTTCATGTGACCTGGTAGCTGGAAGTGTGAGCTTAGAATAGTGTTTTTCCCCTCCCTCATGTCACTTTATCCAGGGCTTCCGGGTGTTTAATTTTTGGGGGCTTTAGATGGGTGCTCCGTTGTTGAGACAGGTGTGCAGGGCAAGGTTTGTTTACATTGTCGCTTGGAAATGGTGACCCGGGGGCATGAAAAGTTTGACAGGAGTTGGCAGAAGTTGGTTGGCATTGCCAGTTGGGGAACCATGTACAAGGGGATGGTAGGCAGGTAGTTCAAGATTCAGTTTAGGACATTTGGTTACTTACAGGTTCATAGAGATACTCATAGGATGTAGGGGAAATATAAAGTTGGAAATGTTGAAATGTAATACAGTTAATTGAGTTAGATGCAGAATGGGTATGCTGGGGGGTACCGTAGATGTGGGGCTGGGCTAGGGGCTAGTTCACTGGATGTATAGCGAGGTTTTAGTTTTGTAAGTCGATTTTTCCAAGAAAATTTGTGATATGCACTTGTTTCAATAAAGCAGCTTTTTTCACACACGAAAACTGGTCAGTATCCTTACTGCACCCCTCCCAAGGGGGTTTGGGGGACAGCTAACTGAAGGGAAGTCTGCCCCCTGGGCAGATTGGAAGGGTGGTGCAGTCCAGCGACTGTCATTTTGTAGCAGCTATGTACATAGCCCAAAAGTAGCAGCCTTTTTCACACACAAAAACTGGTCAGAGTCTGTACTGCAGCGCTCCCTCTCAAGCCGCGGTGCTGCTCTTGTGCACCCCAATACAGCCAAGGGGGAAGGTAGCATGACTTTTATTGCCACAGGTTGCCACCGATTCAATCAGTGACTTAAAGTGGTTCAACATGCAACATCTAACTCATCAATGCAGCTAACAATCAGCCAGGTCACAAAACAGACAAGGCCCTCCAGACTTTGCTGCTACAAATACCTGCAACAACGTTCTTACAAACTTTTTCACTCCTATATGGGAGTGGAAACTCCCATATAGTTTCTCACATAGGCTTTCCTATGGTAACCTCAATGTGAGGCATAAAAATGCAGCACCGAAAGTTGGCACAATTGCAACGGCCAGGAGGCAACAAACTCAAGTTCAAACTCAAATAAAAACAAACAGTGGAAGGAGAGGCAGACATGAAGCATCTTAACAGCATCAGCATGCCCAACAGCCCCAAAAGGCTGCCTCCTCATCTAAGACCAAAGTGAAAGGCAAACAAAATTCTACTTTCCATCAAGCACTACAATGTTTCCAACAGCAAAATCGACACCACCTGTTTTAACCTACCCTATTGACTGTTCTAATACACTCAAAGAGCTCCCCCTACCTCTCTCTACCTTGTGTAGGCTAAGTAGTCAACTATCTGTGCAGGAAACATGCAATAACTATCATTGAACTCTTGTCAGACTCAAATTCATTCACTTCCAACACACAGATTAATTAAAAACCATCTATACCTAGCCAGCCGCAGACCCTACCAGCTCGCACAATAGAAGTGACCGCTCAGTTTCATCAAGACTTGGGATCAACTAGGCCAATATACATACTTGGTTCTTCCAATTGCCCCTATACGTTCCACACAAGTCAGGAACCATATGGCCATGACCCTCAAATCAGCGAATCAGAACCACACTCAAAGACCCATGTAAGTTTTACTCTGAACACCTCAGATGAAAGATTATTATAGGAGCTTGATCAAAATGCATAAAAATATATTGAGGAAGGATGCAGGAGCAACTGAGCACTTGTCCATTGACATCATGCTGTTATCTATTAATTCTACTCTTTTGAGGGCCACAAATGCCTTAACCTGTCAGCCTCATAAACTAGAGCTCCATGTGGAACTATTGCAAACTCTAACAAATTCCATAGTTGGTATGGACGCAAAACTCGCAAACCTGGAAACCAAGCTCAGTTCATACCATTAAGAAGATGGATCTACAACATGCTCTTGCATGCCTTTAGTGGACAAGTTCTGCTGTTTTCCGGAGTGACTTTCTCTTCTGCTAGACAATTTAAAACTTAACCACCTCACCAATGCAGACTCCACAACAACAGATCTACCCAGTGCCTACACGTCTGCAGAGAAGGGTCCCCTGTAGAAGGTTAAATGTAAAAAAGGTAAAAATGTAAGGTTGCTATGTAAAATGGTATCAACGAATCAGGAAAGGCCACTGATTCTACTGACAGCCCCGTAGAGGCAACTGAACTGCTCACCACTCCCCTATCTAAGTGGCAGACGGAAAGGCTAAAGAAACACATGAAGAACCGGCTCTTCTAGCAGGCATAGTTCTATCCTTTAATTTTGTACGTAAGATGCACATCGCAGCCCCTCCTTCAGCAAAACGTGTTGCCCAAACTGTTTCCAGTCTTCCGACAGCCTGAAACTAAAAACACATCTCAGTGAGAAAGTCACATTCTTCAGGCACAGGAGTTCATACATTCAGCCGATTGCCTTGGTGGTCCAGTAAGTTTGCTTAACAAAAACATCCAGCCATATCAAAACTCCATTACAAGCAATGATAAGATCTAACATCTTGTCAGCCCAGTCAGGAACAATGCCCTCTGTGGCAAATGATCCTTCAGTCTTTTGAGACTGGCAAAAATAAGCCCTCTGGCGAGCATATGGCAGCACTTCTTCTAGCTCATCTGTCAGCAACCAACTACAACAGTCTACTTTGACTAGTGTGAATTGAACAATGAACAGAGCAACTGACATAAATACCTTAAACATCTCTCATGACACATGGAACAGGCATACCATCTCAACCCTACAGAACTGTCCTAATCAAATTGTCCCCAACACCAACTCCCCTACTAACCCCTCAAGAGTGGGAGACTGAAAGACTTGATTCATCTGTGAAGGACCCAGCTAACGTGCTGCATGATGACGAACATAACATTTGCAAAGTTAATCCTTACTCCAACATATGCATCATGTGGTCAGAATGACATCTTGAATAGGGGAAACATTCTTCGTCTTCTACATGTCCCGACCCTGGCCAGCCTCCAATCAAACAACATTCTCAGAGTCCAGTTTGTCAGACAACCTGTCAGTCAGGAACACTGAATCAATAATAGTAACTTAAAGATCCTCTCTAGTGCAACCCAAATTTTTAATTGAATAAAATATGTGTGTCATGGAGCATTGACATACTGCCGATGTAAACAGAAAAATATCCACATATTTTGAGCAACAACAATTTCTCCCCAAAATGTAACCCAGCATTAAGTATCTAAAGGTGCGCAAATGACCCCTCAAACTCTGTTTCCGCAGCTTCAGGATACACTTCCACTCAGATAAGAGCCGTCAGGAGGAACATGCAGTACTAACCTCCCCAAGTCCTATGCCAGAGCCAGAATGGGGCTAGATTGCTGCATCACTATCAATGAATTCGAATCAGTGCTCCTAGCAGCTTGCATAAGAGCCTGCAGACAGAATCAATTTCTCACAAGTCCAATTTTATCATGATCTCTTGGAATGTAGCTGGCCTGAAGCAGACAATAATGCAAGATGAGGTACAAACATCTTTTAAGGACTTTTAAATCTACAGGAAACATGGTCCCTGGAGCAGATGCCGATAGTGGGGTTTTATGGTCTACACAAACTTGCCATTAAAATAAATTACTTCGGATGCCCATCAGGTGGCCTGACAATCTAGACTGCCACAAAAGCTAACCTCGATACAACCGCAGTTGAACCACCTTGCCCATCAATCCTGGCAGCTACTAAGACCTCATGGGTGATTTAAATCGTGCTACTTAACATGTACTTAAACATTCATAGAAATAGCAAAGCTCGTTTAGTTCCCTGATCTCCTTAGCTCGCTGCTTCTGGGTATAAGCTACAAAGCTGATTAACTTGCCTCTCATGCCTGCCTTAAATAAATCCCATACCTCACCTCTGGATGCCCTGTACCTGTTGACTTCCATGAACCCCACTACCCATTTTCCATTTGATCTATACATTTTGAATTTAAAAGCAGTTTCCTATCAAGCGTCCATTTGCTGGGGTGTTTACCCATGCCCAGTCCGGTAAGTTGCAGAACTAAACAGCTATGATCAGAGAAAATCTTTGGTAATCTTTTGACAGCTGTTCTACCCACCAACCCTGTAGATACCAACAAATAGTCCAAGCGAACATACTTTTGATGTTGGTGCTAGAAGTATGTATAGCCAGGATCCGGGGCATTCTGTCTTTCCCAAATGTCTACTAATCCGTGGATTCTCTTAAATTGCTTTACTGCGCCATAGACCTGCAGCTTTCTCCCCATATAATTACTTGCCTTGCTACCAATAGCCCCCTGTAGGTTCTCCTATCAGGTGTGGCATACCATGAGCATAATCCCACTTCAGATCTAACATGTCTCCCTGCCGTTTTCTCTTTCTATGGGATTTGCGAGAAGAGAACAGGTTCTTGCTCCCAATCGAGTCACTAGACTCACTGCAGTTACCATCCCTTAAGTCTTTTGACTCCAGGGCTGGGTCAGAGTCCCCTTCTGAGCACTCGGTTTCATCAGACAGCAAAAAAAAATATTCTGCAGCACCTGTGTCCAAGCCACCTACTTTGGGAGATACTATTTCCCTTTTGCTCTATTGCTGTGGTCTGGAGCACGTTCTGCCGGGCTAGGCTCTGCATGAGCTATAGTAATTGATTCAGTGAGTAGTGGTGGTTCTGTGTCATACCCCACCTTCCCAGCCACTTCTGCACTTCTGTCCAGTTACCCATGGTTGATTGGGCCATCGCAGTACCTGCTCGCTGCTGAACCCCTAAGTTGCTGGGTGTGTCTGCAGTCTCGAACACTAAAGGGGCAGTAATACACATGACCTTAAAATCCAGGGAAGGTTGCTGGAGATAGAGCATATGGGCCTGAAACAGACTGGTGAGGATGGCGATGAGATTCAGTAAGAGGCTATGATAAAGAAGGCTGTGATTAATAGCTATTAGTCAAGAAATGTGGCTGAGAAGTTTCAGACCCATAGGGCAGAGGCATACAAATAAAGTGAGATGGCTGCCAGACTACTGCCCCTCCGTATTCAGCAACACAAAGTGGACAAAGTGATTGAGGCGATTGCTGGGAGTGATGGAAGAGCGGCTGCTATGCCGGAAGCCATTATTAATGAGTTTGAGGAATATTTTAGAAAGTTATATACCGCCGATAAGTATCATTCTGAAGGGCAACTAAAGGATTTTTTAGAGCTAGGCAATAACCATGCCTTAGGTCGCGTGGAGGCAGAGGCAAGAGACTCATTTATTACCATAGAAGAAGCAGGTAATGCTCTAAAGGCACTAGCCCCAGGAAAAGTGGCAGACCCAACCAGATTCCCCTGGAATTTTATAAAAACTGTATTTCCTGAATTGGAAAAGGTTTTATGGGAACTGTTCTGTGGGGTTTAAGGGGAAGGGGTTCAACCAGTATCCTGGGAGGGAACTAACATTATAGTTTTTAGACAAAAGGGATAGCCTCCAGAAAATCCAGGGTCATACAGACCAATATCCCCGAGTAGCCTGTATACAAAGGTGTACTGAAAGATCTTAGCGACTCGTGTGGGGAGAATCATAGCCAGGCTAGTATCGCCTTGGCAGCACGGGTATTGCCCGGGCCAGAGTACAGCTGACCATGCGAGGCGGGCCATTACTCTATTTGAAGTTGCTGCTACTACAGGAGCACCCTTGGCTATGATCCTTCTTGATGCCGAGAAGGCATTTGATCAAGTGACCGGGGAGTAAATAACCAGATGATTAAGCCAGTCAGAATGGTTTTGAAACCAAAGTGTTAGTGTACATGAATGATATAGTGGTGTTAACGCCATACTCTCAGACATCCCTCCAGGAAGTAGAAAGGTTGGCAGAACAGTTTGGATCACTTTCAGGGTACCATTTTAATAAGGTGAAAACACAGTTGATTTGCACAAGTAATATTGATTTGATAGACAACCGGAGGGTTGATAGTGCCACATATATGGTAATGCAAATTACAGCAGAAGTAGATACTATCTATAAATTGAATTTAGAGCTGATGTTAGGAAACGCTAGCCAAGACCTGAGATGGATTAATGTGGTGCATCTTACTTTAGCTGTCAGGTGCAATCAATCAGTCAGGGGTTGTGAAGTGCGGCTACTCACCCGTGAGGGTCTCAAGGCGCTGGGGGGAGCCTGCTGACCTATATGGGTGTGGAAGTTCAGTCGTGGAGCCAGGTCTTGAGGTCCTTCCTGATCTGGGTCAATGATGCGGATTGCCTGAGGTGGAGGGGTAGGGTATTCCAGGTATGGCGTAGGATCTTCCTCCAGTTCTGGTCTTGTGGATCAGTGGGACAGAGTGCAGGGTGAGATGGGCAGAGGAGTTGTCTGGTGGGTGTGTGGAAAGCGAGGCAGTGGTTGAGATATTTTAGTCCTGCATCATGGAGGGCCTTGAAGGTAATTCTGTTGTTGATAGGAAGCCAGTGGAGGTGACAGAGGTGATGTGTCATGTGGTTGTGGCAGGGGACGTCCAGGACCAGTCTGGCTGCGACATTTTGGATGTTTTGTAGCTTCCTGAGATGTTTCTGGGTGATGCCTGCATAGACAGCGTTGCCGTAGTCAAGTCTGCTGGTGATGAGTGCATGGGTGACCACCTTTTTGGATTCTGTGGTCAGTGATCTGAATGTCTTTCGAAGCAGGCAGAGCGTATGGAAAGAAGACAAGGATACTGTGTTGATTTGGCGGTTCATTTAGAGTGGGCAATCCAGTATGATGCCGAAGTTGCATGCATGGTCCGTAGGGGTGGGGGGGTTCCTAGAGCGGCGGGCAACCAAGAGTCGTCCCAGGGTGATGGGGTGGGTCCCAGGATGAGTACTTCATTCTTGTTTGAGTTGAGCTTGAGTCAGCTTTCTTGCATCCAGGTAGCAACTGCCTTCATTCCGTTGTGAAAGTTGATTCTGGCAGCTGTGTGACAATGTTCAGCCCATGGCTTCTGACGATAACTGCAAGGGGAGCCATGTAGATTTGAAGAAGGTGGGGCTCAGGGATGAACCCCTGGGCACTCTGCAGCTGATCTATGGAGGTTCTGAGAGGAAAGGGGTAATCGGACTCGCTGTGTTCAGCCTGTCAGGAAGGAGTGGATCCAGTCCAATGCCCTGTCACAAATGAAGGTGTCGCAAACTCTCAGGATTAGGGTGCGATGGGAGACGATGGCGAAGGGGGCTGAGAGGTCCAGTAGGATGAGGGCTGCAGTTTTGCCCTGTTCGAGGAGGGAGCAGATGTCGTTAGTGGCGGCGAGGAGTACTGTCTCGGTGCTCTGGTTGTTTCAGAAGCCAGATTGGGAAACGTCCAGGACATGATTCTCTTTGATGAACTCAGAGAGTTGGACACTGATGGCCTTCTTGATGATCTTTACTGAAAAGGGGAGGAGGGAGATGGGTCTGAAGTTCAGCATGGGGTTGATCTCAATGTTTTTCCAGGCGTGGGAGAAGATGGCGCTTTCGATGGAGCAGTTGATGATGCTGCGAAACTGGGGGGCAATGGAAGCAGCTGCTCTATGGAAGGTGTGGTTTGGACAAGGATCCAATGGGGCTCCTGAGTGGATGCTCTTCATGGTCTTGAGTGTGTCGTCTGTGGTGAGCAGAGTCCAGTTGAGCATGATCGGTTGCGGTGCAGCATGGTTGTGTGTGGTGATGGTAGGCGTAGTGGCAGGGTCTTGGGTGTCGAAGCTGTCACAGATCTGCCTGATCATTTGGTGTAAGAAGGTGCTGAGTTTGTTGCAGTGATCTTGGGAGGGTGTGACGTCTGTGGTCTCGCTGTTGGGCCTGGCAAACTCCTTGATGACGGTGAAGAGTTCTTTGCTGTTGTGTTTATTCCTTCCTGGAAGGCCGTTTTCTTTGTGGTTTTGAGGAGAAGGTGGTGTGTCGGCAGCAGATTTAAAGGTAGCTTGGATTTCCGGGGTTTTGTTGTTCCTCCATCTCTTCTAAAGTCGTTTGCAGGCGCTTGAGGACTCATGGAGGGTGGGAGTGAACCAGCTGGCTTTCTTGCGCTGTTGCTTGCCTGGTGTCTTCTTGAGCGGTGCCAGAGCGTCGGCGCAGTTAGAGATCCATCGGTGAAGGTTGCCATGTTGGCATCTGTTGGTGGAGTGGTTGTTCTAGGGAAGTCGATGAGACGTTCTTCAGTGTCCTCGTTCTAGCTGTGACATGGGGGCAATGACAGCGGTGGTGTATGGTGGGCGTTGCAAAGGTGAGATGTACACAGTGGTGGTCGGTTCAGAGGAGTTTGGTGGCATGGCTGTAGGTGATATTCCTGCGGGCGGAGAAAACAGAGTCAAGCTTGTGCCCTGCTGTATGGGTTGGTGCGGTAACTAGTTGCTTGAGTCCGATGTTGGCAAGCTTCTCTAGTAGGGAGGCGGTTTTCTGGTCACTGGGATTGTCAAGGTGGAAGTTGAGGTCTCCAAGTAGGATGCACTCTGTAGATGCGAGAGCCTGGGGTGCGATGAGGTCTGCGCTGGTGTCTGTGAAGGATGGGCGGGGGCAGGGGCTTGTAGACAAGCGTGCCCCAGAGGGATGATTTGGGGTTGGTCTGGGTTTGGAAGTATAAGTTGAGGTGTTCCATGGTTGTTGTTGAGTCGTTTGAGTGGCTGGTCAGTCAAAGGGTGTTCTTGTGGATGATGGCGATGCCTCCTCCTCGTTGGTCAGTGTGGACTTTGCAGGCGATCTTGTAGCCATCGGGGATGGCGATGACCAGTCCAGAACTGGGGTGGGTCCAGGTTTTCATGAAGAAGGCGATGTCGGGAGAGGTGGCGTCTAGGAGGTCCCATATTTCTGTGGCGTGTTTGTGGAGGGATTGCACATTGAGGAGGATGCAGTTGAGCCGGGGGGTGCGTTGTTGGTAAGCGGTGCGGCAAGAGGAGTTGGTGAGTTGGTAAAGGTGTGGCTGCAGTTCCGCCAGGCAAAGGATCCATGGGTCTCTTTCAGTGACACTAGGTGGCAGGCGGCGTGGCAGTCTGAGTTGAGGGCGAGGAGGGTGCTGGTGTTGCAGCGGTGGAAGGTCCAAAAACCAGCCACACTGGTGCAGGGCACGGTCCGAGCGAGGACGGGCACTGACAGGCTTGTCTTTGGCGTGCATTCGGTGCGCCAGTGACGCAGCTGCACCTAAGCTGCCATTAAGTAGCACTGTGGGGGAAAACATGGGAGCAGTAAGGGAGGAGGGGTGTGGGATGTGGAGGATTGCAGTGGCAGGGCCGATGAAGGAGCAAAACTGGAGGAAAAGGAAAGAAAAGCAAAAGGCAGAAGCAGAAAAAAGGCAGAAGCAGGAAAAATAAAACTGAAAGAAAATACAGAGAGAGAGAAATTGCAATCAAGCAGCAGAGCAGTGACACCCTGCCACTAGATCACCAGGGATGAGGCGCAGGCAGGAGCCTGCGGGTGGAGGAGGGCCTTGAAGTCCTGACCTGGGTCAGCAGAAGTAGGGGGACAGCAGCAGCTACCAGACGGAGCTGGGCTGTGAAAGGGGCAATGCCCCAAAAGGGTAGTGGACCGCGATGTTGTGAAAATTATTATTTTGCCAAAACATTTATATCTATTTGGAACCATGACTTTGGATTTGGAAGGGCAGTAGCTCAAAAAGCATGAAGCTCTGTGTATACATTTTATGTGTCTCCCAAGAACCCGGGTGAGGGGCAGTACCTAATTTTAGATTATATCAGTGCTGCACTTTTACAGCATATGGAAGTTCTGTTTGCAGCCAAAGGTCATACAGAGTTACTCGTATTACTAACAGGAGATCCACCAACTATCTATGAATTAGCTTTAGGTGGGGAAGCTAGTGGGTGGTTTTCAGGCATATTGAGCCCAGCTACTAAAAAAGTGTATGTTAAATCTATGTTAAGTTTAAGTTAAGGTAGTGGGAGCAGCAATGAAGGCCTGGGGCAGAGTTAAAAAAAAGGATTGAAATTACTAAGTATAATCGTTATACCCATTATTGCACTCCTCCTTATTTGCAGCCGTGTTTTATGGTGAGACGTGTAGGAGGTGGGTGATTTGTTCGATCAGGAGCAAGTGTGCTCTTTTTCGGATTCACAATTGGATTTTGCACTGGAAAAAATGTCTTTTTTCAAATGTTTACAGATCAGAGATGTTTGAAAAAAATGTCTTGTGGCCAATTTTCACTTGAAAAAATCCCCCTCCTGGATACGATTTTTTGCCAGGGTCCTGAGATTGGACAGATGTATGCACTATTGAAGAATATTGCGCTGGAAGACCTTGATTACCAGGAAGCTAAGTGGGTAGAAACATTTGGACTCAGAGTTTAGATATTCTTGCTCTTAATAGAGTTTGGGATGAAAGTGGTTTTGACTCAAAGCCTGATAACTCAACATTATAAAACCATTTTTATTTTATATTAGATACTAGCCAAATTGTTTATTTGAGTCAAAAGTGCTGATGACAAATGTCCTTGGTGTGGGAAGGCACCCCCTGATTTAGGACACATGTATTCTGATTGTGCAAAGTTAGTTCCACTGGGAGAGGGTATTGAGGATTGTTGGAGTAAGAATTTGAGAAGGGAGTTAAACTAAGTCCATCATTGATGCTTTGTGGGGTTGATGCGTCTATCGTGGAAGACGTGGAGCAACTTTACTTTATGTTTATTTTCATGGCTGTGGCACGTCTTCTGATAGTGACTGCTTGGAAAGACTGTGAACCACCTACGGTACAACAATGGTTTTCTCCGTTAATGAGCATGTATAACATTGAGAAGGCGTTGTATAATTGTAAGGGGAGGCTACCAGAAATCTGGATGTGCAGATTTGCTTCTCCATGACAACTGCATTAAAGAGCGCTTCAGGTGCAGTGATTGGCATGCCCCAGATTTTGTCAACCCGAGCTAGGCAGGTACTCTTGATTTTAGAAGGGTGCTAAGTGGACTTTTGACTTTACCTCTTTCTAGTTATCCTCTGGGCTTTAAAAATATATTAACCTCCCTTTTTTTCCAATCTGTTATAAGGGAAGGAAGTACGGGTATTGGTGATTCTATGGCGATGAAATCATTTAGCTAAAAAAAAAAGAAAAAAAAAGATCGAATGTATTAGTTTGGCATTGCTAATTCTACCGCTGTTTAGTATATGTCCTGATGGCAATTGTAAGAATGAATTGTTGGATACCGTAAGATTTAATGACCAATCATGTTATGCTCAATTAAAAAAAAAAAGAAAGAGAAGAAAAGCAGAACTGTGTTGACCTTGTCCATCTCCACAGGACTTTCTGCTCTAGTCTGTACATTTCTCACTTATGAGAGCATAATAACAGGCAATTTTAACACCCACAGTTTAGATTGCACGGCAGAGCTGCACCATGAGTTTAGCCTCTTTTCACTCGGTGACATAGCCCCCTGGCTAAAAACTCATAAACTTTGGTATCTGAATCATACAGACAGACATACATCTAATAACAGTTTCATACATGCGTTCAGAGGTATTTCCACACAAGACTATACCTTTTCTAGGGGTGGGTGGAATTTGCGAAATCCACTTTCGCAAATTATCGTGAAAAGTTTAAAATTATTACAGACAAGCGGAAATATCGCGAAGATGCGGAATTTTTTTTCCCGCATGTTCGCGAGATTTTCTGCATGGTTGCGGTTCGCCAACTTACCCATGTGGTTGCTCACGGGCGCGGCCATCTTGTTTTGAGTTGTCTCGCGGTGCATGATCGCGAGAAGAAAGACGTGATCGCGTGACGCATGACGTCACTGCGGGCGCGAACTGTCGCGAGACAGCGCAAATGGCTAAAAACAATCCAACATCTCATGGAGAACGCGACCGGATCAAGAAAACTTGTCGGTGAACGCAGGGATTCAGGTAAGGCGATCGCGCGCGCGCGAGAATGTATTATTTTACAGCGCGAGCAAGAAACAAATTATCGCCAAGCTGCGGAAAGCCGAAATTTTGACATTTGCGCGCTCTCCGCGGAACGCGAAAATGTCAAATTATCGCAATTTCCGCGAACGGAACGAAATTTTCGCCCAGGCCTAACCTTTTCAACCGTAGGGTTGCTAAATATAAATCTATCACTGTACTCGAACGCAATGAAATCGACGACTATCTAGTGACAGCATTTATGGCCCTCAGGGTATATCTTTAATGTGAATAATTAAATCACATTGGAGTGTCTGGTCTATAGTTTTCAATATATTTGTTCTAAGGCAAACCCTATCATCCAGGGTATATGCCTGGGTAGTTATGTAAAGGTCTGAGAAATGCTTATGCCACACATCAGGGTGGATATTATCAGCTGGACGTTCAGTGGCACTACGCCCCTTATTGGCTACAAGCTGCCAAAACTTTATAGTATCTTTTTGGATTGCAGCCTCATATATGCCATCCCAAGCCTTAATATCCCAAACTTGATGGGCCTTAAGCTGAGCCAATCTATGTAGTTTCCTACAAGCTCTAATGTCAACAGCCTCTCCACCCACTAGGGCCTACCCCAGATTGGATATTGCCATATTCTGTGTTTAACCATGTTTGATTTTGTTTGATTTCCTATGTTTATTAGCGGTCTGCCGAGCAAAGCACACCCTCAAGGTATCATCCAGATTTTCGTGGATTGCAAGGGCATCATAGTTAGCCTGTTGTGGGCAAACAGAGCGGGTAAGATCCATAAGAGAGCTATCTATGGCCCTATGCATTTTAGCTATTAGAGCGGGCTTCACTGCAACAATAGGCCATTTCACTCTGTGCCCATTATTAGAAAGGATTAATTACACTATACTTGAAATGGGAAATGCCTGAATACATTATTCATTGTGCACTGCAGGGCATTATGATAGCTATTTACCCTAGGGATAACTTTTATGTCTATACCAAATTCCGGATGGGAAGAGTCATGAGCCAGTGGAATCAGAGAGGGGCGCGCCAATTACAGGCCCCCAACCCCAATGTTAGGTGTGAGTTAGGTGTGAGTGTCAATAGCAGGAGTGCTGCATTCTTCCAGCTCTGTATTGGGGGGCAGTTAGTGATGGAATGCCCCAGGCCTCATCTTCAATTTCAAGAATAGTATTAATGTCATTGTCAAAAGGCTTAAATGTAGTATTAAAATCACCAGCAATAATTAAATTATCTTGGGTTTCAAATCCTCTCCTCTGAGTGGTCAGGTGTTAATTAGTCGGTGGTGCTTCACCCCCGCTTAGACCTCAATTACAAACATTGTATATATATATATATAATGTATAATGTACGAGAATCGTCCCGTCATCATGAGTCCTTAGTAATCATATGAAGAGTTGTTCATTGAGCGCTGTGTAATATACAAAGAAGTATACACCCAAACAAGCAGGCCACCATAAGGTCGTCCCTTCTCCGACTGGTGGGTAGGGACAAAGAGGTTGAGGTAGCCTGGTATAAAGGCTGGGTCAACACTCTAAGTCTCCTGGAATAGGCATATGTCAAATTCATCGACAAACATATTCCAAAGCGGGATCATTGAGTTTGGATCTTAAACCTGCCACATTTCAAGATATTACATTAACTGGTTTAGGATCCATATAATGTGAACCCACAATTCCAGTGTAACAGAAATGGGAGAAAGGCCATTAGGGCTCTTGAATGCAACAAATGATTAGAAAGAACTATTGACTGGGGTATAACAGGGATCAACGGGCACCAATAAAATTCCAGCAGCGTCTATATATTCATTCTCTGTTACTAGATCAAATGGGGACTTGTTAATTAGTCAATCCACCATACACGTACTTAGGTCTATAGTTGGAGTCGCCATTACAGAGGCTGTTGATGTATTTGCATCAAAGTCAGAGGGTGGATTAAGTTAGAAGGATGCCAGAGTTAGATGGAGCTTCTCTGGGTAATTCCAGACCCACCATACCTTCTACCAGGAAATTAGAAACAAGTTTCAAGGGCCCCAAAGTTGTCTGAGTAATCTTGTACCGGCGTTGCGGGTATGATATCCCATCGAATAATCAAGTGGCAATTGCACACAGACCTGGTGTAATTTCTTTCAAACAATACAACCAGAGGTGCACCATATTCAAAATATATTTAGTGAATATTAGAAACATTTTCTAAAAACAATTATCCAAACAGAGTTTTATAAATCCATAAGTGATCTTCATTTATTGATGCTTCTTCAATACACTCCAAAAGTCAGCCAACGCTTTTCGTCCAACAACAATGGACTTCTTCAGGGCTGAAATATGACAAGTGTACAATATATAAAAATACAGACTAACATATAATGATAAGTATACAATATATATAAATACACAATAAAATATAATGACAATTCATTTTGTACTACGTAAAAAGTGACAGAGAGGACAATTCATAGTGATATTTGAACAGACATGGCATCAAACTAATTTACCAATTAAATTTGTGTACAAAAGTACTATATGCACTTATTAATTATCAAGTCTTCATCCTCAAATGTTCTTATGGCTAGATTTGGCACTCTTGTCATGTAGAAAACCATTGTATTTCTATGAGTGGCCACTATGTGGTCCTGAAGCGCTAGGAATAATCTCTGGAGAAGAGGCATCTTAAATTTAGTACCCTTTGTCCCAGGATCACAAGAGCCAGGGCCAGAAATGACTCTAGCTGGAGGCCGCCCACTAATGGGGCGATAGCAGGAGTGCAAAACGTATTGATGCCCTAAGTTGCTATTATTTTTCCATTTATTTCTTTCTTCAATAAGAGCTGTGTACGATAGGGAAGGGTCAGTTGTTAAAGTTAGAGATATGGAAGCCTTCAATGTGCCCAACTCAGCTGTTAACAATACTACTTGCAATCTTAGGTCAGTAATTTCAGCCTGGAGATGGTTAACCAGCATGAGGGTATTAGCTAAATCTGTTGCATGGTTGCTCATTTTTGTGGCCTCCTCACTTCTGGAATGCAGGCTTGGCGAGACAGGTTCATAAGACTCGCCACCTCCTCCCACAGGCTCTCTGGAAGTGCAACTAGCCCAGAAAACCTGTTTGAGCACTCAATAAAAGTGGCCGGGTTCTTGACTATGTTACAGGCGATGTCTGGAGTTTATGCTGGTGGGTCTGGGGCTGCCGTCCCATCCACAGACAATCCAACCAGTCCAGTGTCAGAATTGTAGACTGGGTGACATTACAGGGACTGGGTTTAGAGGTTCTACATCTAGAGAATATAGGGGCCACTGCCCCTTGCACAATTTGGCACATTACCCCCTCCTAGTAGCGTCTCAACCTCCTCAATAATGGAATCTATATCCTGGAGGGTAGTTGTGGCCTGGGGTTTGGTCGTTAGAACTTTGGGATTTGAGAGATTCAACAAGACCCTGAAGGGCATGATTAGAGGCTTGCCTGAAGCCCTCAGGAGTAAGTGGGACATCCTCTTGCCATGCCTGTTGTTTGCTTACAGTGAGGTACCTCAGAAGGGAGTGGGCTTCAGACCCTTTGAGCTTCTGTATGGGCACTCTGTCAGAGGAACTCTGAGTTGGGTGGAAGAAGGGCGGGAGCAAGCTATCAGGAAGATACCAAAGGATGTAGTGAGCTACATGCTGGCCTTCAAAAGCCAAATGGCTAAGTTGTAGAAGCAAGCTTCAGACAACTTATTAGCAAGTCAGGATGTAATAGAACAATGGTACAACAAAAGTTCTATTACTGTGGACTTGCAAACTGTGCAGAAAGTGTGGGTTATGGAACGTGTGGAGACCAGGACCCTCCAAGGCCATTGGGCTGGCCCTATGAGGTGATTCAGAGGAAGGGTGAGGCCACCTACCTGGTGGACCTTTAGACCCCTGGGCACCCCCACAGGGTGCCCCATGTTAATCGCCTCAAATCCAACTTTGAAAGGTCTGAGGTAACCGTTCTGTTGGTGACAGATGTAGTAGAAGAAGAGGTGAGTGAACCTCTCCCTGACCTCTTGAACTCCAAGGAGAACAAGGGATATTTGGAGGGAGTAATCCTCTTCCCAGTCTGACTCCTGAACAGCAGAGGGACTGTCACCAAGTGCTGGGACAGTTGCTCGTCCCATCCCCCGGGCTGATGAGCTTATTGAGAGGTTAGAGGCTGCCCAGTATTGAAGTACCTTTAATCTTACATCAGGGTGCTGGAACATCGTCATAACAGAAGGTGCAAAGGAGAGGTACAGCTTTTCCACTTCCAAAGACCATTATCAGTGTAGGGTAATGCCCGTCGGACTCAAGAATGCCCCTGCCACCTTCCAGAGGTTGGTGAACCAGGTCCTTGCTGGTATGGAGGCCTTCAGTGCTGCCTATCTGGATGGCATAGCTGTCTTCAGTAGCAGCTGTAGGGACCACCCTTTTCGCCTCCAGGAAGTGCTTCATGCTTTGCAACAGGTAGGCCTGACTATCAAGACTAGTAAGTGACAGATAGGGCAGGGGCCTGTGGTGTACTTGGGGCAGCTGGTGGGCAGGGATAAGGTGCAGCCCCTCCAGACCAAGATAAAAAATATCAAGGTCTGGGAGTCCCCTCCCCAAACCCAGATTGAGGTCAGAACACTCTTGGGCCTACCAAGGCATATGACACCATTGTTGCCCCCTGGACCGAGCTGATTTCGAAGAAGCAGCCCAGGAATGTGATTTGGACAGAAGCATGCCAAACTACATTTGACTCCCTTAAACAGGCCATGTGCAAAGCTCCTGTGCTCAAAGCCCCTGACTTCTCCAAAGAGTTTATCATTCAAACAGATGCCTTAACACATGGCATGGGGCAGTACTGTCACAGCTTAATAAAAAGGGCCTAGACCAACCTTTAGCCTTGATCTCCAGTAGGTTATTCCCCAGGGAACAAAGGTGGAGTGCTATAGAAAGAGAAGTGTTTGATGTGGTCTGGGCAGTAAACAACTTTTGGCCATACCTGATTGGCACTCACTTCCTGATTCAGACTAAAGACAGGCCCCCTCAGGTGGCTCATGCAAATGAGGAGTGAGAATCCAAAACTGATTTGGTGCATCACGTTCCTACAGAGTATGGACCTCAGAGTGGAACATAGACCAGGAGTAGACCACTCCAATGCTGATGGTTTGTCCAGGTTTTCCACCTTAGTGAAGGGAACTCCGTAGATGTTGGGTAGCTCTCCCTTCTTTCAGCTTCGGGGACATGTGTTTGACCTGTCAGCCTTAGGGCGGATTACCCCCAAACCTTTTGCCTGCTTGCCTCCTCTTTTTGCTGATTTGTTTTGTTGGTCTTAGGACTCTGAGCACTTTACCACTGCTGACTATTGCTAAAGTGCATGTGCTTCTCCCCTAAACATGGTTACATTGGTGAATACTCAATTGCATATTTAATTTACTTGTAAGTCCTTTGTAAAGTGAGGGAGTGTGCTCTGCGGATGAGAAGAGAATATGCTCTGACTCAAAATACATTGGGGACTCGCTCCTGTTTACTTTATTAAGTAGTCACACATCATCAACGTTGAACAAACTCTGTAGGGGCCAGGGCAGGCCCTCAATGCTTAACTATCACACACATCAAGCCAAGCACACATCTGTGAGTGAGTGTACCTGAAGGTCTTCTAACAGTTCCGGACCCAGCAGACAGTTTGGCTCAGAGGCAGTGCCTTTATTTGTCTGGCCTTAGGTTAATATCTTTCTGCTCAGTGTTGCTCCACTACGTCTTGAGCAGATTTATAGACAGCCCAAACTCGACCTGAAGGTATTGGATAGCTGCTTTGTGATGAGGTAAGGCACCTGTAATGTGCTCTTACTGGCAGTTCCATTGCATCTCATTTCAATGTTTGAGCTGCTTTGCTGGAACGATAACAGAGAAGCTGCTCCCCTTCTACAGCTTCATATCAGAAGCAGGAGTCCTCTTAGCTTTCTTCAAGCTAGGGCATCCATGGTCAGATCGCTGCTCTCCGAGGGAAGGGGGGTCGTGAGGAATGTGCACTTCTTGGTCTCCATCACCCTACTCTTCATTCTGTGCCCTCGAATCCAGTAAACAGTTTGGACAAATTTCGTTAAGCCTGCCTGAATACCGTGCAACAATTGCAATGGATGCTGTTTTGTGCAAATAACAATTTCATTTACAGCACTTGTTCTTCAAATCTAAAGCTGATGCAGGAATATATCATTTTTAATGCAGTGTTAAACCACAGCTATAGCTGCCAGTATCAATTATTCAGATCCATAACAGAATGAAATTTACAAGGTCCAAGAGGTTGAAGCAGGTTATCTCTCAGGTCTAGTCTAATATTAGTAGATATAGCTGGATTCAGGATCATCAGTCTTCAGCCAATCAGGTAGGTTTCCTCGTTTTGTAAAGAATGCTTGATTATACCCGCTGCAGCAATGCAAGAGGTCTAAATATCTTCCAATAGAGTCATGATTCCTACCTGAATCAAACAAATGTCTTGGCCTATGCGAAGAATCTGTTCTGGGTGACCACATGTTTTGCCCTATAACAGACCTGGAGTGGTCCCTTAGGCTTTTGGGCCTGATAGGCAGACGTCTTTGCCAGAGGCCGCTGCCGGCTTCCCCCTGATGAAGGACTATCTTCTTTATCTAAAGATGCATGCCTGCCTGTATTGGAGTTATAGTCACCAGTGTAGAAATACACTTTCATCATAGTAGAATGACGCTGCACTACCATGGACATGTGAGCATCTCAGCATTCTGTTTGCTTTTCAGCAACAAACCCTCAAACTTGTGGGTTGTTGCTGATAAGTGAAATAATAATATATCCAACAGGAAGTGTTCTCTCTACATATTAGAGCTAATTGTTCTGCATGTCATGGACATGTTTCTGCCTGCGTTGCATCTCGGTCCCAGGAAGGAAACATCAGTGGTAACAGTCTGACCCTAACTATGGTGGGCTCATGCCATTGTGATTTTACACCCCTATGGTGGATGGGCACCAAGGTAAAGGTTTTCAGCAAGAAGACCGCTGGCTGCGGCTCCACAAGCAGAAACCCAGTAGTTCCTCTACTTCTAAATGGGGTAGGAGAACAAAGAATTAGGAAGGGTGGCATCGTTACTTTCCATGTGGTTCTGCAAACATTATCACATCGAAGGTCCACAATGCAGTTTCATTGGACATTAGTGGTAACTTCCTAACGATAAACATTTTCTCCCATAGTGATTCTTACCAAACAGCTACATTGTGTGTTAAGGGCAAAGGATTACAACATATTTGCCTTTGTAGAGTACAATGTGAAACTGCAATCACACAGTCGCGGCTGCTACCTGGAGGCGGCAGTGGGGCGGGTGAGGGGAAGCGGCTGGGGGTTCATTTTAAGGAAAAACCCACTTACCTTCTGGCCGGTCAGCTGGCCGGCCACCCCCGCATCTCCTGAGTCCTCAACCTGGTTTCTTGGGAGAAACAGGAAGCAGGAAGCACGACGACTCTCACGCTCTCTGCAACCAATCACAATGCAGCGTGTGGAACAGGGAAGTTGCGCATGACTGTTAGAGGGCTTGCCAAACAGTCATTGCACATTAAGGGGGATATTCTCAAGAACATGTGATAACCATCGCAAATTTAGCTTAGCGCAACTTTGCATATCGCAGTTCATCACGGGAAAACAATGCCGTGTCAAGCATTCTCAACCTGGCGGCACCATGTGATAGTCACACAATAACTCATCAAATGACCCCGTTAAACACAACGCGACGCCGTAAAAATGCGAAATACCAATGCAAAAAAAGTAGCGAGGAGGCCAACCGCGATACAAAAATCAGCGATAACCAGCAACAGGCATGCAATTCCCACGCCTCATGCGGGATAAATGCACCATAAAAGCAACACAAAAAAAGGGAGAAAAAAAGAAACTGCGTAGCACTGTGGATGCTCCCGGACCGAGTGCAGAGGCCCACACAAACGCCACAAGCCCCACAGACCACCACCAAGGAACTTTGGGGTCGGGGAAGGGCAAGGAAGGAGGAAGAGGAAGAGGAAGACGGGGTGCAGTCCACAAGAAAACCAGATCAGCTTCACGGAGGTGACAGAACACCACCATCCACTGAACGTCAACATGACAAACGTGAATGCAGTCGGAGTGTAGAGGAGGCCTATGGAAGAAGACAAGAGGCGCTGTCACAATGTGAAAAGCCAAACCAAGTACAAACCCGCTGCCAACAGGAAGGCAGCAAAGGTGACAGGAGGTGGGAGTCCTGCACCACAGGAGGAGCTGGAGGAAATGGAGGCCACAGTCATCAGGATGGAGACGGCGCAAGGAGTTGGGAGTCCGGACACAGCTTGATAGGAACCGGCACACTATCCACCGGGTGAGTAATGACCAGAGACTGGGGGGACGGGGGGAGATGGAAACAATGGCACAAATGCACAAACATGTGCAGCACACTGCACAACCACAATGACCCTGGAACATGTCCCTGATCCCCGTGGCACACTACAGCACACACACATAGCAAGAACAGCACATCCAACGACAATGTGGTACAAAGTGCAACACCGACACTGCAGAACAGAGGACACAACTAGATCTGCTCATGTGCTGAAACAGGCCAATCACATGTACAACTTCACCTATGTCATGTACGCCAAATGTCCACTGTCCCGCATCAAATATTCAGCACCTCCCAAACAGTCACAATGTACATCGTCATACAATCTGCTTGTAAACCAGAAAAATGCGCCAACACACATGTCAACACAATGTCAACATGCATCTCCCCTTCACATTGCAGAGAGACAAACAACACCTCCAGCAGAGCAGACCAGACTACTCATCAGTCATGCTGGAGAGGACCACCACACCTTCGACACCAACGCCCTACAACAGCCCATGGACATCTTAGGCAACCCACCCCCTGGAGCAGTGCAGCCAAGCCACATAGAGGAGACACCAACCCCTTCACAGACCACACAGCAGGAAGCACCCACCTCCACGTCTGGCTCCCAACACTCCACCTCGGCACACATTGCATTCCAACACCAGGTGTCAGAATGCCAAAAGGAGGTGGCCGAACAGGTGCGGGTGGGGTCAGAGCACATGGAAGCTGAATTAGATCACAGACGTGGGTGTTCAAGTCCCACCAGGGACCACCTACACCTCACAAAGGAGACCCACACCTCGACAGAGACACATGCATACTTCCTGCAATGAACCATGCCCAGAGCCCAGGAATCAACATACCTACCCCCATGCTGGACCTCCATACGACAGCCCAGTCCACTCCTCCCACGCATTGAGCGGGTGATGACAAAGCTGCATGTCCAAGGTCTTACCCGCTGCCAGAGCTAACAAGGTTGCACCCACTATACACAGCACAATGTAATGTTGTAGGCCCAGGGACCCTCCTAAATACATCATGACCACACGGACACACTGAGATAGTTTTTGGAACAGGCTACGGGCATGTGCGCCCGGCTCCTTTATTAGCAGGGACACATGTACAGTGATGCCTGTGCTGGATGTGTGTGGGGTGAGTGTAAGCCAGTCCGCACGGAGTGGCTGGTGCTGGCAACAACTTATACAGTCAACACTATGGAAACGTAAACAGAAAACACCAGCATTACAGAGACAACCGCGAAGCATCATGTTGGTAGCCGGAGGAAGGCCAGAGGCCACCCAACATGCAAACAGAAGTGTCCGTGAGTTGCAGTGCACCGATGTTGGGGCAAATTAAATGTCTAGAATTGTGTCCCTTCGGGAAATACCTGATGCAGCTGCAGTGGGGTGTGTTACGCCTGCATCATCTTCCTCATCATCGTGCTAGGTCTCCCACACTGCCTGAGGTGACATTGCTGTGTGACCTCCCAAAAGCACACAACTCAATCAGAAACGGTCCATGAGTCATGGTGCTCTGAGTCAGTGGCACCTGGATTGCAGAGCAGGGTATCAGGCAGATGGCATCCATGACAGGTGTGACCAACTCTGACAGTCTGGCAGCAACATCATTTTGAATCTGGCAGTTGTCTTCTGAAAGGGTGCCCTGGCGGAGGTGGCATGTGCCTCCTGTGGTGATGTGACGTCCGGGCCGATCAGGACTCGAACTGATGTGTGAGCCCTGGTGGACCACAGTTGAGGCCTGAGGCAGCAGACAGCGCAGGGCCACAGACAGATGGCGTTGATGACCCAAGGCCACCATCTCAGAGGCCATCCAATATCTCAGCAGACAGGGTCCCTGACTTGTGCTGCACAGTTAGTAGATCCGGATGCACTGCGGCCAGCACAGGCACACTTGCAAGGGACGGTGACTTGTGGTGCACAGAGAAAGGGACAGGTGACCTGAGCTTGTCCTCATCGATGTCCAAGGTGATTTTGGCATAGGGTTGCGGGAGACAGTGGAAGGTGTCCTCCAGGGCATGATGCAGAGAGTAGAAGCCGTCCAGAAGAGTCAAATGGAGGAGTGGAATGCTACTGCCTCATTTTTGCCACCATGTCAGTATCACAGACATGAAGATGACGACAAACCCAAGTCCACAGACACATTTGCCACCACAGAACAACCAGGAAGTGTCCATGGATGTTGTGGAACAGACTCAGTGGCACGGGAGCAGAAAGGAGATGCAGTATGCGATGAGGCCTTTACAATGTTGTCAAATCTGCCATCAATGAATCAAGACAGAGTTCAGAAATTGTGACCTGCACGTCCGCAGCGTATGCCCTAGGCTGCAGTCATCGCGGCCCAAACGCTGTTCAGCGAGCTCCTCCTGGAACTCTGACACACAATGTTGAAATAGCATGTGGGAGTGACTTGTGGTTGACAGAGGTAGAGGCACCAGAGCTGAGCGGGTGTTCAGTCAGCGACGATGCTGTGTCCTGCCTGGTACGGACTGGATTGGATTGGTGTGACGCCTGCTGGACCACAGTGTAGGCATGAGGCAGCGGCCAGCAGGGGCCCACAGCCACGTGCCGTTGGGATTCTATGCACAGGGTTGCTGCCACCTGATCGAAGGGTGTACGGTGAAGTAAGGATGCCATGTATGTATGGCCTCGGACATCATGTAATCAAGACACAGTTCCATATATGTGACCAACTTCACCGCAGTGTCGGCCTGGGGCAGCGGTCAACATGGGCACACAGGTACGTGAGGTTGGCCCGCGATGCACAGAGTTAGTGACACCAGAGCAGTTGTCGGCAGTGTTCAATCACCTCCGTAATGATGATCCCTTTCTCCTCCGGACTGAACCGCGTCTTCTTCTTACACCTCTTCCTTCGTGCAATAATATGAACTCTTGCATACATGAATCAAGACTCGGTTCCAAGTGTGTGACCTACTCGGACTCAGTTTAGGCCGAAGGCAGTAGTCAGCAAGGGACCACAGACAGCTGTCGCTTGAATGCTATGCACAGAGATGGTGGCCCCACATAGAAGGGAGGACACAGATATGACTCAGCCATGAAGTGTGTACTCTGCCATTGCATAATGAAGACACAGTTTCAAAAGTGTGACCTACTTGACTGTAGTGTAGGCCGGTAGAGTACATCAACGAGAAAGGAGTAAAGCGGGCCGGTGTCGGGGAGGCTGTGATGGTCTGAGGAGGCTGCCAAGGTTGTGGGCTTCGGGCTTGGAGCTTGCACCAGCACGTGGTGGGCCCTCTTTGACACACGCCGGTGTCGGCAGGTGAGTAGTGTGGCCTGGTTGCACAGGGGCGAGCCTGACGGGTTCGGGGTCTAGCGGCCCGGGGTACAGCAGACTCACAGGATCGCAGGCAACTCCGCTCACGACGACGGCGTCGACCTTTTGGCGGGGTGAGAGGTGTCACCCTGGCAAAGACGTTGGGCATTCCAGAAGAGAACCACGCCCAGGGCTACGTGCTTTTTCTTCACACCCCCATGCTGACCTGGCGTACGCCGGGCCAGCCCACTCCGCACATGCTTACGGGGGGGACGTAACAGGCTACATTTCCGCATACTCCCCCACTGGATGGGGTGACATGGTTGCATCCACTGTCCACCACACTCCATACACCAGCGGTGTATGTTGCCATTAATATGGGTGTGTTCTTCATACTGCAGTCTGTCCAGCACATCTCCGCCACACTTGGCATTGTGTACTTTCCCATTCATGGGTCACTTGCCTCCTCCACACATGGCTTTTTCCCACCTCTCCCCACATTCCGCTATTGTGTGGCTGGGGTGCCATGACGTTGATGGCTCATGTTCACTGCTAGCCGAGGTTATCATAGTAAGTTGTGCTGTCGTGTCTGGTGGGTAAACAATTATAATGGAAAATGGCATAATTACCCGTGTGTGGATTAAAGAATATTGTGGATGAAAAACAGAGGCATAAAGAATTGGAATACGTGATTAAACATGGAGGAAACTTGGTATTAATTATATTGTCAGCCGAAGCGGCGGATTACAGCTGTGCAATCGGTCTTGGGGCAAAATGAAATGCCCCAGTTCATTATGTTGGTGTCTGGTGGGTGGGCATGTTGTTGTGCATGTTGTATGTGATTTTGTGACGTGTGCATTGCCAGAGTTGTAAGTTGCATGGTTGTGGAGTTCAGGTGTGTGGGCTGTTCATTTGGTACTTGCCGACGGGCTGTGCATTTCCATTGGTGCCATCCTGGAGGTGCTGGTTGATGTTGGATTGTCGGAAGATGGAGGTCTCATGCACACTGCCTGGGTAGTTGGTGACGACGTTGGTGGCAATTCCACGGTGTTCGGGTGTTGCCTGCACATTGATGCGAGGCGTGTGCTATCTGTTGCGGTGATTGTGTGCTGTGTCACCAGGGGGCACAAGTAGGACATGTGTGCAGTCGAGTGCCCCCAACATGTGCGTGCATCCAGCTATGTTGTATATTCTTTGCTTGGTCTCCAGCTGTTCCTGCGCCTTGTGGTGGACGTATAGTTACTGGTGTACTAGGCTGATGGGGGCATCTGGGGCAGGTGTGAGGGACTTGGATGTGGCTGACTGTGAGACTCCGCCGACTCCCACTCTGGCGGTTGTTGTTTGGGAGGTACCAGAGGCCAACAGGTGCAGCACGGCCAGCAGCTTTGTCTGGGATGGGATGTTGGTTGTCCGCTGTGTTGGTGCCGTCAGCCTGTTGGGCGATGATGGTCAGGATGCTTTGATGGTTGTCCTTTTGAGTCTGTTGTGGGCAATGACATTGTCAGCTGTTTGGTCTGTGAGGCTGGTGCGTTTCCTGGGGGTCCGCTGTCTTTGTCCGCACTGTGGTGGCTCGGGTGGGGATTACTGGGGGGAGGGATTGCGGTCCTGGGTGTGGTGGCAGTGGGTGCTGTGGCCCTGTTGGAGCTCCGAGCTGCATGATCAATGGCCCCATGGCCTATGCTGGACTTCAGGTGAGGCTGTGGTCTGGGCACCCTTTTCTGTTGCCGGTTGTCGTCCGACTTTGCACCAGGTCAGAGCAGGTGTTAGTTTTCTGCTGCTAACGCACATTATCGCATGTTTTGTTATCTTATCGCCGATGTGGCTGGTCGTTGAGAATGTAGGGGTGTGGTGGTGCTTCGGCTTTTTGCTCGGGAACGTCTACTCTGCATCTCATTAGCGATAGTTGCCGGTTTCATCTGTGGCGATGTTTTTTGAGGATGCCATCGCTGGAAATCTGGTGATATTGGCTGTTTGCACCTGCTTGTGAATGGGGCGGTAATTTTATTGCGACTTCGATGAAGTGCCGATAACTCAGCGATAGCTCCTTGAGAATATGCCCCTAAGAGTGTTCTACAACTCCTACCCTGCTCTGCAGCCCCGCTTCACCCCCTCACGCAAGCTGCTGCAGCAGGAGGACAAAATTAAATTATAATAACACTAGGGGTGGGCTGAATTTGCGTAGTCGCGCTATGCAAAGCTCCACAAAACAGTAGAAAATCTCTGCGAACATGCAGATATTCCGCTAATGCTTTTTTCCTGTTCGCGAACGCTGTTTGCGTGCTCAGGGTGAAATATCTTGTGAACACGCATTTTGAGAACGCGAACAAGCAAAAAATTCCGCGAAGCCGCGGAACGCAGAATTTTGGGCAATTCCACATTCTCTGTGGAACGCGAAATTACCCAAATTCCGCAAATTCCGCGAGCGGAACGGAATTTACCACCCAGGCCTAAATACCACTACGATATTATCATTTTATTTTTTCATTACTTTAGCTGCTTCGTGGCAGTGAGGCGATGCTCCTCCACCTCAGCGGAGTAGCCGCCGCTACCATCGCATCCACCCAGTCTCTATACATGGGTTACATGGGTCCTGCTGTCCCTTTCCAGAGTCACTACGTCTTTCTTAGAGTTATGCATCCCTATGATAGCTCCTGTGCCATGAAGGATCGCTAGTGCCAGTGATGGGGTAAAAAGCAGTTCACTTTTCTCACTATAGTTTGCCCTGTCCGGTGCCAGTAGTTTGGTATATTGGGGCCGTGCCAAACAATGTGAAGTATATTTTCCTCTCCTTGGGCACATCACCAGTAACTCACGGAAGATGACATTTTAGCCCTATGCAGTTTATAAGAGGTTCAGAAAACAGCCCTATAGAGTCCTAATAAAGCTAAATTTAATGCCGAATTCTATGAGGCCTTTGCCATGGCACTTCATGCGACCTGACCACCCCTCCTCAGTATACATCATTTGTCACTTAATTTTCATTTTACGTCTGAGAAGGTGTTTCATAGGCCTCGAATAACGTTCTTTTATAAGAAGTCTGTATAATCTTGAGATCAAGTTTTTGCAGTGACTTCATTACAATAAATAGACTTATAGTGGTGAGGGCCTCATATCACATGGTCGTGCTTCTAATCTGGATGTTCGGCAGTCTCGCAAATGTAGATATTTCTAAAACTGGCTTTTATGCAGATGGAATTCCAGTGAAAGATCTGTAATGTATCTGAGGGTGCCATCTAATCCAATATGTTAATGCAGCATTTGCCCGATAGGAGAAGCAGGATGGATAAACCCCTCTACCCCCAGTTCCTAATGATTAGAGGGCCAGACATATAGCATTTCTCTCAGCAGTGGGTATCAGGATCCTTCATAGACGTGGGCCTCCATATAGGGCTAAGGGCCATATTGCATCTGATTGCTGGTATCATTCTACCTGGGCACAGTCTGGCATTTCTTTATTGGGGTTCAGGTGATAAGGTATCTGTTAGAAATGTTGTGCTCTATAGTATGTTTTCATGTGCAGCATCTTAACTCCCCTGGGGTGGTAGCTACATACCATTTCAAGCTGTCAATTTTAGGTGGAACAGTGCCCCAAACATATTTTTGGGAAACGGATACGGATGACAATCCGTTTAATATGGAGATTGAGCTCTTGATTGGTGCCATGCAAAAAGTATAATTGAACCTTGGCCCCACTAGTCTCTTCACTGTTTGGATCCTGCATCATAGGGAGAGCTGTATTGTTTGCTATTTAACAAAGCGAGTTTTCATGTTTTCAAGCAGACCTAGCACATTATCTTGCCCCATGGCACACACTTTCAGTTAAATATAGCTCCCAGATATCCAGATATTTCAGTTTCTCAGGGTAAATGGAAAATGTATCAAAGATCATGAATGCAATGGACAAGGCTTCACTCGTAGTGCTGTTTATTTTGCACCCAGAGAAAACAGAATTTGTTGATGAAATCATATTGAGTATATTGGGCTAACGTAGGGGGCATATTATCAAGGACGGCGTTAAAATTATCGCCGCTTTAGCGGCAGAAAGCTGTCGCTAAAGCGATGATAATGGGCTTGATAATGTGCCCGTGAGAATTCCAATAGAAGCCCATGTTGACACCAGAACATAATGTTAACGCTGCGCTTGATAATATGCCCCGTAGTTCATTATCCCAAGTTATTCCTATAATCCAGAGTAATGAAGTAAGCGAACAAGTGGCCTTTCTAGTTTTCTAAGGATTTTTTTATTGCAATTGCACTGGATTAGTTTGGAATTCGAGAACGACTACTCAAACGAAAGTGCAGCCAACACATATGTTGACCATTGGTGGCGTGCAGGCCTGGGGCTTTTTCAAGACTGAACAGAAAAGAAGTACCTCATGTCGCAAGGAAAAAGAAGAAAAGAAGAATATCAGTGTATAACGTGAAAAAAACCAAGCAAGAAAGCCCAGATGGTCAAACAGAGGTAGCCCAATAGGCATTTGAGGCCAGAAGCCAACATACAACCAATTACATTGTGAAACACGAGGGAGGAAGTCGAGAACAGTGAAAATATTCATGGCATAATTCAAAGTATGGAACATTTTGAATTAATTGTACACGGTTTAAATTATAGCATTAATTGTAGCGATGACATCATCAAACATGGGTGATGGTATGAGCAGCAACAGTTGTCATGTCAATATTGCAAGCAGTGCAAAGTAAGTTAGAGCATTTAGTGATGTCCGCAAAATAATAAGAAATAAATAAATCAAGAAGCATATATTTATATATACAGTATTGGATAGCATGTAGGTGACCCAAAATAGTCCACAGGTATGTCGGATTGGCTATACATGGTATGTGCATAGAATTCAGGACGAGTAGGAAGGAGAAAATACAATTGGGCGGGGAAGAGATGCAGATTGCAAGGTTTGTATATATATATATTAATTTTGAGAGACAGAATTGAAAGGTGCAAGGAGGCGTACGTGTTCGTGAAACCTATGTCATTTTTAGGGAATACGAGTGTCATGAAAAATCTACTGCAAAGGAGATCCACTGCACTCAATGGGGCAGATTTACGAGCCCCTTGCGCCACTTTTGCGTCACTTTTCCCATGTTAAAAGTGACGCAAAAGTGGCGCAAGGGGCTTCTAAATCTGCCCCAATATGAGTACGGCCCTTGCTGCCTCACTGTTTTCAGAATTTTTCTTAAATGTTGATGCCATAAAAGAGAAGCTATGGTTGGAAGAAGAGTAGCTCTAGAATTCTATTTCTGTATTGGGAAGCTGTGTGCTCTTTGAAACTCCAGAGGAGGAGTAAAAGAATTCCAGCTCCATTAGCAAAGAAATACATTTAGGAACTAACTTGACCATCTCTTGCCTTTGTTCCATTTTCAGGACCCCACATTTCTGATACTATCCTACCTACTTCTGTCTTAAGTATCCACCACTTTTTTCTGTGCATGCCACAAGTTGGATCACCAAACAGGGATTTCCAAGACTTTAGCTTCTGGAGAGTCTAGTCTCCTTTCGGATCTTTCTAGTTGAGACCTAATGGAAGTAAGTTCCCAGCAAGTGATTTAAGATCTTAATTGGTTTCTGTTGTAAACACCTCCCTGCTGACATTGATAGTTGAATGTTTTTAAGTATACACTTAATAGAGTCCAGTGTCACAACTGACATAGTCAGGAAACTGATCGAGATGTTTGCTTTTTGTTGGCAAGGGCCTCAGAAGTAGGCCTGGGCTAAATTTCCGTTCCGCTCGCGGAAATTGCGATAATTTAACATTTTCGCGTTCCGCGGAGAGCGCGAAAATGTAAAAATTGCCACATTCCGCAGCTTATCGATAATTTGTTTCTTGCTAGCGCTGTAAAATAATACATTCTCGCGAGCGCGCGATCGCCTTACTTGACTCCCCGCGTTCGCCGACAAGTTTTCCCAATCCGGTCGCGTTCTCCACGAGATGTTGGATTGTTGGTAGCCATTTGCGCTGTCTCGCGACAGTTCGCGCCCGCAGTAATGTCATTGGTCGCGCGATCACGTCTTTCTTCTCGCGATCATGCACCGCGAGAAGAGTGAAAACAAGATGGCCGCGCCCGCGAGCAACCGCATGGGTAAGTTAACCACGCAGAGAAATACCGCGAACGGGCGGGAAAAAAACTTCTGCATCTTCGCGATATTTCCGCGTGTTTGCGGAGATTTTTAACATTTTCGCGATAATTTGCGAAAGTCACTTTCGCAAATTCCTCCCACCCCTACTCAGAAGTCTTGTTCCTCAAAACTTATAGGCACGCCAGTATATATTCTCTGAGTACTTTGTGGGAATGGCTGGACCCCCCACACACTTTCAGGAATTCAAAAGCAGGCAACAGATCCTTGTAGGCATAGGTCCTCATTTATAGCATTTTAGCATAGAGCAGTGCAGCAAGGCACCTTGCTGCGCTGTCCTATGCCAAAGTGAATGGGTAAAAATGCTCTGTATTTTAGCAATACGATGCATTCCTGGCCTTTCTGCCTGCGCTGGCACCGTTTTGGCAGCCTAGCGGCAACGTAGGCTCCCATGGACACGTTCCTGAACCAAAACAATCCTAAGAGGCGTTTTCCTCTTTCCATGTGTGCTGGACAGAGGAAAATACGAGGAAATATAAACATGTTTTTCCTCGTCACATCTCACCTCGGGAGGTGTACAGATGTGTTGCTTCCCCAGGTTTACATCTCATTGTAAATCTGGTGAAGCGTCAAATTCCATGGGTGTTGCGTGGACAAATCCACTGCAACCCCCACTGAATGCCTCCCAGGCGCAGAGTAAGTTGATGCAGAGATTTGTGCTGCGTTGTCTTACTCATGATTTATGAGGCCACTCAAAGCCAAGCAGGTTGGCTTTTTGTGGCTTCATAAATCTTTGTGAGAGCCCTGCATCACGCATGTACCACTTTGTGTGGTGCAACAGTGATGCAGGGCTCTCATCAATAAGCCCCATAGTCTCTACTCAGTGATATGTATACGGGCATATGTTTGTGGCTTGTAGCATGTTGTCTTGCGACTTAGGTTACTAGATCATGACCCCATTTCTCTTCACTGCTCTTAGCACATGCACACGCCCCACAGTTGAATACCTTCTAAATATTGAACAAATAGCTAAAGAGAAGTACTCTGTCCCCTCCAGCACGGTTTCCTCATCAAACTACGTTCAATTCTTGATTTATAATAGCAACTGCCATATGGGGTGGTGTATCATCACATCTCGACCACCCAGGTCCAAAAAGGGGTCATTTGGTATCCTGGATGATCACTTCAGGTAGGCCAGCCTTCAGGAAAGGGTGTGCTCTTCTGTCCATCTCTGCGGCTGTCTGACCCATTTCACCATCCACAGGGCATAGACTACCTTCATTGTTTGTATGGCCTGAAGGTAACTGCGCCCGCAGCACCAGCACCCTCTGGGTATTAACATGGCCTAGGGAGGGCTGCAGGCCCCCCAGCAACAGAGAATGAGAGCTCAGGGCCCTTGCTGTAGATAGGCCTCTCGCACAAGCCTTCCTCTGGCTTCTACATCCTCCACTGTGACTGCAAGTACTTTCCCAGTAATAATTGGCCAGATCAGACTTCCCACCATCCCAGGCGATCAGTTACCCAAAACAGTATACTGTGAGGAATTACATATATCTAGCTCCTCATATCCAGTGATACCCATACAGTTACTCTAACGAGCACCATTCAAAGGATGGAATAGCTCCAACCCTGCACACTCATTTGTAAGGAATATTTCCTTATCACCACTGACAAGCATGCATAATGCATACGTTAGACAAAATATAAATATCTGTGTGCGTGCATGTATGTGTTTAATCATTAATGCTATATGGGCACACAAGCCATTATATTCAGCACTACTGTTCATTTGCAAAAAATGCAGTTTGTTTTTGTCCATCCTGTAACTGTTTTAGAATAAATTGTTATAGAAAACTTTGAATGTGACTTCATGCACTTGGCAGCCTGAAATGAAGTGATATTATACCTGGAAGCAATAGCTTGAAAATCAATATGGCAGTCGATTTTTACAGGATTGAAGAATGAATGTGAAGTTCCTAAAGAGTTGGAAGAGCAATTAAAATAAATACAAATATCCCATTTCATTGGAAAATGCCAGTTCAGATCGCTGTACATAATATTAATCTGTTGATTCTAACTACTACAGACTGAACTTTTCAAAAACTAATTTGCCCACAAGGGCTTATTTTTAAATAAGTATTTATTGATTTCACTTACTTGTGTATTTAGAAGGTATTCTCCATTATGATGCTTAATAAACAGGACCGAAGTCATGGCACAGATATTTTACTTGTGGGCAAGTAATGTTGAATTATATGATGTGAAAAGGTTGTGGAATTCACTCAGGGAGCATGCAGCCACCCGTGGGTTTTGATGCAAATCCTTATCTAGTAACATTGTGTTTGCTCCAAAACGTATGCCTGTGTGAGATAGGTATATGGTTAGAGTACGTTTTTTCCCCCTAAATATTCAAACTTTGCATATTTGCTGCACTGTACAGTACACCCACATAGTGGACAAAGTATTAAAGCATAAGTGTTTGAACTGGAAGGGTTCTCGTCCAGTACAAAATGTATGTCTGACAGAACGCACACACTCCCCTTTGCAGAATGGTACAAGTGTGTTTATGTTGGCACATGGCAGCTATAAATGGGTCAGAGCAGGGAGAGAGTCGAACAGCATCATATATGGGTACATATGGGCTGTTTGTGTTATTCTCATTGATGCAAAGAAGCACAGTAACTTTGGTTGCTGTGCTGCATTCTACAAAATAATTAATTAATCTGCCTTTGGAAGTGTATAGTTTGTTTCCATCACAACATCGACAATGCCTTGTTGGTTGTTGAATTATGATTTTCACTTATAAATGGAGGAGGCTCGATTCTGATTTCAATTCAAACCTACATGACTAATACACCCCTAATGAGAAACATAAGAAGCACAAATATTGCACTGGAAAGACAGCTCCTAAGTCGTTTGGAAGGGCACAAGATATTTCGGTTCAAATGACTACACTGTTACAGCTGATATCGATTAGACCGTAGGCTTTCAATACCAGGCACAACCCTAGCGAACCACCACCGAGAGGCAAGCAGCGGCACACTCGACATTGGTGCAGGTTAGGTGGAAAGTCGCATGCCCACCCGATTGTATGGCACACCTGTGTGAGGATAACTCGCACCCCCAAACCACCCATCCAGACCAACGTGTTTCTGCAGCTCAAACCTGCAGTTTACTACCTCCCCTGAGTTCTCACAACGCAGGCAATGTATGCACAAAGCACAGAGGGGCATATCAGTAACGAGGCGATATAAAATTATCGCCGCTTTTGCGTCTGTTTTCGGGTGAAAAGCGGCGATAATTTTATCTCCTAATTAGCAAGGTCACGCCATCGCGTGATACCTTGCATTAGCGCCCGGATTCTTAACGCCCAGCTTTGCATTTCTAATGAGATTTGTTGGGTTTCCAGCGATAATCTCACTGGGGCATATCAGCAACAACCGGCGATAATTATCGCTAAGCGCATTTAGCACTAGGATAAATATTGCCGGCTAACGTGGATTTTTTATCACTGAGATAGCATGCTATTACCAACGCTTATCTCAAAAGCGATAAAAATCCTAGCGCTAACTGCCAAACAGTGAGATTATCGCTGAAAAAACCAGCAATAATCTCACGAAGTTTGGCGTAAGCTTGATGATAGGGCAAGGCAAATTTAGCCATGATATCCACCTTCCATAGGATATCATGGCTAAGTCAGTCCTGAAGCAGGCGTAAGGAAAGTAGCGATAAAAGGGGTTATCGCTACTTTTCTTGCCGCTATGCTTCCTAGCGTGGGGCTTGATGATAGGAGAAATGTCGCTTAGCGACATTTCTCCAGTCATGTCAGGCCAGGAGCGCCCACTTTGCATCTCATTAGAGATGCAAAGCTGGGCGTTCAGAATTCAGGCGCTAATGCAAGGTTTCACGTGATAGCGTGACCTTGCTGATTAGGCGATAAAATTATCGATGCTTTTCGCCCGAAAACGGACGCAAAAGCGGCGATAATTTTTTATCGCTTCGTTGCTGATGTGCCCCTTAGGGGCATATTATCATGAAACGGGGATAAAATTATCGCCGCTTTAGCGGCAGAAAACTGCCGCTAAAGCGCCGATAATGGGCTTGATAATATGCCTTTGAGAATTCCAATAGAAGCCCATGTTCTGGTGTCAACATGGGCTTCTATTGGAATTCTCTGCGGCATATTATCAAGCCGATTATCGCTGCTTTAGCTGCAGTTTTCTGCCGCTAAAGCGGCGATAATTTTAATGCCGTGCTTGATAATATGCCCCTAAGAGGTGCACGAATACTTTCTAGAATTGTGTCGTCTCACTTGCAGCTTCTTGTATTGCCTCTTAAGGGCTTATGAATAGGCAGGGTGGTGAAATTATGCACTAATGGAGGAGTGATCCAACCAACAAGCTTGTGATAAAAAATGTGCCTCATTTATTCAACCCATTCGAGTTATGTACTAAAACATGTCTTCCATTTCTTTCAGGTTTACCATGTTCACAATCTATACTCGGGAAGAAGATTTGGGGGCACATTTATCAAAAACTCCGGCAGCGCAGTGCAGCAAGGTGTCTTGCGCTGTGTGATGAGGGAGGACAGGATTGCGTTGTATTTAACATTCCACCATGCATTCTTGTCTTTTCCCTGCGCTGGAACACAATGTGCTTCAGAGCGCCAACGCAAACCAAGGATGCCTGACTGTAAGCAGGATTGATTTGCGCAGGAAGTAATACCTTCCTACACAAATACAATCATCGGAGGCATTTTCCTCCTTTTATGGTGCTCAGCCGCCGTCTGTGCAGGTAACAGTAGTGGGGCAGTGGGACCGTGTAAGGGGGGATTTCGAGGGACGATGCCGGGGGAAAATTATTTATTTATTTAATTTTCCCTCGGCATTGTCCCTCGGAATCCTCAATTACATGGCCCCACCACCCTACAGCCCCACTGCTGTTACCTGCACGGACAGCGGCTGTGGGTGCTGCAAAATGCAGCACATATAAAAACAGGAAGTAACGAGGAGATATAAAGATATGTCTCCTTGTACCGCCTTACCTGGTGAGGAGTAGCATTTTGATGCATTCCCAGGTCTAACAGGAATGATAAATCTGGGAATGTGCCAAAATCCATAGGTGGATGCGTGGGAACACCCACACGCACAGAACACCTCAATGGGGCAGAGAACCACAATGCAATGATATGCGCTGCATTGTGTTACTCTAGATTTATCAAGCCACTCAAGGTGGCCTTGCGTATCTTTATAAATCTAACTTAGTGGTTGTGTTGCCCTTGTGGCTCATTGCCTGGAGCAAGGGAGACAACTATTAGATAAATCTGGCCCTCATTGTCATTAGAAAACAGCCCTGTAGAACAGTATCATACATTTCGTATTCATTAGGAATATGACTTTCTAGGAAGTACTTTAGGATTAAATTCGAAAGACATTAACAAGCGTTGGCAAACCCAATGGCGGTGACGTTTCTATGGTGAAGGGAAGAAAAGGAGGATGTAAAGATCAAGCCAATGGCTGAAGATCCTTGAGCTAAAGAAGCCAATGGCTAACAGTGGTGAACTCAAAACCATTTCTGTATGTAGGGAATATGTATTAATTCAATATGTTTGCTATGATTTTTACATGCATTATTACATGTCAAACCTAAAAAGAGGTGCAAAATTATTACAACTGATAAACATGAATTTTTGGGAGGAGTCCAACAGGTAATAAAGACTGAACCATTTTTTCTCTCCTGTTTGAATTACATCTACCTATTTTAGACAGATGCTTGTTTACTGCTGTAGACAAAAGCACTTCCCTATCCTACCTTTTGAAGAGTTTTATACTGCGTTGGATAATTGTTTCATCTTTAAATGGCCTAAAATAGCAATAAGCAAATAAAAGGTGACAATTGACCATTTCCAACGGAGTTGTACCTCAGATGCAGCAATTGAAATACCTTCTTGTCTGCTTGAAATGGAAACTTTTTTATGCTACGGTCTGAAAAGTATGCAGCCGACGATAGATTATGTGGAATGTGCACCAACTTTGAGAAAGTAGTGGAAGCACAATGACATTTTCCTCGTGTCCGTGAGTGTGGGCAATTACTTTCTCTCATTCATGTGAGTTTAAAGATTGGCAAGTCCATTTGACCAAGATGAAACCTTTCCATAGTGATGCTCCCAGACGAATGGATTGTGTCCTGGAGATAGTGCTGATCAGTTAGGTGTAAGGCAGGATCATGGGAAATGTGAGACGATTTGTATGTTGGCCCCAATGGATAAACTCCCTTCTATGAAAATCGCTTTTTTACCTTAAAAGGAACAGGACATTATTTCATATGTGCTGTTTTTTAATTTTAGGCTGCAACATGCAGATTTCAACAACAGAAAGATATTTTGTTTATGTGTCATAGCAGGGTCCACGTATGTAGCCAAATATATTTGGGTTTTTAAGTAACTATCTGGCATATTCTCAAGGATCTATAGCAGAGTTATTGGCACTTTATCGCAGCCAAAGTCATGATAAATGTATCGCCCCATTCACAAGCTGGTGCAAACAGCCGATATCACCAGTTTTCCGGCTATAGCATCCTCAAAAACATCGCCACGGATGACCCCGGCAATTATCGCTAATGAGATGCAGAGTAGGCGCTCCCGAGCAAAAACCCACGACAACACCACACCTCAACATTCTCAACGACTAGCGAGATCGGCGATAAGATCACAAAACATGCAATAAGGTGCGTCAGCAGCAGAAAATTAACATCTGCTCTGACCTGGTGCAAAGTCGGATTACAACTGGCACCAGAAAAGGGAGCCCAGCCCAGAGCCACACCTGAACAACAGATGCCATGGAGCCAACGATCATGTAGCTCAGACCCCCAGGAGGGGCACAACACCCACTGCCAATCACCCCCAGACAACCCCCGCCCCCGGGGCCCTACCCCGGGCACCCCCCACCTCCCCAGGACCAAGAGATTGCACATCAACATCACAAAATCATGAACAAAATCATTCGCCTGATGCCGCAGAATCACAACTAACAGTCATGTGAGTACAGAAAAAGCAGAAACAATCATTCAGCATTGAAAGTCCCCAAAAAAATGACAATCAAATTTCTCTCCAAACAACTATTTGGAAGAGCTATGGCGGGTCATACCCGGACAATCTGTAAGTGACAGCCAGTACGACAATATCCAAGATAAGAAGGTGTGTCAGGCACTCATCAAAGGACAGAGAGAAAGAGAGAGAGAGAGATAGAGAGACTGAAGAAGGAGTGCAAGGACAATCGGGCCCTTGGCTCATACATGCCAACTGTTGCGTGTGTTTCGCAATTGGTGCACCCTATATCTAAGTCCTGGCAACAATTTCAGCGCGAAGGCCACATCACATTTCAGAAATGCATGCAGTAGTCAGACTAAAATTAGGCATGAAAGCTCCTTTGTCCCAATACACAAGGCGGAAGGACACCCAAACCGCCGACCTTGGTCTTCAATACGCCCCTGAGTGAGATACCACACCAGACTCTGGCGACTCCCACACCACGAACTGCGCTAATGAAAGACCAATGTGTCCATACCTCACACACACTTGTCCCTGCTCGAGCTACAGGAGTGCAACTGGGATACCCGTGCATGGGATGCCCTGATCTGTGGCGTATGTGCTGGCAGTAGTGGATGGGAGATTGCACAAGTCATCGTGTGCAGTGACCACATCGAGGCGCTCCCCTATTGGGCTGTGTTACAGATTGGAGAAACGTCGTGGATGGAGCACATCTGTCCAGACCACTTAATGGACTGGCTCCCCCTCATGTTTCTTGAACTCGAGAACTACGTACTTCTGGAACTGATTGCCTATGTAGCTGCGCTAGCATTCATGGACGAGTAACTACCTTCCTGCAGCCACAACTGATCGACACCCAGAGCACAGATCCCAACACCGTGTTGCATCGTGGCGGAATGGTCCCATAAGCCAGAGCAACATTGGACATGTCTGCATTCGCCCGGACTCAGAATGCATGTGAAGTCACCTATGCGTGTTGTCAAGCACCTGTGCAAGGTGATGCAGCCCCATGGGCGGAGCTGCACAGCGTCGTTTGGAAAAATTTAGATTTTTCACAGCCTGGTGGGCAGAAAATCTGGATTTTATTAAAGACACGGAGGCTAATATTATGCAAATTCTCCTTTATTGCCACAGCTCAGCAGTAACAATGAAGAGAACATAGAACTTGTGAACATTCTGCAAAACATCATAAAGACCGTGAGCACACAGCCATCATCCTTCTTTGTTCGAAGCTGCGAATCCAGGAATAAGAACAGTGAATTCCAATCTTCTAAATATCGATGAAGGAGTCAATGCAACAATCCAAAAAGAGAGGATTCTATTCTGAAAGAGAGAGGTGAATAGATTAAAGTAACATAAGTCTCCTTAGGGAGGGTAGACATAGCGGAGGGATAATATTAGCCTCCGTGTCTTTAATAAAATCCAGATTTTCTGCCCACCAGGCTGTGAAAAATCTAAATTTTATGGCATGACACGGAGGCCAACATTATGCATTGAGCACATTGTCAATCACATTATTGATGGGTCTAAAGTAGCATTTTTTAAACATGTTTTCATTCGACCAGTCAGCGGCTTTAAGGATATCTTGTAATCCACCACCAAGCATAAAGGCCTTGGAAGCAGAGGCCCCTCTAAGGGAATGTGCGCCAAAAATAGAAGTATCGACACCACTCTCACGCATCACCTCTTTCACCCATCTCGTCAGGGTAGGAGACGAAACTGGTTTATGAGGAAGTCTATAGGAGTTCAGAAGTTGTGTGTCAGTACCTCTTATACCAAAAGTTATTTTTTCATATTCTTTAAGACATTTAACAACACATAGACAATCATTCTCAGGAAAGAAAGGATAGAAAATGGACGAAGACATAGTTTTGGTCCTCTTTTTAAGATAGAAGCAAACTCCCTCGGGCTGATAAGATCTGCAAGAGATGTCTAATGCTTTAACATCGGATGTTCTTCTAAAGGAGACCAAACAAAGTAGGACAGTAAGTTTGTAGGAAATAAGTTTGAGAGAAAGCGAGGAGTTATCCCCTCAAGAGGAAATAAGCTGTAAAATAATCCTCACGTCCCATAGTGCTGTGTATTTTGGAGTTGGGGGATTGAGAACCCGCATACTTCTCATAATCTTTTTAGTCAAAAGAGATTGTCCGACAGAAACACCATCAACTAGAGAGTGGCCAGCCGCAATGGCTGACCTATAAACATTTACGGTTCTATAACTAAGACCGGAGGCAAATCTTTCCTAAAGGAAATTAAGAACGTGAACTAAATCAGCTGAAACGGGATCGAAATGTCGTTGAAGACACCAGCGAACCCATTTGTTACATGCCAATCGATATGCTTTCCTTGTTCCAGGTGCCCAGGATTCAGATATGAGTCTAAAAGCATTGAGCGAAAGGCCAGGGATTTCCCATTGTCGCCTGAAATCTTCCATGCCGTCAGGGCTAGGATTCCTTGTTCTAGGAGAGGATGAAGTTCGCCCTGTGGGCCTAGGAGGAGATGATTGAAAGACGGAATCAGGATTGGGAAGTCTATGGCCATCTCCAGGATGACTGGGAACCATGCTTGTGACCTCCAAAGGGGAGTTATTACTACCATGCTCTGAAGATATCTGCGAGCATGTGAGAGAAGGCGTGGGAGCATTACAAAGGGCGGGAGGAAGGCATCCACTCCCGATGCTAGAGGTTCCGGCTTCCAGCTGAAAAATGTTGTCATCTGAGTATTCAGTCTGTCTGCGAAGAGGTCCACTTGGAAGGGGCCCCATTGTTGTTGGATGGTAAGGAATATCCTTCTGTCCAACTTCCAATTGCTCGGGTCCCTGAAGTTTCTCGAGAACCAGTCTGCTACATGGTTGTTCAAGCCTGGGATGTGTTCTGCCGTGACCGACAGACCTTTTTCCAGACAATAGTCCCAGAAAACCTTCGCTATTTCGCTCAGACCTTTCGAACGAGGTTCCCCCATCTTGTTGACATATCTTACCGCAGAGACATTGTCCATGCGGAGCATTATGGAACACTTGATCGGATTTTTTGAAAAACTCCGAACCGCAAAGGAACCGGCTAGAAGTTCCAGGCAGTTGATATGAAGTTTCTTTTCCTTTAGAGTCCAGCGTCCCCCTGTGGAAAGGTTGTCGCAAGTTGCACCCCAGCCCTCTAAACTCGCATCCGACTCTATAATCAGGTCTGGTATGTCCCCGAAAATGGCTTTGCCATTCCACGCTTCTGCATTCCTCAACCACCAAGTAAGCTCTTTCCTCGATTCTTCGTCTAAGTAAGTCATCTGAGAGTAGGAAAGACTCGACTTCAAGGCTTTCGCCTTCAGTCTCTGTAGGGCTCTGTAATGGAGAGGACCCGGAAATATAGCCTGAATGGTCGAGGAGAGGAGACCCAGAATTCTCGCTAGAAGTCTCAAAGGGAAGAGTTCCAGGGCAAGGATCATTCTGAGTTCCTTTTTGAGTTTCTATAATTTTTCCCTTGGTAACTTTAATTCCCCCGAGATTGTGTTTACCATGAATCCCAAAAATTGGGTTTCTTGTAGGGGGGTAGTACATGACTTTTTTGTGTTTATAATGAAGCCTAGATGCTCCAGAAGGTGAATGGTAAGGTTTGTGTGTTGATGGATTTGAGCCTTGGACTGGGCCATAATAAGAATGTCGTCCAAGTAGATTATCAGTCTTACTCCCCTTTCTCTTAGCCAGGCTACAACCGGACGTAAGACCCTGGTGAAGCACCAAGGGGCTGATGACAGGCCGAAAGGAAGACTTGAGAATTCCCATAGTTTTTTCTCCCAGGTGAACTGGAGAAACTTCATGTGAGGTGGCCAAATCGGAATTGTGAGGTAGGCGTCCTTTAAATCTAGACATGTTAGCCAATCCCCTTTCCTCAAAACATCTCTGAGAAGATGGATTCCCTCCATCTTGAAATTGTGATAGGCAACCCAACTGTTTAAATTTTTTTAAATTTATTACGGGTCTCTGGGTTTTGTCTTTCTTTTCGACCAGAAATATATTGCTTATGAAACCTATTTCTGAGCTCTCTCTTATAGCCCCTTTGTTTAGAAGATCCTTGACTTCTTGGGACACTATTTTTTTCTGGTCTTCTGAAAAGGTTATCTCGTGAGGAATTTTCGTTTGGAAGGGGAAGTCTATAAAGTCTATTTTGTAGCCCTGAACTGTTTGTAGGACCCAGGGGTCTTGTGTTATTAGTGTCTAGTTGCCAGAGAAAAGGGCTAGTCTCCCTCCCACTTTTACAGGGGTACCTGAAGGGTCTATCGATAGACCTACCTGTTGAGAAGGCTCTGCTCCTCCTCTCGCCGCGAAAGGGCCTTGTTCTGAAGCGTTGTCTTTGAGGATAGAAGGAGTGACCTCCGTAGAAATGTGATTGCTGGAATCTGTTTCCTCGTCCCAGGAAGGGTCTTGAGATGGATTGTCCACGGCCGGGGAATCGACCCCGCATTCTCCCGGCCCGGCCAAACATTTTATCCTGAAAAACTTTTTTAATTTCTCGTTGCGATTTTTGGATTGAGCTAAAAGCTCCCACGTACTTTGCCATATCACGAATAAAGTCCTCTCCAAAGAGGAGGCCTTGGGAGCTTGGTCCTGCCTCTTGGTTGGCCAGCTCAATAAGTTTTGGGTCTATTTTGAGAAGTATACCCTTTCTTCTTTCTATAGATATGGCGGTGTTTGCGTTGCCTAGAAGGCAGATGCATCTTTGAATCCATTCGCGAAGTTCCTTCGCGTCAACAGGGATGCCGCCAACATATGCATTTTCCGCCATGTCGAAGATCTTGGTTAGGGGACCAACTAGGTCCAGAAGGCGGTCTTGGCATTATCTAAGGCTTTTATCTATGCCTTTTCTTGGGTCTTTTGCGCCTTTAGCTATGAATGCGACTACTTTAGGGTCGAGTTCGGGTGTGAATGCGATTTTTTCTGGGAGAGATGGTCGAGGACATTCCGATCTTAATCTTGACCTTACTTCCTTTGGGATCTCTCTTCTTAGCCAGAAGCTAATATAGTCCGCCACATGCTGTGAGGGTAACCATTCGGGAGATAGGGGATGTTTAATTAGTAAAGGGTCGAACATGAATTCTCCAAAGGGGTCAGTAATACCCATTTTTGACCCTGAGGCCTTGTTTGCCTCTTCTGTGTTGACAGTAGAACTCTTTTCTTGGACCTCAATGTCTGAATCGAAGGACGAGGAGCATGAGAGATCTATCTCCGCCTCGTATTGATCGTCGCTGTCAACATCGATAGGGGTTTGTAGGCCTGTTTCTTGCCCTTCTGGGATGCCCTGGGCATCGTTCTGGTCTCCGCCTTGTAAGCGAGATCGATCCGTATTTAATGAGACCTTTATTCTTTTGGATTTTGGGTCTAATTGTTGTATTCCGGATCTTTTCTTTGGGACCTTCCCTGTCCCATCTTTGGGGTTTAGGATATGTGCCCCGCTAGTGGAGGGCCACCCCTTGGTAAGGATATCAAATTTTTTATTTATTGTCTCGTTAAATTTTTTATTAATACGGTCGCTGAACGAATCCATGGCCTTGTCCATGGCTTTGGAAACCATCAGGTCCAATCTGGTTTCTAGTGATGCGTCAGCGGAAGACATAATGAGGGGGTAAGAATTATAAGACAGTAGGATTAAAATATTGTATTTCCCCCTTGTACTAGATTAGGAATTGCTAGATATGTCTTCCTACCGTAATTCTGCTTTTTTTTTTTATGAAAGAATTAGACACTAGTTAAAGAAATAATGGTCTAAGTGGTTATTCCGTGATGATTCAGGTTCAAAAACTCTTTCTGAGGAGAAAAACGAAGCCAGGCGTTTGGAGAAACCGTCGAGTATTGTTTCTTATGAAGCTATGGCAACCACGCACGTTTTTTAACGTTGCGTGGTTGTTCCTAACGTCGTTCCTCTAATTATTTCCTCCTTGCGATGCGTGAGTTAATGGCGGCATCGCGAGGGGAAGAGATACGGTAGTTAATGGCGGCAACGCGAGGGGAAGAGGCACGGCGTCGTCAAGGAGGCAGGGAGGGAGCACCACAATGGTAGCGGGGAAGAAGAAGGTAACAGCGGAAGGGACCCGCAGACTGAGGCTGGCTTGAGGAGAGGAGAGGCGGGTGTACGCATGTAAGCGGACCCGATTGATGCGTTGCTAGGTAGCGTAAGCGCTTGTGGGGGAATATTAAATTTTAATGGCAAGAAGTAAGGGGGGACTGATAAGGACCACTTAAAATGTTAAAAAAGGTCTTCTTGAACACAGAAAGACAGAAGAAAGAGGGGGGTGAAAGAAAATAAAAGGCATGATAGGGTCAATAGGACCCAGTCATGTAGAATAAGACAAAAGGTACAAGCATTAATTACAATATAAGCGTAGTATAATTCATAAATATTATGAAGTAAGAGCGAATGAAATGAGGTACTTATCTCTGTGAGCAGCAGCAACAAAGAAGGATGATGGCTGTGTGCTCACGGTCTTTATGCTGTTTTGCAGAATGTTCACAAGTTCTATGTTCTCTTCATTGTTACTGCTGAGCTGTGGCAATAAAGGAGAATTTGCATAATGTTGGCCTCCGTGTCATGCCATAAAATTCCTAAATCTAACATACTGCTGGAGGGAGACTACACATATGGCAATGTAGCACAACATGTGACCTTGTTGGCCCCGTTCACCTGCTCACTGTCAGCATAGCAACCAGTCGGCATCTTCCGGTGGTACAGCTCCATGCTTATCCCATGGGCTGTGAGTCATGTCCTCTGACACGGGGCCATGAGCAGACGCCAAACATCACATGACTCGACCAGCAATGCGAGGTGGGTTGAGACCGTTGCCATCCGTAAGGATATGTGTTCATTTCTGCCTCCCCATTCCTTGCAGCTCGTTACGTTCCCATTCTGCCTAAAAGTGTCTTAAGTATTTGTCTGCCTGTTGTGGCCCATTCCTTGCCCGTACTGACACGGACATGCTAATAAAGTTTCCGTAAATTCACAAGTGTACAACTGTGATGAGTGTTGATTAGTATAACAAATCATGTGCCTCAATGAGCATTGACCATACACAGGGAGGGACAGACTGACGCATGTACATTGGTGGTTAATCCCTATTGGCAGCTCCACCTCTGTGAGCCAGACATTGTGTTTGGGAAAGTTGCTAGTAGATTTGTGCTCTTACGTGTCTTCAGCAATGTGAGTATGATGTCCAACTTCTTGCCATGTGGATCAATGTGATCCATTAAAACAGACTGTGTCCACACTGATGTGTGTGAGTATGTCATGCAAAGAGATGTTCTGTAGCCACATGCAATGGGGGACACTACCGATTCTGATATTTCTACACACAGCCCTATATAATACATGGCAAGGGGCGACGTTGGGGGATGCAAAATTGTTGTTCATGTGCAATGAGATCACAGCTAGTTCACACCTTCACATTCATCTAATTGGCCATGTGGGTCCGGGTCAAACATGCGCATTGCTGACATTTACCAGGGTGTACCTTTTTGTGCAATCAAGGGGCCCGATTCACAGAACTAACTTAAGACAAAATCCAAAACTTACTACCATTTTGGTATTCACAGAAGGCACTTACTCATTTTGGTATTCACAGAAGACACTTACTCACTTCGGTATTCACAGAAGTTAGGAGTCCTAACTTTAGGACTCCTAAATGTCTTCTGTGAATACCGAAAGTCTTAAAATTAGTATTTTTCTCAGTTTAGGAGTCCTAAGGTTAGGACTCCTAACTTTACAACTACTAAACTGAGAAAAAACCTAATTTTAAGGCTTTCGGTATTCACAGAAGGCATTTAGGAGTCCTAAAGTTAGGAGTCCTAAATTTAGGACTACTAAATTGAGAAAAATCCTAATTTTAAGACTTTCGGTATTCACAGAAGGCATTTAGGAGTCCTAAAGTTAGGAGTCCTAACTATACTACTACTAAACTGAGAAAAATCCTAATTTTAAGACTTTCGGTATTCACAGAAGGCATTTAGGAGTCCTAAAGTTAGGAGTCCTAAATTTAGGACTACTAAATTGAGAAAAATCCTAATTTTAAGACTTTCGGTATTCACAGAAGGCATTTAGGAGTCCTAAAGTTAGGAGTCCTAACTATACTACTACTAAACTGAGAAAAATCCTAATTTTAAGACATTCGGTATTCACAGAAGGCCTTTAGGAGTCCTAAAGTTATGACTCCTAACTTCTGTGAATACCGAAATGAGTAAGTGCCTTCTGTGAGTACCAAAATGGTAGTATGTTTAGGATTTTATCTTAAGTTAGTTCTGTGAATCGGGCCCAATGTCCCTACATCCAACCATACTTGTATATGTGAGTGAACATAGACATGACACATCTGTGTGTTTTGGAATGTTTTATTCACATTCTGGGGAGTGTCCGAGCTGGAGGGGTACATGGCCAGTTCAAGCCCACATAACGTGGTTTCCCATTGATGGGCCAACCAGAGTCCTTGGGGGATTGCAAGGTTAATCTGAAGAGGAAGAGTTCAGTCCGCAGCCGGATTGCTGTGTCATTGGTACAAGAGCAGATATGGCAGGCCATGTTGGGGTCCAGAGGAACGTCGCAGAGTGTTCCGGGGGACAGTGGAAGGTATTGTTCCAGGGCATGATGCATAGGGCTGAACCAGGCAGGGACAGGCCATGTGGCGGGTACAGATGCTACTGCCTCCTTCCTCACACAGTCATTACCCTCCACATCTTACTCCTCTGAGACGTCTTCTGTGTCCGGTGTGTCAGGTGTGTGTGGTGGTGTTATGGCTGCATCACTGTGGGGCACTGACACATCAGCGTGCAAAGGTGATAGGGCTGCATCACTGTGTGCCAATGACACATCAGGGGGCAGAGATGTGTGTGTCAAAGTTCTTGCAGCAGTCATCTGGGACAGGCTGGGTGGCAGCAATGGCAAGATGAGGATCTGCAAGGCATGAAATATCCCAGCTACGTCTCGCTGGTGTTCAGCCGTGGCAGCCCAACTTCCAGCCTGCATCGGCTCCATGGTCTCCATTGTCCTCTGCATCTGTGCCAACTCTGTGCTGTCATCGCTGGAGCCTGTCTGAATAGATAGTTCTTGTATCTGGGTAATCGGGGCAATGGCCCCCGCGAGGTCAGCCAAGGATTGTTCGTGACCATGGTGCGGACAGTGGGTGTCTGCTAGGGGACTGTAAGTGGTCCCTGATGGGACTCAGACACCCACGTATGGCATCAAGTTTGGCTGCCATGAGCTCAAACCCCATCCGTAGCTGATCAGCCATCTTCTCCTGGCACCCAAACACATGGCATTGGAATTCCATGTGTTGGTCGTGGGGGTCCTATATGGGGTCACCGCGATGCAGCTGGGCTGCCATGCTCCTGGGGGGGTGCGGAGGCTGTCCATGAGCTGTTGGAGGGTGTCTGGGCAAATGTGCAGGGTGTCCTCTTCATCATCACTGTAGAGATGTGTGGTCGGCTCTGCAGGAGGTGTTGATTGTCCCTCGGCAATGTAATGGGGACATGCAGGTTAACAGTGTGTTCCATGTATGTTCACGCATTGGAGATGTTTACATTCAGACTGCATGACAATGTACATTTTGGCTGTTTTGGTGATGCTGGCTTTTTGATGGGAGACAGTGGACATTTCGACTACATGACGGATGTGAGGTAGTACTCGTACATTATCATCTCACAGTGTCATGCACTGCCAGATGTGATTGGCCAGTTTCTATGCACGGGTGGCACCAGTTTTGTCCTCTGTCCTGTGGTGTAAGGGTTGCACTTTGTACAACATTGTCATCAATGTTGATGTACTGTGATTGCTATGAGTGTGTGCTGCATTGTTGGCGAGTCGCCCCTGCCGCTCTGATTTGGTGGCCTCTTATCCCTTTGAGTCGGTGTGCCTTTGACTTGTGTGCTTTTCAGGTGCTGGGATGTTTGCGACTTGGGTCATTTGTTCTCTTTGACATATTTTGTACTCTTGTGCATTGTTTGTCTGCAGATATGTTTTTGACGTCATGGGTTGTAGGTGCACGTGGATGTGTCAGAGTGTGACCTGCTTCTGTACGGATGTGGTCCACACTTAGCCATTTCAAAGACATCTCATGCACCATGTCATGTATTGTGACTGCAGCCATGCTGTCTGTCATGCAGTGTCACTTGTATAGTCTGTGTGGCTCGCGTTGGTGTTTTGCATTTTTTTGGAGTCGCGTTGATTTTAGTGCAGTCATTTGACGCATTGTCGTGGGACTATCGCATGGTGCCACCGGCTTGGGAATACCACGTTAACACAGAGTTATTTTCCCGCGACAGACTGCGATGTGAAGAGTTGCATTAAGCTAATTTTGCGATGATTATCACACGTTCTTGAGAATATCCCCCTATGTCTTAAAAACTTAGTGGACATACATATGAACAGTACATGTATTAACCCCTTGTGTGCTCATGACGAGCCCAGCTCGCCATGAGGCACAGTTGAGCTGTGCCACTCCCACGCGTAATTGATTCCCCGCCTGTGCGGGAGAATCAATTAGTGGGCGGAGTTGTGACGAGCCCAGCTCGTCATGAGCACAGCTCCACTGTGCCTCATGACGAGCTGGACTGGTCACGAGCACAGCGCCCCCGCCGCTGTCCCCCCTGCGCCGCGTGTGAATTACCCCCGCGGCAAAGGGGTTAAGGTACTCATGCTTGCAGCTTACATTAGGTGTTAGTAAATAACTGTGCATACATTTGGGTAATATTTCCTTTTCAGTATGTGTGTGCTTCTTATTTTTGCTTGACATTAACTATGATGCCCCGAGCCGACACCGGAATGCTCTGGCAGTCAGACACCATCATGTGGATGCTGCAGTTGCACTGTTCCATGCATTTGTAATTGCACCAGACCGTCTGATTCCAAAAACATACTGAAGTGGTTTGCAACCGGACTGAACGAAGTTGCGAAACTTGATGGCTAGTAACTCCGCGCATATTTTAGAAATGTTTGCCAGCTGCTGACACAAGTTTTTTGTGTTTTATAAAAAAGAAAGTGTCCTTGCACTGCATGAGGAACATTCCCGCTACCTGTCAAGGCAGAACCCGTTCTAAGGGGCAGATGTACGGCCGTTTTTTGCGGTACCAAACGGGAATTCGGCCCGTCTGCAACCGCAAAATTGGTCAGCCCCATTAACAAACCATATTTTGCGAGTTGCTAACTTATTAGCGACTCTCAAAATATGGTTTGCGACTCGCTATTAGGAAGGGGCGTGCCAAGGGTGTCCATTCCTAATAGCGAGTCTGACTGCGATGTATGATTGTTTTGCGACCGCATTTGCGGTCGCAAAAAATCGCAGTTTTCCACCCTTTTCAAAAGGGTAGTAAACCACTCGCAAATGGGAAGGGGTCCCCAGGGGGCCCCTTTCCCTTTGTGAATGGCTGGGAAAATATTTTTTGAGAGCAGGCATTAGTCCCAGGGACCACTGCGTGCCCTTAAAAGCATGAAACTGAAAGTTTAATTTCTCTTTTTTAAATGCATCCCGTTTTCCTTTAAGGAAAACGGGCTGCAATAAATAAAACAAAAACTGCTTTATTAAAAAAGCAGTCACATACATGGTGGTCTGCTGACCCCAGCAGGCCACCATCCCTGTGAGTGCTAGTCATTTCCAATTAGGGTCGCAAATAGCGACTGCTTTATGAATATTAATGAGGCATGCAATTTGCGACCCCATTGGGAATCTCAAACAGTGTCTGAGATACTGTTGTAAATTCACTTGTGTGAGTCGCAGATTGCGAGTCGAAATTCGGCCCAATTTGAGACTCGCAAATGTGAATGTTCATACATCTGGCCCTAAGTCCTTTTCCTGCAACTGAACATCCCAGGGCTTGAGCTCCAACAGGAGACGATGCAGCAAAGCAGTGGCCATAGTTCTTCCCTTCTGCAACTGACGTCACAACGGGGAAGCGGAAATGCCTTCATTCAAATGACCCATCAGTGATGGACCAGAGTTCCTGCTGCTAGAAAAGAAGTTTGTTAACGCTGCTGTCTCATTTATTGGGGAAACTTTGAATCTCTGCATGAAGTACCCAATTTTCTGAGTTGGCCCAACTACATGGGTATCATTTGCAAATGTGATTCTTAGCAGTACTTTGCTGACTGCATCCAACAGAACAGCATCATCTTAGCGATGTAGGTAAGTTTTAGTACAATTAAACTTGTTCTCCTTTAAAGTTTCTGGCTCAATGATGCTTTTTGTCAAACATGCAGATGTTACTTGTGCAAAGAAAACTAATTCAGCCTGGACTGGTCGAGTACTTCTTACAATCATACATTAATTACTTGGCTAGCCATTGCGTGCTCCTCTATATGCTCTCATAAAAGTGGTTAGTGACATTTTACAAGCCAATCATGCACTGTATCTTTTTTATCTTGTACCTGTTGTAATTCATTGCTGGTTCAAGTATCCAAGCTTAATTATGCTGAGGGCCGCTATCATTGGGGTATTATGAGGACAGTGGTCACAGAGCCCCAGAGAAGCAATGTGAATTTCTCTGCGAGGAATAAAAATCAGTCAATCGCCAAAGCAAAAGTAATTACTTTTAGTGTTGTGGAAGGTGTGGAAAGGATGGAATGGCATGTTTTCTTCTAGAGAATATTCCTGTGTGATGCATAGTCTTCTCATCCAGACCCTGTTTTATTTTAAACATATTTATTGCATTTTCTTAAATGTCTTCCTGGATAAAAAATACATGGGATTTAGCATGGTTAATTTGGAAGCCACACAGGTCACGAAATGAGTGAATTAAATTAGATATAGGTGTTAAGTCTAGTTTAAAGTCATGAACGTAGACAATCATATCATCTGCGCACAAGCAGACAGCGTGAGGCAGAGACCCCTCTGGGATGCCCCATTCACCAGCCATCTGCCTGAGGCTTTGTGCCAAGGGTTCCATTGATAAGACATATAATAGAGGTGATAGTGAGCATCCCTGCCTCGTCCCATGAAATATCGAGTATTGGGACGATATATGTACTCCTGTCCTCACTCAGAGTGAGGCTAGTGTATAAGATCCTGACCCAGTGGGTGAAGGTGGCAAAAAAATATAATTTAACCAGTGGTGAATACATGTATTTCCACCCCAATGTGTTGAATGCTTGCTGAAGGTCAAGGGAGAGGAGGCCCTCTGCAGGGTAGCGCTCTTTTACCACCTCCATGACCTGGTACAGGCTTCGTATATTCAATGAGGTGATTTGCCGTGGAACAAATCTGCATTGATTGGCGTGTATTAGCTTGGGGAGCAAGGGAAGTAGTCGTCTCACCAGTACTTTAATCAGGAACTCCACATAGTTAATTCTAGTTTCCTGTAGCCTGTTTGCATGTGTATCATCATGCACTGCTGTGTGTTCTCGCAGCCCAGTTGTGTATCCGTATTCTTGAGGTCTTGCAGAACAGTTTGCCATGCCCCTGTGATATTGGTGATGAATACCCCCCTTACCACCACTTGAAACTCTTCCCATTCTATCAACGGGGATGATGTGGTGTCTGAAGTTTTGGCAAAATATGTGTCAATGGTGATAGCTAGGGTTTCCTTAAAAACAATGGGCCTGATTATGATCTTGGTGGACAGAGTTACTTTGTCCCATCCGCCAAAATACAAGTTCCATAGTTTATAATTGGATAGTAATTTGGCGGACGGCGATCCGTCAGGTTTGTGACAGAGTACCCTGTCTGCCAAGACTGTAATCAGACCCAATATCTTTCAATAGAATTGGCTGTAATCGCCACATCAGGATAGGGGTTGGGACCCTGCTCCAGGCTACATTCAGTTCCAGGGCTTGATAGTGTTTTACTCAGGTAGGTTGTGTCAGTGATTTTCACTTGTTATGATGTAGGGCAAAGGGTACGGTCCAGGCTGGCATGTAGTTTATGTGGGGGGGAGAATAAGGAGTATTCCCTCTTCCCTGCGTTGTGAGCCCTCCATGCTACTGTCAAGGACTAACCCATCACCCAGTCACTCAGGGTCCTGGCCTGTTTGACTGAGCTCGTGCCCTGTAGAGGAGGATGAGAACAGTCAAGGTGTATGTCAATGACCACACTGATGTACCCCCTGCCCAACCATGGGAAGTGTGGCCATTCAGCCAATACAGCCAACAAAGGTGCCAGGAAGACATCCCGTTCTGTATTAGGGTCTGAGATACTGCCCAACACTATTATCTTACCATCCAGAGCCTCTCGCATGAAAATGTATTGACCATTCCCTTCTATTTTAGTAACACAAGCTTCAAATTACCTGCCCTTAGCCAGACAGATTCCCCACAGGCAAAGGGCGAATATGTGGTAGCGAACAACTGTCCTCCCCATTTCATCCGAAGTTTGACCACCTCAGTTGAGGAAAGGCGTGTTTCTTGCACATAAACTATATTAATCTAGACTGAGCTCTCAAAGGATCCTATGATGTTTGTGAATGGATACCATGCCCCTGACATTCCAAGTTAAGGTTCTATTATTATGTATAACATTCAACATTTAGTCAAATAACATGTAGTATACCCAACTGGACCACTCATCAGACATACTATGCAACATGAAACAGTTTGATTCAATTGATGGCTACAAATGAAAGGACAGTTTCCCAATACTAGGTCAAGCGAAGAACGATCATTCAACTAAAACTGTAAAACAATATTAATAAGTTATTTTCGTGTGAAAACGCTATGGTGGTTGGCCAGCAAGGACCTGAAAGGTGAACAGAGATGTACGAAACTGCAAAGATGTAGCACGACCGCATATGTGTCACATGAAACCACAATTATAAAGCATAATGTAAAGTAAGCAATGCACTTATTGGGAGGAGTGTAAGCCAGTAAGGTTCATCAGGTTGGTCCCACTAGGTTGTGCTAGGCAGGTCTGGCAATCGAGTACAGTGACAATTAATGTATCTTTGTGCTCAGATTACATTGTCCACTGCTTGCAGTGCTACAGAGGGGAAAAGAACAACGCTGGTGTTAGGATCTGAGTCAGAAGAATTGCTCACCGAGGAATTAAAGTGGGGAAACAGCTGCTGCGTTCTAAAGGAAGACAACATTGCAATCACGGCTTGCCAGCCTTCAAAGGCCATGTGGGGAGGGGACTGGACGACATCAGTTGGGTGACCCCACGTCAGCACTGCCAGCGAGGCCATCACATTTCATGGGATGATGGCTCTAAGGAAGAAGGACGACATGCGTTTGGGTAATGCTGCTTCAACCATTCCCATACAGCTTCCGCGGTGTCAATGAACAGAGTTCGTTGAACATGGCGGCTTTCAGCTGAGCCAGGAACGGCAATTTGTAGAAAGGCCCTCGGTCCTGAGTTGTTTTTTGGCACATAGAAGGGATGCCTGCTGGTGCTAGACCACCAATTTGGAATCTGGGAAAAGGGCCATGCTTGCGATATTCTGTTGGCACATTCTCTCTCGGACCCTGAAATTGAGAATGCAGGCTAGGTCCAGCCAGTGATCCCGGGGACGGACGGCAGGCTGGTACCAGATATGCCTTCTCCACTTTGAACAGAGCCAGGATTCCCTGTGGGGATACACTTGTCTTCATTTTATCTTCAATGAACAACGTGGCATTTGGCCCCTCCATCCTCTCCAGCAACCCAATAATGCGCACATTATTGTGCCAAGCTTGGCCTTCAGCATCCTCGTCTCTGTCAGGTAAGATGCTAAGTTCTTTACAGAGGTCATCTATGGTGGCAGATTGTTTCACCTGTTGTGGAGACAGCATCAACAAAGTAATTTCCACAGATTTAACCATGTCTGACAGCTTACAGTGGTCATTCTTCAGCAGACTCAAGTCAGCCACTAGTGTACAAAATCGGTATTCGATAGCTGTCCTGGAATCCTGTATTTCTTGCAAGATAATATCTAATTTATCAGGAGGGGGGTCCAACACCATGGGCAGAATACAATACTCCCCCGTTCAGATTTAGGAACCATTAGAGTGACAGTGCTGAGACTCTATGGCTTATAATAGCGTTTTAGGTGGGATGCACAAGGTCACTTGTAGATAACTATTGACAATGGTAGTAAGTTTAGTCAGCCTTGTGCCCTATGTATTTGAAGCGGGTCTGCCCCAACACAACCCCCTCATGCGCCCACTGTGTAGTGGGCCTGGCATGTAGAGCTCATATTATGCTACTCCTGTGGTGCATTATGGGGTACCATGTTTCTATGCCTGAGTTTCTCCAACCCGCCTGATTCCATTACGCCTGAGCTTGCAAGCATTCCCTGAACACATTCATTCCTTGCTCCCCCTGCTACTAAAGTCTTTAAGTGTTTTTTTCCCTTGTGCACATTCAGACAAAATAAAAGGTCCATTTCCTGTTAATTGATTCCATCTGTTAATTTACACCAGCTCTTACTCTATGGTTAAAGCCAGTGTACTAACACGTGTTTCCTTCAGGAGTCTTGGAGAACCTTCCAAATTGCTACATGCGCCACGTGACACATGTGATTCCGCTGTATCTATTGAAACCTGAACATGTCATACAAACCATACCAAAAACCGTGCCCCTTGCTTGGTCTACACTTCATCAGTAGCGGCTTCTCCCATGAAGAAGCTGTGGGGTGGGGAGGAGGGAAAGGGGGAGTGGATGTGTAAAAGACTAAAAAAGGAACACTTACCTCTCGGCTGGCCAAGTGGCCGGCCGCCTCATTTCCTCTGTCCTCTTCCTGGCTTCTGTGTGAGCAGGAAGCACCTAGGTTCCCCTAAGCCAATCACAATGCAGCAATGTGATTGGTCTGAGCGCCGAACAGGGACAGGGAGCCTGGCCAAGTTCTCCACGGAGAACATGCAAAGTGTGCATGACTGTTTGTCCGGCCCAAGACTCCAGCCAAACAGTCATGGGTGCTTAGAGAGTGCAACCACTCCTCCGCCCTGCATTGCTCAGCCCCGCGCCACCCCGCAAAACTGCCTCAGCATGGAAAAATAAAATAATAATAATCTTGCGTTATTATCATTTTATTTTTCCTTTTTTACAGTGCTGAAAGGCAGTGGGACAATGCTCCTCCACCTTAGAGAAGGAGCCACCACTGCACACCATGCGAACAAGCTTCCTGCCTACTCACTCACCTGAAGAATTGACCAGAACTGGAAAGCGCACTTCTCAGCTGCATTTCAAAGCTCATTGGGTGACTCCCTTGACTCCAGCTCCCTCGAATCCTCCTTTTCTTCCACCTCCTGCTCAGCTACTCCAGTTAATCAGCAACTGCCTGAGTCAAGACCTTCTTCAAACTTAGGACAGGTCAAAGTACTAAGCTAAGTATTTGATATCAGGTTAGTGAGCACTATCCTTTGGTATTTGGACAAAAATATTGAGTTAGGAATGTCGACTTACACAAATGTTGAGTTGTAAATATGATGACACAGAAATATCGACAGCAAGAATATCATGGTCAAGAATATCGATTTAGGGTAAGAAATATATTTTTATTAAATATAGAAGTCATTAATATTGTTTGCAACAAATATACTTCTTTAAAATATCGATTTTTTAATTAATGTTAGGTATTTTATTATATTTTAAATGTATGCGATGTATTTTTTTGTATAAGTATTTTTTATGTTTTTTAACAAATGTGTTAAATTGTTTGTAGTTATCAAGTGTATTTTAATTAAATCTTGTTTTTGTTAGTTCCGAAGGGGGTTGTGGGTTTATAGGGGAATAGGTTGGGAAGTAATTTAATGATAATAAATGAATGATTATTTTTTATTTATTAATATTTATTTAATTGAGATTTAATAGTGTTAAGTGTGGGAAGTTATTAATTATTGGTTGTTAATTCATAATATTCAACTGCAATTTATTATGGTAATTGTGTATTTTTTTAAGTGCAGGTTGAGGGGTCTATAACCCGTATAAGGCTGGGAAGTAATGTATTTGTAATATATTTTTTCATTAGTTGTTAATTAATATTAATTAATCAATTGAACATTAAATATGGAAATTGTGTAATTAATTTCAGGTGCAGGTTGTGGTGTTTATAGGGGTAAAGGGTGGGAAGTAATTTATGTTTAATTAATTAATAATTATTTGATCATAAATATTAATCAATTAATTGAGGATTAATTTGGGTAATTGTTTAATTTTTGTGTGTGGGTTTTGGTTTTATAGGGGTAAAGGGTGGGGAGTAAATTAATTTTAGTTGCTTTATAATTAGTTGTTGAATACTGATAGTTTTTCAATTGAAAATACATTTTAATTGGGTCATTTATTATTTCATAGTTTCATTTTAGCTCTGGGTTGTGGGGATTATAGAGGTAAAGGGTGGTTAATGAATTAATTTTTATGTGTTTTAATTAGTTTTAATTAAAACTATTTCTTTAATTGATGATTAATTTTACAATTTAGATATGTGTTGTGAATTGTATGGAGCTATAGCTCCATACAGGAGGAAATACAAAAAAACCTAAATTTATGTAATAATTAATGTTTTCGTTTCTGAATAATTTGTAATAAAAAATATTTAATTGTTTCAAAATTATTTTGCATTCTTTTTAATATAATATTTGCAGTTATTTGTCATATGTATTTAACATTATAATATGTTTATTTCTTTTGTTTGTAATATTAAATATATTTGTATTTTAAATATAACATATTTATATATTTTGTATTTATTTTGTTTTTTCAATTTTGTTGTTATTGATATTTTGTTTGTTTTCAATTTTTAACTGACTGGAGTGGGAATACACATTTCTACCCCTGCGCAATCCAACACTTTCCTTACTGTTGCTCTGACTGAGGTGGGAATAGAAAATTTTATATAACCCTGGGCGGACTTTACATAGTCGCGCTATGCCGAATTCCGAGAAGTCCCAAAAAAACTCCGCAAGCTACGCAGAGTTCGGCAAGCACGCAAAGTTGCTTGTTCCACCCGTTTGCGATGTGTTTTTCCTGTTAGGGAACGCGTATTGCGTGTTTTGGGAATGCATTTTGTGTGCTCGGGGGAAAATATATCGTGAACTTCACAACACGGTCACCAATGGGCGCGGCCATCTTGTTTTTTCACTTTTTGCTATGGTTCGTGGCCTGTTTTTCTATCCTCCCTATATCTTTTCAATCCTGTGTTTCTAGAAAGTTTTTTTAATCTTTTTTATTTATTATCTATCCCTCTCTATTGCTGATTGTATATTTTGCGTTATATCTTACTTTCTGTGTGTTTTTTGTGCGTTTTTTACTCTTTTTCAATTACTTGCTTTTTCAGTTCTTTTACTTACTTTCTTACTTCCTACCTTTTCTTTTCCACCCCGCCTACCCAGAACCATGGCAAAGAGCCTTGAGACAACCAAGTGCCAGGGGAAGAGGAGTGAGAGCCGCAACCGCCTTCCTTGTGGAAGGTGGTACCCACAAGGGGTGCAGCCACGGGCCTTATTCACTGAGGCGGAGGTGGCCGCACTTTTTTTTTGTCCAGCGCCACCTTACCTTAACCATGGCAGTAGGCGGCAGGCCTGAGTCCGGGTACCGGCTACGGGAGCATCACCGGCAGGGGGAGAGGGTGTGCTGGGCAGTGTTTTGTTGCTCTGGGGTCCGGCACACCCGTAACCAATTGACTCACCGGTGGTCCAACATCCTGGACCGGGAGCAGGACCTCTGGCCCTGCTAGGTGTTGAGGTACCCGGGCTTGGTGAGTAGCTAATCATATTGCTATTGCGTTCTACTGTTCTGTTCTGTGTTATTGTTTTTTTTCGCAAACAGCTAACATGCTGCTGTTGCTTACATGCAGTTAGCTTATGTTTAAACATCTTATTATTATGTTCTTGTTACTTCCAGACAGGTGCTCATGCTTAGCGCTAATAACTAATCGTACTTGTTTGCAACTTTGTGTTCTGTTGGGCTGGTTATGTAGGAGAAATTATAGAATTTAAGTTAGGTAATGCATATAGGAAATACTCCAGTCCTTTCCTTTGTCCTGTCAGGCTGTCCTGTCTCCTGTCACTAAGATAGTAGTAGTAGTTTCTATTATTTGGTAATTTAGCAGCCTGCATGACATGTCCTCTCACATGACTTCAGTCCTAGTAGAACCTTTTGCAGTTTGTGCATATTGTGAGCGAATAGAATAGCAACCAACCAAAGGTGTATGCAATATGCATGTGTCCATCTATGGATTAAGAAGAATAAAAATGCAGATTTAGTAATTGGCCTTTCAAAGGGGGTTTGAGTTGGACACAGAGATGATTGGGAACGAGATCGGAACTTAGGCTTTGCTGCTGGCCCTAGTAAGTCCTCCTGGTGTTGTTATATATTAATATTCCCCGAACGTTTACTGCTCTATTATTTCCATTTCCTAATTTTAATTTTTCCAAAATCCTCTTCAATCTATCTGTTTCTAAATTCTTGTTTTTTTGCTCCATTACCTACTACTAAGTACTATTACTAACATTGCTTCTAGTGTTTTTTTTTTACATGAAATCAAACTGCATCTGACTAACCTCTGCTCTGACTCTGTATTAGTCTGTCTGTAGCTTGCTTTCTTCTGGGTTTCACTCAGCTTTCCCTCTCCCCTATATATGTGGATTGCCTAGTAGTGGTACTGTCAGACTCAGAGAAACCATTGGTCCTAGGTTACTACTAGTACTAGTAAGGACTCCTTACTCATATTAGTACTAGTAGCACTAATCTGCTGTGCAGATTACATTCCCAAATAAGGTATTCTCCGCAAGTTTGTGAGATGAGAAGGCTTTAATTTCTTTTACTGTCTCATCATGCTCAATTAGTAATGGTGGTCACTCACATTGGACAGCGCACTCTAAAGTGGTGTATTTTACTTTTTCGAATCCAGGTCTAGTACTTTTTTAGTAGCAGCAGTTGATGGTGAACACTAAACAACTGATTACCGTGCAGCATGGCTGGAAGAAGTATGAGGAGTAGGAGGACGACACCATTATTTTCTAACTAGGAGAGACCTCATGTCCGCCCAGTTGACCACTCTTTCTTCTTTTCAAAAAATGAGATGCACCAATAGCTCTAGTCACTGAGTCCAGTCCTTTGGATTGTCCTCTTCTTGAGAGGCTTTTCACAAATTGCCACCAACTAAATGCCCAACCGGATATTATTTTGTAATTTTTGATAGGATATACTGTCTACTCTGCTCTAGTATCCGAATTGTAGATGGTGATGTGTGTGGTGAATGTATTATTAATTGTGTATTTTCAATCTTGCTAACGAAAAAAAAAATAGGAGAGGCGTATATGGCTTCTAAAAGAATGTGAAATGTTTTTTCCAGGTATACCGACCACCAGTGCCGGGGCCAGCGGTGAGGACCATGCCACTCCGGAGGGAGTGGAGGATACGGCAGCTGCAGGGGGTGAGCCAGCAGCAGTGGCAGGCAGTGGCAAGTCATATTCCTTACTTATTGAGAATGATGAATATACTCGCTGCAAGGGTGTACACTCAGAACTAGTCTAGTACACTGTACTTCTGCTGAGACTAAGTTGTTGTGATCACTAAACAGTTGAAGAAGACACCCTTTACTTAACAACATTAGAATTAGCGGCAGGGGTTGAGTAACTAATGGTCTATTCTATTCTATCTTCAACTCAGAAGAGACAGTTTTATGATGAAGACAAAGAGTCAGACAACATGTGTGACTGGCAGAGAAGGATGTGTGGGTGAAGGAAGGGGCCCCGGGATGCATGTTGGTGGCAGATGAAGAGGATAGGTTGCATGGGTAGTTGAAGGATGGGTGAAAAGTGAAAGAGAAAGCAGAAAGGATGCCTGTCTGGGTGGCTGAAACTATATGGGTGAAAGGAATCCTCCTGGTGGTTTGAGGGGTCAAACTCTAAGGCAAGCAAGAACGCATGGGTGGTAGTTGGTTATATCTATGACAAATGTATGTTGTCGGTGAAAGCCGGTTTATTATAGCCATGTTTGGATGGATGGATGCCTGGAGGGTATCATAGATAGTAGGTGAAAACAGAGTCAGACTGGATGAAGAGAATGTAAAAGTAACTTAAATCGTGCCTGAATAATGCTAGAACAGCAATGCACTGATAAATGAAAAAAGCCCTGGGAAGAACAAGGACTGTTTTTTGGCAAGGTTTTTTATTCAAAGGTTTGAGATTGTACTTGTATTTCAGAATGGAACACTCCCTTGATTCACAGTAGTTTGCAAGCACAACATATATATTGTGCATGACTATTATTTACCCTACCCACCCATCATTAATCGCCTCCCTCCGACTCTGAGGCCCACTTCCGCTCCAGTTCATACCCATGTAATTTTTGACTGTGTCAGCCATGGGTGGCCTATCGGCTGCATGGTAACTAGTACATACAAATCAGTCAGTTTGCCCTCATCATCATGTGAGTGACATGATGTTGCGCCGCCGTATATGTATCATCATTCATAAGCATGTCATCATTAACAATCATCATGTGCCTTATTGCATTAGTCAGGATGAAAGTGAAATTGTCCGAGCATTTGCCATTGATTTTACAGATTATGGCTGTAATGGAAAAATATATAATTGTGTAGTACAGCTGCCCCACATGCAGATAATAGTAAAGTAACATGAGTCTGCGACACAAATATGTCTGTCTAGGGCACAAGCTGACTGAGCTGGCATGCCTACAAGATTAATTGTGCTAAACAAGAGAGAGAAGAAGAATACTTCTACTCTACTCCATAGTGCCTGAAAGTCTAATCATCACATTCAATCCTTGGGGGCAGAGGAAGTGAGGAGGATACCACAACTGCTAGTGCTACTGTGCCACTATCATTTTTATGTGTGTAATTTAATTTTGCATTACTGTTTTGCTAAGCGTATTGGTTACAATTGTCTTTTTTTTTCTTTCTTGATATAGCTACTCCTTCCCAACCGAACAGGCAGGAGTTAAAGGAATCTGGAGGCCATCCAGGCTGAATATCGCCAGCTGATTTCTCTGGCAGAGGAGGAGGAGAAGGCGGCATTTGCAGCTTTTCCTCCAATGCCCCGGGGCCCAGCCAGGCCCCCCGGACCTCCGATGGCACAGCGCCGTGTTCTGACAGCCGTCCGCCGCCCATCAACTTCATCATCATCTACTGCTACCCACCCCTGTTGTTCCTGCAGGAACTTTCAGTGCTGCATGCTCCTCAGGATGGCGCTCCTGGAGGCCAAGCTGGAGGAGGTCCTTGAGCGAACTAGGCGGCACCCCCGCCACTAGAAGTCACCTCAGCCTTTCTTAATCTTTATTTTTGGTTGGTGGGATGTTGGGAGTTGGGGAAACTTTGGGTTTCCTTTTTTTCTTCAACTTCGACGTGGAGAGACATTTATTTAATTTACTGGCCATTAGTTGGGGTTAGGGAGAGGGGTGGGTCTGGTGTTGTGGGGTTTTCTTCTAGTTTATACTTGTTAGGGTAATTCATTATTTATAGTTTTTCAATACATATAGTGCAAATCTATTCTGGGGGGTTACTCTTTTATGTCCTTGTTTGTTTCCTCTTTTTGCTGCAGGGCAGTTTTTGAATCTAATCTGCCAATAGTGTAACACACCGACAGATAGAAGCAGTACCCTCACTTGTCCTACTACTGTCAGTCTCTCCTCCTAGTCTATGCATTCTACAACTAAAACCCCTTTATAGTATGTACTCAGAAGGATGCGGGTGTGTGAATTAAATAATTTCCATAGTTTATACATTATTGACTCCCCCACACTTCTTCTCTTACCTTGATTGATGTTTAGGTGAAGCAATAGCTGCATGGTGATGGTTTGGTCTCCTAAGGTGCCATGGTGGGTGGTGGTAGCAGTAGTAGACAGTTGCATTTGCAAAAAAAGAAAATGAGACAGTCAGTCACCTGAGGGATACTAGGGAATGAGTAGTAGAAGTACAGTTAGTAGTAAGTACACAAGAAGAAGACTGCCAAACAAGAAGAAAGTGATGATGACTGATATTGATAAGCAATGCTAAAGTAAAATAAAACATAATGGTGACAGGGAGAGCCTAGTACAAGTTACAACAAACTTAAGTTGACTCGACCTTTGAAGTGGACAAGCATAACTTTTAGTGCTGGAAGGATGATAAATCGATGCTGGCAATTAATAATTAATAATGGGTTAATAATTATGTTCCTCTGGGAAAAAAAACATAATAGCGAATACTACTGAGCATGGGTGGGCACTGGGCAATTTAATTTGTTGCCAGTGTATATATATATTCTGCTGGGAACCAGAGTCCATCGGGGGTGGCGCATCAGCCAGTGGAGCAGCAGACAAGTAAGCCAAATTACCACCAAAACGAGACGCGCTCTCAGAAAAGACACCAAAAGTTGACTAACACCAATTTATTCCATCATAAATCAATAACTTGACGCATTTCGACCAGCAAGCGGCCTTGATCACACACAAGGAAAAAGTGAGACGGAGCCCATTACATGCATAAGATGTGAAACAAGCTTAGGACTGCACCATATAGTCTGACACAGACATCAACATCGAACATATATATATTCACAAAAAAAAACATAGGTTTCAGGGATGTTCTAGTTAGTTGGACATTTCGCTCATGCAAAGCCATAGAAATTCCACCGTTATAGTTAGTTCAGCTAACTATAACTTGCGCCCCCGCAATGCGCTGCTGATGACGTCATGTATTACAATTAGGGCTCCCGGTTTTCCGTATTTACGGATTTATACATATAAATACAGACGGAAATCGATATTTCCTTTGTCTGTATTTATATTTATAAACGGTAAAATACGAGTAAATGTTGCCGCGCTAGTCTCCCGCCTCCCGATTCCTGCAAGCAAAAACCCGATGCCTCTGGGTTTCAGCTGACAGGGCAGTATTGTGTAATGTGCTAATTCTTCCAGCAATTGTCGGAGTGGTGATACAGGGGCTCTAGAAGGGGTGAACAACCAACAAAGCCCCATTAACAAGCGAATGGTCTTTTAAAGACCTGTGAAGTGCTCGGGGGCGGCTGTGTGTAAGCTGTTTCAGCCCGGGCTGCCACAGTATCTTCTTTATTATCATGTTCATTTGAATAGTGTATTGTTCTTAATATGTTTCATTTCATTGATGGTAGCGTCATGTGGTGAATTATTTGATGGAGTTCGACTTCGGGTCGCAAATAAATCCTTCATATCTTAAGACACCATATGTTACGTGGCCGTGCTGAAACATTCTGTGCTGCCTGACACTGCAGTGCCTGGGGATTGATAGCCCCTGCTCTTCGGTACATTATAGAAGCTGTTTACGTCAGTGTGGCATGTGTACGCGTCATCCATACCACTGAAATCCATAATATGTTATGAAGATCGGGCTCCTCCCCATCCAATCCAATGAGAGAGCTACAACGGACTAGCCTCCACAAAGTCATTGGACGAGGCCATTGACCAATGGGATGCCCGGACTGTCATCTTCCACCCACTCGCTTAGTGATAGTTCAAAGTGTCATGATGTCAGAGTAGGAAGAACGTTTAAAGTAGAAATGAGAGTGACCCCTTTGACCAACCAGGGGAATAGAGTACTACTTTAGGGTAGGAAGAGATTTCCCGTGGTGAAAAATAGTATGGAAGTAGACTGAGTTATTCTAAACAGAAGCACAAACATAAGCCCATGTGTTAGGATATGTCTGATTGATATAAAAACATACCACTATGTAATTTAAAAAGACATCATATTTTATTAAAAACCAGTTAAAAAACACATAATACAAAAACAATTTTTGATCCTGTCAAGAATTGTGCCTATTACCAGTAAACAAAATAGATTCTGCTGAATCTAAAAGCAGAATCTATTTTCAGACATATCCTAACACATGGGCTTATGTTTGTGCTTCTGTTTAGAATAACTCAGTCTACTTCCATACTATTTTTCACCACGGGAAATCTCTTCCTACCCTAGAGTAGGAAGAACACCAGGGTCCAGGACTTCTGTAATATATTAATCCCAGCATACCATTATTCACGGCTGCCTCCAACGTGCCCGGTCATTTTAGTATTGTACTTGAATTTACAAAGCGCTTACATATTCATTCACATCTTGAAACATTTCTCCTACATTTAAAGTTAACGATTTTACGGGGTGGGGGTTGCAGTTGTTCTAGATTCATGTGTGTCAGCGTGAAGTGTAAACTAAAATATATAAATAAAAATAAAAAATAGGCTCATTCCCGTGATGTCCAGAAGGGCTACTGTCCGGTCACTGAAACTCTTATATGTGCAAGGAAACATGTTTAGGTTCTGGAAGCCCTTCTAGTCCAGGGAGGGTCCCGTGGTTTCACCCAAACTCCTCTAGCTTCAAGGAGACCCGTACAGGGTCGTAAAGCTTCAAAGGGTCTTCTATGCATTACTGCCGACTTTGGTGCTGTAAACCAGGGTTCGAGCCTCGGGGTCGCGTCCACATCCTGTGATTCTGGGCAAATCATTTCATCTCCCCGTTGCTCATGAAAAGCGCTCCAATACCTTCGGGTCGAGTTCACGCTATATAAATATGCAAAAAAAATTAAAAACGGGTACTTACCACTCGTATGGGCTAGTCAGCTCACGGGTTTAGGGGGACTTCGAGGAGGCCAGGGAGACTCCAGACCCCCTAAAGGCTCGTATTTATGCGCTTTTTTTGTTATTAGTTATTTAGCAGCTGATGCAAATACTAACAAGCATCTCGGGTGCATTGAGATTTTTCATAGAAACTTTTTTGGTGCAGAAAGACTCATATGGATCCGAGGAGACTCCTCTGCGTAGATTTCTAAGTATGAATAGACGCTTCAGTGGGCAATAGAAGGCTCGGAATGATATGCCATGGGTTCAAGGCTTTTCATGTTGCCAAGGAGACCCCTGTGACTTCCAGGGGCGGAGCTTCTATTGGTGCTACAGGTGCGGTGGCACCATGGCCACTTATTATTGCCATATTTTATCATTCAGACAGAAGCCAGGGTTTCATTTCCTCTGGCTACGCTACTGGTGATTTCAGGGAGACTCGTGTGTTCACAATGAGTCCTATGAGTTTCGTAAAACTCACTTGATTTTGAGAATTTGTACAGCGCTTCATGCCACAATGAGGCCATCTCAAACCAGTAAGGGAGAAAGCGGGGAGAGAAGCCCCAGGAGAAGGGTAAGCACATAAGCACTGCACTGGATGTAGAGGTGCTGGATGGGGTGCTGTAACACCCGCAAAATAATCATGTTGGAGTTCAGATGACAGAGAGGAAGACGGGGCTTGTCAGAAGACTGTGTCTGTGTCTTCTGAACAAAATGTGCAGTCAGGGCTGTGACTAAATCCAGCCTTACGTCTCTTTCACTATCCTTACAGTAATAAGCCACGCACAGGCACAGGGAGATTAAGTGATTTGCCCAGAATCACAGGATGCTGAGCCAACGCCCAGGCTCGATCGAACCCAGTTCCTCAGCTCCAAAGTCACCAGACGTCCTCTCCCCCCTCCATGTTTTCTTTACATGTTTGTGCACAATACCCAAAGAGTTGAAGCGGAAAATGTTTTATTCGCTTTTTTAATGCCACATTTAAATAGGGGCGCGGCAATGAACCCCAAAATATATGTGAAGTATCTTCATACTTTTTGTTGTGAATGTTTTGAATCAATACAACACTGTTGTGCGGCAAGATTGATTTGGGAAAGTACGTGGGTAAAAACAGATTACTATCAAGGTATACCTACGTAACCCTCCAGTGCCTTGTTATAAAACCTGACTGCCGGGGCACAATGTCCTGTTACAAAAACATTGTGGACGTATGTGACCTTTTATATTCAGAAGTACTTTGCAGAAGTGCACAAGCGCATGCATTCTCAGACTATAGAAATGTCTCGGAGTTGTGAATTTGGCTTCTGTGCAAGTTCATAGTAAATGTTTCCTGTATGCCGGCTTCGGAGTGAGGGGTTTATTACATGGTTTTGTTGAGGCCTCTGGGGCAGGTTTCAGAGGGGTGAAGCTCTAACAGAATCTTTTGGTCATTCCAGTACCATCAGCAAATATTGAACGGGTTTTCAGTGGTCTTCACTTCATTAACAAACCAGAAAGAGCCTCAATGCCCTCAAAGTCTCTTGAAATGCACATGTGCTTGTACTACAATGGCAAAGTTTTCAGCTGAATGTATTGTGTTGCCCAATAGCAACCGGGCGCAGGTGTGCCTTGTCAATGTAAATAAATGTGGAAAAATACTAGCTGTAGCGTCGCCTTTTGCTTGTGGCAAAAATAAATATGGATAAATACAGAAAAAAAGCCCAAAAAATAAATATGGATAAATACAGACGGAAATGGCAAAAAAATAAATACCATAAAACCGGGAGCCAATGAGGGTGCATTACCTGCTGATGTGGGGAGAGGCAGCGTGAAAGGGGTATCTCTCACAGAAAGAAAACCGGTATGTTTTTAGAAATGCCTCGGACAGATGCCAGCTGACGGACTGAATCACAAAATGGTTTTTCAATGCTTATGTAGTGTGACTTATGAACAGTTGGCACGCAGGCTCGCAGAGGGACAACTGCGGCCCGTCCGCTCGACTCACAGACGCAGTACTACGAGCCGTCCAAAGGAACAGCAGCGTAGTAGCTCGCAGAGGTACAGGCACAGCAGCGTACTAGCTCGCAAAGGTAGAGAGCTGCGAGCCGACGGACTGGCTTCTAACGGCATAGCTGCGCAGTGGTGATGTTGGGCAGAGGGAGCGTGAAAGGGTTATCTCGCACAGAGCTCCAGTATATTAACCCCTTCAGCGCGGCGCGGATTTCCGCGCCGCACTGAAGATTCCGTGCGCGGGCGGGGCCATGACGGAGCGGTTCCGTCATGCGCACAGCGCAACCGACGCACGTGACGGAACCGCTCCGTCACAAGCGTCGAACGGGTTAAATTGCCCCGGGACCTTTCTTTAATAGTTTCACTCGATGCAAGAAAGCACGCTTTCTGGACCAAGACCTTTCTCCCTACCAAATTTGGCCTAATTCTGTTCAGTAGTTTGACCTGTAGCCTTGTCTAAAGTTTTCTATGGAAAATCCATTGAGAAAACACGTTTTCATACCCCCACATAGCTACCTGTCGCAGCCGTACTCGCTGTTGGTGTGCAGGTCAGTAGTTTAGTTGTCAACATTTTATGGCCACTCCCTGAGGGCAGGTTTGTACACACACCACACCCATCTGGCACATGCGTCACAGGCCATGTGACCACACAAATCTAATTGATCGACAACATCACATCCTTTATTGCCGGTGGTGACTGGATGGTGGACGCTCCGTGGGTCTCTATCATGAAGACTCCATGAAAAGTTGCACAGAGGGTTAGTCGCATCATGAGCTGTATGGCCGTCAGGCGCCTACTACCACGTGGCGCGGACTTGAGTTGCACAGGGTTAGTGCCACCCGAAGCTGATGTGGCCGTCAGGAGCCTACCACCACGTGGCGCAGACTTGAGTTGCACAGGGTTAGTCGCACCATAAGTTGTATGGCTGTCAGCGGCCTACCACCACGTGGCACTGACTTGTGTTGCACAGGGTTAGCAGCACCAAAAGCTGATGTGGTGTCCGCCATTGATGACTCAGGACTCAGCAACATGTGTGGGATCTGCTGGGCCGCGGATTGGATCCGCATAATGTGCACCAAGCCATGGTGGTGGGACCGGGCCCTGGAGCTTTCATAGGCACGTGGAGTGCCCACTGGTAGACACTCCGGTGGCAGCAGGTAATTATTTGGTCATGGATGTACAGGGGTGGCAGTGTCTCTCTCTCTCATTTCCCTCTCTTCACTATCTCTCACACCCTTCCTTTCCTTCTATCTCTCTCACTCTCTCTCCCTTCTCCCTTTCTCACTCCTTTTCTTTCCTTCCCTCTCTTTTTCTCTCTGTTTCTTTTTTCTTCTCTCTTTCTCTGTGTCTCACTCCTTTGATATGTGCATTACACACGTCCTTATTTTGTGCTTTATTTTCCAGGCTGTGTCGACCACATTGATGGACCCGACAGGAGTCTTCCACCTTGTTGTGTTGTGTTGAGTTTGTTAAATTTAGTTTATCCTCTATATGTACGTAAATGGAAAAATAAAGTTTAAAAAAAAATAAAAAAGTTTTCGGTTGTTACTTAAGTGCTGTGTGACTCTTTCTTGTTCTTATTACTGTTATTTGGTGGTGTCCACCATGGTGTTAAATGTTGGGGCAGTTATCGCAGGAATACTGGTGATGTCTGCAGTTTGCACCATCTTCTGAATAGTGTGTTAGATTTATCTCAACTTTAGTTGCACTAAAGTGCTGATAATGAGATGCAGAGTAGGCATTCCCGTGCAAAAATACACGAGGTGCACCTTTGCGATTTATTCTAAATACTAAAATCCTGTATTGAATTGCACTGTGGTAGTGGGTGCATTTACAGTGTACACACAAAATCAATAAAGAAATCTCATCGTATTTATATTGATTGGGAATAGTGGGTCAGGTGCTGGATCTTGACGGGATACACTGCCCAGTTCTCATGTGCCTGTCTCGTACTGACGCTTTTGAGTGTATATCCGCCACAGGCGAGTGCATTTGTGTCCTGTGTTCGATTGTGCGAATGTTTGTGTTTGGACAACATTGTGTTGGATGTTGGTGTGCTCTGCTTTCTATATGTGTGTGCTGCATTGTGTATGAGATGTCCCTTCATGTAAGGTTTTGTTCACCCTTCTCCCGTGTGGTTTTCACTTCTGTGCTTGTTCAGTGGTGTGATGTTGGCGGATTGTGTGACTTGTGCTCCTTGTTGGTGTGTTTCATTTTAGCCATGGTTTGTCTGTAGGTGTGCTGTACTTAATTGTGCATGTGTGCCATTGTGCCCATCTCCCACGTCCCCCCCACTCCCTGCATGTTCCTCTTCCTGGTGCTGTTGTGTCTGTAATTTTGTTAATCCACACATAAATACATGTAAAGAACAAATTAGAATAGTTCCTTGATTCTTTTAGATTGCAAAACTTCTCTCTATTGGTTATTTTTGAATTTTCCATATAAACAGTTTTTTTTAATATTCAAGGACACATAGAAGTCAGAAGTGCAACGCATTCTATCAACACACTTTCTAGAGCATTCTACAACAAGTGCAGGTTAAAAGTTCATCAATTTTTTTAAACCTAACGATATTTTTTTTTACATGTTCTCGAACATTTAACGGCACTTGAAGGTTAAAAGTTCACTATTGTTTTAAGTTCGAACAGTGCCTTCCAAATGCAAGTAGCAGATGTGGTTGAGTTGACCAAATTTTATCCTATGATATGTACTCCACGTTTAAACTGCTTTTTCTTAACCAATCACAAAGATGCGTTTCCACAAAACGAATGTGCACCCTACTTTTAAAAAACAATGCTTTCCATCTCCCAATCAGTTATCGTTTTGAATGAGAAAAAACGTAGTTCCCCACCTTTAAACATATCTCTTATTCTACGAACAGACTGCATGAGCTACAGACATCTATCCATACTTCCCAGCCATACCTTCAAAATGCTAGTGTGGATCGTTGGACATAGCTATGTTTTCTGGTGCAAGAGGTATGCAGAACAGAGACGTATTGACTTAGACCCATTGATGAATACTGGCCCCAGCTAGGCCCGCAGGACACAAGGGTTCGCTCTCCTGTAATAGAATCTATAAGGAAGTTGGCACGGAAACTGCAAAGTACAAAGACAGTATTTATTAACCCTTAAGGGTGGTCCTACAATCCACACAACACTCTTCAGTATTGCATAGAGTAGCACAAAGAACATTCGTACATGGTCCCCTTTTATACACAGTAGAGGGGCTCATAAGTGGGTGGATACAACATGAAGACGAAGAACATTACCATTTATGGTCATTTTCGATACTGAATCAATACATGGGCGGAGCCAACACACTCCTTGGGCCCGCGAGGACATGGTCAAGCAAGGCTAACTGATAACAGATGCGGTCAAGTCTGGGCATGTGCCAGATGGACAAAGGAGCTATTTATAGACTGTTACTAGGCAGATTACAAGAGCAACTAACACAGAGGTTGGACTCTTCTCGTGGGGAACACGTGGAAGCATGACAATACAAAATGGAGTCCGAACTTCGGTCAACATAACAGAGAAAACATGATCTATAAGAGGGGAATTAATGTCTTTAGTAAATGCTTAATCATATCGTTGTTTCACTTTACAACAGACGACCCTTTCAGCATTTACTGAAGACATCCGGCTTGTTAGAATAATCATCATATATATCAATTATCATCATCTCTTCTACTTCCTTAGCTAAACGTTTCTGATAAGTGACATTGGCAATAGCTTTCTTATCGGGGATACAAAATGATACACATAATGAGCAGAGTAAAGGACCACACTGAACGCAGATACAGCATAAAAACAGAACCGCTACAATAATGCAGAGACCAGTTAGAACCTTCCATCCCCAGGCAGTAATTAACGCCCAAAACCATCCAGAAAAGGACCAAGTGCCGTTTTCCGTGTGGATCTCAGCTGCAATCTTATGCAGTTTATTGATGGCATTATAAACTGATGGCGTATGATCAGGAATAAACACACAACAGCTACTTCCAATAATTTTACATGCTCCTCCTCTGTCAGCTAGCATAACATCTAATACCATACGATTCTGCAATGTAACAATTCTAGTGATCTGTAATTCCTCCGTAAGATTCCCAAGAGCAGCAGCAGTCTGATTTGTCACAGCTTCTACCACTCTTGTTAATCTTCGGATCTTCCTACTGTTCAGGGCAGCTCCAACAAAGAAAAACAGTCCCAAGTTAAAATCAATATACTGTTGCAGACTGGTGTCAGTCTGATCTACATCATCAATTGATAAAGTACGTTTATACCTATTTACAGTCACATTATTCAACAATTTCAAATCTTTATGATAAGATGCGGGTGCTAGGAATACAGGAGGTAATAGGAATGATACATAGCATACCCCAGACCACCCAGCCGGCAAACGGTAATAACCTTTATTTCCACACACAAAGTAGGTATTATGGGATGCTAGGAAGGTACTATTATTCAATCCATCAATGTTCAAGACAGTGATACAATCACTGACACCAACAGGGATAAAGCCCACACTCTGGACACACAGGTCCGCTTGAGCTTGTGCCACTTGGATCACGAATTTGTCCTTCCCCACAGTGTCTCTGGTGTTCGTGAAGATATAGGGAATGGATTCATTGTCTGGTCGGTACTCTTCCCATTCCCAAATTGTCCCATTCGCTTGCGGATATCCATTTTTATCCTGATGACATTCTTTATTGAGTCTGAAAAGCAATCGTCCCACTGTCGGTTTCCGAGTGGCAAACAGCAAAGTGTACCATGCTCTACAAGAGCCATTATGAGAGAAAGGAAGTGGTATGAATGGCGTACCTCCTTTCTTCTGATGGGCTGGCATCATCCCACATATCCAACAGTTCGTAGCGTTCGTAGCAACGTGGGTATGATGCAGCATCTGAATGAAAGTGTTATTCAAATAGGACTGTCGATGCTTCAACTCTTGATATGGCAATGTATAAAAGTAGTGCTCCGCAGGCACTGGAGTCGTCAACACAAGTGTTTTCCGAGCAGGAGTTACCTCCTCCACAAACCATGTGGCTATCCCAACAATAGCTACTGTCAACATGAACCCTACTGCACAAAGTATTTTCTTTTTCTCCATGTCAAGGTAAAGATAAGAATAAAACCAATATCTTCCTGAAACTAAAAAGTCTGTCAGAACTCTTCCCCTTGGGCAGCGGTTGATTTCTTCACCAGCGGGCCAAGACGGGTGTCGCTACACTAATGCAGGGCTGATCCCCCCCCCTTGCCTCATCGGCTCTCCGTTTCACTAACCCAAGGGCCGTTCTGACAGTATGTCCCGGTACTAGAAAACTCACTTCCTTGGTCGAAGATGATATCGCCTTCCTCCAGGAGTCGCGTGGTCCGGAAAGAGCTCCTCAGTGGCGTTTGGCTCCGCAGCACGGCCTGTCTCTGCAGCCAAGATTTCTCGTTGATCGGTCAGCACGGCAGGTTCCACCAATCCGGGCGGCACCTTCCTACAGTGCAAAGAGTGGATCCAATTCTTTCGGTTGGAGACTCGCACAGCCGTCCTCGTTGCGAGGAGGACCTGTTCAGGGCCCACCCATCTCGGTTCCAAGCTGTTTGTTCTGTCGAAGACTTTCACCATGACATGGTCCCCAGGCCGGAGACCATGTCCTTCGCCGGTAGACCGATCAGGGAGCGCCTCTCGGACCTGTTGATGAATAGAAACCAAGTTATCCGTTAACTGTGCCAGATAATCGTTCATCATTACACAAGGTACATCATACACAGCCTTAGGTTTTGGTGGACCCCAAATATTCATTGGGCGTCCAAAAACAATTTCGTAAGGTGTAAGGCCAGTTCGAGAGTGTGGTACCGATCTAATTGACAATAACGCCAGTGGCAGAGCGTCTGGCCAAGTCAAAGACGTCGAAGCTTGAATTTTGGCGATCTTAAGCTTCAGTGTACCATTATACTTCTCAACTAGGCCTGCAGACTGAGGGTGAAACACGGCGTGGAACTTCTGGGTGATGCCTAGACCCTTCAAGACATACTTTATAACGTCCGCTACAAAGTGAGGGCCATTATCACTCCACAAAAGTCTACAAACACCATATCGGGGGAAAAACTCCTTCAGCAGCAGCTTCGCAGTAGTCATCGCAGTATTGTCTTTCGTAGGGTACGCTTCAACCCATTTGCTGAAAGCGCAGACCACTACTAGAACATACTTCAGATTATTACAGCGCTCAAGTTGGATGTAATCCATCTGCAGAACCTCAAAGGGTGCAGTGGGTGTCACAAATCCTCCTGCTGGAGCTCGAGTACCCTTTCCTGGGTTGTACCTCAGGCAGATCATACAGGTCTGCACCACCCTCTTCGCTGTGCTAGCAATCTCTGGATGCTCCCAGACTTGGGTAAGCAATTTCACAATTGCGGAAGCCCCAACATGTGCTAGCCCATGTGCCATCTGAACCATAGGCTGTACAAAAGCCGTAGGTAATTTCCATCTATCCATCTGCTTATTTCTCCAGCAACCCTCGTCATCCAGTTCTCCCTCACTAGCCCATTGTTCCCGCTCTTTGTCAGAAGCGGTCCTTTGCATTTCTCGCACTTCCTCCTTCGCATCATGCCATCTCTCCACCTGTGACTTCACTACATACATGGCAGTAGTACCGGGCTGCATCGCAGTCTCCCGTGCTACTCGATCCGCTAACGCATTCCCTTCTCCAACTTTATCAACCACTTTCCTATGGGCGCTACACTTAACAATGGCAATTTTCTTTGGGTACGTCAATGCAGTTAAAAGATTATGAACTAACTCTCCATGCATTATCTGTACTCCATGTGACGTTAAAAACCCTCTCTCCTTCCAGAGTAGGCCGAAGTCATGCGCTACTCCGAAGGCATAGCGGCTATCTGTATAAACATTCACACATAGTCCTGTACTGAGCTCACATGCTCGTGTTAATGCTATCAGTTCCGCTGCTTGGGCTGATTTCTGTGGTATGCGTGCTGTCTCCACTATCGTTTGCAATGTGGTAATTGCATATGCTGCTGAAGCCGTACCATCTGGTAGCTTCAGACAGGATCCATCCACCCACAGTTCTCCATCTACATCTGGAAAGGGCGTATCCTGGAGATCAATACGACCCTTTGTTTGTTCCTCAGTCACAAGAATACAATCATGCGCTTTCCGCGCCTCAGGCTGGGTCTCGGGGTATGGCAATAATGTGGCCGGGTTTAACGTTACGCACCTTTTTAACGTAATATGAGGAGCCAAAAGCGTCAACTCATATCCCGTTAAACGGGCACTGGTCAAATGCTGCGTCTTTGTTTGATTAAGCAGGGCATCCACAGCATGGGGAACTAATACCAGCAGCTTATGAGATAACACAATTCCCTCACTTTGGCGTATTGACACAGCTGTCGCCGCAACCGAGCGAAAACACCCTGGTAATGCTCGGGCGACAGGATCAAGTACAGCCGAAAAATATGCACAAGGGCGCTGCTTATCGCCGTGCATCTGCACTAAAACTGACAATGCACATCCATCTTTCTCATGCACATACAACGAAAAGGGTTTTGCATAATCAGGGGTTCCTAACACTGGTGCTGAACAAAGGGCCTGTCGTAGTTGCTGAAAAGCAGTATCACACTCATCTGACCAAGGGATTGGGATAGGCGTGTCCTTTGTCAAAAGGGCTAACAATGGCTTAGCTATGTGCGAAAACCCCAATATCCACTGTCTGCAAAAAGAAACAAGGCCCAAAAATGCACGCACATCCTTCTGTGTGGATGGTCTCGGTGTATCCAAAATTACTTGGATACGATCCGGTGTGAGTGCACGTCCCTCCTTAGACAAAAGGTGACCCAAATAAGTCACCTTTGGTCTACAGAATTGCAATTTCTTCCTAGATACCTTATGATTGTGGGACGCTAAAAAGGAAAGTAAGGATAACGTACTGTTTTCACACAACTCCAGGGTGTCAGCCGCCAGCAAGATGTCATCGACATATTGAATGAGGGCGACCCCCTCGAGCAGAGCAAAAGAATCCAATTGTCGTTTCAAAGCCGTACTGTAAATGCTAGGGCTTTCTGTATAGCCCTGGGGAATCCTACAGAAACGATAAGATCTATTATTCAATGTAAACCCAAAAAGATATCGGCTATCAGGGTGAATGGGAATGGAAAAGAAGGCATTCTTCAAATCAATCACTGAGAACATGGTCGCCGTAGGCGGGACCAAAGTAAGCAACGTCGTGATATCGGAAACCACTGGATACTGAGGTATCACGATCTTGTTTACCTCTCTCAAATCAATTATAAACCGATAGACCTTAGCATCCGTGTCCTTTTTCAGAATGGGGAGAATCGGGCTGTTACAGATATTATAGGGAACTTCTTCCACTACTCCCACTGCGATCAAATCTTGCACAATCTGTATGAGAGCCTCCTCGCCCTCCTGGGAAATACGATACTGCGGGAGGCGTGGTAACACCGCCCCCTCCTGGACACTAATGTGGACCGGAGGAATCACCATTTGTCCCACATCTGTGTCCGAAGTCGCCCATAAAGCGCGAGGGAGGGTAGCTAGCAACGCATCCTCTGATATCGCACACATCCGCTCAGACCGGGGGTAGTTGTCATTTAAGATCACCCTCACACCTTCAGGGGAGCAGCGGATCGTAGCCCTAAAATGCTTTAACATATCAAGGCCCATAATGTTATCCGGTGTGTACGGAGCAAGCAGAAACGGACAGGGTGCAGAAAAAGAATCAACCTTAAACATGAGGGGCTGTGAAAGAGGGCTTCGGGAGAGTGTACCATCGAACCCTACCGATGTGACCATTAAGCCGGATGGGGGAGCCCCCGGAACCAATTGCTTAGATAGCGCACTACGTGTCGCTCCTGTATCCACTAGGAACTGATCAGTAGAGCCCAAAACCTCAGCCGATACATAAGGGCCCTTCTGATCGACCGGCACCTCAACTGATTCTAACCCCCATCCAACGCAATCCTATGCATGCTGAGAGTCATGGTACCCCGACCGGTCAATTCCTGATGCTTGATACTGATGCTGGCGATCGAAAACATTTGATCTATCTCGGTGCTGCCCAGCAGAGTCAAAACGAGCCTGTTCATTAGAATTCCCTCGAAAGTTCGAGAAACCCCCTCTACCTCGCAGGCCACCCTGGGTATGCCCCTGACGCGATGCATGCAACACCGGGCAGTCCCTGGCCCAATGGCCCGATTGCTTACAATACGCACACTGGTTCCTATTCAAATCAGATCGGCCCGAGGGGGGACCATAAGATCCTCCCCTACCTCTATTACTACCTCGTCGAGGCGGGCCATAGACTTGCGCCAACATCACCTTTGTTTTCAAATCTTTCGATTTCTTTTCCTCCTGGCCCTTTGCTTCTTGCTCCTGACGTTCATAATACTGGGCGATAGTCAGGAGGGCCGTCGGCGTAGCGGAGGACCAAGAACTTTCACTCGCTTTTAGACGGGCCGCAACCGCCGGTAGCAGATTGGCCACATATTTATCCGCAAAAAGGTGGCGACCCGTATCGTCAGTAAGCGACTGGCCACTAAAATCATGAAACGTCTCCTCAAAGCGCGTAAAAAAGTCCGCAACTGACTCGTCAACTTTCTGTTTACATGCAGCTAACATATTCCAGTCAATCTTTTTAGGGGGGATAATTGTCTTCAACTTAGTCACAATAGCAGCAGGGAGATCTAAAATACTCTGGGGCGGTTTCTGCGCAGGCTTCCGCTCCCTATCCTCATCTTCCAATTCAGACCATCGAGCCTTAAAAGTGGCAACATCATCTACCTTCCGCACAGATCGCCACATGTCTGGTGGTAGAATAAGCCCAAAGAACAAATCTATGTCTGCTAAAGTCATGACGCAAGAATTCAAGGCCCCCTCGACTTCTTCATAGAATGCCGCTGGATTCTTGCGGGGGTCAGGCAGCGCATTCTTCAATGCCATAACATCAGCCCTATGCCATGGAGTATAAACCCAATTATACACAAAATATCCCTTAGCATCGGCGGAGGTAATGTCCGAGCTAGTCCCCGCTCCTTTAGGAGGAACATACAAAGGCGCCGCCTCGCGCATTGGCTTAGCATGCACTAGATCGCTCTTATCTGATTGAGAGGTGGATGAGTGGCCTTCTGCAGTACACGAATCCGACTGCGTCTCCTCCCCTGCTCGTTGGCGCGCTTTTTCTCTATGGGCCAGCACCGCGTCCCGCAAGGCGAATAGCCGCCGAGCCGTATCAGGAGCCTTAGAGGGAGAAAAAACACCATCATGCAATGCTTTGGCATCCGATGTCACTTCTTCAGGCTCAAAGACACTAGAATATTTCCGAAAAGCAGCAATCACTTCCTCAGCGAAATGGTTCAAAAAATACAATCTCTCTCTATCCTGCCATGACCCCCAAGTATGGAACAATTCATCCACGGACACCTTACCCTTAAGTGCACGGAAGGAAATTTGCCGAAGCTCAGCCATATGCTCAGCCGATAACATGGACCGCGTATCTACCTTACCCGGACCCGGGACAGAATCTTGTGGCCTCGGAGCAGATGCGCCGACATAAGGGGGCGGAGAGCGATCTAGTAAATAAAAATCATCATCAAGATTATTAAGGACAGGATAAAGTGGCTGCCGAACAGCGTATTGACCCGAAACTTGTAGCCTACGCTCCTTCTCTTGCCTGTCCGTCTGCTCTCTGTCCTCCCGACGCTTCGCTTCCTGTGCTCGCACATGATCATTCTTCCGTTGTTCTTTATCAAACAGCGCTTTCTCACGCTTCTCTCGCTCACGCACCTCCTTCACCCACAACCGCACACACTCAAACATATCCTGACGAGCACGCCGCTTACACATACACTGTTCCACATACTCAATCTTACGTATATCAAACGATCCATACAAAGGCCATCGCAACTCAGGATCTTTTTTTGTGTATTTCCTCCATACTGTGCTGTACATTATGGAAGAAAGACCATGCTTCACATACATATCCCTATTAGGAGTCCCCTCTGGGGGAGCTGGAGCAGATTCCTCGAGGTTCAACCGGTTTCCGAAACAGCAGCACCACTTACGAAGTGCGCTGAAAGCAGGCATGCTCAGAAATAATGCAAAATATGCAATATTATAGAAAAATGGCACTTAATCGTTGCGCCGTTCAAAGTTACACAGCTCCGGAGAAATCTCTCCACATTACCTGCCTATATGTGTTGCAACGCATATATATTCACAAAGACAAATTCAAAATATGACTAGTCATCACAAATCAAACTCAAATAGCCAGATCAGGCTTCAAAAACTCGTAGCAAGTACCGTACAACGGTTCTTACCAATCAAGAGTCCAGATTCCAACTGCCAAGCTCCACAATCGCCCAAACGGCTTTCACGGCAAGACCGACAGAAGAGGTCTCAGTCGATGACCGGCGCCACCCAGACGGTCAGCTCGGAAGGGAAGGAAGAAAAAAACCTCGGGATGCCAGGGCTAAGACGCCGCGGGCAGTGATCACGTCCCCGGTCAAATTCCTCACCTTCGTCGCGACCAGTCCTTCGGGCATCCGAGTCGCCGATGAGCCCCACGTGACGGGCGCCAATTGATGAATACTGGCCCCAGCTAGGCCCGCAGGACACAAGGGTTCGCTCTCCTGTAATAGAATCTATAAGGAAGTTGGCACGGAAACTGCAAAGTACAAAGACAGTATTTATTAACCCTTAAGGGTGGTCCTACAATCCACACAACACTCTTCAGTATTGCATAGAGTAGCACAAAGAACATTCGTACATGGTCCCCTTTTATACACAGTAGAGGGGCTCATAAGTGGGTGGATACAACATGAAGACGAAGAACATTACCATTTATGGTCATTTTCGATACTGAATCAATACATGGGCGGAGCCAACACACTCCTTGGGCCCGCGAGGACATGGTCAAGCAAGGCTAACTGATAACAGATGCGGTCAAGTCTGGGCATGTGCCAGATGGACAAAGGAGCTATTTATAGACTGTTACTAGGCAGATTACAAGAGCAACTAACACAGAGGTTGGACTCTTCTCGTGGGGAACACGTGGAAGCATGACAATACAAAATGGAGTCCGAACTTCGGTCAACATAACAGAGAAAACATGATCTATAAGAGGGGAATTAATGTCTTTAGTAAATGCTTAATCATATCGTTGTTTCACTTTACAACACCTGGTTTACAAAATGTGGACAATAAATGGTTTGGACAGAGAGGATTGAAGTGGCACCAATTGTTGCCTTTGGTTAAAACCTGTTTGCATCTCCAACACCCTGACCTCATGATTGTGCACTGTGGTGGAAACGACCTAGGCACATTGACTGGTGTAGGTTTGGAAATCCTAATTAAAGACACCTTTCGACAATTGATGTTTCTTTTGCCTCAAACTGTCTTTGTATATTCCAATATATGTCAAAGACAGAAGTGGAAATGGTCAAACCAATTTTGTCCTCAGATTGAAAAATCCAGGAAGAATGTCAACAAAGATGTGTCTGCATACTTCAGAGACCATAGAATGGGGTCGATCAACAACAACAACATACGTTTTGATATGGCTGATATCTACAGAAGTGATGGGGTACACTTCACAGATCAGGGAAATCGAGTTTTTCTGAATAACCTGAAGCTGTGCATCCGCACTTATGTGTAGCTCCAACTAATAAACACAAGGGTTCTTTTTAGAGCCGCCTTATATTCCCAATATCAATTCGCAGAGTGACAGCTGCGATCCGGCTAGCACAGGGAGACCTGCGGGCCATCGGGCAGGCTTGCGGAGGGAGAGCTGCGGCCAGTCGGCTCGGCTCGCACAGGGAGAGCTATGGGTCGTCGGCTCGCAAACGCACACCAGCATGCTGGCTCACAGTGGGAGAGCTTGAGTCTAACTCGCAAAGGGACACCAACGGGCCAACGGCCCTGCTAGCAGAGACACACCTATCACCTAACGGACTGGCTCGCACATGTACAGCTAGGGACACGGCGACTCGCAGGCGCAGACCTGAGAACCGATGGACTGGTACTGTTTTATGCTTTAGGGTAGTACAGTGGTGTTTGTGTACTGTAGGGGGTTCGTGCTGGTGGTCGCGTTTTAGGGTTTAAGGTAGTGCAGTGGTGTTTGGGTAGTGTAAGAATCATGCTGGAGGTAGTGTTTTAGAGTTTACGACAATGCAGTAATGTTTGGGTAGTGTAAGGGGGTCATCTTGGGAGTAGTGTTTTAGGGTTTAGGGTAGTCTAGTGGTGTTTGGGTAGTGTAGGGGATTGTACCGACAGACTGACTCACTCACTCCGAGCCGACGGATGGGCTTCTAAAGGCATAGCTGCAATCTGGTGATATGAAGAGAGGCAGCGTGAAAGGCATATCTCACACAGTCACAGATGCCAGTGTTGCCTCGCAGAGGTAAAACTACGAACCCGATGGCTTCTACACGGAGAGATGCGAGCTAAATCACAAAATGGCTGCCAACACTTCCTGGTTTCAACCATTCACAGCCAATAAGCCGCAAGCTGGTGCTTGTAACCCCTCAGCCAATCACATGTCAGAATTCTCAAATTTCAATATCTGTAAAATTTGATATTTCTCAAAAACTACTGAACAGATTAAAAGAGTGCTTTCTGGACCATCACCTTTCTCCCTGCCAAATTTGGCATAATTCCATTCAGTAGTTTCACCTGTAGTCTTCTGTAAAGTTTTGTATGGAAATTGCATGGAGAAAACACGTTTTAGGACCCTCTTTTTTCTCAGCCCCTCCTACACCGACATTCACCCCCAAACTTTCAAAATAAGAGCTAATCAAAAAAAGAGAAACTTTTTGTATAATTTCATAAAGATTCTTCAAACAATGCCACAGTTACAAGCACATAGAAGGCTCCAGAAGGGGGGCCGTGCAACCCCGCAAACCCTGCGAGCCCCTGCTAATATTTTTTAAGAAATACCCCCGGAACCTAGCCCACCAAAGAGCCTCATTAAAATGAAGCATGAGAACCCGTGACCCCAGTGCGAATTTCTGATGATTTTTTTTTTTATATGATTGTTTGGACACTGTGGGTCCTTCTGGGACCCCATGTGCAGGCCTAGGGGTCAGGGTTTTTCTACCCTGCCCCCTTCTCTTATTTTATAACTTTGTTTCTCCATTTTCGGGTGACTCGCTTCTACCAAGCCACAAGATGGCTGCCAACACTTCCTGGTTTGGACTACTAGCAGCCAATCACAGTGAAGCTCGCACATGCGACTTAGGCTCTGCCCACATATAGAAACCTTTATTTTTCTAATTTCTCAGCAACTACTGAATGGATTTACTCCATTTTTAAAAAGGTCGCTTCCTGACCCAAGTACTACCTTTCTGCCAAATTTGGAGTAATTCCGTTCAGTAGTTTCGACTGTAGCATTGCACAAAATTTCCCATGGAAAATTGTTTTTTTGACTCTTATTTTTTGAATTTCCCAAAATCTACTGAACGGATTTACACCATTTTAAAAAAAAGTCGCTTTCTGAACCAAGCTCTACCTTTTTGCCAAATTTGGGTTAATTCCGTTCAGCAGTTCGGGCTGCAGCTCGTCGCAAAATTTCCTATGGAAATTAACATGGAGAAAATTAGTTTTGGCGCCCCCCTTTTTTCTCTGCCCCTGCTTGACGATTCACCCCCAAACTTTTGGGATGGGAGCTGACCTGGATAGACTTCTTTTTGGGAGAATTTCAGGAACGTTCGTCAAACGACGCCAAAGTTTTTAGCAAATCAAAAAATGCTTTTCCTATGGAAACTAGGTTGTAACTATAACTACCTTCTGGCAACCGCCAGTCGGGGTGGAGGCTGTCACTTGGGCAGTCCGTGTTCAGGGTACCGGAACCCCTGTCATATACAAATCCACCAACTTCTAATTACCAGAAGCACCACGGACACCTTGGTAATTGCATCCACAAATGTATTGAGGCTGCACAGCAACGCGTTTCAGCTTTCGCCTTGATCACGCTAAGTGACAGGCGTTTCTACACATATTTTTAAATGCAGTGACAACATAGAAGACGGACAGTGAATACACAATGGCAATGATATAGCGGCGGCCATCTTATCATAGTAAATAATACATACAAATAATGACGAGCTTAGTCACTGGGCAGGGTTGCAGCATTATTAACCATACATATTTCAATACTTTTGGAAAAAATTGTATTACATTATTTGTCAATATATATGTATCATTCGGCATTTTTTCAATATATAAATATCTAATTGCATATCGATTAGAATACCACTCCGATTACGCCAATCATAGCATTTCTACATCCAAGCTGTCTAAGTGTTAGATTCAATTCAGTGCCCATAGTGTCATGGTTACGGCGCTTGCCGGTGCTCCCGTTCCGTCCGCTAATACACACACAGAAGGATCGGGAGCCTCACTTCCAGGCGGAAGTGAAGTCCCGGTCTAGTCTTGCAACACCAGCAACAGGTCAGGAAACCACTTCCGGGGGAAAACGCTTAAACAGCGCGTTTCCCGCCGGAGTCGTTGCTTCGTATTCCAGAAGGCAACCTGAGAACGAGGACCATACCGGAGCCAAGCTCATCAAACCTCAAGCGGACTCGCCGTGCTGTGAGCATCGTGAGGGTTGATCTGGCTTCTCCCCGCACTGGAGTGCATTAGCCTTGTTGACACCCACCGCGCTGGAGCGCAGTTTCCTGGTTTCGGTTCACGGCGCCGGAGCGCTTTGAGCCGTGTTTGTTTCCACCGCGCTGGAGCGCATTTGTCTTGATTTGTCTTGTTTTCCGTACCTCGCGCTGGGGCGCTGATATTGTTTGGTTCTTTATCCGCGCAGGAGCGCTATATGGTAATTTGCCCCCAAACACGCAGGAGCGCTGAGGAGCTGTTTTGGGGGGTTCTTTTTCTTTTGACTATTGGAGTTCCGTTGCACTGACGCTGTTGTGGGTTAGAATACCCCAGTGTCAAGCAGCGTCCAGCGGAACGTATGCCTTACAGGAGTGCCTCTGGTGTAAGAGCACTCTTGGACACGAGACGCGCAGGAGCGCCTTCTTTGCTGACGAAAGAGCTCGCAGGCCAGCACCTGAATCAGGAAAGCCTCGCTGGGCTGCCAGTATCGTTAAGACTCGTGGACTGCTGCGCACTGGTAAGTCTTCCGAAGGGGGGACACGAGCATTTCTGTGTGTGGATTACGGGGTGTGTAGACGAAGGAGTTGGGGTCCCCTCACTAAGCTGGGTCTTTGTTCTTCCTTTCCAGTCGTCTTCGAGAACCCTGCGCTCCCGAACCCCTACCTTCCTTCTGGCTCCCTTCCCTGCGTCCATCTCATCCCTGCTGGGTTCTACCTTCCACGAGGGTCAGGTGGGTACAGGGACGGGCGCTCTTGTCGTCTCTGCGGAATCACTCCACAAGCAGAGGTAAGCCTTGTGGGGTACCCGACAGAATACGAAGCCCACGTTATTCATTCTGCCTAGACGACATGGGCGACCCAGAGGTCACGTTACAAGACATAGCCCTCATGCTGTCTGCCATGCAAGCGGAAAACCGTGGCTTACACCACGACATTACCGCTCTGCAGGACCAGATGGCAGCTGGGGTCACCAGTCCTTGGGGTACTACCCCTAGCCCCAGGGTCATGCAGGAAGGCCTCCTACGACAGCCGACATTCACCTATGGGGGTCCTCCACTGCCACCAACCCGAACACCGCCATACAGGTCGTCACCCCTCATCCCGTACAGCTGGCACCACCTGAACGCTTCTACGGTGACAGCACCAAGTATGGCATCTTTATTCATCAGTGCCACTTGCATTTCATGGCCAGAAACGCGGCCTTTCCCAATGATGCATCAAAAGTAGCCTACATTCTGTCCTACATGGGCGGAGACGCAGCTCAGTGGTCCATCGCATTGGTGGAACATGATGACCCCATGCTACATCACCTTCCGACGTTCAAGGAAGCTATGCGACGTATGTTCGCTCGTCACACCTTTGTGCAAGCAGCGGACAATGAGTTGCTTAATTTAAAACAAGGCAACCAGGACCTACTTCACTATATCACCATGTTCAGCAGGCTAGTGATCGAGTCCCAGTGGCCTGAGGATAAGAAGGTGTCGGTGTTCTACCGGGGTTTAAGAGACGATCTGAAGGATCTCATCTCCCAGTTACCCAACCCCCCAGAGGAAATAGGTCCTTTTATCGACCTAGTGGTGAAGATGAACTTCCGGCTCCAGGAACGACGAACCGAGAAGGGAAAAGGCGGTGATACCCGTTTCCTGTCCTTCGGTGAAAAGGGAACGGAGAAGGCCAGAGAGGAGACCGCTCCCCAGGGTGAGGCCACGGAACCCATGCAAATCGGGGGCGTAAGAGGGCCCTTGTCGAACCAAGAAAGAGAACGAAGAAGAAAGCAGAACCAATGTCTGTACTGTGGGAAAAGCTGACATTTCGTGAGGGAATGCCCGGTGAAGCCATCCAAACCTCGGGGCAGAAGACCTTTTACCTTGCCCGTCACCAAGGTGGACAGGACGGGAAACGAGGAAACCCAGTAGACAACGGGATCCGTCCTCTGGGTTTGTCGTATGACGCCTTAGCGATCCCTGCTGTTTTCGACGGCAGTCACCACGTGGTGGTGGACGTTTCGTTATAGAATCCGGCGGGAAGAATCTGGCAGGTAACTGCAATGGTGGACTCCGGTGCAACAGGCTGCTTCATAGACGCCAGATTCTCGAGTGCCTTGGGCATAAACAGAGTGTCCAAAGCCCAACCCGAAAACGTCACGGCTGTTGACGGAACGGACTTAACCTCCGGACCTATCAGGCATAGAACCGAGCTCATGACTATGTCCTTTGCCAATCACCACGCCGAGTCTATCTGCTTTGACGTCATAGACGCACCTCAGTTCAAGGTGATTTTGGGATTGCCATGCAGTAGAATTTATTCCCTTACGGAGAAGGAAAACCTACACCTTCGGTCCTACCTGGACGAATATCTGGACAACGGATTCATCCGCCATTCCAGGTCTCCCGTTTCCTCTCCTCTTTTCTTCGTGTCGAAGAAGGAGGGCGATTTGAGGACCTGTATTGACTTTCGTGCGATGAACGCCATCACCATAAAAAATCGCTACCCCCTACCATTAATCACCAATCTCCTGGATGGGGTGAAAGACGCCTCCATTTACACTAAGCTGGACCTGAGTGGTGCTTACCATCTCGTCAGAGTCCGAAAGGGTGACGAATGGAAAACTGCCTTCCGGACGAAGTTTGGTCTATTCGAGTACCAGGTCATGCCTTTCGGTCTCTGTAACGCCCCCGCAGCGTTCCAGTATTTTATTGACGAGGTGTTGAGGGACTTCATAGATATCTTTTGTGTGGTCTATATAGACGATATCCTGATTTTCTCACAATCCACTGCGGAACACGTACATTATGTCCGTTCCGTCCTTCAACAGCTGGGAAACCACCGTTTATACGTGAAACTGGAGAAGAGCGTTTTTCATGTCACCTCTTCCTGGGTCACGTCATTACTCCCGCAGGCATCCACATGGATAACAAAAAGGTGGAAGCAATCCTCTCCTGGCCTCCCCCGGAGTCCGTCAAAGGGGTGCAACGGTTCCTTGGGTTTTCTAACTATTACCGTAGATTCATTACAGGTTTCTCAGAGATGGTAGCTCCTATCACCCGCTTGCTGCGCAAAGGAGTACGCTTCAGTTGGGATCAGGAAGCGGACAACGCATTTCGAGAACTAAAAAGGCCGTTTACCATAGCCCCGGTGCTGGTGCACCCAGATACAGAGCAGCCCTTCATGGTGGAAGCAGACGCCTCCAAAGACGCCTTAGGGGGCGTTCTCTCCCAATGAAACACCAGCACAGGACAATTGCATCCGGTAGCCTTTTACTCCAAGAAACTCCAACCCGTGGAACGCAACTACACGGTGTCCGACAGGGAGATCCTGGCTATCAAGACCGCGTTCGAGGAATGGCGCCACTTCTTAAAGGACGCAAAACACACTGTGACCATCTACACAGACCACAGAAACCTCCAGTTTCTACGGTCGGCACGTGCTCTCACCGCCCGACAGCTGCGGTGGACTCTGTTCGTCAATGAATATGACTTTGTGATCACGTATCGGCCTGGAAAAGAAAACGCCAAAGCCGATGCCCTCTCACGGCTAAGAGAGGCCGACGAAGAGGCCGAAACCACTGAGCCCGCTCCCATACTACCAGAGACACGCTTCCAGGGTGCGGTAACATCCTCCAAGTTCCTTGCTCAGGTGGAAGAGGACGCGAGGCGTTGCGATCTGGAGGCCCTGGCGAATGAACACAAAGGGGTGACTTGCGTGGACGGCTTATTATACCGAGGAGATAGGCTGTACCTGCCTGGGTTACCCAGTCAGCAGAAGGCAGTCGCTCTGTGCCACGACCATGTCCTATCCGGCCATTCTGGTTTTCATAAAATGCTTGAGCTCGTGCGACGACAGTTTTGGTGGCCTACTATGGTACCCGACACTAGGAACCATGTAACAAGCTGTACCGTTTGTCTTTTAAGTAAGAACAGATCGGAGCCTCCTGTTGGTCTTCTGCGTTCCATTCCTGTGCCCCCGTATCCTTGGCACACCGTCTCCATGGATTTCGTGGTGGAGCTGCCCATCACCAAGACGGGGCATACCACGGTTCTCACCATCGTTGATCATCTCTCGAAGATGGCACATTTTGTGCCCTTACTGAAATTGCCCACGGCAGCGGCGCTGGTCTCCATCTTCGTACACGAGGTGGTGCGTCTCCATGGCATTCCTTCGGTGGTTATAACGGACAGGGGATCGCAATTCGTGTCCCGTTTCTGGAAGGAGGTGTGCAGGATCCTGGAGATGGAAGTGCTCTTGTCCTCGGCGTACCACCCCCAGACTGACGGTCAGGCCGAGAGGACGAACCACACCATGGAGCAGTACCTCCGTTGTTTGCTGCTGACGGTCGAAAAGGAGTGGTCCGAAGTACTCTGGATGGCGGAATACGCCTACAACAACGGCAGGCACTCGGCCATCGGCATGTCTCCCTTCTTTTGTCTCCAAGGACGGCATCCTCGCTCCTCTGCTTGGGAGGTTCCCCGGGCCAGCCTGTTGCCGACGGTACGGGCCTATCACGCTTCCCTGCGCGGACTATGGCAGCAAGCACGGTTTGAGTTGGCCAAGGCGAAAGACACCTATAAGACACACGCAGACGCTCATCGACAGCAGGAACCGGTGTACTGCGTGGGAGACCAGGTGTGGCTATCCATTCGGCACCTCAATGTGCATGGTCCCAAAAAACTGTTGCCCCGTTTCGTGGGTCCCTTTGTCATTGAGAAGGTGGTTAACCCTGTGGCTATGAGGCTCTCTCTTCCTCCGCATATGCGGATCCATCCTGTTTTCCACGTCTCCCTTCTGCAGCCGGTCCGTTCTGGTAGCTCTGTTCCCTCTCCTCCTTCTCCGGTGGTGGTGGAGGACCATGTTGAGTACGAGCTCAGGGCCATCCTGGGGTCCCGTCGTACCAAGGGTAAGCTGTTCTACCTGGTGGACTGGAAGGGTTATGGTCCGGACGAACGGTCTTGGGAGCCCTTGTCCCATGTTCGTCATGCTCCCGTTCTCGTCCGGGCTTTTCATCTGAGTCACCCCTTAAGCCCTCTCCCTGCTTCTCCCGTCTGGGTTTCTGGGGGTGCCGGGGGGGACCTGTTTTGGGGGGTGGGGGTACTGTCATGGTTACGGCGCTTGCCGGTGCTCCCGTTCCGTCCGCTAATACACACACAGAAGGATCGGGAGCCTCACTTCCGGGCGGAAGTGAAGTCCTGGTCTAGTCTTGCAACACCAGCAACAGGTCAGGAAACCACTTCCGGGGGAAAACGCTTAAACAGCGCGTTTCCCGCCAGAGTCGTTGCTTCGTATTCCAGAAGGCAACCTGAGAACGAGGACCATACCGGAGCCAAGCACATCAAACCTCAAGCGGACTCGCCGTGCTGTGAGCATCGTGAGGGTTGATCTGGCTTCTCCCCGCACTGGAGTGCATTAGCCTTGTTGACACCCACCGCGCTGGAGCGCAGTTTCCTGGTTTCGGTTCACGGCACCGGAGCGCTTTGAGCCGTGTTTGTTTCCACCGCGCTGGAGCGCATTTATCTTGATTTGTCTTGTTTTCCGTACCTCGCGCTGGGGTTCTGGTATTGTTTGGTTCTTTATCCGCGCAGGAGCGCTATATGGTAATTTGCCCCCAAACACGCAGGAGCGCTGAGGAGCTGTTTTGGGGGGTTCTTTTTCTTTTGACTATTGGAGTTCCGTTGCACTGACGCTGTTGTGGGTTAGAATACCCCAGTGTCAAGCAGCGTCCAGCGGAACGTATGCCTTACAGTAGTGCCTCTGGTGTAAGAGCACTCTTGGACACGAGACGCGCAGGAGCGCCTTCTTTGCTGACGAAAGAGCTCGCAGGCCAGCACCTGAATCAGGAAAGCCTTGCTGGGCTGCCAGTATCGTTAAGACTCGTGGACTGCTGCGCACTGGTAAGTCTTCCGAAGGGGGGACACGAGCATTTCTGTGTGTGGATTACGGGGTGTGTAGACGAAGGAGTTGGGGTCCCCTCACTAAGCTGGGTCTTTGTTCTTCCTTTCCAGTCGTCTTCGAGAACCCTACGCTCCTGAACCCCTACCTTCCTTCTGGCTCCCTTCCCTGCGTCCATCTCATCCCTGCTGGGTTCTACCTTCCACGAGGGTCAGGTGGGTACAGGGACGGGCGCTCTTGTCGTCTCTGCGGAATCACTCCACAAGCAGAGGTAAGCCTTGTGGGGTACCCAACACATAGTACCGCCTGAGATTTCAACATGCGTCAATTTCTATTGTTTTGACGTTTGTTACACCAGTTCAACCCTAGTGGGTTTTCATTACGAAGAATAAATACACAATTATTGAAAATATTGCTACTCATGTCTTTATTAGTAACTCTCCAACTCTTATTTTCCTGTTGTAGATTTTTCAAATGAACAGTTATTCTATCGTCATATTGTAACTCGTTCCTACCGACAGCCAACCGTGCCACATGTGAAAGAATCAATAATTCTCAACCAATCAGTGAATAAGTGTACAAACCTAAAAGTGAAAGAACATAGAATCAAGTTAAAATCCAATTCGTCTTCAATTATTCAGCTAACAATTGTTTCTAACAAATTAATTGTGCAAATGTACCGCCAGTTCCTCGTTTGAGTTTAATCCCAAAGGGGTCATAGTTTCAAGATCTATGATATATCTTGACTCCAGTTTACGTAAGGTCAGTAATATATTCCCACCTCGGATGTTCTCTGACACTGCATCAATCACAACCATCCTCAATAGTTTCTCATTTTGAAAATGTTTGTCGAAGAAGTGTCGCGCAACCGGATATCGGCATTATTGCACGAGTGGATATTTAGGATGATGGCTGCAGCTTTGGAGGCAAAGCGAAAGACTACAGCTAACAAACTATTCTTTACTGTGGCAAATGAGAATGGTGGTACCATCAATTCAACAAATACTATCACGGAGGAAATTAAAGCACAAACTCTGTTTAATCAATTAGAGAAATTGCACAAAAAAGAACTTGCCAAATGGTGGGAGTCAGAATCCTTACAGAGGTACATTGATGTCGCAAGAGTCCCCAGAGGTTTGCACATTTTTACAATACCGACTTATGAGGACCCTGACCCAGAAATGCCTGAGGAATGGTCCCACAATTCAAAAGCATTCTCTATCATAATGTTACAAATTTGAGTGAAATATGCTTTAAAGGACCGATGCAAATTACTGGCTGAGATAGATCTAGTTATGGCTGAATTAGAGAAAGTGACTACTAAAGACACGATTGAGGAATTCATGAAGAATCTATCCAAAAGGATGGATAAATTGGAAGAAGAGATCACTGCAAAAAAACAAAGAAAGTTTCTGCGAGATTATAAAGATTATCAATCAGGGCGCACATTGACTTTTCATAAGAAGTATGATCATCTTTTTGCAAAGGAGCAGGGTGGTCTTATTCATCCAATTAAATCATCAGTAATGATTGAAGTGTCGGAAAGCGACGTGTCTGATGGGAGTCTGTCAGATGCATCAACATCAGCAGCATACACTAGTAGTAACATGGCTCAGAAAAAATCAACACATTTTTTAGCCCAATTCCACATGATGAACCAAGGGCGGACAGAACAATCACAAACCCAAGGGGTTCAGAGAGGGAGAGGGCGAGGAAGCAGAGGCAGAGGCGCCGGAACAAACAAGCAAAAAAGAGGAGGAAAGATAGAAACAATAAGCCCCATGGGAATGACGACAAGGGGGAAGGAATCACAAATATGACTGTGGTTAATCTCTCCCAGCGGGTGCTGACATCGGATGAAATCGAATTGCTCGCACTAGGTTTGTCTTTTTGTCCAACATACAATTTTAATTTTGCACAGACTAGAATAGATTTGTTCTATTTTGCACGCAAATTGAAGTTAAAAAAGTGGTTTGATACCAAATGTGGAAATTATGTGATCACCACTCAGGGGATGGCAGTGAGCAATTTAAATATTGATGATATTGAAGTTTTGAATGTTTTAACCTCACAGTCTGAACATGAGATAGTAAAGAATGATATAATCTCTGATTTACAACAGTATGATATTGATGAGATTGTAAACCCAGGGAGTGGTTTTAAACCCAAATCTTTTTTTTTGCCGCAAATTGAATGTGATGCAATTGATGTTTTTGAAAAAGGGGTCTTGAGTGATCTCAAAAGAATGCGATACAAAAAAAAACCTTTTGGGGAAAAGAACTTGACTAATGACCAAATGTTGGCCATGGATAATCTTAAAACTGATCCAACTATTGTAATACGACACTCTGATAAAGGGGGAAATGTTGTGGTACAGAATAAAGAAGATTATCTTAATGAGGGCTATAGGCAGCTATCCGATGGAATTTGCTATCATATATCAGATAGAAGTTCAATATCAAGAGCTAATAAGATATATGGAGATATGTTGGTGGAATGGCGTGAAAAGGGTTTATTGGAATGGGACGAGTATAATTACTTGAAGTGCCCCTATCCGAAAATCCCCATTTTATATCTACTCCCCAAACTACATAAAAATCCTGCCAATCCCCCGGGGAGGCCCATTGTCTCATCAATAGGTTCATTACTTGAGAATACATCTCGTTTTATTGACCACTATTTAAGACCGTATGTGGTCAGCTTACCATCGTATCTGAGGGATACAACCCACTTTTTGACTATTATTGATGGCATACATTGGGAGGCTAACTATACATTGGTGACTTTAGATATGTGCAGTTTGTACACAAGTATACAACATCAATTTGGCTTACAAGCCATAAAACATTACTTAAAGACTCGGGTGCCGATCACGATCCTGTAAAAACCGGGTACGAACCGTCGGACGGAGCATATTCTCCGTCCGACGCGTACCCGGGCTCAAAAATATACAAACATGGAATTACGATTCGCACGGAAACACCATTTCCGTACGAATCGTACAAAACCCCGACCGACGAAAATAAACATACAAATGTGATCCGGGAAAGCGCCGACGTGACGTCGGGACGCACGCAGCCTGCCATTCACGAACCAGGAATCACGATTCGCACCGACGTCATCCCGCACGGTGAATATTTTCCGGCAGCCAAAAACTGCCGGGAAATCAGTACCTGCACGCGATGGACAGACATGGACCCGAACCTACGTGTCATCCCGGCCCTCATAGCAGTCGACCTCCTCTACAGGTACCGACGCAGACGCCGCAGAAGGTCAGAACAACACCCAGGGGCAAAGGGGGAGGGGCAGGGGCAGGACACAAAACCCCCACCCAAGTCACACAGCACACATGCCCTGGACATACCTGACCTCCAGGCCCTGGTCACTTCGAAGGGGTGGGGGCGTGTCCGGCAACGCCAGCGTCCGCCACAGCGGAAGTGAGCGACGACGCGAACCGGCAACACAACAATACCGGTACGTACCGTACCCACGCCTTAAGAGCGTGGGTACGAGTCGTACCACGCCCACACCCACGTCACTCCAACAATGGCGGTACGGCCCGTACCCATGTGCCAAAGGCCTGGGTATGGGCCGCACAAGCACTCCACAGCGTGGGCACGGGTACATACCCCCACCCGCGTATGTATGGAGCGTACCCCCACCCCAACAGTGTATGCACGGACCGTACCCCCACCCGCATATGTATGGAGCGTACCCCCACCCCAACAGTGTAAGTACGACCCGTACCCTCACCCGTGGACGTATGGAGCGTACCCCCACCCCAACAGTGTAAGTACGACCCGTACCCTCACCCGCGGACGTATGGAGCGTACCCCCACCCCAACAGTGTAAGTACGACCCGTACCCTCACGCGCGGACGTATGGAGCGTACCCCCACCCTAACAGTGTAAGTATGACCCGTACCCTCACCCGCGTACGTATGGAGCGTACCCCCACCCCAACAGTATAAGTATGACCCGTACCCTCACCCGCGGACGTATGGAGCGTACCCCCACCCCAACAGTGTAAGTACGACCCATACCCTCACCCGCGTACGTATGGAGCGTACCCCCACCCCAACAGTGTAAGTACGACCCGTACCCTCACCCACGGACGTATGGAGCGTACCCCCACCCCAACAGTGTAAGTACGACCCGTACCCTAACCCGCGTACGTATGGAGCGTACCCCCACCCCAACAGTGTAAGTACGACCCATACCCTCACCCGTGGACGTATGGAGCGTACCCCCACCCCAACAGTGTAAGTACGACCCGTACCCTCACCCGCGTACATATGGAGCGTACCCCCACCCCAACAGTGTAAGTATGACCCGTACCCTCACCCGTGTACGTAAGGAGCGTACCCCCACCCCAACACTGTAAGTACGACCCGTACCCTCACCCGCGGACGTATGGAGCGTACCCCCACCCCAACAGTGTATGTACGGACCCTACCCCAACCGTGTATGTATGGCCCGTACCCACACCCACGTATGTATGGAGCGTACCCCCACCCCAACAGTGTAAGTACGACCCGTACCCTCACCCGCAGACGTATGGAGCATACACCCACCCCAACAGTGTATGTACGGACCCTACCCCCACCCCAACCGTGTATGTACGGCCCGTACCCCCACCCACGTATGTATGGAGCGTACCCCCACCCCAACAGTGTAAGTACGACCCGTACCCTCACCCGCGTATGTATGGAGCGTACCCCCACCCCAACAGTGTAAGTACGACCCGTACCCTCACCCGCGGACGTATGGAGCGTACCCCCACCCCAACAGTGTATGTACGGACCCTACCCCCACCCCAACCGTGTATGTATGGCCCGTACCCCCACCCGCATATGTATGGAGCATACCCCCACCCCAACAGTGTAAGTACGACCCGTACCCTCAGCCGCGTACGTATGGAGCGAACCCCCACCCCAACAGTGTAAGTACGACCCGTACCCTCACCCGCGGACGTATGGAGCGTACCCCCACCCCAACAGTGTATTTACGGACCCTACCCCCACCTCGTATGCATAGAGCGAACACACACCCGTGTATGTTCTAAGCATACATATCCAGAGACAGGAGGGGTGTGTGCAGAGTCCTCCCAGCAGTGCCCAGACACAGGAGGGGTGGGTGCAGAGTCCTCCCAGCAGTGCCCAGACACAGGAGGGGTGGGTGCAGAGTCCTCCCAGCAGTGCCCAGACACAGGAGGGGTGTGTGCCTATCACTCCCAGCAGTGCCCAGACATAGGAGGGGTGTGTGCAGAGTCCTCCCAGCAGTGCCCAGACACAGGAGGGGTGGGTGCAGAGTCCTTCCAGCAGTGCCCAGAGACAGGAGGGGTGTGTGCAGAGTCCTCCCAGCAGTGCCCTGACACAGGAGGGGTGGGTGCAGAGTCCTCCCAGCAGTGCCCAGACACAGGAGGGGTGTGTGCCTATCACTCCCAGCAGTGCCCAGACATAGGAAGGGTTTGTGCAGAGTCCTCCCAGCAGTGCCCAGACACAGGAGGGGTGGGTGCAGAGTCCTCCCAGCAGTGCCCAGAGACAGGAGGGGTGTGTGCAGAGTCCTCCCAGCAGTGCCCAGAGACAGGAGGGGTGGGTGCAGAGGCCCCCAGCAGTGCCCATGGAAAAAAAAGGATGGAGTACCCACAGATCCAATTGCCACAATTGTCAGTCAGGTGCACAAAGACCCTGCAGTACATGTAACACATGTGTGCGAGGCTGGGAGTACACACATGCATACAGCCTAAAAGGGAACATGTCCACATGAAGTCATGCCAACAGACTACATACACAAGTACAGTGATCACCAAGGATGCCACGAATGATGCAGGTGGAGACATCGCTCTGCATGCATGGCCAAAGTTGAAGGGGTCCGTCACACACCCAGCTAATGTAGACACAGCTCAGCACTAAATATTGGGAACACCCTGCAGGGAAGATGTCAGGGTACACAGAGGAAGGAACACACCTTGGGACAATTTCACCATGCAGTAACTGCTTACATGAACAGAGAAACCTAGCTAACACCTTGTGATGGCACACAGATACCAGGGTATCCCCTATGACCAGCACACTACTACATTTCCCACACACCCAACACATGATCACCACCCAAAATCATGTAGCAGCCCCACCAACAGCAATACCACAAAAGCAGTAGTGTTCTAAGGGAAAAAAAAGGCTTTATTCAGCATTTCCAAATAAAGTGTGTGTGGAGAAAGTTCAATATTTACAAAGCCCATAGGGCAGTCCATGAGTCACAGCTGGATGGGGGACACAGTGGGACGCGTGTCCCCTAGCTTGCCTGCACAGTCAGACTCCTTCGTCTTCCACAGCGGGGAGGGCATCATGTGGGGGGGAAGGACCAGGCACCGCAGGGACATGAGGGTGAAGGGTAGGCGTCGTGGGGGCAGGGATGGAGGACTCCACCACAGGGGGTGGGGCAGGGCCAAAGGCGGATGCCAGGATGTCGCTGCACACCTTAGCAAGGTCCTCCAGAGACTCCCCTGCACCCGAAGGAACCACAGGCCCCAAGGAGGGGGGGGCGGAGGGATGGGTCGCAGCGGGGAGGGTGTGGACAGGGGGGGGACTCAACCACCCTGACCGGGGACTCCCTTGACCGCTTGCGGGGTGGTGTCACAGTGGGGCTCAGGGACAGAGCGGCCATGAAGGAGTTCTAGCCGGATATGTGGCCAGGAGAGCTGAGGGGAGGGGATTTGGAGGGAGTGGATTTGGTGGAATGCGGACGCCCACTCTGGCTGCGTGACTTACGTTTGCCCCCCGACCCAGTGGGTGTGCCTACTTCACCCTGTGTGTGCGTGCCAGGAGGTGTGTGTATGACCTTCCCTGCTGGTGTGGTGCCTGTGTCTGTTGTGGTGGGTGCATGCTGACGTCTGGGTGTACGTGGGACAGGCATGGGAGTGGGAAGTGTGGATGGGTCAGGGGTAGGGGGTTGGACGTAGCGCTGCAGGAGACCCACTGCTGCAGTCAGTGTCGAGTCAGTTGCGTTGGTCAGCCTGCGATGAAAAAATGCCCTCCAAGTATGCCTCCATGTTGTTCAGCACTTGGCTGTGGCCATGGAGGACATTAAGGATCGCAGCCTGACCAACCTGCAACTGCCGCTGGATGTCCACAGACTCGGCATTGGCGGCAGCAGTGGAGACAGGGGCAGGGGGTGCTGTGCCTGGCAGGAAGGAGACATGTGGTGACCGGGCACGCTGGGAAGGGACACGAGCAAGTGGGAGGCGGCTGATGGCAATGGAGGGGGCGGGGTGAGCTGTTGTGCCGCTGTCAGCTGCTGGTGCAGCCTCCGCCCACTCGGAGAGATCATCCTCGGACCCGTCAGCTTCATATTCTGTCGTGCCAGTGGACAGGTCCTCGGCCTCACTCTCCTCCGCCTCAGTACCACTCAATGTGCCAGCCACGATGTCAACGCTGGCATTGGTGCTCGGTCCCTCCGCTCCGTCTGTGCTCATGTCTCCCTCCGTGTCCCCCGACGATGCTGTGGGCAAGGTGAAGAGACAGCAATTAATCACACACCTGTATACATATGTCACATGAGTCCAATCTACATAGGTTACAGTGCATAGCCTGAAAAGAAAGATCAGTAACATCTACAAAACAAGGTACAGATGTAGGGCATGCAACACACAGTTGGTTGACCCACCATGCCACTGAAAATCCATGGAGAGCATGACACAATAGCAAATGACATGAAATGGAGTTTGACAAAGGAGCCAGGCCCTGGGGACAATCCAGCACTGCATCTGCACCACACAGCGTTGCAGAAAATAGGGATGAGCAGGGACCATATCCAGGAACTTGAGGCACATGCTGCATAGGTAATACTGAAAACATGCCCACCATGACTGGCTCACTGCACCTTGAGTGTATGTCCAGACAAACATCACACACTGGCCAGACCTAGCAAGGAGAATTCTGGTTTTGAAATGTAGGCTTGGCCCGCACCAACCACCCCCTACATGAGACAATTTGTTGAGACACAGGTGGCACTTACATCTCTTAGTCTGGGTGAAATACACAGGGGCTGCATAAATGCAAGATTGGACGCCAAATACCCAAGGTGCGCCTGTCCAAATAATCATGTACAAATGCCCATCATCAGATGATTGTAACAAGACACACAGGCACTGGCCACCGTGAGTATGAACAAGGAAAATCAGGTCAGGCTGTACAGTGGACACTTGTACTACATTTTACGTCAATATACATGGTGCCAGGGGACAATGGCAGAGAGCACAACCTATGCTGTAGACACTGAGAGTGTCCACGTTTTGTGATGACACACATGACACCTATGAAAATATGCCCCAGGGGACAGTAGTGGCCACACAACTCCATGGCCCTGAATGGGAATGACTGCAACACACGCCACCATCCCTGCACTATGCTTATCGCACACTCATGCACATCATGTCACAGGCCACAACATAGGACATGCGTGCTGTAAGGCATGACACTTGAGAGACTAACTCCCATGTCTGGACTCAGCATCAGTGCCAACTGACATGGAACCCACATGTACTGAACTGGACAGGGCACAGGCAAGGTCCCAAAACCTGTTACACACCACCCCCACACATGATGCTACAGGCATAGTTCACGTGGAGAAAGCGCCAGCCTACATTACCTTGTGAAGGAGTGACTACACACAGACCAGGGAACACATTGCAAGGAGGGGAAGGGAGGCACGAGAGCACCGCTATACTGTGGGTAACAGGATCTGCACAGCACCTTTAAACCCTGGCAGTGTATCCATGCAACTGTGCACTTACAAATGCTGGTGACACACAACAAACACACATGTACCTACCCCCTTCCTGCTGCTGCTTCTCCTGTAAGCGCCTCTCCAAGTCTGGAAATACCACCGCCAGCACACGCTTGTGGATGTGGGTCAGACGGCGGCGCCCGCGGTTCTTATGGGTCTCAGGTGAGTCCCCCAGCAGGACCCGTGCGATCCTCCGCGTCCAGCATGCCAGCGTTTCCTCACCTGGGCCAGGCGCCGCTTGCGACCATCCGCACTCCTCACGGCACTGACGGCGGTCAGCCATATCTGCTTCTTGGCAGAGGCACCTACCTGTGAGGATGAACAAGTGACACTACATCAATACACCAGGCACATGTCACAGAGAGACATATTAGAACAAATTTGCTGTTTACAACAAGGCATAGTATGCATCCAATGCATTGCACCTTTGTCATAGGGACATGATCCTCTGGGGAAGGGCAAAAGCAGTACGTGCCATTGAAAGTACACAGGTGGAATGAGGGCAACTACACAATCAATGATCCAGGCTCACACTGTGCATCACAAGCTACACCAGGATAATGTGCAGCACCTCCAAGCAGTCACATGCCACAGGCCACTGACGCTACCGCAGCAGAGTACACAGACACACACAGGCACAGGACATTCACCTGCCATTGCCAAATGCAGCGACAAACCTCACTCTGCACATGTGCCACTAGACGGGGGGGGCTCACAGGTGTGGGGCTGGCCCTGCACATCAGACACACAGCACTGCTCCCTGCTCACATCAGATGGGCAGGGTATATCCATCCCTCATGCAGCCCGGGTGCCACACTCCACATATGCACCCACCCACATGACAGGGGACTTACACACACACCGATGTCCAGGGTACGAACACATCATGTGGACACTCTCAGCACAGGTACACAGAACTAACACACATCTGTGGGTACAGTCACCTGTCACACTGGGCTGACCACATAATCACATGAGGACTGTAGAGGCCACATTCCCAGGAGGACAAGACAGGCAGAATGTGGCATGCACCATGCAGTGATTGTCACAGTAAATGCAATGCAAGTGAGGACAGCAGACATGCACCACAGCATGCACTGGCTGGGAGACATCAGGCATTCCCCCCCCTGGGACCCCCCTACAGTACATAGCATGTGTGCCACACCTGGACACAATGCCAGAAGTCACAGTCACAAACAAGGGACACAGTCTGTGCTAGTAGACTCTGCACTCACCTGATACCCTGGTCGGCCATACAGCAGGGGGTACTGTGGGAGGATCACATCCAGCAAAGCCAGGTTCTCCTCCAGGGTGAAAGGCTGTGACCTCTCCACAGACCTTGACATGGTTCCAGGGAATCAGTAGCAGCAGCTGGGTCGTCGAATACAAAGATGTGCAGGCAAGTGCTCCCTCATGGGACCTGGCTGCCTTATATCTGCCTTGCTGGCCTGTTTCATGCACAAGAGTACAGAGTGATTGGTCACTCACATTTGCATCCTATGTTTCCTCCAATCCCTTCAAACCTAGCACAGTCAGTGGGTTCTGATTGTGTTTTTTTCTTGAGCATGATGTCAACTCCAGAACCACATTGCAACAAAGTAGATTCATTCAAACTGACTACTGCTGTGCACCTACTTAAAAAAATTCAAACTTTAAACTTGGTCTCCATGACAACCAGCATGCATGTAGGCCTTTCTACTTGTCCCTCATGTGTCCCCTATGTAATTTGGAGTTTCACACACAGGTACGGTGCGTCCCGGGGCCCTAGGGCACCCCAAATGCATAGCAACGGCCCGAACAGGCGTGTGTACGGTCCGAATCACTATGGGTGTGCTTGCGTATGCGTACCCATAGTGAAAGTGAGCGTACGCACGCGTGTACGGTCCGTATCACTATGGGTACACATACACGAGAACACCCATAGTGATAGTGAGCGTACAGGCGTGTGTACGGTCCGTACCACTATGAGTACGCATACGCGAGAACACCCATAGTGAAAGTGAGCGCACGCACGCGTGTACGGTCCGTATCACTATGGGTGTTCTCGCATATGCGTACTCATAGTGGTACGGACCGTACACACGCCTGTACGCTCACTATCACTATGGGTGTGCTCGCGTATGCGTACCCATAGTGGTACGGACCGTACACAGGCCTGTACGCTCACTTTCACTATGGGTGTTCTCGCGTATGCGTACTCATAGTGGTACGGACCGTACACACGCCTGTACGCTCATTATCACTATGGGTGTGCTCGCGTATGCGTACCCATAGTGGTACGGACCGTACACAGGCCTGTACGCTCACTTTCACTATGGGTGTTCTCGCGTATGCGTACTCATAGTGGTACGGATCGTACACACGCCTGTACGCTCACTTTCACTATGGGTGTTCTCGCGTATGCGTTCCCATAGTGATACGGACCATACACGCGTGCGTACGCTCACTATCACTATGGGTACACATACGGCAGCACTCCCATAGTGATAGGGAACGTACACAGGCCCTCTGAGCGAAAGTACGGTGCCTTTCACACATCACAGTGGTGACAGGCAGCACACAGGAAGGAATAGGGCTGACATACTTGTCCATGGATGGACATCAAGGCATTGTCTGGGCAGTACTACATGTGTGGGGCACAGGTGTGAAAGGCTGTGATGTGGCACATTACTCCTGAGTCGAGAAGGCACCAGATGTATGATGAGATGTGTACAGATGTTTTGTGTGACGGTGCAATGTGTGCCAGGCATGCCCTTAACTCCTTTGACATGTGTGCATGTCGTACTGCACACTTGGGATGAGCGTCACTGGCATGGCACGGTCAACAACACACGCAAGTGTCCCCTGATGCCCGCTACAGGGGTTACCACACCAGACATGTCACTACCCACGGTGCACGATGTGAATATGTCATGTATGTGTGGGGTGTTCCCATTAGCTTGATGTTGGAGCTCCCTCAAAAGCATCAGCTGTTGCAGCAACCAACATGTGTCTGTGTGTAGATGGACATGGCACACTGTTCCGCACACCAGGCCACATGTGGTATCGGATGTGAGGTGCGTATGTATGCATGGGACACGGAGTAGCGTAACAAGGACATGTCTGCATCCTCTCTATGAATGTGTGGTGAGTCATTACATGTACACCTTCATGGCAAGGTGTGTGGGCTGTCCTAGTGTAATGTCATGTGACCTGTGGCTCTAGTGTTCCTCTACCAGTCTCTGCAATCGACATCCTACTTCTGCTGATGTGTGGATGTATGTCACTCCTGTGTTGTGTCTGGCTGTTCACTTACACTGGGACACAGCTAATCCCATGCCATGGCATGTGGAGGTTCACAATCTCCGTGTGTAGCTGGGTCTTGGTAGGAGTGTCACCTGGCAGCCATACGTGTCCAGGGCATGTGGCACATACCTGACTCCGTATGTCGCATATGTGTATTGACAGATTAACATGTGCTCAGCACCAAAAAATTGTTGTTGTAGTGCACTCACTCTTCCTTGTCACTTCCAAATTACTGCAGAGCGCCGCCTCTTCCCCGAGCAATTCCGGACTTGGCTGACATGCGGGAGAATGACTGTATCCGGTGCTACCGCTTCCCCCAACCGTTGATTGTGGAGTTGACGGCGAGGCTGGCACCACACCTGCAACCGCTGCACAGGTATCCTACGGCACTGACACCCAAGCTGAAGGTAATGGCAGCCCTACATTTTCTTGCCACGGGTACCTTTCAAAATACCATAGCTCATGTTGGTGGCATGTCCCAGAGCATGTTCTGCCGTGTGCTGCATGATTTCTTAGAGGCCATGTTGCTTCACCTGGATGAGTTCATCCATTTCCCAACCCCTGAAATGTTGAATGGTGTCAAGCGTGGATTCTATGCCCTGGGAGGGATGCCCCATGTCATTGGGTCCATAGATGGGACACATGTGGCTTTGGTGCCACCACAGGCACAGGAGGTAGCGTACAGGAATCGCAAGCACTACCACTCCATCAATGCCCTTGTGGTGTGTCTGCCCAACATGGTGATTTCACATGTCTGTGCTCGTTTTCCAGGATCAGCACACGATGCCTACATCATGAGGCGTAGCAGGGTGCCTGAAATGATGACGCAGCTGCGCAACAAACAAGCATGTGTTGTTGGTGGGTACACTCTGTCTGTCCTGTATTTTGCGTAGACTTCCAGCACGACCGCTTCTCCTGTCCTACTTATGTCCATGTGCTTTCCATGTAGGGGACGCTGGCTATCCCAACATGCCATGGCTGATCACACCTCTCCGCAACCCCATCACGCCGTCCCAGCTCCACTACAACACCGCCCATGGCCGGACAAGGCGAGTGATAGAGAGGACATTTGGCCTCCTGAAGAGCCGATTCAGATGCCTCCACAAGACCGGCGGCGCCCTCCCATATGCCCCGGCGAAGGTCTGCAAAATCTTCATGGTCTGCTGCATGCTGCACAACATGACAGTGAGAAAGCTGTGCCACTCATCCTGGATCAAGATGATCAGGACCATCCACCCGTGGAGGACCAAGGGCTTGGCAATGGGGCAAGTGATGTGGAGGATGTGGTTCCGCAAGAGGACATCTGGACTCGGCTCATAAGCGACTTCTTTGCTTAGTGGTGAGTACCAGTGTCTGTGTGTGCACGCATTGGTCCCCGTGTGGCATGTGTTGCGATGTGTGTGTCCATCTGCATGTATGGCACGTGAGTCAGAGGTGTGTGTGGATGTGTCACTGGAGTGATGGTGCCAGTGATGAGTGTATTTCCACAGTCATAATTGTGACCTAGCATGTTGTCATCCTTACATGTGTCGAGTACATGCACATGCAAGTGGCTGTGCTTTTTTGTGGCTGACTTCTTGTGTGTCTCTCATCCCCAGGTACTTGCGCATGCCGTCTGCTGATTACATTGTTGTGGCACTGCTATTCCTCATGGACACGTCATTGTGTGCTGACTCAGCGTTACACGTACGGACAAGTTTGGAAGTTTCCTTAGGGTAAGGGATGCATCAGGGGTGTATTGGGTGTGGCAGTTGTTTACGATGTATGCACACTGCCCCTGTCGATGTGTGGTTCCTCTGCAGACATGTCGCATCACCATGGGACACATGACATGCAGCTGTGTACACCTGAATAGATGGTCAGACTTGTTGACAGCCATCAGTGATGGGATTGTGGATTGTGATGATGGCATCAATGTGTGATACACTGCCCTCGGACACATACGGTTTGCATTGGCTTGACATGGTGTGGGACTTCCACATCAGCGGATCAATGGTGTATGGCAGTCTCTCCGTGAGCAGCAGGGGGTGATTAGCTGTTAGCCGACACTTGTGTGCCAGTTCCATGGCTATCACGCATTTGTGCTGCAGATGGGGGGTTCCAGTGTTGGACCCACATGTTACTCCACATGACCCGTTCATGTGTACTCCGAGTTGCCTCTGCAATCCCGAATACATGACTAATAAAGGTGTCCCTATGCCTCCAAGGTGCCTCTTCACAGTCAATGCTGGTGTGTTGCCACGGTGCATCCGGCATGTCTGGCATGGTTTTCCGTGATAGTGGCTATGTGTCTATGTGTAGAGTAGCAAGATGCAAGCTGTTTGTGTGGGATTAGACTGTGTATTGTGCATGATGTCCATGACTGTGTGGGTATTGTGACATATGCCATCCCCATGCATCCAACGTTGGCCAGGCCACCATTCTCTGCATCCACCTGACTCAAGCTTGCAGGACATGGTTCTGCCACCTGTCCACACATACCTGGGTGCCCCACAGGACACTCCACATGATCCCTGACCTCTGCGCATGGCTGTCGCTGTACTCAAAATGTCTGTCGGCACGGTTGGGCGGCCACCCCCTCAGCTGGTTGGGCCCATCACGGGTGTGTATGGTGCTCCATGTCTGTCTTGCCTAATACAATGTGACCCATGTGTGTCATGTGCCAGACTCAGGCCCCAGTGTGTGGATGGTTGAAGTCAAATGAGAACTCAGGCATGGTTAGACTTTACAAGACACATGTAAGGTAATAATGCAAAATGGAGGCATCTTCGCTTTATGGTGTAACTTTTTATTTTGGTTGGGGTACGGGGGGGGGGTATGACATGAGGGGCTTTCCGGGTGTGTGGAATCCAAAGTTCACTAGGGGAGTTGGTGTCCTTGCCATTTGAAATCCTCAGAGTCCATGCCACAGTCTTTGTCAACATTGGTCAGACAGTGACCAGCAAGTCCATGTGGCAGAGAATGTCTTTTGCTGCTGTGCTGCTGTTGCTCCAGTGGGCCAGGTGCCAGGCCAGGTGTCCTGGGAGATGGTGCTGTTGCGCCGACCCTCACGGTCTTTTCCGTGGACGACCCGCCCTCCTGCGGGGACCCTTAGAAGCAGGCCGTAACGATGTTTGGGATGCTCCGTCGGATGTCTCCTCCTCCTCCTCCTGATCCCTCCCTGTGGGTGGTGATGTTCTACGCCTGATGGCACAGGGAGGGTTGCCCATGTTGTTGGCTATCCGCCGAAGTGTACTGTGAATTCCCGTGAACACCGTCACAAGCTCAGCCTGTCTGTCCTCCATCCGCCGTTGGTGTCGCAGTAGACAGGCATGTTGCTCCGCATGTTGCTGGGTCTGCTGGGTCTTGATCTCCTCGAGGATGGGCACAACCTGGGCCATGCCCGTGGTGTCTCCTGCCGGTATGTGTCCAGGATGTTTCGGACATGGGAATATACCGGTTCCCCAGCCAACTGGTCAGGCTCGCGCCTCCGCTGTCCTCCACTCCCACCACCCCTGCCCACTTGCACCTGGCCTGCCCTTGTGGGCACATCGGGTCTCCGGGACCCCTGAGGGGTGGCATTGGCGTTGTCGCCTGCCTCCTCCTGGGTGCCCGGTACACCGTGTCCCTCCTGGCCAGCCTGGCTGCATTGTGGTGGTGGGGCAGGGATCCTGGGTGTCTCCTGGGATGTGGCAGGAGTGGGGGTGGTGGTTGGCCCAGTTGTACCTGACGCAGGTGCTGCAGGTGGTTGGACACCAGAGGGGCCAGGTTGGTCGGGGTCGGGTTCGTCCACAGAGTGGTGAGAGTCGTCGCTGCCGGTGGCTCCGTCATCCCGCCGAGCCGGGTCCTGTGAGTCTTCCCCCCCAGTGTTGGGGGGTGATCCATGACGTTGACCTGTGTGTGAGAGATACAATGTTAATTTTGTTCCATCCAACATCCATGTTTCATTCGTTTCTAAGTTGGCACATTTCCTCTGGGAATTTCGATATGTCTTGCATTCCACTCACAGTGCACTTGTGCATGGGTATGTCCCTTGGCCACAGCTTTTGCGACTTTACCTATGTGTGGCACAGTCTTACTTGCTGCGTCAATTGTGACTGCAGTCAGCAGTGGAGTGGGCAGGTGTGGCGAGCCATGCATTGGCGCCTTCCGTGTTGCACTGTACGTGGGCACATGGAGTTGTTCCACACACTTATATAATGCAGGTAGCTGGCGTTGTGCTCGTGCACAGGTTGTGACATGGCCCTGTGTATTGCCATGGAGAAGAGGGGGGTTCTGGCACTGGCCACCCTTGTCTACATGCACGCAGTCCACCTGCTGACGAGCAGACATTCACACACACCACAAGGCTGATTTGCTCTCCCTGTGTGTCCCTTTCTCGCTCCCTCTCTGTTCACCCTGTGTCTCCCTCCCTCTCTCTCCCCCTCTCCCTCCCTCTGTGTGTCACCCTCTGTCACCTCAGCCCAGCTTCCTGGGCACACACTGTTAGCAGATCTTTGAATGGCCCTTGGATTGTTGATGTGAGTTTGTTTCTGATCTCCAGGCACCCATTGGGTGTAGTGTCTGTGTCTGCAGTGCTGCTGTGGTGGTGTGTGCTGCCAGTCTTTCACAGTGTTGGCTGTTCATTAGCTGCTGTCATGTGCAAGAACGTGTCGTCACCCCCATGTGTTCATGCAAGGCGTCCGCCATTTGCTGGCAAGTCTTTCCAGTGTGGGGACACACTGTTTGTCTGGCTGTGACCTAGGCCATATGGGCAGGGGGCATTGTTGTCTGCTTCTGATTTGCACTATGTGATTTTTGGGGCCCACACTCCCGCCATTCGGCTTACCGTGTCTTGTGTTGGTGTTTTCTGTGGCCTGTGACTTGGCATTGTCCAGCTGGGTGCATGGGGCATGGTGGCGCCAGTTGCATGTGCGTGTTCATGGAGTGTGGTTGAGTCATGCGATAGCTTGGGGTGGTTGCGTGCCTGTTTGTGAGTTTGGTTGTGGATGACGTTCCCCCCATGTGAGGTGAGTTGTTTGTGTACTCACCCGGGTCTCGGAGTCCTTCTAATCCCTCCACTGCCACCACCGGCAGTATGGCCATCACCCTCTCCTCCCACGGATGGTATTCTACACGTCTGCGGGGCGGCCCTCCTCCAGTGACGTTGGCCTGGTTGTGTTCGTCGGTCATTTTGGCTCGGACCCTCCTCCGCAGATCGTACCACCTGGCTTGGCATTCATGCCTGGTCCTTCTGGTGTCCGCAACAGCATTCACAGCATCGACGATCGTCTGCCACATGGCTGTTTTTTCGGAAATGCTGGTCTGTCTGACCAATGTTCCGAAGAGGTGTGGCTCAACTCTGAGGATTTCATCGACAAGGACCTCCAACTCGCGGCTAGTGAACTTTGGATTCTTGTTAGTGGGTATGGTGAGGGGTGTGGGTATGGATGGGGGGGTGTGTGTGGATGGTTGTGGGTGTGTGGGTGTGGTTGTGCAGGTGTGTGTGTGAATGTGATGAGGGGGTGTTTGTGAAGGTGTGTGTGTGAAGGTGTGCAAGTGTAAGGTGTAGTAAAGGTTCAAGTATGGTGCTGTAGGTTGTCTGTGGGGTCTGGCAGCAGTGAGTGTGTTGCAAAGGCTCATGGTTTGTGTGTGTGGGCCCTTTTTATTGGTCCATTGGTGGGTGTGGCTGTGTTTGAACTTTGGGTGGGTGTGTTATAAGGAGTGGTTGTGTTTTGGGCCTCTGTTTTGGATTTTGGCAATTGCAGGTCAGTGAATGTGTTGTTTTTGTGCTTGTTGGACATGTTTTGTGGCTTTGTGCCATTCGAATGGTGTATTCTTGTGTTGTTTTGCTTTGTCCTGGTTGTGTACGTGCGTTTTTAGCGTGTGTACGGTGTGTACTTCGGGAATTTTGTTGTACAGTGCTGTCCTTGTGTCTGGCATGGTACGACTCGTACATGCGCGATGTTGTGTGAAGGTGCTGATGTTGGGGCCTGGGGTGCGCTCTGTACTTAGAATGTTGGGGTGGGGGTACGCTCCATGCATACGCGGGTGGGGGTACGTGCCGTACATACAAGGTTGGGGTGGGGGTATGGTCCGTACATACACGGTTGGGGTGGGGGTACGCTCCATACGTACGCGGGTGTGGGTAGGGGTCGTACTTACACTGTTGGGGTTGGGGGTACGCTCCATATGTCCGCGGGTGAGGGTACGGTCCGTACATACACGGTTGGGGTGGGGGTACGCTCCATACATACGCGGGTGAGGGTACGGGTCGTACTTACACTGTTGGGGTGGGGGTACGCTCCATACATACGTGGGTGTGGGTACGGGCCGTACATACACGGTTGGGGTGGGGGTAGGGTCCGTACATACACTGTTGGGGTGGGGGTACGCTCCATACGTCCACGGGTGAGGGTACGGGTCGTACTTACACTGTTGGGGTGGGGGTATGCTCCATACGTACGCGGGTGAGGGTAGGGGTCGTACTTACACTGTTGGGGTGGGGGGTACGCTCCATACGTCCGCGGGTGAGGGTACGGGTCGTACATACACGGTTGGGGTGGGGGTACGCTCCATACGTACGCGGGTGAGGGTACGGGACGTACATACATGGTTGGGGTAGGGGTACAGTCCGTACATACATGGTTGGGGTGGGGGTACGCTCCATACATACGCGGGTGAGGGTACGGGTCGTACATACAAGGTTGGGGTGGGGGTACGGTCCGTACATACCCGTTTGGGGTGGGGGTACGCTCCATACATACGTGGGTGAGGGTACGGGTCGTACATACAAGGTTGGGGTGGGGGGTACGCTCCATACGTACGCGGGTGTGGGTAGGGGTCGTACTTACACTGTTGGGGTGGGGATACGCTCCATACGTACACGGGTGAGGGTACGGTCCGTACATACACGGTTGGGGTGGGGGTACGCTCCATACATATGCGGGTGTGGGTAGGGGTCGTACTTACACTGTTGGGGTTGGGGGTACGCTCCATACGTCCGCGGGTGAGGGTACGGTACGTACATACACGGTTGGGGTGGGGGTACGCTCCATACATACGCGGGTGAGGGTACGGGTCATACTTACACTGTTGGGGTGGGGGTACGCTCCATACATACGCGGGTGTGGGTACAGGCCGTACATACACGGTTGGAGTGGGGGTAGGGTCCGTACATACACTATTGGGGTGGGGGTACGCTCCATACATACGCGGGTGAGGGTACCGGTTGTACATACATGGTTGGGGTGGGGGTACGCTCCATACGTATGCGGGTGTGGGTACGGTCCATACATACACGGTTGAGGTGGGGATACGCTCCATACATACGCGGGTGAGGGTACGGGTCATACATACAAGGTTGGGGTGGGGGTACGGTCCGTACATACACGGTTGGGGTGGGGGTACGCTCCATACATACGCGGGTGTGGGTAGGGGTCATACTTACACTGTTGGGGTTGGGGGTACGCTCCATACGTCCGCGGGTGAGGGTACGGTACGTACATACACGGTTGGGGTGGGGGTACGCTCCATACATACGCGGGTGAGGGTACGGGTCATACTTACACTGTTGGGGTGGGGGTACGCTCCATACATACGCGGGTGTGGGTACAGGCCGTACATACACGGTTGGAGTGGGGGTAGGGTCCGTACATACACTATTGGGGTGGGGGTACGCTCCATACATACGCGGGTGAGGGTACCGGTTGTACATACATGGTTGGGGTGGGGGTACGCTCCATACGTACGCGGGTGTGGGTACGGTCCATACATACACGGTTGGGGTGGGGATACGCTCCATACATACGCGGGTGAGGGTACGGGTCATACATACAAGGTTGGGGTGGGGGTACGGTCCGTACATACCCGTTTGGGGTGGGGGTACACTCCATAAGTACGCGGGTGAGGGTACGGGTCGTACATACAAGGTTGGGGTGGGGGGTACGCTCCATACGTACGCGGGTGTGGGTAGAGGTCGTACTTACACTGTTGGGGTGGGGGTACGCTCCATACGTACGCGGGTGAGGGTACGGGTCGTACTTACACTGTTGGGGTGGGGGTACGCTCCATATGTACAAGGGTGAGGGTACGGTCTGTACATACACGGTTGGGGTGGGGGTACGCTCCATACGTACGCGGGTGTGGGTAGGGGTCGTACTTACACTGTTGGGGTTGGGGGTACGCTCCATACGTACGCGGGTGAGGGTACGGGTCGTACATACACGGGTGGGGGTACGTCTCGTACATACACGGGTGTACATACACGGGTGGGGATTCGACTCGTACATAGGAGGGCTGGGGGGTGTTGGGCGCGTATGCGGGCACATGTCTCCATGGTTGCTGTGTTCGGTGCGGACGGTGTTTTTTCCATACGGTTGTAACATCGGACGCACGGGATGGATCGTGATTCCGCGGTCGGACTTCACTTTTCACATTTGTACGGTAAATCGTCCGGGGACGTATCGGACACATTTTCCGACCCGAGGACGTGTGGGGAATAATTCCCAATGCGATTCGTATGGACTTTTTACCATGCGAATCGTGATTGGCAGTTTGTACGGCACTTGTACGATTCGTACGGTAAAAAGACCGGATACGAGTCGGACGGGGAAAATTTTTACCGATCGTAATTGGCACCTAAGTCTATTTCATTATTGGGGCACTCTGAAATGATTTTGGCCATGATGGAGTTCTGCCTAACCAATAATTATTTTCTGTTTGATGATGTCATCTACTGTCAGTCACAGGGCACAGCCATGGGCACCTGCTTCGCTCCCAGCTATGCCAATTTGGTCATGGGCTGGTGGGAGGAGCAGGTGGTGTTCCAAATGGCAGAATACGATCATTGTGTCCTGTGACTGCGGTTTATAGATGACATATTTTTCATCTGGGATGGTGATATCGATTCTGCTAAAGATTTTGTCATGAAATTGAATGAGAATTGTTACAATCTATCCTTTACGGATCAAATGAGCAGAACCGAAATTGAGTTTTTGGATATCTGTATTGAAATCAAAGAACGGACAATAGAGACAAAACTATTTCGAAAAAAAACAGCGGGAAATAGTGTTCTCAGTGTGTCTAGTTCCCATCCCAGAAGATTGGTACAAAGCATTCCCTTTGGTGAACTGTTACGTGCTAAACGAAATTGCAGTTCTGAAACTGGGTACCAAAAAGAAATGGAAATCATGGTACAACGTTTTAAAGAAAGAGGTTATGGAAACAGAACCATATCAGAGGCCTGTAAAAAAGTAGATGCAGTAACACGTACCCAGTTACTACATCCAGAGAAGAAAGATAAAGAACCAAACACATTGAGATTCATTACTACCTATTCTGGGCAAGCACGAGACGTGAGGTTGATGCTTAAAAAACATTGGCATGTATTACTGACTGACCCACATCTTAAGAAATATCTGAGTAATGGTCCTCAGGTTACTTTTCAGAAAAGTCGCTCACTGAGGGAGGAACTAAGCCCTAATCTTGTTACCAATTTGGAAAGATCAAAACAAATTGGTAAAGCTGGCTTTTGGTGTTGCAGAAATTGCAAAGCTTGCAGTAACAGCACCAATTGCGTGACATTGAGTAATTTGAGTAATGGAAGAGAGTTTATGATAAAAAAATCATTAACCTGTAACACCATGTATTGTGTCTATGCACTAATATGTCCCTGTAATAAGGTCTATATAGGGAGCACGATTCATCGTGCCAAAAAACGAGTACTCGAACATATTAGGGCAATTCATCATAATAATAGACAATTTCCGGTTGCGCGACACTTCTTCGACAAACATTTTCAAAATGAGAAACTATTGAGGATGGTTGGGATTGATGCAGTGTCAGAGAACATCCGAGGTGAGAATAGATTACTGACCTTACGTAAACTGGAGTCAAGATATATCATAGATCTTGAAACTATGACCCCTTTGGGATTAAACTCAAATGAGGAACTGGCGGTACATTTGCACAATTAATTTGTTAGAAACAATTGTTATCTGAATAATTGAAGATGAATTGGATTTTAACTTTACTATATGTTCTTTCACTTTTAGGTTTGTACACTTATTCACTGATTGGTTGGGAATCATTGATTCTTTCACATGTGGCACGGTTGGCTGTCGGTAGAAACGAGTTACAATATGACGATAGAATAACTGTTCATTTGAAAAATCTACAACAGGAAAATAAGATTTGGAGAGTTACTAATGAGGACATGAGTAGCAATATTTTCAATAATTGTGTATTTATTCTTCGTAATGAAAACCCACTAGGGTTGAACTGGTGTAACAAACGTCAAAACAATAGAAATTGACGCATGTTGAAATCTCAGGCGGTACTATGGGCACTGAATTGAATCTAACACTTAGACAGCTTGGATGTAGAAATGCTATGATTGGCGTAATCGGAGTGGTATTCTAATCGATATGCAATTAGATATTTATATATTGAAAAAATGACGAATGATACATATGTATTGACAATTAATGTAATACAATTTTTTCCAAGAGTATTGAAATATGTATGGCTAATAATGCTGCAACTCTGCCCAGTGACTAAGCTCTTCATTATTTGTATGTATTATTTACTATGATAAGATGGCCACTGCTATATCATTGCCATTGTGTATTCACTGTCCGTCTTCTATGTTGTCACTGCATTTAAAAATATGTGTAGAAACGCCTGTCACTTAGCGTGATCAAGGCGAAAGCTGAAACGTGTTGCTGTGCAGCCTGAATAAATTTGTGGATGCAATTACCGAGGTGTCCGTGGTGCTTCTGGTAATTAGAAGTTGGTGGATTTGTATATATATATATATATATCCTAACTTTAGGACTCCTAAATGCCTTCTGTGAATACCGAAAGTCTTAAAATTAGGATTTTTCTCAGTTTAGTAGTAGTGTAGTTAGGACTCCTTACTTTAGGACTCCTAAATGCCTTCTGTGAATACCGAAAGTCTTAAAATTAGGATTTTTCTCAATTTAGTAGTAGTAAAGTTAGGACTCCTAACTTTAGGACTCCTAAATGCCTTCTGTGAATACCGAAAGCCTTAAAATTAGGATTTCTTTCAGTTTAGTAGTAGTTTAGTTAGGACTCCTAACTTTAGGACTCCTAAATGCCTTCTGTGAATACCGAAAGTCTTAAAATTAGTATTTTCCTCAATTTAGTAGTAGTAAAGTTAGGACTCCTAACTTTAGGACTCCTAAATGCCTTCTTTGAATACCGAAAGCCTTAAAATTAGGATTTTTCTCAGTTTAGTAGTAGTAAAGTTAGGATTCCTAACTTTAGGACTCCTAAACTGAGAAAAATCCTAATTTTAAGCCTTTCGGTATTCACAGAAGTCATTTAGGAGTCCTAAAGTTAGGACTCCTAACTTCTGTGAATACCGAAGTGAGTAAGTGTCTTCTGTGAATACCAAAATGAGTAAGTGCCTTCTGTGAATACGTAAATGGTAGTAAATTTAGGATTTTGTCTTAAGTTAGTTCTGTGAATCGGGCCCAGTGAGCAGAAGAAGATCCTCTCACTGCCTTGAGTTAGTGTTGCTTTAACCACATCCGCCCCAGCAAGTGTGTGATCAATTATTAGTGTAAATTTACTTTAGTCACACCTCAAAATTAATCACACAGCTCAGTGGAAGAGGGTTAGGGTTTGATGAATGGTTGGGAAGGGGTATTTGAGTGAAAGGTGTGACAAAGACAAACTACACATTGACAACACACAATCTTGGCAGATGACCATCATAAATCTGTTAAGTGAGAAAAAGAAGATGCATGCATGAAGATGACTTGAAGGTTAATGATAAGTAGTACTAGACTAGTAGTACAAGGCAGCAGCATAGTATTGATTATTATTATTATTATGTAATTGTCTTGCCCGTCTGCCCTCAGAGAGACCCAAATTACATACATTTTATGTTCTGTTATACTGGGCTTCCTTTTAAAGCTAGCAAAGAAAATTAAAAAATAGATGTAGGGGTCACGTATATAAGCAAGGAGTAAACATGGTAAACAACAACAAACACAGTCGTAATGATTGAAGAGAAAACATGAATTGAAATAATTAAAAGATGATGAATGTTACTAAGTTACTATGTTATGGTCAAATTGGGGAGTTGCATCTCTGCATTCCTCTTGGTCCTTCCTTCCATGGACGCTCCGTCCGTCACTCTTGGGTGCCACTGCCTGCCTGGCAGATGCAGATTGGTAAGGTAATTGCGAGTGCTATTCCCAGTATAGCACAAGGTAAAGGCCGGCCTGTAAGTGTAGATGGAAAACCAAAGGGACATTGAAAAATCAAAGAAAAAAGTAAAGTTAAAATGCATAAATTACGGAGGAGTGCAACATGATCACTTTCAGACACGGCATGGCTAGATCATGTCTACTCTGTTTCCAGCCTTAACCTACAACAACAGCAGGACAGAGCAGGCCCGCGGTGCGCACCCATCCTCCACTTAGCTTAGATTTTGAGCCAGACAGAGCACACATATACAGCAACATAACATTTTCCAAATTAAGTAACTAAATCAATGCACCGCTGTCAGTCATACCAATACACTCGCCTCCACCACTACACAGACACTGTGGGTCTGCTGTGGTTGTTGTTGACTTGTTTACCTTTCCGGCCCGAGCTATTCCATCAATCAACTCTGATCGTACTGACTGCGACGAGTATAGTATGGTCATCATGGTTTCCAACTATGTAGTGTACCAAGTGCGTCCAGATTCCATATTCAAAAATGAAATGGATAGGCCTGCAGTAGAAGTACAATTTTGTTATTTACCAACAAAAAGGGAAACATTTACTTGAGTCACTTTTTTGTGTGTAGGATAGATTAAATACTAGTACACTTCATACACAACAACAACACAAACACCTATCACTCAGAGTCAGCATCCAATGAATGCCATCATCATTACCTGTTCTTAAGGGGCAGTCCCTCTCGGCTCGGAAAGGAGGATAGCTATTGTCAATGCATCATGTTCTTTGGAGGGACTCGACGAGGCAGGCACACATTTCTTTTTTTTTTTTCTTTGTGTTTTTTATTAATGTTCCACAAAAAGAAGCAGATAACAAACAATTGAAATAGAAGCATACCAATACATATATATATATATTTTTTAACATCATATATATAATAAGTACATAAGGATTAATAAATAATAATAATAAAAACCAGTATAGGAAAGAAATCTATTTAAGGCTCATCACAAATAGCAGAACAAAAGAAAATTAATCAGTGAAATAATCCTTTAGCGGATGCCAGATAGCAAGGCCAAATTTCATTTTACGTGTTTTTTTAAGCGAATACATACTAGTTTCCAAATTATACAAGTTAAATAATTTGGCGCGCCACAAATCAAAGCTCGGAGCCTGAGGTTGCAGCCAGGCTGTAGCTATTGATAATTGTGTTACTGCAGCTATAATGAAGAGAGAGTAACGAAATTCAAAAGAGGTTGCCCCTGAGTAAGATCCCCACCTATCCCTAATAAGATCATACTCGAAGACATTGAAATGGGTTTGCCAAGAACATAAAACAGAAAACTTCTTATTTGATTGAAAAGAGGTAGCAAAGAAGGACAAGAAAAAAAACATGTACTATATCGGCATTACATGCTCTACAGCGAAAACATTCCCCAGAATTAAAAATTGAGAAGAGCTGCCCCATTTCATCCTCACCGCAGGAGTGCGGTATAAATTAAACATGGTTTTATAATGCTGGGCCTTTAATGAGGCAGAATGGAAAACCATATGGGCAATCTTGATAGAATCTTTGATACTAATAGACGAAGATGAAAGCCGGCATCTCAACTTCTCATTTTTTTTATCAAGATCGTCTGGTCTAAATTCTAACAGCACATAATAAATTGATCCTATTCGCAATTGAGATCTGACAACATCAATGATGCGAATAGAGGTAAGTTGAGTAGTATGTTTATGAAGAAAATCACGAATCTGAAGAAATTAAAAAAATTGATTATTAGATAAGTCAAATTTCTATCACAAAAAATGGGGGGTAGAAGGTGTGATGCAGTAAGAGGAGTATATACTGTATATTTAGGAATATTGCACATTTTTTTAACAGTTTTCCAAACAGTAAATGTAAATGTAAATGTATGTGTCTTGTAAAGCGCACTGCTGCCCTGAGGCATCCTGGCGCTGTAGACCGCTGGGGAACCCGTCCTGGCTATCCCTGTGAGATGGTCCCTCCAGGGTGAAACCAGGCTTCCCCGGCGAATGTGGGGGGCCGTTGTGGAGATGAGGCAAGCTAATGCCCAGAGTCGCCGAGTGTGATCCCTGGTTAGAGTAGGCACCGAAGCGAGAATTATTGAGTCCGCTGGCACTGGTCCACGACCCTGCCGCGTCGGGGATTGAACCCTGGTCCCAGGCCGTCCTCTGCTTCTGGGTCTGCTTCCTCTAACCAGTGAGCCACACCTCTCCAGTAAAGGCAGAAATTATAATTTTAAACCGAGTACGTTTATAGTAACTACCATCGACATCGGATATCAGGCAGTTTTTAGCAAACGAGCCAAGTGCAATTTGGTAGATCGATGGAACTTCTGCCAGATTACCAACTTCCTCACCCGTAAGAAGAATACGCATATTGAGGAGTAAGGACGAGATCTGATATAATGCAAAATCCGGGATTCCCCACCCTCCTAGGGCAGATGGTAACGTCATCAAGCGTGAAGCTTTGCGAATCTTTCCAGGGGCCCAAAGATATTTTTCGCATACTGACTGAAGTTGGCGAATCTGAAGTTTAGGAACCAAAAGAGGAACAGCTTGAAAAAAATAAAGTACTCTAGGTAAAATAATCATTTTTAACAAATTAGATCTACCAACAAGAGTGAGGTGAAGGCTCTGCCAAGAGTCCAAGGCAGATTTGGTTTTATCCAAAATATCCTTCCAGTTAACCGTAATCACATCATCCAAATTGGGTCTGATCTTGATGCTTAAATAAACCACTTCCTCCACAAGCCTGGGATCCGACACTATAGCTCGGTCCGTACATAAGCATTGTGTCTTGGCAGTGTTGAGCCTATACCCAGAATATCTGCCAAAACACTCCGCTAGATGTTCTATGACGGGCAAAGCGATGTTTAAATCTGATGTAACCACGGCTATAAAGAAGTGGGGAGCAGGGACAGCCTTGGCGGGTCCCCCTGCTGATCTGAACCCCCTCCGATTTAATGCCCATTGCGCATATCTTAGCCGTAGGGGCCTGATAGAAAACCTGTAGGGCGCAGATAAAGCCGGAACCAAACCCCGACCGTGCCATTTTCTCCCATAGGAAGCCCCATGAAACCCGGTCAAATGCCTTCTCGGCGTCGAGCAGGACGAGACCCAGAAACCTCGACTCGACCTGCGCGACGTCGAGAAGAGCACTGACCCTGTTAATATGGTCAACTGTGCCCCGGCCCGGTACAAAGCCATGCGGCTGCGGCAATACCAGTCCAGCAACGAGTGGGGCCATTCGATTTGCCAAAAGTTTGGCATACAGTTTGCCATCACAATTAACCAAGGAGATCGGACGATAAGATCCTGGTTGATCAGGAGGCTTCCCCTTCTTGGGAAATATAACTACATGTGCTTCATCCCATGAACGGGGGGGGAATCCTATCCTAGCCGCCTGAAAAGTATTCAGCAGATCCTCACTCAATTCCGAAAAAAAGACCTTATAAATCTCCGTCGGGAGAGAATCTGGTCCAGCCGCCTTGCCAGAAGGCAATTTGAAAAGTGCTTGTTCAATTTCTTCACTAGAAAATGGCATATCTAATCTCTCAGCATCTACAGGATCGAGCTTTTCCCATTCTAATGCAGGTAGCCCAAGATCAAGAGGAAGATCTCCAATATCCGGCTGGCTATATAAATCAGAATAAAAATGCTGGAATACTTTCATAATAGCAAAAACCAAAGGAAATGATGGACGGAGTGTTGAACATTGCAAACACTCACCCCCAGTCAACTGATCTGGGTTTAATCCATCACTGTTCTTTAGCCCACTCTGCCACCCCAGTTCAGACATGGCCATATGCAAATCAGTCTGACCCTATGCCTCATGGGAACAGTCCAGCCCGAACTGCCAAGCCATGTCTTCCCTGGACCGGAAACAAGCTTCCTAGGACCGGTTTCTGGCATTTCAGCCGTCTTCAGCCAGGCTTGCTTGAATCCAGTGGCAAAGTGAGCAAGGGACTCACGTCTGAGCATACCCTGCCAACTTATGGCGAACAAAGCAAAAACCAAAGGAAATGATGGACGGAGTGTTGAACATTGCAAACACTCACCCCCAGTCAACTGATCTGGGTTTAATCCATCACTGTTCTTTAGCCCACTCTGCCACCCCAGTTCAGACATGGCCATATGCAAATCAGTCTGACCCTATGCCTCATGGGAACAGTCCAGCCCGAACTGCCAAGCCATGTCTTCCCTGGACCGGAAACAAGCTTCCTAGGACCGGTTTCTGGCATTTCAGCCGTCTTCAGCCAGGCTTGCTTGAATCCAGTGGCAAAGTGAGCAAGGGACTCACGTCTGAGCATACCCTGCCAACTTATGGCGAACAAAGCAAAAACCAAAGGAAATGATGGACGGAGTGTTGAACATTGCAAACACTCACCCCCAGTCAACTGATCTGGGTTTAATCCATCACTGTTCTTTAGCCCACTCTGCCACCCCAGTTCAGACATGGCCATATGCAAATCAGTCTGACCCTATGCCTCATGGGAACAGTCCAGCCCGAACTGCCAAGCCATGTCTTCCCTGGACCGGAAACAAGCTTCCTAGGACCGGTTTCTGGCATTTCAGCCGTCTTCAGCCAGGCTTGCTTGAATCCAGTGGCAAAGTGAGCAAGGGACTCACGTCTGAGCATACCCTGCCAACTTATGGCGAACAAAGCAAAAACCAAAGGAAATGATGGACGGAGTGTTGAACATTGCAAACACTCACCCCCAGTCAACTGATCTGGGTTTAATCCATCACTGTTCTTTAGCCCACTCTGCCACCCCAGTTCAGACATGGCCATATGCAAATCAGTCTGACCCTATGCCTCATGGCAACAGTCCAGCCCGAACTGCCAAGCCATGTCTTCCCTGGACCGGAAACAAGGGGGTGAGTGCTTGCAATGTTCAACACTCCGTCCATCATTTCCTTTGGTTTTTGCTTTGTTCGCCATAAGTTGGCAGGGTATGCTCAGACGTGAGTCCCTTGCTCACTTTGCCACTGGATTCAAGCAAGCCTGGCTGAAGACGGCTGAAATGCCAGAAACCGGTCCTAGGAAGCTTGTTTCCGGTCCAGGGAAGACATGGCTTGGCAGTTCGGGCTGGACTGTTCCCATGAGGCACAGGGTCAGACTGATTTGCATATGGCCATGTCTGAACTGGGGTGGCAGAGTGGGCTAAAGAACGGTGATGGATTAAACCCAGATCAGTTGACTGGGGGTGAGTGCTTGCAATGTTCAACACTCCGTCCATCATTTCCTTTGGTTTTTGCTTTGTTCGCCATAAGTTGGCAGGGTATGCTCAGACGTGAGTCCCTTGCTCACTTTGCCACTGGATTCAAGCAAGCCTGGCTGAAGACGGCTGAAATGCCAGAAACCGGTCCTAGGAAGCTTGTTTCCGGTCCAGGGAAGACATGGCTTGGCAGTTCGGGCTGGACCGTTCCCATGAGGCACAGGGTCAGACTGATTTGCATATGGCCATGTCTGAACTGGGGTGGCAGAGTGGGCTAAAGAACGGTGATGGATTAAACCCAGATCAGTTGACTGGGGGTGAGTGCTTGCAATGTTCAACACTCCGTCCATCATTTCCTTTGGTTTTTGCTTTGTTCGCCATAAGTTGGCAGGGTATGCTCAGACGTGAGTCCCTTGCTCACTTTGCCACTGGATTCAAGCAAGCCTGGCTGAAGACGGCTGAAATGCCAGAAACCGGTCCTAGGAAGCCTGTTTCCGGTCCAGGGAAGACATGGCTTGGCAGTTCGGGCTGGACTGTTCCCATGAGGCACAGGGTCAGACTGATTTGCATATGGCCATGTCTGAACTGGGGTGGCAGAGTGGGCTAAAGAACGGTGATGGATTAAACCCAGATCAGTTGACTGGGGGTGAGTGCTTGCAATGTTCAACACTCCGTCCATCATTTCCTTTGGTTTTTGCTTTGTTCGCCATAAGTTGGCAGGGTATGCTCAGACGTGAGTCCCTTGCTCACTTTGCCACTGGATTCAAGCAAGCCTGGCTGAAGACGGCTGAAATGCCAGAAACCGGTCCTAGGAAGCTTGTTTCCGGTCCAGGGAAGACATGGCTTGGCAGTTCGGGCTGGACTGTTCCCATGAGGCACAGGGTCAGACTGATTTGCATATGGCCATGTCTGAACTGGGGTGGCAGAGTGGGCTAAAGAACGGTGATGGATTAAACCCAGATCAGTTGACTGGGGGTGAGTGCTTGCAATGTTCAACACTCCGTCCATCATTTCCTTTGGTTTATACTTTCATAATAGCCTGCGGTTCGTAGATTAGTATATCTTGATCATTATAGATAGAATTAATTTTTAATGCTTGATTTTTCACGCGTATTCTTTGGGCTAAATATCTCCCTGATGATTCCCCAAACTCATAAAGTTGCCTCCTATAGAGATGATGTTTATGCGCGATCTCCTGGGCCCATACACGATTAATATTTGCCTTACAACATGCCAATTTATCAAGATTATCCTTAGGATCAACCGCTGCCCGCAGTTGAACAGAAAGATCTAATTCAGCATTCCTCAATTGGGTAAGCAGTTGTAGCATATTCTGTTTACGTAATTTTTGTGCATGAAGATCATAGCTGAGAACCTCACCCCTAAAACATGCCTTAAAAGAATCCCACACTACCGCAGGGCCGGCTGTGCCTCGGTTAAGTTGAAAAAAGTTTGGGATCCATTTTTTCATGTGACTCAAAAAAAGAGTATCAAACAAAAGCTTCCTATCAAAAGAAAAAGCCTTAATATATCTGGGAATAACAACATTCGAAAGAGAAAAAACTAAAGGAGCATGATCCGATAGTAGTCTAGGGAAAATTTGGATTTGAGTACAGAAGGTCCAGGCTACAGGAATAAGAAAATAATCCAATCGAAATAATTTATTGTGAGGTGAGGAAAAAAACGTATATCCAGGATCTTGTGGATATACGGAATTCCACACATCTGCCAACCCATGATCACCCATCAGATTCCTTAATGCCTGGAAAACCGTAGGCTTATGACCCCTATATACCTGAGAAGAGGAGCTCGCCCAGTCACCATCCAAATGAAAATTAAGATCTCCACAAAGTATTAACGGTGAGGGCCATAGAGCGAGTTCCCCATTCAGGTAATCAAAAACATTTGCCTCATCCAAGTTAGACCCATACACAGTGCACAAACTTAACCGTATCTCTCCCACTGAGCATTCAAGAATTGCCCAGCGACCATGTATGTCTACCAGAGAGCGCTCTGACTTAACTAAAGAGGGTCGTGCTAATATAGCAACTCCTCGCGTTGTATCCGATGGTTTAGAGGCAGCAAGTGTAACATATCCTAGGTCAGCCAGCTTCTGCCTGTGGGACCAAGAAATATGTGTTTCCTGAATGCACATAATATCAGGATTAATGATTTTTAATTCAGCCTGCATCTTCTTCCGTTTGTCATAATTATTGAGGCCACAGACACTATACGTACCAATTTGTATCCTCATATTAGCCATTTACCTTCATATATTGAAATACTAACATAGAAAAACTCAGTCATAAGTACGACAGATATTAAACAGGAACAAGACAGAAAAAAAAGTAGAAAATATAGATCTAGAATCATTTTGTGGAACATAGTTTGTTTAGTACCCCCCGGGTCCCACCCCTTCCTCTTCCCACATCTTCACCCTGCCCAACCTCCCTTTGCCCTCCCACCTCCCACCCACCACACCCTCCCTTTATTGAGGCAATAGGACCAGGGTCCCTAACGATGGGAAGCTGGTGACGCTCCCCGCGGTGCCCCCGCGGGGAGCGTCAGAAAAAATCATAAAACTAATCAATTAATCAACATATGCCACTCCACCTTCAGCTACCGGGCCCCAGTGAGTGTAAATATTCTTTAGCCTGGATTTCAGAGGAAAAAAACGTATTCTGTCCTGGTATACAACCTTTAACTTTGCGGGGTTGAGTAAAAACACCTGCCCCCCCTTAGCTTAAAAGAGAGGTATCAGCTAGCAAAACTGCCACCTGCGCACAACTGTCTCATGACAAAAGTCAGGTCTAACGAAAAAATGGACACCTTTAGCAAATCTCTTCTGATTCGGTCTGGCCAAATCACAAACAGCTTCTCGCGCGAGAAAGTTGTTAATTGAAATCAGGATGGCACGAGAATGGGCAGGTTCATGCCCAGGACGGGCTGCTTGCTGTGAAAAGGGAATCGTTGAGCTCTCTGTAGTTCAATCTGCCAGTCCCATTGAGAGAGTTCCGGGAAAGCCTCTACAAATAACTGGATGATAAATTGCCTCGTTTCAGCCCCCTCTGCCCCCTCTGGAATGCCCAAGACTCGTACGTTGTTACGCCTCATCCGGTTTTCAAGTTCAGACAGTTTCCAGGTGACATCATCTTTCTGTGTCTTTAAATCATCGACCACTCCTTTCTGTGTCATTAGCTCATCCACCAAAATAGATATATGAGTTTCTGTCTCGCTCACTCGAGTGCCAATCTCGGCGCTTGTCTTATTTATACGTCTAATAGCATTTTGTAATTTACGACAAGCCCCCTGCGTTCTGGCATTCTCAAGTCTGGTCTCGGCCCTATGTGACAACATCGTATCATAAATCATCTCCAACGTAATTGGTTTCGGAGGATCAGAAGAACTGGCTGTGGCAGAAATCCCTTGTGCCCCATCATTACCGGGGACAGATGGCTGTGCAGTGGAAAATGAATAATCCCAAGCCAGATTCTCCACCTGAGGGTCAGAGATGTTATCAGGTAGAATGGAGCCCAAAGGAATCACCTGTCTGCTCAAAGTCTTACTTTTCCGAACTGTACCGCCCGGAGGAGCCAAATTCATATATCCACCCGATAAACAGTCATCGATCTCTCCCTGACTGGCTGACCCGGCCTCATACTCGGCCCAGTCCTGGCTGGTTGTGTCATCATCATCTGAAGTCGTGGATGCATCTGACAAGGAAAATAAATTATCTAGCGGGTCATTATCCGGGTTGGACCCAGCCCTACCACAAGCGCCGTCCCCCTGAAAAAGCCCAATCTCCAAAGTATCACCCGAGGCCTCTACCGACCTGATAGAGAGAACCTCAGATCCCAGAATGCACCCTGAAGGACCAGCCAGGTCAGCTTGAGAACCAACAGCAAAATCGGTAACTACTAATTGACTCACAGCATTTTCACCACCGCGATCTTGGCCGTGAGGGGTAGTTACAGAGAGATCGACCAGCTTATGCCCTTCCGATGGAGAGTTCAGGGCAGAATCTGAGGCTTGCAACATCCCGGTATCTGCAGGTTTAGATTTAGATACAATCTGTACCATATTTTTAACTGAGCGTTTCACAAATAACGGTGCGTGTGCCGTTGCTGTGGAAGCAGAGGGGATCTTACCCGCAAAAATCTTCGCGTTAGGTGCAGAATCAGCGACAGGACCAGGGCCAGTATCCGTGGGCATTATTTTCACCAATCCCCCAGCTGTAGACTCTGTACCTGTTGTGAGCTGACCGCTACGGAGCTTGGAGCTCCTTGCTGAAATCTTGATGGCCGGCTTAGGCGGCATTCTACCAGCAGGCAGAGGGGATTTGCCGGCAGTCAAAAAAGTGGAAGAAAAAAAGAAACGCTGAGCTCCGCAGCAGAGAGCTCCAAGATGCCAGGTGCCTCTGCGCGTCAAAGTCAGGAAGGACGCCGCTGTGAGTATTATCATCGCCGGGAGCTTCAGACAGCAAATTCCGCTTTCAGTGCAGTTATTTAAAAACTTTTCTCGGATACCGCAGCCTCAGGGATCTAATCAATATCGTGGCATACGAAAAGGAGGAATCAACCGCAGGGAGCGTTTAGATCCAGCTCACTCGGCCAAAGCGTCGGCCGCCATCTTGCCTCGACTACACACATTTCTTGGACTATTCTACATCCAATGTCTGGCTTGAGGGAAATTGATTTAAGGCAAGGCAGGAGGAGTGGAGTGGAGCAGGACCCAGAGGAGTGGACTTACTTCTTTAATTACAGCACACAGTTGCAACTCCAGTACGGCAATAGAGTAAGACGGTTGTGATGAATTTGTTGTGATTCGAACAAGAAAGACAGAGATACACACAAATAATAAAAGTAAATAAGAAAGAAAGAAAAAGTAACAAGTTGAAACTGAAAGACTAGTTGTCAGGGAAGAAGAGCTCGTCCTCAAACTCTGGTGGTTCACGCAGAAGTAGGTCATCTAACAAACTACTTCCACGACTTAAGTTGCTGTCATCATCTTCCTGCTGTGCTACTTCAGGTATGGTGTAATCCAGTGATATAAAGTGCTGATTTATTTTGATCATGGTTAACCTCGCCATGTTTTGGGGTGAGAGAAAGGTCCTTTTCACTGTTACAACGGCACCTGCAGCACTGAAAACACACTCAGAAGAGACACTTGTAACAGGACAAGCCAGATAGTTTATCGCCATCCTGCTGAGCACTGGCCATTGGCCCCTTTTTCCAAACCAATACACCAATCGGTTTTGATCAATGTAGTCCTCTGTTGGGGCATCCAGATAGGCCTGGACCATCCGCTCAATGCTCAGGGGTGCTCCGCTTTGCACTGCCTCTTTTGCCTTTGCCTCAGCACTGGACCTAACAAGCCCTTGCTGTACATACCATTCCTGTGTCGATTTTACTGGGGCTGATGGTCCTGTTCTTACTGTTGTTGATTTTGTTCTTGGTGTTGTTGTGGTTTTGACTGCTGTGAGCCAACAGCACTGCCCTCATGCTCTGAAGTTGAACTTGATGCCGGCTGCCCTGCAGTACTTGTTGTGGGCTGGAATAGCGGGCCTCTAATTCCCAGACGTTCTTTTTTGACACAGCTGGCTTCCACAGCTATCCAAGTTTTGTACTTTGCAACAGCCCCCTTCTAAAAAAGAAATCTATCTGTTCAGAATTGGTTTGTACTTGGATCCAGAACTGTAGCAGAAATGATATGGTTGAATGACACAATACCTCTTTACACCATTGCATTTTCAGATAAGCAAAGGGTTAAGCTCTCCACCAACTCATATACTTCTTTTTTTCCCTTCACACCTGCCTACATTGCAGATATTCCCTTTAGCTGTTCCTGTAGCATATGCAACAATGGGCCCATAGTACAGTCCTCCTTGCTGACTACATGTGTGAAGAGCTTGAAAGGAAGTAGCATATCTGTTAGGCATTTAACTAGGCCCCATTGGTCTATCTCAATGATCATAACTTTCACATTAGCATCCCCTCTTTGCATGACATAATCATTGATTGGTCTGTACTGCTCAAACAGATGTTCAAGCATGTAATAACTTGAGTTCCAACGTGTTGGCACCTCCTGGATGAGTGCTTTAACTGGCACTCTATGCTCACGTTGAATGATCCTCAGCTGCTTCCGAGCTTTAAAAGAATGGCTGAAATGTGTGCAGATTCTTCTGCAGGTGGTCAGTAAGTTGCTGACTCGGTCTTCTTTTTTCAGAATGTCTTGAACAATAATGTTAATGCAGTACGCCAAACACAGGACCCTGAAATAGCCACCATCGTACATTGCCCTAACTATATTACTGCCATTGTTTGTGGCAACAAAACCAGTGTTAAGCCCTCTTGCGTGCAGCCATTCAAAGACCTTGCTGTTAAACTCTTCCAAAATGTTTGCAGCAGTATGAGATTTCTCCATGGCGAGAAGGCTACAGTTGCATGGTTCCGAGTGGCATTTAAAATCTCAGCAGTGTCAACATCTGCAGATATCTTTTCTCTAACCCCCACAAAATAGATCCAGTTTGCAATGATGCACATGTAATCAGTGGCTTGGCAACTGGTCCACATGTCTGTTTTCAGGTGGATAGTGTGAACGGCACTCTGCTGCAAAGCTTGTCCAAGCAATTCCAGCACGTCGTGATGTAGTGCTGGAACAGCAACTCTGGCAAAATAGGACCGTCTGGGAACCTTCCATTTTGGGCAGACGGTTGTCACAAGTTCATGAAAACCCACCCCTTCTACAAAAGAAAAAGGGAGAAGGTCCAGCGCTAATATTCTAGCCAGCTTCGCATTGTACAAATGTGCCATTGGGTGGTTGCATTCGTACTGCCCCTCCAACCTAAACATGTTGACAATGGTAGCCTGGATTTTTTTCTTTTCTGGTGCCACTGATGCAGGTGACATATTCTTGATGCCAGATGTAGTTAGGCTCAACACACGTTTCATTGCGGTACTCTCTTGCCTGGGACCCCTTGGTGTCTCAGCCTGAATCTTACTCTTGTGCCACTGTGATGTTGCTGATGCAGATCTGACCGGTACCACTTACCTGCTGGGGACAGGGCTACTTTGTGTACCAGAGAAAATGTCTCCCTCTTGTTCACCTTCCACCGTGATCGATCTTCTACTCCTTCATCCCCACCAACAACAATGGGTGCAGTTTTTTGGCCGCTAAGTCAATTTCAACATCACTGCTCGTTAGCGTTGGTGTGATTAGACTGGCTGCCTCTGTGACAGACATGGGCTTGGGCCTAGGTTGGTGGGGTGGATCCACTGATGCAGGGGTGCTGCTCCCAGCTTGCTCCCCAAACACCACTGCTGAAGGCGCAATTTTTTGTTTCCCAAAAAAGATCTTGGCTGGCACGCCAGTCTTGGTAAGTGGCAGTTCCTTCTTCTCACTGGCAACTTTCATGGTACTGGAAGACCTGGTACCTTTCTTTGGGGCCATCTCCTTCAGATGTCGGCAGCACGCAGTGGCACAAGTTGAAGAGATGTCTGTGGTCACACGTCACATGACCTTGTGAGCAGCAGGACTTCTGTCTGGCAGTACAATGGGTGATGACGCCTCCTCCTCTTTTGTGCACCTAAAGAAAAAGAAGAACATCAATGAAATATGGCATTTATTGTTGTGATTCAATTACCACTAGTACAAACAAACAAATTTAATATATAACTTAGTGTGTGTCTTCACACTTGTTTGTGTTATTATTAATATTATAAAATGTTATTAACTCAGGGCCTGATTCACATAAGTAATCTGAGACAAAATCTTAAATTTGCGACTTTTGGTATTCACAAAAGGCATTTAGTAGTAGTAGAGTTAGGATTCCTAACTTTACTACTACTACTAAACTGAGACAAAATCCTAACTTTGTGTCTTTCGGTATTCACAAAAGGCATTTAATAGTAGTAAAGTTAGGATTCCTAACTTTACTACTACTATACTGAGAAAAATCCTAACTTTGCGACTTTCGGTATTCACAAAAGGCATTTAGTAGTAGTAAAGTTAGGATTCCTAATAACTGGAAGCTTGAGGGCTGTGGTGTGTGTGTTGTGGTGTTTTCTTTGACGGATTCTGGAGTTCTGGAGTTGATTGCTCGTGTCTGATTCTGACATCACACGCAGCTTCGAGCTGCGAGCTGAGGAATGAGACTAGTATGGTGTGATTCCCGCCACCTTTGGTGCCCCCCACTGGCCCCAAACTGCCTCAGTAGCCCCCTAGCCGGAGAGGACCACAGTTGGGAGCTAACAGGCAGCCAGGAACACCCAAAGCAGCAGACGGAAGAAGGAAGGAGGAGCGTAGCGGCAGTAAGAGCAGTGGTAAGACCAGCAATAGTGCACCCCTTGAGATGGAAGTGACCGGAAGCATACTGGTGCGGGCTGCCTCAGTGCCTTATTGCCTCCCCGCGTTGAGGCTGGACATGGCAGGGCTGTGTCCCAGGAGCAATTGCTACTACAGGCACCCCGCCCACCCGTTAAAAGGCTCATGGGCATTATCTCATTGACAATCAAATCACAAAGTCAGATACCTATTTAGGTTTTTTATACTGTGCATGGTTAATTGGCATGCACTTCACATAGTTATTATTTGTACATACACATAACTTAGATAAATCTAGTAACTACTCACCACATTAGAAAGTGAGTGTAGAAGGGATCCATTTGGTTCTGAAGAAGAAGCCAGGCGAGGGCTTCGAAACATGTTCACAGACATAGGAGGCACTGCTCATTGAGGCAACACACCTCCTTCCCCATTTTTAACAATACCAGCTCAAAGGGATATTAAAGTTTTTTAGTCCAATGAGCCAGGTATTTTTTAACTTTACTTTCTCATTCACTCCTGACCCTTCCACTCACACTCTTACACGACACATAGCCATCTCACAATAACAGTGCTTCCACGTAGTCGTTGGTCGCAGCACGCCCGTCCCGTAGCGGGGAGACCCCTATGATGAAGCATGACACCAAGGGCCCTTTTGCTGTGTGAGGGGTATTTAAACGAACTATGTGTTTCTCCACCACTGTAGGAAACACAGCTAATCTGGGAGGACATGGCTTTTACAACTATCTGAGGGTGGATCTTTTTGTTTTGTATCTATAGACTAAAGAAGGACATATCCACCTGCACTGCGTGTGTTGAGCAGTACCTCTTCACTCCCCCTTTTGTTTTTTGACCATCTAACCTGTGCCTATGATACACTCCCATACGGAAGAACTGTCCCCTTGGGAGAGCCGAGAGACATCTCAGTTCAAGCGGAAATGCCCCTTTATTTGTTGCCCCCATAGAACCTACATGTAAACTTGAAAAGGAAGAGCTTTGTTTAAGCACACTATTCGGCGAGACTGAATTGGGTCCCCTTCCAGGAAACCCTATACTAAAAACTTTCCCTTTGTTTAGTAATGGTTAAAAAGGGGGTACTGGAGAAGTTGAGAAAATCAGGGGTCATGTCCAGCAGATGGGTAAAGGAGGTGAGGAGGGGGAGGTCTCAACTCCATCTTCCTCTCAGGCTCTTTTCCCTTATTTGCCAGAGAAGGGACGGTTAAAAGCAGGAAAGAGGGGAAGCCCCAAAATAAATCATAAGGGGGAAAATATGAAAAAGAAACATAAAAAGACGTGACGATTCCCTGAACAAAAAGCGTCAAAGTTGCATTTTTCATGGATCGCCGAAAGTCGGAGTGCTACGCATTCAATAATGGAGGAGGGAGGTCCTAATTCCCCGTTTGAAGACGGTGTTCCTATGAAGTCCCCCATAGTGCATATGGTATCAGCTGGGAGATTGGGGGTTTCTGGAACAGTAGTATCTCCATCAACCCTGATATCACAGTCCCCCCAAGTATCTCATCCTCCTTTGATTAACAAGTTGGTCACTCCATTGGGAGGGGAAATGCGAATTGGATTTGGGGTTTCTATGCACCAGACAGGGTCTGGGTTTTCTGGGGTCAGAACGGATCGTAACCTAGAGGGGGGTCCCAAATACTGAGTATCATTCTGGATGGGTCGAACAGAATTTTCACAGGGACCACATCTTTGTCCAATAGAAATTTAGAGGCCCCGATCACCACCACCGTTTCGTATCTGAATGCTCAGCCTAATGGCGGTGCACAAGTTGTTAGTCTTAGAGATAGGGTTCCTTTATGGATCCCTTGAGGGATGCTACAAAGAAAATCAGTGTGGTGCAGAATGTTCCATCTTCCATTGTGGATTTCACTTGGTTATTTGACAATGAATCCATTCTGGTAAATAGAGGATTTATTCTCAGCCTTTTTTCTGAAATAGAGGCACTAAAGTTGATATCAAGCAGGGATATTTTAAATGTGAAGATTAATTTGCATGAGACTTTTCCCTACTCTAGAGTTACTTTTGGCTCCTTGATTGTTGCCAACTTGGTTATGCAGAATTGCGAGCACTGAAACAAGGGCTTGACATAACATCTGTTTTAGAATATGAGGAATATCCTACTATGTGTCCAATAACTCAGTGTTCCAAAGCCCCTAGGGCTCAGAACCTCAGTAATATACTTTATTTAGGTATAAAAATATCCTTAAAGGAACACCTCAAGATTACAAAAGGCCATAGCATAAAAGCAGTGGTTGTTAAAAACTTCAAATTGCATTAAAAACGTCACTGGTGTGTAAATAATAAAAGAACTTAATTTGAAAAATGGCTGTGACAACATGACGTTTAAAATGCATTCGATTTCAGGTATTAACAATCAGCCATAAATGCAATCCAATGTTTCATAAAGTAACAGCAGATTGTACAAAGCAGCAGTCACGTGAGAGCAATTTTGACAGCATTAGATTAATTTCAGTATGGTATGGAATAGCTCTTAAAAGAGGACGCGATGACATACCATTCAACCATAAATGCAATCCGATGTTTCATAAAGTAGCAGCAGATTGGACAAAGCAGCAGACAGGTTAGAGCAATTTTGGCAGCATTAGATAAATTACAGTATGGTATGGAATAGCTCTTAAAGGAGGACGAGATGACGTCCCATTCCCGTTACTGCCTAAAAGTGCGGTATGCATGTCGTATAAAAATTGTAAAAGCAATATTTAGAGCTGTGTTTTTTGGCATTAAAGCTGCAATGATTGCTTGTCGGATTCCCAGCCTATTCCACTCAGTTTTCAGTTTACGTCTGCGTTGTGACATAAAAGTGGGACAAAGGCATACTACATGCTCCAGGGTTTCAGGAGTCATGCCGCACCCTCTGCAGGCTACATCCTCTGACAAACGGCGCCAGGCGGGCAGGTCTTTTAAAAATTACCAATCGCCCAGTCTGACAGCCATGAAGCTGAGTTTTAGGTGCAAGGAGTAAGTACAGGCTAGGTAGGAAGCAGGGGATAATCGACCATTCGAGTTCATTGTTGCCCATGCATGTCTGCGTTTGGAAAAATGGGCTTTATCAATAATCAGGGACCTCATTCGAATGCATTTCTTAATGCTAGTTTTAAATACTGACTTGCTAGGGTTGAGGTCCCATAATGCGCCCGCAGACAATTCTTGGATCGAATCCTTAAAAAAACGGCTATAAGAGCCGCATGGGTTTTTCTGGGAGATATCTAGCCAAATTAAAGACTCCAATTAGCCTGCATTTGCTTGTCTCAGTTTATGGCACAGATTTACGTACGACCCAGTGCCAGAAGTTTCATAATTTAATAGGCCCAATTCTAATCTAATCTGAGCAGCAGAGGCAATTTTGGGCAGATGGAGAATTCTTTTATAGAGTTTGGTCACATGTTTGTTAAAGGTAGAGTTTAACTTCCCCCTCAAATTCTCAACACCGTATGTCAATGTCGGCCCAATTTTTGCTCTCATAACTTCCAGTAATGGAGATAGACTTGGGCCAGACAGATTTCTTGAAAGCTTGCAGAGGTTCACCTGGAGATTCATAGCTTTTACTGAAATGTCCTTACGCTGTTTGGTGAAGTTGCCCCTGGAGTCAAAAATGACCCCTAAATATTTATAAGCATTTCCTATTGTGAGACTCATGTTGTTATACAGCCATCCTCCACCACGGTAACGTTTTCTACCGAAGATTACCACTTGGGTTTTCTTTAAATTAACCTCTAGTCTATTCGTGGTGGTATAGATATCTAGTTTATTTAGAAGCCTTTGCAGCCCTACCCGTGTCAGACTAAAAAGGACCAGATCATCGGCATATAAAAGATTACTTATTGATACACCTCCCATCTTGGGAGGGTGGCTATTTGTTTCTTCAAGGGAGGATGGCAAATCCGCTATGTACAAGTTAAAAAGGAGGGGGGCCAGCACACATCCCTGTTTGACACCTCTGGTTGTCGTAATTTTCCGAGAGAGATGAGTGCCAGTCCCCAACTTCACTTGTACCCATGTGCCCGAGTGCAATTGGATAATCGCATCCAGGAGTTTGGCTGGGATCCCCCATTTTTTAAACTTTTCCCATAGAGCAGCCCTTGGTACCCGATCGAATGCGGCTTTAAATTCTACAAAACAGCAAAAAACCACTCTAGATGTAACTAAAACTTTATCGACAATTATGGACAATGTCAATAAGTTGGTCACAGTGCCGGAGTTAGCGGTGAAGCCAGTTTGATTCATTGGAATCAAGTTGTTCTGCTCGGCCCAGGATCTCAGCTCCTCCAATAAGATTCCTGCGTAAAACTTGGCCTCGATGTCTAATAGGGCAATTAATCAATAGTTGTTTGGTGAGGCATGAGAGCCTGACTTGTAGATCGGGTGGATTATTGCCCCTCGCCATGAATCCGGTATAGTTGAGCTTGTCAATACAAAGTTGAAGAGACCAAAGGACAATATTTGATTTAAACAAAGACTGTGGTAGGCCATTTGGACCCGGCGCACCATCTGATCTTGCTTTTAATAATACTTTGGTGACCATTTCTTGGGTGACCTGTAGTTCTTCACTTTGTGGGTCTAAACAATCAGTGGACCTACTCCAGTTAAAATATGAATTTGTTGTCAGTGGGTTATCAACACATGAAGCTGTAGACGCTGAGACCTCTGAGGCCCTAAAATGGTATGCCAAGTAGGCAGACCAATCGGCTTCTGCAATGTTTGCTGTCCCAAATCTAGATGAACTGGAATTTTGGCGATTAATTAAGGCCCAGAATCTTCTAGAGTTGCGGTTTTTACTCTCCCATAAAAGTTTACACCAAAATTGACCTCGATGGCGCCGTTTGTCAATTTGTACAGCCTCCCTGAATAATTTTTGGTTGGTTTTATACACATTCAAGGACTCACTATTACCTGGGGATGTCTTGAGGATCCGCAGAGCTTTGTCTCTATATTTCTTCAATACCATAGTTTGACTAGAGATTGAGAACTGGCGGCTTAAATGAGCCTTGTGTACATGCTGTTTAGATGGAAAAAGGCTTAACAGTTGGAAGCAGAAGGACGACCACGCATCGACGGAGGAAACCACTGCATCCATGCTTTCTGTTATAAATACCAGGCATGCCTTCATGATGTTTGGGCTAATGTCGTCGTTCCATCTTAACCGTTTTAGGTTTTCTGTGTAGATTCCTGTACATGTTGGTGAAGCAAGTTTGTGGTGCTCGGGCTGTATGTTGAGAGTAACCACTTGTGGACGGTGATCGCTTTCTAATCTGGGAAGAATGCTATAATTACCCAAATGATGGAATAGCGCTGAATTGCGGATGGTGTAGTCCAGGTAGGAGCATTTACGGCCATTTGTCCAGGACCAGTTAGGTGGAGTATCATTCGTAGATCTACCGTTCATTACCAGAAAACCTATGCTGTAAAATTGCAACACACAAAGCTCGCCAAGGCCACAATACACTTGATTTGAGGGTTTGGACTGTGCCTCGGCTTCCATGGTTGTGAATGCAAAAAGCCCTTCATAACCAATGTGATTACCCTGGAAAAGGTTAGTATTAAAGTCTCCGGTAATAATATAATCTGAATGGGGATAATCCACCACCAGGTCACACACGATTTTCATTAAACGTGTTAAATGAACCTTTTTTGAGCGAGTGCTCGGATGAATGTACACATTCAGGAGTAAAAGAGATCGCTGTTTGTTCCATGCACTGATTTTGACTCCAAGTAACCAGTCTTCGTTAAAGTTCAATAGCTCAATCGGGCCTTTTAAATTATTTGAGACATAGATCGACAGACCACCTTTGGGGTGGCCATAGGGACAAGTTCTAATTGCCGGTTTCCAGAATTCGATAAAACCAATAACTGGACTAATTTGGGAGGCCCAGGATTCCTGAAGGGCTATTAGATCATGACCAAAAATAAAGGAGTGCATCTCCAAATTGGTAATTTTCTGAGAGAGGCCACTAATATTCCATGAACATAAAGTGAACAATGACTGTGGGTGAGGGATCGGGGGAGTTATAGAGGGAGATAGATGGCATCTTGATTGGACCTGGGCTTTGCGGATTTGAGCTGCACAGTGTTCGTCACATGGTCAATCTGATATATTACAAGACAGGGCGGCTGGTAGCCAACCCCAGTGAAGATTTTTAGCAGAATTCGGGGGATTAGACCAACCATCATCAGTCGATTGTATTGATCCTATAGCGTTTTTTAAGATTGAATATGGCCTATTTTTCCCTCCAATCCTAAGACTATCAGATCTTAGCGAGATGGGTGACTGTTGTGATAGCACTGTGGGGTAGCCTGGAATGGAGTGGGGGTAGATTTTGATGCCCTATTTCCGAAATGTGTCCTTTTGGTCTAAGAATGCTCGTACCCAAGTGATGGACTTGAAAGACACCAGGGTAACCTCTGAGGGTTGAATGCCCCTTGGAGGGAGAAATTCAATAGACTCGATATCGTCCGAGGTCAAGGCCTCAAAACCCGGAACACCATTTGCTAATTTAATTATATTTGATCTATTAAGTATATCCTGCCGACCTTTTGATTTATATTCGGGGGCAAGAAGGATTTTTAAATGCTGTGGATCGCTTTTAGCGATATCGGTATTCCGGCTTAAATTGGACTGAGTGGTTTTGACAGTTAAGGAGTCTAAGTGTGCTCCCTGTTGGAGTTGGGGAAGGTCCCGTGTGCCTTGCCTGAGTGTCCGAGAATCTTTCAATAAAATTGATGTGTTGTTAAAATTTGTATTATAAAGATTGGATCTATGCCGGGATGGACTTAACGGCGCTACTGATTGGGGTTGAAAAGTTGTGACTATCGTCCTCATTGTTGTTAAATCATTGGATTTGCCTCTTGGTTTATCTATGTCCGGCTGGGACTCTAATGCCCCATTTTCAGCTGGTGAAATGCTTCGCTCAGGACTGCTCGCAAGGATCTGTTGATTGGCAGCTGGGGTTGAGTCTACCGTGTGGGAGCTTTGAGGAGAACTTATTGGCGTTGCTGAAGAGTGTAGGGCGCTTAAGGTGTTTTTGTTGGTGACAATTGAAAACAACGGGAATAATTTGGGAGGATCGACTTTTGCTTTTAGACTTAATTTATTTCTTTGTTTTCGCTAACGTTTGCGCTCTCTCTTACTACGGGGTAGCGAGGGAGGATAGTGTGTTTCAGAGATGGATGGTGCAACGACAACTGGATTGGCATTTGTCCCCGCCACATTATTATCGATGAAATTGGGAGGCCCATTTGCTGTCTGAGGGCTTATGACCGCTTGTACAAATGGTGCCACCAGGGATGGGGTACCTTGGACTTGATGAGAGTCATCTAGGTGGGCGGTCTGTGTCGTGAAAGAATTTTGTTCCCCTCTCGCCTGTGACCCAGTAACCGTTAATAGCGGGATGTTAACCGATTCTGATTTATGAATTGGGAGCGTTCGAGAAGATTGGTCGGGACGTGACAATGTGCCACCTCCCTTCAACAACTTTACTTCATTTAGGACGCTGGTTAGAAAATCTGGGAGCGAGGAGAGGGAATCAATAATGGGCGAGCAGCAACAGACTGACTGTACTAATTTTGAAGACGCCTGCGCACTCATTATTAGGTTGTTCAATTTATCCAGCTTACTATCGATCCCTGCTGTAAACAGTGCTAGAGTGTTCAATAGATCCACCTGAATGTCTAATTTATCGGAATGATGGTTTAGGGCCGTGACTGTAGATTGAATAGTCTGAAGTAATTGGGGCCAAATACTCGTAGTTGAGGAGGCATCATGGTGTGGCTCCGTTTTAGATCTAGAGTTAGGTGAATTTTTGGGCAAATTGTAAGAGTTATTAAAGGAAAGGGACAGATCCACTAGCCGTTGGTCTTTTGATTCTGTTTTTTGTATGGCCTTTGGAAAAGCTGTTATTACTGCTGGGGATAAGAGTGGAAAATGTTGAGGCTTGATTAGCTCTGGACTCCCCTCCAGGAAGGTTGAGACCTGTGGTGAGCAGGAGCTAAGTATATCAAAATCAGAGACCAAGGCCTTTTGAGCATGAATTTGTGGAAAAATTAAATGAGAGTGAGGCGCAGTGAGGGCCTCCTCAAGCTCCTGGGCGTTATGTAATGACATAACCAAAAGGTTCTCTGATTGAGATACGTGCGATGCTTTAAGACTTAAATTATAGGTCGGACTCACGAAAGGTAGCTGATTGGGGCAGAGCTCTTGGTTGACGATGTCATGTCGCGGAGAAGACTGACTTGGAGAGGGTTGGAGGTGGCATAGAACCGGTTTTTGAGTTGCGATCACTGAGCACTCTGAAGCAGTTTTCCGAACGTCAGGTACTGACCCAAAGATGAAAACGTCCGGAGTGTGAACTGAAGTGTTTGATGAAATCGGATACAAATGAGGCAATTGCATATTTGGCTCAGTGAATTGATTAAGATCACAAGACTTAATTACCTCAGGGGCTTTTTTGAAATAATCCAAAAGCGAAGTGGATTTTAAGGTGCTCGCAGATGATATATAAGATGGTAGCGAGTTGCTATTGTTATTGTGTTGCCGTCCGCCTGGTGGCAAGTTGGGTCCTCCAGTGAAACCATGGGATCCAGTGGGTTCGCCGGGTTGGCTAAAGCACACTCCGCGACTGTAGCCAACCGTTTTGAGTTCTTTCGTTTTGAAGCAGGGGTGCTTTTCTCATGTTCCCGGATCTCATCGCTTCTGTTATTATGCGAGACTATTAAAGTCTATGAGTTAATAGACTGGCTCACTTGATCCCTTTGTCAGGCGCACCCTTATCTGCCAGCTGTGCTAACCGGACTAGGATGTGTTTGCAGGAGCAAAAAGAGGCCTAAAAAGCCAAGTTGCCTCCAGGTCAGAATTGCTGGTCTTGCCCTACCTTGTCCTAGACAAAAAGAACAAACTCAGCTGACTGTAGCAGTGCGCAGAGGCATACGCAAGAGCACCCCCCCGCTCTCTTAGTCCCTACTCAACCACTCGCTGTTCCCCACCCGCGGCCTCCCATCAACTGATCCCAAACTGCACCAAAGGGAGGAACCTGAAACCTAAGACTCCTGGTTAGCTCCCAGCTTCCAACCCCCCACCAAAGCGCTGTGTCCACAACTGTCCGGCAGGCAGAAACCAGATAGAATCGCCGATAGAGTCGCAGCGCTGCAGCGTAGGGAAGGGAAGGGAAGGGAACTGGGCTAGCAGTCACGGGCCAGGTTCCTTCTGGGCAGTAGGGCCAGCAATGATGGCGACGGGGTGGAGGGTTGGAGGGGGCGGGGGGAGCAGAACCAGGGCTGGCAAAGCTAACTGACTGGCGAGCGACCTGGGCCACAGGCTAACTGACTGGCCAAGAGGAGAGGAGGGCTGAGCAGGGACCTGGTGCAGCGGAAGCGGGATCTAGACGGCCGAGGCTGACCCGGCCGAAAGCAAGATGAGAGACCAAAGCCAGTGGCAACCAGCGGGAGTGGACTGAGAGCGGAAATGGACCGGGGGCCGTGGCGGAGGCAGAGGCAGAAAAGCGTAGACGGCTAGGAGCACAATGCGACAAAAGGGTGAGTGGGCTTTTGCCTAGCTTTTACCCAGATTTTCAGTGCTAAATCTGTGCCTCTTGCCACTAACCCGAGCCAGGGGTAAATGCCAGGAGCCCGTAATCCCAATTACCTTGGGCCTTAGGGCTCTCATTGGCTTAGGGCAGTTATGGCCAGCACTCCCCAACACTCCCCAGGTCGACTTACTTGATTATTCGCCGAAAACACCTGCCTTCACAGCAGTCACAGCCTGCCCGCCCCTGCCACCGCCGCCACCAGTATCCTCCACCTGGTCCACAAGATCTCTGTGGTCACCACTCGCGGTCTCTACTCGCCTCGACCGACAGCCGCAACTACTCGCTCTGCTCTGCTCAGCTCCGCCCACTAGGCTCGTCAGTGCCGACGCCTGACGCTCGCCACGTTCTGGGTTCCAGCTCCGTGATTCGCGGCTTCAGGATTCACACCCTGTAGGGATTGGCGGTCCAGCATCACTTCCAGTATAGTCTCTGCAGTTGGAACCAGGTGAGTACATGACAGCCTCATGGGGCATGCAAGTTGCAATATGCCTGTGGAGAGTGTAGGACTGTGTCTATCGTTGGGCACCCTTAAGTAGGTGTTTTGGGGTAAGTGAAGGAGCTTCTCTCAAACTGACATCTATCCCCGGGGTCGGTAGAGGCCCAATACCATTGCAGTTTATAGGTTTCCGTAATGTAGGGTTCCCATGTGCGGCAGCATCGGTATGGCAGTAAAAGAAAAGCTGAGGGTTCCCATCGTTTGCACCACAGTTGAGGAATATGAAGCTGTATTAACGTTCTGGGGCAGGGGTGATTCCCAACACAACATTTTACATCTGCAAGGGCCCACCCGTCTGAGCTCACCTGCTTCCCACAGCCACCTCCTTCAGGAAAGCATTCAATCAGTGCAGCCACGTGTGTCAGTGGAAAAGTGGCAGGTTGTCTCATTCTGTCTCTCTTGTCTATGCCAGTGCTCCTGGTGAGCTCGTCAGCAGTCGCATAGCAGGTAAGGCAAATCCCACTGGGTAAGCCTGCGTCGCTCTACGCAGCCGTGTTGTGCGAGGTTGGCATGTGACTTCCACACTGCCCTCCGAATCGGTGTGTGGATGACCATGTGTCACTTCAGGCCCGCTACAGTCCAGGGGAACCCAGGGGAAGGACAGCGGTGCCTACAGTCATCTTTTGGTCTCCATCAGTGTAGTGCAAGGGTAAGGAAGGAGCCTCCCATGCTGTCCAGTGCGGGCCCCAGGCTGCCAGTCATGCGGCTTCCACGGACTGTGTAGGTTCGCTGAGTCAGTGGCTTTAATTCCTCACCTCCAGCTCCTTCAGTGTCACCAGTGAACCTGTCCGCTGCCACAAGTCATGTAAATCAACTCCCCTAGGGCCAGCACATGTTGGCTGCGCTGTTCTCAGATGTTGCGTGCTAGCGCTCAAGTAGGTTGCCGATCCTGCGACATCTCAAGGAATCCCGGGGGAGGACAGCGAGACTCCCCTTCACCTAGCATGGTCTCAAGTTGCTCCTTGGGGGTCATCGAGGTGGTGTGAGGAGTAGGGAAGAGCTGCCCAAGTCGCCCAGTGCAGGCTCCAGGCTTCCATGCATGCAGTCTGTATGAACCACGTTCGCTCATTGACTGTTACAGTAATCTGGGACAAATGCCCTCAGGGGTGCAGGTATAGTTACCCGTACTGGAATATCAGCATTTCCCCGTGCAAGGCTCGGATGATGATATATTACTCATGTTTTTCTAGCACTCTTCAGGAGCACTAGGGAAGTCTGTCTGCCATCTTTGATGGTTGGCCATGCCCCCCTCATCCAGACCCTATTGTGTAATTTACCTGCATCTGTTTAAATACCTAACAATAGGTTATTTGACCAAGTTCTGTAAACTGAATGTATTTTGTTATGTTATGTATCTAATGTTTTGGTATGATGTGAGCATTTTTATAGCCCTGTCTGCCATTTGTGTGGAAATGAAGCACTTTTGTGTTCTACTTGATGTTTTCATACAGTTTGGGGTCTTCCATTGATTGGTTGTGTATGGTTGTTTGGGTGTGTACGTTTCTGTAAAGTTAATAGAGATTTGTTAAAATTCAAATTATGGTGCGTATTGATGAAAGTAAAACTAGTTAGACCCCATATTTGTATTGTGATACGTGTATGGGCAGGTGCACCAGGTGGCGTTGCTATTTTAATGGAGCAGGCCTTGACAATATTGCAAGTGTGGTAAGTTGCTATGATACAATGGAGTACAGGTGAGTATGTGGTATGTTAAGCTAAACTTACCGAAATAGTCATAAAATATATGTGGGTTTTGTTAAATGTTCTTCTTGAGTATAATAGCACAATTTTAGGACCACTTTTGTTTACAAAATCTATATGGGTTGAGCTAAATTTTCTTCTTAAGTGCAAGAACACCAATTTAAGACCACTTTGTGTTGACACAAAGCAAACCACAAACACTGCTTCACATAACAACTTCAGTCAGCCAGCAGAGAGTTGACTGGATCACAGAAATTAGGAGATGGTTCGCATATAGTAATCGAGAAAAGTTCTTATTCTAGGCCCTTGTCTGTGCTTTAGTTTTAGGCTGATTGTTGTCCTAAGAGATGGAAGAGCTGCAGTGTTTGATGTTTCCTCCTTTAGCAGTGATAAATGTCTGTTTTTCACTCGAACTGTAATGAGATGTGCTGTTTTGGGTTAGAAATTTAGCAGCACTTACTGAAGTTGTTAAAGCAAACAAATAAAATAACAGAACAAAATAATATGACAAAAGAAATATACAGCAAAACAGGAACAGGACACAATTCAAAAAGCACAATGTGAACTTATCAACACATTGACAATACATCCAAAGTACATAATAATAATACAAACAACACAATCAAAACAACACAAATGTGCAACACAAAAACACAGACCAGTGGAAAGAAGACACAACAAAATCAGTACTACACAATGCAATGCAACATAAAATCAAAAACATCTCAAATCAAACATACACTACAACACAACAGAAAATGCTACACACCAGAAAAATAACACAGAACACTGAAACATAGAAAACACAATCCCACACAAAACATTACAATAACAATAGGAACATAGCACTAAAAGAAACTTCAATCTAACATAATGCAAAAACTGTATTGTTATGTTGATGGTAAACTGTTAGTTTATCTTTTGATCTGCTGTATTCTATGCTATGTTGCTTTGCGTTACTGCATTCATATGTTTTATTGCTGTGCCGTGTTAGTATACTGTTGCTTTGTTGTGTAGTGGGCGGTGTGCTTCTCTATTTGGCTGTTATTGTGCTGTTGGTTGTGTTGTTATAGTGCGTGATGCATTGTTATATTACTTTCTGTTTTCACCAGCATTAAGCCTAAATGTCACTTATTAGCTCTTCAAGATGTCTGTTTTCATGATACAGTAGTAGGAGGTGATTTCACTACTTGCTGCACTATTTACCAGTAAGGACAGCCTTTAAAGCAGATCGAAAATGTTTTGTTATTTGGAACATTTTCTAAGTGAAGGGTTCTATTCATGATTCAAAATAATGCACTTGAAGTTGTTAACAGAAAGGTCAAGAGCCCCAGATAAAACCACCCAGCATTACACACAAGAAATAATGACCTGAACCACATACAGATATGCCAAATAATGACAGATAATTTTAAATGAAAAATACATTTTTCACTGGTAATGGCAACAAACATTTAGTAGAACTCCCGGATTGTTACCTATTTGTGTGGATACAGGGAAAGCTCTCAGCACCACCAGTCACATAGGACTAATGATTCACAAAGGAAAGCCTACAACTAGGATCTTTATCGTGGTTGCTTTTAATTATAGAACAGTTTGGTTTATCCTGCTGTGTAAGGCCGGTAGACAATCAGAAAAACAGAAGACATGCTGAAGCACACTTTTAAATTTTTAGTTAATCAGGATAGCACTTTTTGATTTTGTTCAATCAAACTAGCACATTATCTCTTTGATTGAGTTACACAGATGATGTGGTCAGTTTAAGTACTCTTAAGTGAAGACTTCTTAGCTGTTGGCTGCCAAGTTAATGAACACATAAGAATGTTTAAATATTTTATAAAGGCTAGAAAATCGTATTTCATAAGACTTTATGTTGCATTAACCTGTGAAATTAAGGGAACATGAGTAGATCACTGTTAGACCCGGGATCCCTGGTTGGCTGAGGTAGGTACCTTAGGCCAAATAGGGACCCGCGTTTCAACATCAGGGAAAGGAAGGTCACCTTCTGAGATAGCCCCGCTCACCCCCTTGGTAGCTTGGCACGGCCAGCCAGGCTTATCTTCAAGGCAAATGTGTTAAGTATTTGCAACCACGCTCACAGCAAGCCAATGATGACACCACAAATAGACGCCACACGAGTTTTACAAAAAGGAGTATAAACTTTATGTAAAAAGATATACGATAAGACCACACAATATAAAACCAACATATGCGTATTGGTAATATTCCTCCTGGCTGGTTGTTAGGCCAGCCAGCAAGTGTAAGTTTTGGCGATATTAATGAGCACTTCTAAACATTCTACTGTAATCTCAACACCATGTTATGCAGATCGTAATGCTAGAATCAGGCACTTTTGCAATGTAAAAATAATGCAATGCGTACGCAACAATCAGGCACTTTGCGAGGTAAAAATAATGCAATGCGGAGCACGACAATCAGGTACTTTCCAACGTAAAAATATTGCAATGGTTCATACAACCACCAGGTACGTCGTTATACATATGTAAGGCAATGAGTAATACACTAATCAGGTAGTTCCTTATGCAAGAATAATGCCCTGCCTAATACGCTAATCAGGTAGTTCTTTATGCAGAAACATTGCAATGCGTCATGCGACAACCAGGTAGTTCGTTATGCAGAAACAATGCCATGCGTCATACACTAATCAGGTAGTTCGTTATGCAGGAAAGATGCAATGCTTAATACAATAATCAGGTACTTTGTTATGCAGAAATGATGCAATGTTTAATCCGACAATCAGGTACTCCGTTATGCAGAAATGGAGTAATCCGTAATACACTCCGGCACCAATCACGGTGCCTCAGGCGGTCTCTCCGCAACTCGTGCTGTCTCACAGGTAGCGTCTGAAAACAGTTGCCCCCAACACGGGTATGGTATAACACAAAATGTGTAGCTCTGCGCTCTGGCCCCAGTACTGCCACTCCCTTTGGCAATACGGGCTGTGATACGAGCCGAAGCGGAGGCTTGAGCTGCTGAAGTGAGAGAGAGGCCGAGAGCGTCTCCCTCCGAGCCCGCGCTCCACCCCACGAGTCGACACATGTTACCTGGGAGGTGCAAACTAACTCTACTCTCCTTGTCTAGCAGTTTGGGCCACCGATGCAATCTTTGGGACTTGGTAATGGCGGGCTCGGGCCCCCGGCTCAGCTGCTCCGGGGCTGCCGATCCGGGTCGCTACTGCTACAGAGATCTCAGGCTGCCACAGGGCACACGCACACTGCGTCGATGAGACTCAGTTGGATTCCGGGTGCACGATAACAAGGCAATCCTCACGAAGGTCTCACGCTGCACAAAACACACTCACACAGCGTTGTGAGTGTGGTGTTTTCAAAGAGTGGCTTCTAAACAGACAATGCAAAAACCACCTTTATAAAAAGATGTGTTATTACATTGTGAGTTCAGGCATACTAAACTTCATCTCTCCATCTTAAATCTTTAGGAAAATAGGCATGAAAACATATTACACAGCCTACCCATTCTGTCCTATGGGCAAGATGGCCTTTCAACAGTGAGAAATGAAATGGAGATTATTTCACTGTCAGGACATGGCACACACCTTAGTACATGTCCTTCCTTTCACATGCACTGCACCCTGCCCAGGGGGTACCCTAGACCAACCGTAGGGGTGTCTGATGTGCATGGAAAGGGAAAGGTAAGGTCTGGCAAGTGAGTGCACTTGTCAGAACAACATGACAGTTTAACAAACTGTGCACAGGCACTGCAATGGCCTGCCTGAGTTCCCTTTTTAAGGCTACTTGTGTGGGTGGCACAATTAGTGCTGCAGGCCCACTAGTAGCATTTGCATTACCAGCCCTGGCACACATTGTGCACTTTACTAGGGACTTTACTAGTAAGGCAAACATACCAATCATGGACAACCAATTACCATTACACTTTATACAGGGAGCACTTGCACTTTGACACTGTTTAGCAGTGGCAAAGAGTCCAAAGCATCTAAGTTGGCAACACCATGTCAGAAAAAATGTCTAGGGGGAAAGCAACAAGTTTAGGGAATTAGACAAAAAGGGCCAAGTCCTACAATCACATATTGGTTTTCTTGAACACGAGACAGGCCACTGCATTCTAAATCTGCCTTTGTTCAGAATTAGCAGGTCCACTTTGTGGTTTTTAGTTTGTGTAGAATCAATGGATTGCTTCCAAGTTAGTCAGAATATTACTCAATACAGAAACGCAACAAACGCTTTTGAAAAATTAACTGAACCTAGCACTATTAAATTGCCTAACTATGCAGGATGGCTAGTGCCCACATCATAAAGAAGGGACTCCTAGTTTTAAAAATAGAAAAAAAGCAAGTGGATAGGATGGTACATTATTCAAACAGAGGTTTACAATTAGAAACATGAAATATTGTAATTAATTTAGAACTATAGCATTATATATCAAGATCAATGCATATTAGATTGGTAGGATCTAGGGGGCTTATCTACGAGTCCCTTGCGCCACCAGAGCATCACTTTTTGTAATGGTCCAGCGGCGTGAATTACAAATTAATATATATGAGGCCATGCAAAGCCACTATGTGTATCTTTGGATGGCCTCATAGATATGGTTTAAGACAAGCAAGCTCAAATCGCTGCCTTGCCTTACTCTGCACTCAGGAGTTGTTTTATGTGCGTTGCATTTTCCCACATATCACCCATGGATTTTCACGCTTCTCCAGATTTACAAGATCTTGTATACCTGGGGAAGGGCCAAAACCTTATACCTTCCAAAGTGAGGTGTAACAAAAATAAATATCTTTATTTCTCCTTGTTTTTTCCTTTTACCATGTGTGCAGCATTCTGCAGCACACATGGAAAGATGAAAATGCCTCTTAGTATTTTTTCTGTGCAGAAAGGTGCCCTTTCCTGCATATAAACAATCCTGCTGACACCACAGGCACCCTTGCACCATGGTGCAGGGGTGCTTTCGTTGGCACTAGGCTGCCAAAATGTCATTAGCGCAGGAAGAAAGGACAGTAATGCACCGTATTGCATAAATACAGTGCATTCCTGCCCTTTCACTTTGGCATAGGGCAGCACAGCAAGATGACTTACTGCACTGACCTAGGCTTAATCCCCCCATAAATGAGACCCTAGGGGCTCGATTCACAAAGGTAAACTCAGAAAAAAGTCTAATTTTACGACTTTTGGTATTCACAAAGGGCATTTACAAGTAGTAAAGTGAGACCTTTGTCTCAGTTAAACTTACGTTTTGTTCTTAAGTTAGTACTGTTTCGTCTCAGTCATACTTAAGTTTTGGTCTTAAGTTTAACTGAGACCAAACGTCCTAACTTAAGACCAAAACTTAAGTTTAACTGAGACAAAAGTCTAACTAACTTTACTACTCATAAATGCCCTTTGCGAATACCAAAAGTCTTAGAGTTAGACTTGTGTCTTGGTTTACCTTTGTGAATTGGACCCTGAGGTTTTTAAAACATATGTGGAGTCCTGTCCTTACACTTTCCTTGATTATATTTTAAAGGTGCTGCATACTGCAATAGTTTCTTCTAAATACTTGCAGGAAGTGAAGAATGGCAGAAGGTAAATAAAAGATAGGGAAGATGGAAAATATAATAGAAAACCAACAGTTTGGGAGGAAAATTATTAATAGGGAAAACACTTCTTGAACAAGAGTGTTTTCGACTCTACTCTATTTATGAAATATTTATGGTGTTACAAGATTCATTCTAAAGGAGAATACCAGAGTCTACGCCCTTAGTATCTAAAGGTTCTTCCTGTGTGTCTAAGGAGTTTGATGATGTGCTTTCATACTTCTGCTGAAAAGCTGAACAGTGACATGGAAGCTTTCCAGATGGTAACTACTTTTTAAAAATATATTAAAGGAATAGTCTAATCAAGTCTTTCAAAAAGTGCAGTGCATTTAAAAAATAAGTCTGGGTCAGTTGTGTATTTGAATGGTAGTCAATTAGGTTCTTCCAGAAAAGCAGCATTGCAGTCTCTGTTTCCCACACAGAACATGCTATTGAGTGTCAAGCGTACTATTGTGGTTTGTTGAGATAATACCATAGTGTGGTGTCTCACCTCTGACAAGCAAGCAATAATTCAGACACCAGCTGTTCAGTGGCTGGGTATGGATAGCTAGAAAACTAATGACAAAACTATAAAATTAGGCTTACATGCTCTACAGTTTCAAGACTTGCTGGACAGCATAAAAAAATCATGTAAACAAAAATAATATGGATTGGATGCTTGAAATCATTTCAGTCATTGGTAATTACCAGGGCCACATCCTAGGTAATTGCTTTTTTGCCCACAATGCCACCTCAGATTAGTCCCAATCTAATACAAATCTGCCTTGGTCCTTCTCCGATAGAAATAGTCCTGTTGAACTGTCCAGCCAGGTTATCGCTGAACCCGATACTTGCAGCTCTTCAGTCAGGTGCAGCTTGGGTCCAGTGGCACAGTGAGCATTGGACCCATGTCTCGGCATACTGCTCACGCTTGGGGAATTTCACTGCAGTAAGCATTAAAGTGATGAGTGGGATGTTTGAATTAATCTCAGCCTTTGGTAATTAATATGGCTCCATCCCGGTCCATCATTGTTTTGCACACCAGAAAAGCAGTTCTTGGTCCATCAAATGACCCTTCTTCAGCAAAACTACTGATAAAGAGAACACAAGAACCTTCTAAATGTGAATGCAAATATAATAGTTGATTTTTGGAAGCTGCACTTTATCCACATCTTTCTTCTTTTGAGGCACATACACCTGAAATAAGTAGATCAAAGTGGGTTATGCTGACTCCAAACACATATGAATCAATTACCAAGATGATACAAAGCAAACCCAATTCAAAATCATTGCAGGTACATCACCAATAATTGAAGGAAGGGTTACTGAAAGACATATCAGGGGCTATCACGACTTTAAAGGACAACATGACTCTAAACCATTAGTAAATCCTTTCAGCAGAATCAATCCAGTGCCTACGGATCATCTTTCTGTGCTGTGTCTATCCCTTTTGAAAGAAACAATGGGGCAGATTTACAAGAACTGACGCATCTCTGCATTTTAGCAGAGATGCATCAGTTTAAATGCGTCACTCAATAAAACCCTTGTGCCACCATGTATGTGTCGCATTTATAATGTGGCGCACCTTGGCGCAAGGATTTACAGATACGTCACACATCTGTTGGCGTAAAGTAACGCATTGCTGGAGTCATGTGGCAAGCACAACACAACTCCTGCAATGCTCAGGAATGCCTATTCCTATTGTGCTGCGTCACTCCTTACGTCTGCTTCAAGCAGGTGTAAGGTTTTGATGCAGTGGCTTTGTAGAAGTGACGCAGTGAAATCTTGTAGATTTCACTGCGTCACTTTTATGAGACTTTCTTGCGTCTGAATGCCCACCCTGCATACATTATACCCGAGGCAGGTATAATGTGACTCAGGGCTTTACAACGTGACCCATCTCCCTAGATGCGTCACGTTGTAAATGTGTTGCAACATGGTCGCATTGTTTACGATGCTGTTGTGCCACAAAAAAGACGCAACAGCGGCGTATAAGTGTTGCAAGTGGCTTGTAAATCTGCCCCAATGTTTTCATCCTACAGGAACACCGTCTTTGAAATCCTTGTTTACATAGAAGGCCAATTATCTGTCTCCAGTTCCTACAAGCTCTTGGACATTGATACCAGAATCTTTCCAAAGTATGCACTAAACCTTCAAATCCTTAGCTGAACAAGTTAATATTCTTTATCATCTTCAGAGTGGGCCAGCTGTTCATGATCGAGGAAGGTACCATCTTGATCCATGTGGCCTATTCATATCTGTACTCCAAAATAATGTCCATATATTGGATAAAACTTTTATCCAAGCTATTTATCGAATGTCGATTACAAGCCATGGTGCCTGATTCATGGCGTGGGTCATTTTTACAACCAATATTCAAGAGAGGAGGCAATACAGAATCAAAAAATTATAGATTAATTGCCCTCTTGGATATTGAAGCGAAAGCCTACGCAAGTACCCTATTGATATAATTAAAAGAAGGATTAAAGAGAATGAAATTCTCCCTCCCTATCAAACAGGATTTGCTAAGGCTGCTCTACAATTGACAACATCGTGGCCATGTCATACTTAAGCCAGAATGCAAATGTCAAAAACTAAAAAGCAGTCTTTGCTTGCTTTGTAGACTGTTCAGCAGCCCTTGATGGGGTGCCCCGATATAAGCTTTGGGCTAAATTGCGCAACTGGCAAATTCCAGTAGGTCTCCTTAATGCCATCATTTTGCTGTATAGTAATACTTCAAATCGTGGACTAAAACAGGGATGCGTACTTGCCCCTACACTTTTTAACTTGTGTACTGCAGATCAGGGAAAGATGCCCCACAATGCCAATCTAGCAATCCCCAAAATCGTAGCCAAAAAATTTCAAATATTACAATACGCTGATGATTTAGTGGTGATAGGCCACAGAAAAAATGGACTACGAAGTGGTCTAAATGCCCTAAACAATTACAACAAGAGAAATTAATTAACAATACATTCTCAAAAGACTAAAGTAGTGATTTTCGGTCGTTGTCCAAAAAATGCATTACTTAAATGGCACGTGGGCAAAGAGACTATCTCGACTGTGAAATCTTATAATTACCTTGGGTGTTGGCCAAGCGAATCGGGTAAAGCGACTCTACATTCACATAAAATGAACTCCAAAGTACAGTCGACAATCTATGCCCTGTGCAAATTACACGAGAAAATGCAAAGTCCAATGACAGTCCCAATCAGAAAAGTTCTACAAGCAAAAATCAGGGCAACGGCGGGGTACGCACAGGAGGCAATCCCAAGTCAAATGATATGCTAGACAAAGCCCAATGCCAGGCGTACAAACACATTTTCAAGTTACCAAAATATACTCGTAACAGCCTGATCCACTTGGAGTTTGGTCTGATGCAACAAAATAACAAATGCTTAGAAATGCAGGCGAAATACTACATCCAAGTACTCAGAGCCCCCGTAGGAAGCTTTAAGAGCATGCTGAAACCATTCTACGGGGGGACAACCAACCCATGGCAACTTTACATGCAGAAAGCAGTGGAAACACTGGATTTGGCAATACAAAATTGGGATCAAGAAGACTTAAACTAGCTGACCATTAAAAATGCAATTAACAAACAATGCTATCAACTGTCACATAACAGTTACTTAGCAGACTATGAAATGGGAGGAGGACAACCTGGGCTGATCACAACATACTTAGAGCATAAAACCCAGCCTTACCTCAGTCAGGCATTGGGGAGGAGGGCCCTAAAAAACATTCAGTGGGTCAGACTAGGGCCCCTCCCAATCAAATAATTAAATCCAAGGTGGAAGTCCCTTGAACTTAAAATCAAATATAGAATTTGCAACTTTAAAACAGAATCTTTGCTACATTTGATTTGTTGCTGTCCCGGCAGGCTACAGTCCAGTCAGAAGCTTTTAAAGCCGATATGGTTATTCAATGGGGTTCGGACAGTGAAAGAAGCAGCTTTGGTTTTATTTTCTTGCACCCTACCGTCAGACTTGGCTAGATTTGGGAGATATAAGGACGAGCTGCGCCTTAGATTTATTGAAGAAGATCGTCCTGGCAACACTGAAGGACTTTCAGCCGACAAAAAGTCAGCCTCTAGAAAAAAGTCTTGTTGCTGACTGGTCTAAACGTACATTCTAAAAAGATATATTAATTTTTGTCATACTGTTGTACAGGTAACCTTTCTCCTTTTAAATGTAAATAGTATATTACTTTTTAGAATTGAAATTAGATAAAGCCCCAAGTGAACTTTTTTTTGTATGGATCTTAAACAATTGAAGTTCTGTTTTAAAAAAAATTATGCATGTAAGCTACATTGCAAATGGTTTTTAAGTAACTGTGCAATAAATAAAATTCATTCATTCCAAAAAAAAAAATCTTATATGCAGCATTTCCAGATTATGTCCCAGGTTTTGACTGCATTAACAGGACACTTCTATGTAAAACACCAGCCAGCTTAAACTGGAACAAGCCTATCTTCTGGATGGTGAAATACAGGTGGCCCAAGGACTCCTAAATTCAGAACAAAATGAGGGGTGAAACAAGGTTGCTTACTGGAATCTTTTTTTAGGCAACCGTTATACCAATGGCATTGTTGGACTTGGCTCTTTTTGCAGGGTCACCTCCAACCTTTTTGCTGAATTCATTTTGTTGGCTTCAGGACTCTGTGCACTTTACCATTGCTAAATGTCTTGTGCTCTCTAATCTAAACGTGGTAGAGTGTGCTCATATCCAATTGGCGCATTTAATGTACTTATAAGTCCCTAGTTAAATTCAACTGCCTCATTTTATCAGATGCTGCTGTTCAGTGAATTCAGGGGAACATGAGCAGATCGGGTGATGCACTTGAGTTTAAATGTTTAAGGTCACATCTATTTTGAGGTTGATGGTGCTGAGTAAGTAGTGGAACGGGGGTTTGGAAGCAGATTCGTGTTATGGGTTTTAGTGGCTTGATAGGGGTGGGTAGTGTGTTGATGGCAGGTGAAAGCAATGGGTGATGATGCATTTATTTAGTTTTAACATTGGTTCAGGTGAGAGTGGGGGTATTGGGTGTTGGTGTACCTTTGGAGCCTCTGTGCTCGAAATGCATTGGGTGTAATGAAATGAGCCCATTCTGAAATATTATTGTTCCTTTACATGGAACTGTTAAAAGCCTGAATGGGCACGCAGGAGGCAGTTGAAACTTTGAATAAAGAATTAAGGTGGAATCAAGCTGTCTCCGGAGTGATGCAATTGTGCAGAAAGATTGATGAAATATGGATTAGAATAATGATTGGTATACAATGGTTGAAATATGGGAGAATTTAAGAGGAAGTGGCCTAACGAAAGGAAATATTCCTCACTCAACAGTGTGACAGGCGGTTGCACAAGTGGTGTGCCCTTATGGAAATTATATGGCGAGCTGGGACTTGGGACGGTTCCCAGCACCTGTTTACACGCACTAACAGAAAACAGTTGTAATACAGGTTTACGCTTAAGTGAAGGAGTGCATTCTGCCACATACTTGTTTCTTACCGTTAGAAAGTTGGCATTTTCATGCCTTAGGCATTTGGTGCCTGCAGCTGTCTCTAATCACATGACTGGGTGTAGTTGGCAGTTGGACTTTGTGTATGCCTCCTAGACAGCCACACACAATGGGAGCATAGGTGTGACTGTATGGGCGATCACTGGCAGGATAGGAGGAAGGAGCATGGGCAGCCTCACTTATACCTGAATAGGCTGTGTCCTGTCTTCACACAAAAGGATACATCCCCCACCCCGTATGGAGTCTGGAGCCAAGTGAGGAAGGCAGGGCATCTGGGCTCCTCTAAGGCATACGTCTAGAATCTCTGTCCCACTTCAAAGGCACAACTGTGTATAAAAAAAGGACCCAAGACACCAACTCTTCAGTACACTCTGGAACTGTGATTACTCTGCCAGAAATAAGCTGCTCTGAAGCAACTGCTGCCCTGCTGTGCTGACTTGCTACCTGCTGCCCTCTTGCCCGAGGAAGAAGAACTGGGCCTGCAACTCCATCTTGATCCCAGTGACTTAAAGGGCCAGTCTGCTTGCCTCCTGATCTGAGCCTCAGGGACATAAAAGTCTCCCCAACAGCTTATGAACTCTCTTCACTGAGTTCCTGACCCTCAAGGGGTTGCCCTTAGGTCCTCAACACTTGGTGTGGCTCAGCGGGCTCTTAAGTCAATATTGTGAATGCTTCACAAACTGGCTCATTCTCATCGGAACTGGGCTGTTCATGGAAATCAGTGTGAGCTGCCGCCAGCCCGTTTTTTCGCACAGCAAGCGTTTATCATCCGAAACACCCAGCCTGCTCCTTGCACTATGCCAACCAACACCAGTGGCACTCTCCTTGTTCCCTGTGGCCCTCTCCAGCGCAAACCGGACTCTTGGCACAGAACTTGAGAAGGTAAACTTCAGCGACTGTATTCAACCTGTGCTCTATCGTGGTCAGCTTGAACTTTTGACTCTGACCCCATCCAGCGCAACCAGATAGCTGCAGTTGGCACTTTATGCTTTTAGGTGCTACATTGCAGTATATTTCTTTTAAATTGCTAAAACCAGTTCTACTGTTTAACTTTTGTCGTTTTGGTCTTGTTTAATTGTTTGAATTTTGTTCTGTTTTTTTAAACAGGAGTGGAATCTTTTTGTGTGTTGCACAAATACTTTACACATTGCCACCAATTTAAGCCTGACTGCTCTGTGCCAAGCTACCAGGGGGTGAGCATAGGTTAATTTTGGGTTTGCTTATGGCATACCCTGACTAGGATTGTGGTTGCTGCTTGACCAGAGCTCCCACCTCAGTCAACCAGTAACCCAATTTCAAAAAGGCTTGTAAGCTGTCATTGATATGTATTTATGGATGCTATAAATAGCATAGATTTAACGTATGCATGTTTCAGGCATGTAGACCATGCATATGTTTAATTTTCGTTTGCAAGATTCAGAAAATAAGTATTTTTGTTTTTGATTTAGATCATGGTGGAGGAGCGTTGCCCCACTGCTTTTGAGCAGTACAAAGCAAAGGAAATATAAAATGATAATAACTTTAAGTTATTATCATTTTATGTTTCCTTTGCGGGTGGACGAGTGTCAGTGCTGCTCTGGCACGGGAGGACTGGTTTGTCCACGTCCAAAACAGTCATGTGCACTTTCCCTGCTCTCCATGCAGGCTGCATTACAGCCTGCGTGGAGAATATGCCCCGGTCCCCATTCCCTGGTTGAGCGTCAACCAGGACGCTCAAAACCAATAACAACACTGCAATGCAGCGTTGTGATTGGTCAGGGAAGCCTGAGTGCTTACCAATCACAAGACTGCATTGCAGCATTGTGATTGGTCAGGTGAGCCTGGCTGTAGTGCCTGGCTACCTCTTGCTTGAGTCCAACGAGGAGAGCAGGAGCATGGAGCAGAGACAGGGACCCAGCATGAAGGTACGTTTATATTGTTGTGTTTATTTTGCGCAACCCCGCACCCCTGCCCACCCCTGCCCCACAACGTGTGAGTCATGCCGGACATCACTGTTATAGATGCACACTATAAATGAGGCAATTTTACTTATGGTACATCACTGATCATGGAAATTAAACAGAATACAAGTGAGAAAGATTGGTGTTACCATTAGCAGAAGAGAATAAGACTTTGTTGCATAGAATTAGAAACACCACCAAGAGTCACCCCCAATAATGAGAAGAGGGATGGGATGTATAACTGAAAACAACAAAAGTTCCCTTTTCCCATCCAAACCTCAGCTACAAATTAATCCATCTGAAGAATTGCCACTTATTACAAGAAAAGCTTACCAACCATATTATGTTTTCATGATTTACAATAAATACAAAGGTACTTACGACATATAAATCAGTCCACTTTGTTGTTGGTATTGCTATGACAACACGATCAATTCAGCCAAAGAGACAAATGTCCATATATGTATAACCATTTCATTTCTCAAAAGAAAAATAACCTGTTATTCCTTCTATTCTTAATTTTGTTATCTTTATTAAAAACCGAACCGGTTCAATTTTAAAAACAGATACATGGATAGATTAAAAATACATATTATCATCAACTTCACATTTACATCAAATATCAAAAAGCAATTTCAAAAGACAATACATTTCCATTAAATTTTGATATTCAAAAGTTAAAAACCACTGGGCAAATTTTGACACGGCGTTTCGGTGAAAACTTGTACAATCTCGTCACCTTCTTCAGGACAGTTTAGGTATGATCACAATTAATCACTTTCTAATAAAGCAGTGTCATCTTATAAGGTACGCCGGGATCCATTTTTCTTCTTTAGAGATGCCTCCACACTGGTATATTTTATTCTCAACCTTTAATATATGGTAAGGTCAACAAGTATTGGGTTCCTTATTTCCAAAAACACTATATAGTTTTCGAAACCTCTTATTCAATTGAGGTTCACGGGCATCTATTCACGGTTGTCGTTTGTTCTCCATTGATGATCAAATCAACACGTATTAGGCTCTTCGTATCCCAGGATCAATCTAACTGTGACAAACTCTTTTTCAATTAGGTCTGTTATGTATCTTTTGGCAGTTGTCCTTGAATTGTGTATCAGACACCACAGTTTAAATCACTCATCTGGTTGTGAGGCAACCAGATACATCATTTAAACGGTGGTGTCCTATACTACTTTTCACATGCTCACTTCCTCATCCATATACTACAGACACATCCACTTACTCACCCACACAGCCATACACACACTCACTCACCCATACAGCCCCTCATACATGTACTCACTAACTCATATAGCCACTGACTCACCCACTCACTCATCTATACAGGCAGTCACACAGACCCTCACACACACTCACAGACACTTAGAGAACCATACAGATACGCATCTTTAGACACTGGATCGATACTTACTTATAGGTACTAAAAAACACTCAATTAACACAATGGCTCTTTTTAGAGCCAACCAACACCCAAACACTTAAACTTTTTTTTTTTATTCTATTTTTTTAAAGATTTTTTTGTTGCATCTCTATGCTTCCCCTGCGCAGGCATACAAACTGCAGCCATGCGTCAGCGCAGGCTCCCTTGCACCATGGTACAAGAATGCCTGCGTGGTGGGGAGATTGTTCTTGTGCAGGAAGGGACACCTTCCTGCACAAAAACAATCACAAGAGGCTTTTTCCTCTTTCAATGCGTGCTGTAGAATGGAGGACGCACTAAAAGAGGAAAAAACGAGGAGAAATAAAAACATTTCTCCTCGTTGTGCCTCGCAACACCACCTCTAGGGTGGCTTAGCATTCACACGCATCTCCAGAGTTACGATTTCTCGTAAACCTGGAGATGTGTCTAGTTCTTTGTGTGTTGCGTGGGAACACCCACAACAACACCCATGGAACGCCCCTTCAACACACAGTGCTGCGTGTGAAGTGGCTGTATTTATGTGGAGAGGAAAAGTCACGCAGGGTGGCTTTTCCTCTCCTTGTAAATATGAAGGAGCTCCCTGCGCCACCAGTACGTTATGAAAACTGATGTAGTGGTGGCGCAGAGGCCTTGTTAATCTGCCCCAGAGATGTAAAGGAAATTAAGGGTAAGACAGACAAAGGGAGAAAGACAGAAACAGAGACAGAGAGCAAGGAACTGAGAAGGAGTAAGGCAGTTAGAATGACTGTGACACATGGAGACAGGGAGAGATACATGGTTGAAAAAGTAGTGATGGAGGCAGTAAACCTAGAGGAGTAGTATAGAAGGAGTGAGGGAGTTACGAAAGAGCAGTAAAGGAAGAAGACAGAGAGAAGGGGAATGAGAAAAGCAGAGTGAGGAGAAATGAAGAAAAGGGAGCATGAAAGTGAAGGGGTGAGAAATACAGATATTTCAAACTTACCTGACCAACAAAATAACTTAATTATAAATAAATGTTTTTTTTTAATTGCTAGAAAAAAGGATTACATTTCCTAAATTTTCTTTCTCGATCTGAAAAAAAGAAAAAAAGTATTAATATTTAACAATACATTTTAGAATACAGTACACATATTTTCATATTTAACAAAGTCATTTTTGCCCTTTTTTTGCTGTTTTCAGAATATATTGAATTTCAGTGCAAATTGTGAAATCAATTGCATTCATCACTTAACAGTGGGCAAAAAAATTAACAATCTGAAAGGTTGTTTAAAAAAAGCGCTGAATCTCTTCTCAGTAAAACATACCTTGATAGAAATGTAACATATATATTAAAAATATCTTCTAAGAACAATAACTATTTGCAATAAATAACGTCTGTAAATCTTATTGCTTAAGCTCATACACCAAAATAATATCTGTCAAAGAAGTCCACAATAGAAATTTTTACCTTTCCATGAGGCCAAATGGTAATTTTAAAATACTTTTTGGGTGAAATATCCAATGGTAATCCAATAAAATCAAAATAGTGGTTTCTTCAGATACTGAAATTTGTATCTAACATTTTGGTTTTAGAAAAATTAAGTAGGAATTTGGTAATTCTGCAGGCAAACATTGCTTGAAAATCAATTGAGAATCATTACACAGTGTCCAGCCTCTTTCACATTTTATATAAACTGTGTAATGACCAGAAGTTATAGAAAGTCCATCATGGAAAATTATTGCAACTGCAACAAAAGTTTTTCCTGATATTGATAATTGATGTCCTGTAAAATGCTTTATTAAAGTGTCCAATTTTGTTCCATCAGCTCTACAACGTTGCATCATTAAAATTAAATACTGTCCATATTTATTTAAAAATAACGTTGATAACATGTCTGATTTACGTTGAGAACATTCCATGTTGTGATTTGCATCTTTAACTAATTTACTAAAAGTCACTGATTTACTCTCTGGTAATGTTAAATATGTGAACCTTTCAGAATCAACATTAGAGCTGCATGTGTTCAAACTGTTTTCACAACTATGTTCCCATTTATAAGAGAGAACAAACATATTTTCTATTTCTACCCCTTCATCTTCCAGTACCATAAGCATATACATTAAGAATTCCTGTGCATCTTGCTGGACATTTTGAGTAAACTGTGTACATCCTGAACATACATCTAAAAGATTTCTAACATCAGAAGCACTTTCTATTTTAGTTTTATCATTATTCAGCTTCTCAAAAAGAAAACTCAGCAGAGAACAGAATCTTTTTTCATGATTTAGTATTATCTGCTCTTGCAAACTTTCAAGATAAAATACAACATTCAGCACTACATTAGCGTAGCAGTTGACACCAGAGCTATTTTCAAAATGACAACCAACAACCTCTTCAACATTGTCCTTTTTCTTTTTGCTTGGAATCACATCACTCTCCTTTTGTTTTCTCTTCTGTACATCCTCATTACAGATATTCTCAATTCTCCTTTTCCGACAAACAACACGTTTTTCAAACACAGGATACTGACCTAAATGAGGAGCATAGCTTCTTCTTAATCTATTATATTCCTTTACACAGTTTGCATCAGCACTAACTTTTGACTCATCAAAGTCTATCATGAATAAACCAGATATTTTTTTCACGCGTGACAAAGCAACATATGCCATACCTTCTTTAAACACAGTAGATCCAATGTTTACAAAAGCACTATCTACAGTTAATCCTTGAGATTTGTGAATAGTTATAGCATATGCTAGAGAAAATGGAAACTGCTTCCTACGTACATATAAGTCTTTCACAAGCAAGAAACTAACTGAACAAAAAAAAAGATGTCTTTGACCTCTTCAATATGATCAAATTTTATTTATAAAAATTCAATTCCATCTTTTTTCTGGTAATTAATAAAACCCACAACTTTACCCATAGCTCCATGCACTAAACCTTTTTCTACATCCAAATTACGTCTTAAAATTACGTGACAGTTCATACATACATAAAGATTTTTTTCTAAACCAGCTGTTTTCGATATGTTTTTCTCTAGAGAATCCAATTTAGTTGTCAATTTGCTTCTCAATATAATAGTTATTCCTTATAGTTGTATTTTATCCACAGCCTCCAGTTTTACAATCTCTTCATTTTCCAATTTCAAAAGTTCTTGATTGAATATAGAGCATTCATTTAGTGTTGGCATTAAGCAGATTACAGTATTTTTTCCAGCAATTTTCTTGTATATTTTCTCTGGAACAATTTGTTCTGTTGGAAACAAATTACATAGCAATCGACTCTGTAAAGCTTTTCTGCCATGTTCTGTGAGTAGTCCAATTCTGATATCTTTGAGAATACTTGCATAATCATCATCATTTGCTTGCCGCATATTGGTAATGAGTTCTTTATACTCAAAGTATGTCCAAATATTCACATTACCTATACTTCCTAACGACTTTTTCGTGTCTTCATGTGTAAGAGTATGAAATACTGGTTGTCCTTTAACTGGAGTAAGCTGCAGTAGATCCCCAAAAACCATAACATGTTTTCCTCCAAATAGCATGTCATAGTTTGTCTTTAGAATTTGCTGCATTCTTAAATGCACAAAGGCAAGCATTAAGTTTGATACCATGCTTACCTCATCAATAATGAGAACTTTCATTTTTTTCAATACTCTTGCACCTTCAAAACATGCTTCTCCTGTTAGCTTGTGGTATTGTATTTTGTTCTCATGCTCTACTGGTAACATTAGCAAACAATGGAGGGTAATTCCTTTTATGTTATATGCTGCTAACCCAGTTGGAGCAGTAACAACACAAGACAAAGTTGACTCAGTTTTTTTCTGTAGGTAGCTTCTAATTACTTTAATCAAGAAACTTTTTCCAGTTCCAGCTTGTCCACTCACATGCATTCTGATTGGTTCAAATGATGTGCATGAGCACTCTTTATTTTCATGTAGCAATCCATGATCAATTTGTTTTGTGACTTCCTCATAAATTTGTTGTTGTTCATCATTCAGTTGCTGTTCCAAACTTGGTAAGTTTATTAAATCTTCCGGAGCTTGATTCATAGCTGTTTCCACTTCAGTCATGGCTATTGCAGCTTCATTTTCTACGATTGGTTGTCCTAGGGGATCTTGACTGAGCGTCCCAGAGCTTTGACTCTTGAGAACTGTCTCTAGCTACTTCAGCTGCAATTGTTGCTTCTTGTTCAATTTCTTCATTTAACATTTGTACAGAAGTTGTGAAAGTACTGCATTCTATGGTATCTTTGCATGCATTAAAGGAATCTTCATAGCTTTGAAAATGTCCAAGTAATTCATCCTCTGAGCACCATGGTTTAAACAACTGTAAAAGTGCTAAGTGGTAAAATTCCTTCTTGTCAGTAGTGTCGCAACTCAGCTTTCTGTGATTAATCAAACTTCCTTTTGTTTGTTTTACCAAACATCCTTCCTCACCAATGACTTTATATTTTCCATTGTTGATGTCTTCTGTGGCATTCCGTTTATAAATGTAGTTCTGCAGCACTTCATAGAGACACATGTTCTCAAGATGATGACTTCTCTTTGGGTAATATGTGTCCAACATGTTTGTTCTTAAAATGTCTGTACTTTCAGGTTCGTACTCTGCTAAATATTCAATTTCTCGAATAGATTTCAGTACCCGATTTCGCATTCCTGCAAGGCCTAAACTTACCCAAATTATTCTTCTGGATTTGGAGTACAGACTTGCAGATGATAACCTATCTGAGCATTCGTAAGAGCCAATTTCTCGATGCGATAACATCTTTAAACTGAAACTGTATAGCTTTTTACTGACAGTCTTCTCGTGAGAAATCTCTTCCCACATTTCTTTCAATTCCGTTTTCTCAGATTTAGTGATGTAAGATGTGACATACCGAGCAACAGCAATAGAATTGTCAGCTACATACTGAATATCCATATTAGCATTCCACATGGATAAAATGACTGGGTTGTAGTCATTTATATATTTTGACTCTTCTTTTCTTCGTAGGTTGTAGGTATTCTTAGGTGATTTTCTTGTAATAGTATGTCGCACAGCTGACATAAAACTGTTTATTCTTCCTTTTGAAAGAACAGGTCTTGGAAATCCAAATCGACAGTTTGTGTAGAATTTATCTTTACTGTTGTACTTTCGTTGACAGTATTTTCCACACCGATGACTTTGGAAAAGTAAAACTTGCTCTTTTACATTTTTTTCTTCTGTGCTTTTAGGTATAGCACATGTTGCATATTCTTCAATGAAAGATGAAACTGCATCATCAGAATCTGTTCCAAATTTTGGGGCATCCTTGATCCACAACAGCATATGAATATGAGGAGCACCTCTTGCTTGGTACTCTTTTCTCCAAAAGAAATCCACAACTTCTCCAAGAGGTGGATTTTTTTTATTGCAGATGAAGGACATCATAGCCTCAAATCTATGATTGAAATATCTGCAAACATTAACCGGATCCAATGAGCACAATTCTCCTGCTGTCCTGTATTGGATGTTTTCAATATTTGAATTTGCCTCTCGAAGAAAATCCAGTAAATCATCCCAAGCGTACTCTGCACAGCTTAGGGTAAGGAACCATGTAGGAGTTCCTAAATTCCGTAACATACATTTCAATTCTCCATGGCGTCGGTACCAATATTCATTAGTCCCACGCTGACAAGCCATTAGATTAATCAATTGAGATTCCAAATGATCATCTCGCTGTTGCACTTTGTTCAGAAAATCCTTTGCAGACACATTATGTAGATGTACTCCAGTTTTCAAAATGTGATTTACTGCATAAGATAGTGCTGATAAGTCACTTTCAAATAAAAGATGGAACAAATAAGGAATACTTTGACGAAATCTTGGATCTTCTGCATATAATCTTGTAGTCCGATACTCAGAAGCAGGAATCTGTACTGGACGTTCATCATATCGTCCACCTTTTCCTGTAGGAAACAGCTGGGGGAAACAACGAGCTTCCAAGCTCTCCTCCCATACACTCACGGGAGTTCCTTTTGCTTTTTTCATCTGAAAGAGATCAATAGTGTTTCTCATAACTTCTTTAGAATGAAGAGGATGTATGCTGAAATGTTCATAAATTTCTTCTTCTTTTGACTTATCCACTTTTTCAATTTGCCCAGTTGGTATTCCTGTGTCTGCTAGTAAATCTTCTTCATCTTCATCCATATAAATTGATTCATACCATTTATTATTTCTTTTCAAATATAAATTTGCTCTTTGTACTTTTCATACATCCACCAGCTCCTGTCAAATTTTCTTATTCTTTGTAGGTACACCATTAACCAGAATAACTAATGGTTCAGTTTCCAAACTATCTGCATCAATTGTTTCAATATTTTTTTTCAAATCTAATGGCAAATAGACAACTCTTCCTTTTAAATCTCTTTGTAAATCTGTAGGAGGTAGTTTGCCTGTTTTGGGCTCCATACGAACTATAGTCTGAAAAGGATGCACACATTGAATGAGTATAGACTCATACGTATTTAAATCACTAAGTTCTGCAGCAATATCAACCAATTCTAAATTATTATGTACAGCTCTAGCAGGCATTTTATTTTCTTCTAACTTGCTATAACAGTATTTACAAATACGCTGATCTTCACCCAAATCAAAACAATTTTCCAGAAACAAATATGTAGCAAAATCCTTCCACTTAGAATTATTTTCTTTTTCTCTTTTTTTATAGAGATCACCATTCCTTGTTTGATTTTTGTAATGGCTTCTCCGGCAACAAATACAACAAATATTTGGTCTTTCATTAGAGATGATAGTAAATTTTGTCATTTGATCTTCAAATGTTTTACTAACAGTGGGTTCTACATTCTCTTCCACATTTTCTTCAATAACTGTGTCATTTCCTGCACTTTCTTGCTCTGGACCAAAGTAACAAAACTCAATATTCTCACAAACCTTCTTCCCATCTGTTACAGATCCACAGTACAGAGCACTATTCAACTCATGTAACTTTAGTGCTGGACTTTTAGCAAAATACAATCTTCTCACAAACTTTCTCATTTCAGTATGATGAACTGCCAGCATCCTAAAATGGTGAAAAACACTTTGACAAACTTTCCTAGAAAGACAAGCCAGAGAATGTCCTTGCAAACCAGTATTCTCTCTCACTCTGCATGGATCTAGTCTTTGAAGCACCTTAATCTTCTGTTTAACACTTTGTTTACTATATTCTCTTAGAAAGTCACAAAATTTATCATTAGATTCCTGTCGTACAGTTCAAATACTACTACAATTCCAAGTGTACACTGGGGCTTTAGGACATCTCCCCATAACCTCATCAGCTAACACTTCTTCCTCATTTCTTGGAACCATTTTCTCCTTTTCCATTACACAACCATCCTTAACTTCATATGCTCGACCACTGGTGTCAACTGCATGCAGCAAACTATTACTTTGAAGATAACTCTCTTCATTAAAAAATGGTTCAGTACTTGAACTATGCTTCCATTCTCCTAATAACACTTTACAAAAGTTATTTTTTTCACTTCTCTTTTTCTTTTGCTTTTTGACTTCATTACATTCACTAATTTACCTAATGTACGGATCCTGTTTAAAATTAAAATGAATAGTTTCCTTTTTAACTCCAAAGCCTTGGCAACAATTGTTTCAATATGTTTCTTTTTCTTATAAAATTTGGCTTTCTTCCTATATTTTTTCACATCCTTTAGCAAATTGAACATCACTCTTCTCTCAAACATTTTTCTACTAATGTTTTTAAAATCTATTTTTCTTTTTAAGTCATTCTTTCTTACTTCTGTTTGTACATTAGTATTTAGTATATTCTGTCGATTGTCTTGTTGTTTTCTACTTGAAACACTATTTCCAGTGGATATATTTTTTACATTTTTTCTTTGCTTGAGGATATTTTTGAATAAATCCTTAGTCTCCTTACCAGAAGGCTTTTTTTTTTCCAACATGAGGTTCTTTACTAATTTTTTTTGTCCAGTTGTCTTCAAATATAGATGTTGTTGCTTTTCTTTTCTCTTTCTTGATTTTATAGGCATCTTTAATTTATTTCAGTCTTGTTCAGCAATACCTGAAAGAAACTAAAAAAAAAATACCTTTATGTAATTTATATATATTACTATATTTTTTAGGAGCTTTTCAAAACATATCATATGAGCTATCCCTTTCCTACGACTGCAAGTCTTACACAATAAAAGCTACTCAAATTAAATCTCTGACAACAATTCCTGTGTGCACACAGACTCATGGTGTGATTCTAGACAGAAAACAATATTTGATTGGCAATTTCAAAGCACATTTACTACTGTGGTTGAGCAAGTGATAATTACTGTAAGAGCCTGACACCTTTTCCTTATAGTTTAGAGAGGCAGTGAAGAGCACATGTCCTAACAGCTACTTGAGAGCATGAGCATGTGGAACCTGAGTGAGTGATTAGACTAGAGCAAAAGAAATGAGCCTTGGTGATGTTGAATGTTGTAGCGTTACACACTACTATCTGAAATACCACACAGTGCTGAATACTTAGCATGGGAGTGCAGGAGAAGCTACTGCCTGTGTGCTAAGAGCATGCTTCTGGAGACTGTGTATTGTCAGGTGCAAGAGAGATCTGCATGGACGCTTGCACAACTGCATGAAGACTGCAGAGTTGTATTTAAGAGTACATGTGGGGTAAGGGTTAATTGCAGTTTTGAACACGTAGGATCTACCTCACCCATGGCAGGTGTGGAAGGAAAATCTACCCTGTTGTTTTCAAATGTGTTAGCATTTGCCTCTCATTTGTGAGATAGTGATTTCTGCTGAATGCTAGCCATCACAGTTCAAGAAAACAAGCTGCCCCTTTCCTGCGAATGCAAGTCTTACAGAACCAGACCAACACAAATTAAATCTCTGACAACAAATTCCTGTGTGCACACAGACTCATGGTGTGATTCTAGGCAGAAAACGATTTTTCATTGGCAATTTCAAAGCACATTTACCGCTGTGGTTTTGCAAGTGATAATTACTGTAAGAGCCTGACACATTTTCCTTATAGTTTAGAGAGGCAGAAAAGAGCACATGTCCTAACAGCTACTTGAGAGCATGAGCATGTGGAACCTGGGTGAGTGATTAGACTAGAGCAAAGGAAATGAGCCTTGGTGATGTTGAATGTGATAGCGTTATACAGTACAATCTGAAATACCACACAGTGCTGAATACTTAGCATAGGAGTGCAGGAGAAGCTGCTGCCTGTGTGCTAAGAGCGTGCTTCTGGAAACTGTGTATTGTCAGGTGCAAGAGAGATCTGCATGGACGCTTGCAGAACTACATGAAGACTGCACAGATGTATGTAAGAGTACATGTGGGGTAAGGGTTAATTGCAGTTTTGAACATGTAGGATCTACCTCAACCATTGCAGGAGTGTAAGGAAAATCTACCCTGTTGTTTTCAAATGTGATAGCTTTTACTTCTCATTTGTGAGATATTGATTTGTGCTGAATGCTAGCCATCACAGTTCAAGAAAACAAGCTGCCCCTTTCCTGTGAATGCAAGTCTTACAGAACCAGGCCAACATGAATTAAATCTCTGACAACAAATTCATACAAATTCCTGTGTGCACACAGACTCATGGTGTGATTCTAGGCAGAAAACGATTTTTCATTGGCAATTTCAAAGCACATTTACCGCTGTGGTTTTGCAAGTGATAATTACTGTAAGAGCCTGACACATTTTCCTTATAGTTTAGAGAGGCAGAAAAGAGCACATGTCCTTACAGCTACTTGAGAGCATGAGCATGTGGAACCTGGGTGAGTGATTAGACTAGAGCAAAGGAAATGAGCCTTGGTGATGTTGAATGTGGTAGCGTTACACACTACTATCTAAAATACCACACAGTGCTGAATACTTAGCATGGGAGTGCAGGAGAAGCTACTGCCGGTATGATAAGAGCGTGCTTCTGGAGACTGTGTATTGTCAGGTGCAAGAGAAATCTGCATGGACACTTGCAGAACTGCATGAAGACTGCACAGATGTATGTAAGAGTTCATGTGGGGTAAGGGTTAATTGCAGTTTTGAACATGTAGGATCTACCTCACCCATGGCAGGAGTGGAAGGAAAATCTACCCTGTTGTTTTCAAATGTGTTAGCATTTGCCTCTCATTTGTGAGATAGTGATTTCTGCTGAATGCAAACCATCACAGTTCAAGAAAACAAGCTGCCCCTTTCCTACGAATGCAAGTCTTACAGAACCTGACCAACACGAATTAAATCTCTGACAACAAATTCCTGTGTGCACACAGACTGATGGTGTGATTCTGAGCAGAAAACGATTTTTGATTGGCAATTTCAAAGCACATTTACCGCTGTGGTTTTGCAAGTGATAATTACTGTAAGAGCCTGACACATTTTCCTTATAGTTTAGAGAGGCAGAAAAGAGCACATGTCCTTACAGCTACTTGAGAGCATGAGCATGTGGAACCTGGGTGAGTGATTAGACTAGAGCAAAGGAAATAAGCCTTGGTGACATTGAATGTGCTAGCGTTACACACTGCTATGTGAAATACCACACAGAGCTGAATACTTAGCATGGGAGTGCAGGAGAAGCAGCTGCCTGTGTGCTAAAAGTATGTTTCTGGAGACTGTGTATTGTCAGGTGCAAGAGAGATCAGCATGGATGCTTGCAGAACTGCATGAAGACTGCAGAGATGTATGTAAGAGTACATGTGGGGTAAGGGTTAATTTGAGTTTTGAACATGTAGGATCTACCTCACCCATGGAAAGAGTGGAAGGAAAATCTACCCTGTTGTTTTAAAATGTGTTAGCATTTGCCTCTCTTTTGTGAGATATTGATTTGTGCTGAATGCTAGCCATCACAGTTCAAGAAAACAAGCTTCCCCTTTCCTACGAATGCAAGTCTTACAGAACCTGACCAACACGAATTAAATCTCTGACAACAAATTCCTGTGTGCACACAGACTGATGGTGTGATTCTAGGCAGAAAATGATTTTGATTGGCAATTTCAAAGCACATTTACCGCTGTGGTTTTGCAAGTGATAATTACTGTAACAGCCTGACATTTTTTCCTTATAGTTTAGTGAGGCAGAAAAGAGCACATGTCCTAACAGCTACTTGAGAGCATGAGCATGTGGAACCTGGGTGAGTGATTAGACTAGAGCAAAGGAAATGAGCCTTGGTAATGTTGAATGTGGTAGCGTTACACACTACTATCTAAAATACCACACAGTGCTGAATACTTAGCATGGGAGTGCAGGAGAAGCTACTGCCGGTGTGATAAGAGGGTGATTCTGGAGACTGTGTATTGTCAGGTGCAAGAGAGATCTGCATGGACGCTTGCAGAACTGCATGAAGACTGCACAGATGTATGTAAGAGTACATGTGGGGTAAGGGTGAATTGCAGTTTTGAACATGTAAGATCTACCTCACCCATGGCAGGAGTGGAAGGAAAATCTACCCTGTTGTTTTCAAATGTGTTAGCATTTGCCTCTCATTTGTGGGATAGTGATTTCTGCTGAATGCAAACCATCACATTTCAAGAAAACAAGCTGCCCCTTTCCTACGAATGCAAGTCTTACAGAACCAGACCAACACAAATTAAATCTCTGACAACTATTTCCTGTGTGCACACAGACTCATGGTGTGATTCTAGGCAGAAAACGATTTTTCATTGGCAATTTCAAATCACATTTACCGCTGTGGTTTTGCAAGTGATAACTACTGTAAGAGCCTGACACATTTTCCTTATAGTTTAGAGAGGCAGAAAAGAGCACATGTCCTAACAGCTACTTGAGAGCATGAGCATGTGGAACCTGGGTGAGTGATTAGACTAGAGCAAAGGAAATGAGCCTTGGTGATGTTGAATGTGATAGCGTTATACAGTACAATCTGAAATACCACACAGTGCTGAATACTTAGCATGGGAGTGCAGGAGAAGCTGCTGCCTGTGTGCTAAGAGCGTGCTTCTGGAAACTGTGTATTGTCAGGTGCAAGAGAGATCTGCATGGACGCTTGCAGAACTACATGAAGACTGCACAGATGTATGTAAGAGTACATGTGGGGTAAGGGTTAATTGCAGTTTTGAACATGTAGGATCTACCTCAACCATTGCAGGAGTGTAAGGAAAATCTACCCTGTTGTTTTCAAATGTGATAGCTTTTACTTCTCATTTGTGAGATATTGATTTGTGCTGAATGCTAGCCATCACAGTTCAAGAAAACAAGCTGCCCCTTTCCTGCGAATGCAAGTCTTACAGAACCAGGCCAACAAGAATTAAATCTCTGACAACAAATTCCTGTGTGCACACAGACTCATGGTGTGATTCTAGGCAGAAAATGATTTTTCATTGGCAATTTCAAAGCACATTTACCGCTGTGGTTTTGCAAGTGATAATTACTGTAAGAGCCTGACACATTTTCCTTATAGTTTAGAGAGGCAGATAAGAGCACATGTCCTTACAGCTACTTGAGAGCATGAGCATGTGGAACCTGGGTGAGTGATTAGACTAGAGCAAAGGAAATGAGCCTTGGTGATGATAATGTGGTAACGTTACACACTACTATCTAAAATACCACACAGTGCTGAATACTTAGCATGGGAGTGCAGGAGAAGCTACTGCCGGTGTGATAAGAGCGTGCTTCTGGAGACAGTGTATTGTCAGGTGCAAGAGAAATCTGCATGGACGCTTGCAGAACTGCATGAAGACTGCACAGATGTATGTAAGAGTTCATGTGGGGTAAGGGTTAATTGCAGTTTTGAACATGTAGGATCTACCTCACCCATGGCAGGAGTGGAAGGAAAATCTACCCTGTTGTTTTCAAATGTGTTAGCATTTGCCTCTCATTTGTGAGATAGTGATTTCTGCTGAATGCAAACCATCACAGTTCAAGAAAACAAGCTGCCCCTTTCCTACGAATGCAAGTCTTACAGAACCTGACCAACACGAATTAAATCTCTGACAACAAATTCCTGTGTGCACACAGACTGATGGTGTGATTCTAGGCAGAAAACGATTTTTGATTGGCAATTTCAAAGCACATTTACCGCTGTGGTTTTGCAAGTGATAATTACTGTAAGAGCCTGACACATTTTCCTTATAGTTTAGAGAGGCAGAAAAGAGCACATGTCCTTACAGCTACTTGAGAGCATGAGCATGTGGAACCGGGGTGAGTGATTAGACTAGAGCAAAGGAAATAAGCCTTGGTGACATTGAATGTGCTAGCGTTACACACTGCTATGTGAAATACCACACAGAGCTGAATACTTAGCATGGGAGTGCAGGAGAAGCAGCTGCCTGTGTGCTAAAAGTATGTTTCTGGAGACTGTGTATTGTCAGGTGCAAGAGAGATCAGCATGGATGCTTGCAGAACTGCATGAAGACTGCAGAGATGTATGTAAGAGTACATGTGGGGTAAGGGTTAATTTGAGTTTTGAACATGTAGGATCTACCTCACCCATGGAAAGAGTGGAAGGAAAATCTACCCTGTTGTTTTCAAATGTGTTAGCATTTGCCTCTCATTTGTGAGATAGTGATTTCTGCTGAATGCAAACCATCACAGTTCAAGAAAACAAGCTGCCCCTTTCCTACGAATGCAAGTCTTACAGAACCTGACCAACACGAATTAAATCTCTGACAACAAATTCCTGTGTGCACACAGACTGATGGTGTGATTCTAGGCAGAAAAGGATTTTTGATTGGCAATTTCAAAGCACATTTACCACTGTGGTTTTGCAAGTGATAATTACTGTAACAGCCTGACATTTTTTCCTTATAGTTTAGTGAGGCAAAAAAGAGCACATGTCCTAACTGCTACTTGAGAGCATGAGCATGTGGAACCTGGGTGAGTGATTAGACTAGAGCAAAGGAAATGAGCCTTGGTAATGTTGAATGTGGTAGCGTTACGCACTACTATCTAAAATACCACACAGTGCTGAATACTTAGCATGGGAGTGCAGAAGAAGCTACTGCCGGTGTGATAAGAGGGTGCTTCTGGAGACTGTGTATTGTCAGGTGCAAGAGAGATCTGCATGGACGCTTGCAGAACTGCATGAAGACTGCACAGATGTATGTAAGAGTACATGTGGGGTAAGGGTGAATTGCAGTTTTGAACATGTAAGATCTACCTCACCCATGGCAGGAGTGGAAGGAAAATCTACCCTGTTGTTTTCAAATGTGTTAGCATTTGCCTCTCATTTGTGGGATAGTGATTTCTGCTGAATGCAAACCATCACATTTCAAGAAAACAAGCTGCCCCTTTCCTACGAATGCAAGTCTACAGAACCAGACCAACACAAATTAAATCTCTGACAACTATTTCCTGTGTGCACACAGACTCATGGTGTGATTCTAGGCAGAAAACGATTTTTCATTGGCAATTTCAAATCACATTTACCGCTGTGGTTTTTCAAGTGATAACTACTGTAAGAGCCTGACACATTTTCCTTATAGTTTAGAGAGGCAGAAAAGAGCACATGTCCTAACAGCTACTTGAGAGCATGAGCATGTGGAACCTGGGTGAGTGATTAGACTAGAGCAAAGGAAATGAGCCTTGGTGATGTTGAATGTGGTAGCGTTACACACTACTATCTAAAACACCACACTGTGCTGAATACTTAGCATGGGAGTGCAGGAGAAGCTACTGCCTGTGTGATAACAGCATGCTTCTGGAGACTGTGTATTGTCAGGTGCAAGAGATATCTGCATGGACGCTTGCAGAACTGCATGAAGACTGTACAGATGTATGTAAGAGTACATGTGGGGTAAGGGTTAATTGCAGTTTTGAACATGTAGGATCTACCTCACCCATGGCAGGTGTGGAAGGAAAATCTACTCTGTTGTTTTCAAATGTGTTAGCATTTGCCTCTCATTTGTGAGATAGTGATTTCTGCTGAATGCAAACCATCACAGTTCAAGAAAACAAGCTGCCCCTTTCCTACGAATGCAAGTCTTACAGAACCAGACCAACACAAATTAAATCTCTGAAAACAAATTCCTGTGTGCACACAGACTAATGGTGTGATTCTAGGCATAAAACGATTTTTCATTGGCAATTTCAAAGCACATTTACCGCTGTGGTTTTGCAAGTGATAATTACTGTAAGAGCCTGACACATTTTCCTTATAGTTTAGAGAGGCAGAAAAGAGCACATGTCCTAAATGCTACTTGAGAGCATGAGCATGTGGAACCTGAGTGAGTGATCAGACTAGAGAAAAGGAAATGAGCCTTGGTGACATTGAATGTGTTAGCGTTACACACTACTATCTAAAATACCACACAGTGCTGAATACTTAGCATGGGAATGCAGGAGAAGCTACTGCCTGTGTGATAAGAGCGTGCTTCTGGAGACTGTGTATTGTCAGGTGCAAGTGAGATCTGCATGGGCGCTTCCACAACTGCATGAAGACTGCAGAGATGTATGTAAGAGTACATGTGGGGTAAGGGTTAATTGCAGTTTTGAACATGTATGATCTACCTCACCCATGGCAGGAGTGGAAGGAAAATCTACCCTGTTGTTTTCAAATGTGTTAGCATTTGCCTCTCATTTGTGAGATAGTGATTTCTGCTGAATGCAAACCATCACAGTTCAAGAAAACAAGCTGCCCCTTTCCTACGAATGCAAGTCTTACAGAACCAGACCAACACAAATTAAATCTCTGACAACAAATTCCTGTGTGCACACAGACTCATGGTGTGATTCTAGGCAGAAAACGATTTTTCATTTGCAATTTCAAAGCACATTTACAGCTGTGGTTTTGCAAGTGATAATTACTGTAAGAGCCTGACACATTTTCCTTATAGTTTAGAGAGGCAGAAAAGAGCACATGTCCTAACAGCTACTTGAGAGCATGAGCATGTGGAACCTGGGTGAGTGATTAGACTAGAGCAAAGGAAATGAGCCTTGGTGACATTGAGTGTGTTAGCGTTACACACTGCTATCTGAAATACCACACAGTGCTGAATACTTAGCATGGGAGTGGAGAAGAAGCTACTGCCTGTGTGATAAGAGCGTGCTTCTGGAGACTGTGTATTGTCAGGTGCAAGAGAGATCTGCATGGACGCTTGCAGAACTGCATGAAGACTGCACAGATGTATGTAAGAGTACATGTGGGGTAAGGCTTAATTGCAGTTTTGAACATGTAGGATCTACCTCACCCATGGCAGGAGTTAAAAGAATATCTACCCTGTTGTTTTCAAATGTGTTAGCATTTGCCTCTCATGTGTGAGATAGTGATTTCTGCTGAATGCAAACCATCACAGTTCAAGAAAACAAGCTGCCCCTTTCCTACGAATGCAAGTCTTACAGAACCAGACCAACACAAATTAAATCTCTGACAACAAATTCCTGTGTGCACACAGACTCATGGTGTGATTCTAGGCAGAAAACGATTATTCTTTGGCAATTTCAAAGCACATTTACCGCTGTGGTTTTGCAAGTGATAATTACTGTAACAGCCTGACACATTTTCCTTATAGTTTAGAGAGGCAGAAAAGAGCACATGTCCTAACAGCTACTTGAGAGCATGAGCATGTGGAACCTGGGTGAGTGATTAGACTAAAGCAAAGGAAATGAGCCTTGGTGACATTGAATGTGTTAGCGTTACACACTGCTATCTGAAATACCACACAGTGCTGAATACTTAGCATGGGAGTGCAGGAGAAGCAGCTGCCTGTGTTCTAAGAGCGTGCTTCTGGAGACTGTGTATTGTCAGGTGCAAGAGAGATCTGCATGGACGCTTGCAGAACTGCATGAAGACTGCACAGATGTATGTAAGAGTACCTCACCCATGGCAGGAGTTGAAAGAAAATCTACCCTGTTGTTTTCAAATGTGTTAGCATTTGCCTCTCATTTGTGAGATGGTGATTTCTGCTGAATGCAAACCATCACAGTTCAAGAAAACAAGCTGCCCCTTTCCTACGAATGCAAGTCTTACAGAACCAGACCACCACAAATTAAATCTCTGACAACAAATTCCTTTTTGCACACAGACTCATGGTGTGATTCTAGGCAGAAAACAATATTCCTCGGTGATACAGTACACCTTTACTTATGGTGAAGACATACTCCATAATATCTGACAAGTTCAAGGCAGTTAAATATCTTCCAAAACATAAAATGTAAACCACAACTTTAAATCAAGAATCTCATTTACATTTTTTTTATCAAAATGCACCACATACATCCCCTCTCAAATTCATAACTCACCTTTAAAAGTAGTTAGTTGAGAAAGAAATGTGGCACTCACACAGCAGATTATCAGAGCCAGAATCTCTGAACTGTACACCTCTCAGCAGAACCAGTAAATGGCAATGTTTCCCTCTCTTTTTCCACACATATACATGTTAACTTCAAATCACAGTGCTTTCCACATTTTTTCAAATGGAAACACACATTTCTATTGGTTGCAAATTTCAACCCTTTCCAAATGATCCCTACCCCCAACATGACTTCTGCCTCCTACCATAGCAACAGGTCATGGAACACTGGTGTGAGCAGAGAGGTCAGAAGTTCAGCACACAATGTTTCTAATCCAAAGAGCAAGAATGCTTGACTTTTCAAACCTAACAGCAAATCCAAAGTAATGTTCTGTGGGAACACATTTTTCTGAACCAATACAAAACATGCTTTTAAAAATTTAAACTTACAGCCTAGTTTTTAGTGTAGAATGATCTGAAACAGCCAATGAGCTCTTTTTATTAAAAAGAAGTTTGTAAGCCTCCATTTTACAACTATCTTTCTTTTCATATTGCCATTCTACTGAAAGACACCTTCTGAGTGCATCCAGATCTCCTTGAAAGATGTTCACATTGTGGATTGTAGGTCATAGCTATGTCTTCTGGACTGAAAAGTATGCAGAAAAAAGAGGTATTTTCAAAGACCTTGCTTTGCCAAATGTAGACATTAAATGGATTGGTCAGAGAGGGTTAAAGTGGCACCAATTAATGCCTTTGGTGAAATCCTTTCTACATCTTCCACAGCCTGACCTTATAATTGTGCACTGTGGTGGAAATGACCTAGGCACTTTAACTGGGGTAGGTCTGGAAATGCTTGTTAAGGACACCTTTGTGCAATTGATGTCACTTTTTCCACAAACTACCTTTGTATATTCTAATTTATGCCAAAGTGGAACTGGTCCAACCAATATTGTCCACAGATTGACAAAGCAAGAAAGCACGTCAATAAGTCTGTTTCTGCTTTCCTCAGAGACTATGGTATGGGTTCTATATACCACAACAACTTGCGTTACAACATGCAAGGCATTTATATAGGAGACGGTGTTCATTTCACAGATGAAGGCAACAGAGTCTTCCTCTTGAACTTTAGACTCTGCATCGGTACTTACTTGTAGGTACAAAAAAACACTCAATTAACACAATGGCTCTTTTTAGAACCAACCAACATCTACACACTTAAACTTGATTTTTTAATGTATTTTTTAATGTTTTTTTTGCCACCGTGCGCGCACCGTACGCGAACCGTGCGCGCACCCCGCGATATTTATTTATTTATTTATTTATTTTTTTGAGACCTAAGAGGTCTTTCATGGTCCCCCTGAGAAGGCCTTGGGGGTCAGGGACTCTCTACCCTGCCCCCTTTTCACGTTCTCCACTTGTGTTTTTAGCTCTCTTCTACCTCTAAAACTCAAAATGGCGGCTGGGGGTGCGCGCACCACGTGATTTTTTCAAAAAAAATAAAATGTTTTTTCAGCCTTAAGGGTCCTTCAGGGACCCCCTGACAAAGGCTAGGGGGTCAGGAACTCTCTACCCTGCCCCCTTTTCACGTTCTCCACCTTTCTTTTTCCCTGTCACACACACAACACACAAAATGGCGGCCCACACTTCCTGATTTCGACCGATTCGAATGTTGACTGTCATGAATCCACCAATCAGAATTACGCTTGCGCACGTGAGGGTGCGCGCACCGTGCGCGTACGGTGCGCGTACCGTGCGCGGCTATAGATATGTATGTGCTTTTAAATGCAATTTTCTCAGGAACTACTGAACAGTTTGACACCATATATGCAAAAGGCACATGCCTGACCTGAGGACTACCTCTTTGCCAAATTTCAAGTAATTCTGTTCAGCCGTTCGGGCTGTACCTTCGACTAAAGGTCCTATGGGAAAATGCATGGGGAAAACGTGTTTTGGGACCCCCCTTTTTTCTCGGCCCCTGCTTGACGAATCCCCCCGAGACTTTCAGGGTAGGAGCTGAGTGGAGCGCCCCATTAGTTTTGAAAATTTCGCGAGGATTCGTCAACCAGCGCTAAAGTTATTCAAAATAGAATTTTCAGATTTCTTATGGAAACACGGTCCTAACTATAATTATCTACTGGTGACCGCCAGTAGATAATATGTAGATAGATAGATACATAGATAAAGATAATGATATATATGTAGATAGACAGATATACAGATAAAGATATTGATATGTTCACAGATTTAATTTTTTTAAAGGAAAGTTATAGTTAGGATATAGAACAAAACAAAACCCTAGAAATTCACTGAAAAACCAAACATTACAGGGGCGTTATATTTAGGCTCACATTTCACTCGTACAAAACCAGGGAAATTCAACAGTTATAGTTACCTGAGCTAACTAAAACTTATGCCCCTGCAATGTACTGCTTATGACCTCACTTATTATATCACTCATGACATGGACAGGGCTTTACTGATGACATCACTGATGACATCCCAAATGACATCTCTGAATGAATTTACACCAAATAGCAAAAAGCATAATCTGAGGAACAAAAACTGCTAGTGTTCTGCCAAATTTGGTGTAATTCCTGTTTCTCAAATATAAATTTACAGTGAAAAAATAAAAGACAAGAGGCGTATCTCAAGACTGGAACTGTTGGGTAAATTAAACGCAGCAACTGGGAGAACAGGCAACAATTTCGGGGTCTGAAGACTGTACATTCTTTTAGAACAGGAATCTGGCCGAAAAATCTGGTCATTTGATAAGAAGCGCAGGTGGGTCTCGACCTCGTATGGACACAATGTGGGGCCAGTAGATATGTGTCCAGATGTCTGACATGAGGAGCACGTGATCACATGATTGGCTGAGTGTTCCTAACTTAGTGTGGCATCTGACTTTCTAGCAGCATCCTCCTGTACCCTGTTTTTTATAGTGCATGAGGAGCTAGGTCAGGGTTACATTTCTGACCCCATCGAACTGGCGCCTTTAATGCTGAGGCTGAAATGTTTGTCTAGCCCGACTCTTACCTTGAATCAACTTTTTCTAGAGGAATGTCTGAGGCTTGAGGGGGTTTTGAACATTCCATGGCTGGGTTACGTCCTAGAGCAGCTAAATAGTTTTTGGCACCCCAAACTGTTCACGCACTGTGGGCAACTTTGCCCTAGTGAGTAGAGAGATATTACATATTTGTTCCTGACGAGGAGGATAGGGGAAAGGGATGGTAAGGACGTCATCAGCACCACAATATGGCAATATATAACATTGAGTCCAGGGCCCCAGGGCACCCCTACTGGTCCTACATGAACAATCCTCACCACCACTTTCTCTTAACAAGATTTAGGTTTAATTTCATTCATTGGTATCTAGCTGTTCCCAGAGGTTTCTATAATCCATGTCCCCTAAAGCCTTGTTTCTGTGATCATTTTTCATAACAGATGTCTTACCTTTTATTTTATTTTGCGATTGTTGCTGTAATTTAAGGAAAAAATTAATCTGTCCCCTTTTGAGGAATTGTAATTTTGCACAAGTGAAGCCTGCCCTGATTTACTTACAAAAGCTGTCTTTACCCTTGATCTGTTTGTGATTTGCTAGTTTCCTAACAGGAGCACTAAGACATAGGAAAAAGCTGTTCAAGGAATAATGAGCTCCTCTTGTTCCCATGCTGTGATGAATGATACATGATTTATTGAAGGGTTTTTAGACTATTTTTTGCACAATACTATTTCCACTTTATATTTCATTGCACAATACAATTTGCACCCTATATGCCCGTCTAAAAGCTTAGATCTTTCACTCTTTGTACATTATTATTACTGATTTCTTTTAGCTCTTTTACCCAAGGTTTTATACGGGTCAGACACCCTTAAATGGAAATTGTATATGAATTGTTGGTCTGTTTTTAATCATCATGCACTGTCTCTGATATTAGTATTTATTGTGTTCTTTAGGCACTTTTATGGTCTTTGATGGCCGAATAAAGATTTCTTTGACTTGACTTGACGGAATGTTCTTAACTTTGTGTGGCATCTGATGTTATGGTGTTTTGGGAATGCGCTCCCCTCTGGCCAAATGTGTTTTATTTGGGCCATTCTCCTAAGACCATTGTGGTGTTGTTGCCAATCTGTGGGATCGATCTGGGTTTTCCTATTTGGGTATTTGCCCAAGTGTTACATGTCACCCCACCTGTGATCTGCCAATCAGGAATATATACATTTAGTATGCATGCTTTACATCGCATACCATTACAACGCGGTTGTTACAACGACCGGCTTGTTTCAACGCAAACCATTACATCGCAAGTCATTTCAACGGGCGCGCTGGATTTAGAAATAGTATAATTTACTATTCCTACTCCAGTTTGTGCAACAGCAGGGAAGGTGTTGGATTGTATATCCAACATATTCTGCCCCCTACAGCAAGTCGTTGTAATAACTTGCGATGTAATGGTTCACGTTGTAACAATGCGGTTGTAGTAAAGACCGCGTTGTAACAGCATGCCATGTAAAGCATGCGATTTAAAGGCTGTTTCCCATGATTCACTTGCTTCACGCATAGGCCCCGCCATCCAGGGACAAGCTGAGCATAGAAACCTCCCTACATTGCTAGAAGATACCCATCAGCGCAGAGGTGCCCCATTGCATGTCTGCTACGTGCAGTATTGCTCCACGATTTTCATTTGTGCCAACCGGATTAATTCCTTTGCCTCTGACACACAAGTAATACAGTGTATGTTTCTGCACAATTAGGGGTTGCCCCTTCCCTTCCAGCCACATGTGCCTATCTATCTCAGTGTCCCAGATTTCTTGACATCTGGTATCTATGCTGGCATTCAACCCATCCCTTCTAGACTCATTTACTCTTGTATCATCAATGTGGATGGCCCTCCACTGGAACTTCAGGCCTGGGGTCTATTTGGTATTAAAGAAGACTGCCCCAGACATTTTAATGGCCACCCTGGGACCACAGACAGAGGAGGAGCAGACGTGTTTGTGCACTGGTGTGGTGGTTTAGCTACTTCCAAGAACATCTTTTCTGGAAAATCTTTGGCCAAACAGTGTCCTCCCCATAAGTGCCTTGCCTGGCATCCTGTCTAGATCAGTTTGAATATCGCTAGGCTCGGTGAGTAGGTACAGTGAGGTGGGATTGGTCTCATAATGGATGATGTTTACTATTACTCTATGGGGCTCTACTCTACTAGGTTGTATCCTGGACCTAATCCTACATTAGCACATGGGGATGAGACATTTTGCTTTTTTGTAGGCTATTTCTTGGGAAAATAAAGTCTTTCTCTGCCCACAGCATGGGGTATCAGTGAGCAGACATAGCATGACCTAGCTAATATCTAGGCACCCACAGTGTTCATGTGCTGGTACCATGTGTTGTGCAAGAGTGTGCTATGTAGTGTGTGTGGAGTACTCATGTTTGGTTCTGTGTAAGTGTAAGTGAGTTAGGAGAGGTCCCTTTGCAAGCGCTGTCGAAATGTTGAGGTGGGCTTTATGTGATTAGGTAATTTTCTCCCTACGGATGGATGCGACCACACCCATTATGAGCAGATTGCATACAAAAATGCAATAATACATAACTTTTGGAACATTACAGGTCTTGAGATGGAGTCTGGAGGCATCATCTGCTTCTCTCTGGCATCCTGGGGTGTCTTTACTTGGAACAGTGTAATGGGTCTGTTTGTAAAAAATGGCCATAAAAAATAGTCTATAGTCTTTGTTGACTTGAACCCTCAGGCCTCGTTGGGACTTTGGAGGTTGCTACTGAAGAGCTGGCGGGCCCCAGTAAAGGTGGTGCACTTACTGCTCGATTACAGACCTAGTGGATAAGAGTTGTTGGTTGTAGGTTACCTTTTAGAACAACATACATCATAATTCGGTCTTGAAAATTCCTGTGCCTGTCCTTTTGGTGCATTTCTGTGCATCCATTTTGCTCAATCTTTGGTAATTTGGTCCTCCCCTTTCACCATGACAGAGGTGAGTGTTTTAGTGAGTGTTAAAGCGGCGATAATTTTATCGCCTGTCTTGATAATATGCCCCATGGTCTTCCTACCCTGTGACACACTACTCCCGCTGTTTTGGAGGGACATGATCTGATGAGCAGACAAATGTTTGGAAGCATTAGGGTGGAGGAGGAGACCAAATATCTTGCTTATGATGGGAGTCAGGTGTGTGGCTGAGACTGTCATGCTGCCGGTAATTAACTGGGACAGCTGATTGCCCTGGTTTATTTCCCTGCTGACTTTGGAGCCAAATGATTGCTATTCATGCATGGACTATGGAGTCCTATGGGGGACACCACTATCCAAAGTGGATGGAAAACCTTGCTTCAAGCACTGGAGTGTCACCTTGTTTTGGAACTAAAAGGAGACCTCCACTAGCTGGAGGCCTAAAGATGTTGGAGAATGGGGTCCTTTTGATCTGGGGCTTGCCTTACTGACTTCGGTGAAGGGACCTGGGTGCCTGTTTTATGCAGTGGTCACCTCACCCCCTCATCAGACTGCCCTCTCACTGGGGCATGACCTGCCAGCCATGCCCTGGGAGACTAGCTGAAGAATGGGGCCCAGGCCCCCTGTAGGCACCCAAATGGCAGATTTTAGCATGGGTTCCCGGTCGATAGGACATACGGCAGCCCTGATTTCTTCCAGAATGCAAGTAAAGGCTTGAGTTTTCTCCAAATGTTGTGTCACTAGTCTGTATTGTTGTGGTGAGTTTTCTGAAGTGGGTATAAAGTGGATGTGCCATATTGGGTTTTTTGGATTTACTGCATATATGGATTGAGCAATTCCTTGAGGGCATTGCCTCCTAAGACAGTCACCCCTCCCTGCCATGGCTGTGGCCCTGGTGCTTGCTGGAATGGGATCCTTGCCTGCTGCAGCTGCCATGTTTGGCCAACCACCTGGTTCTTGTTGTGGTAATGTGTTTGCTGATGGATTTCCTTGTGGCTGAATGTATGGCATGTTTAAATTGAGCTGGGTTTAGTTTTGTGAATGGGGTTTTGCGGGGACTGGTCGAGGCCTATTGATCTTGGCTCATGGTACACTTGGCAGGCATCGGCCAGCCATATCGCCCATTTGGTGACAGTAGCAGTACTCTCTGAGTTCTTCTTGCTACCAGTCCCTCCATCCTTCTTCGCTTGGTGCTGTGCACAGTTCACCTTGGTGGGAACTTGTCCTCTAGCTCACTTCCTGGCATTTCTTCTTCTATCTGAGCTTACCCAGGAGGAGTGTACTCTGTGGCTCCCCTCTCAATATCGCCCCCCCTCCTTGGAGGGCTGAGACCTCTTTCTCTCGGTTGTATGTCGGATTAGCGCAGGAAAATACTCTGCATGCCTTTACCACACATTTTTACCCCACAGTTTTTAGGAAGGCATAAGCTTTATCAACGTATGCCATTACCACATATTGTTTATTTATATATATATATATATATATATATATATATTTTTTTTTTTTTTTTCCACAGCGGTTCAAAGACTCCGGACATCCTGGCGCTCAGAAACAAAAGGTGCGTTTTCCTCGCGGTTGAACCACACCGCCAATATATACCACAATTCCTCGGCAACGAAGAAAGTAGGATCGCACTCCAGCGACTGTTGATCAATATCTAATTTATTTTGCAGTCATATTCATCCGCATTACACAGATACAACCAACGCGTTTTGTCAACCTCCGTTGACTTGATCACGGTTGTTTGTGTTACGAAAACCTTCACATTTTAAACAAATCATTTCAAGGAAATGCTATAACATCATTTCCTGTGAGTGACGGGGCATTCACCTACAGACTCCTGGGAGATGTAGTCCCCTTGAAAGTTTACTCATTCCCTACGGGTAGGCTTAAGCACAGGTGATTAGCTAATATTTTTCCATCATTCCATTCATTGTTTTACATACAATAATTCATTATTATATACAACAAACAATAACAAATTGAACTTCACGTTATGTTATTTTTGCTTTTATTTTTCTCTTTTTTTTTTTGTGCTTTTTTTTCCCGAACAAAAATCAAATTTATTGTCCCTTCAAAAAGTCTCTCCTTTGACTTGATATGAAAAGTACCGCCCTCCAGTGGGCAATATCCTAAGGTTTTCAGTTACTAGTAACCCTTTTCTTTCAATTTATATTGATGTAGTATTCTATTGTAATGCTCGAGTTTAAGAGACAGCCTTATCATACCGACACTCCTGTCGTATTTTTGGTCTTTTTCTCGTGCTCCAATTGTAGCTGTTTAATAAATTCAAAAGGTGATTCACTGTTATATCATTACTGTGTTTGTTCTCAGTTGGTTAAAGATGTATTTAAAGTTCTTCAGACTGATTTAAACCATGAGGGGTCATGCTCCTAAATTTTATAATATGACGTGATTCTTTCTGTCGAAGTAGTTTCTCCCGATTTCCTCCTCGTACATTGATAGGTATTGTCTCAATTCCATAAAATTTAAGGGATTTCCAATCGCTGTTGTGGTATAGTTCCATATGTTTGGCCACTGCATTGGCTTTATCTTTATTTTTTGTGGCGCGAATGTGTTCAATAATTCTTTTCTTTAGTTCACATATGGTGCTTCCCATATATTTCAATTTACATGGGCACTCTATTATGTAGATTGTATATTGGCTTTTACAAGATATGTATTCTTTGATTTGCCAGACTTTTTCATTTGCCATTGTTGTTTCACTTGTTGGTTTCGCAATCTGGCACGCCTTGCAATTGTGGCATTTTATGAAACCTTTCTTCCTTGACCATGTTTCTTTTGTTTGGGGGATTTTGAAGTGGCTATGTACAAGCCGATCTTTCCAATTTTTTGCTCTTTGGTAAGTTATTGCTGGTTGCGGTCCCATTCTCTCTCCCATAATGCTATCCAATTGCAAGATTTTCCAATTCTTTTTAATAATGCCCACAATTTCTTTAGATTCCTGGGAGAAACGCGTTGGTTGTATCTGTGTAATGCGGATGAATTTGACTGCAAAATAAATTAGATATTGATCAACAGTCGCTGGAGTGTGATCCTACTTTCTTTGTTGCGGAGGAATTGTGGTATATATATATATATATATATGGCAGCCCCTCACTGTATGGGTTGTCACTTTGGACTCGATGAACCAGCATACTCCTGTTCTCGAAAAGAACACGGGAGGCATCACAGCCAATAGCAGAGGCGGGGAGTAACAACTTGAAAGGGAGTGACCTGAGATCGCCACAAGACCTTGAAATAATCCCCAGGTGTGAGGCTCTTTTGGGAAACAAGAACCGGCACTGAAGAAAGCACAAAGACTCGCTGAAATGCGTCTGCCTGGGTTTCCTAAAACTTTGCTTTTAATTTTGGCAGAATAAATCCTGGATTGTGTGCCAGCATATGTCGGGCTCATTCTTTTTGAGAGTGGGCATTGGTCTCTAATAGATATATATATATATATATATATATATATATATATATATATATATATATATATATATATATTCACTTAAAAAACCATAGGTTTCACACATGTTATAGTTAGCTGGACATTTCACTTGTGAAAAACCATTGAAATTCCCCCGTTATAGTTAGTGCAGGCAACTATAACTCACGCGACCGCAATCCTCTGCTGATGACGTCAGATATTACATCACTGTATTTAGACACTTATTTACCAATGTCTTCTTCCATTAATTTTTAGCTATACATATATTACAAATATTTTTTATTCAGAAAGACACATATGTCATCAGTGATGTAATATCTGACGTCATCAGCAGAGGATTGCGGTCGCGTGAGTTATAGTTGCCTGCACTAACTATAACGGGGGAATTTCAATGGTTTTTCACGAGTGAAATGTCCAGCTAACTATAACATGTGTGAAACCTATGGTTTTTTAAGTGAATTTGCAAGGTTTTTTAAATGCTAATTCCTAACTATAACGTGTGTGAAACCTATGGTTTTTTCAGTGAATTTGTACGGTTTTTTAAATGCTAAGTTATGTATTTATTTATTTTTTTAAAGCTTTTCACCGTGCGCGTACCGTACGCGCGCTGTGGGCGCTTGGTGCGCTTCGCGCACCAAGCACCCACGATGCGTTGTTCGTGCCGTGCGCGTACGGTGCGCGCACCCCGCGATTTTTGGCAAAAAACACATTTTTTTTTTACCCTTGGGGGTCCTTCAGTGACCCCCTGACTAAGGCTAGGGGGTCAGGACCTGTCCATCCTGCCCCCTTCTCACGTTTTCCCCCTTTGTTTTTCATTGCCTCAGACTGCGAGAGACAAAATGGCGGCCGACACTTCCTGATTTCGCCCGATTCGAATGTTTACTGACATCTAACAACCAATCAGAATTGCGCTCGCGCACGTCACCGTGCGCGTACGGTATGCTTACCGTACGCGCACGGTGCGCGCTCATTGATATAGATATGCTTTTAACTGCAATTTTCTCAGGGACTAATGAACAGATTTACACAAGACCTGCAAAAGGCACATCCCTGAACTGAGGACTACCTCTCTGCCAAATTTCAAGTAATTCTGTTCAGCCGTTCGGGCTGTAGCTTGGACTAAAGGTCCTATGGAAAAATGCATGGGGAAAATGCGTTTTGGGACCCCCCTTTTTCTCAGCCCCCGCTTGACGAATCCCCCCGAGACTTTCAGGGAAGGAGCGGAGCGGAGCGCCCCACCTATTTTGAAAATTTTGCGAGGATTCGTCAATCGGCGCCAAAGTTATTCCAAATAGAATGTGGCGGATTTCCTATCGAAACACTGTCCTAACTATAACTATCTACTGGCGACCGCCAGTAGATAATATATATATATATATATATATATTCAATAAAAAAACCAAAGGTTTCACACACGTTATAGTTAGCTGGAAATTTTACTCGTAAAAAACCATTGAAATTCCCCCGTTATAGTTAGTTAAGCTAACTATAACTCGCGCGCCCGCAATGCACTGCTGATGACGTCACATATTACATCACTCATGACATGGTCAGTGACATCACTCATGACATCACTGATGACATCTCAAATGACATCACTGATGACATCACTGATGACATCATCCCGTGAATGTGTGTTTTTCTGAAAATTAAATATGTTTTATATATGTATATCTCAAGGTCGATGGAAGAATAAATGGGTATATAAGTGTCTAAATGGATGATTTGTTTTTGAAAAATTGATTGTGTAACTGACGGATTAGGTGTATCATAGTGAATACATGGCTTAGTGAGTAATGTTTAAATATGTATATATCTGTATCAGTCTTTCACTTTGTGTATAAGTGGCTGCATGGGTTGGTGAGCAGCTACATGAGTGTTTATATAGGTTATTAGTTGGTTTTTTGGGTATCAGTATAAGTGTCTGATGTCTGTATGGTTCGATGGGGGGTATTCCGTAGTGCATAGGTGCATGAATGAGTGACTCACTGTTTGTATGTGTTGAAGATAGTATGTGTGCAGGACTGCATGGGTGGATGAGTGTGTGTATGGGTGTGTTAGTGAGTGAATGACTGTCTCTACAGTGTTTTTATGAGTAACTACATATGTTTTAAACTAGTATATGTGACTATTGGTGTATATAAGTGAGTATATGTGAGAGTGAGAGATTGAAAGAGTTCCTGTATGAATAAGTATGTGTTTCTATAAGTGATTGTTTAAAAGACTAAGTATGTGTAAGTTTTTGTAGAAGTAAGTGTGGTGGTGTGTGTATAACTGTATATGCAAGTAAATGGATGTTTGATTCTTTATTAGCATGAGTGACTATGTGTGTGAGTAACTCTACGGATGAGTGGCATTGTGTAACAGGATGTATAGGTGTATGAGTACATATGATGAGTGAGTACATGTATGAGTGACTGTATAGGACTGTTGGTGAATGAGTGGATGTGTATGTGGATCTTAGAATTACTGAAGAGGTTGTTGTAACTGGTATTGGTATGTCCATTGTTTTGAAAAGTTTAGTCTCTATTTATGAATGTGTGTATCAAAGGTTATATTAGGGTGAGAGGAGGTCTGCCACTCTATCACAAGGATGATGTCATCAGTGATGTCATCAGTGATGTCATTTGAGATGTCATCAGTGATGTCATGAGTGATGTCACTGACCATGTCATGAGTGATGTAATATGTGACGTCATCAGCAGTGCATTGCGGGCGCTCGAGTTATAGTTAGCTTAACTAACTATAACGGGGGAATTTCAATGGTTTTTTACGAGTAAAATGTCCAGCTAACTATAACGTGTGTGAAACCTTTGGTTTTTTCATTGAATTTCTAAGGTTTTTTAAATGCTAATTCCTAACTATAACGTGTGTGAAACCTATGGTTTTTTCATTGAATTAGCAAGGTTTTTTAAATGCTAATTCCTAACTATAACGTGTGTGAAACCCATGGTTTTTTCAGTGAATTTGCAAGGTTTTTTAAATGTTAATTTTTTTTTTTTCTTCTATTTTTTTTAACATATTTTTAATTTAATGTTCTAACCTTTTATAAAGACTATGGTTTAATTTTTAAAATTCTTTAATATGTTTTTTTAAATATATTTCATAAAATAAACATGTTATAATTTTTTCCAGTACATTTTTTCCTTTTTTTTTAGTACGCGTACCGTAAGCTTACGGTAAGCGTACGGTTTACGCAACGCCCGTAATTTTTCTACGCTGTTTGCGTATAGTTCCGCAATTTGCGTAGCCGCGCGTACTCCGCGTGGGACGCGTACGCGTGTACGCTACACGCGCACGTTACGCGGAAGTGTCGGGTAGTGACTGTTATGCGCATGCGCGCAAGCGCGTGTCTTTTTTACGCGCATGCCCACTTTTGCCGTAAGCGTACCGTAAGCGTACCGTAAGCGTACGGTAGGTCATGTGATCATGAAACACAACTTTTGATTGGATGAAACTACTTTCAGTTCTATAACTCTCCTACACCACACCCATTCCCCTCATTTCTGCTTGTGATCCCTTAGGAGAAGGAGCTGGGTTGTCTTTGTGATACGATGGCAGAACAGCAGAGCTCTTCTGAGAGTGAGGCTAGCACTAGCAGCACTACCTTGAGGCAGAGAGCGAGGAAACAAAAGACTTCTTATGTATGGGATTTTTTTACTTTTCCTGAAGGCCAGCAAAAGGTAAATGCACCCTTAGTAACTTGTAAGCTGTGTAAGCGTGTACTTTCAAGAGGTAATCCTGACAGGAAGTATTCCTTTGGGAATCATACCATGATGAGGCACCTCAGGGATGTACACAGAAGGACACATGCTCGACTTTTTGGAGGTAACCCTTCAGAAAGTCAACCAAGCACATCCACAGCAGCTCAGCCTGGACCATCATCTGCAGGGCTGACTCCTTCTTCTGCAGGTCAGGTGAGCCCTTCATCTGTGGGGGGAGCATCTCCTTTTGCTGGCCCTCTGGAAATTAACCCTCGATTTCTGAGGGTTGATATTCGATGTGCCTCTTGTCATGATCTAATCTGTCATAGGGAGACCAGTGTTTCCTTAGTGAACCTCAAAATAGATCAGCACACTTGTCACAGAGACTAATTTTCCCATTCTTTCTTTCCTCTCTCCCTGCATGAACACAACGGCTCTTTTAAGAGCCAACCTTATCTTTCATCTTTTTTTTATAGATGTTTTTAAAAACTTTTTTTTTTTTTTTTTTACCATACTAAAAATCAATAATCACATTACAAATACTTTGAAACACTACAATTATTATTATTGACTTACCATACCCACTCAAAAAAATATTTATTCATTTGTTTTTTTTAAAAAAAATTGCTTTAAAAATGGTTCTAGTTTTCGAAAATTTTCTATATCAATCTGAAAAAAAAGAAAAAAGTATTAATATTTTTTAAACATTTTAAAATACAGTACTCGTATTTACATATTTACCCAAAAATATTTTTGCATTATTTTTGCTGTTTTCAGAATATATTGCATTTCACTTTAAATTGTGAAAGCAATTGCATTCATCATTTAACAGCGGGTAAAAAAAAAATAACAATCTCAAAGATTGTATTAAAAAAGCCCAGAATCTCTTCTCACTTAAACTTAACATTACAGAAATGCATAATATTCTAAAAAAATATCATCAAAAAACAATACTTATTTCTTTAAAATACCGTCTGATATTTTTGTTTAAGAAGTATAATCACAATATTATATCTCAAATAACTCCACAATACATCTGATTCCATTTCCTTTAGGCCAAATAGTAATTTAAAAAATTTTTTGGGATTAAATTTCCAACGGTAATCCAATAAAATTCTAAAGTTTAATTTGTCCAGATCTCACCGATTCTCTGTAACATTTTGGTTCAAGACATTTTTTTAAATAATTTAATAAGTCCACAATAGAATTGGTTACTTTTCCGCATGGCCAAATAGTAATTTTTAAAATCATTTTTGAAAAAATTTCCAATGGCACTCCAATAACATTCCAAAATTTAAATTGTGCAGATGTTACCGATTATCTCTAAATTATTGGTTTTTGTAAGTTTCATTAAAAATTTAAAAAGTCCACATTACAATTGGTTATCTTTCCATTAGGCCAAATGATAATTTAAAAAATCTTTTTTTTAGAAAATTCCAATGGTAATCCAGTAAAATGGTAAAATTATTTTGTCCAGATCTTGCCAAGTCTCTCTAAAATTTAGGTTTCAGGAAGATTAGATAGGAATTTGCTAAATCAAAAGGCAAACGTTGTTTGAAAATCAATTGTGAATCATTACACAGTGTCCAGCCTTTTTCACATTTAAGATAAACTGTGTAATGTCCAGAAGTAACAGTAGGTCCATCATGGAAAATTATTGCAACAGTTACAAAAGTTTTTCCTGAAATTGATAATTGCTGTCCTGTAAACTTCTTTATTAAAGTATCCAATTTTGAACCATCAGCTCTACATCGTTGCATCATTAAAATTACATACTGTCCGTATTCCTTTAAAATTAATGTTGAAAACATGTCAGATTTACACTCACCGCATTTCATGCTATGATTAGCATCTTTAACTAATTTTGCAAAAGTGACTGTTTTACTCTCTGGCAATGTTAAATAAATAAACCTTTCATTATCAACATTAGAGCCACATATATTATAACAGTTTTCACAACTATGTTCCCATTTATAAGAGAGACCAAATACATTTTCAATGGGAACCCCTTCTTCTTCCAGTACCTGAAGAAAATACATCAAGAATTCCTGTGCATCTTGCTGTACATTTTGAGAAAACTGTGTTCGTCCTGAACATATATCTAAAAGTTTTCTAATTTCAGTAGCACTTTCTATTTGAGTTTTATCTTTACTCAGCTTTTGAAAAAGGAGACTCAGCTCAGAACAGAATCTTTTTCCCTGATTTACTATTATCTGCTCTTGCAAACTTTCCAGATAAAATGCAACATTCAGCACTACATTTGCGTAGCAGTTGACACCAGAGCTATTTTCAAAATGACATCCTACAACCTGTTCTTCATTTTCCTTTTTCTTTTTGCTTGCAATTACATCACTCCTCTTTTTTTTCCTCTTCTCTACATCTTCATTACAGATATTCTCATTTTTTCTTTTACGAGAAACTACACGTTTCTCCAACACAGGATACTGACCTAAATGAGGAGCATAGCTTCTTCTTAATCTATTATACTCCTTTACACAGTTTGTATCAGCATTAACTTTTGAATCATCAAAGTCTATCATGAATAAACCTGATAATGTTTTCACTCGTGACAAAGCAACATATGCCATACCTTCTTTGAACACAGTTGAACCAATGTTCACAAATGCACAATCTACAGTCAATCCTTGAGACTTGTGACTAGTTACAGCATATGCTAGAGAAAACGGAAACTGCTTCCTACGTACATATAAGTCTTTCACAAGCATGAAACGAACTGTACAACGACAAATATCTTTAACTTCTTCTATCTGATCAAATTTAATTTTTAAACATTCAATTCCATCTTTTTTCTGATAATTAATAAAACCCACAACTCTTCCCATAGCTCCATTAACTAAACCTTTTTCAACATCCAAATTTCTTCTTAAAAATACTCTACAGTTCATGCAAACATATAGATTTTTTTCTAATCCAGCTGTTTTGGAGATGTTCTTCTCTAGTGAGTCCAATTTATTTTTCAGTTTGCCTGTTACTGTGACAGTAATTCTTCCATCCTCAATTTTGTCCACTGCTTCCAATTTCCTGATCTCTTCCTTTTCCAATTTCAAAAGCTCCTCATTAAATATTGAGCATTCACGTAGAGTTGGCATTAAGCAGATGACACTTTTGTTTTCTGCAATGTTCTTGTATATTTTCTCTGCAACTATTTCTTCCTTTGGAAATAAATTATGTAGCAGCCGACTCTGTAATGCTTTTTTGCCAACTTCTGTGAGTAGTCCAATTCTGATATCTTTCAGAATACTTCCATATTCTTCATCGCTTGCTTGCCTCATATTAGTAGTAAGTTCCTTGTACTCAAAGAAGGACCAAATATTTGTATTTCCGATGCTTCCCAATGACTTCTTCGTGTCTTCATGTGTGACAGTACTAAACACTGGTTGTCCTTTAACTGGAGTAAGTTGCAAAAGATCTCCAAAAACTATGACGTGTTTTCCACCAAATAACATATCATAGTCTGTCTTCAAAATTTGCTGCATTCTTAAATGCACAAAGGCAAGCATTAAGTTTGATACCATGCTCACCTCATCAATAATGAGAACTTGCATCTTCTTCAATACTCTTGAAACTTCCAAGGATGCTTCTCCAGTTAGCTTGTTGTATTGTATTTTGTTCTCATGCTCCACTGGTAACATTAGCAAACGATGTAAAGTGATTCCTTTTATGTTATATGCTGCTAACCCAGTTGGAGCAGTAACCACACAAGACAAAGTAGAATCTGTTTTTTGCTGTAGGTAGCTTCTGATGACTTTTATAAGGAAACTTTTTCCAGTTCCAGCTTGTCCGCTTACATACATCCTGATTGGATGAAATGATGTGCATGAGCACTCTTTTTTTTCATGTAGAAATCCGTGTTCAATTTTGTTTCTGATCTCTTCATAAATTTGTTGCTGCTCTTGATTCAGTTGTCTTTCCAAATTTTCTAAGTCTATAAATTCTTCTTGAGCTTGATTCATAGCCGTTTCCACTTCATTCATGGCTATTGATGCTTCATTTTCAATGATTGGTTGCCCTAGGGGATCTTGACTGAGTGTTCCTGAACTTTGGCTGTCCTGAGAACTGTCTCTAGCTATTTCTGCTGCAATTGTAGTTTCCTGTTCAATTTCTTCATTTAACATTTGCAGATAACTTGAGAATGTACTGCATTGTATGCTGTCTTTGCAAGCATTAAAAGAATCTTCATAGCTTTGAAATTCTCCCAGTAGTTCATCCTCTGTACGCCATGGTTTAAACAACTGTAAAAGAGCCAAGTAGTAAAATTCCTTCTTGTCAGTAGTGTCGCAACTCAGCTTCCTGTGATTTATCAAACTTCCTTTTGTTTGCTTCACCAAACATCCTTCCTCACCAACGACTTTATATTTTCCATTGTTGATGTCTTCTGCGGCTTTCCGTGAATAAATGTAGTTCTGCAGCACTTCATAGAGACACATGTTCTCCAGATGTTGACTTCTCTTGGGATAATATGTGTCCAACATGTTTGATTTCAAAATATCTGTACTTTCTGGGTCATTCTCGGCCAAATATTCAACAGATTTCAGTACCCGATTTCTCATTGCTGCAAGGCCTAAACTTGCCCAAATTATTCTTCTTGACTTCGAGTAGAGACTTGCAGAAGATAACCTATCTGAACATTCGTAGGATCCAATTTCTCGATGCGATAACATCTTCAAACTGAAACTGTACAGCTTCTTACTGACAGTCTTCTCGTGAGAAATCTCTTCCCACATTTCCTTCAATTCTGGTTTTTCTGATTTCGTAATGTAAGACGTTACATATCGAGCAACAGCAATGGAATTGTCAGCTACATACTGTATATCCATGTTAGCGTTCCACATGGATAAAATGACTGGGTTGTAGTCATTTATATTTTTGGATTCTTCTTTTCTTTTTAGGTTGTAGGTATTCTTAGGTGATTTCCTTGTGATAGTATGTCTCACAGCTGACATAAAACTGTTGACTCTTCCATTTGAAAGAAAAGGTCTAGGAAATCCAAATCGACACTTAGTGTAGTATTTATCTTTGCTCTTGTATTTCCGTCGACAGTATTTTCCACACCGATGACTTTGGAAACGTAAAACTTGCTCCTTTAACTTTTTCTCTTCTGTGCTTTTTGGTATAGCACATGTTGCATATTCTTCAATGAAAGATAACACTGCTTCATCAGTATCTGTTCCAAACTTTGGGGCATCCTTGATCCACAACAGCATATGAATATGAGGAGCACCTCTTGCCTGGTACTCTTTTCTCCAAAAGAAATCTACTACTTCTCCAAGAGGTGGATTTTTTTTATTGCAGATGAAGGACATCATAGCCTCAAATCTATGATTGAAATATCTGCAAACATTAACCGGATCCAATGAGCACAGTTCTCCTGCTGTCTTGTATTCAATGTTTTGAATGTTTGAATTTGCCTCTCGTAGAAAATCCAGTAAATCATCCCAAGCGTACTCCGCACAGCTTAGGGTAACGAACCATGTTGGTGTTCCTAAATTCCGTAACATGCATTTTAGTTCACCATGGCGTCGGTACCAATATTCATTTGTCCCACGCTGACAAGCCATCAGATTGATCAGTTGTGTTTCCAAATGATCATCTCGGTGCTGCACTTTCTCCATAAAATCCTTAGCAGACACATTTTGTAAATGTACTCCACTTTTTAAAATGTGATTTACTGCATAAGACAGTGCAGACAAGTTGCTTTCAAATAAAATATGGAACAAATAAGGAATACTTTGTCGAAATCTGGGATCTTCAGCATATAGTCTTGTAGTCCGATACTCAGAAGCTGGAATCTGTTCTGGACGTTCATCGTATCGTCCTCCTTTTCCTTTAGGAAACAGCTGGGGAAAACATCGAGCTTCCAAGCTCTCCTCCCATACACTCACGGGAGTTCCTTTTGCTTTCTTCATCTGAAAGAGATCAATATTATCTCCCATAACTTCTTTTGAATGAAGAGGATGTATGCTAAAATGTTCATAAATTTCTTCTTCCTTTGACTTGTCCACTTTTTCAATTTGTCCAGTTGGTGTTTCTGTGTCTTCTTGTAAATCTTCTTCTTCTTCTTCTTCTATATAAATTGATTCATACCATTTGTTATTCCTTTTCAAATACAAATTTGCTCTTTGTACTTTCCGCACATCTACCAGCTCCTGCCAAATCTTCTTATTCTTTGTAGGTACACCATTAACCAGAATAATTAATGGTTCAGTTTCCAAAGTATCCGCATCAATAGTTTCCATATTTTTTTTCAAATCCAAGGGCAAATACACCACTCTTCCTTTTAAACCTCTCAGTAAATCAGAAGGAGGTAATTTACCAGTTTTGGGCTCCATACGTACTATGGTCTGGAACGGATGAACACATAGAATGAGTATAGACTCATATGTATTTAATTCAGAAAGTTCAGCAGGAATAGCATCCAATTCTAAATTATTATGTACAGCTCTGGTCGGCATTCTATTTTCCTCTAACTTGTTGTAACAGTATTTACAAATACGCTGATCTTCACCCAAATCAAAACAATTTTCTAGAAATATATATGTGGCAAAATCCTTCCACTTATAATTATCTTCATTTTCACTCTTTCTGTAGAGATCAACATTCCTAGTTTGTTTTCTATAATGAGTTCTGCGGCAACAAATACAAGTAAAATTTGGTCTTTCATTAGAGACTATTGCAAATTTTGTTATATGATCATTAAATGTGTTACTTACAGAGGGTTCTACATTCTCTTCCACTTCTTCCTCATTTACTGTGTCCTTCTCTGCACTGTTTTGTTCAGGACCAAAGTAACAAAACTGAATTTCATCAACAACCTTCTCTACATCTGATACCGTTCCTCGGAACAGAGCCCTATTCAATTCATTTAACTTTATTGCTGGACTTTTGGCAAAATACAACCGTCTCACAAACTTTCTCATTTCAGTATGATGAACAGCCAGCATCCTAAAATGATGGAAAAAACTATTGCACACTTTTCTAGATAGACAAGCCAGAGAATGACCCTGCAAACCAGTATTCTCTCTCACTCTGCATGGATCCAGACTTTGAAGCACCTTAATCTTCTGTTTTATACTTTTTTTACTATATTCTCTTAGAAACTCTCGAAATTTGTCAATAGATTCCTGACGCACAGTGCAAATACTACTACAATTCCAAGTGTACACTGGGGCTTTAGGACGTCTCCCCATAGCCTCATCTGCCATCACTTGTACCTCATCTCTTGGAACCATTATCTCCTTCTCCATTATGCAACCATTTTTTACTTCGTAAGAACGACCTCTGGTGTCAACTGCATGCAGCAAACTATTACTTTGAAAATAGCTCTCTTCATTAAAAAAAGGTTCACTACTTGAACTATGCATCCACTTTCCTAAAAACACTTTACAAAAGTTTGTTCTGTTCACTACTCTTTTCCTTTTGCTATGTGATTTCAGTACATTAACCATTTTGTCTAATGTACGCATCCTATTCAAAATTAAAATGAATAGTTTCCTTTTTAATTCTAATGCCTTTGCTGCAATGGCTTCTATTTCTTTTTTTCTTTTATAAAACTTTGTCTTTTTCTTATATTTCTTCACATCCTTCATCAAATTGGACATAACTCTTCTCTGAAACATTTTTCTACGTATCTCTTTAAACGCTGTTTTTCTATTTATATAAATCTTTTCAGTTGCTGAAGGTATATTTGCATTAACTAAATTGTCAATTTTTTCCTCTCCTTTTTTGTTCAAAACATCCTTTCGAGTACAGACATTTTGTACATTTTTCATTCTTTTGAATATATTTTTTAGAAATTGTTTTTTTTGCTTACCAGAAGATTTTTTCTTTTTCCCAACATGAGCATCTTCTACTAACTTTGGTCCTCTAGTTGTCTTCAAATATAGGTTTTTTTTGTGCGTTTTTTGAACTCTGGATTTTGTAGGCATCTTAAATTTTGTCCACTGCTCTTCAGCAATACCTGAAAAAAACTAAAAAAAAAATCCTTTATTTTATTTAAATATATTACTTCATTTCTTTTCACAATAGTCACAAAACGTAATTTCTTTGCCAATTTGAATGCACACTTACTGCTCTTTTTTTTTGGCAAGTTAAAATCACTTTTACAGACTGACACATTATGAAACCACTTTTCAGTTTTTTAAAAAAGCCCATGTCCAGACTGCTTTTTCAGACCACCACCATGTGTATCCTCGGTGACTACCTACACTCCAGCAAGGGCAACCAGCCTTAGTGATGCTGAATGTATTTGCATTACAGACTGAAACCTGAAAACCCCACTCGCTTCTAAATACTGTGCATGATTATACATGGAAAGGAGCTGGGTGTGTGCTAAGAGTCTGCTTCTTCCCCCAAAAAATCGCTCCCCCTTTTTCCTACTAATGCAACTGTGAAATCACCAGAGCAAAACGCAATAAATCTCTGCCTGTAATTCCTATTTCCACACAGAGTCATGTTTTCACATTAGTCCCAAAACGAAATTTCTTTGCCAATTTGAAAGCACACTTACTGCTCTTTTTTTTTGGCAAGTGAAAATCACTTTTACAGACTGACACATTATGAAACCACTTTTCAGATTTTTTTAAAAAAGCCCATGTCCAGACTGCTTTTTCAGACCACCACCATGTGTATCCTCGGTGACTGCCTACACTCCAGCAAGGGCAACCAGCCTTAGTGATGCTGAATGTATTTGCATTACAGACTGAAACCTGAAAACCCCACTCGCTTCTAAATACTGTGCATGATTATACATGGAAAGGAGCTGGGTGTGTGCTAAGAGTCTGCTTCTTCCCCCAAAAAATCGCTCCCCCTTTTTCCTACTAATGCAACTGTGAAATCACCAGAGCAAAACGCAATAAATCTCTGCCTGTAATTCCTATTTCCACACAGAGTCATGTTTTCACATTAGTCCCAAAACGAAATTTCTTTGCCAATTTGAATGCACACTTACTGCTCTTTTTTTTTGGCAAGTGAAAATCACTTTTACAGACTGACACATTATGAAACCACTTTTCAGATTTTTTTAAAAAAGCCCATGTCCAGACTGCTTTTTCAGACCACCTCCATGTGTATCCTCGGTGACTGCCTACACTCCAGCAAGGGCAACCAGCCTTACTGATGCTGAATGTATTTGCATTACAGACTGAAACCTGAAAACCCCACTCGCTTCTAAATACTGTGCATGATTATACATGGAAAGGAGCTGGGTGTGTGCTAAGAGTCTGCTTCTTCCCCCAAAAAATCGCTCCCCCTTTTTCCTACTAATGCAACTGTGAAATCACCAGAGCAAAACGCAATAAATCTCTGCCTGTAATTCCTATTTGCACACAGACTCATGTTTTCACATTAGTCACAAAACGACATTTCTTTGCCAATTTAAATGCACACTTACTGCTCTTTTTTTTTGGCAAGTGAAAATCACTTTTACAGACTGACACATTATGAAACCACTTTTCAGATTTTTTTTAAAAAAGCCCATGTCCAGACTGCTTTTTCAGACCACCACCATGTGTATCCTCGGTGACTGCCTACACTCCAGCAAGGGCAACCAGCCTTAGTGATGCTGAATGTATTTGCATTACAGACTGAAACCTGAAAACCCCACTCGCTTCTAAATACTGTGCATGATTATACATGGAAAGGAGCTGGGTGTGTGCTAAGAGTCTGCTTCTTCCCCCAAAAAATCGCTCCCCCTTTTTCCTACTAATGCAACTGTGAAATCACCAGAGCAAAACGCAATAAATCTCTGCCTGTAATTCCTATTTCCACACAGAGTCATGTTTTCACATTAGTCCCAAAACGAAATTTCTTTGCCAATTTGAAAGCACACTTACTGCTCTTTTTTTTTGGCAAGTGAAAATCACTTTTACAGACTGACACATTATGAAACCACTTTTCAGATTTTTTTAAAAAAGCCCATGTCCAGACTGCTTTTTCAGACCACCACCATGTGTATCCTCGGTGACTGCCTACACTCCAGCAAGGGCAACCAGCCTTAGTGATGCTGAATGTATTTGCATTACAGACTGAAACCTGAAAACCCCACTCGCTTCTAAATACTGTGCATGATTATACATGGAAAGGAGCTGGGTGTGTGCTAAGAGTCTGCTTCTTCCCCCAAAAAATCGCTCCCCCTTTTTCCTACTAATGCAACTGTGAAATCACCAGAGCAAAACGCAATAAATCCCTGCCTGTAATTCCTATTTCCACACAGAGTCATGTTTTCACATTAGTCCCAAAACGAAATTTCTTTGCCAATTTGAATGCACACTTACTGCTCTTTTTTTTTGGCAAGTGAAAATCACTTTTACAGACTGACACATTATGAAACCACTTTTCAGATTTTTTTAAAAAAGCCCATGTCCAAACTGCTTTTTCAGACCACCTCCATGTGTATCCTCGGTGACTGCCTACACTCCAGCAAGGGCAACCAGCCTTACTGATGCTGAATGTATTTGCATTACAGACTGAAACCTGAAAACCCCACTCGCTTCTAAATACTGTGCATGATTATACATGGAAAGGAGCTGGGTGTGTGCTAAGAGTCTGCTTCTTCCCCCAAAAAATCGCTCCCCCTTTTTCCTACTAATGCAACTGTGAAATCACCAGAGCAAAACGCAATAAATCTCTGCCTGTAATTCCTATTTGCACACAGACTCATGTTTTCACATTAGTCACAAAACGACATTTCTTTGCCAATTTAAATGCACACTTACTGCTCTTTTTTTTTGGCAAGTGAAAATCACTTTTACAGACTGACACATTATGAAACCACTTTTCAGATTTTTTTAAAAAAGGCCATGTCCAGACTGCTTTTTCAGACCACCACCATGTGTATCCTCGGTGACTGCCTACACTCCAGCAAGGGCAACCAGCCTTAGTGATGCTGAATGTATTTGCATTACAGACTGAAACCTGAAAACCCCACTCGCTTGTAAATACTGTGCATGATTATACATGGAAAGGAGCTGGGTGTGTGCTAAGAGTCTGCTTCTTCCCCCAAAATATCGCTCCCCCTTTTTCCTACTAATGCAACTGTGAAATCACCAGAACAAAACGCAATAAATCTCTGCCTGTAAATCCTATTTGCACACAGAGTCATGTTTTCACATTAGTCCCAAAACGAAATTTCTTTGCCAATTTGAATGCACACTTACTGCTCTTTTTTTTTGGCAAGTGAAAATCACTTTTACAGACTGACACATTATGAAACCACTTTTCAGATTTTTTTTAAAAAGCCCATGTCCAGACTGCTTTTTCAGACCACCACCGTGTGTATCCTCGGTGACTGCCTACACTCCAGCAAGGGCAACCAGCCTTAGTGATGCTGAATGTATTTGCATTACAGACTGAAACCTCAAAACCCCACTCGCTTCTAAATACTGTGCATGATTCCACATGGTAAGCAGCTGGGTGTGTGCTAAGAGTCTGCTTCTTCCCCCAAAAAATCGCTCCCCCTTTTTCCTACTAATGCAACTGTGAAATCACCAGAGCAAAACGCAATAAATCTCTGCCTGTAATTCCTATTTGCACACAGAGTCATGTTTTCACATTAGTCCCAAAACGAAATTTCTTTGCCAATTTGAATGCACACTTACTGCTCTTTTTTTTTGGCAAGTGAAAATCACTTTTACAGACTGACACATTATGAAACCACTTTTCAGATTTTTTTAAAAGCCCATGTCCAGACTGCTTTTTCAGACCACCACCATGTGTATCCTCGGTGACTGCCTACACTCCAGCAAGGGCAACCAGCCTTAGTGATGCTGAATGTATTTGCATTACAGACTGAAACCTCAAAACCCCACTCGCTTGTAAATACTGTGCATGATTATACATGGAAAGGAGCTGGGTGTGTGCTAAGAGTCTGCTTCTGCACCAAAAAAATCGCTCCCCCTTTTTCCTACTAATGCAACTGTGAAATCACCAGAGCAAAACGCAATAAATCTCTGCCTGTAATTCCTATTTGCACACAGAGTCATGTTTTCACATTAGTCCCAAAACGAAATTTCTTTGCCAATTTGAATGCACACTTACTGTTTTTTTTTTTGGCAAGTGAAAATCACTTTTACAGACTGACACATTATGAAACCACTTTTCAGATTTTTTTAAAAGCCCATGTCCAGACTGCTTTTTCAGACCACCACCATGTGTATCCTCGGTGACTGCCTACACTCCAGCAAGGGCAACCAGCCTTAGTGATGCTGAATGTATTTGCATTACAGACTGAAACCTCAAAACCCCACTCGCTTCTAAATACTGTGCATGATTATACATGGAAAGGAGCTGGGTGTGTGCTAAGAGTCTGCTTCTTCCCCCAAAAAATCGCTCCCCCTTTTTCCTACTAATGCAACTGTGAAATCACCAGAGCAAAACGCAATAAATCTCTGCCTGTAATTCCTATTTGCACACAGAGTCATGTTTTCACATTAGTCACAAAACGAAATTTCTTTGCCAATTTAAATGCACACTTACTGCTCTTTTTTTTTGGCAAGTGAAAATCACTTTTACAGACTGACACATTATGAATCCACTTTTTAGATTTTTTTAAAAAGCCCATGTCCAAACTGCTTTTTCAGACCACCACCATGTGTATCCTCGGTGACTGCCTACACTCCAGCAAGGGCAACCAGCCTTAGTGATGCTGAATGTATTTGCATTACAGACTGAAACCTCAAAACCCCACTCGCTTGTAAATACTGTGCATGATTATACATGGAAAGGAGCTGGGTGTGTGCTAAGAGTCTGCTTCTGCACCAAAAAAATCGCTCCCCCTTTTTCCTACTAATGCAACTGTGAAATCACCAGAGCAAAACGCAACAAATCTCTGCCTGTAATTCCTATTTGCACACAGAGTCATCTTTTCACATTAGTCACAAAACATAATTTCTTTGCCAATTTGAAAACACACTTACTGCTCTTTTTTTTGGCAAGTGAAAATCACTTTTACAGACTGACACATTATGAATCCACTTTTCAGATTTTTTTAAAAGCCCATGTCCAGACTGCTTTTGCAGACCACAAACCATGTGTAACCTGGGTGACTGCCTACACTCCAGCAAGGGCAACCAGCCTTAGTGATGCTGAATGTATTTGCATTACAGACTGAAACCTCAAAACCCCACTCGCTTGTAAATACTGTCCATGATTATACATGGAAAGGAGGTGGGTGTGTGCTAAGAGTCTGCTTCTGCACCAAAAAAATCGCTCCCCCTTTTTCCTACTAATGCAACTGTGAAATCACCAGAGCAAAACGCAATAAATCTCTGCCTGTAATTCCTATTTGCACACAGAGTCATGTTTTCACATTAGTCACAAAACGAAATTTCTTTGCCAATTTGAATGCACACTTACTGCTCTTTTTTGTTGGCAAGTGAAAATCACTTTTACAGACTGACACATTATGAATCCACTTTTCAGATTTTTTAAAAAGCCCATGTCCAGACCAATACACCTTAATTTATCGTGAAAACATAGTCCATATTATTTTACATGTTCCTCACATTTAAATTTCTCCCAAAACAGAAAATAATAAACACAACTTCTACAAAAGGAATTCCAATTCTATTATTCATTTCTTAATTTACCATATACATCCCCTCTCAAACTCTAAACTCACCTTTAAAATTAGTTAGTTGTGAAAGAAATGTGGCACTCAAACAGCAGATTATCAGAGCCAGGATCTCTGTTCTCTACACCTCTCTCCTCTCAGCAGAACCAGATAATGGCAAACTTTCCCTCTATTTTTCCACACATATACATGTAAGTTTCAAATCTCAGTGCTTCCCCCTTTTTTTCAAATGTAATCACACATTTCTATTGGTTGAAAACCAACCCTTTTCCAAAAGTACCCTGCCCCCAACTTGACTTCTGCCTAGTACCCTTCCCCCAACTTGACTTCTGCCTGCTACCATAGCAACAGCTCATGGAACACTGCTGTGTGGAGTTAGGTCAGAAGTTCGCCACACAATGTTTCAATTCCACAGAGCAAGAGTGCTTGACTTTTCAAACCTAACAGCAAATCCATAGTACTGTTCTTTGGTAACACATTTTTTTGTACCAATACAAAACATGCTTCTATTAATTTACACATACAGCCTAGTTTTTATTCTAGAATGGTATGAAACAGCCAATCAGTTCTTTTTGTTTTGAAAAAAATATGTATGCCTCCATTTCCAAACTGTCTTTCTTTTCATATTGCCATTCTACTGAAAGACACCTCCTGAGTGCATCCAGTTCTCCTTTGAAGATGTTCACAGTGTGGATTGTAGGGCACAGCTATGTCTTCTGGAGTGAAAAGTTTGCAGAGAAAACAGGTATGGTGAGAGACCTTGCTTTGCCAAATGTAGACATTAAATGGATTGGTCAGAGAGGGTTAAAGTGGCACCAATTGATGCCATTGGTGAAATCCTTCATGCAAATCCAACACCCTGACCTCATAATAGTGCACTGTGGTGGCAATGACCTAGGCACTTTGACTGGGGTAGGTCTGGAAATGCTTATGAAGGACACCTTTGCACAACTGTTTTCACTTTTCCCTAAAACTGCCTTTGTGTTTTCCAACATATGCCAAAGGCAAAAATGGAACTGGTCCAATCATTTCTGTCCGCAAATTGACAAAGCAAGAAAGCACGTCAACAAATCTGTTTCTGCTTTCCTCCGTGACTATGGTATGGGTGCCATTTACCACAACAACTTGCGTTATGACATGCAAGACATTTATAGAGGAGATGGTGTGCACTTCAATGATGAAGGGAACAGAGTCTTCCTCTTGAACCTTAGACTCTGCATCGGTACTTACTTGTAGGTACCACTTAAAAAATCACTTCATAAACACAACGGCTCTTTTTAGAGCCCCCTAATATCTAAACTCTTAAATCTGCATTTCATTTCTTTTTTAATTTTTTTTTCTTCCGTACGCTTACCGTAAGCTTACCGTACGCGTACCCCGTGATTTTTTTTAAAATCAATAAATGTTTTCTTTGTACTTTTCTGTCCTTCTTTGACCCCCTCACAAATGTAAGGGGGTCTGTAACTCTCCTCCTTGCCCCCTTTTCTTGTTTTCACTCTTTTTTTTCTGAGTGAAACACACAAAATGGCGGCCGCCGCTTCCTGGTTTCGGCCGATTCGAATGTTTACTAAGATCTAACAGCCAATCAGAATCGCGCTCGCGCACCCCACCGTACGCGTACGGTAAGCTTACGGTAAGCGTACCGTAAGCTGGCTCAGATATATATATTGATTTAAATGCTATTTTCTCAGGACCTACTGAACAGATTTACACCAAACCTACAAAAGGCACTTCCTTGACCTAGGGACTACCTCTCTGCCAAATTTCTAGTAATTCTGTTCAGCCGTTCGGGCTGTAGCCCTGTCTAAAGGTCCTATGGAAAAATGCATGGGAAAAACGCGTTTTGGGACCCCCCTTTTATCTCAGCCCCCGCTTAACGAATCCCCCCGAGACTTTCAGGGTAGGAGCGGAGCGTAGCGCCCCACCTATTTTGAGAAATTCGCGAGGATTCGTCGACCGGCGCCAAAGTTATTCAAAATAGAATGTTGCGGATTTCCTATGGAAAAGGGGTCCTAACTATAACTACCTACTGGCGACCGCCAGTAGGTAATATACACAATGTATTTGTGGGGGGAGACCCTCCACGCCCCCAAACTTACCTTAAATGTGTGGTAAAGCTAGACATTGTAAAAGCATATGCATTTTAGAAACATGCTTGGTAAAAAATGTGTGGTAAAGGTAGAACGTAGTAAAAACCACGTCGTTGTAAAGGCTGTTTCCCCTTTCTCTTCCCCATCTGGTGGTATTACTATCTAGTATTGCTATGAACCTCCCAGTTACCTGAGAGGGCTCTACCATACTGGTTGTACAGCAGACTGCCTGCACCGCTGTGGCTTGGTGGGTGACATACGATGGATGGGGGTTTGAACTTTGGGGAATCCTGGAACAAAACTGGGATGAGGTCGGAACTGTCTGTGGTTGCCGATCTGGCAACCTACCTTCCTTTGAATCTGGTGGTTTGCTGCCTGATGAGGGGCCCTCCAGCCCCCTCGACTGACGGATTGGTGTAACCCAGTGTAGGAACAGCAGGGATGGCGGGCATCAGAGAGAGAACCTTTGTGCCTCTGTATGGTGAGGGAGGTGTGGACATTTTGCTTGGGGGTTCTGGAACTGGATTTTAGATAGGGGCCATCTTGAAGGCAGTCCAAAGATCCAAAACTGCCTTTCTTCTAGCCTTCTTCTGCCCTATATACTTGGTAAGAATGTGTGTTCTTGTTTGTTCTATTATGTTGGTGTCAAAAGTTAACCCCTCTGTCCAGGGGAACGCATGCGTCTTAGTGTGTGCGTGCAATTCACAGCAAAATGTATCTAGCTTTTTGGCCTGCATCAGGAACCTAGTTTGCATGTGGTTTAATGGTAACTTTATGATGGGTTGGGAACTTTTTAAGGGACTAGTACACTTCTTACATCTCAAAGCTTTTTAGATAATCCAAATTTCTACTCCGATCATGGGGAAAATATATACAAAGGATTATACCGGCGATCACTACTTTACTACGAGCTCAGCTTAGACAAGAGATGCATCAAACAAACTTAGTACATAACACAACACATATGATAAATAACAACCTGTAAGAATGTGCAATGGTTCATTCAAAACATTACCCGTAAGTAAGTGTAATGGTTAATTCAAAACATTATGAATTGTTTTTTAGCAGTATCAATTTAAAACCATATTAGAAGTAGAAGTAAAGAAAAAAGAAACGACAACGAAAAAAATATGACTCTGTCCCAAAAATTTTACCATGCTCCTAGCGCATGCAGCTCCATCACGAGGGGAGGCTCTGCCCGGTACACCAGATTAAGTGAACCGCCTAGTCTGTATTGGCTATGGGACAAAGATTGCAACAATGTACGTGGAAAAAAAGGAGCGGCTCGATAACTACAGGCTCCCCTTAGCCTAGCACAAGCTTCCGCTTACTCTTCAAGGTCCAAATTTTTACCTAACATCTGAATTCCCCCTATGCCACAACCAGGGGTCATGTATACCGCTGTGTCAAGCCCAGTGGTTCAATTGAATAACACCTCACAATTCTTTCAGATACTACCAGTGTTAAGAAACCAATAGCTTTAGGAAAACTCCTTTAGACTAAAAAATTAAGATCGAGATGCTGGCTCTATATCAGATCCAGAGCCTATGCATACTGTCTGTGTCATGCCCAGTTGTCCAAGGGTGATGCCTCACCCCTGTATCACAAACGGGGATCAACAGTACCACTCTGTTTTTCACCCAGCAGTCCAAGCTGTCTCTGTATCACACCCAGAGCCATGCATACCCTCTTTGTCACGCCCAGTGATCCAATCGACTAAACAACCCTCACCTTTATTAGCCTGCTGATTATTGAACAAAGGTGACCTCCACAGGATCACCTGCAAGGCCACCTTGTGACTACTCAGCTCACACAAAATAGGCAATATGTCAGATTTCTGTTGGTATACAATGTTTGTAATCCTGAAGCACACCTTTCCTTTGTATACAGTCCTTATTCGTCCAAATTTAACAGTTTTAGCGTGCATGCACTCTGAATGCGCTCCGTCCCGTGTGCGCATTGGAAAAGTTAACGTGAAATGGTGACAGGCGTTTCTGCGAGTCAAAGAGTTGCACAGCTGCATTCACATTTGTGTTTTTAAATAATCCACGTATTCAGCTAGTAAATCAATATTCATCCATTTTATTTCAAAAGTAATCCAATCCTTATTCGCCACGTCAAAGGTACATAGTTACATCGCTTTTTGCGTTTTAACTGCTCCAGAATTGCCCATCCAGGCCTATTCATAGGCATATGCTGTAACTGAGTTCCTCGATCACATAAAATCCACCCAATGCATTTCGGTCCGCCTGGACCTTCGTCAGGGGTATCTATGATGTTTAAAAAATATGCGTCAATTACATACTCTGAGAATGTGTGGTTAATTCATAAACAATAAATAAGTGGCATGTCTTATCGATTACAACTAAACATACCCATTAATTCAGTGCCTTTATATCTACCTTCTGAGCCCAACAGTCCTAACTCCCACCAATAACGTGCCTTCTGATTTAAACAAATCCCTGCCCTCATTAAATATGCCGGAGTCTTCCAACCTTCTCTGACAAAAACTTATAACAACCTTTGTTTAAAGTTCACATGAATATTAATATTCTAACCCCTCTTTACTGTCCTACTTTGCTAGTAGGGCGGGATAAAGTCACGTGTTATACAAGTTTCACAGGTGGGCAATTAGATACGTAGTTTAAAGTTGCAGCGCGGGAAGACGCAAAGGAAGCTGGCCCCGAAGGAGGAGTGAGGTGTTTTTCTGCTAAAGACTTGTTTTTACATACACAGGTATGATGAAGAGAGCGGTTTCGCCATCGGAAAATAGGACAGTAAAGAGGGGTTAGAATATTAATATTCATGTGAACTTTAAACAAAGGTTGTTATAAGTTTTTGTCAGAGAAGGTTGGAAGACTCCGGCATATTTAATGAGGGCAGGGATTTGTTTAAATCAGAAGGCACGTTATTGGTGGGAGTTAGGACTGTTGGGCTCAGAAGGTAGATATAAAGGCACTGAATTAATGGGTATGTTTAGTTGTAATCGATAAGACATGCCACTTATTTATTGTTTATGAATTAACCACACATTCTCAGAGTATGTAATTGACGCATATTTTTTAAACATCATAGATACCCCTGACGAAGGTCCAGGCGGACCGAAATACATTGGGTGGATTTTATGTGATCGAGGAACTCAGTTACAGCATATGCCTATGAATAGGCCTGGATGGGCAATTCTGGAGCAGTTAAAACGCAAAAAGCGATGTAACTATGTACCTTTGACGTGGCGAATAAGGATTGGATTACTTTTGAAATAAAATGGATGAATATTGATTTACTAGCTGAATACGTGGATTATTTAAAAACACAAATGTGAATGCAGCTGTGCAACTCTTTGACTCGCAGAAACGCCTGTCACCATTTCACGTCAGATTTCTGTTGGTGGCAGGGTGCTCAGGTTAAATTATTATGCTTCTTCCTAGTTTGCCATATGCCAAATGCTGGGACTATGGATCAGATGTACACTTTTACCCAATGATGGCGCCACTGATTATGCAGAACTTTTTAATTCAGATTTCTGCTCAAAACTCTTGCTGCGCAGATGTAAATCGGCATGGGTTGGGTCCTGTTCCTTCGGCTGCAGTCAGACTTGAAGAACCAATCTCTCCTATCTGGCTCACCAACATATTGTTCGAATGTGAATTTACATTGAAAAAATAAAATGCAATAGGTGTTTGGCAAAACAGGAACAGTTGCTTTAATTAAATGCAGCGGCCGGTAGAACAGGCGACAGAGTTCGGGTCTGAAGACTGTCACCAAGTACATTAGTATTGGCTGTACTTTATACATTTCACAAAGTATCATAAAGCAATGTGTGCATTTTTTTAGAACAGGAATCTGTGCCTAATCACAGGGCCTCAAACTGGGTTATTTGATAAGAAGCACAGGTGGATCTCGACCTTGCATGGACACAATGTGGGGCCAGTGGGTATTGTGAGAAGGTTGCCTGATATATGCTGTCCACTAGTTCTAGTGGGCACCTTGTATCAGTCCAAACACCCCCTTATGGTGAATGGTTAAAGACAACCTTTATTGAAAGCTATCCTAGTGGTAGCTATTGAGAGCAACCTTCAGGCTAAGTCTTGAAGGAATGTAAAGCAGTCTGTTTTACCAGTCTATAATCTCTTGAATGATCAAATGAAAAGACAACCACACCAGGTATATATTCAAACCCCTCTAGTCTCTTTATGAGACTGGAGTTTGAAGTTCTTACGGTGCAAGATAGCAATCATCAGTAATAGCACAAATACACGTTTGGGCCCTAGTGGCGTACCAAACCATATACCAAAAAAGTGGTATAAGAACCACGACTGGAATAGACACTAGGCCTATAGCCTGTAGAAACGCTGGGACCCTAAGGAACCACCCAAAGTAGTGACATAGGGGACCCACAGGGACTGTATGCAGTGTGTAAACACAACCGCGGATTCCCGTTATCTTCTATGGGCAATGTCGCAATCGGAAATGTAAAGATTAGGGACACTTCTAATCGAGTCAGGACCAAACCCTTTTGGACTTAGGAAGTTCTAGGGCTAGCACCCACGTGAGCACCGAAGTACTCGAGTTACCTCACCCAGGGAAGCCGGGTGCATAGGTGTCTTTTGGTGTCGGGTCGCGTCGTCGATTTCAAAGGAAGCCTGCAAAGAACTGCTGCTGCCGTGAAGAGCAGAAGTGTCTGGAGAGATCCAAGCCTGGATCTGGGATGTAAGGAACCTGATAGCAGAGGGGACAGAGTCTGGGTCACTTGCCAGTGACCTAGGGCAGGATGGACCAATGCCCACAGATGTCGAGTGCTTCAGGTGAGTTGCTGGGTGTCTTGACTCTTCAGCCATGAGGTCCAGGAGGTGTCGACGAAGTCCACAAGCCGGATTCGAGCTGTCCCACAAAGTCTGTCGAGTGCTGCGGTGTCGGCGACCAGAATGGACCCAACAAGCCTTGGCAACGGCAAGTCACTGGAATTCAGAGAAAGAACTGCGGTACAGACCAGCAAGGTCTGAGGGACTCACTCAGCAAGGGTAAGTCAGGGCATGTCTGGAGCGACCAGAAAAGCCCAAGCAGAAAAGGAGTTGCCTTAGTGGGGACCTGCTAGCCAAGGGGCTAGTAATCACGAAGGAGCCTCAAGCGGTCACACTTGAAGCTGGCCTAAGGGTCACTCGTGGAGTGGAGGCCAACTATCTTTGGTGCAGGAGGGGCTCGTGTTTGGGGCTACTCAGAGCCCAAAGCAAAACTTCAACGAGGTCCAGGAAGATAGTGTTGCTGCAAAAGATCACGGTGTCCAGGGGTCACGGTTCCACATCACCCACGATAGCCACAGGCCTCAGCTTTGCTGTGGACTCAGGGTAGCCTCGGGAAGTCTGGAAATCCACCTCTAGTGATGCAAAGACTTCGGCGTCCGGCGGGAACTTCAGCAATGCAGACCGGTCAGTTGCTTCTTTGGTGCCTGCCAAGCAGGGGAGTCACTCCTTGACCCCAAGGGAGATTTCTTCTGTCTTCTAGTTGTGACAGAAAGTCGAAGGTCCAGGATATATGTTGCAGAGTTTCCTCCAGAGTAATCTAAAGTCCTAGGGACTGGATTCCTATACTTATAGTAAGTTTAGGGGATGGACTAACTCTAAGGCCCCACCTATGGGTGGGCTTGGAAAGAGGGGTGGTTACACCCATTTCCTTTGTCCAGTTTCTCGCTAGAGCAGGGGCAGGTAGCTCCTGCAACCAGTTTGAACTGGACTATGCACAGAGACACCAAGTGTGCCCCCAGTGCAGGACTTCAAAGCACCAGAGAGTGCTCCCGCCCAGCCCCAATACACATCTGCCTGTCTGGGGAGGTGGTGACACCTCCCTTCGACAGGAAACCTATTGTCCAGGCCTCCCCTGCCGGAGTTTCGGTCAGTAGCAGGAAGCCAGACCCGTGTCTGTGGCAGAGGCATCCATTTTGTGATGCCAGGGCTCAGGAAAATCCTACGGGGTTTAGCCAGTGTGAACATGTCTTTCCCTCTAGAAGGGTGGAATGCTATCCATGCTGCCAGAATTGGCCGGGGGGAGGGGGTAGTATTCCAAAGCGTTTGACACCAAACACGACATGTTTTGATGCAGCCATTCCAAAATTCCAAAGTTAGCATTTACCGAGAGGTTATAGTGCACTTAAGAGTATATGGTATGGCTATATCACAGAACAGCCATAAAGAAGTATTTCCGAAGGCTGCAGAGGGGCTCAGCTCATGCTTGGACACCCTCTCACATAAAACCAGGCACTCTGCCTTCAGGATTGTCAAGGCCTGCCATAGGAGTAGCTTATAGGTTTATATGTCTGTATATGGTAGTGATATATGTAGCCTATACCACTGTAAGGGGTGCAAGCACACCCTTACCCAGGCTGCAGTAGCAGACCTGTGGTGCCATTTTGGAGTGCTTCCCATGGGGTGGCATAATACATGCTGCAGCCCCTGGTAGGCCTCTGAGGTACCTATGCCCTAGGTACATAGTATACCATATACTAGGGACTTATGAGGCACTCCAGAATCCAATTAGATATGTACCTAATGTACATGCAAACCATTTTAGAGAGGAAGCAGCTAGGCTGTAGTTCTGATTAGCAGGGCCACAGCCAGACTAAGGTCGAAAAACAGTGAAACACCAGCAAAAAGTGGGGGTACCCATGTGAAACAGATCCTACTCTCCTACAGGTATGTTTCCAGATGTCCAAAATGGGGAGCACATGATCACTGCATGTAGTGTGCATGCAGGGTTCTGATTTGCTGAGCATTTCTATCTAAGTGCGGCAACTGACTTTATGGTGTTTTGGGGATGCATGCCCCTCCAGCCAAACGTGTTTTATTGGGGCAATCTCCTTAGACCATTGTGGTGTTGCTGCCTAACTGTAGGATTGATCTGGTTTCGCTTTTGTCTAAGCGTTATGTGTCACCACACATGTGATCTGTCAATCAGTTGCTTCAGGCATAGGTCCTAGGGCCTTCCTAAACCCATATTTTTTTACTTGAGGTTGATGTGGAGGTCATATTAGGTGGTTTTGACAACAGCGATGCGAGTTCGTTGTTATACGTACAAATATAATGGCGTATATCGACATCGTAGCTTCCTGTATTAACATTCTGTCCAGTGGTTCAGGCTGCAGGCGTGTCTAAAGAGTCTATGGGAATCAACATGGGAAATGCACCTTTTTTACTGCCCACTTTTTCTCGGCCCCCGCTTGACGGATCACCTCGAAACTTTACATGCACAAGATTCACTCTGGCACATTTTGGGGAAAATTTAGTAATGACTCATTAATACACGCTAAAGATATAGGCAAGTCAAAAACGCTTTTCCTATGGAAACTATGTCCCAACTATAACTACCTACTGGCGACTGTCAGCAGGTTTTTTTTTTTGTAATAGATAGATAGACAGGTACGTAGGTAGATAGATAGATAGATAGATAGATAGATAGATAGATAGATAGATAGATAGATAGATAGATAGATAGATAGATAGATAGATAGATAGATAGATAGATAGATAGATAGATAGATAGATAGATAGATAGATAGATAGATAGATAGATAGATAGATAGATAGATAGATAGATAGACGAGTGGATACAGCTGTATGGGAATAGATGGCAATGCATAAGATTAAGAGAACACAAACATATTTGCACATTTCTAATGCAGGTGGCATTAAATCACCTAAGCTTGTGCATACTAGGTTTTTTTGGGGCCTTTCTAATTCATACGAGAAAATGTGTGTGTTCAATTTAATGGGTTGACATAACCACGGCAAACTTCAGCGTGTGCTACTAAAGCAATCTCAGTTTACAATATTTCCTGTGCGTCTGCCCATTGGCGAACCACAGGAGATTTACGACAAATGCTGCTTTTGAAAATATAGAGAAGCGTCATGGAGGAGCGCGTGCTGGAGCAGAGCACTTCTCCTCTATTAATTTGCAGCTGGCTGTCTGAGGCAGGGGTGCTCGTGCCTCTCAATGTGTGGCGCAGGCCCAGCCCTCTGGTTTTGCCCGAGTTGCCGGCCCCAGCTGTGCAAGCGAAATCTAAAAAATAAATGGAGACATTGCAACCCGGGGAGACTATTACATCCCTGTGGTGCTGAATCTCTCTCCTCAATGAGTTTCGCTCCTCCGGTTGCTTCAGGAAAGTCCCATCCTGTTCATTGCGCACGTGCAGATAACGCTTCTGAAATACGGCCCTGTTTCCCAGAGGGACGCCGGCTCTCCCCTAAGCATATAATAAAGTGCATCATAAATTCTTTTTAGTCTGTGCGTGAAGTTCTGCAGCGCCAATGCATGGCGCCAGAGGCCTTGCTGTGGCACCAAATAACCGAACTTAGAGAGCAGAAAACAATAACTATCGACTACCAACGGAGGAAGAGACGCGTTTAATTCGTGTACATTCATCTAACCGCATGTTTTGCGTTGTGTTGGTTTTATAACTTCGGCTGGTCCGTACTAACCTCCATTGTGTCTTGCTGTATGTTTGCTTGGAATGTTGTCATTCTACACGGAATTCGATGGATGAGACAGTATAAATTGTCTCCATTCTTTTTCCCCTCTTCTAGCGTTTGCTTCTTGTCTGCAAGAGTCTTTGCAAGATATTCATCACAGCTCAACCTTCATCCAAACAAACCAGCACAGTGGGGGCCGGCAGCGGGATTCTCACTGAATCAGAAACGAAAGTGGGGGAAAGGGTGCAGACCAGTTATAGCTTGAGTATTTTATGACCTTCGAACACAAAAAACACACAAAAACCAACAACAAAACGAATAACATTTCATTACAAGCCTTGACAAAACTTGTAGGTCTGGCTTACATTTTCGCCCCTGATTAATCAGCGATACATAACCTTTTCACAGTTTCTCAAATATAATATAATCTTATTTATTGCACTTTATAAAGGTGTTAAGGTTTTGTTCAAATCAAAATAAAATTACGTTTAATGGTAGAAGGAGGATCCGAAAGAAATATTGCAATACTATTTCGAAAACTTAAATATATACAAGTTTCGTTTTTAGGAGCACTATGGTGTGGGATGGATGACTTGCAAAAGTCTCAGCCACTGGCCGCTGTTTGAGGCTGCTTTTCAAACCATCGTTTTGCAGTCATTGTGCCACTCTAGATGGGGACCAGCCATATGCAAATCAGACTCAGTCCTGCCTCAGTAAGAACAGTCCAGCCCGAACTGCAGGATTCGTCCCCTCCGAACGAGGACACAAGCAACCCTGGAGCAGCTTCGGCCTTGTCGGGTTTCATCAATAAATTCAGCTTGAATCCGGTTGCAAAGCGAACATAGGACCCACGTCTGGGCATAATAACCATTGCTCCCAGGCATATTTGGGTTATTAGACATAAAAGTCAAATTAATCTTCCTAGGAGACATTTAAGAAGTTTTTCTAATTTTTGCACAGAGAGAGCTGAGGTACACTGCTTTGTGCCTTAGAGGTTTAGCTCCATTTGCATGGAGGGCTATGGGCATAAACCACCCTGCTCTTATTGCACTACCACTCACACCAGGGAACACAAGGTTACTTCAAACAAGCATAGTATTAAAACACACTTCAAATAATGTATTCATGTGAGTGTATATGTGTGTTGTGTTTCATAGGGAAAGTACCACGCAGCAAAGTTGTACAGGGAAATCGTCTAAAATGTCTAATGGCTCTGAGGAGTATAACAAATAGTCCTGTTTACATTTTGTTGGGTTCTGTCTCCAGAACCCATGGCACCTGCCACGGCACCTACATCCTATAACATTATACCTATGTATGTGTTGGATGAATGGAACAAGTATGGTTTGCTTGCAGTGGATTATGGCTTAAGGTAGCCTGATGTGCACTTTGTGAAATCTGCCAAAACTGAGGAGCTGCTGGAAATTTTCCAGTCTTTATTTTTGAGAGAAGGACCTCCTGTTGAACTTGTCACTGACAATGGGGTGTAATATGGCTAAAGAGTTCTAACGGTTAATGAATCATAGGGGTATACAGCACATTACCACCTCTTTGAATCATTCCCGTAGTAATGGTTTGGTTGAACGGTGTAATAGAGTCATAAAGGACAGTATGCAATTGTCGGTGGCCAATGGATTGAATTGCAAGAAGGAACGCAGGGATTTGTTGTGGACTTTGTGCACTACACCAAGTGCCATCACCAATGAATCGCTTTATGACTTATTGAAAGGTAGAGTGGCTGCCGCTAAACTGGTTAGGCCTGTGGTGTTTGATTTACAAATGACCAGTGTTAAAACGTGAGCAGGTGAAGGTAAATTGTGAGAAGGCCAAAGAACAAGTATGTTACCAAGGAGCTAATCAAAGGAATATGTCAAAGCTATTTTCAAACCAGGAGACTGGGTTAAGGTGAGGTTACTGGTATAATAGCTAAGGGGAATTCTAAATTTTACAGTCCCATGCAAATTGTTTCAGTCAAGGACAAAACAGGTCAGCTGGGTGATGGAAAGTGGTGGAATAAGGAGAGATTGGCCAAACAGATAGGTGGAAGGGAACAAAGCAGGTTTTCTTCCACGCGGGAAGATCCAGGTCTGAATGGTTCAAAAAGGGAAAAGAGACCTCCTTCATGGTTTAAGGATTATGTGAATTATTAATCTGTGACCACTCTTTCTGTGTTTATTTTTTGCTCTTGTGCCATTACATATTTTCAATCTATTCTTAGCTTTATGTTTGTATTTGCCTAGTCAGCTGTAGGTTTTATTGCTGTAAATAGGTTTTATATTTATTCTTAAATAAATCTAGCCATACCTGTACTTAGTGGTGTATCATCTTTTCACATTTACACATTGATTCTTAGCTGAGGGGGTCTACTCTGTTCAAAAGAATTAAAAAACAATTACCTAGCCTTCTCCCAATGTTTGTGACAGATAGACAGATCTACTCACCTCTCCACCAATGCATGTGCAACAGGGCACCTCCTATCGACTGACCAGCCCACCCAGCCTGTCAGTATTTGTGGGACCAGACATCCCTCTGCACTGCAATGTCTGTATTTTAGAGACAAGTACATTTTACAAAGTGTCTATGTCTGCGAGCTAGAGATAGGATGTCAGCCTGCTAGTTACAATCAGTTAAAGAGAGGAAACATAATGCTATTACACTGCTAGTGTATATGTAAGAGAGACCAGGCCAACAAGAATCAGTGAAATCTTTTTCACTGAATGTCAGCGTAGAGGCTGAGACATTGCCCAACCCCACTGCCAATGAGTCAGAGGTAGAACTATTGTCAATTTGTCTATTTCAGTGAAACATAACACCACTAGTGCCTAGCAAACAGAGACAAAGCCATCTGCTCATCTGTCATCAATGAAACAGGTACTTTCACCTAAGAGGCAGTGAAATAGAGTTAGAACCTTTCTCTCACACCAGTAGTGGTGAAGAGCAGAGCTGCCAATCCTTATTTAGATATCAGTTAAACAGCTACAGAAACATTTCCTTGACTGTCAGTGTCTTTATCTATATTTTTTTATCTATGGGAAATAAACATTTTTCTCTGTCTGACTCAGGCAGTGCCATGCCATCAAAACAGAGACAGCTATTCTATTGCCAATGTGTGTGGTCTCAGGCCTTTCACCTAGAAACCTATCCAACCTGGAGCTTCCTAAGGAATGTAACTCAGAGATGCCATTGTAATTTGCTTGGTATTCCAAAACAAGCTACTCTCTCTAAGAGGAGGCATTCATAAACGTCACTCTCTCATGCACTATTCACTTCATTTTGTGTGCTGGTAGTTCAGCACATGTGTTTCATACGTTGCCTGAGTGGGTTCACAATAGTTGTCAGCCTTCTTAACCGTGTCCTCAAATCTAAAGAGGACATAAAATGTCACTATGTGAGATGCTCTTGGATTCAGGAATTACCCAGTCGTCATTTAGAAGGAACTTTCTTTGTGAACTGCAGTAAGAACGGGGACTTTCTTCACCTTTCTTTTTTTAATCCGTTGAGTGCTCATGACAAGCTCAGCTCGCCATGAGTTACAGTGGAGCTGTGCTCATGACGAGCTGAGCTTGTCATAACTGCCGCGGACCACCCACACGTGATTAATTCCCTGCCCGTGCGGGAGAATTAATGAGTGGGCGGGGTCGTGACGAGCTCTGCTCGTCATGAGCACATCTCCACTGTGAGTCATGACGAGCTGAGCTCGTCACGAGCACAGTGGCGCTGCGGCCCCCCCCCTCCCTGCACCGCGGGGGAATTACCCCTGCAGGGTAGGGGTTAAATTGTCCTTTTAAACCAATTTAAATGACACTAGGAGGAGCATCAAGTTTAACCGCTTAAAAAAAAAGCAAAAACATTTACCAATTATAGAATGCACAAACATTGAAAAAAAGAAACAAAAAACAACAAACAGACAAAAAGGGAAAGCGTCTAAGGAAGAGCAATAATGAGAGCGTCCTGTAGCTGAAGGAGGAAGAACTGAGCTGATCTGAGTAAGGAGAGTAAAAGGTGAAGCATGAAGTTCCTACAGACATACATACAGTCATAGTGATCTGGGAAGCATGTGAATTGTAACATTTTCCCTAGTGTGGGTACTCCTCAATGACTACACCCCACATGGAGCTTAGTATTACGTCTTTTCTGCTGCATAGAACTGTGAACTCAACATTCTAAAACAAGCTTTCATGGCATTGAACACTGACACCTACGTCACAGCTCTATGGAGTGCATTAGGAGTCAAAAGGTTCCGTCATAAAATATAGCAAGACACCCCATCTCCCACTCTGTTGTTATGTGGTCACCTTATAGGCCTGGGTAGAAACACCGCCGGTTATCATGCTCACATTGTTAAGTTGTTCTCTTTCTTAAACATGGTAACATTTGACACACATTTGTTTGTGTGCCTGTGCAGGATAATATTCTCCGAATTTAGCTTTGCTTACATTTACACTTCATAGACACAATAATCAACTACATTGAACATTCTGTTCACTATGCAAAATATTGTTATTTGTTTTCCCCTTTAGGCAACAGAGCTATCACAATAGCCAAAATTAATAGCAGCCTGACTGGGATTTCGGCATGGTAACATGGATGATGTTTATTATATAAACAACATTACTTCCTTGTTTAGTCAGAGGACCATTTTGCTGGCACTGAGAGGTCGACCCATCAGGAATTCCAGCCCAGCTGATTCCTGTTTGCCTCATGCGGGGGATGCTGCCCAGGTCTCGACCAAGTCGGCTAGACTGATGACACTTACCCATAGGTAATGGGGAATTAGATCACCATACAGGGATTTGACAGATTCACCCCACCCTAGGCACACTAGGTTAGGAAGTGCTAGGTAGGAGTACATAATATTATACTACTTGTATGTACGCATATATTCTCTGTAATCAGCAAAATGGTTGAACAGTTTATCTTTTTCACCATTCTTTTTATACTGATAACATTATTCTGCTTCCTTCTATTGATTATTGCACATAGTTTGTTCAAGAATCACAATGCTCTAATGAATACTGAAACTGCATGTTGTGTATTTCTTGTGTATCTCTTTGGGTATGCATGAATAACCAAACAAAAATGTTTTAGATTTGTTACCACAATTTCCTTGGGGAGTTAGGTTGCACAATACATTTGTTACCTTGTAAGTTTAAGGGTACACTATGTGCTAGCAGGACTCAGACCAACATATCCGGATGATGTGCGAAGTGTCAGTCTAGCACAGTTATGATATTTATGTTGTTCAACAAATGTATAGTTTTCACTGAAAAAGTTGAAGCCTTTCGACAAATTAATTTTGTTTTCAAATCAACCAATGGCATCAGATCGGTTGAACGTTCAATAATGTTATGCTTAAGTAATGATTCAAGGTCTTTTTCAATGGGGCAACCATTGTTGTCACTTTCACTTGATGTTGAGGCAGACTAACTGTTCGATGAGGATTTAAATGACGATTGACCTCATTCAATGTCGATTTGCCTCAATTGATGTAATCACTTGGCCTTGTAGGTGTGCGTTGAATGATGTTTCTGGAATGTTCTGGTGGCCATTTTGTCACTGCACAGTGATGCACCTACTTTTTCCTTCCCTTTGCAAACCATCACAAAATGGTTCTCTTTCCCACAGCCTTTACATATCTGTTCAATGACGGAACATATACTTTCGTGTGGAAATGAAAATCCACATCTACAACATAACTTCTTTTTATGTGAAGACATCACTTTGTATCCTTTAGTCTTTTGCATTGACATACTTGTTATACTCATGACTTGTACACTCTGGACACCTCCGGCCTCCATGTTGGCAACTTGTCTTTCAGCACGCTCCTCGGCTCTGGCAGCCATCAACACTCGCTCCAGATTAAGAGTTTCTCTTAGCATTCGTCCTCTGAATGAATCTGACAATCATCCATCAATAACTCTAAGTGGCATAGCTTCCTCATCATTAAATTCAAGGAACCTACGATGTTTTATGAGCGTATCGAGTATCTCCACAAATTCCTCAATGGTTTCAACAACTTTTTGCGTTCTTGACTGAAAATGTATCTTATGTAATCAACATTTGGTAATGAATTGAATGTGAGATTGTGCATTCCTTTAATCTGACAAAATGCAATTTCTTCATTAGTTTAAACATTTTCTTTATGACTTCTTTCACACCATCACCCTCAAGATTTTAGAGATACTTGATAATCTTTTTATCAGTCTCAACAAGTGCATCAATGAAACCATCAAATGTCTCTATCCAAGCAGTCTATCTATCGCCAATATTTTGCTTTTCGGCAGTATCGAAAGTTGGTGGCAGTTTCAGGAAGGTGGCAGTATGGTACCTAGTTATGAGAGTGGCTGACCTTATGGTTGGAGCTCTTTATGCTCCAATCGGCTGCCAATTTGAGCCCACGTCATTCGCTCTATTTCTGAGCCTTGCAACGGACCGGCCTCAGAGTCGTCATGGACAATCGGGAAAGTGGTGACCTCCTCATTGGAGCCCTTTCACTTGTTGGAGTTTTTCTGAGCCGTCACCTGGCAGCTTTGGTGGTGGACCACTTCAGGTATCGGACAGCTCAGGAAGCACAACTCTTGTGCTTCTTCTTGGGCCTTCCCATGTGGTACTGAGGTCTTAAAACTCCGCTTATCAAGGCTCTGGTAAGTACAGTGATAATATACTTCATTCTAACTTGTTCTGTCAGCCAGCACTTTTTCCTGTATCAATATATAACCACATTTTGCAGTATGGCTCCGTATAATGTAAAATGTTATCTTTCATGGGAGGGCAGTACCTTTATGTCTGGCCTTACCAACCGGTTTTCGATCATCAACATGCAGATTTTTTGCAATGGTTCTGTTTTCTTCACCTGCTTTACAGCAGCTGGAGTTTTACTTTGAATCCACTTGCATGAAGCGTCGATTCCGTTCTTCGACAGCGACACACGTGGCTTTCGCAAGCAGTTTGCTTGAACTACGACAAACTATCTGGGAGAGCACAGTCATTCTTCAGGCTACTTATTCCCTATCTCATCACCATTAGTGCCGCCTTCTCCAGCCTGGGTACCCACCAATGACAACGCCACACACAGAGTTTAGTATTATACGTCTTTAGTCTGCTGTGTGTAACTGCGAACTCAACATTCTAAAATAAGCTTTCATGGCATTGTGCTCATACATTTACCTCACAGCTCTACAGAGTCTATTAGGAGCCAAAAGGATTCCGTCATAGAATATCGCAAGACACTACTTAAATTAGGGTGTATTCTTCCATTCCTCACATGCGCAGACAAAAACAGTACACACACACACAAACACAGTACTTATAGCTCAGCCACCTTGTAATTTAAAGCTCTACATCACTTGACCGCTTTTTATATATTATTTTTGCACCGGGCAAAATCCAAACCCACAATTGAGCACCTATAGAAATATTTCAAAGTTTACTCATTGTTTAATTTCCACTAGAAATAAACATAAACTCCTCTGAAGTCACAACAGCAGAGTTACTCAGTAAAGAGAAGCACAAACAAAAGAGCAGGGCACTTGTCAAAGATGTATTGAAGTTCTTGGTACCACAATGTCATTGTCTAGCAGACATAGTAGCAAAGAAAATGCATCTGGAGACACATGACAATTCTGATGTGTTATCCCCAATGAATAAATCTTTCCCAAGTTTATTTGAAATTGCAGCCCAAACGTCTTCTCAGTAAAGTAAAATAACATTTGTCAGGTGGGCAGAGTCTCTGCCTTACCATATATTTGATACAGTTGTTAATAAGGAAACAACAGAAGAGCTGGCGCTTAAATCAATATATTTCCCTTTGAAGTTGTAGACCTGCAATGGGACCACTTCATAGAAAATGCACATTTTAATGTTTGCAGTTGGATTTGCATTTTCCTGTGGATATTACAGTAAGCCCAGTGTGGAACAATAAATGCATCTTGATATTTTGGCGAATACACAAATTTACCAAAAGCTGATGGCAGAGGGATAACAGTTGACAGAGGCATGGGTTTAACTTCAGGGGTGGTGTTTGAGGTGTTATACCCCCCTGATTAAATGTTTTCTGTAGTAAACAGTTGGGAACAGGTGCTTTCAGTCCGTACGGTGAGATGTCAGTTGGATTTCACCTAGGATTTTTACATCTGCACACAGACTAAAACACACACACTCTCCTCCTCTCTGTTTTGAAGTGCTTAAAAGTGTTGCTTATTTTACAAAATATTTTGTTTTAAGTACCACTAACAATCCTCTCTTCTTTCCCTTTTCACTGCCCTTAACCCCTCCCCCCCCAATTTCCTGCTTCTCAGATAATCTATGGTAACAAATAATGCTAGCATAATTGTTGAGAAATTTGAAGCTCACTCTCCACCCCCCAATTATACTGACCAAGCTACACCCCTGGAAAGAGACGCTGGTTTTTATAACAAAACCAAAATAAAATAACCAAGTATCCCAAATAAAAAATGTGATCATGAAGAACAGCAATTTATATTTTAATAATATGTTTGACCTTCCCAGCAATGACCTTTGGAGCATCAGAATATCCTTCTCTGGTTGCAAGAGACCTAATTTTAATGGTAAGCCCAGTGACAAATATGCTGTCTTGCCAACTGCAAATGCACATCTTTCTTGCCTATTTCCAGCACTGTTGGAACTAGCAGTGTCCTCTTCACCAGCAGCAAAATAAAACAAGTTACTAGTGGGCTACTCCCACAATGCCAAGGGTAACCATGAAACTGTAAACATTCATCAGATGCTGTGGGCTGAACCAATTTGTGAAAACAGCAGAAAACAAGTACATGACTGAATGGGTCTACCTGAAACAAACTGAAGACTCAAGAGGCTGACCAAAAGCTTATTTTCTGGAAACAAACTTTTTGTTATTTTTAGTGTATTTTGTACGAGTGACATGAACTCTGGTGATAGCTAAAGATATCACAACAGATCTAAAAATGCAATCTGTCTCCAGCAATAACCATATATTGGTAACAATTGTTCCCAAAAAAGTCATGTTAATATGAGAAGACTTTCGAACCAACAAAAAATCTCTATTTGATCATAAAGATCTAAGGAACTTTGGGCACACTTAGAATTTGGCAAATGGTGCATTCCAAATTAAAAATGATGTACCTGAGGGTTTTCACTGGTGGGACCTCAGCTGGATCCTTTGGTGTAAACCTGTCCTTCACTGGCCACCGGGTCACAATGATGGTTACCTCATCCTATTTAGGGCCTTATTATCCTCATGATATTTCCATGCTCAGAACCTGGTCGTGGGCATGGAAATCTAGAAATCTAATATAGAGAAACTCTTGTTTGCATAAAAGAAACATAAATGCAAAGCAGGGACAAACAGCAGGCATTTCACTGAACATAAAGTATGCCGCCGGTCATCTTTCAATGACTCTCTTTGTTTCCGATGTGTACAGTCACCAAGTACAACTCTTCTAAATTAAGTGGAAAACAAATGTGAAGACTCAACTAATGAAAAGTGAAGTACACACAGAGAATAATTATTCCTTTACCCATGGTAGTGTCTATTACCCTCTCACCTGCTCTCCCTGCCTCGATGTATACACTGAAAGGTTATAACAAAGATTATTGATCAAATGATGCAACAGTTGAGCTCCCAGAAATGCAAATAAAATGGAAATATGACAATTTCTAAACAGGGATGGAATAATTATGAGTTAGTTTAAAACTGCATGTGTACAAAGGGTTCGGATATTGTTATTTTCAAGTCAGACGGGCAATTTATTCCTGCCTGCATTGGGCCCAGAGCCACTAGAGGCCAGTTTTTGAAGGTTGGTGGCATCCATGGGTTTTCCTGCAGCAGATATAGTGGGCGGGGGTGGGATGGGGGTAAAAGGAAAGAGTGAGAGAGAGTGATTATAAATGAATGGAAAGCAAGAGAAAGGAAAAGTGTGTAGCTGGATTGAACATTTTTACCAGAATGTTCCTCTGTGTAGTCTTTGCAGACACCTAGGGCCTGCTCCCATGGGCCATTTATCTAGCTACCAGCCAGAGACACCTTCCTCATACAGAGCAGACTCTCACCAGTCTCTGGGCTTGCAAAATGTATGCTAAAGCTCTGAAATCATGTTTGTCCAAAATGTCACAATTGTAATTTTCCCTTTTTACTACCCATTCTGAAAGCAGATTCCGCTACTTCCAAGTAGGTGGCATGCCAACTGTGAGTCCCATCCATAACCCACATGTTCTTTTTATACAAACATCAAAAGTCAAGTATACATAGTAAATTTCGCACACTCCTAGTATATCAGTTTTTGTGGTTCACCAGATCACTGGGAACAATATGAGATACCAATCCTCTATCCCATTAACATTATGGACCACTGGGATGGTCGCCTGCAGCCATCTGTTTTTTATCTGGCACATTCCAATGTGCATTGCAGGGTGGGAGCTGGACTCTGCTCTTGACAAAAGTGGGACAGAGGTTCAAGATTATAGTCTATCTGCTTGGGATTACTCAAACAATGATATGTGGACTATCTTGCTTTTTCAATTATCTTCTATTTCTGTTTTTTTTTATTTAACTGGTCTCGATTCTACTTTCACTGAGGACAATTGAGCTTCCTGTATCAAATTCTCCAAAGGAGAATTTGGGTAGGAACAGACAATGAAGTGGGATATATCTGCTCCTGGACAGACAGCATATTGTACATTTGCACATACAGCATTATCTAAAGGGATCCTGAGCCCAAGTGCATGAAGAAGAACCCTATGGGTTGGGCAGGTTTTGGTGTTGCTTGGACTAATGAGATGGTTATCCACCCTTCTTGATGTCTCGGCAGTCTAAGATTTGTGCTGATAACTGTGTGACTCTCTGAGTTAGTTGACTAGCTATACTTGCTTCCCACATAGGAGCACAGGCTTGGTTGGTTACCTGTCTATACTTACTTTCTGAATAAAAGGATGGGCTAAGGGACAATAGTCATTGTAGTGTATGTCCTCCAGAGTGAAATCTATATGTTTGGGATGTTTTTTGTTCGGGAAAACCATGCAAAATTCTGTATTTTACCATACACAAAATATTGTGGCCCAAAAGGGGAAATGATCTCTCTATCCATGAATGTCTTGTTGGTATTTCTCTGAAATGTGGTCAAAGGTGTTCTCCCTGATGATATCAAGCCATTAGAAATTGTGATAGACCAAAAGGAAAGATGACAGAGAGTGCCCAAAAGGATTGCTGCTTGCTGCCCGCTGGTAGGGAGAGGCCAAATCCACAAATCCAGGGAGGATGGAGGTGAGGTGTGTCAGACCCAATCCTGCATGGCCAGTTGTAATTCCTCAATAGTTTGTTCCATCAGCACTTTGTCTCTCATTTCCTTCTAGCTGTGGCTGGTAGTGCAATGCCACTAATTATCTACATTTCTTGTGTGATAAAATTGTTGTCAAGGTGTTTCCATGGTTTTAACCTCGATGTTTCAGAATTGTTGATGAACGTCTTCCCAATACCCTTTGTTTTGAGAATGGCTGATTGGGGGCATGATACGTGGTGTGCATATTTTAGAAAGAACAAGGGTGATGCAGTAGCTGGTATGTTTTTAAGGCAAGGTGTCAATTCTGGTGACATGCTCAAATACTGTGAAGAAGTACTCAGGCCTTCTGCTTATGAATACTTCAGAGTCATTGGTGAGGGTATGTTTGGACGTACTCTTGATGCAGTGGTTCACATCCTTTAGCTGTGTACTTTTCTTGTGCCACCAACTGTCTAACCCCTTGTACCTACAATGCTTTCTGCAAAGATTGTTAACTGATGCACACCCTCAGGTAGTTTTTAGGTCTGCCTTCTTAGTGCAGGTGTCTTCGTGACATATCATTGCCAATACTTCAAACTATACATAGAGTGTGCATATGTTGCATCCAGAGCAGCAATATTCATTCACATTATGCAGTTGAATATTTGGTGTATCATTCCTCCTTCTCGGAATTGCTTACCCTGGAATAAATGAGAGACTATTTTACGTCTGATAAGTACACCCTGTTTGCTGTGTTCAGTTATTTAGCCCCTTCATCCAATACACACAGACAGCAATGTTTTTTGCTTACTTTTGTCCCAACATGGGCAAAGTTAAATACCCAGAGCTCTCTACTTCTTTTTTGCATAATTTATTCGTCACTCTATGCCTGAAAGGGTATTTTTTTTACTTATACTGGGTGCTTCCTTGTGTCTGGACAAAGCTATACCTCTCTGAAGAGCTCTAATTAGAGCGAAACACTGTGTCAGGGGTTGCTTTTACTCATTTCAGGTTGGCTTGGTTGGTATTTTACCAATTCAAAGCTGTAATACTGTGCCTGGAGTGGTAAATGGCTTTTGTCATTTTACAGCTCGTCAAGGTCAGCACTGTGCTAGTCCTATGCTTAAAGACTTTGCTGTAGAAATGGCAAAAGACTTTGTCCGTTTCTATCTCGGCGTGGATAGCACTGTGCTAATCCTATGCTTAAAGACTTTGATAGAAAAGCAGACATTTGAGGTGAGCAGATTTAGAGTGTCGCTGGTGTTGAGAGTGCTCTATACAGGAGCTGCTTTCCACCTAAACTTGAGAACTACCCAGAGTTCTCTACTTCTTTTTTGCATAATATATTCGTCACTCTATGCCTGAAAGGGTATTTTTTTGACTTATACTGGGTGCTCCCTTGTGTCTGGACAAAGCTATACCTCTCTGAAGAGCTCTAATTAGAGCGAAACACTGTGTCAGGGGTTGCTTTTACTCATTTCAGGTTGGCTTGGTTGGTATTTTACCAATTCAAAGCTGTAATACTGTGCCTGGAGTGTTAAATGGCTTTTGTCATTTTACAGCTCATCAAGGTCAGCACTGTGCTAGTCCTATGCTTAAAGACTTTGCTGTAGAAATCGCAAAAGACTTTGTCCGTTTCTATCTCGGCGTGGATAGCACTGTGCTAATCCTATGCTTAAAGACTTTGATAGAAAAGCAGACAATTGAGGTGTGCAGATCTAGAGTGTCGCTGGTGTTGAGAGTGCTCTATACAGGAGCTGCTTTCCACCTAAACTTGAGAACTACCCAGAGTTCTCTACTTCTTTTTTGCATGATTTATTCGTCACTCTATGCCTGAAAGGGTATTTTTTTGACTTATACTGGGTGCTCCCTTGTGTCTGGACAAAGCTATCCCTCTCTGAAGAGCTCTAATTAGAGCGAAACACTGTGTCAGGGGTTGCTTTTACTCATTTCAGGTTGGCTTGGTTGGTATTTTACCAATTCAAAGCTGTTAGACTGTGCCTGGAGTGGTAAATGGCTTTTGTCATTTTACAGCTCGCCAAGGTCAGCACTGTGCTAGTCCTATGCTTAAAGACTTTGCTGTAGAAATGGCAAAAGACTTTGTCCGTTTCTATCTCGGCGTAGATAGCACTGTGCTAATCCTATGCTTAAAGACTTTGATAGAAAAGCAGACAATTGAGGTGAGCAGATCTAGAGTGTTGTTGGTGTTGAGAGTGCTCTATACAGGAGCTGCTTTCCACCTAAACTTGAGAACTACCCAGAGTTCTCTACTTCTTTTTTGCATAATTTATTCGTCACTCTATGCCTGAAAGGGTATTTTTTTGATATATATTTATATATATATATCGTACAAAACACAGACAGCGATACAAAAGTAAGAATAAAGTGGAATATACCAAGCTAATTAAAAAGTTGAGTAGCAACCATGAGATCATTGTGGCTAAATGTGATAAAGGTGGCAATACGTTCATTTGGCCCCAAAGGGATTACATACTTGAAGCACATAGACATTTGCAAAACAGGGAATGTTATTAGAATACCACTCACATCAAATACAATTCGGCCGGAGAGACCCTAAAAAAGGAACTACTGGGTTGGAAGAGGGAAGGGGTGATTTCAATGGAGGAGTTCAAATTCTTGAATATAGAACACCCAGTACTAGCAAAACTCTATTTCATCCCCAAAGTCCACAAAAAGATAACTACAAACCCAGGCAGGCGTATTATATTGGCCATTAACAGTGTGGGGGAAACAATAACACAATACGTGGATTTCTTCCTTCAAGAGTTTGTGAAACAATTGCCAAGTTATGTGAAGGACACTGGTGATTTTTAAGGAAGGTTCAAGGAGTCGCGTGGTCGAAGAATTTATTGTTCATTACTTTGGACATTGAATCTTTGTATACGAGTATTGAACATCCCACAGGACTCAATGCAATTGTGTATTTTTTAGATTCCAGACTAATTCAGTATTATCAACATAATAAGATGCTTTTAAGTTTGATCTCATGGTGTTTGCACAATAACTACTTTTTGTTTGTCAATTACATCTATTTACAGAAGAGAGGAGTGGCTATGGGTTCTTGCTTCTCCCTCAGCTATGCATGATTGCATGTAGGCTAGTGGGAGGAGCAGGTCCTCAAGAAAATGTATGCCACCACTTTTAACAATCATGTTTTGTACTTGTTAAGATACATCGATGATGTTTTATCATATGGCGAGGTAATGAATCAAGCACATCTAACTTTATTAAGCAGATTAACAATAACACTGCTAACCTAAAGTTTACTTCAAATATAAGTAAGAACTGCATTGAATTTTTGGACGTAAAGGTTTCCCAGAATCAAGGGCAATTATCTACCACACTGTTTAGGAAAGACACTGCTGGCAATTTGACTCTTCATGCCAGCAGTGCTCACCCAAAACACTTGATTTGCAATATTCTGTATGGTAAATGTTTGTGGCTCAAGAGAATATGCAGCAACAATGAGGATTTCGAGAGATGCACGGAGGAGGCCTTCCGGAGATGTAGACATAGGGGCTATAGTGAGAGGATCCTGAGAGAGGCGATTTAGAAAACTAAGGACCGATCCAGAGAATCCCTGCTCAATAACAACTCAAATTTGCAAATGTCCAAGGACGGCAGCGATGCCCCTAGATTGATCACTACCTTTAGCAAGCAAGAAAGAAAGATACGGGCCATCATCAAGCACAATTGGCCGTTTGTTTTGACGGATGGGGCGCTGTCTCCAAGGTTACCACCTCAACCAACTGTTACTTATAGGAAAGGGGTTTCTATGCGTACACAGATTGGGAAGTCCTGTCGGGAGTTGAAAGTGGTGAAGATGTGGTTACAACCCAAAGATGGCTTTACGAAGTGTTCCACCTGTAGAGCATGCAGGTTTGGGAAGGATACCACACATTATGCGTCCCCATTTAGCCCGGAAAAAATAGTTATTTGGGGCAACTTTACGTGCAGGACGGAGTTTGCGGTGTATATTCTGACGTGCACCTGCGGACTAAGATATGTGGGCAGCACTAAGTTGCAGGTGCATGTCAGAATATTACTGCACCTGCGGGCCATCATGAACAACGATTCATCTTATCCGGTGGCTCGCCATTTCAAACAAATACACAATAATGATCTTAATTGTTTGAGTTATTTTGTTGTGGCAGCCATTCCCAAGTCACGAAGAGGGGGAGACCGAGAAAAGCTCTAAGACAGATGGAGTCTAAAATTATCTTGGAGCTGGATAGTAAATTCCCGCACGGTTTATACAATACTGAGGATCTGTACAATTTCTTATAGGGGTCAGTTGGGATCAATTGAATCTATGCCCTATTAGCACTGTTGATATTTGTCTTTTTTAGATACTATGTGAATCCTGTTTCCGTTTGTAAATAAGTATCAATTCCGGCAGTGGCTGTCCTTTTTTATTTTAGTGCAATCAGAATTGGATTTTATTCAGTTTTGGTTGGATTGAATTATTTTAGGCCAGCTAGTTTTAGACGTATTTATATAAATAACTATGTATGAAGGGACATGTGTTGCACTTGCACTTTATTATTGTTTGCTATTTGCACATTGGTTAGCACTTGAAACACTTTGCACTTTAAGCAGGTAGGTTGAAGGGTACTTGTGGGAGTTATCCCAATCTAGAGTGGTGGAAGGTCATCATCCATTGAGTATGTGTTTCTGAACAATTTTAATATGTTTAATATATATAGGGAAAGCCCTGTTGAAGAATGAGTGGGTGTACAAGTGTGTAAATGTATGATTTTCTTTGGTGCGTAACTGACTCTATACGTGAGTCATTAAATGTATCTTACTGCAGACTAGTGACTAAACTGTGTGAATGTCTGTATGTTTCTGTCTGTTGGTGTATAAGTGGCTGCATGGTTTTGTGAATAGCTATATGAGTGTCTATATGGGTTATCGATTGGTTGTCTGAGTATCTGTATGGGTGCCTGAGTGTTAGTGTGGGTAGGCTGTGTGTGACTCTGTGCATAGATGTGTGAGTGGGTGATTCTATGGGTGCATGGTTTTAAGAGTGCATCTGTGATGGACTGTATGGTTGAGCGAGTGTATGTATGGGTGTGTTAGGGATTGAATGTATATCTCAGTGGTACATTTTTGACTAACTACATATGTGAAAGGCAGTATATATGTGTGTAAGAGTATATAAGTGGCTAGATGTGAGAATGTGTGATTGTGACAGTGACTGTATGGATGAGTGTGTGCTTTTGTCAATGATTCTAATAGAGCATAAAAATGTGATACTATTTTTGTGAGCAAGGGAACTTGAGTGTGTATAACTGCATAGGTGAGTAAATGGCAGTGTGATTATTTGAATGAATGACTAGGTGTGAGAGTACCTCTATGGATGATTGGTAGTGTGTGAGTGTCTATATAGGTGTGTGTATAAATTCATATGATACTTTTTTATGGAGTGACTGTAACTATGAGTGACTTTACAGGTGAGTGTGTGGAGGTGTATGAAGACCTAAAAATTAATATGTGGGTATACAGTTATTGGTATTGCATTATTTATGGATATGAGAATGGAACTCTGTAATTTTGAGTTGGTATATCAAAGGTTTTATAAGGGTGTGAGAATATGTGGTAATTTATCACATTGATGACGTCATTAGTGATGTCATCAGTGATGTCATTTGAGATGTCATCAGTGATGTCATGAGTGATGTCACTGACCATGTCATGAGTGATGTAATATGTGACGTCATCAGCAGTGGATTGCGGGTGCGCGAGTTATAGTTAGCTGAACTAACTATAACGGGGGAATTTCAATGGTTTTTTACGAGAGAAATGTCCAGCTAACTATAACATGTGTGAAACCTATGTTTTTTTCAGTGAATTTGCAAGGTTTTTTAAATGCTAATTCCTAACTATAACGTGTGTGAAACCTATGGATTTTTCAGTGAATTTGCAAGGTTTTTTAAAAGCTAATTTCTAAATATAACGTGTGTGAAACCTATGTTTTTTTCCGTGTTTTTGCATGGTTTTTTGAATTCTAATTCCTAACTATAATGTGCGTGAAACCTATGGTTTTTTCATTGAATTTGTTTGTTTTTTTACATCATTTTTTTCTTTTTATTTTTTCCTTTAAACACTATTCTACCTATGTATATATTCATGGTTTTAATGCATTCTTCAATATAGAAAGATTCACCTTTTTTAAATAAATGGTTAGATATAGTTGTATAACATAGTTAATATCTTCAACAAACCTTTATCTTTTTTTAATTTTATTTTATTTTTTATATTTTTACCGTGCGCGTACGGTAAGCTTACCGTAAGCGCACGCTTTGCTTTATGTATGGTGAGCGTACGTAATATTTATACTCCGTGTGCGCATGCTTACGCAATTTGCGTACGCGTCCGTACTTCCTACGCGACGCGTAAGCGCATGCTTCATACGCGCATGCGCACACGCACGTTACGCGGAAGTGTACGAGCGTGCCTGTAATGCGCATGCGCGCGTGCGCATGTCTTTCGTACGCGCATGCGTACTTTTACCGTACGCGCTCGGTAAGCTTAACGTGCACGTACGGTTAGTCATGTGATCAAGAAACAACACTTTTGATTGGTTTAAACTACTTTCAGTTCCAGAATCTTCCTACACCACACCCATTCCCCTCATTACTGCCTGTGATTCCCTAGGAGAAGGAGCTGAATTGTCTTTGGGATACAATGGCAGAGCAGCAGACCTCTTCTGAGAGTGAGCAGGGCAGCAGCATCATCAGACAGAGAAGGAGGAAACAAAAGAATTCTTTTGTTTGGGAATATTTCACTTTTCCAGAGGGGCAGAAAAAGGTAAATGCTCCATTAGTCACCTGCTCACTTTGTGAGCGTGTCTTATCTAGAGGTAACCCAAGGAAGAAGTATTCCTTTGGTAATCACACTATGGTGAGACACATTAGGGATGTACATCCCAGGACTTTTGCTCGACATGCTGAAGCAAACCCTTCAGTAAGTCACCCAAGCACACCCACAGAAGCTCAGCCGAGTACATCTTCGGCAGCTCAGCCGAGCACTTCCTCTGCGGTGGGAGCATCACCCTCTTCTGCTCCTCTGGAAACGAACCCTCGATTTCAGAGGGTACAAATGAGGTGCACCAGATGTTATGGTCTAATTGTTCATGGGGAGACCAGTATTTCCCTAATAAACAATAAGATAGACCAGCACATCTGTGGTCCTTGTTAATATTCCCATTCTTTCTTTCCTCTGTCCCTGCATTAACACAACGGCTCTTTTAAGAGCCAACCTTACCTCACAACTTTTTAAAAAAAATGTAATTAATTTTTTTAATTTTTTTTACGCGCATTTTTTTTTTTTACCCTACAAGGTCCTTGAGGGAGTACAACGGAAATGAGAAAAGCAGAGAGAGGAGAAGTGAAAAAAAGGGAGCATGAAACTAAATGTGTGATAAATACAGAAATTTCACACTTACCTGACCAACAAAATAACGTATTTACTAATAAATGGTTTATTTAAATTGCTAGAAAAAAGGTTTATTTTTTCCTAAATTTTCTTTCTCAATCTGAAAAAAAAGAAAAAAGTATTAATAATTAATAATACATTTTAGAATACAGTACACATATTTTCATATTTAAAAACAATTTTTTGCCCTTTTTTTGCTGTTTTCAGAATATATTGCATTTCACTGTAAATCGTGAAAGCAATTGCATTCACCACTTAACAGCGGGCAAAAAAAAATAACAATCTGAAAGATTGTTTAAAAAAAGCCCAGAATCTCTTCTCACTAAAACATACCTTTATAGAAATGGAACATATTCTTTAAAAATATCATCTAAGAACAATAACTATTTCCACTAAATATCGTCTGAAAATTTTTGTTGCATAAGCATAATCACCAAAATAATATGTGTCAAAGAAGTCCACAATACAAATTGTTACCTTTCCTTTAGGCCAAATGGTAATTTTTAAATTCTTTTTTGATGAAATTTCCAATGGTAATCCAATAAAATTGCAAAAATGATTTGTACAGATGTTGCAAATTCTATCTAAAATTTTGGTTTCAGAAAAATTAAATAGGAATTTGCTAAATCAAAAGGCAAACGTTGCTTAAAAACCAATTGAGAATCATTACACAGTGTCCAGCCTTTTTCACATTTAAGATAAACTGTGTAATGACCAGAAGTTACAGTAGGTCCATCATGGAAAATTATTGCAACTGTAACAAAAGTTTTTCCTGAAATTGATAATTGCTGTCCTATAAACTTCTTTATTAAAGTGTCCAATTTTGAACCATCAGCTCTACAACGTTGCATCATTAAAATTACATACTGTCCGTATTTCTTTAAAAGTAACGTTGAAAACATGTCAGATTTACATTCACAGCATTCCATGCTATGATTGGCATCTTTAACTAATTTACTAAAACTCACTGATTTACTCTCTGGCAATGTTAAATAGATAAACCTTTCTGAATCAACATTAGAGCTGCATGTGTAGAAACAGTTTTCACAAGTATGTTCCCATTTATAAGAGAGACCGAACATATTCTCAACATCTATGCCTTCATCTTCCAGTACCATAAGGACATACATCAAGAATTCCTGTGCATCTTGCTGGACATTTTGAGTAAACTGTGTACGTCCTGAACATACATCTAAAAGTTTTCTAATTTCAGTAGCACTTTCTATTTTAGTTTTATCAATACTCAGCTTCTCATAAAGGAGACTTAGCACAGAACAGAATCTTTTTTCATGATTTACTATTATCTGCTCTTGCAAACTTTCAAGATAAAATACAACATTTAGCACTACATTAGCGTAGCAGTTGACACCAGAGCTATTTTCAAAATGACAACCAACAATCTCTTCAACATTGTCCTTTTTCTTTTTGCTTGCAATCACATGACTCTCTTTTTGTTTTCTCTTCTCTACATCCTCATTACAGATATTCTCAAATCTCCTTTTCCGAGAGACAACACGTTTTTCCAACACAGGATACTGACCTAAATGAGGAGCATAGGTTCTTCTTAATCTATTATACTCCTTTACACAATTTGCATCTGCACTAACTTTTGAGTCATCAAAGTCTATCATGAATAAACCAGATAATGTTTTCACTCGTGACAAAGCAACATATGCCATACCTTCTTTGAACACAGTAGAACCAATGTTTACAAAAGCACTATCTACAGTTAATCCTTGAGACTTGTGAATGGTTACAGCATATTCTAGAGAAAACGGAAACTGCTTCCTACGTACATATAAGTCTTTTACAAGCAAAAAACGGACTGAACAACGACTAATCTCTTTAATCTCTGCAATCAGATCAAATTTTATTTTTAAAAATTCAATTCCATCTTTTTTCTGGTATTTCACAAAACCCACAACTTTACCCAAAGCTCCATTCACTAAACCTTTTTCAACATCCAAATTTCTCCTTAAAAATACTCGACAGTTCATGCAAAGATATAGATTTTTTTCTAATCCAGCTGTTTTCGAAATGTTCTTCTCTAGAGAATCCAATTTATTTTTCAGTTTGCCTGTTAATGTAATAGTAATTCCTTCATGCTGAATTTTGTCAACAGCTTCCATTTTCTTAATCTCTTCCTTTTCCAATTTCAACAGTTCCTCATTGAATATCGAGCATTCACGTAGTGATGGCATTAAGCAGATTACAGTATTATTTTCTGCAATGTTCTTGTATATTTTCTCTGCAACTATTTCTTCCTTTGGAAATAAATTATGTAGCAACCGACTCTGTAATGCTTTTCTGCCAACTTCTGTGAGTAGTCCAATTCTGATATCTTTCAGAATACTTGCATAATCTTCATCGTTTGCTTGCCTCATATTGGTGGTAAGTTCTTTGTACTCAAAGAACGACCAAATATTCGCATTACCAATGCTTCCTAATGACTTCTTCGTGTCTTCATGTGTCACAGTATTAAACACTGGTTGTCCTTTAACTGGAGTAAGCTGTAGAAGATCCCCAAAAACTATAACATGTTTTCCACCAAATACCACGTCATAGTCTCTCTTTAGAATTTGCTGCATTCTTAAATGCACAAAGGCAAGCATTAAGTTTGATACCATGCTTACCTCATCAATAATGAGAACTTGCATCTTCTTCAACACTCTTGAAACTTCGAAGCATGCTTCTCCTGTAAGCTTGTGATATTCTATTTTGTTCTCAGGCTCCACTGGTAACATTAGCAAGCGATGTAAGGTAATTCCTTTTATGTTATATGCTGCTAACCCAGTTGGAGCAGTAACAACACAAGACAAAGTTGAATCTGTTTTTTGCTGTAGGTAGCTTCTGATGACTTTAATTAGGAAACTTTTTCCAGTTCCAGCTTGTCCACTCACATACATCCTGATTGGTTCAAATGATGTGCATGTGCACTCTTTATTTTCATGTAGTAATCCGTGATCAATTTTTTTTCTGACTTCTTCATAAATTTGTTGTTGTTCTTCATTCAGTTGTTGTTCCAAATTTGGTAAGTCTATTAAATCTTCTTGAGCTTGATTCATAGCCATTTCAACTTCATTCATGGCTATTGCAGCTTCATTTTCTACGATTGGTTGTCCTAGGGGATCTTGACTGAGCGTTTCAGAACTTTGGCTGTCTTGAGAACTGTCTCTAGCTACTTCAGCTGCAATTGTTGCTTCCTGTTCAATTTCTTCATTTAACATTTGCACATAATTTATGAAAGTACTGCATTCAATCGTATCTTTACATGCATTAAATGAATCCTCATAGCTTTGAAATTCTCCAAGTAGTTCGTCCTCTGTACGCCATGGTTTAAACAGCTGTAAAAGTGCCAAGTAGTAAAATTCCTTTTTGTCAGTAGTGTCGCAACTCAGCTTCCTATGATTAATCAAACTTCCTTTTGTTTGCTTCACCAAACATCCTTCCTCACCAATGACTTTATATTTTCCATATTTGATGTCTTCTGTGGCTTTCCGTGAAAAAATTTAGTTCTGCAGCACTTCATAGAGACACATGTTCTCAAGATGACAATTTCTTTTTGGGTAATACGTGTCCAACATGTTTGTTTTCAAAATATCTGTACTTTCCGGGTCGTTCTTGGCCAAATATTCAATTTCTCCAACAGATTTCAGTACCCGATTTCGCATTGCTGCAAGGCCTAAACTTACCCAAATTATTCTTCTTGATTTCGAGTACAGACTTGCAGATGATAACCTATCTGAGCATTCGTAGGATCCAATTTCTCGATGCGATAACATCTTTAAACAGAAACTGTATAGCTTCTTACTGACAGTTTTCTCGTGAGAAATCTCTTCCCACATTTCCTTCAATTCCGTTTTCTCAGATTTAGTAATGCACGATGTGACATACCGAGCAACAGCAATAGAATTGTCTGCCACATACTGAATATCCATGTTAGCATTCCACATGGATAAAATGACTGGGTTGTAGTCATTTATATATTTTGACTCTTCTTTTCTTCTTAGGTTGAACGTATTTTTTGGAGATTTTCTTGTAATAGTGTGTCGCACAGCTGACATAAAACTGTTTACTCTTCCTTTTGAAAGAACAGGTCTGGGAAATTCAAATCGACATTTTGTGTAGAATTTATCTTTGCTCTTGTACTTCCGTCGACAGTATTTTCCACACCGATGACTTTGGAAACGTAAAACTTGCTCTTTTAACTTTTTCTCTTCTGTGCTTTTAGGTATAGCACATGTTGCATATTCTTCAATGAAAGATAAAACTGCTTCATCAGCATCTGTTCCAAATTTTAAGGCATCCTTGATCCACAACAGCATATGAATATGAGGAGCACCTCTTGCTTGGTACTCTTTTCTCCAAAAGAAATCCACAACTTCTCCAAGAGGTGGATTTTTGTTATTGCAGATGAAGGACATCATAGCCTCAAATCTATGATTGAAATATCTGCAAACATTAACCGGATCCAATGAGCACAGTTCTCCTGCTGTCTTGTATTCGATGTTTTTAATGTTTGAATTTGCCTCTCGAAGAAAATCCAGAAGATCATCCCAAGCGTACTCAGCACAGCTTAGGGTAAGGAACCATGTAGGAGTTCCTAAATTCCGTAACATACATTTCAATTCTCCATGGCGTCGGTACCAATATTCATTTGTCCCACGCTGACAAGCCATCAGATTGATCAATTGTGATTCCAAATGATCATCTCGCTGCTGCACTTTGTTCATAAAATCCTTAGCAGACACATTATGTAGATGTACTCCACTTTTTAAAATGTGATTTACTGCATAAGATAGTGCAGACAAGTCACTTTCAAATAACAGATGGAACAAATAAGGAATACTTTGACGAAATCTGGGATCTTCTGCATATAATCTTGTAGTCCGATACTCAGAAGCAGGAATCTGGACTGGACGTTCATCGTATCGTCCACCTTCTCCTGTAGGAAACAGCTGGGGAAAACAACGAGCTTCCAAGCTCTCCTCCCATACACTCACGGGAGTTCCTTTTGGCTTTTTTCATCTGAAACAGATCAATAGTGTTTGCCATAACTTCTTTTGAATGAAGTGCATGTATGCTGAAATGTTCATAAATGTCTTCTTCTTTTGACTTGTCCACTTTTTCAATTTGCCCAGTTGGTGTTTCTGTGTCTCTTAGTAAATCTTCTTCATCTTCATCTATATAAATTGATTCATACCATTTATTATTCCTTTTCAAATATAAATTTGCTCTTTGTACTTTCCGTACATCTACCAGCTCCTGCCAAATTTTCTTATTCTTTGTAGGTACACCATTAACCAGAATAACTAATGGTTCAGTTTCCAAAGTATCTGCATCAATAGTTTCCATATTTTTTTTCAAATCCAACAGCAAATAGACAACTCTTCCTTTTAAACCTCTCTGTAAATCTGAAGGAGGTAATTTACCGGTTTTGGGCTCCATACGTACTATAGTCTGGAACGGATGAACACATTGAATGAGTATAGACTCATACGTATTTAAATCAGAAAGTTCTGCAGGAATATCAACCAATTCTAAATTATTATGTACAGCTCTAGCTGGCATTTTATTGTCTTCTAACTTGTTATAACAGTATTTACAAATACGCTGATCTTCACCCAAATCAAAACAATTTTCAAGAAATATATATGTTGCAAAATCCTTCCACTTATAATTATCTTCTTCTTCACTTTTTTTGTAGAGATCAACATTCCTTGTTTGGATTTTATAATGGCTTCTCCGGCAACAAATACAAGTAATATTTGGTCTTTCATTAGAGATGATAGCAAATTTTGTCATTTGATCTTCAAATTTCTTACTTACGGAGGGTTCTACATTCTCTTCCACATTTTCCTCAATAACTGTGTCATTCCCTGCACTTTCTTGTTCCGGACCAAAGTAACTAAACTGAATTTCATCAGTAACCTTCTCAACATCTGATACAGTTCCACGGAACAGAGCCCTATTCAACTCATTTAACTTTAGTGCTGGACTTTTAGCAAAATACAATCTTCTCACAAATTTTCTAATTTCAGTATGATGAACTGCCAGCATCCTAAAATGGTGAAAAACACTTTGACAAACTTTCCTAGATACACAAGACAGAGAGTGTCCTTGCAAACCAGTATTCTCTCTCACATGGATCTAGTCTTTGAAGCACCTTAATCTTCTGTTTAACACTTTTTTTATTATATTCTCTTAAAAACTCACGTAATTTATCAATAGATTCCTGTCGCAAAGTACAAATACTACTACAATTCCAAGTATACACTGGGGCTTTAGGACGTCTCCCCATAACCTCATCCGCCATCACTTCTTCCTCATTTCTTGGAACCATTTTCTCCTTTTCCATTATACAACCATCTTTCACTTCATAAGCTCGTCCACTGGTGTCAACTGCATGCAGCAAACTATTACTTTGAAGATAACTCTCTTCATTAAAAAATGGTTCAGTACTTGAACTATGCATCCATTCTCCTAAAAACACTTTACAAAAGTTATTTCTTTTCCATACTCTTTTCGTTTTGCTTTGTGACTTCATTACATTGACCATTTTTTCTAATGTACGCATCCTGTTCAAAATTAAAATCAATAGTTTTCTTTTTAATTCTAAAGCCTTAGCTACAATGGCTTCAATATCTTTTTTTCTCTTGTAAAATTTCGCTTTTTTCTTATATTTGTTCACATCCTTTAGCAAATTGGACATCACTCTTCTCTGAAACATTTTTCTATGGATCTCTTTAAATGCTGGTTTTCTTTTTAGGTCAATCTTTATTGCTTCTGATTGTACATTAGCATTTAGTAAATTCTCACTTTTGTCCTGTTGTTTTCTACTTGAAACAGTTTTTCCAGTGGGGACATTTTTTAAATTTTTCCTTTTTTTGAATATATTTTTAAAGAATTCCTTTGTCTGCTTGCCAGAAGACTTTTTCTTTTTTCCAACATGAGCATCTTCAACTAACTTGGGTCCTCCAGTTGTCTTCAAATATACATGTTTTTTCTGTTCTTTTCGCTTTCTTGATTTTATAGGCATCTTAATTTTGCTTCACTGCTCTGCAGCAATACCCGAAAGAAACTAAAAAAAAATACATTTTTGTAATTTAAATATATTACTATATTTTTTATGAGCTTTTCAAATCTTATAATACTATCTACCCCTTTCCTACAAGTGAAAAACACAATAAAACCAACACAAATTAAATCTCTAAGAACAATTCCTGTGTGCACACAGACTCTTGGTGTGATTCTAGGCAGAAAACGATATTTGATTTGCAATTCAAAAGCACACTTACTACTGTTTTTTTGCAAGTGATAATTACTATAACAGTCTGACACATTTTCATTATAGTTTTCAGAAGCAGAAAAAAGAACATGTCCTAACAGCTACTTGAGACTATAACCCGGTGTAACCTGGGTAAGTGACTACACTCCAGCAAAGGAAATGAGCCTTGGTGATGTTGAATGTATTAGTGTCACTCACTCCAAACTGAAACACCACACAGTGCTGATTAGTAAGCATAACTGTGCATAAGAAGCTGCTGGCTGTGTGCTAAGAGTGTACTTCTGGAGACTGTTTATTGTGAGGTGCAAGAGACATCTGCATTGACGCTTGCAAAACTGCCTCATCACTAAATAGATATATGTAAGAGTACATGTGTGATAAGGGTTAATTTGAGTTTTGAACATGTGGGAACTAGATGACCCATTGCACGAGTGGAAGGAAAATATACCATGTTGATTTCAAATATGTTAGCATTTGCCTCTCATTTGAGAGATACTGATTTGGGCTGAATGCTAACCAACACACTTCATGAAAACAAGCTTACCCTTTCCTGAGAATGCAATTCTAAAAGAACCAGAGTAATACGAATTAAATCTCTGACAACAATTCCTGTGTGCACACAGACTCATGGTGTGATTCTAGACAGAAAATTTGATTGGCAATTTGAAATCACACTTACTAGTGTGGTAGAGCAAGTGATAATTACTCTAACAGTCTGACACATTCTCCTTATAGTTTAGAGAGGCAGAGAAGAGCACATGTCCAAACAGCTTTTTCAGACCATGTACATGTGTAACCTGGCTGACTGACTACACTCCAGCAAAGGTAATGAGCCTTGGTGATGTTCAATGCATTAGCGTTACTCACTCCTACCTAAAACACCACACAGTGCTGATTAGTAAGCATGAGTGTACAGGAAAAAAAGCTAGCTCTCTGCTAAGAGTGTGGTTCTGGAGACTGTCTACTATCAGGTGCAAGAGAGACTTGAATGGACCCTTACATAACTGCATAAACACTGTAAACATGTATGTAAGACTACATGTGTGGTAAGGGTTAATATGAGTTTTTAGCATCTAGCAACTACATGACCCATTGCACGAGTGGAAGAAAAATCTACCATGTTGATTTCAAATATGTTAGCATTTGCCTCTCATTTCAGATACTGATTTGGGCTGAATGCTAACCATCACATTTCCAGAAAACAAGCTTCCCCTTTCCTACGAATGCAATTCTAAAAGAACCAGAGTGACACGAAATACATCTCTGACAACAATTCCTGTGTGCTCACAGACTCATGGTGTGATTCTAGGCAGAAAACAAAATTTGCTTGCCAATTTGAAAGCACACTTACTACTGTTTTTTTTGCAAGTGATAAGTACTCTAACAGTCTGACACATTTTTATTACAGTTTTCAGAAACAGAAAACAGCACATGTGCAAACAGCTTTTTGAGACCATGAACATGTGTAACCTTGGTGACTGACTACACTCCAGCAAAAGAAATCAGCCTTAGTGATGTTGAATGTATTAGTGTTACTCACTGCTACCTGAAACACCACTCACTTGTGAATACTAAGCATGATTCTACAGGATAAACAGCTGGGTGTGTGCTAAGAGTCTGCTTCTGCAGACTGTGTATTTTCAGTTACAAGAGACATATGCATGGATGCATCCATAACAGCATAAACATTGTAGTAATGTATGTAAAAGTACATGTGTGGCAAGGGTTAATTGGAGTTTTGTATATGTAGGACCAACCTCACCCATTCCATGTTTAGTAGCAAAATCTACTATATCTATTTCAAATGTGTTATCATTTGCCTCCCATTTGTGTGATACTGATTTATGCTGAATGGAAACCATCACAGTTCCCAAAAAAAAGCTGACCCTTTCCTACAAATGCCATTCTTACAGAACCAGGCCAACAGAAATAAAATCTCTGACCACATTCAAAACCTCCCCTTTCCTACCAATGCAATTCTAAAAGAACTAGAGTAACACGAAATACATCTCTGACAACAATTCCTGTGTGCTCACAGACTCATGGTGTGATTCTAGGCAGAAAACGAAATTTGCTTGCCAATTTGAAAGCACACTTACTACTGTTTTTTTTGCAAGTGATAAGTACTCTAACAGTCTGACACATTTTCATTACAGTTTTCAGAAACAGTAAAGAGCACATGTCCAAACAGCTTTTTGAGACCATGCACATGTGTAACCAGGGTGACTGACTACACTCCAGCAAAGGAAATCAGCCTTAGTGATGTTGAATGTATTAGCGTTACTCACTGATACCTGAAACACCCCTCACTTGTGAATACTAAGCATGATTCTGCAGGATAAACAGCTGGGTGTGTGCTAAGAGTGTGCTTCTGCAGACTGTGTATTTTCAGTTACAAGAGACATATGCATGCATGCATCCATAACAGCATAAACATTGTAGTAATGTATGTAAAAGTACATGTGTGGCAAGGGTTAATTGCACTTTTGTATATGTAGGACCAAGCTCAGCAATTGCATGATTAGAAGCAAAATCTACTGTATCAATTTCAAATGTGTTAGCATTTGCCTCCCATTTGTGTGTTACTGATTTATGCTGAATGGAAACCATCATATTTACAAAAAAAAAGCTGACCCTTTCCTACAAATGCCATTCTTACAGAACCAGGCCAACAGAAATAAAATCTCTGACAACATTCAAAACCTCCCCTTTCCTACCAATGCAATTCTAAAAGAACTAGAGTAACACGAAATACATCTCTGACAACAATTCCTGTGTGCACACAGACTCATGGTGTGATTCTAGGCAGAAAACGAAATTTGCTTGCCAATTTGAAAGCACACTTACTACTGTTTTTTTGCAAGTGATAAGTACTCTAACAGTCTGACACATTTTCATTACAGTTTTCAGAAACAGAAAAGAGCACATGTCCAAACAGCTTTTTGAGACCATGAACATGTGTAACCTGGGTGACTGACTACACTCCAGCAAAGGAAATCAGCCTTAGTGATGTTGAATGTATTAGCGTTACTCACTGATACCTGAAACACCATTAACTTGTGAATACTACGCATGATTCTACAGGATAAACAGCTGGGTGTGTGCTAAGAGTGTGCTTCTGCAGACTGTGTATTTTCAGTTACAAGAGACATATGCATGCATGCATCCATAACAGCATAAACATTGTAGTAATGTATGTAAAAGTACATGTGTTGCAAGGGTTAATTGGAGTTTTGTATATGTAGGACCAAGCTCAGCAATTGCATGATGAGAAGCAAAATCTACTATATCAATTTCAAATGTGTTAGCATTTGCCTCCCATTTGTGTGATACTGATTTATGCTGAATGGAAACCATCACAGTTCCCAAAAAAAAGCTGACCCTTTCCTACAAATGCCATTCTTACAGAACCAGGCCAACAGAAATAAAATCTCTGACAACATTCAAAACCTCCCCTTTCCTACCAATGCAATTCTAAAAGAACTAGAGTAACACGAAATACATCTCTGACAACAATTCCTGTGTGCTCACAGACTCATGGTGTGATTCTAGGCAGAAAATGAAATTTGCTTGCCAATTTGAAAGCACACTTACTACTGTTTTTTTTGCAAGTGATAAGTACTCTAACAGTCTGACACATTTTCATTACAGTTTTCAGAAACAGAAAAGAGCACATGTCCAAACAGCTTTTTGAGATCATGAACATGTGTAACCTGGGTGACTGACTACACTCCAGCAAAGGAAAACAGCCTTAGTGATGTTGAATGTATTAGCGTTACTCACTAATACCTGAAACACCACTCACTTGTGAATACTAAGCATGATTCTGCAGGATAAACAGCTGGGTGTGTGCTAAGAGTGTGCTTCTGCAGACTGTGTATTTTCAGTTACAAGAGACATATGCATGCATGCATCCATAACAGCATAAACATTGTAGTAATGTATGTAAAAGTACATGTGTGGCAAGGGTTAATTGCACTTTTGTATATGTAGGACCAAGCTCAGCAATTGCATGATTAGAAGCAGAATCTACTATATCAATTTCAAATGTGTTAGCATTTGCCTCCCATTTGTGTGTTACTGATTTATGCTGAATGGAAACCATCATATTTACAAAAAAAAAGCTGACCCTTTCCTACAAATGCCATTCTTACAGAACCGGACCAACACTATTAAAATCTCTGACAACAATTCCTGTGTGCACACAGACTCATGGTTTGATTCTAGGCACAAAACAGTATTCCTCAATGATACCAGTACACCTTAACTTATGGTGAAAACATACTCCATAATATTTTACAAGTTCAAGACAGTTAAATATCTCCCAAACCACAAAATGTAAAACATAACTTTTAAGAAGAATCACAATTCTAATATTTATATCAAAAATCACCACATACATCCCCTCTCAAACTCATATCTCACCTTTAAAATTAGTTAGTTGAGAAAGAAATGTGGCACTCAAACAGCAGATTATCAGAGTCAGAATCTCAGAGCTCTACACCTCTTTCCTCTCACCAGAACCAGTAAATGGCAATGTTTCCCTCTCTTTGTTCACACATATACATGTTAATTACAAATCTCAGGGCTTCCCACATTTTTTCAAATGAAATCACACATTTCTATTGGTTAAAAACTTCAACCCTTTTCCAAATGAACCCTTCCCCCAACTTGACTTCTGCCTGCTACCATAGCAACAGCTCATGGAACACTGGTGTGAGCAGAGAGGTCAGAAGTTCAGCACACAATGTTTCTATTCCAAAGAGCAAGAGTGCTTCACCTGTCAAACCTAACAGCAAATCCAAATTAATCTTCTGTGGGAACACAATTTTCTGAACCAATACAAAACATGCTTCTAAAAATGTACACATACAGCCTAGTTTTAACTGTAAAATGATTTGAATCAGCCAATGAGTTCTTTTTATTTTAAAAAAATATGTATGCCTCCATTTTACAACTGTCTTTCATTTCATATTGCCATTCTACTGAAAGACACCTCCTGAGTGCATCCAGATCTCTTTGAAAGATTTTCACAGTGTGGATTGTAGGTCACAGCTATGTCTTCTGGAGTGAAAAGTTTGCAGAAAAAAGAGGTATGGTGAGAGACCTTGCTTTGCCAAATGTAGACATTAAATGGATTGGTCAGAGAGGGTTAAAGTGGCACCAATTAATGCCTTTGGTGAAAACCTTTCTACATCTCCCACAGCATAACCTTATTATTGTGCACTGTGGTGGAAATGACCTAGGCACTTTAACTGGGGTAGGTCTGGAAATGCTTGTTAAGGACACCTTTGTGCAATTGATGTCGCTTTTCCTCAATCTGCCTTTGTATATTCTAATATATGCCAAAGGCAAAAGTGGAACCAATTTTGTCCACAGATTGACAAAGCAAGAAAGCACGTCAACAAATCTATTTCTGCTTTCCTCAGAGACTATGGTATGGGTTCTATATACCACAACAACTTGCGTTACAACATGCAAGGCATTTATAGAGGAGACGGTGTACATTTCACTGATGAAGGCAACAGAGTCTTCCTCTTGAACTTTAGACTCTGCATCGGTACTTACTTGTAGGTACCACAAAAAAAACACTTCATAAACACAACGGCTCTTTTTAGAGCCCCCTAATATCTAAACACTTAAATTTGATTTTTACTTCTATTTTTTTATTGTCTTTTTTCTGCCGTGCGCGTACGGTAAGCTTACCGTACGCACACCCCGCGATTTTTGTTAAAAAATTTTAAATGTATTTTTCATACTTTTGGGACCTTCTTGGACCCCCTGACAAACGCTAGGGGGTCTGCAACTCTCTTCGTTGCCCCCTTTTCACGTTCTCCACCTTTGTTTATCAGTGTGAGACACACAAAATGGCGGCCGACACTTCCTGATTTCGACCGATTCGAATGTTTACAGTCATGTAACCACCAATCAGAATTAAGCTTACCGTACACGCTCGGAGCGCGCTTATAGATATATATATTGATTTAAATGCTATTTTCTCAGGAAATACTGAACAGATTTACACCAGACCTGCAAAAGGCACATCCCTGACCTGAGGACTACCTCTCTGCCAAATTTCAAGTAATTCTGTTCAGCCGTTCGGGCTGTAGCTTGGACTAAAGGTCCTATGGAAAAATGCATGGGGAAAACACGTTTTGGGACCCCCCCTTTTTCTCAGCCCCCACTTGACGAATTCCCCCGAGACTTTCAGGGTAGGAGCGGAGTGCCCCACCTATTTTGAACATTTCGCGAGGATTCGTCAATCGGTGCCAAAGATATTCAAAATAGAATGTTGCGGATTTCCTATGGAAACACGGTCCTAACTATAACTATCTACTGGCGACCGCCAGTAGATAATATATATATATATATATATATATATATATATATATATATATATATATATATATATATATATATATATATATATATATATAATATATAACACCAGTCCCGCTTTTACCTTAAAAAACGGGTCAGACACATGCTGGAGATGCTCTGCAGTAAGTTTAAATGCCTCCATTCACACTTTAAAAAAAAAAAATAACGCGTTGTCCTCATGTAACAGCTCCTGGCAGACGCGTTTCGGCGGATGCCTTTATCAATGCCGGTTTTCAGCTGGATAGTCCAAAAGTGAGAATTTTAGCGGGGTGCGACGATCTTTTCGCCAAAAGGAATAAGCAGGTCCAAAATTGCGAGCGCGGTATAATAACCCGCCCGTGCATACAATTGTGCCCTGACATAGTCAGCCTTTGTTCTGCTCGTTCCTTTACTCTGGCTTGGTCGATGGCGAACTTCGTCACTGCTGAGCATCTCTATCAGCAGACCAGCTGCTGCTCTTTCCCCAGTGCCTACAACACAATCCAGGCTGGGGGGGCGCCAGGCTGTGTAGTCCGTGCACTCAGCCACAAAGTTTGTCGGTAACGCGTGGAGCTCCAAATCAAGAGGCGTGTCTGAACGCAGAGCCGACTTCCGCCATATGTACAACAGCAGTCCCGCTTTTACCTTAAAAAACGGGTCAGACACATGCTGGAGAAGCTCTACAGTAAGTTTAAATGCATCTATTCACACTTTAAAAAAACAAACAAACGCGTTGTCCTCATGTAACAGCTCCTGGCAGTCGCGTTTTGGCGGATGCCTTTATCAATGCCGGTTTTCAGCTGGATAGTCCAAAAGTGAGGATTTTAGCGGGGTGGTGTTTAAATATCTGTATGGCGGGATCTCATTGGCTGTCTGATGTAGCTATCGAGAGAGGACAGAGAAAGTTCCCAAAAGTCAGTACTTTTCCTTTCCCAATATGTCAATCAAGATTCCTCTCAAAATGCCCAGTGCGACGATCTTTTCGCCAAAAGGAATAAGCAAGTCCAAAATTGCGAGCGCGGTATAATAACCCGCCCGTGCATACAATTGTGCCCTGACATAGTCAGCCTTTGTTCTGCTCGTCCCTTTACTCTGGCTTGGTCGATGGCGGACTTCGTCACTGCTGAGCATCTCTATCAGCAGACCAGCTGCTGCTCTTTCCCCAGTGCCTACACCACAATCCAGGCTGGGGGGGCGCCACGCTGTGCAGTCCGTGCACTCAGCCATAAAGTTTGTCGGTAACGCGTGGAGCTCCAAATCAAGAGGCGTGTCTGAACGCGAAGCCGACTTCCGCCATATGTACAACACCAGTCCCGCTTTGACCTTACGGGTCAGACACATGCTGGGGATGTATATATATATTCACTGAAAAAACCATAGGTTTTAGGGAAAGTTATAGTTAGTTGGACATTTCACTCATACAGAACCATAGAAATTCCCCTGTTATAATTAGTTCAGCTAACTATAACTCGCGCCCCCGCAATGCACTGCTGATGACGTCACATATTACATCACTCATGACATGGTCAGTGACATCACTGATGACATCACTGATGGCATCTCAAATGACATCTCTGATGACATCACTGATGACATCATCCAGTGACTGTGTGTTTCTGTAAAGTTTAAATATGTTTAATATATATAGGGAAAGACGTATTGAAGAATGAGTGGGTGTATAAGTGTCTGACTAGATGATTTAGTAGGTGCGTGACTGACTCTATAAGTGAGTGATTAAACTTATCTTACTGAATGCATGGGTTAGTGAGTAAACTGTGTGAATGTCTGTATCCATCTGTCTGTGGATGTGTAAGCAGCTGCATGGGTTTGCGAATAGCTACATGAGTGTCTATATGGGTTATTGATTGGTTGTCTGAGTACCTGTATGGGTGCCTGAGTGTTTGTGTGGGTGGAGTGTGTGTGACTCTGTACATAGATGTGTGAGTGGGTGATTCACTGGGTGCATGGTTTCAATAGTGCCTCTGTGATGGACTGTATGGGTGGGTGAGTGTGTGTATGGGTGTGTTAGTGAGTGAATGTATATCTCAGTTGTATATGTGTGAGTAACTGCATATGTGAGAGGCAGTATATATGTGTGTTGGAGGATATAAATGGCTATAAGTGAGAGTGTGTGATTGTGAGAGTGGCTGTATGGATGAGTCTGTGCTTGTATCAGTGATTGTATAAGAGCGTAAATATGTGCTAGTATTTGTATGAGTAAGTGAGCTGGTGTGTGTATAACTGTAAAGGTGAGTAAATTGCAATGTGATTAATTATTTGCATGACTGACTAGGTGTGTGAGTACCTCTATGGATGAGTCACGGTGTGTGAGTTTCTATATAGGTGTATGAGTGCATATGATAGTCCTTACTGAGTGACCATAAGTATGAGTGACTGTACGGGTGAGTGAGTGGATGTGTGTAAACCTAAGAATCAGTGAGTGGGTATGTAGTTATTGGTGTTGGAGTGTCTATGGTTTTGAGAATGGCAGTCTGTAATTTAGAGTGGGTGTATCAAAGGTTATATTAGGTTGTGAGAAGATGCATCAAATTATCACATGGATGATGTCATCAGTGATGTCATTTGAGATGTCATCAGTGATGTCATCAGTGATGTCACTGACCATGTCATGAGTGATATAATATGTGACGTCATCAGCAGTGCATTGCGGGGGCGCGAGTTATAGTTATCTGAACTAACTATAACAGAGGAATTTCTATGGTTTTGTAAGAGTGAAATGTCCAACTAACTATAACTTTCCCTAAAACCTATGTTTTTTTCAGTAAATTTCAAAGGTTTTTTAAATGCTAGTTTCTAACTATGCCTACAGAGGTAGGACATGTGATGAAAGAAGAAACAACGCACAGAAAGAAAAAAAAGAAATGCAGAAAGAAGCAACAGAAGTCCACAAAGACAAAGAAAAGTGCAGGAAGAAGCAAGACATGTGCAGAAAGAACCAACAGAGGAGCAGAAAGAGGCCTTGTTGCAAAGTCATCCTGTGCCCACAACTTTTTCAGACGGGTACTGGTGGTAACTGACTCTGACTAACCAGGCCTAGAGCCAGTGCTATGCTAAAAGACACTTAGAATACAATGAAAACACCTACATACACTAGGGAACACTATGCGTTGGGGTACCCCTGTGATTAGCATGACCTCCTCTGTAAGGCCCTAGTACATAATAGGGCAGGGGGATTAAAACTACCTCTTAAAACGCGCTACAGGCGCGTTTGCACAGAAGTGAAGGGAGGGGGGCCTGAGGTGACATGTGCAAACACGCCCTGTGGCCGTTTTAAGTTGGGAGATTAAGTCCCCTTGAATCCTGACGGTCCCTGGGGTCCAACTAGCCAACCAGGTACCTCCAGTAAGCGCCACAGAGCTGCGTAAAAAGGGGCGTGGCCTGGCCCACCTCTCTGTAACGCAGTGCAGTGTTGCTTACTGGAGGTACCTGGTGGGGTTGTTGGCCCCCAGGGACCCTCAGGATTGAATAGGAATTAATTCCCCAACTTAAAACGCACCACAGGGCTTGTTTGCACACATGTCACTTCAGGCCCTGCGGCCTCCCTTCACCACTGTGCAAACGCACCCCGTGGCACGTTTTAAGTTGAGGGACAAAGTCCCCTTCAATCCTGAGGGCCCCTGGGGGCCAACTAGCCTACCAGGTACCTCCAGTAAGCGCCACAGAGCTACATTGCAGAGAGGTGTAAAAAGGGGCGTGGCCTGGACCACCTCTCTGCAACGCAGCACAGTGGCACTTACTGGAAGCACCTGGTGGGCTAGTTGGGCCCCAGGGGCCCTCAGGATTGAAAGGGAATTATTTCCCCAACTTCAAACGCGCCACAGGGCGTGTTTGCACACGTCACCTCAGGCCCCGTCCCCTCCCTTCACCACTGTGTAAACACGCCCTGTGGCCGTTTTAAGTTGGGAGATTAAGTCCCCTTGAATCCTGAGGATCCCTGGGGTGCAACTAGCCCACAAGGTACCTCCAGTAAGTGCCACGGAGCTGCGTTCTACAAAGGTGCAAAAAGGGGCGTGGCCTGGACCACCTCTCTGCAACACAGGCCTGTGGTGCTTACTGGATGTACCTGGTGGCCTAGTTGGCCCCCAGGGGCCCCCAGGATTAAAGGAAACGTAATTCCCCAACTTAAAATGCACCACAGGGTGTGTTTGCACACATGTCACCTCAGGCCCCACCCCCTCCCTTCACCACTGTGTAAAGGCGCCCCGTGGCACGTTTTAAGTTAGGGGATTAAGTCCCCTTGAATCCTGAGAGTCGCTGGGTCCAACTAGCCCACCATGTACCTCCAGTAAGCACCACAGAGCTGCGTTGCAGAGAGGTGGTCCGAGGCCATGCCCCATTTTACACCTCTCTGCAATGCAACTCTGTGGCACTTATTGGACATACCTGGTGGGTTAGTTGGCCCCCAGGGACCCTCAGGATTCAAGGGGACTTAATTCACAAACTTAAAACGTGCCACAGGGCACGTTTCCACACTTGTGACATCAAGCCACGCCCCCTCCCTGCACCACTGTGCAAACGCACCCCCTGGTACGTTGTAAATTGGGGGATTAAGTCCCCTTGAGTCCTGAGGGTCCCTGGGGGCCAACTAGCCCACCACTTACCTCCAGTAAGTGCCACAGAGCTGGGTTGCAGAGTGGTAAAAGGGGTGTGGCCTCCGAACACCTCTCTGCAATGCAGCTCCCTGGCGCATATTGGAGGTACCTGGTGGGCTAGTTGGCCCCCAGGGACCCTCAGGATTGAAGATTGATGTCACTGACCATGTCATGGGTGATGTAATATGTGACGTCATCAGCAGTGCATTGCGGGGGCGCGAGTTATAGTTAGCTGAACTAACTATAACAGGGGAATTTCTAGGGTTTTGTACGAGGGAAATGTCCAGCTAACTATAACACCCCTGAAACCTTTGGTTTTTTCAGTGAATTTCTAAGGTTTTTTAAATGCCAATTCCTAACTATAACGCCCCTGAAACCTATGGTTTTTTCAGTGAATTTCAAAGGTTTTTTAAATGCTAATTCCTATCTATAACTTATCTCTGAAGATATCATGAAAAGCATTCTTTTTTAAAAGTAGGGTGCACATTAGTTTTGTGGAAAAGCATCTTTGTGATTGGTTAAGAAAAAGCAGTTTCAACGTGGAGTACATATCAAAGGATAAAATTTGCTCAGATCAACCACACCTGCTACTTGCATTTGAAAGGCACTGTTCGAACTTAAAACAATCGTCAACTTTTGACCTGCACGTGTCGTTAAATATTAAAGAAAATGTTACAAAAACATATCGTTAAGTTTAAAAAAATTGATGAACTTTTAACCTGCACGTGTTGTAGAATGTTCTAGAAAGTGTGTTGATAGAATACGTTGCACTTCTGACTTCTATGTGTTATTCAATATTAAAAAAACGGTTCATATGGAAAATTAAAAAGAAACCAATAGAGAAGTTTTGAAACCTAAAAGAATCAAGGAACTATTCTAATTTATTCTTTACATGTATTTATGTGTGCAGCAAAAAAATTATAGACACAACAGCAGTAGGAAGAGGAAGAAGCAGGGAGTGGGGGGAGGGGGGAGATGGGCAGAATGGCACACATGCACAATTAAGTACAATACACATATAGACTAACAATGGCCAAAATGAAACACACCAACAAGCAGCACAAGTCACACAACCCGCCAACATCACACCACTGAACGAGCACAGAAGTGAAAACCACGCTGCATTCATACAGGATGTGTACAAAGGCCAGCCGTTGGTGTTGTGGGATGTCTGTGACCGTGGTCATCATGGATGAGATGCCCAGCATGTGACACATGGTCGAGTTCACTGTGTGTTATGTTGCCAAACGGCTGCACCTCCCTCCCATGAGCCCCCACACTTTTGTACGGTGCGCTGTTGTATCTTGTGCACTCATACAGCACACCATTGTAATGCCTATTTGCGCATGTCCTGCTACATTCCAACTACAACATCACAGTGCCGTTTGGAGGTGGTACATGCCAGTTTACAACATCAACTGCTTCGGCTCTTGTAGCAGGCCACACCAGAACACAGAGACACACTTACCGTACTTCCTGTACACGGACATGTCCGAGACACCCCGTTCCCCTTGCCGGATAGGCACACCCCTGCACTGACCTGTAAACCCCAGACCAGCACACGCCAGTTGTGCATGCAGGAGGATGCGTGCGTAGCTACACATCCAGGCTCACTGCCAACGCTGAGGTGACAGCACACTGTGATGTTGCAGGGCTCGTGCCTATCATGCTAAGACAATGACCACAGGGACACACTTACTAAGATGTGGGTTTGGGGGGCATTGGCGGTCCTGGAGTTGTTGAGATGAGTCTTCTGTCCCTCATGGGTATCCCTGTATCATGCTCATTGACTCTATGGTACCAGTGGGTGTTCTGGTGTGGCTCTTGGCTGTGTTCCCTTTCATGGTGCAGGTAGTTGTCCTGCTTAACACCAGCAGAAAGCAGGTGTAAAATCCCTGGTGCTAACGTGTCTTATCGCCGGAATTTGTTTCACATTGCAATTGGTGTGAAAGTTGTGATGTGATTTTTTTCGTGTGCAGAACAATATACGAAGTGAGCACTGTATCTCATCAAGATCCAGCACCTGACACACTATTCCCAATCAATATAAATACAATGAGATTTCTTAATAGATTTTGTGTGTACACTGTAACTGCAGCCAATACCTCAGTGCAATTCAATACAGGATTTTAGTATTTAGAATAAATCGGTAAGGTGCACCTCGTGTCTTTTTGCACGGGAACGGCTACTCTCCATTTCATTATCAGCACTTTAACGGAAGTAAAGTTGAGATAAATCTAACACACTATTCAGAAGTTAGTGCAAACTGCAGATATCACCAGTATTCCAGCGATAAGTCCCCCAAAATGTAACACCATGGTGGACTCCATCAAATAACAGTAAGAAGAACAAGAAAGAGTCACACAGCAGTTAAGAGAACAACCCAAAACGTTATTAATTTTTTTTTCAAACTTTATTTTTTATAATACTAAATATATAAACGAAAAACTATTTTCAAACTTTATTTTTTTATTAACATATATATGAACAATAAACTAATAAACAAAATGTAACAACAATAATAAAAAACAACAAGGCGGAACACTACTGGGGGACAATGGATGTCGACGACAGACCTGGAAAATGAGAAAGATTGTTAAAAAAAAACAACATGGTTTTCTCAACAAAATACCACAAGAAACAAATCACAGATATATAAAATGCATACAGCTAACAAAATTTTATAAGTTTAACTTACAAAACCTGTAAATGTTGCCGCTTTAAAATATTTACAGAATCTGAAGAAAATGTTTTGCAGAAGGCACCACACAAACAACGTTTTTCTTCAGTTGTGAGGACATTTTTTACTTTTTCCAAGGAGCAAACAAAGACCAATGCCACCTTCGTCACTCGCAAGATTTGCCAAAGAGTTCTGTTACGAGGAGATCCTAACAAAAAATACTCGTGCTGCACTGCAAGTATGATGAAACACCTAAGGACCCTTCATCCAAACAATCTTGCACGAGAAGAGTGCAAACAGATGAGAAACACTCCTGTTCTGTATCTGTAAAAAAGAATCACAAATAAATGTATATTAATAACTTTCAAATTTATACTATTCCATTACTGTACAAACACATTTTATATAAAAACTGACTATGAAACTATAGCCCTGAACCACAAGTGTGACGATCATTAAAACACTACATGCATAGTACATGCATAGTGCATACTACTTTGAAGCAGTTCATGCCCTAAAGCCTACCTCTCTAAAACACTACATGCTAACTGACTAAATGATTACAGTAGTATAAGAAGACACACTTGGTGACTCACAGGGTGTTTGCTAGAAGAGTATGAATACTAACTAGGGAATAGAAGGTGTGAAACACAACTGTGTAGGTGATTAGAGGACTGCATCCATACTGCATAGGCATTTAAAGCAGTCCATGTGCTAAGGCCTGGCTCACTGCATGGCTACTTGGGTACTGACTGAATGATTATCGTACAGCAAGGAGAGTGCCTAGGTGAATTTATAAGTGCTAGGCTTTTCGCACAGAGAATAGATTAGTACTTGGTACTGAATGGGTCACTAGAGGAGTGCAAATGCAGTGACAAGTGCTAGACTGTATGGATACTGACTAGAACATTGAAAGTGTGAAAGACAAGTGTCTAGGTGGTTAGAAGACTGCATGCATAGTGCATAGGGGTTTGAAGCAGTCCATGTGCTAAGGCCTGGCTCAGTATATGAATACTTAGGCACTGACTGAATGATTAGAGTACTGCAAAGATAGTATCTTGGTGAATTTATAAGTGTTTGGGTTTTAGCACAGTGAATGGATTAGTACATGGTGCTGAGTGGGTCACTAGAGGACTGCAAAGAGAGTCACAGGGTATTTCCTGGAAGTGCATGGATACTGACTAGGGAATTGAAGGTGTGAAAGACAATTGTGTAGGTGGTTAGAGGACTGCATACATAAAGGAGATGGGTTTGAAGCAGTCCATGTGCTAAGGCCTGGCTCAGTGTATGAATACTTAGGCACTGACTGAATGATTAGAGTACGGCAAGGAGAGTGCCTGGGTGAATTTATTAGGATTTGGCGCTGTGAATGGATTAGTACATGATGCTGAATGGGTCACTAGAGGAGTGCAACGGCAGTGACAGGGTGTTTGCTGGAAGTGAACGGATACTGACTGGGGAATTGAAGGTGTGAAAGACAAGTGTGTAGGTGGTTAGAGGACTGCATGCATAGTGGATATGAGTTTGACGTAGTCCATGTGCTAAGAACTGGCTCAGTGCATGAATACTTAGGCAGTGACTGAATCATTAGAGTACTGGAAAGAGAGTGTCTAGGTGAATTTATAAGTGTTTGAGTTTTGGCACAGTCAATGGATTAGTACATGCTGTTGAATGGGTCTCTAGAGGACTGCAAAGGAAGTGACAGGATGTGTCCTAGAAGTGTATGGATACTGACTAGGGAATTGAAAGTGTAAAAGACAAGTGTATAGTATGTCAGAACACTTTTATTTGAAGCAATCTATTTGGTACTTAGAAACGGACTAAATAATCTGACTACTTCTAGGACAGTGCTTAGGTAAAACTTTTAAATTTTCAGTTCTGCCACAGTGAACCGAATAGTACATGGTACTGCACCTTAGTGTCAAACCCTGACTCATTTTATCAATGCATAAGCAAAGACTAGCTTCTAATGCTACTAAAACTTGACAACATGAGAGGTTTTAAATTAGTTATCTGTCAGCAAATACACGATGTTACCAAATGCTTCTCTCACAGTGGTTCTCAGATGCACACAGACTCACAGTGTAATTCTAGACAACAACCACTATACCTAGGAGTTTAACAAAAATCATTCACTACTGTGGAAGTGGTAAGCGAACTGCACACAATCTTCATATTTCATGACTGCACTTTTGTGTCAATGCCTGACTCATATAATGAAAGCATAAGCCATAACTGTCTTCTAATGCTACTAAAACTTGACAACATGACAGGTTTTAAAACAGTTATCTGTCAGCAAATACACAAAGTTACCAAATGCTTCTCTCACAATCCTTACCCAAATGCACACAGACTCACAGTGTGATTTTAGACAAGCAACACTATCCTAGGAGTTTACCAAAACTCATTCACTAGTCTGGAAGAGTTAATGGTAGTGCACACAATCTACATATTTAAGTACAGCACATCAGTGTCAAAGCATGACTCATTTAATCAACATATAAGCAAAGACTGGTTTCTAATGCTACTAAAACTTCTCAACATGACAGATTTTAAAACAGTTATCTGTCAGCAAATACATGATGTTACCAAATGATTCTCTCACAGTGATCCCAAATGTACACTAACTCACAGTGTGATTCTAGACAAGCAGCACTATCCCTATGAGCTTACCAAAACTCATTCACTACAGTGCAAGTGGTAAGGGAACTACACACAATCTACATATTTCACAACTGCAATTTACTGTCAATGCCTGACTCATATAATGAAAGCATAAGCCATAACTGTCTTCTAATGCTACTAAAACATGACAAAATGACATGTTTTACAACACTTATCTGTCAGCAAATACGCGATGTTACCAAACACTTCTCTCACAGTGGTTCCCAAATACACACAGACTCACAGTGTGATTCTAGACAAACAACACTATCCCTAGCAGCTTACCAAAACTCATTCACAACACTGGAAGTAATAAGGGAACTGCACACAATCCACATATTTCACGACTGCTCTTTAGTGTCAATGCCTGACTCATTTAATCAACACATAAGCAAAGACTGGCTTCTAATGCTACTAAAACTTGACAACATGACAGGTTTTAAAACAGTTTTCTCTCAGCAAATACACGATGTTACCAAACGCTTCTCTCACAGTGGTTCCCAAATGCACAAAGACTCACAGTGTGATTCTAGACAAGCACCAGTAGTCCTAGGAGTCTACCAAAACTCATTCACTACACTGGAAGTGATAAGGGAACTGCACACAATCTACATATTTCACGACTGCACTTTAGTGTCAATGCCTGACTCATTTAATAACACATAAGCAAAGACTGGCTTCTAATGCTACTAAAAATTGACAACATGACAAGTTTTAAAACAGTTTTCTGTCAGCAAATACACAATGTTATCAAACGCTTCTTTCACAGTGGTTCCCAAATGCACAAAGACTCAAAGTGTGATTCTAGACAAGCACCAGTATCCCTAGGAGATTACCAAAACTCATTCACAACACTGGAAGTGATAAAGGAACTGCACACAATCTACATATTTCACGACTGCTCTTTAGTGTCAATGCCTGACTCATTTGATCAACACATAAGCAAAGACTGGCTTCTAATGCTACTAAAACTTGACAACATGACAGGTTTTAAAACAGTTTTCTCTCAGCAAATACACGATGTTACCAAACGCTTCTCTCACAGTGGTTCCCAAATGCACAAAGACTCACAGTGTGATTCTAGACAAGCACCAGTATTCCTAGGAGTTCACCAAAACTCATTCACTACACTGGAAGTGATAAGGGAACTGCACACAATCTACATATTTCACGACTGCACTTTGGTGTCAATGCCTGACTCATTTAATCAACACATAAGCAAAGACTGGCTTCTAATGCTACTAAAACTTGACAACATGACAAATTTTAAAACAGTTTTCTGTCAGCAAATACGCAATGTTACCAAACGCTTCTTTCACAGTGGTTCCCAAATGCACAAAGACTCACAGTGTGATTCTAGACAAGCACCAGTATCCCTAGGAGTTTACCAAAACTCATTCACTACACTGGAAGTGATAAGGGAACTGCACACAATCTACATATTTCACGACTGCAATTTACTATCAATGCCTGACTCATATAATGAAAGCATAAGCCATAACTGTCTTCTAATGCTACTAAAACTTGACAACATGACAGGTTTTAAAACAGTTATCTGTCAGCAAATACACAATGTTACCAAATGCTTCTCTCACAATCCTTACCCAAATGCACACAGACTCACATTGTGATTTTAGACAACCAACACTATCCTAGGAGTTTACCAAAACTCATTCACTAGTCTGGAAGAGTTAATGGTACTGCACACAATCTACATATTTAAGTACAGCACATCAGTGTCAAAGCATGACTCATTTAATCAACATATACGCACAGACTGGATTCTACTGCTACTAAAACTTCACAACATGACAGATTTTAAAACAGTTACATGTCAGCAAATACATGATGTTAACAAATGATTCTCTCACACTGATCCCAAATACACACTAACTCACAGTGTGATTCTAGACAAGCACCACTATCCCTATGAACTTACCAAAACTCATTCACTACAGTGCAAGTGGTAAGGGAACTGCACACAATCTACATATTTCACGACTGCAATTTACTGTCAATGCCTCACTCATTTAATGAAAGCATAAGCCATAACTGTCTTCTAATGCTACTAAAACTTGACAACCTGACTGGTTTTAAAACACTTATCTGTCAGCAAATACACAATATTACCAAATGCTTCTCTCACAGTGGTTCCCAAATGCACACAGACTCACTGTGTGATTCTAGACAAACAACACTATCCCTTGCACTATATGAAAACACATTTCTTCATCTAGAAGTAGTACTACATTTTAGTATAGAAACATAACATAACTCATTTCACAAATTCATAAACAATGACTGGTTTCTAATTCTACCAAAATATAAAAACTGCACAGTTATCTCTCTACAAACACATGAAAAACACAAATGCCAATCACAGAATGGTTTCTACATGCACACACATTGTAGAGAAAAAAAGTACTCCCTACACTTTAGCAGGAAAAATACATTAGTCTGATTAAAATCAAAATAGTCCACATACATCCCCTCACAATTAAATAACTCATCTTTCAAGTTCTTTTGTAGATTAAGGAGTATATCAATCACTCACCATATTTTCTTTTACAGAATCTCTGCACTGTGCACCTCTCAGCAAAAGCAAAGAATGGAAAAGTTTCCCTTTCATTTTCCACACATATACATGTAAACATCAAATCACAATCCTTCGCACATAAACTCAAAAGCAAACACACATTTCTTTTGGTTAAACATTTCAACCCTTTCCAACTGAAATACATTTCAACCCTTCCCCCAATCTGCCTTCTGCCTGTTGCCATAGAAACAGGTCATGGAACACTGCACTGAGCTCACAGGTCACAAGTTCAGCACACAATGTTCCTACACAAGACAGGAAGTGTGCTTGACTTTTCAATATATCAGCTTATCATATATAATGTTCCTTACAATCTGTTTTTGTTAACCAATAACAATCATACCTTTAAAAAACAAAAATATACACCCTACCTTTCAGTGTAGAAAGTTGTTATACAACCAATGATTTCTTGTCGTTTTTCAAAAAACGTTGCCGTGGATCCGCGCACCCACCGCAAGAGAATCCGTGCATCAAATGCGATAGGATGTGCGCAACGTGCGTGCATTTCGCCGCTTTTTTTTTAAAAAAAGGGGGGCCCCGGGGGTCCTTCTGGGACCCCCTAAGCACCTCTAGAGGGTCAGAGTATTCCCACTCTGCCCCCTTTATATGTTTTGCGCACTTATTCCCCTTGCTTCTTCAACCTTGCTTCTACCGAGGCAGAAAATGGCCGCAAACAGAGACGCTCGACAGCCAATTAGCATTCAGCGTGCGATCGGGAGGGTGCGCGCTCGGTTCGGGGACGGTTCGCGTACGGTGCGGGTAGGGTCCGCGGATCCTCCGCGGCCATAGATATCACTAACTTTTTTACCCTAATTTTCTCAGGAACTACTGAACAGATTCACACCAAATATGCAAAAGGCACGAGTCCGAACTGAGGACTACCTCTTTGCCAAATTTGGTGTCATTCCGTTCAGCGGTTCGAGCTGTAGCTGCGACAACAGATCCTATGGGAAATTGCATGGGGAAAATGCGTTTTGGGACCCCCCTTTTTTCTCGGCCCCCGCTTAACGAATCACCACGAAACGTTCAGGGTAGGAGCGGAGCGGAGCTGGCCAAAAGTTTGGAGAATTTCGCGAAGATTCGTCAATCGGCGCCAAAGAAATTCCCAATAGAATGTTGCGGATTTCCTATGGAAAATAGTTCCTAACTATAACTATCTACTGGCGACCGCCAGTAGATAATGTATATATATATATATATATATATATATATATATATATATGTCCCTACACATTTCCCACCAATCCCGCTGTACTCACGACGGGTGCCACCAATTGCGGGGGTGTGACCCGCTCCGTTTCCACAACACACAAAATACAGCAGGGACACTTGCAGGGCATCCAATACATCTTTAATAACTGCATACGCGTTTCAGAAATGTGCCTTCATCAGTGCTGTAAGATGAATATCAGGACATGCGCAGCCATCATACTTTAAATAGCATGTGCCACAATTGGCTGATCTCGATCCAATCAGGACGCAGTCATTGAGCCGGTATGGGGATGACGGACTGGCATCACCGTTGGTAATTTGAGGAATAATATATATATATATATAAAGAGAGAGAGAGAGAGAGAGAGTGGGAGATAGATAGATAGATAGATAGATAGATAGATAGATAGATAGACAGACAGACAGACAGACAGACAGACAGACAGACAGACAGATAGATAGATAGATAGATAGATAGATAGATAGATAGATAGATAGATAGATAGATAGATAGATAGATAGATAGATAGATAGATAGATAGATAGATAGATAGATAGATAGATAGATAGATCGATCGATAGATCGATAGATAGATACTCTGGGCTTAATTCTATTGGGTTGTCCACCTGGAAACAGCTAGGCATCCCATAAACTTTGAATTAGCTGCCACCAACCAGAGCTCAGTCTTAGGGCTGAAGGGGGTCTAATAACATAGGCAATACTACTGCTGGTCTCCCCTGTCAGAGTTCAACTAAGGGGGGACCAGGAGGTACCATTTTGTAGTTTGGTATCCATAACAGTTAGGGGACACTGAAACCTTCGAAAAAATTAAAATACAGTGGAAACTCCAGAGATGAAAGAGAACAAGGCAATAATGCCTCCTGCTAAATCCGTTATGAAGAAACCTTCCATAAAATGTCATGCTTTTGCTCAATATAACATCATAATATATTGATGGAATAGTCGTAGTATATGGGGGCTTATAACAGATTTCAGATAAACTAGATTCGTGTTTCTGGTTCATTTTACCACGAATTAAGAATCTCCTTCCGTGTTATATAAATGAATATATACATCGTGACAGCACTGTTAGGTTTAAACAGGAAAAAGAAAACCAAGTGTCTTGATAATGATTAATTCTGTCAGAGAAAGAGTTCACAATGAGTACAAGCAGATCCTGGGTTAAAGGAAGACAGTCTCAGTGCCTCGGAGATTGACATGCACAGAGCTGATGGCTCTTGATGCAAATGACTTGTCGACGAGCTTAGGAAAGGTTAAAGTTCCCTCGCAGTGCAGTACTCCAGCTCATTTCTAACCAGAAACCTATCATAATTCTTTGTAGGAAATGAGAAGAATGTTTTGTGTCTCGTTTGCAGAATAACCCCAGTTGCTCTCATGGCCTCCACCAAACTGATCTAATTTCTAAAATACAAGAAATATCCTACAAGACACGTAAAATCTGTAATAAACTTCTATAAAATCATGGCAAGGACAGCTAAAAGAAGAATTGCTGCATACATGTGATACTGCCAAGCAGTATTACCTTGGCCGTCCAATTTTATTCCTTCTTCTTTTAAAGTTCATATTTTTGCAGCAGATAGTCAAAACAAGATTTGCAGAACAATGCAGGGAACAAATAATAACAACGTTTATTTTACATTTAAATGAAGTTACAAGACGAAATAAACAAATCAACAATTTAGATATAAGATGTATAAATTATTTTATACTTCTTTCGAAAATATTGTCAAAGGAGAAGCAACACTGACTTTGTGCAGCCACAACAAAATGCAAAAGCAATACGTACAGTTGATATTACATACATTTTCAAAACAAATACTAAGATTGTGTTCGGGCTTCTATGAAATGTGAAGAAATTATTAACATATCATGAAGAGAGTCCTATAGGTTCATGATACAGGTGCAGTCCTATCTTAATATTAGGGTCCCTCCATCTCACCTTTTTTTCTGGTTTGATTCCATGCACCTTCTGGTCTCAGTATCTGATTAAAATAATAATAAAAAAGCAGGATATAAATATCGCCTCCTCCGACATATAACATTTTGTACGCTCTGCAGAGCAATCTGCTTACGCCTTAACGGAAGAGGTGTGGCGCCGCGGCCAGGGTGACTGACTCTGGAATCTGGGGATCATGGTTCGATTCCTGGCAAGTGGGAGGCAGCTTAGCCCAGCACCATGTGACTCCGGGCAGTAGCTTGCTTAATCTTCCCGACGGCCCCCAGCGCCAAGAGACCCTTACAGGTGATTGTTCGCGCTTTACAAATGTGTATTATTATTATTAAATCACAGCCTATTCAGGGCCGACGTTTCGCTCAGATTCACTCCACAGTCCTTACAAAGTAAGTTTGAGATTTGTAAGACCCATGATGCTGAACCATATGCTATTGCTTTTAAACAGTGGCTAGTGCTGGAGGAAGCAAGGTCATTTTCACACAGTGCAAAGTAACTTCAAGCCCTTGAATTCCCCTTCATACTTCCCATTTGCCAGTCTCAGTATTACACTCAGGGCTTCTGACATACCACACTGGGAGGGAAAGTGCTCCCTTGCAGGATCTTCGCATCATGTAGCATGAAACTTGCTACAGGGTAACCAGAAGGCACATATTGTGAATGTTGATACTATAAACCCAGACAACAAAGTAATCCTTGCATAGTGGCCAAAGTAGTACTCACCAGAGATTCTCAAATTATGCCACTGTACAGATTTCGCAAAAAAAAACAAAAAACAAGCCCAGCCAATGGAGTTAATATTCCCTTAACAATCGGCCAAAGAATCAAGAAATGTATAAAGACAGTTGTGATCCAATATTTGCATAAAATAGGCTTAATGTAAATATGCATAATTTACACAGGGATAATATATGAATAAAATATGATTATTGAAAAGTTGGATAAACAAATGATGTATCAATAACTGTGAGAAATTGGACTGTTGGTTTAGGGGGATGTGAGCCCTTCCTTCTCGGTTAACAACTTTGGGGCATATTATCAAGACAGGTGATAAAATTATTGCCGCTTTAGCGGCTGAAAACCGCCGCTAAAACGGCGATAATGGGCTTGATAATATGCTCTATGGAATTCCAATTGAAGCCCATATTAGATGTCCTGCACATCTAACATGGGCTTCAATTGGAATTCCATAAAGCATATTATCAAGCCCATTATCGCCATTTTTGCGGCAGTGGTCTGCCACTAAAGCGGCGATAATTTTATCGCCTGTCTTGATAATATGGCCCCACATTCCTTGTCAAGGCGAATCATAAAAGTCACTAAATTAACCTGTGCTTAACTTTTGTTGTAACTTGGCACAAAAGCAGCCAGGCTTACCTCAGAGGCAATGTGTGAAATATTTATGTAGCAGTTAAACATTAATGAAGTAAAAACACAACTTAATAACAAACCCACACTAATTTAGAAAAATAGAGAAAAATGTATTAAAATTTTACACCAAAATTACAAAAATGCAATCTGTAGAACCGGAGATTGAAGGTAGATATAGTATTCTCTGCCCATGCAAGACCCGGTGATAATCACAAGTGGCGATGGAGTGCGGGCCGGATACAGGTGTTAGTTTAGTCCTACTGAAAAAGTTCTCATCTAAAACACCGGTGCAACGAGTCGAGTTTGTGGTGGATGAGGCCACAATGAGCGGGGATAGCGTCACAGATTGTCGTTGCTGGAGCTTCGTGTTGGCGGTCACTGCAGGCTGTCGATGCTGCATCACAAAGTGCAGATCATGTGTTGATGGCAGTCACTGTGGGTTCATTGAAACTTTGCGCTGGTGGTTGCCATAGGTGGCAAGAGTTTGAAAATAGTGGTGGCAAGATCTTGGTATGAACGGGCCCATCCTTGGTCATGAAGAGCCCAAAACATCAGGGTTTCTCCTTTTCTTCAAGAACGAAGGGTGGAGGCCCAGTCGTCCTGCTCAGCAAGCAGGGTAGGCCTCAAACAGCAGGAAGTTTTTCTTCTGTAGTACCCTCAGGACCAAGAGTGTACCGAAGAGTAGGTCTGGGGTCTCTCTTTTTAGGTCTAGCCTGTAACAGCGCTCATGCGCTGTTCTGGCGACGACTTTATTTAAGGGCTTTTGAAAACTCACCACACGCTCGTGCGTATGGTTTTGTTTTCGTGGCAGGCTATTGGGCTTTGCGTGCGTCTTTCTAAGAAAGACGGCTCGCAATTGGGCAAAGGCGGGTGCATGTCCCGCCTTTGCTCCGCCCATGGCCTATTGCTTGCGGTTACCCGCACAGGCCACATCTGTTTTCAATTATCGTGCCCAGACACGGGCGCGATAATTGAAAACAGATACTTTTAGCGCATGCGCACACAACTCCCGGGCTTAGTGCTTTCACCTGATATTGTCCGATTACATTACATTAGGCCACACCCGCTTGCCTGTCCCGCATAATTATAGCGCAAACTTGAACCAAGGGCATTATAATGCTTCCCATGGAAATCAGCTCTGCTTACACAATAGTTTTTAAGCACAGTGTAACGAACTCAGCGCCACCACAGCATCACTCAGCAGAACCACAGCCTCACTCAGCACCACCACAGCATCACTCAGCACCACCACAGCATCACTCAGTGCCAACAAAACATCACTCAGGGCCACCACTGCATCACTCAGCATCACCACAGCATCACTCAGCGCCATCACAGCATCACTCAGGGCGACCACAGCATCACTCAGCGCCACAACAATATCAGTCAGCATCACCACAGTATCACTCAGCATCACCACAGCATCACTCAGCACCACCACAGCATCACTCAGCATCACCACAGCATCACTTAGTGCCACCACAGCATCACTCAGCACCACCACAGCATCACTCAGCACCACATCAGTATCACTCAGCATCGCCTTTGCACTAGTACACCACCACATCATCTTCACTCAGCAAGACTTGAGTATCATTCAGCATCACCTCAGCATCGTCTCCGCGCCAGTCACCACCACCACCACCACTACCAACTCAGCATCCCTCAGCACCACCTCAGCCTGCCCTCGGAATCTGGCATCTGTTGATTGTCCCCTAACGTCTGGCCGATGCTAGTGTTATAATACAGGTACTAGTTCCCAACCTTCACCCTCCGATTGTTTATACCCCCTCAAGAAAAAGCTTTAACAAAAACCATTGGAATAGGCAGAAACAAGTTGCCAGGATTGCAAGAACAAAAGAAAACTGAGGACATTTTTTATTGTAAATACTTTTTTTAATATGGTCGTTCAGTTGTACATAATGCCTTCTTGGTCATATATAAGGTAACAAAAATGCTTCTGACACTTTTTTATTAAGACTTTTCAGCAAGCTGCACAGCAGCTACACTTCTCCACAGCACAGCTTAAAGGCATTGGCAAAGTCAATAGCTCTGGCTAAACACTTATAAGTCCCCAAAGGCGAGACCTATTAGCTATGCCAATGCTTGTTTATAACTGTTGCCTACTTTGAAGTGGGAGAAGCTTCTGGAGTGTCCCCTTCAAAGGTGTCTGAAACTATCTGCCAGGCTGCCCTGGTCCCAGTCTGTCTGGGGGAACAATAGGTTAGTTTGAAGTCCTTTGTGTGTGAGCTGAGCCAGTACCTTGGAATTGCAAGTGTGGTAGGTGACAGTTCCACCCTCCCCAATCCTGCTGGGGATGGCCCATCCTGCCAACACCCAGAACCTCTACTGTGATGCTGTCTGAGGGGAAAAACAAAGGCCAACCAGCAAGTACTCTTAGTCAAATCCAAATTTATTAATAAAGATGATTGAATTCCTCAGTCTTTCTTTCATTATCTTTATTCGACTATCAACCGATAGCCATAAAAGCACATCGTTAAAAGGACCATTACATCATGATAACACATTAAAACACATACATATATGTTAACCATAACAATTTTCAAACAATTTTCAAACAAAATATGATGATCCCAAGCAAAATGATCATTAATAAGACCGGACATTCAAATTCATTACTCCTATGGTCTTCAATTGCTTTCAGAATGTACAGTGCAACACTATAGCTAATCAAGGGGTCTCCTAATCTCATCATAAAAATCATAGCCTCCATACATGACCTAATGTTATGGGTAATAAATAATGGCTTTAAATAAAACCGCCTTAGATTCTTATAAAATGTACACAGCAACATAAAGTGCAACGTGCTTTGCTTACTTAGACTGTCACAAGGACATACGTAATCTGTGGGCGGGTGTAATCGCATAGTAGGAAAGGCTACAAGAAAATATACGATGCCACATCTAACCTCGTTAGAACATATCGATGTTGTCCAAAGGCAACCTGTGAGAGGTAATTACTAGTAAGCGTATCAGTGCTACTTGACATACATTGGGAGACAGTTGATTTGTTCTTTTCAATCAATACCCTTGAATCCATCCTATTTTCTAAAAAGGTATCTCTTATTTTTTTCTTAGTGTGCGCCAAGGTTTTGGACATTTCTGACCACACTGATGTTTTATACGCCTTTTCTAAAACCGTATTAAGATATAGCAGCCACGGAATGTTAAGTGCTTTTTGCAATTTGAGACAGTCTAAAATAATTGATTTAGTAAAACCTGTTTCCTCTCTTTTCCAAATTGAGTCCCACAATAATATAGGTCGAGCCAGTAGGGAATCTTCTAGAAACCTAAGGCCCACCTCATGGTGTGCAATAAAATTAGATGCAGATGGTGGTAGGTATAAGAACCGTTTCAGGAACATATTTTCTTGAAGTTGCAAATCTTTGCTATTAGAGAAACCCCATAGCCCTGGCCCATACATGGCTATACTTAGACTTTTTGCTTTAAATAAGTCTACCATTCCCATAATTGGCCGGCTCCACAACTTAGAGGAAAATTTAAAAATCCCTTGGGATGCCTTACTCATTTTTGCTTTCGTGTATGCAATATGTTGGGACCATGAACCATTATCCGTGAAAATAATACCTAGATAACAAAAGGAATTCACGGTCTTGATAATGGTATTTTCAATAATAGGTTTTAGAGGATTTAGGTTTAAGCCCACATTGCATGGTGTAAGTTTTAGATTTATTTATAATCATTTTCTTCTGTAGCATAAAATCTGAGAATGCATCCATCAATCTCTGTAACCCTATTGGGGTTCTTGGAATAAGAACGGCATCGTCCGCATATAATAAAATTGGTGTTGGGCGACCTGCCACCATAGGGACGTCTGCATGAATTGCCTGTAAATGATTATCAATACTGTTTAAAAATAATGAAAATAAAATTGGTGCTAGAACGCACCCTTGCCGAATCCCCCGTCCCACATTAAAGTTCTCTGTACATTCTCCCTGAGGGCCATAACGGACCCGGGTGGTAAGTTTTTCGTACAGGCGGGAAAGGAACACAATAATGGCCCCAGGGGCACCCATCTCTGATAAAGTTGACCACAACAAATGGTGATCAACTAAATCGAATGCACTGCTTAGATCAGCAAAACAAAGGTAAAGGGATTCTGATTTTGCCCTAGTATATTTCCCAATATTCAATACTAGATGAGTACATTGTTCGATAGCTCCTAAACATTTCCTAAACCCAAATTGGACAGGTGACAGAACAGAATATTCAGTCGCCCATTCCTCCAATCTTTTAAGGAGAACCCTACTCATTACTTTCATAGATATATCTATGAGTGATATTGGACGGTAATTTCTAGGGTCTTCTTTATTCTCCTTTTTGAATATAGGTATAATTATCGATTCGTACCATGTCTTGGGAATTATATCAGTAGCAGCTATGTTAAAAACCCTAGTTAGAATGGGTCCCCATAGAGTAGGCGCTGTTTTGAAGACATCAACCGGGACACCATCTGGCCCTGGGGCCCGTCCCCCTGCACTAGTATTAATAGCTTGAATCACTTATTCTTTTGTAGTGTTCAGAGAGAGGTTAATTCCACTGGCCGGGTGTTCATCCTGCACTGTATCCGGCTCCCTATTACTTAGAAACATTTTGGAAAAATGTTCCACCCAGTTATCTGCTGGTACAAAAGAACACGTTTCTGGGACACTTTCGTTCTTCAGAAATGGGGCATTTACCATCTCCCAGAAAAGTTTGTTGTTTCTAGTTTTAGCAGCAATGGCCAGATTTTCCCATGCCTCTTCCTTAAGAATCCTTTTACAGGATGTTATAGCAGTTTTATATTCGAACTTTAAAAATTGAATAACAGATAGGTCACGTGGGGATTGGGACAGGGCACATTTTAAACACCTAAGTGCTTTGGTGCAGGCACCATCAATCCACACCTTCTTTTTATTACCAAATGGCCGAGGGATCTTTGTTAAAATGGAGTTGATCGATTTAGTAATGTTAAAAAAGTTCTCAATTAATACCAATGGGGTAATTTCCCTCTGGAGGCAATATGTTATTTTACTTTTATTAGCAATTACAATTTTCTTCATTGTTAGTATGGGGTCAATACCAGTCCATTTAATGGTAACCCCATTAAATTCCTCAGTCACTAAATATGACTTTCCAAATGGCTCCCAATTAAAAGTTATTACTTATTAAATTTAAAAGGTTAACTCATTGTTATAGGTAGGCTGCACAGTAGTGAAAAACTAATTTGAGAGTTTTTCACTACCACGAGATGTAAAACGTAAAAATACATGTACAACTTTTTAAATACATTGCACCCTGCCATTTGGATTGTTTGGGGGTGGTTTATATGTTTTAAAAAGGAAGGTTTGGTCATGGTAAAAAGGTTTATGTCGCCAATTCGAATTGCCAGTCTAAAAGTTTACTCAGGCTGCAATGGCAGACCTGAGTGTGGAAATATGGATTTTTCCGATCAGTTATGTCCCCTATCTTGGACCCCAACGGTTTCATGTATGAATCATAAGTACATGTATGTTCCCTCCAGTTCCAGTTATGAAGACGCAAACACATGTGTGTCCACCGCCAACATGTCCTCTTTCAGATCCGCCATGAATGGGCCGGATATTCCATTCCTAAGTACGAAAGGCCACCGGCTTTATATGGTTCACTTATGCCATTTTACAGTCCAGGCAAGTAGGCCCTGATTCTGCCATCAAGCTTTTCCTGCCTTCTGCCTCTGAGAGCTCCAGTCTGAGCCTGCATCTGTGACCGTGAACTTTGTCTCATTCCCTGCGCGGCTCACGGTGCCTGACATCAGCTTGTTGCCTGCCAAAAGCTGTATTTCACCTTCGAAATTATCTGCTCCGCTCCCTGCCCAATGCATTCCTGTCTAGTAGTTTAAGTAAACATTCTTCCAGCTACCGAGCAAAGGCCCGGCTTCTCTGTCTTTATGCAAGTAATTCATAGCCCTATTATCATGGAAGACTTCTGCCCTCGCATCTAGTGTAGACACTTAGACGTTTGTACACGCACTAACAGTCAGTATAGTCAGTATAGAATAAGATTCTACTCTAAGAGACCTCTCTTTTGGATAACATAGTTCTTTAAACATAGGATGTTAGATATGATTTGGGATTAGGTTGACTTGACCCTCCAGACATCTGTCGCCACATGTAGAGTTAAATGTCAAATCCCCTTCACCCCCTAGTCGCACGTCAATCATACGTCATGCTGCTGCGCGCGCATTTCTGCCAAGTATTTCTACTGACATTGCGAAATTCTTTCATGGAACCACCCTATTATGACATCATACCTGATGACGTTCTTTAGTTACACCCAGTTACGCCCACTTTTGCTACGCATGTATGTTTTATCTCTACTATCAATTGTTACGCCTCCTGCATTTGCTTCACTGTAATGCCTATTGTATAAAAGTGATTACTTATCAATAAAGTATGTACTTCACTTCCTGAACCTCCGTGGTGATGGAACCTGGAGTCCACGATTTCGAAATCGTCCATTGGAATAAAGCCCATTCCGAACCTCTAATATCACGGATTTTGCCTCTTATTTTACTGAGCTATATTTATTATTTTTCTGTATCAAATTAAGTCCCGGTAATTAAATTATTTACTACATGAATGGCGCCCGAACAGGGACACTTTCTCATCTCACGCGCCGGCGGTGCGTTGCAGGCCCGGTCTCCTGCCACAGCTGGACGGACAACAACGCGTACCAGCAGGATTTCCTGTATCTCCCTCCGGTCAAGCGGGGGCGACTGAGGCTGCGATCAACACCCAGACGAGGCGGTGAGAAGTGCGAAGTATCCCGACCAGAGCCTAGCTGAGAGAGCAAGATCCGAGGTATACAGAGGCCCACCAAGTTCCGAAGTTCCGAAGTTCCGAGGTTTCCGATGTTCCGAAGTGTCCGAAGTTTTCGAGTCGAGTCCAGTTCAGTTCAGTTCCGTTCCGAGGCCTTCCGTTCCGAGCTACCCGGTGAGTACCATTACTGGGGAGGCGTTCTGGCGTGCACATAAGTTGTGCCGGTCCAGACGGGTTTGGGTACACAAATCCGGTCTGCACTGTTTTAGCAGTGTATCTGTACTGTTTAGCAGTATATCTAGTATATCAAGTATATAAATTCAGAATAATTCAGTTAATGCCGAGGATTATGTTTTGTGATTAAGTTTTCTTAGATCGTCATCATCATTGTTGCTCATTTAAAACGTTAAATGTTAAATGTGTTAATACGTTCTGCATATTGTGGTGTGAATGACTGTTCATTATTGTGTTTATTGTATTAAGTTTGTTCAAGACCAAGTATCAGATCAGTTCTCAATATGCCGCTCTTTTCGAAACTAAGACAGATCACAACTAGAAAAGGGGTACTCGAAGAAGCTGTTCCCATTCCTCCTAGGGACACTCCAGGGTAATTCATGTATCATAAACATGGCCTAGACGCCATATTATTTCTTGATCTATGGGTAGACTACACTAAGGAATTACCAGAAAGTCAGAGGTGGCCCGCAGCTGGGACCTGGGATGCAGATTGCATCGTGAAGGTAGAGGAAGAATTATGGAAAAGGAAAGCTAGACAATCACAGAAAGACGCCATTGAATTATGGCGTAAAGAATCGTATAGACGTACAGAAAAAGCACGTAGACAGGAAGAGAAGAGTAAGGAAAATTCAAATAAAGTCCGAGCAAATCTATTAATTGAAGAAGGTACACGAGTGAAATCAGAACAAGTAGACAGACAAAGAAATGCCCTTATGAATGGTATGTATCCCCTTCTGGCCGAGGGATTACCTAAGGCTACCCCGGAGATACCAAAAGACTTGCCACCCCCATTGTTCCCAATAAAAATGCATCCTAAGGGGCATCCTAGAACAGCAGAAGATGTTTTTCTTTCCTCATATTTAGATGAAGCAGCTCCCGAGTATGCTAACCCCGCCCCACATAGACCGTCTGCCGGGGAGGTTCAACGCCAAGATCCTGTATCTGTATCCCTACAGCATCAAATCCTGACACAAGTTCCGGCAAGCACATCTGTTTCCACATCTGTTCCTACAGCTGCTTCTACAGCTGTGTCCACACCTATAGTTGCTGTATCGCGTTCAACGAATCCTTTCACGCCCGATACCCCAGACGGGGCTACCGGAGGTGCTACCAACATCTTTTCTACGCCACCCAGAATAAATAAACTTACTTTTCAAGAATCAGCACATCCACGTACCCCCAAACTCATAAATTCCCGTACACTTAAGGAACTTCTTGTAGATTGTAGATATGACCCTGTGCCCGGAAAAGAGGACAAAATGATCCTGGCATCATTACGTATCAGACGAGCTGCGGTGTATTTAGGAAAGCTACCAGGAATGACTATGCATCTAGATAATATATATCATTTTGTCCAAACAGGGCGAGATTCTGAATGTATTAACAGAGCTATGGAATACCAGAAAGTGGAGATACAGGGGGAACTGTTACGTTTCCTCATAAATTGTGTAATCAGAAATCAAGACCGACCGGGGGTAGATCCGGAAATAATGCAAACCCTTACCAGATGGAGCCAGAATATATCAGAAGGGAGACATGATAGGCAAAAATGTATAATAGCCATGTGCCGAAAGATCCGTAAAGAAATAGAACGCCTACTCGAAGAGAGATTAGCGGTAGACCAGTTTGAACAAAATGAGGAGGAGGAAGGATCAGGACTGCCCACAGGACAGTCAGAAACCATAGCCTATGTAGGTAGAGGAAGATCTTGTAATAGTACTAGATGTTTCACTGACCCGATACGTCCGATATGTCCAGATAATAACAGGAATTTCCAAACACCTATAATAAATCTAAGGTCCCCCGAGCATTCGTTCCAAGCCGCTGACAAATTACTCCGAGAACGAAGGGGTTACCATTTACTCGATTCTATGGATGAACAAGAATTAGCCAGGTCAGCCGTTCATTGGGTTGACAGTCCCGGAAAATATGGTGATGATACAGTAGCACACACATTTTTGAACCTCACCCCAGATGAACAGCGTTTAGCTGGGATTTATATGATTCAACAACTTCTTATACTTTATAAAAGTCAACATTCCGATCCTGGTCCGTTACCTGATATATTGACTGAATTACTCACGAATAGATGGAGAGGTTCAGGTACTAAGTTAATTAGAGAAATACTAGAATCAAGAAAGCAGTACATCCTTTTTGTATGCCCAGAACATGTCTCACTGCCCATCAAGGAAAGAACGACGTATTACATGGACAGACAGAATCCCTTACGAGAAGTACACCCAATAAAGGGCGAGGACAATCAGTTTAAACGTGTATATGTATATACGCCCATATCGAAAATAGAATTGTTAGAAATGAAGAAAGTGGTACCCAGTCATGACAAAGACCCAGCGGGTTTTCACCGAGAAATTAAAGACATGTTACTCATGGGAGAGTATACCTATCCCGACATTATGACAATATTAAAGGTATTAATGCCTGCTGGCATTTATGAAAAACTCAAGGAAAAAGAGTGGGAGGTGGGAGACCAAAAGATAGACTGGACAGCATTAGAAAATGAAGAAAGGGCCCGAGGTCCAGGTTCGGGGCTTGGGGATAAAACTAAAGCACTACCAGGTTTACTAGTACAGGTACTGCCACGTTTATTAACCACGAAAAAGGAAGACTGGGGTGCAATCTCAGCCTGTAAACAAAAGCAAGATGAAGACACTAGTGATTTCTATGCCCGATTCGAAAAATGTTTTGGTATAAATAGTGGTATAAAAGCAAGTAGCGAGTCATACCCACATCTGTTTGTGACAAAATTAGTTGAAAATTCCTTGCCCCGGGTGAAGAATAGAGTATTAAAATTCGAGAGTACTTGGCAAGGTAATACCCCATCACAAATGTTACAAATGTTACAGTACCATTACAATAGAATTAGAGAGGAACAAGAACATGAACAGAAACGCATGAAAGACACAAAAATGAAAATGCTAGTCTCCCAGACAGTTCCAGCTGAAGGTCATAAAAAGGGTACGACACAGTCCGGTGATTCAGCAGGACCTGTAAAAGGGACATGCAACTATTGTAAACAACCAGGTCATTACATACACGATTGCCCAGTCTTGAAGCGTAATATCGCCACAGGTAAAACACAAGAAAGACCACGGCCACCTAGACAGGATCAGAATGAACAAGGAGCACCGCAGCATGCCCAGTCCATGCCAGCTCCACAACAGTCTATACAGTTTGTGCCAGCTGCACCAGCGCTGCCTGTTGCTGCCACACAAACCACGACACGACAGCTGTACCAGACCGCACAGTATGACTATCCTGATTATCAACGATACGCATGAACCAGCCTAGAGAGGGAAGTTGACTTACCCCTTATCGAGGTCCCGGTAGACCAAGAAGGACCTTATGTACATAGTGAACTATTAGGCCAAGATAGAAAATTTTTACTTGATACAGGGGCAAGTCGAACAACTATAAAACGTAGTGAAGTTCCAGGGGCACCCCTCTCAGGCTCACAGAATATTTCCCTTGGTTTTTCAGGAAAACCTATTGTTAATGAAGTATCACAGCCTCTTCCACTTACGATAGGACCCTTGACCCGAACTACAGATTTATTGCTTACTGAATCATGTCCAGAAAACTTGTTAGGTATAAAAACACTGAAAGCTCTAGGAGCTATAATATGTTGTTCTCCGGAAGGAGTAAGATTGTTTTTACGTGATTTCAAAGGTCACTATGTGTCTCGAGACATGGATCCCCGACTGCAGACTTTACCTACACATTTATGGGCACAAGGCCCTACTGATGTGGGTTGCATGAATATTACACCATATCGAGTTACACTAAAGGCAGGAGTGGTACTACCACGAATGCGACAATACAAGTTACCACCAGATGCTGTAGTGGCTTTACTACAAATCATTGACGAGCTCATTGCCCAAGGAGTGGTTGTGGAAACAGACTCCAATGTATGTAATTCCCCGATAATTCCGATTCTTAAACGAACAGATCCAAAGGCCCCGCCAGTATATCGATTGGTTATTGATCTGCGCGAATTGAACAAATGCATTGTGCCACAATTCCCTGTGGTCCCAGATATCTCGTCATTACTGACAGCTATTGATTCCGGAGCAACATTCTTTACTGTAATTGATCTCAAGAATGCCTTTTTCAGCGTCCCAATAGATCCGGAAAGCCAATACTTGTTCGGATTTAGTTTAAATGGACGTAGCTTTAAATTCACACGCGCACCTCAAGGATTTACAGAAAGCCCCAGCATCTATAGCCAAGCACTGAAACGAGAACTCGACAGTATCCACATGCCAGTCAACACTGCCCTGCTTCAATATGTCGATGATCTGCTGATCACCGCTAGAAACGAACCTGAATGTGAGAAAGCATCACTGACGGTATTACAATTTTTGGCCGAAAAGGGGCACAAGGTGTCCCCTTCTAAGCTGCAATTCTGTGTCCAGCGAGTTGTTTACCTTGGTCACTCGCTGTCCAAGGAGGGAAGGCAGCTTACACCAGATCGCATCCAGCTAATTGCAAATATGCCAATACCCAAGACACAAAAGGAGGTGCGGGCTTTCATAGGCCTCACTTCATATTGTAGGCAGTGGATCCCTCAGTATGCATTTCTAGCAAAACCACTCATTCAATTGACAACACAGGAGGCAGCCACATCGACTGTCCTCCCTTGGACTCAGGAACATACACACGTTTTTGAAAGTTTAAAGAAAGCTTTATGTCAAGCACCTGTCCTAGCAACACCATGTTACAATAAACAGTTTACACTCTTTGTTACAGAACGCGAAGGTACTGCCTTGTCAGTACTCACACAGGAACAAGCAGGATCACACAAACCATGTGCTTATTTTTCTAGTACATTAGATCCCGTAGCTCAGGCTTTGCCTGCATGCCTAAAATCAGTGGCAGCAACAGCTTTAGCAATCAGACAAAGCGATGCCATAGTATTAGGACATCCATTGACAGTACAAGTACCACATGCAGTAGAGGTTCTTTTGAACCGCACACAAACACAACACTTGACTATAGCACGACTCACCGGTTACGAATTAACATTGTTTCAGCCACATATAGAAATCAGACGTTGTAGTACATTGAATCCTGCCACACTGTTACCAGTAAACGGAACAGACCCACTTGCACATGATTGTATTGAAGTTATCACTATCACGACGAAACCCAGACAAGATTTGACAGACGTTCCATTATCAGACCCAGACCTGACGTTGTATGTAGATGGTTCATGTATGAGAACAGGTACAGGAGAGTTAGTGGCCGCTTATGCAGTCACAACAGACGCTGAAATCATTGAAACAAATTGTATAAATACCTTGTCCGCTCAAGCAGCAGAGCTCATCGCTCTGACACAAGCCTGTATTCAAGCCACAAATAAAAAAGTCAACATATACACTGATTCACGTTATGCATTCGGAGTTGTACATGACTTCGGCGTGCTGTGGCGAGAGAGAGGTTATTTAACTTCTCACGGTGCCCACATTCAGCACGGACCCCTCATTCATGCCTTATTAGATGCAATACATCTACCCACTGCAATATCAATTATGAAATGTAAAGCTCATACGAAAGTTACTGATATCATTTCTCAAGGCAATGATCTAGCTGACAGAACAGCTAAACAGACTGCTCAAACTCAAACATCCGACATGACAAAGACAATAGTCCCGACACCAACACATTGCATGATGGTTAAGGATCCCGCTCTTGACGTAATTGACATACAGACACATGCTACTCCAGACGAAATAAAGAAATGGACTGAATTAGGAGGGATCCAAACGGATCAAGGATGGATGACAAAGGAAAAATCTGTGTGGTTCCTTCCTGATTCAATGGTCCAAGTCGTTATTAACACTGTACATAGTCCAGCACATCTAGGAGAAAAAGCTATGCTAGACAGCATCCAACACATTTGGTTCAACAAACATTTACGAGCAGCGGCTAAACAAAAAGTCCGTACCTGTATGATCTGTTGTCAGTTTAACCCAGGAAAAAGCATTCCCGTAGAACAGGGTGGATTTCAGCCTCCTGATCACCCTTTTGAAGTCCTCCAGATGGATTATATCCAGATGGAACGATGTCGAGGATTCAAATATGTTCTCGTAGTTGTCTGTGCTCTTTCCCGTTGGACAGAGGCATACCCGGTTTCAGATTACACTGCCCCGACTACTGCCAAACAGTTAGTTCGAGAATTCTTCCCACGGTACGGTTTACCACGTGTTGTCTACTCAGATAACGGCCAGCCGTTCTCATCCGAACTAATGAAACACGTTTCACTTTTGTTAGGTTATCAGTGGAAGTTTCACTGTGTCCGACACCCCGAGGCAGCAGGTCTCGTGGAAAGACATAATCAGACCCTGAAAATTAGGTTGTCCAAAATTTGTAGAGAGAAAGGTGTCGACTGGGTAGTAGCTTTACCCGTTGCACTCTTTTACATGAGAATGGTAGCACACTCTCGAACAGGGCTATCCCCGTATGAGGTGATCTTTGGCAGACCACCAAATATGTGGGGGACGCCTATACCACGCAAAATAACTGATATTGACTGTAATATGCTGACAGATTACTTGGCTTCCTTGATGTCTGCACTACAATCTTGTCGTTCACAGGTAGCTGCAGCTTTTCCCGACAACACTGAGGTGAAACCCCATGACGTAATTCCAGGAGATTTGGTCTTAGTGAGGAACTTTGATCGGAAGTCTCAGCTGGATCCTAGGTGGAGGTCGCCTCAGCTTGTATTACTAACGACGAGGACAGCCGTGAAGATCGAGGGTCGAAAAGGCTGGATACATTCAAGTCATATCAAGAAATTTCATGGACTACCATCAGATGTAAACGACACACCTTGCGTGTCTTCCCCGAGTGACTCTAAACTTCCTTTGGTTGAATTGAATAGTCGTGAACTATATAAACTAAAACTCAGGTCTAACCAGTCAGGCAATTTGATTGTTTAAGTCCTCTCCAAGGTGAAGCGGTCGAATTTGTCTCTGACATGTATCCCTTAGACCTGTACAGAGAAAGAAACAAAAGGATAAAGCTGAAACGACATGCGTACTGTAAATCACTGCGTAGTCATTGCACAGTGACGTTATTAATTCTGTTTTTCTTAAGCCTTTTAATAATCACTACAAGTATATTGTTACACATATATTATCCTATTTCTAGACATGTTTATAATGTTACTGCTGAACATTCTTTTAGTGAATTACCTCCGCATGAATTGTCATATAGATTTGCGCTGCGCAATAACACTTTTATTAGTATGTTACATCATTCCCATCAGGTTAGCAATGCTACAAATTGTTGGATATGTGGCCGACTCCCTCCCTATCAGAATTATAAAGGAATTCTACCTCTCTTTCCATACCCGTTCACACACAACGGCTCCTGTGGAGCATGGTTTAGTTTAATCAATTCCCTAGATTCGAACTCCGCAGTTTATCAAGACAACGGGGTATGGGGAAATCTGAACTTAGTTTTACTTAAAGTCTGCCACCCCAACAAGGAGGGACTTCCCAAAAGAACAGGAACTGATCTAGAAAATGAAGTATATGGATTAGGTAATTTTACGCTTAATCTCTTGATCTTGAATGTCGAATCCGAAGCTACTCCAATTTTGCCCGCCATGTCAGTATTTCCAGTAAAAGGTGAATTATGTGTAAGAAAGAATGGTTCCATACATATGGGCCATAGTAGATGCACCACTGTAATAGAATTTAGTGATCAAGGCAAGTCGACATTTAGAGCTTCCCGCCATTCCTATTTTATATGTGGTCAGACGGCATATATACGTCTGCCTCTAGATTGGGATGGTACCTGCTACATCGGATTCCTTTTGCCACCTGTTTTTCTAGCTCCTCCTGATTATCACAGAAATACTCATTTAGTACACAATAGAGAAAGGAGAGATCTCCCAATAGTCGATTACACTGAAACAGCATGGGAAAAATACACAGATTTCAATAAAGGTCTCTTTCCCTATATAGGTACCGTTACTAATAGTAAGCTGATACGTAGATTAACTAGAACCCTTGAAGCAGTAGTGAACGAAACTATTTCCGCCTTAGGCAATTTAACAGAAGAACAGTCTGCTATGCGGATTGTTGTGCTTCAAAATCGTCTTGTCCTTGACGTCATCCTGGCCGATAGGGGCGGAGCTTGTAGGGTCATCGGATCAAGTTGTTGCATTTTCATACCAGAAAATTCGCCATCTGTATATAAAGCCATAACTCGCCTTCATAAGATTGTAAGCCAGATACACCAGAATCCAGGCACCTGGACTTGGTCCGGTTGGTTTTGGAGTGTATTATCTACCTTTGGATGGAAGGTCCTATCCTTCCTAGGTATTGGCTTTCTCATACTATTCAGTTGCTGTCTATGTCTACAATGTGGACCAGCGATCTGTGGTCTGTGTGCCACATCGTGTATTCCACCACCAAGATTTCGTTCGTCCCAGAAGAAAAAAGAAGAACAAATGATGCTATATGAACAGATCAATGGATTGATGAAGATTGATATCTCTTGACGGGCAAGTAGGGGACAAGGAGGGAATGTGGAAATATGGATTTTTCCGATCAGTTATGTCCCCTATCTTGGACCCCAACGGTTTCATGTATGAATCATAAGTACATGTATGTTCCCTCCAGTTCCAGTTATGAAGACGCAAACACATGTGTGTCCACCGCCAACATGTCCTCTTTCAGATCCGCCATGAATGGGCCGGATATTCCATTCCTAAGTACGAAAGGCCACCGGCTTTATATGGTTCACTTATGCCATTTTACAGTCCAGGCAAGTAGGCCCTGATTCTGCCATCAAGCTTTTCCTGCCTTCTGCCTCTGAGAGCTCCAGTCTGAGCCTGCATCTGTGACCGTGAACTTTGTCTCATTCCCTGCGCGGCTCACGGTGCCTGACATCAGCTTGTTGCCTGCCAAAAGCTGTATTTCACCTTCGAAATTATCTGCTCCGCTCCCTGCCCAATGCATTCCTGTCTAGTAGTTTAAGTAAACATTCTTCCAGCTACCGAGCAAAGGCCCGGCTTCTCTGTCTTTATGCAAGTAATTCATAGCCCTATTATCATGGAAGACTTCTGCCCTCGCATCTAGTGTAGACACTTAGACGTTTGTACACGCACTAACAGTCAGTATAGTCAGTATAGAATAAGATTCTACTCTAAGAGACCTCTCTTTTGGATAACATAGTTCTTTAAACATAGGATGTTAGATATGATTTGGGATTAGGTTGACTTGACCCTCCAGACATCTGTCGCCACATGTAGAGTTAAATGTCAAATCCCCTTCACCCCCTAGTCGCACGTCAATCATACGTCATGCTGCTGCGCGCGCATTTCTGCCAAGTATTTCTACTGACATTGCGAAATTCTTTCATGGAACCACCCTATTATGACATCATACCTGATGACGTTCTTTAGTTACACCCAGTTACGCCCACTTTTGCTACGCATGTATGTTTTATCTCTACTATCAATTGTTACGCCTCCTGCATTTGCTTCACTGTAATGCCTATTGTATAAAAGTGATTACTTATCAATAAAGTATGTACTTCACTTCCTGAACCTCCGTGGTGATGGAACCTGGAGTCCACGATTTCGAAATCGTCCATTGGAATAAAGCCCATTCCGAACCTCTAATATCACGGATTTTGCCTCTTATTTTACTGAGCTATATTTATTATTTTTCTGTATCAAATTAAGTCCCGGTAATTAAATTATTTACCACATGAAACATGTTTTAAAAGGCTACTAAGTGGGTGGTGCAATAAGTACTGCAAGTCCACTAGTAGCATTTAATTTACAGGCTGAGTAATTCCACGTTACTAGGGACATATAGTTAAATTAAATGTCCTAATTGAGTGTAAGCCATGTTTGCCATGTTTAAAAAAGAGAACACAATCGCTTAGGAGCAAAGTGCACAGAGTGCTAAAACCAACAAAAACGAATTAAGCAAAAATAGGAGTGAGGAGAAAGATTAATGCTAAAAGGTACTACTTTAATTAAAGAAGATATAAGAGTTTGCTGGATTTGGGACACATGCTAAAAAGAGTTGGCTTATTTAGAGTGCATAGGGCTGCTGTTAGACGGCTGTCCTGCATCCGCCACACTATATATATGCACAGACTACAATTATGTAAGACTATTTTCCATGATCACTTTTTATTTTACCACGGATAGTTTTTTTGCACAAATACAGGTCTAAATTCTCAATTTAGAAATATACCACTGGCTGTTAATCTATTTTTTATCAAATTGCCGCTGGTGCCCCTTTGTATAGTTTGGATATGAGCTTTGCACCCCTCTAACTAATTTTGCTTTAGTGTCTCAGAAGTGATCCATGTGTATATGTGGTTAAATCTTCTCATTGCTCAAAATGCATCGAAGTCATTGCTGGCTCCAGAACATACTCTGTAAGTTCCATGAACTCATTACCTTCACTTAGAGAGAGAACAAAGAGGAAGTCTGCTCTGTTTCTGCAGTAGGTGATTAACAGCGCAGAACATGCTTTGGCAAAGCCAACAGGTCTGACCTATGGAACCTATTGGTTTTGCCAATGGTTTTAAGCCATGCTGCACAACATAACTGAAGATTGCAGCATGGCAAAGAAATAAATGTGCTTCCCTACAAAATGATGCAGGCACTTTTTTTCTGTTTCGTTACCGATCCAAGTTGGATTGATGACTAGAAAGAAAAAGCATTGGCTTAGCCAATAGGTCTAGCATTTGGGTCCTTATAAATGTTTAGCCATGCAACACATTATCCTGGGTGTAGCAGCATTGACAAAACACAAGACCATGTGCTAGAAACAAGCAGCTGTGATACATTAGTAATTGGCTTGCGATCGAGCTGGTGGAATACAACGTATGTCAGGTCTAATGTCTGAGCTATAATTTTCCTTCTATACCAGTAAGAACCAAGCCAATTTTTTAAATTATTTCTTGTGCATTGATTGCACTTCAGAGTTATTTTTGTTTAGTTATACCATGAGCAGCTTTTGTGAAGAAACATTTCTTATTTATGTTTATGACAGGGAACTACTGCTGCCAATTTGTTTATCATAACACAATTAGTCAGTGGAGTTTCAAAATATGTCAGTTTCAGGCAGCATTTGTTTTTCAAAGAAACAAACTGAAGGGGTTGATGGGTAGAGAGCAACTGAGGGATGATTATCTGCCTGAGGCTGCACATGGTGAATGGGATGATAATGACGATAGGCGGTAACAGACTTTGGACCATCACTGGTGATTAACTCTGTATAAACGCATATAGGTTACAGCTGTTGCTGTTACAACCCTGGTACAGTGCCTTTCTTATACAACACTAAACACTCTCAAAGATAGAGCTTGCCTGGTCACTCACGGTGTTCTTCACTCTCAACCATAAATGGACAAACCAGATGTGCTACAAAGTTTCACAATACATACAGCTACAAAACAAGACGGAGACATGGAATTCATTCATGAGAATTATTGCTACCTTTTGGCACCCATATTAATCGTAGAGACTGATAGCATCAAATCATCATTTGCTGGAAGTTGGGCGAAGACAGAGCACGCATGCGGTGGACAAGTTTAGTGTAGAGAAACAGCAGTCATGTACTAAGAAAGAATGAAAGTCCCTTCATAGGGTGTCATAGGCGGTACAAAACAGATTATGTATGTAAAGAGAAAACATTATTCCATTATCAGGCAGTTTCTTCATTCTCTTAAAAGGGGTGTTACAATTACTAGCCATGTACACATTCAAAGAAACGAACTCCTGCACACTTTCGTGTGTTTTTTCCAGGTCACTTACATTTTATTCTGTGATTTATTTTTTCTATTCCAATGGATTTAAACAATGTGCCAATGGTATGAAGGTGACAGTGTCTTTTGTCCTTTTTGTTTGCAGCTCTACATCGGCCTGAGTTCTTCTCCCCTTGCTTGGGGATGTGGATGCAGTGACTTTCTGGGTGGATCGGAGGCCCAAATAGGTTCCCTAGGCTGTGATTAAAGACGTGTGCCAGATCTGACCCTTTACACACAGGAAGGCTGCATGGCATTCTGTGGCAAGGGTAGCCAGTGAATGGTTTGCAAGGGTGGAACCCATTATCCCATGGTCAGGAGCCATATTTTATTTGGTCCCTGCTTTCAGGGAGAGATAAACACTGGAAGAGGCATGACAAATGCATGCCATGAACAAATGGGATGAATGAAAAGGAGAGCAACAATGGAGTAATCAAACGTGAATGCTATGGGCGGGCTGTAAGCCCACAAAGTGTATACAACATGTCTCAAAGAGAAAACACAAGCGCTGCCTAGGCTCGACCTAAAAAACTGTACAAAAGAGGTTTTTTAAAAACCTGATGGGATAGAAGAAACTTGGGGGAGGAAGCAACACAGAGTGCAGGGACCAAGCAGCACCAGAGACAGAATCAACATGGAAGGCATGGGTGGTGGAGGAATAGCAACGGGTGAGAGCAACATGGAACAGCCAAAGGAGAAACACACAGACAAGGAGGCAACCGGAGAGTACAGGGGTGGAAAGGGAAAGCAACTGGCAGGAGAGGGTAAGAGAGGAGCAAATGGGAAAGAAAGCAACAGGGGGAAGTACCACATCGCAAGCGATACATGAAGGGGGCAGGGAGAAGCTAAAGGATGACTGAGCAACACAAAGAACAGGGAGAGAGAAGTTCAAAAGCGAGAGAGCTGGAAAAACCTGCACTCTCATGGCGTGCTTGACTAAAGAGAAAAAAGTAGTGCTTGCAAAGCAAGCAGTGGGAAGATAGAAACCAGCCAATCAAAAGTGTTGGTAAAGAGGCAATGGTCTGTGGGAGGTCATAAACAAGATCGAGAAGCTGGGACATAAATAAGAAGCAGGCATGTGAGTTACAGGAGAACCAACCAATGGTGAGCACTGGGTGGGCTTCAAACCCCTGCATGTTTTTGGGAAGCCAGCAATATGTCTTCCAACAAACAGAGCATGCACTATCTAGTATGCAATACCTAAAAAGGAGAGAAGTATATAACTATCCATCATTGGCAAATGTAGAAATTTCATTAGTGACTTTATCCCTATGATACAACAGACTTACATGGAGACAACAAAATAAGTATGTGTTATTATGATCTTTTTCTCAGGATCCCAGGACAGTCAGAAGCTACTGGGAATCAATTGTGCTAACTGGAATCATTTGCCACTGCTGCCCTGGGGTCACAAGATTGTGGTTGTCTGTCAGAATATTGTGTACAAAAATATCAAGAGACACAAATATTGTGTCAAAAATACAGTTTACCATAATACCATAATCTTGTAATCGATCCCTATAATGGGAACAACTAAAATATTGAGGAAAAGAATATCGACAAGAAACAGATAAGAATATTCTTTTTCAATTAAAGATTGACTTCAAAGTAGTTAATTTAAATAGTTAATTCATTAAGAATACTATAATGTTAAATCAATAGTTGTAATCATTTATTTACTTTTATATATATATAAACGTTTTACATTTTAAAAATAACGTTTACACTTGTAAATGCATTTAATTCTGAATATCAACAATACAAATATTGAAAATATGCAAATATGTATATAATTAAGAATTATATGTAACAAATTACATATTAAAATAAACATATTAAAATAGTTGTATTTGATAAATAACAGTAAATACAGAAATTATACCGTTTTTCAAAAGACATTTTAACAATTGAAATAAATTACAAAAATAATATTAATACACAAAAAAACGAAAAATCATACATATAAAAATATTAATCAAAATATGAAAAAAATAATTAGAAACATTTTTCTAATAATAATATAAAACTTTTAACACAATATATATAAAAAATAAAATCAATTAAACAACAACATTAAAATAATATAAATCCACTCTAATAAAGACCAGGGAAGCTGTTGGATTTTGGAGTAGTTTCATTTACTATTCCCAAGTACAGAAGGCGTTGGACATTGAGGGGTAAGATTTACTATTCCCACTCCAGTCTGAACAAAAGTAGTAAAACTGCTGCCCTTTGGAGGGGTTATATTTACTACTTATTCTGCAGTCTAAACAACAGTAGGGAAAGTACTGGACTTTGCAGAAGTTAGATTCAATATTCAAAACTCCAGTCTAAGCAACACTAGGGAAAGGGTTGGACTTTGGAGGGATTACATTTACATTTTCCACTCCGATTCATGGAACAGTAGGGAAAGTTTTGAACTTCGTAAGGATTACATATAGCTTTCCACCTCATAATTATTCTCAAGAAAACATTGAAATTAGGGGTGGGCAGAATTTGTATAATCGCGCTACGCAAAGCTCCGCGAAATTGTAAAAAATCTCCGCGAGCATGCAAACACACGGAATTGCTTGTTCCGCCCATTCGCAATGCATTTTTCCTGTTTGCTCGGAAACATCTCGCAAACACGCATTTTGAAAGCGCGAACAAGCGAAAAATTCCTCGAAGCCGTGGATTGCAGAATTTTTGGCAATTCCGCGTTCTGCACGGAATGCGAAATTACCCAAATTCCGCAAATTCCGTGTGCTGAACGGAATTTACCACCCAGGCCTAATTGAAATACCTTACAATAAACTTTGAAATCACAATTTATATAACAATAAAGTCCCAAACTCCTAACCTTAAAGAACACTGCTCGCCAATACCTAAGTGGCCAGTCCTTCTGTCTCAAACAACATGATTTCCTTTAATTTTCCTAATGAGGTACACTGAAGGTGTTACCCGGTGTCTGGTTAGCTGTGCCTGAGGGAAGGACACACGCTTTGAAGTCTATGAGTCTAATAGACAATGTAGTTAGTATATGGAGCAGTGACTGGCAAAAAGGCCTGTTCTCTCAACTGTTCTAGGCGAGACCACACGAAGGGGCATATTAACAAGCCAGGCGATAAAATTATCGCCGCTTTAGCGGCAGAAACTGCCGCTAAAACTGCGATAATGGGCTTGATAATATGCTCTATTGAATTCCAATTGAAGCCCATGTTAGACATCCTTCACATCTAACAAGGGCTTTAATTGGAATTCCATAGAGCATATTATCAAGCCCATTATCGCAGTTTTAGCAGCAGTTTTCTGCCGCTAAAGCGGAGATCATTTTATCGCCTGGCTTGTTAATATGCCCCATAGTTGACTAGATAGTGACAGGTTGTTGGTACAATTAGCAGATAGAATGGCATAACTCGAAATTAACAAAAGTCCATTGAGATGGAGAATTGATTTTCCCTTTGGCTCCAGATATAAAACAATGTATCAGTAGCCACTGCCCATGTCAATAATACTAATCTACTTGGCAGTACCCAGCATATTCACTAGCTCATCAGTTCTCAGAAGGTGTGGCTATTAGTCTTAGTCAGAATATCGTGGCCAAGTACTCCACACTGAAATGCATATTTTGTAGATTCATCTAGACAATCCTGAAACATCTCAACCAAGGGGGCCAGTAAGTTTGTGTAATCTACCAGGGCGAATAGTATGTCATCTGTAAACATAGTGAGTTTAAATACAGCTCCTCTCAAACGGATTCCCTTGATCAGGTTGATGGTCCTGATCCCTGGTGCTAGAGGGTCAAAGGTAAATGCAAATAAGAATGGGGGACAATAGGCATCCCTGCCACATACCTCTGTTTATATAGAGCACCTGGATAAGGTATGTGTACATGAACTCTCACAACAGGCAATTAATAATCTTCCATTACGCAGATATGATCTTTTTCCCTAGGCCTGGCCACACAAGGTATCACACATATAGTCACAATCAATCCTGTCAAATGATTTCTCAGAATCAAGGGAGAAAACACAGCTCTTCTGTTAAACCTTGTTCCTCAGGCATAGTGTCTTTTTCATGCTACCAGTTGTTTGTCTCCCTGTGATGAATCATGCCTAATCTGAGTGAAAACAAATCAAATAACTGATTGGAGGCAGAACGTCACTATTTTAATGAGTATTTTGTCATCAATATTAAGTGATGGTATTCGCCTATAAAAGGCACAGTTACCTGAGGTTTTACAAGAGTGGACACTATCATTGCTGGAGCCAGCCTGTTTCTCCTGGAATACTCACTGAGGCATTATCAGTAGCTGATTGCAGAAAGTTTTATACAATATGGATGTGAACCTGTCTGGGCCTGGCACTTTGGATAGATCCCTGCTACTGATAGCTGTTTTATCTCCTCATAGATAATTGCCTCCTCTAGCTTTTCTTTTTCTCTACCAGATATCTGGAGATGGGTTGCTTGGGTTCTCCTGGTTTCATATTCTCTGCTATGTAGAGTTCCAAGTAGAACTCATAAAAGCAGCATGCTTTGGCATCATCCTTCTTCTTCTGTGATATAGCTGCATGCTTACCTGTTCTGGAGGAGATTCGCCAAAAGGCTGACCAACTTACTAGCCGATTGGTACAATTGCTTATCTAATTAGGTGATGAGGTAATTTGCTCTATCAAATTTCAGTGTTCTGAGTTGCGTTTTTATCGTTCTAACTTTCCTCCATAGTTTTTGGGATTGTATCTGCTTGTATGCATCTTTCACACTTCTTGAATCATTTCTAAATTATGCCAGCATAGATTCTCTTATTTTCTACAGTTGTGCTGCTGCCACTATACACTGGCCTCTCAGAACAGTTTTTAGTGGCCTCCAATAAGGTCTCAATATTATCATAGGTCTCTAAATAATCTGTAATACCTTTACTTATGTTATTCCCTTCTACTGGATCTCTTAATAAGGATTCATTGAGGTGTCAAGTTGCTCCTCCTCCTCTCCTTTGGGAGCTCATGTGCCATTCTAGTAGCCTGAAGTGGACCATGATCTGACAAAGGGTTAGGAATCTGGACCATTTTCTTGTATTTCTGGCAGTTGTCTCCAGGAGGAAATTATCTATCAGTGCATAGATCTAGTGCACACTGCATGATGTGAATAATATGACCCCAATTAATGCCTATGTCTCTCCCCATCCATCAAGCCAATTTCTCCTAGTAATGCTTTCCCTCCTGCAGAGATGACGGGTGTCCCACAGTAACAATTGTGTGTTCTGTCCTTCTACCCATCCATCACAACATTTATGTCCCACTTATTATGACAGGTTCTCTAGCCAAGTCATGAAGGTTTGCACCTCCTACTCTGGGATCCAGTCTTGCCCTTGGTTCAGGCTGTACGTGGAAGCTAGTGTCATTGGCCCACATTATGTGTTCCTTGATTGTCACCCTTTGCTCTGCTTTATCTTTGAGGTGGTCATTAACTTTAAAGTTACAACCTTGTTTAACAAATATACCAATTCCTACAGATTTCATCTCTGCTGAGAAGAAATAATGATGTGGAAAGCTTCTAGTTTATAGCACTTCCAGTCGCCTTTCAATAGGTGAGAGCTATGTCTGTATTTAGTATGTTCAGCTCATGTACTATCCTTTTCCATTCAGTAAGTCTATTACGGACCCTACCTTTCTACAACGTGAACTTGAGTCTAATCCTGTTTTATTATAGAATTGAAGTTCTCTGGAATAGGGTGAAGATACCCATCAAGCAGCTTTTTTAAGTTTTCAGATGTCAATTGGTAGTCTAAACCCACTCCATGCAACTCTCCCGAACTCACTCTGAAACATCCCAACTTAAAATAAAAGTTCATCAATTTAACAGTTGTATAAAAGGGGCTCCAGAATGTCTGCCCTCTGTCGTGTCTACAGTTGTTCCCTAAGGTAAGGTGTGTAGCCTATCTGAACCCCTGCAGTCTTCCTGCTCCCATTGAACTTTGCTCATCTTCATACATTCTTTTCGTGAACATCCTCCCAAAAACCCCACTGCCATGCCTTCCCGGTGACAGACCAAAGCACTATTTATCCTTAGTAAATCAATCCTCTCTTTGGTTGTAATTTGTCCCTTGGCATTTCCACATTTGCCTTTTGGAATTGTTCTATTGCTGCTGAAAACCCATTCTCTGGGGTATGTAAATGAAGCTTCAAGGTTACTCACTGCCACTCTAGGTTTCTCAGTTGAGAAAGTGTCATCCAGTGGCCTCTATTACAAGTTTCTGTAAAAGATTTTGTTGGCCATTGTTTTCCTGTCAGTCAAAAGAATGCAGATCGTATGTGTCGGGTACCCCACAAGACTTACTTTACTTGCGAAGTGATTCCGCAGAGACGACAGGAACACCCGTCCCTGCCCCCACCTGACCCCTCCCGGGATCAGGACCCAACAGGGATGAGATGGGTGCAAGGAAAGGAGCCAGAAAACGGGAATGAGGTGGGAATGCGTGGAAGGTGCTGCGCAGGATATCCCCGGGGCAACTGGAAAACAGAACAAGAATGAAATTAAGTAAGATCCCCTGCTTCCGCCCCTTATCAAGCCTTCCCTAAAACACACACAAGCGTTATCCTGCCAGGACTCACCGGTGTGTCTGCTGCTCCAGGCCTTCAACTTGCTCAAGACGGATTGAATACTCCAGGGGCGTTCCCCAGCATGGACCCCCTTGTGAAGGTTCGAGGAACTGATGGATGACTCGCTCCTGCGCTAGTCACAATGGAAGAAGGATTGCGCAAGGTTCTGACTCCCTATAACGTAAGAGGTGGCGCTTCTGCGCTGTTGGGAAAAAGAAAACAAGCCTGTTGGTGTTTCCAGTGCGGAAACCAAAATACACAAGGTCAGCGCTCCAGCGCGGTGAGACGAAACAAAGTGATTGGCGCCCAGTGCGGTAGCGAAGACGAAACAATATACGCGCTCCAGCGCGGTAGCGAAGACAAACAATATCCGCTTTTCAGCGTGGTGAACTAAAACTCAAAAGCTAAAACAAGATGTGCGCTCCAGCGCGGTGTACAGGAAACCGCAGGTGTTACCGCTACAGCGCGATAACCCGGAACACAAGGTAACGCTCCAACGCGTTCAGCAACAGTAGACTGGTGCTCACACAACGGTGGGTAACTGGAATACTCCCACTCGACGTGAGCCTCTGGCGAAATCTGAAGCACAGAGCCGGCGGGAAGCGCGGGCTAAAAGCGTTTCCCCCGGAAGTGCTTCAGTGTTCTGCAGGAACTAGACCGGAGCTCATCTTCCAACCGGAAGTGAGTCTCCCGGCAGTGTTGTGTGTGTTTACAGGATGTCGGGGGAACGGCAACCGCTGTGACCCCGACAGAACCCCCCCCAAAAACAAGCCCCCCCACCGAAACCCCGGACCTCAGAAAGGGCAAGCAGGGCGAGGGCTCAGGGGGTGACTCAGATGGAAAGCACGGACCAGAAGGGGAGCATGACGGACATGGGACAATGGTTCCCAGGATCGTTCATCCGGACCGTAACCCCTCCAGTCCACCAAGTAGAAGAGTTTACCTCAGACACGACGAGACCCCAAGATGGCCCTGACCTCATACTCAACATGGCCCTCCACCACCACCGGAGACGGAGGAGAGGGAATCGGTGCACCAGAGCGGACCGCCCGCAGCAGGGAGACATGGAAAACTGGGTGGATCCGCATGTGTGGAGGCAGCGAGAGCTTCATGGCCACAGGGTTGATCACCTTCTCGATGGCAAAGGGACCCACAAAACGAGGCAACAGTTTCTTGGGACCATGCACGTTAAGGTGCCGAATGGACAACCACACCTTGTCGCCCAAACGGTAGTCGGGCTCCTTCTGTCTGTGTGCGTCGGCATGCGCCTTGTAGGTGTCTTTAGCTTTAGCCAACTCAAACCGCGCCTGCTGCCAGAGGTCGCGCAGGGTCTCATGATAAGCACGCACCGATGGTAACTGGCTGTCTCGAGGCACCTCCCAAGCAGTGGTGCGGGGGTGACGGCCGTGAAGACAAAAGAAAGGAGACACGCCTATGGCTGAATGTTTGCTGTTGTTGTACGCAAATTCCGCCATCCATAACACCGCTGACCATTCCTTCTCCACCATCAGAAGCAAACAACGGAGGTACTGTTCCATGGTGTGATTCGTTCTCTCCGCCTGACCGTCGGTCTGAGGATGATAGGCGGAGGATAAGCGTACGTCCATCCCGAGAATGGTGCACACCTCCTTCCAGAACCGGGACACGAATTGAGAACCCCGGTCCGTTATGACCACCGAAGGGATGCCATGGAGGTGGACCACCTCGTGAACGAAGACCAACACCAGCTCCGATGCGGTGGGCACCTTTAACAAGGGTATAAAGTGCGCCATTTTGGATAGGTGGTCAACGACGGTGAGGACCGTGGTATGCCCGGTCTTGGTGATGGGGAGATCAACCACGAAGTCCATGGAGATGGTGTGCCAGGGAAAGGGCGGCACTGGAATGGGCCGTAGTAGACCCACAGAAGGGTCGGACCTGTTCTTCCCTAGAAGGCAAATGGTACAATTCGCCACATGAGTACGGGTGTCAGTTACCAATGATGGCCACCAAAACTGTCTTTGTACGAGGTCCAGTGTCTTGTGGTAACCGGGATGGCCAGAGAGGACTTGATCATGGCACAGGTGTAGCGCCCTTTGTTGGCTGGGTGTTTCAGGTAGATACAACCGCTCGTCATGAAACAGCAGTCCGTCGGCACGGTTTAGTCCATCGTGTTCCGCAGCCAGGACCACCGGATCTGACCGTGTCATCTCCCTTTTCACGAGAGACAGGAAGTCAGAGGATGCAACCACTCCCTGGAAGTGTTTCTCAGCCAGTATAGGGCTTGGCTCGGTGTTTTCGGCATAACCGTCCCGTTCCTCTAGTCGTGAAAGGGCATCCGCTTTGGCGTTGTCTTTTCCGGGTCGGAATGTAATTATGAAGTTGTATTCATTGAAGAATAGAGTCCATCTCAACTGTCGGGCTGTGAGGGCACGGGCTGAACGGAGAAACTGAAGGTTCCTGTGGTCGGTGTAGATGGTCACCGTGTGTTTGGCGTCTTTCAAAAAATGGCGCCATTCTTCAAACGCAGTTTTGATGGCTAAGAGCTCTCGGTCAGACACCGTGTAGTTGCGTTCGGCTGGTTGTAGCTTTTTAGAGTAAAAAGCCACCGGATGCAGTTGTCCTGTGCTGGTGCTTCGTTGGGATAACACGCCCCCCATCGCGTCCTGTGAGGCGTCTGCTTCCACTATGAAGGGTTGCTCGGTGTCAGGATGCACCAGTACGGGGGCGATGGTGAATCGCCTCTTGAGTTCTTGAAAGGCGCTGTCAGCGTTCTGGTCCCACCCAAACTGTACTCCTTTCCGTAATAAGCGCGTGATAGGAGCTACCAGCGCGGAAAATCCTGTGATGAACCTACGGTAGTAGTTGGCAAAACCTATGAACCGCTGGACCCCTTTTACGGATTCCGGGGAAGGCCAAGTCAAGATGGCTTCGACTTTCTTGTTGTCCATCTGGATGCCTTCCGGAGTGATGATGTGCCCCAGGAACTCCACCGAGGTGACGTGAAAGACGCTCTTCTCCAGTTTGACGTATAAACGATGTTCCCCTAGTCGTTGGAGGACTGCGCGCACGTGCTGTACGTGGTCCTTGATGGTTCGGGAATATATCAGGATATCGTCGATGTAGACAATGCAGAAGACGTCTATGAAGTCCCTCAACACCTCGTCTATGAAGAATTGGAACGCTGCGGGGGCATTACAGAGTCCGAAAGGCATCACTTGGTACTCGAACAGACCGAATTTCGTCCGGAAGGCGGTCTTCCATTCGTCCCCTTTCCTAACTCTGACGAGGTGGTAGGCACCCCGCAGGTCGAGCTTCGTGTAGACCGATGCGTCTTTTACTTGCTCCAGGAGGCTTGAGATCAACGGTAAAGGGTATCGGTTTTTCACCGTGATGGCGTTCATCGCCCGAAAGTCAATACAGGTCCTCAGATCGCCTTCCTTCTTCGACACGAAGAAAAGAGGAGAGGAAACCGGAGACCTGGAATGGCGAATAAAGCCATTGTCCAAGAACTCATCCAGATACGAACGAAGGTGAGTATTCTCCTTCTCTGTGAGCGAATATATCCTGCTGCAAGGCAGCGTGGAGCCAGGGATCAAGTCAATGCGGCAGTCGAACGATCGGTGAGGAGGCAGAGTGTTGGCCCCCTTCTTATCGAACACCTCCGCTAGGTCCTGATACTCCTCTGGTATGTTTGCTTGGGAAACCGTCCCCATGCCATCTATCGGTAAGGACCGCGCCTGTATGGAGCGAGTCCCTGTCAGATTGTCCTTCATGTAACAGGTAGTACAGCAGTATTCAGAATCCAGGTGTATGGTTCTGGCCACCCAATCGATCCGGGGATTGTACTTCACTAGCCATGGTAACCCCAGGACGATCTTGAATTGAGGAGCGACGATGACGTCGAAACAAACAGCCTCAGCGTGCTGGTTGACAAAGGACATGGTCAGGTTCTCTGTTTGATGCCTGATAGGACCGGAAGTCAAATCCGTTCCGTCAACAGCCTTGACCGTTTCAGGTTGCTCCTTGGCTACTATGGCTATGCCCAAGGTGCGTAGATAAACGGTGTCGATAAAGCTGCCTGTCGCACCGGAATCCAGCATGGCAGTAACCGACCAGGTTCTGCCCGCCTGATTGTGTAAGGTGACGTCTATTCCTACGTGACGACTGCCGTCCAGTACTGCAGGGATCGCTGAGGTGTTATACGAAGAACCCAGAGGACGGATCCCCTTGTCTACTGGGTTGTCTCGTTTCCCATCAACTCGCTTTTGGTAATGGGTAACGCAAACGGCCTTTTACCTCTTGTTTTGGAGGGTTTCACTGGACATTCCCTGACGAAATGTCCGCTCTTCCCACAATAGAGACATTGGTTTTGTTTTCTCCTTCTTTCCCTCTCCTGACTGGTCAACGGCCCTCTTATGCCCCCTATCTGCATGGGTTCGGATGTGTCACTAGGAGTTGTTGCTTCTTCTTTGGCTTTTTCGGCGCCCTTATCTCCGCTGGACAGGAAACGAAGGTCACTGTTTCTCCCTTTATCGGTCCTTCTTTCCTGTAGTCGGAAATTCATCTTCACCACTAAGTCTATGAAAGGACCTATTTCCTCAGGCGGGTTGGGCAACTGGGAGATGAGATCCTTCAGATCTTCCCGTAGGCCTCGGTAGAAAACTGACACCTTTTTATCCTCTGGCCAATGGGCCTCGATGACAAGCCGGCTGAATTGGGTAACGTAATGTAGCAGGTCTTGATTGCCTTGCTTTAGGCTTAGCAACTCATTGTCTGCAGCCTGTACAAAGGTGTGACGGGCGAACATACGCCGCATGGTTTCCTGGAATGTTGGTAAGTGATGAAGCATGGGATCGTCGTTTTCCACAAATGAAATGGACCACTGAGCTGCGTCTCCTCCCATGTATGATAAGATGTAAGCGATCTTGGATGCGTCATCGGGAAAAGCCGTGTGTCTGGCCATAAAGTGCAAGTGGCATTGGTGGATGAAGATCCCATACTTGGTACTGTCGCCGTAGAAACGTTCAGGTGGTGCCAGTTGTACAGGATGGGGTGTGACGACTTGTATAGCAGTGCTCGGGTCGGTGGCAGCGGAGGGCCCCCCAAAGGTGAAGGTTGGTGGGCGCAACAACCCTTCTTGAATGACTCTGGGACTAGGAGTGGTTCCCCAAGGACTGGTGACCCCGGACGCCACTTGACTCTGTAGGGCAGTGATATCGTGGCGTAGGCTTAGGTTTTCGGTTTGCATGGCAGTCAGCATGACTGCTATGTCGTGCAAGGTGACCTCCTGGTCGTTCATGTCGTCTGGGTGGAATATGTAACGTGGGCTTCAGATTCTGTCGGGTACCCCACAAGACTTACTTTACTTGCGAAGTGATTCCGCAGAGACGACAGGAACACCCGTCCCTGCCCCCACCTGACCCCTCCCGGGATCAGGACCCAACAGGGATGAGATGGGTGCAAGGAAAGGAGCCAGAAAACGGGAATGAGGTGGGAATGCGTGGAAGGTGCTGCGCAGGATATCCCCGGGGCAACTGGAAAACAGAACAAGAATAAAATTAAGTAAGATCCCCTGCTTCCGCCCCTTATCAAGCCTTCCCTAAAACACACACAAGCGTTATCCTGCCAGGACTCACCGGTGTGTCTGCTGCTCCAGGCCTTCAACTTGCTCAAGACGGATTGAATACTCCAGGGGCGTTCCCCAGCATGGACCCCCTTGTGAAGGTTCGAGGAACTGATGGATGACTCGCTCCTGCGCTAGTCACAATGGAAGAAGGATTGCACAAGGTTCTGACTCCCTATAACGTAAGAGGTGGCGCTTCTGCGCTGTTGGGAAAAAGAAAACAAGCCTGTTGGTGTTTCCAGTGCGGAAACCAAAATACACAAGGTCAGCGCTCCAGCGCGGTGAGACGAAACAAAGTGATTGGCGCCCAGTGCGGTAGCGAAGACGAAACAATATACGCGCTCCAGCGCGCTAGCGAAGACAAACAATATCCGCTTTTCAGCGCGGTGAACTAAAACTCAAAAGCTAAAACAAGATGTGCGCTCCAGCGCGGTGTACAGGAAACCGCAGGTGTTACCGCTACAGCGCGATAACCCGGAACACAAGGTAACGCTCCAACGCGTTCAGCAACAGTAGACTGGTGCTCACACAACGGTGGGTAACTGGAATACTCCCACTCGACGTGAGCCTCTGGCGAAATCTGAAGCACAGAGCCGGCGGGAAGCGCGGGCTAAAAGCGTTTCCCCCGGAAGTGCTTCAGTGTTCTGCAGGAACTAGACCGGAGCTCATCTTCCAACCGGAAGTGAGTCTCCCGGCAGTGTTGTGTGTGTTTACAGGATGTCGGGGGAACGGCAACCGCTGTGACCCCGACAGTATGCCCCCATTTATACTTTACTTTTCCTCATCTTAGGAATTATGTCACTGGTCAAAGGGGCATTTTTTTTGCAGCATGGTGGAGAGGTCCTGGAAGATGTTTATGTCTGCCCCGTTGAAAGTGATTTACCCCCCCCCCCCTTTCAAGCTGCCATCATCACTCGCTATTTGTAGTCATTTTTTAAAATATCTTTTTGGTTGCATTTTGTGCTGGAAATGGGGTTCCTGCTTAGCAACGATATATACCCAAGCCAGGCAGAACCACCACTTTAGTCAGGGTAAGTGAGATACACAACCTAAATTAACCTGTGCTCACCCTCTGGTAGCTTGACACAGCAGTCAGGCTTAGCTTAGGAGGCAATGTGTAAAGTATTTGTGCAACACAGTATTTACAGTAACATAGTGAAAACAGCACTGACTCCACACCAGTTTAGCAAGGTGTATCTTGTTGAAACAAGACCAAAATGATAAAAATTCAATAAATATCTCTTAAGTTATGAATATTTAAAGCAGGTATGAAGTCTCACTGCTGAGAGCACATGAGCTTCTATTAGGTCCTTTACGGAAATGCCGGAGAAGTCAATAGGGATTTCCAAAATATCTGAGCACGAAGGCTGTGCTTCTAAAGGTATTAAGGCAAGAATGTCTTATCACGCTTGTTGGAGATGCAACCACCACCCGCTTTTGGACTGCACATATGAGTTCAGGACGGCATGAACAGTACCTTTACTTGAGGGGCTTCAGTGATGCAATGACGAGCCGTACTGGAGTCTGAGGTGGCTGTTGCAGGCATTGAGAGCAGGTGCGGAGGTCTCCCTGCGTCGAGATCCACATGGGGAGCGGCCGGGGACTGATTGGCTCTCCTTCCTCCAATGAAGCGGGGTGTGTCAAGCCACTCTGAACTACTTTTGGCAATCCTGCGTTGGGGAAAACAAGTACTTGTGACAGTCTGCGATCAGCAATGCACACATGGGGAATTTTCAGTGGGTGCACATTGTGGGTATGTACGTATCTTGAGAAAACAGCTGCAGGCACACTGCAAGATGCCAAAGAGGGGTCGTGAGCAAATCCAGTAGAGTCAGCCTCAAGGTTAGCCAAGTTGAACAGCCGTCATTGTGTGAGGGAAGTCTTATATGTACCTAAGATATCTGCAAACAGGGGGCAAGCCAACAAGCTCTTGGAGTTACTTTAAGCTAAGAGGTTGCAGAGTAGGTTCAGTCCTTCTCACTGCAAGAGGCAGCAGACAGCAAGCCAACACAAGTGGCAATCCTTCCTGATGGCACACAAAGCTGCAGGCAGTAGGCCAACACAGCAGAGGAATTAGCAAAGTGGCAGTCCCTCCTGGCAGTGCAGATCCTCTTCCTGACAGGGTCTCCTCAGGACCTGAAAAGTGAACTGAGTTGGAGGTATCAGGTGTCCAGTACTTATAACCAAATGTGCCTTTGAAGTGGGGGAGACATCAGAAAGGCCTTTGAACCTCACAATGTCCTGCCCTTCCTTCCCTGGCTCCAGGCGCATTACAGGGGAGTATGCAGCTCTTTGTGTGGAAACAGACACAGCCCTATTCAGGTGCACGTGCCAGCTTCTCCCTCCCAATCTATTGCAGGAAGGCCTATCAACCTGGTGGAGGGCCAATAGATGCAAATGCCACACCCCAGCTCCCTTTGTTTGACTGTCTAGAGGGAATTCAGAAAGCCAAGCTGTCACCCTACCCAAGATGTGTATTCAGAGACAGGCAAAGGCACAGGATGGTTAAAGTAAGAAAATACCAACTTTCTAATAGTGACATTTTCAGACCTGCAATTAAAAAAAAACTTTACTAAGAGATGTGTTTTTAAATTGTGAGTCCAGAGACATCAAACATCAACGTTTTTGCTGCTCCCAATGGGAAATTATGCCTAACTGATTTTTTACGGCAATTCCCATGTTAACCTATGGGAGAGATAGGCCTTGTAGAAGTGAAAATCAAAGGTAGCAGCTTCTCACTACCAGGACTTGTAAAACTCAAAAGCACAAGTCCTATCTTTTAAATACACTGCACCCTGCCCTTGGGAATGCCTAGGGCCTACTTTCGGGATGCTTTACATGTATTAAAATGGAAGGTTTAAGCCTAGCAAATGGTTTCACTTGTCTGGTCGAAATGGCAGTTAAAACCTGCTCTTCTGGCTCTGCAATGGCCGGCCCGAGTCATGTTTAAAGGGCTACGGAGTGGGTGGCACAATCAGTGCTGCACACCCACTGGTAAGATATCATTTAATATACCATATTTAGTGTATAGAGTATATGCACTTTAGTACTGGTTTGCAGTGGTAAAGTGCCCAGAATCCTAAAGCTACCATAAATGAAGTCAGCAACACAGGAGGTCAGGAGGCAAAAAGTCAGGGGAAACCATTCCAAGGATGCCAGCTCTAACACATTTCATGAAAAAAGATAAAACACCCAAAATGCCTTTCTAGTCAGCACTTAAAAACATATTTAGTTGTTTCATTGCAATCTACATTAAGGCAGGATAATACTGGTGAAGGAAAGCTATGATGTCTAGAGGTCCTCCATCACCTAAGCCCCCACATTACCCTGTGCGCTCTGTTGATTCTGATTGGTTCTCATCCCAACCTGTCTAGCAGTGTTCCCAGAAGCTCTATACATAGGCCTTCATATCCTTACCCTTCACTTTCACCAGGGAATCACTAATGCTATAAAATGCTGTGCCAATTGGCTGCTGTCAGAAATTAGGTTAGACATTTGGGAGACAACACAATATACCTACTCTGGTTAGGTCAAAACACAGTTCTGAGAGAATCACTTCTCAGGCCCTGGTAGCTATGAACACAAGCAGGCAATCCCTGGAGAAGTGTTTGTTAAGTTCAAGCAGTACCAACAAATTTAAATTAGCATGCACAGCACAATCAAACCACTTTATAAGCACAGATAAACAATTATTGAGCAAGATAACTAGAATAGGTTAAGGGGAATCGGAGGTATGAATTTTTAACATTTTAAGGCAAGAAGCATCTACAAAGAAGTCATTCCATTGACCCCAGCCAACCCTCTCATTCCTGTGAAAACTGTGGTTAGTCACTTCAGCCGAATTCAAGTGAGTGTCATCTCCCTCCTACATCTTCTTCTTCTGTATGGTGTCTTTATCTGGCCAACTGTTACTCCCTAACTGCCTATAAGCTGGATGTTTTTGGAATTTTAACTGAGTCTAGCCCAGATGTATTGTTTCTTACCGAGACGTGGTTATCGGAGGATTCCGGGACAGATGTTGTTCAAGCCCTCTTGTCTGACTACTGCATCCTAAGGCTAGATAGGCAGGGTAAAGTTGCGCGGTGGGATAGTGATTATCTTTAAGGAATTGCTAAAGTGTTTATCTTTACCGCTCAATATCCCTGACTGTGATCTACCTTTTCCTTTTCTGGTATGCTTTTGTAGAGACCCCCAGGTCTCTGCACAGACTTTTTGGATGCCTTACCAGAAGTGATTGCGAAGTTAGCCTTGGATAGACCTAACCTCACACTATTTGGCAACTTCAGTTTCCATATGGATGATTTGAATAACAGCTCCTCCAAAACTCGCTTACATTACATGGCCTCCCTACAGCTAACACAGTTGGTGGAGGGAGCAACACATGACAAGGGTCATACTACTGACCTTATTTTTAGCAACATTTGTAACCTCCAGGTCCAGAACTCTCTACCTTTAACCTCGTCGGACCACCTTCTTATCCCTTTTACTTTTATCCCATTCTCCCCCCCCCCAGCTCCCCCTTCCAGCCAGCAGGCTGAAATGATCCTGGCCTAAACTTAATCTAAAAAATTGGTTAGATGCAATTGCAGATTCAAACCCCAATCCTATGGAACTTGTCACCTTGGCCACCCATCAGTTTAATTAATAGATCACAAAATCTGTGGACGTAGTGTTACCAGTGAGGTGTTGAAAAGACACTCAGTGGCCCCAGACATCCCCTTGGTTTAAGACCCATTTAATGCCTTTGATGAAGGAGTGTAAGCAATTGGGGAGAAGGTGGCAAAGGACCTAAGATGAGACCAGTACATTTGAGTGCAGGAAAGCCATCAGGCTTTATCATGCAGGAATAAAAGCTGTTCAAGCCATCTTCTTATCCTCTGAATTTGCTAATTGTTCTAACTCTTCAATATATATTTTAAAGATTTTCAAAGAACTGTTTGACCCCCCCCCCCCGTTAGCCTCATTATAAATTCCTCTACTGAACATTGAGATGGTCTGGCATGTTTTTTCCAGTAGAAAGTCTTGGACATTTACTCCTCCTTCCCTGATACCCATTTTGGCTGACTCCTCTTGAAATAAATCTCCTTTAGATCATCAAGAGGGCCTTCTGACAGTCTTTCCAAATCTTACGTGAACACTGTTAAAGACCTCCTGAAATCAGTAAAATCAGGCTCTCCCTTAGCCCAGCTCCTCTCCATATTTTACGTCAGGGATCGGAAAGCATTGGCCTTGTGTCAACAGAGCTCCTAAATCTTTCTCTCTCCCCATCAGTGGAAGCATGCCTTTGTCAAGCCACTCTTAGAGAACCCTAACCTTGACCTCCTATGCCTGAGTAACTATAGGCCAATTTCTTAGATACCAATAGTCTCCAAGCTCTTAGAAAAACATGCAAATAAAAATCTTTCTGCCTTCCTCAAATTTATGGACATTCTCCATACACCCCAAAGGGGTTTTCAGCCACAACACAGCACAGAAGCAATGTTGCTGACAGTGGTCGAGGAACTCAGGCGTCTTCTATATTAAAGAGGTTCTGCAGCCATTATCCTTCTAGACCTTAGTGCTGCACTTGTTACTGTGGACCGTCCAACCCTCATTTGAAGAACATCTAAGCCTGATATGGAAGGCAGAGCTCGAGAATAGCACTTCTCCTTCCTGGAGAATTGAACCTTACAGATATTGGACCAGTCCTGTTACTCAGACTGTTACCCCCTCAGTTGTGGGAATATGCTGGGATCTTTACTGAGCCTTACTCTTTCTAATCTTCATATGCTCCCCCTCACCGAGATTGTGGACTCATTTGAGTTGTCATTGGTTTCTTATGTTGATGACACCCAGTTAGTCATGTCAATTCCCCCCGACCCCAGTTCTAGTGACCTACTTCTGACTTCCTGCCTTCAGGAAGTAGCCATCCGGAAGGTTGGCTGCAAACTTAGACTCAACGTGGACAAAAGTGAAGTTATACTGTTGGGCAACAACATATGCAGCAACATCCCGAGCGCCCTACCAGACTACCTTAGCAAACTGCCTACCCCTTAAAGCTCAATAGAGATCCTTGGGGTTTGGCTAGATTCCTGTCTTGGGATGGACCATCAGCCAAAAACGTTGGTGCCAGTTGTTACAGTACCCTGAGACTGTTGAAGAAGGTTCTTAACCTTCTCCCTTTAACTGCCAGAAGAGTGATCGTCCAGGCCCTCGTGCTCTCACATATACATTATGGGATGCCTTGTTTCTTGGCTGTCCCTGCTGTGTCACCAGAAGGTTGCAAACCATGCAGAATGCTGTTGCATGACTTTTGATGAACATCCCTAAACATCAATCTGCTACTAGGGCTCTTAACTACCTTCACTGGTTTCCAGTGGAACACAGAGTTCAATTTAAGACCCTATGAATTATACATAGGGCAATCAAATAAATCAATCAATAAAAAAGGCCCCTTACTATTAAGACATGTAGCCTACCAATATTCACCTGGGAGACTTTTTAGATCCTCCGCAGCCGATCTATTGAAGGTTCCAAAGATTCATGGATCACAATGGTGTGGCTGTTTCACTCGTTTTTTGGCACCTAAGCACTAGAATACCATTCCTCCAGAAATGCACCTACTGGAGCCTGAACTTTCTTTATGCAAAGCCTTGAAGACCTGTCTGTTCAGCAGTGAACCCCCTGTTGCCACCAACATTTGATGTCTGCTGAGCGCTTGGAGGCCTTCGGGTAGCCACGTGCTATATAACAACACCAGAAAAGAACAGAATAGATTGATAATGCTACAGAAATTTGTATTTGCGTGACTTTGCGCCACATTTCCTCTAATGCATCATGCTGCCTTGCATCATCTTGCATCGGAGAGGCATTAAATGGGCGGGGCATGGGGATTCCTAGTCACCCACTGATGTATTTTGACGTAAACCCAGATTTACTAGGGTCATTAAACCTGGGTTTAACACCCTTAGAATTACAACTGGAAAACGTGTGTAGATTGATACTTGAGAAACAGATTGTTGCTTTCCAAAAAAGGATTTTATTTTTAAAGATCTGGTACGGGGAGCTCTTCCATCCACCAGTCCCAAACAAACCATCACTGACCTATGGGGCTTGCCTCTTCAATTGGCCAATTTAAATGTGGCCATTGTAGTATATGTCATCCCACTAATGGATCAAATGTATTTTCTCATGGCGGAACAAACATCAATCAGCACCAGTCCTCTAATTGTAATACTCAAAATGTTATTCATTCTAAGGTCAAAATCAGAATCTGTCAGTACTGTAGCAGACCCAGGTGTTAGGTCACCACTTCACCTTTTGTAGAGCATTATTTGGATAATATGAACACAGAAGATGACATTCAGAGGCAGGTGGTCTTCACAGTGATAGTACCAGACAGAGGCAGAGACATCACAGCAATAATAAACAAGGAGTTCAAATGGATTCTGCAGTTTGACAATCTGAACTCGAGTCTGAACCGAACGGAAGATTAGACTTCGTTATTGGGATATCTTATGCTGAACTCAATCACTTTTGATAAAATCCTTGGTTGTTTTTCAGATTGTTCAACTATATCTTCCAAACACATTTTTCTCAATCCATAATATTCTCTCTGGATGATTTAAATATAAACAGTTAACAGTTTTCAATACACACACACACACACCTCCCCTTCACCTTGTTTACTTTTGCTACAATTGGCGATTCCTAATATTAACCTCCCATGGAACACTCTCCTGTTCCCAACAAGAACAATTCCTCCATACTGGAAGTGGCACACTGTGCATCCTTCTAGATAACTGCCACTGGTTCCTTATATGCCCTCTTATCATGGTTTACATGAGAGCAAGCACATAATTACTCAAGTGCATCCACACCTTCCAATTGGAGTTTGCACTCTTTCAAAAAGGCTGACAATGGTACACCACCTCTGTTGTTCCAGTCTATTTAGTTTCTGCTTCCTTGTTGGAGCAATTGCTCTCTGCAATTTCCAATATGGCCACGATTGGCAATCTACCTCGACGTATCAAGTTCTCCTACCTGTAAGGTGCCTTAAGAGTGGTCACGCATACCTGAGACCCCTTGTGCCGGCACAACACTTGGATTGCGAACGGACCAATCATTTTGATAATGTCGCTCTGACCTGCCTCCTCAATTAACTCCCCATTGTGCATTGGGCACATCTTTTTAGGTCAGTTTACTTCCTGCTTTTTCTCTGCATCTATCTTGATTCCCTTGCACAAACAGTGATCTTGTATTTTCTTTCCGGTTTGTGATCCTTCATCCCTTGTCCCTACCTCATTGTGGAGGGAATTTTGGAACATGTTGGTCATGTGACCTTTTAGGTTGGTGCTTCTTTTTCCTCCAGCACAATAATTATCTCACATTCCTGTTAGATTTGTTTCATGGTATACATTACAAATGCAGGGACGATTAGATTCATATTTCAACTGCATACAATATTTGATATGAGAGACTTAGGGTATGACAACACTCAGTTATCAGAGCATATGACCTTTCTATGTGCCAGCTTTTTGATTTTATTTTTAATGTTGTACTTTGAATTTTTCCGCATCGGACCTCGTGCGCTGTGCTTACCCAAAAATCTTTGTAGCGGCTCCTGCTCGGCCTCTGTAATGTCCACTCCTTGTGACAATGCCTTCCCGGCCTCAAGACCTCAAATATGAAAAAGAAAAAGAGAAGAACAAGCAAAGTACTACTAATCCCAATACCATGCAGCCGTGTAAGCAATAACAAAGACTAAAACTAAAACTCGGCGGCCGGGACTGATCGGAGGTAGGGTGGGTGGGGGCAGGAGGGGGAGGACATGGGAGGTAGGGGGGACATTAAGGATGCTGAGGGAAGCAGGAAAAAAAATACCTACCTTCTGGCTACTTCCTCGCCTCCATAGTCCTCCCTTGCACTGCCTTACAGGAAGCACACCCAGGCGACCAGTCAGCCAAACACAATGCTGCCTTAGCAACGTTGTGATTGGCCTGAGCGCCAAGTTGCAATGCTCAGGCGCTGACTGGGCACCTGGCCATGTTCTCCGCTTAGGCTCTAATGCAGCCTGCATGGAGAACATGCCAAGTGCAAAAGACTGTTTTGGGTGGCCTTAAAGGGCCTGCCAAGCAGTCACTGCGTACATTAGGAGGGTGCTACCACTGCTCCCATGCCCCAACCCGCTAACGCAATGCAGGCAGAACTAAGAGAAAATAAAATGGTAATAACGCGAGTTATTTTCATTTTATTTTCCCTTTGTGTTACTGCAAAAAAGCAGTGGGGCGACGCTCCTCCGCCTTAGTGGAGGAGTCGCCACTGACACTAACCCAGCACATTTTATGACTACAGATCGCGGCTGATCCTGCAGCATTTGCCTTTATTTTGATACTCTGGTTTTCCTAATATTTGTGTGCATACTTGACACTGTGCTGTCAGTTATTTACCTAAATCAAGCCAGCGCTTCTAACCAGAGCTGCTTTGCTAAAGTGCAGAGCATTAAAGAGGCCAAAACAAGACTTGGGCCATAAAATTGGGAACTGTGAGAGGAACAGTTCCATGCAAACTTTCTTTTTAGGAATAGAGACATAATCCTTGTATGATTGTAAGGCTGTGGGGATATCAATCAAAAGCCTTCAGGTGATTTATGGCAGTACCATGCAAAACAGTACCATGCCCTGTTTAATGTTTAATGTATGCTGTTTTTCTTATCATTACTAGACCATAGTGCACATAAGAGACGCTGTCCTCTGTGCACTCCCGAATCTCTGGGTGGCCGACTAGCCAGGCAACAAGATGTGCTCTCTCTCTCTCTCTCTCTCTCTCTCTCTCTCTCTCTCTCACACTCTCTTCCAATTCCCCTTCCCTTTTGGAACACCTGCTGATACTCCCTGACTGTGTGGCAGTGCCAAGAGGTGCCACAGGAGGTCATGGGGTCCTGCATCGCCGCTGCAGAACACCTGCTCTTCAGGTGAATGGTTCCAACACCTTCAGAGTCCAAGATGACTTGTAGCTAGATGTTCAACCATTTTTTTCTGTCGCAAATGGGAAATTGGCCAGTTTGTGACCGCAAAAAAGGGTGGTGGTATGTTCAAACGCTATTAGGAAGGGGCATGCCAAGGGTGTCCCTTCCTAATAGCGAGTCAGAATGGTATGTGCCATTGTTTTGCAACCGCATTTGCAGTCGCAAAACACTTGCAGTTTACCACCTACTTCAAGTAGGTGGCAAGCCACTTGCAAATGGGTAGGGATCCCCATGGGATCCCTTCTCCTTTCTGAATGGGTGCGAAAATATTTTTTACGATCAGACAGTGCTGGCTCTTAAAACATGAAAAAATAACTTTTTTATTTTTTTATTTAAATGCATACTGTTTTCCTTTAAGGAAATTTGAAAACATGGGTTTATTGAAAAACGCAAACACAGACATGGGGCTCTGCGTCCCCAACAGGCCACCATCCCCGTGTTTTTAGGCCATTCCCAATGGGTCGCAAATTGGGACCTGCCTTATGAATCATAATAACCCCATTTGGAATTGCAAATAGTGTCTCAGATACTGTTGTACATTCCACTTTATGATTTTGTTATGGCCTGTCTTTTGTGTGTTGTATGATAACTTCTGGAGCACAACCATAGAGTCTGAGGGTACTTAAAGTTTCTGGTTTAGTAAAAGTCTAAAGTTGTAGGAAGTGTCACAGATTTAATTTCAACCTGATTAATTTTGAGAAATAACGACTAATAAGCCCCAAAGATTAGTTACCATATACTTCCCTAGGTTTTAGGAGTAATTTAGCTCATTTTTTAATTAAAATTTGACCTTGTTATTTGGTTAATAAAAAAAGTAGTTTCTTGCCATGTTTAAATAAGTAAACACTGAGGGGTATATTCACAAGAACGTGTGCTAACTACCGCAAGAGTAGCTTAACACAACTTTTAACATCGCAGCCTATCGCTGGAAAATTTCGCCATGCCAACCAAGTATTCACAACGCGGCAGTAGCATGCAATAGTCACCAGATAACGTGTCAAATATAGGCGTAAAAATCATAGACACGCTGCAAAAATGCGAACGCAAAAAATCATCGAATGAGGCCAATCGCGGTTCAAAAATCTCCGAAAAGCAGACACAGGCCTGCAAATCTCACGTGTCTGGCGGGAAAATGCACTATAAAAGAAAGAAAAAATAAACAAAACCAATTCAAACTGCGTACTCTGCACCCGGACCGAGTGCAGAGGACAAGCCGAACCCCACAAGCCCCACGGAGGGCCAGCCAGGAACCCCCTGTTCAGGGAAGGGAAAGGAGAAGAGGAAGAGGAAGATGGGGTTCAGTCCGCAGGAAGACCGGATCATCGTCACGGAGGTGAAGGAACACCATCAACAACTGTTCGGCACCTCCACTGCGGCACTGGCAACCCAAACGGAAATATGGCAGACCATCGTCACCAACGTCAATGCAGTCGGAGTGGCGAGGAGGTCAATGGAGGAGGTCAAGAGGCGCTGGCATGAAGTGCACAGTCAAACTAAACAACACCTCCTGCAGAGCACACCACACTTCCCACCATTGATGATGAAGAGGACAACCTGCACATATGTCAAGACACCCTTCAACGGATAATGGACAGCCTCCGCACCCCATCCCCAGGAGCAGGGAAGGTCAGCTGCCCCAAGGTGACCCCACCACCTGCACAGATGACACAGCAGGCAACACCACCACGGCTGTCTCCCAGGACCCCCGACCAATACATGGAGTTCCAACTGCGTGTGTGGGCTTGCCAGGTGAAGTTGGCTGAACAGCTGCGGTTTGGTTTCGAGCTCGTGGCAGCCAAACTCGATGCCATACGTGGTTGTCTGAGTCCCATCAGGGACCACGTACAGTCCCTATCGGACAACCCCTGTATGCACCATGCTCTACCAAAGACCTTGGCTGACCTCGCTGTGGCCATTCATCGAATACAAGTACTGTCTGGTAAGACAGGCACCAGCGATGACAGCACAGAGTTGGCACAGATGCGGCGGTCAATGGAGACCATGGAGCAGAGGCTGTCTGCAAGCATGGCTGCCACGGCTGGACACCAGCGAGTAGTAGCTGGGAACTTCAATGTCTTGCAGTTCACCATCTTGCCATTGCTGCCACTGAGCCTGTCCCAGATGACTGAAGCGGGAACATCAACACACACATCTCCGACCCCTGACGTGTCAGTGGCACACAGTGATGCTGACCCATCACCTTCTCAGTCTGATGTGTCAGTGGCACACAGTGATGCAGCCATCACCCCGCCACACACACCGGACACACCGGACACCAAACCTGTATCAGGGGAGTAAGATGGGGATGGTAATTACTGTGTGAGGAAGGAGGCAGTAGCATCCATCACCACCAAATGGCCTGTCCCTGCCTGGTTGTGCCCGATGCATCATGTCCTGGGACAATAACTCCCACTGAACCCTGGAACACTCTGTGACATTCCCCCAGACCCTGACACAGACTGCCATATCTTCACTGCTGGACAATTGTACAGTAATCCTGCTGCGGACTGCACTCCCCCTCTTCCTAATCACTTTTCAATCCCCAAGGACTCTGGATGGCCCACCACTGGGCTTCCATGTAATGTGGGCTTGGATGGCCATGTACAGCTCCAGCTCCGTCAATCACCTGAATGCGAAAAAAAAATCACACAGATGTGTCATGACTATGTTCACTCACGTATAGAAGTATGGCTGGATGTAGGGACAATGATTGCACAAGAAGGTACACCCTGGCAACTGACATCTATGCACATGTGTATCTCTGAGACACATGGCCAATTGGATGACTGTGAAGGTGAGTACTAGCTGTGTCCCCATTGCATATCAAGTTTATCAACAACAATCTCACAACCCCCCAACGTAGGCAAACGTCCATGTATTGAATAGGGCTGTGTGTAGGAATGACCGAATCGGTAGCAGGCCAGGAGTGGTGTCCTACATCACATGTGACAACAGAACTTCACGTCGCATACCTACTCAGACACATCTGTTATGATGTATGACATTGCTCCACATGGTCAGAGGTTGGACACCATACTCACATTGCTGAAGTCACATACGTGCACCTGTCGGCCAGAAACTATCCCAATACAATGTCTGGCTCACAGAGGTGGAGTTTGCAAAAGGGAGCCACACCCATTGCGCATGCATCAGTCAGTTGCTCCCTGTGATAGAACAATGCTCATTGTGGCACACTTACACACAGCATGGGAACATGTCGAGGTTCAGAAAATGGTGAGTCAAAAATGGACACCAATCATCGCGGATGGCAACTGTCTCAGCCCACCTTGCCTTGCTGGACGAGTCATGTGTTGTTTGGCGTCTGCCCATTGCCCCATGTGAGGGGGCACGACTCACTGCCCATGGGATCTGCATAGTGCTCTGCCACCGGAGTGCGCAGAATGTCTGCTCTGCTGACAGTGATCAGGTGAAAGGGTCCGACAGGTTCACATGTTGTGCTACAGTCCCATGTATGTACTCTCCCCACAGTAGTGTGTCCGAATTGGTAACGTTGCCAAACGACGCTGTGTTGTTCTGACCATGGACCTGCATCACTTTGCACAGGTGTGTGTACACACGCATAGTTCCAAGCACATGCATCCAGAGTCCTGACGAAGGCAGAGTTGTCCTCTGTTGTGGTTGGATATGTGAGCATTCCCCATGATGAAACAAGTTGTTAGGACCTGTGCTGTGGGTGACAATCCGATGTGGCTGCAGGAACGTAATTACTTGTCCATGAATGCCCGTGCAGCTTCAAGTGCAATGTGTTTCAATAGTACGCCATTGTCGTGTTCAAGGAACACCAGGGTGAGCCAATCCATTAACTGGTCCGGGCAGTTGTGCTCAGCCCACGCCGTTTCACCATCCCCGACACAGCCCAATAGGGGAGTGCCTCGATGTGGTCACTGCACACGAGTAATTGTGCAATCTCCCATGCGCAACTGCCAATACTTACGCAGTATGTCAAGGCATCCCATGCATGGCTGTCTCGATTACACTCCTATTCGTGATCCAGCAGGGGGCGCAGCCACAAGTCATAATCCAATTAATCTACGGTTGTGTTGGATAGGCAGACATCCATGGGGCACTTGAATGTGCATGTTCGGCAGTGGAACCAGAGCTGGACGCAGGTGACGTAGGCAAGGCGGAAGGTCAGCCGGTAACTGATCTGCAGCACTGCCAGTGGCAGCGCGCCCAGTAAATGCAGCATATGTGCAGGGTACTGTTCCATGTGACTGGGTTGTGCATGTGCCCGGGATTGCCTGCCATTGCATTGGTGCGTCTCGTGGAACCGGCACTCTTCTGGACTGCGGCAGTTGTGTGGAGGATATGCCACAGCTCTGGGCAAAGATTTGAATGTGTGTGCAATGTTGGGGAGAATGGGTTGCTGTTTCCATGAGGGCATCCCATGCGGGGGTGCCGCATGCAGGGGCTTCTGTGTGTGGGGTGTGGATAAGTTGGATAGTTCATTGGCGCAATGCGTGGTGTGGAAGTTGTCCCCATCTGCCATGGCATCTCTCTCAGGGTGTTCCAGCTGCGTTCTGGGCCAAGGTCGGAGGTGCAGGTGTCCTCCCGCCTTCTGAATTGGAACAATGGAGCTTTCATCCCTGTTGTTTGTCTATCTGCTACTTGCGTTTTCGGAATGTGATGTGGCTTTGGCGCTGAGAATGAGACAAGGACTTGGGCTTATGGTGTACCGATGGCGATACACACACACAAGTTGGCATGTAGAGCCAGGTGCCCAAGAGGCCTTGCGCTGCTTGTGCAATCTCACTCTGTCTCTCTTCCTCACTCTCTCCCTCCCTCTCTCCCTCTCTTTCCTTTGTTGGGCGCATGGCACACCTTCTTCTCTTGGATTTTGTCTTCCAGGCTATGTCCTACAGATTGTCCAGTGAGGACCCACTAGGACTCATATGAATGGTTGTTTTGGCTTTTGTTTGAATTATATTTTGTGTTGGTGATTGCATTGCTGTATGACTGATTCTCCATTTTCTGGCCACGCATGTATGTTGATTTTCCTGCTTGTGCGACATCAGGCAAAATATTTTTGGGGGGATTCGTGGTGTTGGTGTGCAATTTCTTTGTCCGGGGTTGAGGGGGTCCGGGGGGGGTGTTGCGGGCCTGGGGGTGGTGTTGGTGGGTGTTGTGGCCCTCTTGGGTGTCCTTGCTGCATGTTCAGTCGCTCGGGGCATCTGTTGTTCTTCATGTGTGGCTATGGGCTGTGCTCCCTTTTGTGGTGCAGGTTGTGGTACGACTTTGCACCAGGTCTGAGCAGGTGTTATTTTCCTGCTGCTAACGCGCCTTATCGCCTGTTTTGTGTTCTTATCACAGTTCTGTCTGGTCATTGTGAATGTTGTGGAGAGGTGTTGCCACGGCTTTTGGCATGGTAACGCCTACTCTGGATCTCATTGGCGATAGTTGCGGGGGTCATCAGAGGTGATGTTTTTTGCGGCTGCTATCACGGGTAAACTGGTGATGTGGGCTGTTTGCACCGGCTTGTGAATGGGGAGGTACATTTATCACGACTTTGGCTGCGCTGAAGTGCCGTTAAATCGTAGATAGATCCTTGTGAATATCCCCCTGAATGTGTCAAAGCATCTAAAAATAGCAGGTCAAATGGAAAGAGTTTACATACAAATGTCTTTTAAATGCACGATTTAGAGAAATGGAAATAGGTCATGGGAAGATCAAACACAGAATTCTAAGTGCGGCAAAATGGATTATTCATTTTCAAAAGGCACAATGATACAAAGGTATGATGTACTAGTATACAAGGTTAAAACACACACTGGGACAATGCGACCCAGTAGGACACTCAAAATGGATACGTGTTTACTGACATTTTTCAGCAATTACACAACGACCCGAAATACTAAGGACTACTTCAACTTTGTATCTGTTTCACAGAAATGGGACAGACGTGCTGCATGAGCTGCTTGCTTTGCACATAATGGACTGAATCATTGCTTTAACACAATCTTCTAATTGCTGGCACGACGCAGGGACCAATAATACGACACACGGCTAGATAGTCATGGTGTTCTAAAGTCCTGGGTGAAAATAGAGAGCTGTTGGTTGCCTGTAATGGGCTACCGAGCTTAATAACTCAACAATATGGGACAGAATCAAAAAGGATTTTACACAATAAAGTGAAGCTTGCTCCTAGAAAAATAAAAAATAAACTCTTGCACATGCATGTCGTGTGATTTACAAAGGAATAATATGACGTGTATGTACAGTAAACACATCGTACACATAAAATATTACCAGGTTTCTACAGAGATTGTCTGCAGTGAAGTATCAGGTGAACGGCAAGTGTATGTAAAGTGAACTAGGCGAAAAGAACTGTCTCAAAGAATTGTGGGTGCATTCTTTCTTAAAGGGGCAGTAGCAGATCATTATTATTCAGAACCAAACGTCTTTGTCTTCAGAGATCTGGTACACAAAGTTGTACAGACTCAGGGCCTCATTTACGAGGTTTTGGTGCAGGGCAGCGCCACAAGGAATCTTGCGGTTCTGCCTTGTGTCAAAACAAAAGGGCAGGAATGCGCAGTATCTATATGATACGGCGCGTTCCTGTTGTTTCCCCTTGCACCATGATGCAAGGTTGCCTGCATTGCAGGGATGATTAATTTTGTGCAGAAAGGGCCACCTTCCTGCAGAAAATCAATCATTTCAGGCAATTTCCTCTTTCTATGGTGCTGCAGAGTGCAGCACACATGGAAAAAGGAAAAAACAAGGAGAAATTATAACATTTCTCCTCATTGCGCCTCCCTAAAGCCCCCCCTGGGGTGGCGTTTGATTCTGACGCATTCCTAGGTTTACAATTTCTCGTAAATCTGGGAATGCTTCAGATTCCATGGGTGTTGCGTGTAAATACCCACAGCAACACCCATGGAATGCCCCTTTGACGCAGTGTTCTGCGTGAAACCGGCATATATTTACAAGGCCATGAAAAGCCATGTAAAGTGGCTTTATATGGCCGTGTAAGTATGCCGCTGCACATTGATCCATCGGAACGTCAAAAAAGTAAACTGACGTTCTGGCAGTGCAAAAGTGGCACCAGGGGCCTCATAAATGAGGTCCTTATTACCCTGATCACCGACTCGGAAATCGGTCTTCTGGAACAACGTCTGATGTCACTGCATGAGAACTGAGAACATGGAAGTATAATAACTGACTACACTGATCTACCATTGTTTTCTGAAGAAGGAATCCCCTTGAAATACACATGTACACATGAGCTACCTCTCTTGATTGATTATAGCAATTGTTGAAGAACTTTTTCTAATAAAATAATTAAATCCATTAAAACAACTGACTTAATGTTGGATTTTTTTTAAATTGCAAATGTAAAAGGTAACCTGAAATCTTTTCATCATTACACAGAGCAATCAGCGTTTGCATTGACATTTAAAATAAATGGTACTAATGGACACTGAATGGCAGTGGGCATATACCCAACTGTCTGATTTTGAAAATATAAGCTGGGTCTTTTCTACAGCACACTCAACATCCTTTAGACTTGTCCCTGTGTTGTTGGAGTGTGGAGCTGCAGGGTGCCCGCTACCTCCTGGCAATGACAATGTTTGACGTCCGTGCTGAAGTACTTCTGGGCCTGAAGGTTCAGCCCCCTCAGACCTACAAGCAGAGATGAAGGGGGATGCCTGACAGATCGACAACCACTTGTGCAGGTGAAATGGGTGGTGACTCTTCCTGGTGAGTGCACTGCTGTCGACAAAATGTTTGTTATTTTCATCCTGTTGAACTACCAAGTAAAACGGCCTAGCACCCTTTTGAGTAGCCAACTGTTTGGATCTAGAGATCCCCTCTGGTCTGCTTTGAGTCCTGTGAGCTCCTGATCTGGTATCCCCTGATTCCTTTACAACATCTCAAGGTCAGCGTACCTTCCTGGTGGCCATAAGCTCTGAGTGTATAGATGCACAGAAAATTGTCCTCTTTCTTTGCGGGTCCCATTGATATCGTGTTTGTTACTTAAGTGAGGAGGTACGCAGTCAGGTAAGTTCTATTCAATTTTAAGTTTATTTCAACAAAGGAGAGCAGACACCAATGTCCCGCAAGACTGAGCCGACCTCACAACTGCCACCCATTCAAATCCTTACACTATCTGGCATTCTCCCCACCGCTCGGTAGTTTAATGTCGTGCATGGAGATTATGCAGACAACACAACAGCTACCATGTTCATTTTGATTTGCCTAGTTCAGTTTAGGGGTTCAAGAACTTTCAGCAGTTGCAACCTCAATCAATATTCAAGAGATACAAGTCATCCATTTTAGCAGGAGAATTGCAACCATCAGTTTGGGTACAGTGTCCATTTCAAACACACCGTAAATGATCTGCCTGCGGACCTTGTGTTTTTTATATTCAAACTGCACTCCATTGGTTCTGTGCCTGTTGCACGTTTTTAGGTCGAGCATTCGAGACCTCTTGTATATACTTTAGTATATACTTATTTGTGTATGTACTTTGTGGGCTCTGGAGATCAGCCCAAGTACCTGTCTGCTTCCACTTAGGCACTTTTTTTTCTGTTCGACTGCCTCTATTTAACTGACCAGCAGAGGTCAGTAAAATACCAGAATTGATTTCTGCTTAGGGACTTTCTTCTTTTTATTTTTCTGGCAGCTGCCTCCATTTAACTTTCTTTATACAAAACGACTAGCAGAGGTCAGTAAAATACCAGAATCACTTTAGCATTCTCTAGTTTCCTGTACATAGAAATTGTCTTCCATAAGCACCCATAGTCAATATTTTTTTCAAATCTTGTATTTTCAGTGACGTGACCACCGAAGGCCCCAATTTTATATTAAAAACAGAGCTTTGGACTATACCATTTCCCGCTGAAAGGCAATGTCTCTCTCCATGTGTTCCCATACCTGGCATGTCACGCAGTTTGGTGCTTACTTTCCCTCCATGTTAAAGAACAGTGGATGTTTCAGCACCAAGGCTAATGTGCTGCATAGCTAAATACAGATAAGGTCCCAAAGGCGAGACTGATTGCATTTCAAATGCTTGTTTAACAATACAGCCTCATAATTATTAGCTAGGAGCCCTGATTTGATTGTTTAATCATCCACTTTATTGGTCACTGGTCTCCTCAAGAAATTCTCATTTTCATTTCCAAAATACCCGTTCTGCATCGTGTTAAATTTGTGTATTGTGGCTTGTGCAGTTTCATTTTTGTTACTATTTAGAATGTAAAGTTATTTACTATGTATATGATATTGGTTAAAGTGTAGGGAAGCACAAAACCTCAGTTGGACATTCGTATTTTATTGCAACTGTAATTCAAGGTTTGTGCTGTGCCTGTAAGGTGCCACACACATTCTCTAAGTTAAGATTTGGCTTCTCACCACATCTAGCCAATGACTCAAAGAGGCTTGCGTGATGGCCACTTTCTGCTGTGGTTGTAGTCTCTTGAACCCTGGTTACTAGGAGTAATCAACTTTTTACTTTTGATAAAGCCAATAGTCCTGAGAGTGGGTACTCGGTGAATTCGGCGTGACAGGCCATATTATCTATTTCAAGATGTTTCACTGAGGTGTGAGAGCATTTTGCCCGAAATGGTGACTGGTCACACAATACTAAAATATGTTTCTGTTGTTGCAGATTAGTATTTGAAATAGCCATTTAAAGTGACTTAGACAATTCTTTGAAACGATGTAATCATATGGATGCGGTATTTTTACAAATCACAAATGTTTTAAATTCGCTTGTACAGCATGAGGGTGTGTTGCATTCCTAGTGAATTCCCTAGTTTTATGAAGAAATGTTTAAGAAATGTTATGCTAACATTTAGGTTTGGATTTTTGCAAGTATTTATTTTCTTGCCATTTACTTGCCATCCTTCATTTTGACATCCCTAAAACTGTAGAGGTTCTTCCCAGATGGTGTGCAATGAGGTCCCGCTAGATATCTCCAGAATAGCATAAGACAAACTGTACAATCTGGAAGTGTGTTAAATGGGATGCCGAATAAAAAAATAAAGATTTGTAGGTCTGTTGAAGAAACTAATTCCACTATTCAATGCAATCTAAAATTATTATATCAATTTCTGTGAAACAATGCGCTCTCATTTATCTACGAAACCAAACGTAATTAGGAACACAACTAAGGGCTCTATTCTTAAAAACGTTGTAAATTTGTATCAGATCTTTACCCTGACATGGGTACTTTTTTGCAACTTTAATGAATTCCCTAAAGTGTCTTGAGCTAACTTAGAAACGTGTAACATTCAGATATTTCGAGGCAGATTCATGGAACAAGTTGTATATTTAATATTTGCATTAAAAAAACTCGTGTATATTTACTCAAGCAAAAACGTTTCTAAGAAATTGCATTTGGCAACATTAATTTCTTTTTTTCTACGTAAGAAAAGTATTTTAAGATCAACTGCATATAAGCCCTGCCATTTACAGTTCTACCTATTTTGAGGGTGAAAATTAACAACTGTCTCGGTTTTTAGGTCTCGCCTGAGCCAGCGCATTTCTCTGGCGAGACATTTAGTAAGCGGGTTTTCAAAGTGCTACCCACATGCTTTTGCCGCCCACCAGCTTGCTGTTACGTGCACAAGCGCACGCGACGTGCACAGCTGCCATCTGGCTTCCTCGCTTGAATCCCGTCCCCTATCCCCTCCCTTCTGCCACTTCCTCCCCGTCAGCTTTATGTGCTCGGAGCGCTGCTGCAGCCTCTCACCGTCCGAGGCGCCATCTGGTTTTTACTTCAAGGCAAGCGTGTTTTAGTTTCGCGCGATGCAAAGTTTTAGTTTCTGTTGACTTTGTTTCAAGGCACGTAGACATGTTATTTTTTTAGTTGTTTAGATGCCGCGTGGTTCAGGAAATATAATGGCACATACTTACTAAAGAGCGCGTGCGCACCGCTGCATCTGCTTTCACTTTTGGTGCCGCGCGCGCGACGCTGCATCTGCTTTCACTTTTGCGCAGCTTTTTCCATATTGCCGCCCCCTCCAAACGTGCATGTGCTCTCCTCGACCCATATCCAACAGCAGGTCTGTTGTTTTCCCTACTCATCAATGTCCCCTCAAACGCCCTAATCCTTATGTTTGATTGGCTTGACAGCTCTGCCTGTCACGGTATGGTTTTGCACAAGTAAAATATATTTAGCGGATGCCGCGTGGTTCAGGAAATATAATGGCACATACTTACTAAAGAGCGCCCCCGGTTTGCTAGTGCTAGTTAACTAAACTTTTAAACGCGTATCAGATAAATAACCGTGCTGAGGCTGTGTTAATACCAAATTCCACGGGCCTTACTTACACTGGCCTTTAGAATACCAACAATTTTGTATGAGGGGGTTGGAATCATGAGCGTGTACACCCAACGTTCAGACATTTAGTGATTAGATATCTATCAATCTGCCCAGATGTGCTGCACTTTGCAGACAAACACTGCTGAATCAGTCAATCCTGTTACTGGACAGTTCTAAGAGGGTGGTGCTTGGATATCGCATGCTAACGTAGACCTGTACGGTGTGCTTTAGGTGAGTGATATTTAATATGCTGCTGTTTTACTTGGGGCGTGAAACCCCAATGACTAACCCCCCCCCCCCCATTTCACCTCCCAGTCAGTCTTAACTTTTGAGTTTGGTCTACCTCAACCAGATACCGGTGGTTGGTGCTTCTCTTTTTCACTAGTCGACTCAAAAAATCATTCCTGGTTTCCCTCATCAGAATTGTTTCTTTTTTTTTTTTGTTGGTGTTCAATTGTTATTTTGAGTGTTTTTTCGACAATGGTACAGAAATGCTTTACTCATGCCTCCCTGGAGTTAAGCCTGACTGCTCTGTGCCACACCTACCCAGGACGGAGCTAAGATTTAAAATAAACCACACTGCTTCATTTGAGGCCCCTTATTTGTATGCAAGGGACCTGTTATGGAGACAGTCAACTTTTTCTTATACTAGAAAATGTTCCACTAGGCTTCCTTCCCATAGGTCTGTCTCTTAGGAAATATGTCCACACCATGGACCATTATTTACTCCTGTCATCATTGGAAGCTTGATCTGAATTGGGATGGCAAGCTGACATCTAAAGGAACTGCAGTGCCTGTGTTAAGTTTTTTTTTTTTCTGGTGACCCTTGCTCCTGGAATCTTCCATTTTACGATGTGACTAATGCATGCCTATCTGAGTCCTGGCAATTCCTCAACCCCACTCAAAAAAAGTTGCTCTATTATACCCTTTGGTCAAGACTATCCATAAGTATGCAGTTCTTAGATTCGTTGTGCAAGGAACTGCACACTACTGTTGCTTAGTACCAACTGCTCTGTTTGTTATCCTGCTGGACAGAGGAGGTGATGGCTTACTTAGCTGGTTAATGCACCTGCAGTAAAGATGTAAGACGGTCAAGCGCTTCTTAAGCACGGTAACTCATCTAAAAAACGCAGTGTGTAGATAGAGCAGGTTAGTTATATAATTTGCATTTTAAAGTGATTGCTTGTGTGCCACTTAACGCTACTTGTAGCGTGCTTGGTTCGAGCAGTACAAGTGTGTTTACTTTCCGGGGTACTCTTAGTCTAGGGGCCGTGACATTAGCATTTTAGTCGAATATTGGCCCTTTACGAAGCTCGCTCGGCAAGCTTGAATTGTCTCTTGGTGGCCTCTGACACGCTGCCTGTCTGTCTGCCTTCTCTCCTGAGCTTCTCTAGCGCTGCTCAGCTAGGACCCGACCCTTCTTGGAAACAAGCATTGGCATAGCCAATAAGTCTTGCTTTTGGGACCTTATACATTTTTAGCCATGCAACAGTTGATGTTATTGCACCAAGGATATTGTGCTGCATAACTAAATACTTATAAGGTCCCTAAAGCGAGACCTATTGGCTATGCCAATGCTTGTTGGGTGTGGAGCGGAGGGGGGGAGACTTACTTGATATTGCCGCCCAAGACAGCAAGTAACAGCGCGGGGAAGCTGTCGCCCCAAAACTAGTGCCACCTGTGGAGGACCGCCCCCGCTTAGCTACGCTACTACTGTCAACAGGCACTTCATCCTTGGAATGCCGCCTCTCCACTTTGTCAGAAGATTTATTCACTAGAAAATATTTGTGATAGTAAACCCTTTACAACTCCAGTACCACATTTTGAGAATTCCAAAGTGTCTGTGTACTTCTAAAATAAAAACATTTTTCATTTGTAAACTAAATACACACTTACATGTCGCTAAGGGAATCAGGCCCGCAAGTGCTCAGCACCTGGCAAGGACGTCAGGCAGTTTAAGACTGCTCATCAGATAACCCAACAAATTATTTAATCCCTGCAGCTCCATAATAACATGGCAAACTCCCAGAGTTCTTCTGGCTAACCCATCATCGAAAGTATTACCTGAAGAGGTCAAGTGAGCATATAGTATCCCTGAACACTTCTAGCACAGAGATCATTGCCGCCAAAGCTAGGCATCGTAATGGGAATTATCAACAGAGTTTAAAATATAGAGTCATAGATTTATCATAAATATACATTTCTGAATGTATTTTTTTCTCTTTTTAATTCGCATTGAAAACAAATTCTCACATGTTTACAAATACTTGTACTATGTGTAAGTTTTGAAGTGCAATGAGTGCGGGTAAAGGTGCTGCAAATGTTTGTAATTACCAACAATGTCACAACCTGTTCGGTGTTTGCCACATCTTCCTTGCTAACTCCTAAGTCACTCCCTTGCAAACATTCACTTCCTCACACACACTTAACACGTGGTTGTTGGAAAATGGCCCTCTATGAAGGGTCACCCCAAACCTTTTGTCTTCCTCCTCCTCCTTTTCTGACCCTGTTTTTCTTGGCTTAAGGACTGGGCACTTTACCACTGCTAACCACTGCTAAAGTGCATATGATCTCTCCATAAAGAATTGTAAAAGTGGCTAATACCCAATTAGCATATTTGATTCACTTATAAGTCCCTAGTAAAGTGCACTACATGTGCACAAGGCCTGTAAATTAATTTCTACAAGCGGGCTTGCAGCACTGATTGTGTCACCCACAGAAGTAGCCCCTTCAGCATGTCTCAGGCCTGCCATTGCAGGGCCGGTGTACTGCCATGTTGACTTGGCATTTAAAACTACTTTCAAAGCCTTACACTCCCTTTTTGTTATGCATTAGGCACCCCTAAGGTAGGCCCTATATAGGAAGCTCATATTGCAGGGTGCTCTGTAACGAAAGGGTATGCTATGTACTTATATGTACTTTTACGCTGCTGTACTTTCACGCTGATGATACTCAGATCATCTTCTCATTATCGGCAGCTCAGCATCAATATCCCTTGTCATTCCAGCTTGGTCTGAGAAATGTCTCCCTCTAGATGAAGAGAAATGCACTGAAGCTTAATGCCAATAAAACCGAGGTCTGGTCTGCACAATAACCTCGAACTTTAGGGAGTCAATCATTGCCTGGATTCTCTGGGGCCAATGCCTACCCCAGAAACTAAGGTCAAGAATCTCGGCTTTATCATTGACAACAACCTCTCCCTTAAGCCTCAGGTGTCTAAGATCATGGCCACCTGTTTCTCTGTTCTCAAATTGCTAAAGAAGATCCTCTGGCTACTTCCTCTGGCCGCCCAGAGAACAGTGATGCAAGCTTTGGTGACATGCAGATTGGAATATGGCAACGTACTATACTTTGACGCAGACAAATCCTCGATCCGCCGCTTACAGATCATTCAGAACATGGCTGCTCGCTTTCTTTTCCAGCTGCCTAGATATGTTTCAGTTTCACTGCTGCTTCATGAACAACATTAGCTCAGGTTTGACAAGCGTATCAAACTTAAGGCCTTATGCTATTTCTTCCGGGCCAGAGATGGCTTGGCCCCTTCTTACATTCAAGGCTTGGTGAAACCATATGTGCCCACCCAGCAGTTGAGATCGTCTAGCCTCTCACTGTTCGCAGTGCCCAGGTTTCGCCTTGCTCGCATGAAGAGTCGCTCGTTTTCTTACCTGGGCCCGAAACTCTGGAATTTTCTTCCGGTCTCTCTTAGGAATTGTCACTCCCTGCCTATCTTCCGTAAGAGTCTGAAGACACTACTTTTTAGCCATCATGCCTGATTGCTTCTGTTACACCGGGTTGTTATTAGCTGCTGTTGCGGCTCTCTTTGCTGCCTATGTCCAGCGCTGGGAGACCCTTCTTTGGTAGCTGCGCACTTTACAAGTACATAAATAAATATAAAATAAATGTTTTACATGTCATGGTAGTGACAAACAGACCATTTGTTCTTTACTGCTGTGAGACCTACTTCTCTCATATGCTAACATTGTGATTTCCTTAAAATACCTTTAAGCTGTAATTTCTGATTAGACAGGATTAGCTGCATCATGTTTCATATCTTTGGAAGGGTAATGATAAATCCTCTTTAATGATGAAATTGGATTAAAAATTTCTATTTTTGAATGCCACTTCTAGAAAGTGGACATTTCTCTGCTCTGTGTGCCTTGCAGCCTGTCTCCCATACATATCTGGGCTGGAAGACAGTTACACTTTGTGCATTCCTTTGTTGTGTAGTTCCTAGGAATCCCCAGGACCCGAGCGTTTTGGAGGACCTAAATTTAGGGGTTGTTGTCCAAACCGATTCCGGACACCCCCACAGGATACGTCAGCCATTAGACTAGCTAGCTCTACAGTGCCACTACCACTCCCCTGTATCTTACAGTGGTGTAGATAGTTTCTGGCAACCACTCAACATGACAACCCTGATTCCTCAGGGATTGTGGAAAACAGTACAGTACTTTTCGCTCAGTCTCTTGTGCTTGCTTATTCTCCGAAAATACACAGGATTGTGCTTAGGACGTATCAATTAGTATTTATTGGTCCAGCGTCAGTCTTTTGTAAAACATATTTATTGCGACAATCAGGCGACAGAAGCATATGAAGGAAATCGCAAGTAGCAATATAGTAAACAGTAGATACATTTCTACAATTGTGCTAAGGAGATGGACATATACAGTTCAGATAAGACAGTAGCACTTGCATACTCCTATAATACATGCCCTACGTAATTTGCCTAAATGTACCTAGCCTAGATATGTAGGTGTAGCATGTATATGTGTATAGATATATATGTATATAACCAAGAATCCCCTAGGGGAGAACCAACCCCATCACCTGATAGTAGAGAATGAAGAACCCCTCCTCTGCTCCGAGGATGACACTCCGCAAGGGATGTCAGACCACTGCATGTCGAACATTCAGCATGCAGGACCCCGTGTCGGTGTGGAAGGAATTCTCCTCTATTTTCAGTGGGGAATAAAGGTCTTATATACTAGAGTGGTCACTCCAGGGTTTCTTCTATAATTAATATGTTTTGAAAACAATCATAAATGTTGTGAAAACAATCATAAATGTTTTTCTAAAACAATGCGATCATGCGCAGCGGGCCTGTTGGCCACAGAATACTTATGCGGTGCCTGAGGACGTGTTTATGTACGTCAGGTACATAGATTATGATAAAATACTTAGAACCTGGTGTCGAAGTGACAGGAGAAAAATACTTGGTAAAAGGTCACCTATTCTGAACTGTTATTGTTGTTTGGATGGGACAATGTATGTAAAAGGGGACGTACATGATTGGACTAGCCTAAAGGACATGACACCTTTCAGATTACTTCCAGACAGCCACAAACACAGGAAGGCTAGGTGTGGCTGATTACCCATCTACATACATCGGCATTTGGATGGCACTTCCTGGCCAGCGAACCCTTAACTTCAATAGGTAATGGCCTGACCCGACACAAAGGACTGATCAATCCCCACAGATAGCCTGACAGACAGGACTGAGTTGAAAGGGACACTTGTGCACTTCATAGAGCTTCTTTTATGTCACCCCCACATCAAAGGCACACTTGGGTGTAAGTACTGGGTCTCTGACCCCACCAAATTAGACACTTCTGGACCTACAACAGAACCGCTGTCAGAAGAACTGCTGAGCTGCTCAAAAAGACTCACCTGGACTGTTAATCTGAAAGGCCTGCTTTTCTGTTTGCTGCTCTGCTGGCTGCTGCTCTGTGACTCTGCTGAATGAGAGCTGAACTCTTCCTTCTTTCAAGTGATCTCCAAGGGCTTGTTGGCTTACCTCCTGTTGCTTGAGACTTGGGGATTTCAAAGTCCCTACCCCTGTTCCTGTTCATGACTCAGTGGAAGTGGCCCAGAAACTTGCAACATGGATTTCCACGCATCTCCTATTTGCATGTAGCTGAAGTGCTGCATCAACCTAGTTGTGGGAGTAAAATCGGTGCATCGCCTCAGAACTAGCTCTTTGTCTCTGGAGATTGACGCATCAGACAGCATGTCATTGCCACTGCAGCTTGGTGAGATTGATGCATTGCCTCAACTGTGTGGCAGAATCCAGCGCAGTGCTTAATGCCTCTCAACTCCTGCACTCGTCTTCGGAACTGACGCATCACATTCACTGCATGGAGAAAATCGATGCATCTTGCTGTACTTGGTTCTCTGGGGCCTGAGTGGGACCTGTAGCCGGCCAGCGCTCCATCACACTCTGCCCGACCTTTGACTTTACCCCTGCTCAGTGTCACCTAAAGTGACCTTTTTAATGCTACCTGCTTCTAAGGGCTTTAGTGCATTTATTTCTTCAAAATTCAATATCTCAACTTCTGCTTATAGGATTTTTGTTGTTTTGGTATCGTTTTATTTATAAATACATACTTTATATTTTTCAAAACTGTTGTGTAGTCTTTTTGTGGTGTTATCACCGTGCTACTGTATAAGTTATTGCATAAATACTTTACGCATTACCTTCTGAGTTAAGCCTGCCCTCTTTGTGCCAAGCTACCAGAGGGTGAGCACAGGGTAATTTAGGTTTTGTTGTGACTTCCCTTGACTAGGACTGTGGACCCTACTTGAACAGGGTGCAAACCTATGCCAACTTGAGACCCAATTTCTAACAGTGCACTCAGGGCTGGACTGGGAACCCAAAGCAGCCCTGGAAAACTTTGTACGACCAGCTCCCAAACAGTGCACAGCGAGCGAGCACAGTGAGCAATCCTGACCACAACCAGTGGAGAGCTATGCACATTAAGTACTGTTCTGTGATCTGCATAGTGGACCCTCTTTGTGGCAGGCATATTAATCCTCTATGCTGTAGCATCCTCCCCAGATCGGGTACTTATAAATGATCACGTCAAACACAGAGCTTGGTATTACACTTCTTTATTCTTCAGAGTGTATACATTAACTGCCTATCCTACATCATGAATTTTCTTAACTACACCCAGTCATTTATGTCACTATTCTCCAGAGTCCATCAGGGACCAGAGTGGTCCCGCTATCTTTAACACATACAACACTACATCTCCCCCTTGTTAAATGAAAAGTATACAAAAATACATTTATACATCATAATTCTTCAATGAGTCAACGAGGTGCTTGAGTCAATCTTCCACATCTCATTGCGTGAGGTTGAGGAGGCATAGGAGAGGCATCCACGGCAGGCAAAGGTGGCACAGCCACAGGTGCAGTATTTTGGCTCTCCTGACTCCCAGATGGAGGGATCTCAATCTGAAAGTCTGGATTCAATGAATCTCAAGGCAGGTGTTTGAAATAAGAAGAATCTCTTGTAATGGACTTTCCAGAGCGATGAGCAGTCACCATGTGTCCTTTGCTAGTCACAACCTTCAGTGGGTCAGTATCAAAAGGAGCCACAGACTTCCGTTTCTGTTTCTGTCTAACAATGACTTGGTCTCCCCTTTTGACCACAGTACTCCGAGTGCAGCATTTTCAATCCGCATAGATCTTCATTTTGCATTTGTGAGATGAATCAGTAATTCTAAGTTTATCAATGTCAATAGATTCTTCTGTGGTCCATTGTGACAATTTGGTTCCTGTGGCTCTCCCAAACATTATGGTGGCAGGGCTTTAACCTGTGATAGAATGGGGTGTTCGCCTGTATGTACAAAGAGTAGAGTAAGGAACTGATTTGAGTTCAAGTCTTTTCAGCACAGCACGCTGAACTGTCTTATTGAGGCTGCTCATTAGTCACCGCCGACACCATTCTCCTGGGGATGTTTAGGTGAGTGAGAAAATCTTTAAATTCTCAACTATTGAAAGGCAGGCCATTGTCAGATTTTAAAATCAAAGGAACACCTCATGTTGCAAAAATACTTGCTAATCTCTCAATGACTCTGTCATGAGTGGTCAATGACAGGTCTTCCACAAGGGTAAAACGGAAGTATTCATCAACAATTACTAGTACATATTGTCCATTGTCAAGGGATCCAATGAAATCGATTGCAACGTTCTCCTTTGCCTGCTTTGGAATATCAGACATGTTGATTGGATGTGGGGTTGTTTTGGATGACAAGCAGTTGCACGGATGACATGCCCTTAATTCCTACTCAACTTTCATCAAAAAGAGGGAACTACACTCGGTACCATAGGGCTCATCTAGTAGCAACAACTCCACAGTGTCCCTCATGTGCCAGTCCAATGACTTGTTGTCTCAGGCTCTCAGATATAACAATTCTTGACCCTCGTAATATAATGCCTTCTGGGGTAACTGATAGTTCATCTTGCACATTTTTGATTTTCTGGTCTTGAAGGTCATCATGAAGAGAAAATGTATGTTTTCTCCAAGATTGATGTGTAATAATGTTTTTAAGTATTAGCAATTCACTCAGTGCTTGTGGCATCAATGATTTGTTCCACTGATTTGGCAGCAGGCATACTGGATTTTATGAACAATTTAACATAAGCATCAGTCTCTTTATAAGTGGTGCCATGACATGATATTGGTACACCTGAGAAGTATTCAGCAGGGCTTTGATCCTTCCTGGATGATGCACAATCATATAATCATACTCCTGCAGTCACAACCCCCACCTCTCAATGCGAGGAGGCATATTGGCTTCAGTATTACTGAAAATGGTGAGTAATGCTTGGTGGTCGTGAACAACCATCAATCAATCAATCAATCAATCAAAGCATTTATATAGCGCACTACTCACCCAGATGGTCTCAAGGCGCTAGGGGAGGGGGGTCCGCTACTGCTCGAACAGCCAGGTCTTGAGTTGCTTCCTGAAGGCGAGGTGGTCCTGGGTCAGGCGGAGGTGGGTCGGGAGGGAGTTCCACGTCCTGGCGGCGAGGAAGGAGAAGGACCGTCCCCCTGTGGTGGCTCTTCGGATGCGGGGGACGGTGGCGAGGGCATGGCCGGTCGATCGAAGCTGGCGTTTGGGAGCGTAGAAGTTGAGGCGGCTGTTGAGGTATCCTGGGCCTTGGTTGTGTAGGGCTTTGTGTGCGTGGGTGAGGAGACAGAAGGTGATTCTCTTGGTGACCGGGAGCCAGTGCAGGTCTCTGCGGTGTCCGGAGATGTGGCTGCGACGGGGGATGTCCAGGATGAGTCGTGCTGAGGCGTTCTGGATCCGCTGAAGTCTTTTCTGGAGTTTGGCGGTGGTTCCGGCGTAGAGGGAGTTGCTGTAGTCCAGACGGCTGGTGACGAGGGCCTGGGTGACCGTCTTCCTGGTCTCGGTGGGGATCCACCGGAAGATCTTTCGTAGCATGCGCAGGATGTTGAAGCACGACGAGGAGACGGCGTTGACTTGTCTGGTCATGGATAGGGTGGAGTCCAGGATGAAGCCCAGGTTGCGTGCGTGGTCTGTTGGTTTGGGTGCGCTGCCTAGGGCGGGGGGCCACCGGGAGTCGTCCCAGGTAGAGGGTGAGGATCCCAGGATGAGGACTTCCGTCTTGTCCGAGTTCAGTTTCAGGCAGCTGTTCTTCATCCATTCGGCTACCTCTTTCATCCCTTCGTGGAGGTTGGCTCTGGCGGTGGCGGGGTCGTTGGTGAGGGAGAGAATCAGCTGGGTGTCATCGGCGTAGGAGATGATGTTGAGGTTGTGCTGGCGTGCGATGTCTGCGAGGGGGCTCATGTACACGTTGAAGAGGGTTGGACTGAGCGAGGAGCCTTGAGGAACGCCGCAGATGACTTCAGTGGCTTCAGATCTGAACGGAGGGAGGCGGACTCTCTGTGTCCTTCCGGCGATGAAGGAGATGATCCACTCCAGTGCCTTCTCCTGGATTCCGACGTTGCTGAGTCGCTGCACTAGTGTACGGTGGCAGACAGTGTCGAAGGCCGCGGAGAGGTCTAGGAGGATGAGGGCCGCTGTTTCTCCGTTGTCAAGCAGAGCTCGGATGTCATCGGTGGCTGCGATCAGGGCGGTCTCGGTGCTGTGGTTGGCCCGTAAGCCAGACTGCGAGAGGTCGAGGGATCCGTTCGTCTCGAGGAAGGCGGCCAACTGCTTGTTGACGGTCTTCTCGATTACTTATTGCAGGAAACGGGAGCAGCGAGATGGGGCGGTAGTTCTTGAGGTCGGTGGGGTCGGCTGATGGCTTCTTTAGTAGAGCGCTGAGTTCGGCGTGCTTCCAGCTCTCCGGGAAGGTAGCGGTGTCGAAGGAGGTGTTGCTGATGTCCCGCAGGTGGGGTGCGATGACAGCGTCGGCCTTGTTGAAGACGTGGTGAGAGCAGGGGTCGGTAGGAGATCCGGAGTAGATGGAGTTCATCGTGCGGACGGTGTCTTCGGTGCTGATCGGGGTCCAGGTACGGAGGGTGGTGGTGGGGGGCGGTGGTTCGGTCGTGGCGTGCGTCGGTTGAGTGCTGAAGCTGTTGTGTATGTCCGCGATCTTGTTGTGGAAGTAGGAGGCGAGGGAGTTGCAGAGGTCTTGTGAAGGGGCGATGTCGTTGTTACCGGCGTTGGGGTTGGAGAGCTCTTTGACGATGTTGAAGAGTTCCTTGCTGTTGTGTGCGTTGTTGTCCAGTCGTTCCTTGAATGCGGTTTTCTTGGTGGCGTGGATGAGTTGGTGGTGTTTTCGGGTGGCGAGCTTGAGGGCAGTCATGTTGTCCGGTGTTGGGTCTCTGCGCCAGGTTCTCCCGAGGGCTCGGCAGTTCTTCTTGGAGCTCTTGAGTTCGTCGGTGAACCATGGGGCTTTCTTGCTACCGGGTCTGCTAGTCGGGGCTTCAGAGGGGCGAGGTCGTCTGCGCAGTCGCTGATCCACTTCGTGAGGTTGGTGGCCGCTTGGCTGGGGTTCGTTGCGCTGGTGGGTGGGTTCTTGCTCAGGGCGGTCGCGAGCTGGTCGGCTGTGATCTTGTTCCAGCTTCTGCGTGCAACCTGTTGCTGGTGGTGGTGGATCGTGGTCCTTCTGAAGCTGAAGTGGACGCAGCTGTGGTCCGTCCAGTGGAGTCCGGTGGCGTGGCTGAAGGCGATGTCCTTGCTGGATGAGAAGACGGGGTCGAGTGTGTGTCCGGCGTAGTGGGTGGGGGTGGTGACCAGCTGCTTGAGTCCGAGGTTGGCGAGGTTGTCCAGCAGGGTGGTGGTGTTGCGGTCGTTGTTGTTCTCCAGGTGGAAGTTGAGGTCCCCGAGGAGGATGTAGGCAGCGGAGGGGAGGGCGTGCAGGCTGATGAAGTCGGCGATGTCTTCGCTGAATTGTGTGCGTGGTCCCGGGGGTCTGTAGATGAGGGTGCCTCTGAGGGTGGTCTTGGGGTTGATGTGGACCTGGAAGTGCAGGTGCTCGGCGGGTGCGAGGGTATCATCGGTGTTGGTCGTGATGCAAATGGTGTTCCTGTGGATGATGGCGATGCCTCCTCCGGTGTGGTTGATGCGGTCCCTTCGGATGATCTTGTAGCCGTCCGGGATGGCGATGGCAATGTCGGGCGTTGAGGAGGCGTTCATCCAGGTTTCCGTGAGGAAGGCGACGTCTGGGGCTGTGGTGTCGAGCAGGTTCCACAGCTCGACGGCGTGTCTGTGGACGGAGCGGGTGTTGAGCAGGATGCATTTCAGGTGGCTGCTGCTGTTGCTCGTCTTGGTCTTGGTTGGTGCTGGAGTAGTGCAGGTCTGGATGCAGGTGAACTTGCAGGAGTTGCAGCAGAAGGGTCCGTGGGTGCATCTCGGGGTGGCTCGGTAGCATCCTGGGCTTCAGCTGGCGTTGAGTGCGTTGAGGGTGGCGGCGTCGTACGTCCGGCGGGTGGGCTGGGGTCTGCGGGGGCCAGGGTCCTGGCGCTGGGCGTGGTCCAGGCGCGGACGGACGTAGACGGGCTTACCTTTGGCGCACCTTCGGCGCTCAATCGGTGCTCCCGCTGCGCGCGTCCGCTGCGCGGTCGCTTTGGGGACGTCATAAGAAGGGAGCCGGTGGGGAGGGTCTGCGGGGAGGCGGGAGCGCGAGCCAATCGGCTGGCGGGGGGGCGGGGCCACGGGCTGGGGCGGCGGGAAAGCTTGAGCGGGCTTGGCGGCCCTCGGGTGGCTGGGGCTGCGGGAGGCTGGTGTGGGCTCGGTGGCCCTCAGGTGGCTGGGGCTGCGGGAGCAGGCACAGGCACAGGAGCGTGGAGGTGACCAGGCCGGAAGGCGCAGTGGTCACTCCCTGGTTCTGGTCAGGCTCCCCTTAAGAAGGGAGCCGGTCGGGAGGGTCTGCGGGGAGGCGGGAGCGCAAGCCAATCGGCTGGCGGGGGGGCGGGGCCACGGGCTGGGGCGGCGGGAAAGCTGGAGCGGGCTTGGCGGCCCTCGGGTGACTGGGGCTGCGGGAGCAGGCACAGGCACAGGAGCGGGGGGGTGACCAGGCCGGAAGGCGCAGTGGTCACTCCCTGGTTCTGGTCAGGCTCCCCTTAAGAAGGGAGCCGGTCGGGAGGGTCTGCGGGGAGGCGGGAGCGCGAGCCAATCGGCTGGCGGGGGGGGCGGGGCCACGGGCTGGGGCGGCGGGAAAGCTGGAGCGGGCTTGGCGGCCCTCGGGTGGCTGGGGCTGCGGGAGGCTGGTGTGGGCTCGGCGGCCCTCGGGTGGCTGGGGCTGCGGGAGCAGGCACAGGCACAGGAGCGTGGGGGTGACCAGGCCGGAAGGCGCAGTGGTCACCATGAAGTGCTTTCCATGCAGGAACACATGAAAATGCTCACAAGCCCACACCATAGCGAAGCTTTCTCTTTCAAGTTATGAATAAGCATGTTTTGTCTGTGACAAACTCTGTCTAGCATAAGCCTCAATGTGTCTTTGTGCATCAGGATGTCCATTGTGCTATGGAAGTATGGCAACTAACTCCTCTGAGCTGGCAGCAACAATTTCAGTTTGTAGTTTCAGATCAAAGCAGGCAATTCAGTTGTATTCTCAATTGTTTGTTTGATTTTCTTGAAGCTTTATTCACATTTAAGAGACCATTGAAATGGAGAGTTTCTGTTTGTTAAGTCTCTCAATGGGGCACTTACAGTGGCAAATTCACATATGGACGATACCAAAGAAGGATCGCAGCATAGTTACATCTTGTGGGGACAAAGTGGATGACAAAGCTTTTACTGTATTTGGATCTGGAGTCATTCCACCATCAGAAAATATATAACCAAAGAACTTGAGTTTTATTTTATGAAACTAACACCTTACTGTATTTAAAGAGTGGCCTGCATTAGCAAGTATACAACATATTTGTGTAAGAGCTTTATCATGTTCCTTACATGTGGCCCCAAAAACCAATATGTCATCCCTGTAAATGAAAGCATTTGTGACTGGATGGATTATGCAATGAAATGACACCCTGAAAGAGTTCTGCAGCTGATAACACTATGGAATGTAGGTCCCGATTTAGATCTGTGCAGAGGGGAATACTCTGTCACAAATGTGATGGATTTCCCATCCGACGTATTACGATCCCATTATCTGCTATGGTGATCTTAATATGGCGGACTGAATATTTGTAACGTTTGTGATGGAGTATTCCATCCACCCAGATCTGAATCAGGCTCTTATTCTTTTATGTCTAAAGAAACCAACTTGAGTCGAAAAGTTAGTAATGTAGCTACAATTTTCTTCAAGTTCAAGTTGGTGATACCCTTTGTTCAAATCAAGGCGGGGAAAGACTTTGGCTCCATTCAGCTGCATAATCATGTCAGGAATAAGCAGACCTGGATGTTGCTCTCTTTCAATCGCCTTGTTAGCTTGGCGCTGTAGGAAATGGGCTCTTTATATAGAATACCAAATGAAGGTATGCTGTGCTAAAGAATCCAGGTATCCCTTATAAGTGGACAGGGCCTTGCTTTAACAATCTCAAGGTACTCAATTTGTGGTAGAGTGTTTAAGCAGCCTAAGGCTTATCAGATGGGAGTGTTAGGCAATTGTTGCATACACATAGTCAATAAATTATACACACACTCAAAAAGGAGATTCACACCAATTTAGAAAATAACACATATCTTTATGTACATTTCAACACCAAGAACTTCGTAATTGGGTAAGTACTTTTTAGCAATGTTAACAAACAGTATGATTTTTACACACTAATACTTTCCTACAGAGAGAAGAATATCTACTGTATACAGGTATTTGCAATAGGATTTCCAGGATCCCCTTTAGGTTGTGAGGTGTTAGGGGGCTAAGGTCCAAGGTTCCACCAGCAGTTACGTTTTACCTGCCCTGGTAAGTCTGGGTACAGAGGTGCTGGACGGGTTGGTAGTCTTGTGCGCTACACCGGTGGCAAAGAAGCTGCAAAGTGGGAGCTTGGAGATAAGTCTGGGAGCTCCCAATGGGGGACTCAGTTTATGAGAGACCTGAGGGGGAGCAGTCGGTGTTCATGGACCCGAACCGGGAAGCTCGGGTGCAGAGAGTTCAGAATCTGGACCAGAAAAGGGGTACAGAACAGGACAGCTGGGTCACTCTCGGTGCTAGTGTTGGTCCCGGCAATGGGTCTGGTACCTTGGGTGTTGGTGTGAGGAGGCGCATCTTCAAACTAGGTAAGGAGGCAGATCTGAACTCTTTGAGTTTGATGACCACCTCCTGGGTGGCTACTGCATTAGTGGACCTGGGGATCAGCACCTTGGTTGGTGCCTGCAGGTTGCAGGGAAGTGGCTCCTCCACTACAAGGTAGATGCCAGGTGGTCACTGGGAACTCTCAGAGGCTTTTGGAGGATGCACAGCTGCATAACGATTTGGGTCTTTGCAAATGTCGAGTCTGGAGCAGGCAGGGTTTGGCACCAAAAGTCCACAGTAGTCTTCAGTTCTCACGTTGCTCAGCTCTTCAGTGTCCTCTTCCTCTGTAGTCAGGTTAATTTAAAGTTATGGTGTCAGTGGACCACTTGAATACTCAATTTAGGGACGTTAGGGGAGTGTAGAGTAGTAGCCAATTAGCTACTTTCCCTGTGTGTCACTATGCCATGTATATGACCACTTCCTGTGGAAAGTGGACATAAACCTGTCACAGAGTTCCTAATGCTGCCATCACTATGATGGCTAACTTTTCCTAGAGTGGGGCACATACGTTAGCTCACTTTTAAGGGAATGTTTGACATGCATGTATTCCACACCTTCTCGCATAACTAATTTCCCACCTGTCCTGGTGCCAAATGGGCCTCAGGGCAGGGGGTGGCATCTCCCATGTCTGGGGAAAGCCTGGGTTGAATTTCAAAGGTTGCAGAGGCTTTGCAGCCTCTGGCCTTGGTGTGATGATTTACCAGCCATCCGGCTGGAGGAGGTGTAAACACCTCCTGCCAGAGCAGGCATGGCTTCTGACATCTGAGAGCAGGGCTCTCACCTGCTAGAGGATCAGAAGGGCATCTGTGGTAGCAGGCCAGATTGTACCAGTTAAGCTATCACACTAGAGGACCAGTAGGGATCAGGGGGTACCACTAAGGTGCACTCCAGATGCAGGTATTAATAAATCCAAACACATTAAATAGTGTGGGGTTATTAATAGGAGGTGTTTGATACCAAACACCTTTGGTTTCAGTGAAGCCATCATGTAGCTGGGGAACTCGTAATCACCAGTGCCCAAGACATATACTCAAGATGGCTTCCCTGGTGACTTGCAATGTCTAAGAACCAACTTAAACATCACAGGAGAATATCTGTTCATGCAGATATGTCCACGCATGTAATACAATGCGCCATGCCTTAGGGCTGTAAGGCCTGCTGTACGCGTGACTTACATATATTGCATGTAGTGTCTGCAGGCATGACACACAGGATGTGTGCCATGTTGTGTTTTCACAGTGTTCTGTACCATTGCACACAGTCTGCAAAGGCAGTCTGCATGAGTGTGAAGTGGGGTCTGTTAGGGTGGCACAATAAATGCTGCAGCCCTTAGGGACCCTCTTTAGTACCCAGGCCCTAGGTACCGGGGTACCATTTACTAGGAACTTACAGGGGTGCTAAAGATCTTGCCAGTTGGGGAACAATTGTGTAGCTTTAGGGAAAGAGATCTGGTCCTGGGGACCTGAATAGCAGGAACCCAGTGCACTTCTGTCAAAATTGCATCTGATACCAGGCAAAAAGTGGGATAGACTATGTAAAAAAGGGGTACTTTCCTACAGGCGCATATCAACAAAAATGTGCACAGCTCCTCAACTATCCTTGTTAGGCACTACCCCTATGGGTGACACCCGGGGCATCAGACCATTGGATCACTCAATGATGTCATGCTTTACTAGTTTCTCAAGCTTGTTCTCAACACTCTCTTTTAAATGGAAAGCAATTTGATGATATTGATGAGCAACAGGACAGATGTTCTCATTTATGTGCAGTAACACTTTAATTCTCTTAAGTCTTCCTAGTCCATGAAACAAGGCTAAAAATTGATTCACTATCTAATGCTATGCATTGACGTTGTAGTTTACAGAAATCAGCCTGATGTAAGCAGCAGTGCCGAAACTGGGTAAACATGCACTTGATGAAGTTCTTCCTTGCAAGAAGCTAATCCTACATGGGCATGGTGGCCAGTGGTCTACAACCTGACAAACCTTTAGACAAGGAATTTGACGACCATTGACATTGTTCAGTTTCTACATGCCCGACTGTTGTTGCTGCTTGGCCATGTAGGTATGGTTGGAATGGCTCTGGAACTTTCTGCCATCCATTTTGCTTTCTTGACGTGACACACTTGATCTTTCCTTCGCTCTGCAAACCATTACAAAATCGTTCTCTTTCCCAAATCCTGTGCTTTTCTGTCCAATGGCAGGACCTTTACCTTCATGTGGAAGGGAAAATCTACATGGAAAACACAACTTATTTTTCAGGTTTCGCCTGCACAGCGTGCGTGCTGTGCTAGAGAAATCTATTGTTTTTCAATCAATCAATCAATCAATCAATCAATCAATCAATCAATTCATTTGAAGAGCGCACTACTCACCCGTGGGGGTCTCAAGGCGCTGGGGGGGGAGGGGTTGCTGCTATTGCTCAAACAGCCAGGTCTTGAGAAGTCTCCTGAAGGTCAGCAGGTCCTGGGTCTGTCTCAGGTGGATGGGGAGGGTGTTCCAAGTCTTGGCATCGAGGTGGGAGAATGATCTGCCGCCGGCGGTCTCTCTCGGATGCGGGGGATGGTGGCGAGGGCGAGGTCAGCAGAGCGAAGCTGACAGTACTGGGTGTAGAAGGTGAGTCGTTCGTTGAGGTATGCTGGTCTGGTGTTGCGGAGTGCTTTGTGAGCGTGGGTGAGGAGCTTGAAGGTGATCCTCTTGTTGACGGGGAGCCAGTGCAGGTCTCTCAGGTGGGCTGAGATGTGGCTGTGGTGGGGGATGTTGAGGATGAGGCATGCAGAGGCGTTCTGTATGCGCTGTAGTCGTTTCTGGAGTTTGGCCGAGGTTCCTGCGTAGAGGGCATTGCCATAGTCCAGTCTGCTGCTGACAAGGGCCTGGGTGACCGTCCCTCTGGTTCCAGTGGGGATCCATATGAGGATCTTGCGGAGCATGCGGAGGGTGTTGAAGCAGGATGAGGAGATGACGTTGACTTGCTGGGTCATTGACAGCGATGAGTCCAGGATGACCCCTAGGTTGCATGTGTGGTCAGTGGGTGTCGGTGCAGCTCCCAGCGTGGCTGGCCACCATGAGTCGTCCCAGGCGGAGGGGGTGGATCGGATGATGAGGACCTCCGTTTTGTCGGAGTTCAGTTTCATCCATTCGGCGATGGCCTTTATTCCTTCGTGGTGGTTGTTTTTGGCGGTGGTGGGGCCTTGGTGAGGGAGAGGATCAGCTGGGTGTCGTCAGCGTATGAGATGATGTTGAGGTCGTGCGATTGGACGATGTTGCGAGTGGTGCCATGTAGACGTTGAAGAGTGTCGGGCTGAGGGACGATCCTTGGGGTATGTTGCAGATGATCTTGTTTTTGATATAAACTTAAAAGAGACTTTTATCCCCCCTCCTCTCTTTCCTGGCTTTTCATTGGTTCCTGTGTGTGCCACTTAACTTTCCTCCATTTCTATTGGATGTAGCATTTTTCTGCTTGCATCTGCATTGGTGGAACTATATTTTCATAAAGTTTTGCCTTTTACTATTGCAGCATATTTATATAACAATGTATCGCCCGGAGAGATTAAGTGATTTGCATAGAATCACAGGATGTTGGTAGCTCTGCATGTTAGCAGCTTGTTTGTCAGGTCTTTCTTCCACTCCAGCAGCCATGACTACTCCCTCCAAGCTGAGTGTCTCTTTCAACATTTGTCGTCTGAAGGAATCGGAGAGATAACCATCTATTACTCTGAGATGCATGGTCTCTTCATCATTGAACTCATTGAACTTGCAATATTTGATGATTGAATCAAAACGTTCTATGAACTCATTCATTGTTTCAACAGCTTTCTGCATTTCTTGACTGAAAATGTACCTTTCATAGTCGTCATTTGGTATTGGATTGAGCTTGGAGTTTAATATCTCTTTAATGATTTGACGGTACTGCACTTCCTCACTGTGTGGTATTTTCTTTATCACTTCTTTTACTCCATTACCTGCCAATTTTGTTTCGATATTACATGATCATTTTGGCATTTACTTCTTCCAGTGTGTCAATGAAATCATCAAAAGTTTAGATCCAGGTAGTCCATTGGTCACTAATATTCTGCTTTCTGGTGGTATCAGAAGGAGGCGGTGGTTTTTAAAAGTCGGCGTCCCCATATTTGAACTCTTTTCAGCAGCCATTGAAAAGCTTCACTATTCCGACCGCCACCCACTGCATTTCTGACGGTCCGAGGTGATTCACCAGCCAAATAAACACAACCCCAGTGCTTCTACTTGGGTTGTGGTGCCTGGTGCTGAAGTTGGATGGCTCTCTTCACTCCTGTTCTGGTTACCGTAATCATATTCTCTATATATCTGGCTATCGCCACATGTCATGTTTCTCTGCATTTCTCTGCTTCTACTCACATCGTTCTCTTCCACCTGGCTGTAGCTACTTGTTGCTTTTTCCATACCTGGTTGGCACGGCCTATAGCTTTTCTTTGTTTCAGAAAGGTTTCCCCTTTTAGCACTTCCTTGCACTCAGCAATCACTGCCTTTTGCACTTCTCTGTACCTGGTTGTCGCTGCCCTTAGCGTTGTCGTGCTAGCCAATGACAAACAGAGTTTCTGTAAGTCCTTCACTTTCTTCACCTTGCATTGGATGGAGTGGTGCGTTGACTCTACATATACCAACCGTGAATTTTTATCTTCGGCTGAGGCACACGTGGCATGCATGAACAGTTTTCTGGACTATGGCAAACTCTCCGGAAGAGTGCTCTCGGTACTTTGGGTTGTGGGGTTTATGTAATCCCCTATTTTGTCCCCAGTTGTAGCGTCCTCCCCAGCCCGGGTACATGTAAATGATCACACCACACACTTGGCTCGGTATTACACATCATTATTTTTCAGAGTATAACTGTCAACTGCCGGTACTACATCATGGATTTTCTTAACCACATCTAATCACTTATGTCACTATTCAACAAAGTTCATCAGAGACCGGAGGGGTCCAGCTATTTGTAACACACATGACATTACATATGCTACCTTAGATGGGTCAAAACTGCCACTAGTCAAAACTTTGATCATCGTGTACATTAACCACCAGAGTGATCTGAGCACTTTTTTTGCTGCCTGGAAACTGTTGGATATACAAGGAACTCTGCAGTACTTTTAAAACTGCTGCACTATTACAAAACCGGCCTTAGTAACAAAAGCATCCCTCCAGCCTCTCAAGGTAATGCCCTATGCCTGGTACGGCCAGTCCGGCCCTGGTGGGGCTACCAAAAAACAATCCACTCAGGGATGTTTCTAAAGAGCAGGTAACATATGCAACCAGAAAATCATGCATCAGCAAGTTCCAGTTGCACTTGTAAGTGTGACAAACAGTGCAGTGAATCAACATCTATCTAATCCAGAATTTCAATGTTTAAATATGAGCCATATGATAGCCAAATGTATTGCTCTATGGCATCATCGACAAACTTTTTAACTGATTATTATTGATGAGAGTCCTATTGTCATAACTAGAACACACTGGTTAGGTTTTCACAGATCTGTGCCACAAAATAAAAGCTTCTGTTTTTATTCCCACGGTGCAGCACATTACTTTATAGTTTGAATTGATGCAAGGTTAAGTGGAAATAGGTCGAGCAAGCTTGTTTTCTATCACAAACTGTGGTGATGTGTCTGAGCACCTTTAAACTCCTTTACCATCCATTTTGAAACCTTGAGAACTGCACGTCAACCCAAATGTCAAACGATCTGGGTCAGAAACATAAAAAGCCTTGGCTTGAATAATTGTGAAAAACGATAAATTTAATATGAGGTCATCACGCTGTCCTAGAAAAGGCTAAATGCAAGAAGCTACCAACTTTTTGATCATAGTTTTACTGTTCTTTTCGAGATAATGAAGCTATATGTACTTTTAAAGCTTCTTTTTAATAAGGCAAGAATTAAATGTGCTGACGAAAAATGTACCTATCAGCTTGTTTTTCTATCGTTCTGAAATTAGCGTTTTTGCCAGCTTTAACCTACTTTTTACTCACATATTGAAACATTGAGACCAAGAGGAAACCCAAATGAAAAAAGATCTGGCTTATGAATCTAAACAACATTGATCCGTTAACCACAATAACTTTGTATGCCCCCATTTTCTCTAACATATGACAATAACAATCTGAATATTAAACTCTCAACACTATAACAAAAGGGCAGACATCACGATCTACGGTCCCTTACCTTAAAAAGAGAAACAGTAATTAAATCTGATCCATGGCATCATGCTGACTAGAATGAAAAGATGAAAAACTGCAAATCAAGGAAAATTGGAATGCTTCCACATTAAATATCCTGTTATTCCTAGTTTGGGCATGCTTGGTACATTACTGGCAGTTTAAGAAAAAGCACAATCACTGTCATTAGCGGGTCTGGTCATGTGTTCTTGACCACTAACTATCAGTTTGTGTTCAAAGGCATCTAGGGTACATAAGGAGTTTGTGAAAGTCGAGAGGTATCATTTGTGGGCAAAGTCACAATGGTATATGCCAGGAGAAGAGAAACAAATCAGAGAAGGAAGCCATGAGGGCCTAAACAGGGCAATGAGCACAATAGGGGAAAACCCTGCCATCTGTAGGATAGAAGGGAGATGCGTGGACAAAAGTCCATAGGGGTAGACAACAAGGAGCAGTGTAAATCAAACCATTTGGACTGCAAACAGAATGGCAAAACAAGTCATCAATGATGATTCGACCTCCCCAGCTCAGGAGCATGCAAATGACCATGCCACAAATGGAGCCCTGTTACACGTCTTTATTCTTTCGGCTTGCAACTGTTATCTGAATGCGCTTTGTCACAAACTTTATTGACCACACCCAGGCAGCTGATTACATAACTTGTAAGGAGTCCGGCCAGGACCACAAGGGCCCTGCTGCGCATGATCATACAACACTACATCTCTCCCTTTGCTAATTAAAAAGTACAAACAACCTATATACATCAGAGTTCCTCAATGAGTCGCTGAGGTGCTCACACCAATCTTCCACCAATCTTCCAGATCGAGTTGTACGAGGTGAAGGAGTTGCACCGTCATCTTGCATGGTAGATGTGGACTCAGATGCTTGACTTGGGCACTCAGGTGGACTTGTCTCACTCATGATGTCTGGAGCCAATGAACATCAAAGCAGATGCTTGAAATGTGATGAGTCTCTCATTTTTTTTTTCCATTTCTTTATTTGGAGTTTTCCATTTCATGGTACACAGTTGCACATCATTATTACCACATGATGACAGGAGGGTGCAGGCAGTTGAATGGTATCATTGCATCCTGGGACAACCATCCCATCTTACATTTTATATCACGTATAAGAAATAGCAAAATGAAATGGAAATTACACTTCAGGTGGGCTATTACGTACAATGGTAGGTTGCCTGGTGCTCGGTGCCGGCGTATGCAGGTTTACCCGAGGCGTGGATTGATGTTCAGTCCCCAGCTCTATCCCTGTACACCTCCTTCGATATTGTCCCTGATTGTGTTCCCAATACGGATGAGCTGACTGCATGGGTATCTGGGGGAAAACGTAGAACAGTTAACCATGGGGGGAGGTGGGGAGGAGGGGGAGGGAGGGAAGCCTACGGTTCGGATCGTGGTGATTGCCCAGTTTGTGGCTGATTCTGATTTGCTCATCAATGAGGTGTGGTGTTAGTAGTGGGAGGAAAGAGGAGCCCGGGGGTGGTGTGCGTCTCCCATCAGGGGACCTGGGTGTAAGTCCGGTGGGGCCCTAGCATTCAGTCGACCCTACATATTGCATGGCTGCTACGTGGTGGTGTTTGTTTGCGCTATGTTTGGGGCGGAGTTTGGGAATGGGATTGTGTGGTCATAGGTGATTTCCTCTGGTGTTGCCTCTTGCACAAATTGGAACAGGAGTTGCGCCCATTCCATGGAGATGGGATGTTTACGTATCCCTTTCACCTCCTCATCTCTCAGTGTTTCTTCCTCTGCTGTCCCCCACTTTTGTACGGCGCCTATCCAGGCTGCTTCTGGGGGTAATGCAGGGGTCCTCCAATACATGGCTATTCCACGTTTGGCTAAAAGCATAGCCAGGGATGCAAACCTGCATTGCACCTTCTCTGTCCTCCGCCTGCGGAAGACACCTAGGGCGCACGCCTCCCATGTAGAAATGTTCATGAGGTTGACTGTCGCCCTTAGGGTCTGATGTACCCTGTCCCAGTACAGTTAGATTGTGGGACAGTCCCAAAACATGTGTTTAAAATTCACCTCAGGTGCCTGGGATCTGGGGCATGCGAAATGTATATCAGGGTAAAAACGGTGAAGCCGGTGAGGTGTTTAGTATGCACGATGTCAAATATTGAATTGAATGTTTTTAAAATGTGCGTTCCTAGAAAACTTTTTTGGGTATTCTAGTGCCTTTTCCCAATTTATTGTCAAGGAGCATCCGTCCTATCTCGTCCTCCCATTTCTGGCGTAGGGCTTGTAAAGGAACTGTGACCAGTTCCTGGATCGCTTTGTAGTGCCAAGTGACTAAGTGTCTCCCCGCGCCCATACGCAAAATTGTGTGTAGCACCGGATGTGTCTGTGGTTCCCCTCAGTGAGATCCCAGTACTGTCAGGCGCTATCTACTAATCGTCTATGTACCAGGAATTGTCCCGGGGGGAGCTCGTAGCCTTCCCTCAATTGAGCATATGTTTTCAGATGCCCATCTTTGAACAGGGACTCGACCTTTGTCACCTCGTGTTCAGTCCATATCCGGATGAGCGCCTGAGGTGTAATATTTCTCCCTTTTGAGGAAATCCTACCAATGGGAGCAACGGGGAGTAGAGAGGCCGACCCCTTGACATACGGTTTGTAAGCATCATGCATTTGCGTGCTGCCTGTAGGGGGTGTGTATGCGTAGGCTTGGTACCTGGCATCAGTAGTCTCTGGAGGGCTGGCAGAGGTATCCGGCCATCGTTGGAGAATTTCTCCTCTATGTGGCGCTCTGCTGTCCAATGGGACAGCCACTGAAGTTGAGCCGCTAGGAAATATGCTTCAAAGGAGGGTGCTCTCAGACCTCCCTGCATTGTGGGTAAGTAAAGGGTCTGTAAGGCCACCTTATGTCTTCCCCCTCCCCACACCAATGTTGTGAGTAGTGTGTCTAGTTCCTGAAAAAAGGAGCGAGGAAGTATCACTGGGAGATTAGCGAAGGAGTAGAGAAGTCTGGGTACCATAATCATCTTAGCTACCCGCCCTATGCGGGCCAAGGGCAGGGTCTTCCAGAAGGAGACTGCCGTGCGCAGCCCAGCCAATGTCTTGTGGTGGTTCCCCTTATAGAGGCTCTCAGGTGAGTGATACAGTCTCACTCCTAGGTACCGGGGTGTCACAGCATTCCAACCTAGTGTCTGGGATCCAATCGTTATCTCCGTGGGAACTAGGTGGGGGCTCAGTGGAAAGATTGACGATTTTTCCCCAATTGAATTTGAGTCCGGAAGCCTCTGCAAAACCTTGTAATATCATCCATATCGGTGTAAGGTCGCTTGTGATATTCCGTACATAGATCAGGAGATCATCGGCGTGTAACGATACGCAATGTACTGTGTCTGCTATGGGAATACCCCAGGCCTCGCCCCCGTGACATAGAGGAATGGCCAGGGGTTCCACTGCCAAGGCGAATAGGAGGGGAGACAAGGGGCAGCCCTGTCCCGTTCTCCGTTCCACCGGGAATGGAGTTGAAATGTACTTACTCACTCTCACCCTAGCCGTGAGGCCCCTATAGAGGAGTTGTGTGTATACTAGCAGGGTCGGGCCTACGTGTACTTTACGGAGGACTGTGAATAGGTATGGCCATAGCAGTGTATCAAAGGCCTTTTCGAGGTCTAGAATTAGGCATGCGGCTTGTGGGAAGTGACCTTTCGCTCTATCCTGTATATGGAAGAGCCTACGTATATTCTGTGACACGCTGCACCTGGGGAGAAAACCGCTTGGGTTTGGGTGGATCAACTGCGGGAGGACTTGGATGTACCGATCCACCAAAATTTTCCCCGAAATTTTACAGTCCGCGTTGAGCAAGGTTATGGGCCGGTATGAGGATGGGAGTGTGGAATCCCTCTTTGGTTTGAGGAATGTTATCAGGGTAGATTGCCTGAGTGAGCCAGGAAGTTCACCTCTTTGTAACGCGTCTTCATATATGGCACAAGCCGCGTGGTCAGTTGGCCCACAAAGGTGATATAATATTCAAGGGAAAAGCCATCCATTCCCGGCGCCTTACGTCGTGCCAGTACCCTGATTGCGTGCATTACGTCCGGGAACTTTATCTTTGTCTCTAACGCCTTCCCATCCTCCGACGGGATGCTGGGTAGAGGCAATGATTGGAAGAGCTGGGACAACGCTATTCGTGATGACTGTGGTGGAGCCCGATAGATTCCTGTGTAATAGTCGTGGAAAATGCGTAGTATATCTACTTGCGACTGTTTAGGGATACCTGTCGCGGCTATCAATTCCGTGATTGGCTTCAGGTCCATATCCTGTTTTGCGAGCCAGGCGAGGAGCGTTCCCGCCCTGTTTCCCTCCCGATGTACCCGGGCGGCTTAAACTCTGAAGCTATATTTGCGAAGATCTCTCATAGTCTCTGCATAGTGTGATGAGTCTCTCATAATTGACTTTTTGGGACATTGAGCGGTCACCATATGTCCTTTACTTGTCATGACTCTCAATGGATCAGCATCCAAAGGAGCGTCAGTCTTGCTTTGCCATATTTGACTAGGACCCGGTCTCCTTCTTCAAAAACCATGTCCTGAGTGCATCTACACTTATCTTCATAGGCCTTCATCTTGCCGGAAGTGTCTGAAACACGAATCTCATCATTGTCCATTACTCGGCTCATGGTCCATTGTGGTAGCTTTGCCCCAATGGCTATCCCAAACATCAAGTTGACAAGGCTATCACTTGTTATAGAATGTGGAGTTGACCAATTGGCATGAAGGGCTGAACAGAAGACTGTCCTGAGATCAATTCCTTCGAGTGCAGTACATTAAACCACGTTCTTCAGTGTGCCCAAAAATTGTTCAACAATGCCATTTGCCTCTGGCCAGAGAGGTGTGCTTTTCTGAGGCTTGACATTCAAGTGACTAAGGAAGTCCTTAAACTCTCTGCTATTGAAGGGCAGATCATTGTCAGAATTGACAATGGAGGAATCCCCCTCGCTGCAAAAATATCATCCAGTCTCTCAATGACTTTGTCATGGGTAGTCAATGATAAATCTTCCACTAAGGGAAAACCTGAGTACTCATCAATAACTACCATGAATTGATGTCCATTGTTTAAGGGTCCAAAGAAATCAATTGCAATTTTCTCCCACATTTGTTTAGGAACTTCACACATATTTAGTGGATGCTGTGTTGTCTTGGGAGATAAGAAATTACACAGGTGACATATTTGCAGTTCCTTCATGACTCATTTATAAGGGTGAGGAAACCACACTCAGTCTTTGATGGCTCACTTGGTGACTACAATGCCATGATGTCCTTCTTGTGCCAGTTCAACTACTTGTTGACTCAAGTTCTCAGGTATGACAATTCTCAAACCTCTTGGTATAATACCTTCTTGAGTGACAGAAAGTTCTTCTTGCGCGTATTTGACTATTTGACTTTTTGACAGCATAAGCAACAATTCATGTCCTCTCAGGTACTGAGTCAAGTGCATGTCTACTCAGTTTCAGCACTTCTGCTGACATGGGACTGGTATCCATCAAGTTCAAGCTCAAGGCACATTCTGAAATAGTAAGTCAATGCCTGTCATTGTTTAATGGACTAGGGAAACTAAAGAAAACAACAAAGGTGCAACATCCCATTAATAAGGACATTCGTCCTGTTGCTCAGCGAAACCGTTGGACTGCTTTTCACTTACAGGAGGCCTTTGGTAAAGAGCTTGAAACATTATTGAGGCATGACATCATTGAGCGATCAACTCATCCGATGCATTGTCAAGGACAATTATGGCAATGTGTGCTTTTTGAGACCAATATCTTTGCTGTTAGCCAATTTATTTTTAGATTTACAAAGGCACTGCAGCTTTTTTAACAATCATGTTTTGCAAAAACAGTGACAAAACAAGCATTAACAAAGCGGAAAGGCTGGCAGTCAATGCCAGAACTTTTGTCTTTGAAAATACTTTTTCAGATCCCTTTAAATTATCCTATGTTCCTCAAATTCCTTTAAATTATCATGTGTTCCCTGGTGAGATTGTGTGAGGAGGTGACTTCTTTCTTCCATATTGAAACATGCATTAAGAATTGATGAAAAGAATGTTGAGGCATGAAATGTGTTTGTGAAAACATATATAACTGCTGTGAAATGTGAATTACAGATCACCTCTGACGCAACTGAAATCTGTGTCTAGCTGCAAATTATTCAACTGTTCTATAGAACTGCATTATATATTGCTATAAAATCAGATTAAGAGATTATAAATGAGTGTCTTTCATTAATTTACATAACAAAGATAAATTTAAAATGAACATGAAGAACATAACAGAAAGAATTCTAAAATCAATGATAAACCTGTTCAAACACCTTCTAAACCGCAACTAGCAGCTTGAAATTGGGACTTCATGTAGATAAAATCCTGAAGGTAGTGAATGCCTGAAGAGTAAACAATTGTCTGACTAATTACGTGCTGTGAATAAAATACCAAGCCTGCTGAGGTGGGCATTAGCACTCTATATGCCGAGCTGCACCCAAACGTGAAAAGCTTCAATGAGAGTTTTTGTTAACCTTCCTCACAGAGGTTAGTAAACTGATAGTACTGGTGCAATATAACCATTGGAGCCTGTGCTTATGTGTAGATGAGTAGTCACGCAGTGGAATATGCAAGAACAAAACAAGCATTGGCAAAGCCAATAGTCTGTTGTTGGACACCAGCCCTTTGGTTCTGGCAACTCTTGTTTTGTTCTGTCATGGTTTGTGCAAAACCTTGTTGTTGAGGAGGCTACAGGGCCATCATCAATCTAAAAAAAAAGTAATTGGCTAAAGCTCAAAACATTATTTTGGTTTCAGCTCAGTTCAGTTAAGCAAAACTTTATTTTGATCACTTTAGATCAAAAAAGTACCGCACAAAATAAAGCACTCACAAACACAAATAATAGAACATAAAATCTCTCAGTATTTTTTTGTCGGTCCATTACAATAGCAGCAGAGAAGAGAAATTTACATTTAAAAAGACCATGGAGATACACCATACAAAGCTTTTGTTTTAAAAACAGGACATAAAATACAATAAATATCTTCTATAAATGCTTGAAGACATAAGTCTCAAGAAAGCACATATTCTCATAGTAGTCCCTGTCGCTGAAAGGGGCCTACTTTGTGTGTAGATGTGTGCCATGTGTAAGGGCACCATGTTGTAAATCAAAGTGAAATGAGCCAGTGGTTGAAGTGTGCTAACTAAGGGTGGGCGTCAAATTCCGTTCCACTTGCGGAATTGCGATATTTTGACATTTTCGCATTCCGCGGAGAGCGCGAAAATGCCAAAATGTCCGCTATTTGCCACGTTGCGAAGATTTTTTTTATGTTCGCGCTTTGAAAATGCGTTCTCGCACGCGCGATCGCCTTAACGGGATCCCTGCGTTCGGCGACGAGTTTTCCAATCCATTTGCGTGCTCCACGAGATGTCGATAGCCGGTCACGCTATCCCGTAAGAGTTCGCGATCGCGATCACGTCATTCTCCTCGCCAGCAGACACCGCAAGAGTCTGCAATCGCGAACACGTCATTTTCCACAGCGAGAGAGAGCGTGAGGTCGCAAACACGTCAATCTCCACTGCATCAAAGAGCATGAGATCGCGAACACGTCATTTTGGACTCGCCATCGACATCCGGCGGAATTTTGGTGAAGGTCGCGATCGCGAACACGCCAAATTTTCGATTTGGAGAAGAATATTAACTCTAGCTGCATAAAACCTTCTCTAAATGATGATTTGGGTTGAAAAGACTCCTCTGATTGACATTTGGCTGTCCTTTTTTGTGCAAGGAGTCCTTTTTAAAAAAAAAACTTTTGGTGGGGAGAGGGAGTAAGTGCCACAGAGTCTCCAACTTCCTGTTCCTGTCCATCAGGCTCCTCCCAGTGCTTTGTCCATCTCCTGTTCATTCTGCCTTTGGATTTCAGCTGGAAGGATCACTCTTTGTGTCTGCTGCATCATTATCATTGGATTTGAGGACTTTTGAATTTGATATTTTACAAGCAAGTTGGTGTTATGTCTGTTTGATTGGGGGCATTGCAGCTGCTGCAACTACAATTTTGGTACTTATCATTTTTTTTTTTAAATTGTTGGGGGTAGCCAGTAGGCCCAGAGCTAGTCCTGGTTGGGTGCATGATGAAGCAACTGTTCCTTTGGTGTGTGTTGAATGTTTTTCAAACATCATTTAGGGCATGGATAGCATTGGATTGAGTTGGAAAATGCGTTTTTTGGGGGATATTTCTGTTTTTGGGGGGGTGTTAAAGAAATGCCTTTGTAGTGTGTGCCTGGTGTGTTGGTGTGCACCCTGCAGACCTTGTTTTGCCCGGTGGATTTTCGTTTTTGCATTTTATTGCATTAAAAAGGCACAGCAGTGTGGTTTAGCATGCATCTTTTGCCTGTCTTCTTTAGAGGCCTTTTGGCAGTTCATTGTTTCCCAGGCCTCCAGCTTGTTGCTTGTGATTTGCGAGTGTCCATGTGGCTGTGGGCCTTTTCTGGTGGGAGTTATTAGTGTGCTGCTTTTGCCATATATAGGCCTGTATGGTAATCCTTTGTGGCCTAGGCATCTTGTTGTGGGCCTGGCCATGAGGCTGGCGGCCATTTTGAAGGAAGGCAGTATGTTTTTTGCAACAGGCCTGCATTTTCTGCCTTCTGTTTCTTGGAGTTGGGTGGACCTGGCCATGTGGTTGGCGGCATTTTGAAGCCTAGGCCTACAAGCTTGTGTGGCCTTGTCTGCCCACGGGCCTTCCTTCAACCAGTAGGCTCAGAGCAGGTAGCCACAAGTGCAATAAACAAGTGTTTATCTGTGTGTTCAGTTGAATTTAAGCATCATTTAGGGCATGGATGGCATTGGATTGAGTTGGAAAATGTGTTTTTGGGGGGTATTTCTGTTTTTGGGTGTGTGTTAAAGAAATGCCTTTGTTGTGTGTGCCTAGGGTGTTGGTGTGCACCCTGCAGACCTTGTTTTGCCCTGTGGATTTTCGTTTTTGCATTTTATTGCATTAAGAAGGCACAGCAGTGTGGTTCAGCATGCATCTTTTGCCTGGCTTCTTTTATAGTCCTTTTAGCAGTTCATTGTTTCCCATGCCTCCTGCTTGTTGCTTGTGAGTGTCCATGTGGCTTGTGGCCTTTTCTGGTGGGAGTTAATATGGGCCTGCATGGTTTTCCTGTTGGCTTACTGCTTCCATCCATCCCCTTTGCCAGCAGCAGCTCCCTTACATTACATTTGTATTTTTGTGGTTGTTCTTATAATCTTATTCTTTCCTATCCTTCCTGAGAGTGTAGTGTGTGTATACTGTACACAGTAAGTAGTATACCATAGCCCTTGTTGCCAAAGTCTCACAAATGGCTACTATATCTTCTATTTTTTTGTTTGTACTAGAGTAGTAATTGAACCACAACAACAAATGCAACATTTCACTGATGTTCTTCTCCTGGCTTATTTGCTTTTAGGTGCACAAAAAGACAGAGGAGGAGATAACTATCAACATCATCCGTTGTACTGCCAGACAGAAGTCCTGCTGTGCACCACATCACGTCCAACTGTGACCACAGACATCTCTGCAACTTGTGCACCTGCGTCCTGTCGACCTCTGAAGAAACTGGGCCCAAAGAAAGGTACCAGGTCCTCCAGTACCAAGTAAGTTGCCGGTGAGAAGAAGGAACAGAAAAAGCAAGAGGCACTAACCACGACTGGTGTGCTGGCAAATGTGTTTTTTGGGAGCAAAAAAACACACGCCTGCAGCATCGTTGTCCGGCAGGAACCAAGCTGGGAGCTGCACATCCGCACCAGCGGGCCAACCCCACCAACCTAGGCCCAAGCCCATGAGTGTCTCAGAGGTAGCCAGTCTACTAATGAGCAGCAATGTTGAAATGTCAGTATCGCAAAGTAGTACAGAATCAACGCGGGCGTAAACTCAGCAGATAAGTCTGCAGCAGCAGGCGCAGCCGCAAGAACAGCAGCAGCCGGCGCAGCCGCAAGAACAGCAGCAGCGGCAAGAGCAGCAGCAGCCGCAAGAACAGCAGCAGCCGCAAGAACAGCCGCAAGAACAGCCACAACAACAGCCCACAATAGTAGTTGTTCCTTCTGAAGTAGGGGCATTTCAGGAAATTGAGCTTCCTGCAGACAAAGAGGGGCAAGCCACTGTTTCAGAAGATCCATTGTCTTCCAGACCCCCAGCAAGGAAAAGGAGGGTTAATCCATCATCTTCTTCTTCAAGCCCCGCTTCTGATGATCTTGATGCCACTTGGAAGCCACCAGCTCAGTCTGAGAGTGATGCACGCCACAAGACAAGGCTAGTGAAAAGGAAGGTTCCAGAAAGCCTTAGAGTTATGGATGTAGATGTACAAGAGGGGGATGATGTTGATGACGAGCCAATCATCACGGACATCACTCCCGGCCCAAAGGATATGGAGACCAACATTATTACCCTATCCAAAATGGCTGCAAGGGATGTAGGATGGATACCACCAACACAGGTAACACCACCACGACATATTTTCATTTGCAAAGGAAAGGCAGGGACCTACATCCAGCTCAACCGCCACCTCAGTACGTAGTGATAGAAGTCGCAGTGTAGCTGCTCAGAGTCACATTCCAAGCACACCCTCCAGTTCATCTGGTATTGAAAGTGGCACATCCAGCAGCACCAGAAAGTTCTCCTCCCCAGTTTGGGACTTCTTTTTGGTTAGCAGTAAGGAGGAGGACATTGCTATATGCTCAATTTGTCGACATGCTGTTAGGCGGGGTAAGGTTGGTACAAACTATGGTACCGGAGGCCAAACAAGTCATCTCAAAATACACCACACTATCGTGTGAGAGGCTCACCTACTTCACTTAGAACAAAGTAAAACTCAACCCATTGTTGTTGGGCATGAAGAATCAGGGGACGATATTATCGTGGTGGAAGGTGAACAAGAGGGAGACATTTCTAGCCCTGTCCCCAGTAGTGTAGTAGTACCGCCCACATCCTTCTCAGCAACATCTCAGTGGCACCGCAGTAAGAGTCTGAGTCAGGCTGAGACACTAAGGCGACCGAGTAGTACTGCAATGATTATGAAACAAAGTGCGTCATTGAGCCTAACTGGATTAAAGAAAACTGCACCACAAAGGAAAATAATCCAGACTACCATTGACAGCATGCTTAGGTTGGAGGGGCAGTACCAACGCAACCACCCAACGGCACAGTTGTACAATGCAAAGCTGGCTAAAATTTTAGCACTGGACCTTCTCCCTTTTTCATTTGTGGAAGGGGTGGGTTTCCTTAAATTTGTGTCAACCATCTGCCCTAAATGGAAGGTTCCCAGCCGTTCCTATTTCGCAAGAGTTGCTGTTCCAGCACTACATCATGATGTGCTGGAATTGGTTGGATAAGCTTTACAGCAGAGTGCTGTTCACAATATCCACCTAACAACAGACATGTGGACCAGTTGCCAGGCCACTGATTACATGTGCATCACTGCACACTGGGTCTCATTTGTGGGGGTTAGAGATAAGCTATCTGAAGTAGGTGCTGTTGACACAGCTGAGATTTTTAAAGCTACTCGGAAACATGCAACTGTGTCCATGTTCGGCATGGAGAAATCTCATACTGCTGTAAACATATTGGAAGAGTTTCAAAGCAAGGTTTTTGAATGGCTGCGCCCAAGAGGGCTTAAGATTGGTTTTGTTTCCACAGATAATGGCAGTAATGTACTTAAGGCCATGGAGCTTGGTTCCTATTTCAGGGTTCCGTGTTTGGCGCACTGCATTAACATTATTGTTCAAGACTTTCTGAACAAAGAAGCCATAGTCAGCAACTTACTGACCACCTGCAGAAGAATATGCACTCATTTCAGCCATTCTTTTAAAGCTCGGAAGCAGTTGAGGATCATTCAACGTGACTATAGAATGCCAGTCAAAGCACTCGTCCAGGAGGTGGCAACACGTTGGAACTCAACTTATTACATGCTTGACCGTCTGTTTGAGCAGTACAGGCCAATCAGAGAATATGTCATGCGAAGAGGGGATGCTACTGTGAAAGGCATGAACCTTCAGATGGACCAATGGTGCCTAGTTAAATGCCTGACTGAGATGCTTCTCCTTTCGAGGTCTTCACACGTGAAGTCAGCAAGGAGGACTGTACTATGGGCCAAGCTATCCCATTGTTGCAAATGCTAGAGCATCAGCTGAAGGAGGTGTCTGAAGCATACAAAGATGTAGAGAAAAAAAAGAAGCATATGAGTTGGTGGAGAGCTTAGCCCATCGCTTAGCTGACAATACAAGGGTGCAAAATAAGATTTTGTCACAAAAACATTACATTTGTGCCACAATTCTGGGTCCACGGACAAAATGGGCACTGAAGACATTAATTCCTTTTTCAGAAATGGATGTTGCCCGGTACAAAACTTGAAAAGCTGAGTGAGCGAGTAAGTAGGAAAATGAACGGCTGCTAATTAAAAGCCCGCTCGATAAACCCACAAGAAGTACTGCAGCAGGGCATCCGGCATCATGTTCAACTCCGGAGCCTGAGGGCAGTGCATTTGGCTCAGAACACTCACCAACACTATCTACAACAGCAAGAACTGGATCTTCAGGCCCAGTAAAATTGTTACAGGATTGGTAATTACAGCAAGGCATTGGTAGGTCCAGTGCTGATGCAACAAGAAAAGAGCCCGAAAAACGTTTTGCACCCTTGAACATTGAGCGGATGGTCCAGGCCTATTTGGACAACCCAACAGAGATGTACATTGATCAAAATCCATTGAGGTATTGGTATGTGAAAAGTGCCCAATGGCCAGTGCTCAGCAGGCTGGCGATAAACTATCTGGCTTGCCCTGTCGCAAGTGTCTCTTCGGAACGTGTTTTCAGTGCTGCTGGTTCCATTGTAACAGTGAGAAGGACCAGTCTCTCACCCAAAAACGTGGGGAGGTTAACAATGATCAAAATGAATCAGCAATTTATACCACTGAATTACACAATACATGAATCAAGGGAGGAAGATGAGGACAGAGGCTCAGGTGAGGGAACTGGTGTGTTAGTTGATGATTACCTACTTCTGGTTGAACCCCCAGAGTTTGAGGACGAGCTATACTTCCCTGACAATTAGGCTTGCACTTCCAGTTCTTACTGTCTTCCTCCCATCATTTCTTTTATTGGTTTATCTGTCTTTTTGGTTAGAAACTTTGACTCACAACAAATCCATCACCACTGTCTTCTAATTGATTATTGCCATATACAAGCTTCGGCTGGCTGCATATCACAGTAAACTCCTCCGAATCCTGCTCCTCGATCTTCCTGAATCTCCCTAAATCCATTGCCCTCAAGAAGTCAGATGACGATTGGATGATACAAAATAGAAGAAAAAAGTAAAAATAATTCCTAGTCCCTCCAAAATAAGTGGAACATGATTGATGATGATGATGACTACTATAGCTATTCTCCTTTGTGATCCGAGAGAGACTGCCCATTAACTGAAGACGAGAAGGAACAGGTACTGAATGATGCCATGCAGTGGACGCTGACTGAGTGATTTTGTTGTTGTTTGTTGTGCATGAAGTTCTTCATTGTGTACTTTATGTAATAATCTACACACTAAAAGTAACTCAAGTCCCTTTTCCCTTCTTGTATTTTTAATAACAAATGTATACTTCTACTGAAGGCCGATACATTGCATTTTGAATATAGGAAGGGGACTCATTCGGTACATGTGGACTGAGTTGAACAACACCATCATGATGCCCACAGTGACATAGTATCTTCACAGTCACTCAGTACACGGATCGGAGACGATTGATGGAATAAGTCAGGCCGTTTCATGAGTGGCATAAAAGGTAAACAAGTAAACAGCAACCACAGTAGACCTAAATGTCTGTGAAGCGGTGGAGTCAAGTGTAGCGGTGGTATGACTGCAGTAAATCGTAAAATGCTATGTTGCTGGATATGTGCTTTGTCCAACTCTTTCAAAAAATGTATGCTAAATGGAGGATGTGCAAAGAGTGCCATCACCGTGGGCCTGCTCTGTCCTGTTGGTGTTGTAGGTTAATGCTGGAAACAGACTAGAGTAGAGATGATGTATCCATGCCGCCTCGGAAAGTGTTCTTCTTGCACTACACCATTAAATTGTCAATTTTTTTCAACTTAGTTTCAATCTCAATATCCCTTTTGTTTTTGCATCTACACTTACCCTGAGCAATACTTGGGAAAACAATGCACACTTACCTTACCAATGAATCTACATCTGCCAGTCAGGCAGTGGCGTCACCCAAGATTGATGGACGGAGCATCCATGGAAGGGAGGACAAAGAGGAATGCCGAGATTCAACTCACCATTTGACCAGGAACACAGTAACAGTATCAACTTTCATCATCTTTTAAATAATTTGATTCATTTTTTTGTCTTCAATCATTACAACAGTGTGTTCTTGTTGTTATTACTATTATTATCATTATGTTTGCTCTCTGTCTATAATTTATCCCTACAGATATTTTAAAATTTTCTTTGCGATCTGTAAAAGTAAGCCCGGTAACACTGAACACAAACTGTATGTAATCCGGGTCTCTCCTTATCATCAATCATCATGCATGCATTTCCTTAACATATTGATATGGATATGGTAGACTACAAAGATTCTGTCGTTTGATGTTTGTCCATGCGTACTGTTTTTCTTTCTCAAACCTTTAACCAAACCCCCCTTCCCAACCATTCAACAAACCCTAACCCTCTTCCTCTGGGCTGTGTGACTTTTTGAGGTATGACTACATTAAATGTACACCTATAATTTATCACACGCTTGCTGGGGCGGATGTGGCGAAAGCATCAGTACTTCAATTTCAAGGCAGGGCGGGATCTTCTTCTGCTTGCCCACCCATGAGCAGTATATTTGTGAGGTAATTTTTTTACCAAAGGAACCGGCTAATGTATCAGCATTAATTCCCGGCATTGATTGGATTAATGGATTTCATTTGTTGTCATCTTCCTACACAGCACTAACTGTTACGCTTGTGTCCAGTGTACTGTAGGCCTAGTCAAGTGACTCGACACAACTAGAGTTTATAACTCTGTGTACTACTAGGCTATCCCCACCACCATTATGTTTTGTTGTATTTGGGCATATTATTGTTTGGCAATAAGTTCTGTACTGTACTTCATTCTACTACTCCTCGAAGAGTCTGTCTCAGGCTAGTGACTGTCTCATTTTCTTTTTTTGCAAATGCTGCTGCCAGTGTCTACTACTACTACTACCACCACCACAACCATGGCATGTTAGGAAAGAAAACCATCATCACCATGCAGCCATTGCTGTGCCTAAGTTAAACATCAAGCAAAGGTAAGAGAAGTTTGGGGAAGGCATAATTAATAATGGTCATGTTTCCATTAATTCAATTTCACACACCCCTTTGAATCCAGTTGCAGAGTGCCTAGAGTAGAAGAGACTGACAGTACTAGTAGGACAAGTCACTCAGTGAGGGGTGTCGCATCTATCTGTTTCTGTCTTACAAAGTCATCCAATTGTTAAAATCAAACACTGGCTGTGGGCGGCCCTGCACCAGCAAGGAAAGAAGGATACAGTGTGATGTAAAAGAGTAACTCCACCCAGAAAACATTAACAACATCGTATGTAAACTTAAGTAGAAATATATTATTTATTACCCTAACAAAAATAAACTATGTAAAATAAATCCCACACCTGAGCCACCCCTCTCCCTAACCCCAACCAATGTCCGTAAAGAAAATGTCCAATTGTCCAAAAGAGAAAACCCAACGCCCGATTCCCACCCACCCCAAGAATAATTAAAAAGGGGGCAACAATAACAGGGTCTAAGTTCAGCAGGCTTTTTTCAGGAGGGCACAAACTTGCTCCTCCAGGCGGGCAACAAGACGCTTCAATGCGCGGCAGTTGCATCCACGGGGGGGGAGCACTGATGGAGGGGTGGCGGCGGGCGGCTGCCAGATGGTGGCGCCGTACCACTGGAGGGCGGTGGCTGGGGCCTGAGCCATTGAAGGAGGCTACAGCTGCTGCCGCCTCCTCCTCTACCAGGACCACCAGCTGACGATATTCGGTCTGTATAGCCTCCAGTTTCTGGCGCCGGGCCTTGGCAGCCAACTCCTTCCGGTCAGGTTTCCCCTTGAAAGGAGTAGCTATATATGAAGAAGAAAAAACAAGTCTATTGTAAAATATACTCTTAGCAAAGCAGTAAGACAAATATTTCTACACATAGTGTCACGGTAGTACTAGCAAGCACAGTACATAACATTTGTGGTATGTACTATCTATCCTCCCACTTTCTTGGACTGTAACATTTGTGGGATTCCTATCAGCCACCTATGCATGCTGCATGCATCCCACAAATCCTTCTCTGCCAGTCATAAATCTTAAATCTCGCCCGTCCTTCTTCCTTCCACTCTTCTTTCCCTTTCGTTCAACCCATCCATCAAGGTAATCTGATCTGACTTTTAGTCTTCTCCATAAAACATTCACAGCTGAAATCAGATAGAAGAGGCCATTGGTTACTCAACACTCCCGCCACTAATGCTTTTACTAATGCTAAGTAAAGGGTGTCTTCAACCGTTCACAATAACTTCTTACTTAGTAAGTCAACTGTACAGTATTATACAGTTCACCCTTGCAGTGAGTGTCATGTCAATAAGTAAGGATTAGGAATCTAACTTACCACCGCCCGCCACTGCTGCTGGCTCACCCCCTGCAGCTCCTCCTGCAACGGCCGCCTCCTCCTCTCCTCCGTCAGCAGCCGCGTCGCCTTCACCGCTGGCCCATGTACTGGTGGTTGGTAGTGCGCCTTGAAAAAACATTACACATTTTTTAGGTGTCATATCCACCTCCCCATATTTTTCACTAGCAAGATTGAAAAATGAGTTAATAGTAATACATACATATATAACATACATCATTAGTACAAATCAGGTAGTAGTGGAGTAGACACTAGTAGTTATATGGTCCCTAGGGTCATTCTAGTCTTTGCTTATTTAGCCTGTGCCATGCTACCATTTTACCTTTGTGTCTTTTATTTTAGCACACACGTCGTTACCTCGCAGCATGTTGTATAAAGAGTGACGCCTCTGAGCCCACATGAGTTCATACTGCTACTGTCTAAGAGCTGCGTACAACGTCAAACAAAACAATCCACTTTGTTATGGAGTTCTGGTATTAGTCCATATTGCTTATCCAAAATGCTACACTTTTTGCCACGACTGAGAAATGTGCGCACCATTTTCTCCTAACAGACGTAAGATGCCCTTCTACGAACCAGAGCTTTGCAGAGTTTATGATGTAACCAGTACTAGCTTCTTCTAAGGTGAGGGGTCCACAGAATTCGCTCAGAGATATTCCTTTATAATTTTATATAAACTATATTCCTATTCCTACAAAGGGGATGGTGGTGCTTCCACCACTGTTCACTTATTATCAATCATGATTTCGCTTTTTTTTCTTCGTTCTATGGACTAGTTGTTGTAAGTGTAACTAAGTGTAACAATGTTTATAGTTTTAATCTTATGCATTTTGCTGTTGGTGCTGCATTATAGAACAACGTACAGAGCTTGTCAGTTGCAAATAAAATGTTTTAACTTACATAGACTCGGTGGTATTTGGTGTGGATGGACTTACACGAGTGAGCGAGCGAAAGGAAGGGTGTGCAAACTGTGCATGTGCATTGCTTCCATGACTGAGAGGTCAGGAGTGTTATGTTCTGGGTTATCTACTCACTGGGTATCTTGGGTGGGGTTTGGAGAGCTAATAATAATGAAACACTATTATAACTAGTTGGGCAGGGGATTGTGGTGGGTTCTGTTCTGATTGAGGTGTGAGTGTGAGGAAGGTCCAACCTCCCATCACCAACATCCTATTTTCTTGTGCAATGATCTGTATGTGGAAAATCCCTACAACAGTAGTAGTATGTTCTATCCTATCAAAATAGTAAAATCTGGTTGGGCATTTTTGGTGGGAATTGTCGAAAAACATCAAGATTAATAAAGCCTCAAAGATTAAGGAGAATAGAAGGAATACAAGAGGACAACCCAAAGGACTGGACTCATCAATGGCTAGAGCTACTGGTGAATCTGAGTTTTATTTAAAACCTTTTAAATAAAAAGTGGCCAACTGGGCATGCTTAGCTACAGACAGACTAATAGTAGTAGTACAGAGAGTCATGGCAGAGGCAGTTAGAGGCAGGGATAACAAGAATCTAGAAACAGATAGTCTAGATCGAAGGGTAATTGTTGGTGAAAAAATAGCATTAGGAAACGGAAACAATAGTTCGGGAAAAAAAATACGGTGCAGTAAAAGTTAGTGAATAAGAATTAATATGAAAAACAGGAAGACTTACTGGGGCCAGCAGAAGAGCCCTCGTTCTGGTCTTCCTGTCCGACTGGAACTGCTCCCGCCGACTCTGTCCTGTCTTCTTGCCTCTGGGTGCTGATCATGAAAGATATAAGAAAGAAAGAGACAAACATTGATGATTGGTGTGAAACAAATACAATATTTTTATAAGACTGTCAAAAAAACATTTGTGTAAACAACAATTGCAATAAAATTGACCTTTCTAATCTGGTCGACAAGCAGTATCTGGGGATTCGCGGACCGATTAGTTATTATCTATCTACACTATTCCAGTAGTATGTACCACCTGACGGAGCCCACCTATTCCAGGCGTGCCAATTGTACATTAAGTAAATGGAGGACATATGCCTGTATTTTTGCATACACAAAATTGTTGGTTGGTTGATGCAGATGTTCTGCTAGTGCTAAGCCTATTAGCACTCACTGAACAAACTACAAAAGGTTCTACTAAGGACTGGGGTAAGCACTAGCAGCACTCAGTAGCACGTGACGTAATAGAGGGGGCGTCGCAGACCACAAAAAAATTACAGACTTATAATAAGTAACTAAACCTAAGTATCAATCCACCCCTATGTCTTAGTGACAGGACAAAGGAAGGACAAGAGTCACTCTAGCATTACCTAACTTAAGTTTTCTAAAATAAACTCTTACATAATCACGCAAAACGAGCGCAAACGCAAAGTTCCAAATAACAAGATAAGTAGCGCAGAGCACCTGTGCCATAACAATCACAGAAGACTTTTAAACGTAAATTACCTGTAATGTATGTAAGCAGCAGCATTCTAGCTGGTCGGAAAAAAAATATATTTGCAATATATAAGACAGGGCAGAAGAACAGACACAAAGTAGTAATAATTAAATAGCTACTCACCAAGACCCGGGACCTCCACTCCTAGCAGGTCCAGCAGATCCTGCTCCCGGTCCAGGATATCAGACCACCGGCGCGTCAGCTGTTTCTGGCTGCGCTGGACACCCGAGCAGCGAAACACTGCCCAGCGCACCTTTCCCCACCGCTGCCGACGTTCCCGGAGCCCCTACCCGGACCCAGGCCTACCGCCTGCTGCCAGGGTTAAGGGGAGGTGGCGCTGCACAAAAGAAACCAGTGCGTCTAACTCCACCTCCCCAAATAAGGCCCGTGCCTGCACCCCTTGTGGGCACCGCTTTCCGCAAGGAAGGAGTCGCGGCTCAGGCTGCGATGCCCCCTGTGGCCCTTTGCCATGGTTCTGGGGTAGGCGGGGGGCGGAAAAGAAAAGGTAAAAATTAAAAAAGTAAGTAAAAGAAATGGAAAAAGCAGGTAATAGAAAAAGAGTGAAAAAGTAGTTAAAAAACACACAAAAAGTAGACAAAAACAAAAAATAGAGAGTCAGGAAAATAGAGAGAGAGATAATAAATAAAAAAGATCAAAAAAAGTTTTCAGAAACAAAGGATTGAAAAGATAGAGGGAGGATTGAAAAGCAGGCCCCAGAACCATAGCATAGAGTGAAAAACAAGATGGCCGCGCCCATAGCGACCGCATGGGCAAGTTCGCGAGATATTTCCCCCCCGAGCACGCAAAAAGCGTTGCGAACACACAATACGCGTTCCCGAACAGGAAATACCTATCGCGAACAAGCGCTAGCATGAATTGCGTGACCCGGAACAGGAAATAGCATCGCGAGCGGGTGGGACAAGTGAAAACAAGATGGCTGCGCCCATTACCTACCGCATGGGCTAGTTGGCGACACATTTCCAACGTGATCACGCAAAAAACATCGTGAACGGGCGGGACAAAAGCTTCTGCGTCTTCGCGATATTTCCGCGTGTTTGCGGAGATTTTTTGCGTTTTCGCGAAGATTGGCTTAACGCGATTACTTAATTTCCGCCCACCCTTAGTGCTAACCCACTATTGCATAATGCATCCTGAAGTGGAGTTTCAAAGATAAGCAGTGTTGCAAAGATAGATACATAGACAGACAGACAGACAGACAGATAGATAGATAGATAGATAGATAGATAGATAGATAGATAGATAGATAGATAGATAGATAGATAGATAGATAGATAGATAGATAGATAGATAGATAGATAGATAGATAGATAGATAGATAGATAGATAGATTTATATAAAGAATTATATAAACGACAGAGCCAAAAAGAGTTATATAATAGTTAAATGTCTATAAAAGGAGCACCTAAAAGAGCACTGAAAGTAAACTAGAAAGCCATACAAGCAGGACATGCAGACTGGATCGGTGTACAAACGTAACTGTAACCCTCAATTAAAATACATTCTAGCAGGACATACAGGAATGCACTTTATTGCACACAATCTACAAAATTGGCAACTTCATGATGAACAGTTTCAAATAACACAATTATGTATGTTGTGAATTAGCAGCGATCAAGCCACTCCAAAGGAATTTACAACACCATTATCAGGAGATAGTAATTGATAAAGCTGGAATGTGCCTGGTGCTGAATATGGAAGAGAGGTAGAAAGTGCCCTGCTATCAGATCAGACTCTGAACGCAAAGACCGTAGTAATAAAGTATCAAGCATTGGTGTATCCAGTAGGTCTTGCTTTTGGGACCTTTTAAGTGTTTATCCACAGCACATTGTCATGGGTACTGTGCCAGCAGAGACTGAAGAGCTATGCAATGACTCCACACTGGGTCATGCAGTGTGATTTAGGAATATATACTTGCCTCGGGAAACACTTATGGACACAACCAAGGATTTTTAACCCACTGACAGTCAACAGCACTATAACATTCTGTGATTACTCCATCACTAGAGTATTGAACACCGAATGAAAAAAGAGCAGTGAAGTACTTTTCAATGGCGAGGATGTCACAACCCTTCTCATCCAGGCTTCTATTCACCATTCACCCTTCTCTGGATTTTTCTATTGAACACACTGCTTGCACCATTTATTAACCAGCAAGCCACTGTCCATGCCCTCTTTCCCAGCCCCCTGGGTATAGGAACAATGGCCATAGCAACAACAAAATGCTCCCATTTGTCGGGTAGACAGGAAATATTGAATAAACAGGGATGGCATCGGCACCACTTAATGTCCACGCACCCAAAAAACAAAACAATTACCCTGACCTTGTGAAATGTAACTGCCGCTTTTGTAAAGCGCTCCATTACCTTCGGGTTAGTCGAGTTGACGCTCTATGAAAATAAGCTCAAACTTAATCTGACCTCGTTTAATGTAACTAGTGCGCACGTAAAGCTCTCTTACACCTTTACCCCAGAGTTCACATTATATAATAAAAAAATGTCTCACGTTCCCTGGGGAGCTGCCGTGTGCTGTGAAATTAGAGCTCGGAGAGGAGGAGGACGACAGGAAGAAGCAGCGGGCAGGCATGCAGCGATGTGGAAGGGACGTATGCTGCTCCCATTTGTCAGGTAGGGGGGAAATTGTCAGAGAAAATGTGATGGGAGTTAACCAATCCTTGCCCTTAACTGTGCTGAAAAATGGGCTGCTGAGGGTCCGATAACCAAGGCTCGCTAAAGCAACAAGCAGCGAAGCGGGAAGGGTTTGGGGGCAATCCTCACACTTTGAAGTCAGAGAAAAGAGCGTCTGAAGTCTCTGACATTTCATCTCAGTATTTGAATAGGGAAGGGAGACTGACTGACAGGCACCAAAGCTGAACCACTGAGAATGGCCAAACAGTGACCCGTGCAGGAATCAAAGAAATCTATTGTCCCTCAAATGAACACATAAACACAGAAGCGTACTGTTAAATGTAATTGGGTGGTGTTCTGTGGGACAAAGCCAAACACAAAAAGGAGGGACAAAGAGGAATGACTGACCACTAGCAGGCAAACATTTTTCAATGACAATCGCAGGGAATAATAAAAAAGGAAATGACCCCCTCCAATCTATTGCACCGGATTTTCATCGCATCACGGCATTGCGGGTTGCATCGCCACGGGAGCACAGTAAGAAACCGACGCATCACCTCCCCTCGCAGAGAAGAAACGACGCGTCCCCTACGCATAAGTAGGGACCCAGCGCATCACCGTTCTTGCGTGTAAGGAACCGATGCATCACCTTCCCTGCAACACTTTTGTTGTATAGCGTTATGCATCCTAAGGTACATTGAACTCAAAGTGTTGCATTTTACATCTAAAGAGAACTAAGCTAATTCTACCATCTTTAAAGTACAGTATTGTGGATTTTTGTCATTTGTGGTCTTGCGTTAAGTCTATATAAAAATACTTATTTTTATACTACAACTTGTGTGGTGTCCATCTGTAGTGTTGTCACTGGGTTACTGTATGTGTTCACAAATGCTTTACACACCGCCTCTGAGATAAGCCTTGTGTCAAGCTACCAAGGGGGTGAGCAGGAGTTGTTTTAGGAGTGTATCCCCTTACCCTGACTAGACGCAAGGGTCCCTATTTGGTCAAAGGTACCTACCTCTGCCAACTAGAGACCCCAAATCTAACAATTACCCAAGGGAGGTGGCGGTCCTCGGGCTGCGGGGGGGCATGCAGGTCCCCTTGCATTTCTATTATTCATTACCCCGGGTAGGTGGAGGTCCCCAGGGCAAGGGGGTTGCCTAGGGCAACCCCTGTCTATTTTCAAAACAATTCCCCGGGGAGGTGGCGGTCCTGAAGGCTGTGGGGGGCCATGCAGGCCCCCTGCATCATGAGAATGTTTGCCCCAACGGCTGCCTTGTGGTAACCACTGCAGAATTAATTAACACTGCCCCTAGGTTATGGCCCACCTGGGGGCTTCATAAAAAGGCACGCTGGATATCATTTCAAAATGTTTCACAGATCCGTGGGTCCTTTAACAAATTTGCAGCAAAATTAAATAACAAAAAATACTTTTAAGCTGCAGCAGTGTCTCTGTGGGACACCCCACCATATCTGGGGGGGTCAAGGTATTCCTACCCTGCCCCCTTTTCTTCATTTTTTACTTTTCTATGGGACTCAGCTTCAAGCCGAGTCCCAAATGGCTGCAAACACTTCCTTGTTGAAGTGATGGCAGCCAATCAGATTTTAGTAGGATCCACAAGTCCACTGCAAGGATTTGCGTCCCCAGATACCTATATTTTTTAAACCTAAATATCTCTGAAAATACTGAACAGATTTACACCAAATCACAAAAAGCACACTTTCTGGACAAACATCTAGCTGTCTGACAGATTTGTTGTAATTCCGTTCTGCAGTTCGAGCTGTATTTGTGTTAAAAAATGAAAAATCCCAATAGACATAACACAGGGAAAACACATTTTGAAACCCCCCTTTTTTCTTGGCTCTCGCTTCATGGATTACCCAAAACTTTCAACACAGTAGCGGAACCACAAATGGGAAGGTTTTTGAAACGTCTGCAAGGATTTGTCAAGCAGCACCAATATTTTCAAGGTTACAGGGACGTTTATAGTTAGGGTCAGATTTTACACATACAAATACAAAACCAAAGAAACTCAGCCATTATAGTTATCTGAGTTAACTATAACTCACGCCCCGCAATGCACTGCCTATGACCTCACATATTACATCACTCATGACATGGTCAGCGACATCATTTATGACATCAAAAATGATATCACTGATAATACCATTGATGACATCTCAAATGACATCAGTGATGGCATCACTAATTATATCACTGATGACATATCCAGTGATTGTGTGTGTTTTCTAAAAGTTACTGAGTGTTAAACATATATACTAATGTAAGTGGCTGTGGGGATTCCTATATGTGTGAGTGAGTGGGTTTGTAAGGGGTATATACAATAGAGAGTGGGTATGCAAGAGATTGTAAACCTGAGTAAGTGGGTATGTGAGTTTTTGTGTGGGTGAGGGAGTGGGTGTTTCAGTAGGTTTATTAGTAAGTAAGTGAGTGGCTGTATGAATATCTGTATGGGTGAGTGAGTTGGTTTGTAAGTGGCTGTAAATGGTGAATGGGAGAATGCATGGGAGGCGAAAGGGCGTGACTGAGCAGGTACATACACAGCTGTATAGGTGTGTAAGTGGGTGTATTGGTGAGTGAGTGAATGAGTGAGTGTGTGTGTAGTTGTACGGGTGAGTGAATGGGTGAGTGAGTGGCTATATCAGTGAGTAAGTGAGTGTGATAGAGGTTGTATGGGAGGGTATGTACCTTTCTCTGTAACTGTATAGATGAGAGAGTAGATGTGTTAGTATATCTATGAGTAAGTGAGTGGATGTGTGAGCAACTGTATGGATGTGTGAGTGGATATGTGAGTGACTGTATGGGTGCAAGAGTAGGTATGTGAGAATTTGTATAGGTGACAGATTGAGTATGATAAGCTAGCAGAAAGAGAGGGAATTAATATGAACATATGCTGCAATGGGGGAGCACAGCTGCAGGAAACCCACAGCCAGCAAAACAGTAATTGACAGATTAAATAATGTGAAATGGCTTGGAAAAGCAAATTGACACCAGGACACCACTGTTGGTAGAGAACAAATTAAAAGAACCGAGAAACCTTAAAGGATTTCAACACTGTCATGTTTTAAACATCGGATTACTGGTTGACTTGGGTGTGAGCCCTGGTCAAGCAACAACCACAACTGTTGTCAGGGTAAGGCACAAGCCAACCCCAAATTAACCTGTACTCAAACCCCTAGTAGCTTGACACAGAGCACATAGGATTATCTTAGACACAATATGAAACATTTCAAACTGTAAAGCAGTGAAAACATTGCACAAAAGGATTCCACACCAAGTTAGAAAATAGAGCTGAATTTTAAAATGAAAACAAGACCGAAAGGCGGGCGTTGCTTGGCGCCTAAGGGACATGGCGGCTTTCGGGTGAGGCTCCCGATGCGGTGTGGAGGTTTACCACATACACTTTGCCCGCCGTGCCAAATTTACCTTATGAGCGCATCGGAGGAGTCGGGGATTATCATGCTTCATTCAGTGACTCTGCAGCTCTGACAGGAAGGCTTCAAATGTAAGTTTTGTCTGGCTCTTGTCGCCGCAACATTGCAGCCGCCATTTTGTTTTTGATATCGGCTAACGGAGCCCACGGAACTGACTGCTATTTTCCCTAAACGGACTTTATTTCACCTTCTACACTCTGGAGTTCTCTTAAAAAGGAGAGACTGACTTTACTCTGCTGCCCAAGGAAATCTGGTGAGCTCTATACATACCTCTCTGCGGACGTTTGCTGAGGAGATTTGTTATGGCAGCCATTTTGTGTTTTCCACTATTACACTGGTTGGTGAAGCTTAAGTATTTTACTCATGGTTTTCTGGACCTTTTCACTCAGGCTTTCAAGGACATGTGTGCCTGTGTATATTAATTACCCTTTTTGTGGTCATGCTGACACAATGCATTAAGCCAAAGAGTGGTGTATTTCCAGGAATTTTCTCTCTCACTGATTCACTTTTTATCCAAACTCTTCATTTCATGTTGGCCTATGCAGAGCACATATGATACATCTCTATATGGTTTACATATAGATGCCTGTGTGTCTTTTATTTCTAGGCTGATTTCATGCTTGCCAGATCTAGTTACTCCTGTGCTGCTGCCTACTGCAAGTGTCTTTTATAACTTATGGGCAGACTCAAAGGAACTGTTTCTGTGCATTCCAAACCAAAACGTGTTTTTGTAAAAAATTCTAAACTTTTCTCAGAATTTTCCAAATTACAGGATACTTTGGCTTCTACACCGATGAGTTCTGAAGCAAAGATGGATTCTAATCCTGCGTCCTCAGGGAAGATACTTACCAAACGCCTGAAAAAAGATCCTCCGTCGCCACCTAAAGCGATGTCTCCGGTCTCCATGGAGCTGTTGCTAGACGAAATAAGGACACTTCAACCCTTTGTGGAAGAAACCAATTCTAAAATACAGATTCTTACCGATCAATGGTCTCAACTTGATACAAGGCTAGCAACAGTAGAAAACAGCATGTCTTCTATGGGAGATACTTTCACTATTGTCACTCAACTCAAATCACAAGTCTCTTCGCTTCAGAAACAAGTTGAGGACCTTGAAAACTGCAATAGGTGGAATAATCTTCGCATTTATGGTCTGGCAGAGGGAATCGAAGGTGCGGACTCTCTCACGTTCTTCAAGACCTTCCTCCCTAAGTTGCTTCATCTACCAGAGGATACAGTCCTTAACATACAGCGACCCCACAGGTTAGGCCGACCTTCATTAACTGCTTCATCTTCTAGAAGACTGAGAGGAGCCATCTTTTATTTTTTGGAGTACACAGATCTCTTAAAAGTATTAGCAGTGGTCAAATCAACTCAACGAACAACTTGGTCTGGATCCACATTATTTTTTGCGCAGGACTATGCCAAGGCAACTGCAGATAGACGTAAGGCTTTTCTCAACATGCAAGCTGATCTCCGTTCAATGGGAGCCCGTTATGGCCTCTTTCACCCATGTCTCTTCAAAGTAACATGCAACAACAGAACCACAACGTATGAAGATCCGCTGCGCTTACAAAGCTTCATCAACTCCTGCAAGACGGATACCACGGAGGCGTCAGGATCTTAGTCATGTTTATTGCTTAAACAATTTGTTTTTCTCTTTCCTTGCAGGTTTAATAGACTCTGTTTTACTCCTTGTAATGTCTTACAATTCTAATTCACTTTTCTCTATTTGTAAAAATTTCCAGCGGTTTTAGAACATATTACGTTTTCTGTTAGTTTCAGATAGCTCCATAGTATATGCCAAATTACTATGTAGAATAAGCTATTTTGCTACACAATGTTATTCTTTGTTACATTGTGGCTTATGTTCTTTGTTTATCAGCTGTTGGTATTTGTCTTCACAGATATCCCTCCTCGGCGGTGATTCCCTCCGCGTCTTGTCGTGTAGTCTTGCCCGGTTGTCCTGTCTGCTCCATGTGGCTCCACCCTCGTTCCCTTTTCGTAGGTATGTTATTCGTTTTGTTCCTTGTTATCCGTTTTGTCTTGCATTTTCTTGATATCTTCTCTCTTGGTGTCTCTAATATTTACATTTTTCATCATATGTTTTCATCTATTAATAGGTTTGTAATTACTCATTTTCTTGTTTTTCTGTCTTTGCATTACTTAACTATTATATTTCTTTTCCTTTGTAGTATCATTGCTACTCTCTATTCTTGGTTTCAGTCATCAAGCTTTCGTATCTTCCTTTCTCTTGTGTTTGAGCTAACTATTTTTCTTCCTCCTTTCTCTTTATATATCTACTATGATGGCTTCAATGAATTGGACATATGTGTCATATCTCTTATGCCTTTTGTTTTTTCTAAAATTGTATGTCTTTAAAATTAAGTTTGTGGAACGTTAGGGGATTAAATTTTCCTATCAAACGGCAATGAGTTTTAACCCATTTATCTAAATTAGATTCTGATTTAGTTTTTTTTTACAAGAAACGCATCTTACAGAACTCGAATCTTTAAAGCTAAAAAGAGGTTGGGTAGGGGAAGTTTTCTTTTCTCAAGGGGACGGCAAACGTAATGGAGTCATGATACTTTGTCGAAAATCACTTCCAATTAAACTCATATCACAAGACTCGGATGCTGATGGTAGATGGTTAAATGTCAAACTATCTCTTAAAGGTGTTCCTGTCTCTCTTCTTAATGTTTACTCACCCGCTGGAGGTGACACTATTTTTTGGCGCACCCTAGCTAAGCAGATTACTCATTGTATAGAAGATAATTTTATATTGGCAGGCGATTGTAATCAGATCTATGACCCTTTTGTGGACAGGTGTTCCAAAGTTTCTTTTATCATAAGCCCCATAAATCTTTTGTTCACACAATTACCCAGCATAAACTCCTTGACGCATGGCGTTTGTGTAAACCGGTTACCAGAGAATACACCTTTTATTCACCAGCTCATCAAACTCAGTCACAAATTGATTACATTTTTGTCTCACATAACATTTCGCAAACTCTCACGCATGCAGAAATTGGCCCTATTCTCCTGTCAAACCATGCCCCTGTCTCAATTGGGCTGGACATACTACCTAAAAGCAATGCACCTAGAAGGTGGCATTTTAATAATTCTCTCCTCCTGGATCCAGTTTTTACATCTTCTTTTATTGCCTTTTTCAATGAGCACTTTGCCTTAAATCACAGTGAGTCTTTGTCATTCTCAACTGTTTGGGAGGCTTTTAAAGCCTCAGCAAGGGACTTCGTTATTGGATATGTAATTAAGAAACGAAAAAAAGTGCGTAAAATTACAAATGATCACCTTCTTGTTATTAAGATTTGGAACATAAGTACTACACATCACACTCGAAAGAATGTTTAAGAACTATTATAAATGCTAAATTGCAATTTAACAAGAAATCCACGGACAATGCCTCATTATATCTTTTAAAATCCAGTGCAAAATTTTATGGAGGCAAAAACAAAGCAGGGAAAATATTGGCTAATTATTTAAAAATCCATCACAATAGATTGAATATTGAATCTATATATGATGGACAGTTTGTTCTAAAATTTAAGGATGCTGAGATACTGAATGAGTTTTCTCTTTTTTATAATCTTTTTTATAAATCCTTATACACATCCGAAACACATCCGACAGACCAATCACTGACACACGTTATCTCCAATATCCAAGAAACCCAGCGTACTCCCGTTGACCTTTCCCCTCTGGAAGCAGACTTAACGCAACAAGAACTCCTTAAAGCACTCCAGCATCTTAAAAAAGACAAAGCACCTGGTCCAGATGGCTTTACTGTTGAATTATATCTTCACTTCTCTAAGCTTTTAATGCCCAAATGATTTGCCCTGATGAACTCTTTTTGTTCACTAAATAGTTCCTCTGGCTCTTTCTCAGAAGCGCATATCTGTCTCATACCTAAGGAGGGAAAGGAATCCCAACACTGTAAAAATGATAGACCTATCTCCCTAGTCAACACCAATTACAAAATCTTTTCTAAAGCATTATCTATATGCTTAGACTCTTATTTACCAAACCTCCTGGGTAAAGAGCAGTCTGGCTTTGTTAAGGGGTGTGTCATAACAGACAACACATGACTTTTCGTTAATGTTTTATCTAAATCCCCCCACCTAAAACAACCCCTTGCAGCTATAGCATTGGACGCAGAAAAGGCATTTGATAGAGTTGAATGGAATTATTTGTTTTATACTCTCAAATGGTTTGGCTTTGGCCCTAAATTTGCGTCTTTGATATCCCTTCTTTATTCCAACCCTCGTGCTGCAGTTTGTGCTAATGGCTTAATCTCTCCTTTCTTTGATTTAGGCAGAGGACTATTTCAGGGTTGTCCCCTATCTCCTTTTCTTTTTAATTTAGCTCTAGAACCATTTCTTTGCAAATTACGCCAAAAACCAAATTTATATGGTTTTCAAACGTCTAACTACCATATCAAACTTGCAGCTTATGCTGATGATATTTTGCTTTTCATGTCAAAACCAGAAGAGTCAATCCCTGCTTCTTAGCGGAAGTAAAGTCATATTCTCTAATCTCTGGCTATAAATTGAATACCGACAAATGTGAGATCTTGCCCTTAACTAAATACACTTTTAAGTCAGATTTTAGCGCATCTAATTTGACGTGGAGTCCTGACCATATTAAGTATTTAGGACTCCACTTTACCCCTTCAATATCGGACACAATTATATTATGCATGAATAAGTGTATTCATACAATTTCAGAATTGACTACTAAATGGCATCCTCTTTACCTATCTTGGTGGGGACGCTTAGACACCAAAAAGATTATGCTGACACCCATAGTCTTATATACTATCTCTAACATCCCAGTCATTATACCTGCTAATTTATTTAAGAAAATAAATTCCATTCTCACCTCCTTTCTCTGGAGTAAGAAGAAGTCCCGATTGTCTTTATTAAAACTAACCAGACCTAAATCAGAAGCTGGAGTTAATTTCCTAGACTTTCCGGCATATCAGAAATCTTTCCTTCTGCGTCAAGCATCCATCTGGCTTCTTGACTCCAAAGATGAATGCCTTCTTTGGACTTCACTTGGAGGGCTATTTTTATCTCTCTTTTCCTTTCGTGAATATCTTTCTTTTTCATGCAAACTTCAGTCCCTCTCTACCCCCATAATTAAGACTACCTACAAGCTCCTGGAATCAACTTTTAATTCCACTAATAATACCTTAGATTCTTTTCTCAATTCACCAATTTGGCACAACAAGAACCTGCTCATTAGCAACAAGCCTTTTTATTGGAAAATCTGGAGACAGAGGGGACTTTCATGGGTTCAACAACTGTTCTCAGGTCCTGACTTTCTATCCTTCATCTCACTTAGCACATTGTTTAACCTACATGCCTCATTCATTCATAAATATAACCTACTCAGAGAGGTGGTGATGGATATAGATGTCCAACTTTCTACTGTAACTGATACCCCTGTCACTCCGGACACCTCCTCACACTTTCACACTTTGTTACAATCCCGGCCTAAGGCTTTCACTATTTATAACTACTTACAGAGCACGAACTCAGGCAGACCGAAGTCCACCATAGAAAAACTATGGGAGCGCGACCTCATGAAATCTTGGCCACTATCGTTTTGGGCCAACATATGGATTAAAATACGTAAATCTTCCAGAGCAGCCAACACAACACAAACACTGTTCTTTGTATACAATAGACTTTTATTCACGCCGGCCACTCTAAAACTTTTTCAATTGTACCGGATACCTGCTGGACATGTTCATCTCCAAATGCTGATTTATTCATATGCTATTTTACTGTCCATGCGTATATACCTTTTGGCAGCAGGTTTGGTCCCAAATTAATCAAATTTATGGTACTATGTTTAATTTTTCCTTTATTCATGTTTTTTTAGGAAGTTTATCACATATTTGGGAAAATCTTACGTTGAACACCAGAATCATTGATTTTTTAATTGCAGTTGCTTTTCAGCAAATCACCACAAACTGGAAAGATTTCTCAAAGATTTCTTATAAGGCTTGGTGGTATGCCGTGTGTCATAACCATAGATTAGATACCTCTTTTGTTTATCCTTTACATTTGACAATGAAACGCTTAAATCCATGGTCCCCTGTGACAATGTATATTGATGCAAGCGCTAAACGATTTACTGGGCCACAACAAATCTAGCAGGAGGTCCTTAAACCACCTTGACATTCCCAAACGTTCCTAAAACTACTTATATTCTAATGTTGCTTATATTTCACTTTTATTGTTTTACTTTTTCTTTGTCTACTTTTCAATTCGATTTATGTAATCTTTTTGAGATGGATTTACAGTGTAATGACAGAAATGTAATATTTTGTATTGTATGGTGACACCTTTATTGCTTCAATAAAAAATTTCTGAACTAAAAAAAAACAAGACCAAAAGGACAAAAATTCAGTTTGTAGAACCAGAGATATTCAATTATATAGATTTATGTACAAAATAGTGCCAAAAAGCACAATGCGCCAACTGTGGATATCTGGTCATACCGGACTGTGACAATATCACAAATTCAGGCTGATCACAATAGAGTTCTGTCCGGCTACAGTGACCCAGTAAGACCTGCTGAGCAAAGTGCCTTAACCCTGGTTCGGTGTGCGTTGTGTAGATTTTCATCAAAGAAGCGTTGTAGTGATGCATCATTTTTTAGATAAAGCAAGGCTGCAATGTGAGTGTCTACTTCATCATTGAGAATCCAGTCGACGGGGCTGAGGCACGCAGTCGGGGAAATGAATTGGTACTGAAGAGCAGAGAGTCTGCGATGTGGAGTCCAGCATCATCGTCGAGACTGCCGTCGCAGGCGGGTGAGAGGGCGAGCACCAAGAACACATTTCTCAATCGGAGCAATGTGCGGTTTCAGAGAGCTGGGATGCGAGTCTTTGTGACATTTCCATTCCACGCAGCAGCGCCAATGTTTTGTGGAGGCAGGACACATCCTATTCAGGTGTAAGTGGGTCTGTGCCCAGCTCCTCCCTTCCATCCTGCCTGTGAGTGCCCATCCAGGCACACATAAGCTCCCTATTATGTGTGACTGTCTAGGAGGATTACACAAACCCTACTGTCATCAACACCTAGTCATGTGACCAGAGACAGGCTGTAGGCACGAAATGGCTAAGGAAGGGAAATGCCAACTTTCTAAAAGTGGTATTTTCAAAGTTACAATTTATAATATGTCTTCCCCTTTAAGTAAGGATTTAAAATTGTGATTCCAGAGACCCCAAGCATGAACTGGTTATCTCTTCCCATTTGAAAATATAATTCTGCAACTCCAATGTTATCCTGTATGAGAGATAGGCCTTGCATTAGTAAAAAACGAATTTAAGAGTTTGTCACTATCAGAACATGTAAAACTTAAAAGTATATGTCCAATGTTTTTTTAATACACTGCACCTTGCCCTGTGGGCTGTCCAGGTCCTACCGTAGGGGTGACTTATATGCATTGCAAAAGAAAGGTTTGGAGCTGGAAAAAGATTTATTTTGGCAGGTTGAAATAGCAGTTTAAAACTACACACATACAGGCAGCACTGGCACGCCTAAGACATGTTTTAAGGGCTGCTTAAGTGGGTGGCACAAACAGTGCTGCAGACCGACTAGTAGCAATTAATTTACAGGCCCTGTGCACATATAGTGCCACTTTACTAGGGACTTGTAAGTAAATTAAATATGCCAATTGGGCATAAGCTAATGTTGCCATTTTTATGGGAGAGCACAAGCAGTTTAGCACTGGTTGGCTGTGTTATAGTTCCCAGAATCTTAAGGCAAGACAAAACGAGGTCAGAAAAATGGAAGAGGAAGGCAAAACATTTGGGGGTGACCTGACAAAGAGAGGCAGGTTCAATATGAAGCAATTGCAACATTCACACTCTGGGATGTATGGAATTCAAACCAATTGAAGAAGAACAAACTGCATATGCCCTACAAGACTCACAAAGTTTCAAATACTCACAACTCAGAAGCACAATTAATCTGAGCATGAAGGACATGTCAACAGAAAGACAACTGACCAACTTCCTCGAAGAGAACAACACCCTGGACTCGTCCCAATCGGGATTCCGCAGCAACCACAGCACTGAAACCGCCCTCCTCACCGCCACTGACGACATCAGGACCCTGCTGAACAATGGCAAAACCGCGGCCCTCATCCTCGTAGACCTCTCGCTGCCTTCGACACCGTCTGGCACCACGCCCTATGCACACGCCTTCACAACGAAGGGATCCGAATCAAATCCCTGGACTGGATCTCCTCCTGCCTCACCGACAGAACCCAGAGAATCTGCCTCCCTCCATTCCAATCTGAAGCCACCAAGATCACCTGTGGCGTACCCCAAGTATCATCCCTCAGTCCGACCCTTTTCTACCTCTACATGAAACCGCTCGCTAACATCGTCCGATCACACGACCTCAACATCGTCTCATACGCCGACGACACCCAGCTGATCCTCACCAAGGACCCCACCACCGCCAAAACCAACTTCCACGCAGGAATGAAGGCCGTCGCCGAATGGATGAAGAACTGTCGCCTAAAACTGAACTCAGACAAGACGGCTCCACCCCCTCCACTTGGGATGACTCCTGGTGGCCGGCCTCGCAGGGAGCTGCGCCGACATCCACCGACAACGCACACAACCTTGGGTTCATCTTGGACTCATCACTGTCAATGACCCAGCAAGTTAACGCCGTCTCAACCTCCTGCTTCAACACCCTCTGCATGCTTCGCAAGATCTACAGATGGATCCCCACCGGAACCAGAAGGACAGTCTCCCATGCCCTCGTCACCGGCTGGCTGGACTATGGCAATGCCCTCTATGCGGGAACCACGGCCAAGCTTCAGAAAAGAATTCAACGCATACAGAACGCCTCTGCATGCCTCATCCTCGACATCCCCGCTACAGCCACATCACTGCCCACCTGAGACACCTGCACTGGCACCCCGTCAACAAGAGGATCACCTTCAAGCTCCTCACCCACGCTCACAAAGCACTCCACGACGCCGGACCAACATACCTCAACAAACGACTCAACTTCTACACACCCAACCGCCAGCTTCGCTCCGCTGACCTCGCCCTCGCCACCATTCCTCTAATTCACCGATCAACCACCAGTGGCAGATCCTTCTCCTACCTCGCCGCCAAGACTTGGAACACCCTCCCCTCTACCTGCGACAGACCCAGGATCTGCCGATCTTCAGGAGACTTCTCAAGACCTGGCTGCTCGAACAGGAGCATCTTCCCCCCCTTAGCGCCTTGAGGGGTGAGTAGTGCACTCTACAAATACTTGATTGATTGAATAGGCTTGAGCAATCATCACTGGAATATAGATTGATGGGAGGTAGACTAGTCACAAAACAATTTCCTGCACAAATACGACCTTACGGTGAATACTCAGGAAAAACTTAGATTAACAGGGGGAGCGATATTTAAGAGATGTGGATGAAATGGATGATACTTTATATGCCTAGCTGACAAGAATATATGCATCCATATGAAGTGTGGATCAGATCAAGATTTTGACATTTTTAACTAAAATGCTAAATAATGTATACACAACTTGGGTACACAGGAGAGATGTTACCAGTTTGGTTACTAATATATGCCTAAGGGAGATGAGTCAAAAGGTACATTTATATGTGTGATCTGGAGCTGCGCAGTGGTACGGAAATGGTGGAGCAGAGTGTGCACTGAAATAGAGGCCACACTAGGGCTATCACTACAGGGAAAGTTTCAGGTTATACTGCTGGTTGATGGGATGCACAGGAGATCAGAATGCTATTTTAATCTAGGTCTCATAGTAGCGAATAGAGACATTGCACATAAATGGGAAGTCCATTAGGGCCCATGGTGGATGAGTGGAAGTGGGCTGGTGTATGATGACAGAAAATACTACGTATACACCAGTAGAAGCTGCCCAAGCAGGTTTGATAAAATCAGGGTGGCATGGACAGGATGGTGGTAGCTGGGGTGATCTACAGGGAGAATATCTTGAACCTGCCCAAAATGAGCTGTTAGGGATAGAACTGTGAACTTGTGTATCAGGTTGGAGTAGCATAATTTTGCTCCACACTTTTATCTTGATAAGGCCACATATATGTGTATACTTTTGGCCTCTTGTACTCACATAATACAATTATAATCAGTATACGTAGTGCACTAGTATAGAGATTGCAGTAATGGAGTGTTATAAATGAGTATGTGCATTAACTATCTTTCTTTTAGGAACAGCTGGACCATCAACAAAATGTATCTGTAGGCTAAGATTGTACTAGGGTTTCGCTAAAATGCATTTGTTGCAGTGCATTCTCCATAGGGTAAAAAAGAATGAATCATTAGAGTGTTGGTGTTGCACCTATAACATGGTCAGTTGTTCTAATAAATAAAAATGTATTCATGTGAGAAAGTGCAATATAGAGGAATAACGTTATAGGTATTAATGTATTTACAGGATTGTATCTGCATTGCACAATGATATGCCGTTGAAAGTAACTTGCTAAGGGAGAGTGAATGTGGGCCTTGAGACTACAATTGGGGCAATTAACATTGAATGTGAAAGTTGTTTGCAATACATTTTTCCCTTTTGCAGGTGCAGACCAGAGCATTCTTAGTTAGTGAAGGAATATTGTATTTTAAGATAGTAATTTGAGGAAGAACTGGCAAGGTCAATGAAATATAATGAGAAGAACAATGGAGGGCTACCATTTGGTGATATCTGTTGAAGTGAGAAATTTAAGGATGCCTCAAAAGCGAAGACTGGAAAATGGAAGCATGATACCAGGCGCAGGAACCCTTCACGGAATTTGGAAATAATGAGGTTAAATAAAGTGAGGTCATGTGTCTCAAACTTTCTATGTCTTTCTTAATAGTGAACTCATTTTGTAGTCAGAGAGATGTCTTTTAGAGTTCAAGAGGTACAGATCTCTCCTGACTTCTGATTGTGTGGCTTTATGCTACACGTGATCTTTTGCTTACAGAACTTCTACAGAAGTTCTGATGTTTACACCTTTTTTTTATTCTGGATTAATAGGGTTTCCTTAACTCTTTGTTTAGTGTAGAGATAGCTAGATACTGAAATTCTTTACGATGTATGGGGAGAAGGATCAAAACCAATAGTCTACTCATCAGACTGTGTTCTTAAACTGTTCCATTGCAATTATGGAAATCTTGATTTGTTCTTTGCTGTTAAGTACCAATATTGTACGTCAATTTGGTCTTCCTTTAATAACTCTGTATATTTTATGTATGTGTTTTTGTGTGTTTGTGCCTGATTTATATCACCTTGGCTTTGAGTTTATAATAAATCAATTTTCAACTTTAAGGTACGGACTCTGATTCGTAATGTGGTGTCATATTTGTTCACACAGTTTATGGATTTAAATTTGTCAGTAACCCGTTCTCTTCTCAGGGTACAACAAAGGTCCATTAACTTAAAGAAAATTGAAAGGTTGGTCAAGAGTGTCATCAGAGTAATAGGAACAATATATTGGGTATTATTCAATGACACACTAAACAATAAATGATTCCTGGTTCTAATACTAATCTGAAAACCTGGAGTTTGATGCCCCTCGGAAAGTAAATTGTAACAAAATATCTGCACCTGTTATACCATGTACTGGACTGTCTCCTAACGTAAGTATATTAACAAACACATACATGATGTAAGAATTAAAGCAATTGAATAACAAGAGAGATTTAACAATACGATTGAAGTGTGGGGAACATGTGATTCAGCAGTGTGTGGCAAGAGTATATGTGTGAGTGGTGCAACTGTGAAAAGGAGAATTCCAAAGCTTGTGACAAGGGTGAAAGCAGAAATGGAACAAAATACTTAGGTGAGGAGTAGCTATCAGAAGTTGCAAAACAGAGTAAAGATTCCTAGAAAATGAGTAGTTGTAAATAATATAGGAGAGACAAGGAGGTCTAAGGGCATGAATATGCTTAAAAACTAAACAGAGATTGTTAGACCTGGCTTTTTCAACTAGTTTACCCCCAGACGTTCTGCTTCTTGCTCTCCTGTTTTCGACCCTGCTTTTGTTGGTTTTAGGACTCAGGGCATTTTACCACTGCTAATCAGTGCTAAGCTGCATATGCTCTCCGTGTAAATTATGTTTATGGACTGGTGTTTCCATGTTTGGCTTAGTTGATTTACTACTAAGTCCCTAGTATAGTGCACTGTTTGTGCCCAATGACTGTAAATCATATGCTGCTAGTGGGCCTGCAGCACTGATTGTGCCACCCATACAGGCGGCCTTTTAAAGGTGTCTCTGACCTGGGTCTGTGCGCAGTTTCAACTGCCATGTCAAGCTGGACAGTGCACTCACTTGCCAGGCCATAACCTTCCGTTTTCTTGCATGTTAGACACACCTCAGGTAGGCACAAGGTACCCCTGTGGGCAAGGTGGAGGGTATGTGAAAGGCAGGACATGTACTGATTGCACGTGACATGCCCTGGTAGGCAATCTGTTCGCATTAGATAGAATGAAAGGTACTTTGTAACATTTTACAAGCATAACTTCCCATGGGACCAAGCTGGAAAAACTCAGAATTTAAGAACACATCTTTTAGTAAGGATGGCTTTTAAATTGTGGTTTGAAACATGCCGCTTTTAGAAAGTGGTATGAAAAAAGCAGCTGCGATGCACTCAAAGAATCTAGTTTACACATAATACACAAAACTTTTCATATAAACAAACTTATACTTATGCTGTGTGCACCAGGTTAAGGGGCTCTGCAGGCCTCTGAATACAAAAAGTGAAAATAAATGCCCAGATGAGTATCTGGGGATACCCAGTGCACTACCAGAATACACAATCCAGTGTGAATAACAACATATGTAGATGTGCAATTTTACTCCACTTATAGTAGAAAACGCAATTAAACAATGGTCAATCCAACAAGAGTTCACTGAATCAAACAGAGAGTCCAATCAGTGTTTTTTGATGATCCCAAACGATTCTTCTGTATTACTGAAGAATATTGATGAGAGGAAATCAGCAACATATACAATTAGTAATTCAAGCAACCGTCTTGGTTTCGGACCTCCCAATGCATTTCGGGCTGTGTGGAGAAAGCCCTTCGTCAGGGGAATCTGTGGAAAATGAACAATAATGGTCTATGTACACTCGAGACATTAGCGTGGACATTCTGGCTCATGAGAGGACAAGGAAAAACTAAATAATCAGAGTTCTCAATCTTGAAAAAGAAACAGAAAAAGACAAAGAAAGAATAACAGATCCCCAAGTGCTGTGCTGAACAATGAAAGGACAACCATGACGAAATTGAAAAACACCAGAAACCATAGTGCCAAAAGGAAAGCGAAAAAAACCAATATAATACCTTAAACGGTTCAAATACAGGTATCGAGGAAGAAATGAAGAAATAACATTAAACCAACGTCTCATGGGATGCGTATCCTAAGGAAATTAACAAAAACATAGGTGAACCGCATGGGTAGTGAATTACTCGAGAGACGTGAATGACCAAATGAAACGGATCTTACCGCGATAAAATATGCAAAACGACAACGTGGCAGAAATGCAAAGGATGTCAAAGGACTTCTGTGAAAACATAACATGGGTGAACAATGAATACAGGAAACAGAGTCAAGTTTACAAAAAATAGTGTGGCAAACACGCTGGCCGCTTACCCGTGTAACAGACTCGGACGCTGAGAAAACAGACGATGGCTCACTTTTAGAAAGTGAGCATTTCCCACTTAGCCATCCTATGTGCCTCTACTGGGTTGAGTATTGACTGTCTGGTTTTGGAGTGGCAGGAGCTGGGAATGTGCATTCACTGTAGACATCCACTGGGGGGTTGAGGTGTGTCCTGCCTTCCCTGGATGACTAAGATCTGAGTTTAATAGACCTGGCATGATTTTAGAGTAGTGGGAGGAGATTTCCTTGCCCATGAATGGGCCCTGTCTCCTGTGCACAATGCTGTCTCCACTTCCTGCCAGGAAGCTGGATCAGAGAAGGCTGAACTGGTTTGGACTGAGCTAAGAGACCCTCTACCCCAAGAGAACAAAGAAAAATGTGATATTGGGGCCCAGACCCCAGAACTTCAGATTACTTCTGGACTCAAGAGGAACCTTTGCCAAGGAGAAAAGCTGGAAAAGCTGAAGAAGTACTGTCTCTGTGCTGTGTGCTGTGTGGGTTTGGCCTGTAGTGACTGTTTCTGCCAAGGAGAGGACAAAGACTGAACTGTGCTGTGTATCCTGCTTGAAGAAGATCTCCAAGGGCTTGGTGTAGAGCTTGCCTCATGTTCTGAAGTCTCAGGGACACAAAAATGTAATTCCCTCTGTCCTCTGACATCTGGAACTGTGGTTTCAGCTGCCACAGAGGGAAATAGCAACACTGATGCCAGTGAGCAATGCCGAGACCTGCAACGAAGCTGTGGGCACTGCTTGTGAAGTGCAAGACGCAACGCCCCGACTTGCTCCACAGCCCAACACCTGCCGATGCCAAACCATACCGACTCTGAAGCCGTAGCTGCACCGGAGCCAAGTGCACCGCTCGTGACCCTCATGACGCACCACCCTGACCCGCACCGCAGCCCCAACCTCACAGACGCAGGTGCCTCATCCCCGCGGAGCCAATACCTGACATGGGAGACCTCCCGAATCCGTCGACCCCGCATCGTTGTGAGGAACCGATGCCTCGATGACACCACAACGTCACCTCCCCGGCAACAGTAAGGAACCAATGCCTCAACTCCCCTGCATAGGAGTCAGGAACCAAAGCCTCACCTCCCTTGTTGTCGTAAGGAACTGACGCTGCCCGGAGCCAATGAATCACCGCTTCCCGATGCCGTGCATCATCTTTGTTTTCATTGTTTGTCAAGGTACTGTTCCTTGGGGCCCATGTGACTCCATCCTGACGCCGCTCACCTCAGGTCGCACCATACTTTGGGATTTTCATCTGTCACGATTTTGTAATATCCCCAGTTGGAGCTATTTGTTGTACAAGTTTTATTTTTATGAATAACCTAGTTTTTGTGATAGCTTGATATATGTATGGTAGATTTTGTCGTTTTGGCCTTGTTTTGTTTAGATAAAGATTTCCTATTTTTCTAAACTGGTGTGGTGTCCATTTGTAGTGCTTTCACTGTGTTACTGTATGTGTGTGCAAATGCTTTACAAACTGCCTCTGAGATAAGCCTGTCTACTCGTGCCAAGCTTCCAAGGGGGTGAGCAGGAGTTGTCTGAGGGCGTAACTCTCCTACCCTGAATAAAAGCAAGGGTCTCTACTTGGACAAAGGTGCAAACCATTGCCAACTAGAGACCCCACTTCTAACAGCGATAATTAGTATTGAGATGACAGACAAGAGCCAGCTGGAGGAAGGGAAAACAGGTAAAATGTATCTATGATGAAAGCTTAAGCAAAAGACTAAGAACTGATAGGAGCCAGGGAGTCTGATGAGTAGGTAAGAACTCTAGTATGGATGAGAAGTTACAAAAGCGATTAGAAATGTGGCTGCTTGTAAAGTGTGAATGGTCTAAAGGAGGAATGTCACGGATATTAATAAAAAGAAAGAGACAGGTGCAGGAAACAGCAAATGTAAACTGAAAATTAATGTGAAGTGATGAAGGTGACTATCAGGTTAAAGGAAGAGGTAGAATGGGACGAGGGAATATAATACTAGATGGGAAAGACAGGGAATGGGTTGGGCAGGAATTTGTTTTTTTCAATTTTGCTGTGAGATCAAGGAAATGCCAGGTCATCAATAGTCGCACTGCAGTGAGCTGTGAGGAACTAGAGTCATAGAGTTGAATATAGAAAGAAAAACGATAGAAAGATTAGGGAATTTGGGGTAGATATGATTAATGACTTAAAAGAATCCATAGTGATAATTGATGCAAAAAACAGGAAGGGACCAAGGGAAATCCCCTGAGGAACAGCAAACCAAAGAGGAAGATAAAAGGAAGAAAAACCAGGCAGCAGATTATGGGGCATATCAGCAACAACCGGCGATAATTATCGCTCAGCGCACTTAGTGCTAGGATAATTATCGCCGGCTAGCGTGGATTTTTATCGCTGAGACAGCATGCTATTAGCAACGCTTATCTCAAAAGCGATAAAAATCCTAGCGCTAACTGCCTAACGTGAGATTTCGCTGGAAACCCAGCGATAATCTCACGAAATGTGGCGTTAGCTTGTTGATAGGGACTCACAAATTTAGCCATGATATCCACCTTCCATAGGATATCATGGCTAAGTCAGTCCTGAAGCAGGCGTAAGGAAAATAGCGATAACAGGGGTTATCGCTCCTTTTCCTGCCGCAATGCTTCATAGCGTGGGGCTTGATGATAGGAGAAATGTCACTTAGCAACATTTCTCCTGTCATGTCAGGTCAGGAACGCCCACTTTGTATCTCATGAGAGATGCAAAGCTGGGCGTTATGAATAGGTGCGCTAATGCAAGGTGTCACGCGTTAGTGTGACCTTGCTAATTAGGCGATAAAATTATCACACTTTTCGGCCGAAAACGGCAGCAAAAGCGGCGATAATTTTCTATCGCCGCCTTGTAAATATGCCCCCAAGTGCGTTAAAAAAACATACGTGGACAGCTTGGTGAGGACAGTACTCAGCGTACTGACTGAAGAGATGAAGGAGAGGAAGACACGGCCAAATTCAAAAGCAACACAAAGATACAGGAGAATAAGACATGAAAAAGTTTGAAATGAGAAGTCACGAGAACAGACATAAGTGCAGTTGCTAAAAAAAGAAAGACACTGGAGGCTCAACAAATGGCAAGCGAAGTTGGAATTACGCTTGTGTGAGAACTGGTTGCAAACTCTTCCCTCTTGGAATGTTGAGAGAAAATGAAAGAATGAAAAGAATAGCGTGCAGTACATTCTACGGTATGTGAAGAAAATGTAAATATATTGAGCTCCATACCACTCTTTGCTTTTCAGTACAGATGAGTTATATATATATTTGCTTTCTTACTGTCTTCGTATGATTGTATAAAGTGATGGTAAAAAAAGAGCACCAGGCCTTTTGTGCTATCTGGATGCAATACACATCAGTTCTCATTTACAGTAACACAATGACCTCATTGATTTAGCAAATCAGATTTTTTTTTTTATTATTGCAATTATAACACGCTTTATTTGCTGTGCGGAAATCCCCCGTGAGGAATTACTGTATGAGGAAAGTACCACAGCAATTTCAGTTTCTTCGAAACTGCGAACTACTGAGAACACTTTGGAAAAACATAAAAAATAACACCGACCAAAATAAAATGCAAAGGCCACACGCAACATGACAAAATAAAGCTCCCTGGTCACCCTGACCCAGATGCTGGATTCAGCGCCTATCATCACCGTTAAATGCATTCGCCAATAGTTCTACATAACTGAAATTTACGAGCTTTTGCGCAGTGAGGTTCCCACATGTGGAAATATTTCATGTGGTTTGCTTCATTGTTAACTTTGCTCTAATAGTGCTCCCCACTCGCACGACCAAAAATAATGTTAATATTCACCTAATCTCCATTCGATGCTCCTGCTATTCTTAATGCGTTTTCAAATCTCTATTTCGCCTTCGCTTTTTATCCTGCACTTTACTCATTAATGGCGTTTTCACTGCTTCTTTGCTGTTCCACTGTTGAGAGGAGCTGTTATGTAATTGAATGGTGCTGCCATTGCCCGGCAGGTGGTAGCCACGTGAAGGGAACTGCGGTTCCATTTTCATGGCCACTTTGGGACAGTTGTGGCAATGTGGACAGGAGAGGCCCTGCTAAAAAACACACACAATTGCCCTGTAGGTTCTCGCTGTCCTTGTGAAACTGTGCACACCTGTTAACAGGTGCAGCAACCGTATTTATTTTGAATTCTTGTATTTTTTCAGTGTCTCTTCTGAGAAACAAACATAACATTTAAAAGCAAGAATTAAGCATTTTAGCAGATAGCAACTGACTTCTGACAGCAATAAAAATGATGTTCTTTTTACACACAAAGATTTCCTCGGTATCAGGTTGAATGCTCTTTCTTTACATGTCTGGATGGGGACCTATTGAGCGTGACATCACCGAAGACACGGTCAAGTTTACGTGACACAGAAGAAGCACATTTATTGGCACCATAAGTAGAAATATTTACATCCACCGCTGTTTTACAACAGATTGCGGAAGAAAGCGCAACATAGGCAGCAATCTAAGAGCAAATGATGCGAACAAATTAATCTGTGCGATGCGGGACATTGTTCATTTAAGCATTCATTACGGAAGGTTTGTTGCTGCTGCCGCTAAAACTATTATCAGAGCCATGCGTTGTGTGTGCATTGATAAATACGATTTCTGATGGTCTTGCTGTGCCATATTTGAACGGTTCAAAAACAATGAGATGATGGATGGAGCGCTGAAACATTTCAGACACTCAACCCCAGTCACAGATCTGGGTTGAATCCATCATCGTTCTTCAGCTCACTTAGCCACCCCAATTCAGACACAGCTATATGCAAATCAGTCTTGAGCCTGTGCCTCATGGGAACAGTTCAGCCTGAACTGCCAAGCCATGTCTTCCATGGACTTCAAGCTAGCCTGGCTGATGAAGGATGTTTCCCAGAAACCGGTCCCAGGATGCTTGTTTCCGGTTCAGGGAAGACCTGGCTTGGCAGATCAGTCTGGACTAATTATTTATGTATTTGTTTGTTTTGTAAAGCGCCTGAATCACCCCCGAAGGGGTATCTCTGCGCTGTGGATCTGCTATAGTAGGCTGAAGAAGGGGACAAGTTAAAATATTTGAGTTTTGAGGAGCCTTCTAAATTGACGGTGGTCAGGGCGTTGCCGCAGGTAGGTGGGGAGCTGGTTCCAGTAGAGGGGGGAAAGGTGAGAGAAAGCTTTCCCACCCATCCTTGGTTTTTTGAACCGAGAGAAGAGATTTCGTTCCTAAGAGAAGAGACTTAGTAGGTGCATATCGGTTGAATTTCCTTGTAAGATAAATGGGGCCCTTGCCATTCACGACCTTGTGGAAGATGCAACAGATTTTAAACTTGATTCGCTTGCATATAGGGAGCCAGTGAATCTGTTTTAGGAGGGGAAGGGAGGCTGTTCTGGGAGGAGCATTCAAGACTAGGCGCATGTCTCAAACTCTTCCCATGAGGCACAGGGTCAAGACTGATTTGCACATAGCTGGGTCTGAACTGAAGTGGCGAAGTGAGATAAAGAATGATGATGGATTGAACCCAGATCTGTGACTGGGGTGAGTGTCCGAAAAGTTTCACCGCTCCAGCCATCATCTCCTTGTGCTTGATTTATTAACGATTGACACTGGTATGTGGCATTTCCTTCTTAAAGTCTTATTCTTCTGCATACTCTATCAACAGCAGCAGTGCTATTTACATGTATCGGCTTTCAATAGAATTACTCTGCAATTGCTGTAGTAATTATCTGCCAGGAATAAATACAAAGGGCCTGATTCACAAAGGTAAACTTAGACCAAAAGTCTACGTTTCGGCAGCCGCGATCTGTGCAGGTAACAGCGGTGGGGCAGCATGTGGGGGGGATTTTAAGGGACGATGTTGAGGGAAAAGTAAACAAATAATACATTTTCCCTTGGCATCGTCCCTCGAAATCCCCTGCCACACGGCCACGTGGCCTCACCGCCCCACCGCTGTTACCTGCACGGACTGCAGCATAGTTTAGACCTGAAGTCTAAGTTTAGACCTAAAGTTTAACTTTACTTCTACTAAAGTTAGACTTTTGGTGTAAATTAGACTTTTGGTCTAAACTTTGACTTTTGTTCTAAGTTTACCTTTGTGAATCATGTCCAAAGATCTTCATCTTGATTGCAACTTCATCTGCTGGAAGGATGAGAGCTTCAGCATTTGAGGGTGTGGCCATACAATCACCAAATGTACCTGTTGCACAATGCATGATATCCTTTTCATTTTCACACATGTATTGTCGTCCCTTGCACTTCATCTTGTTGTACTTTTTTAAACGATCTAATGTTGTTGAAAACGTCAAACCTCTACACTTGAATTCATTTATATAATATGCAGAAAGTGTAAAGGAACCTAGCCTACTGACCAAGAGCGCCTCGAAACCCACACAAGTTAGTTCTGCGCTTTACAAAACAGCCATTATTAAAACAAAGAAAGAAATATTATAATTTTTAACATCCATTTCCTAATTGTCTACTTACTTCATCATAGGGTAATCAAAATCATCACAGGACTTACATTTTGATTCCACTTTATATCGAGACAACTTTCTTCTCGTGCTTTAGGTCACACTGACAGCAGAGTCTTGGTTGCAATCTGTCTGTCAAGTTACAGCTAAGGGACGAGACTGTTTTTCCCACTTATTTATCTTTTTCAACCTCCCCAACAACCCTCCTTGATTTAATTTTTAACAATCCGTCTCTTGAGACAGTATTCATTTTTCAGTTGTCCCTGTGTTACCATGTCTCACACCTTTCTACTAATCTTACCTTCATCTTCCTTTAAATCTGATTTATCTCTTGCCCTGTCTGAGGTTCTAATGATTTCTTCACACAAATGTTCAATGCCGGGTGGTTTTAATGCGCTAATCATATCCTCTGGGATCACTTAAGTCCATTTTATTTATTTCCTGTTCCACACTTCAAATAGCCTAATTGCTGGTGCTGCAATTGTGGGTGTCTCCCATGTAAATTTAAAGTGACTTACATTGATTTTCTGCAGCAGAGGGATGTGATCACTTTTCTATCTCTTCATTATCCTAAGGCATCTGTTATATTGTGAGTGGCTTTAGAGGAACTGTTTCTGTTGCAGGAAACCAGCGTGAAAAGCAACACAGTCTCATATAGTGATCTTGTGGAAAACGTTTCAAATGTCCAAAACAAAACTAATATATATCACTACCCATATAAATAGAGGTGCTACTGGAGATGGTGGATTAACATGCAAGAGTCGAAACATGCCCTCTCAACCTTTTGATTCATTGTGATGGCTTTATTACATACAAGAAAACTTATTTCGCTTGAAAACCCTTTTCTCCTACCAGTAACTCCTCCTGCTCCCAGTGGCCAGTGGACATTATACCATATGAATAACTGAAAATACAGTATTTTTTTATAAGTGGGAAGAATTTGTCTGCACAAAATTTCTCCATTAAAAAAATGTTTTTATGCTTGTGTTATACATGTAACTTGAAACTTTGTTGTTGCCGACCGACCTGTTGTTGCCAACCAACCTGACCGTTGCTGCTGTTGTCACACCCCTTTTGCGTAATGCCATGCCGAGAGGAGCAGAGTGGAGCTGCACGCTGAGTGAGGAGCGCCCCGAGTGAGGAGAGCCCATTACCGCCATTACTGCCGTGGTTGCGGAGGAGCTGAAAAAGATCCATGTGTGCGCAGCTCTGGAGGGTAACAGAGCTGCGAGGTGCAGTGTGTCGTCGCGGCCCGTGGATGCGTGGATGTGCCAGTGAGAGACCGCTAGACACTGACTAGATACTGCCCCCTACCCCCCCGGCCGAGTGAAAGGCCGTGAGGCAGACTATGTACACAGGGACAGTTTTAAGCTTTAAGCATTTAAAGAATTGAAACAAAACAGCACTTACACGGATGGGAAGGAGGACAAGAGCTAAATAAACAAAGGATTCAGCACAAGCAGTAAGAAGGAACTAATTAAGGAAGAAGAACAAAGCCCGTAAGGAGAATACCGGGTCGGTGAACATGGTACAAGGGCATTCTACGGAAAGCAGGACGCATGAAGCAAGCAGGGAAAGCCCCAGAGTAAAGAAAACAAGCATTGGAAATGCAATAGGTCTCGCATTTGTTGGACCTGGAGCTATTGGTATTGTAAATGGCAATGTTTTGTACTTTGAAAAAGGTCTTGTGTTTGTTGAAGCTATTCACATTGTAAATGGCAATGTTTTTTATTTATCCTTAGGGTTCTATATAGCACGAACTTAACAGCCTCTGTTGTGAATTTCGATTCATCAAAGTTTTGTGAGCCCTGAAATTTGCACAAGTAAAGTGCTAACAGTATAAATATGGGCACTGTTTAATAAACGAAGCCACTGCAATACAAGAGCAAAGGTGACCGAGTGACTGCTTCTGGGTTTACGAAGTTGCTTACACTCACTGCCCGTTAAAGCTAGCTAGCCCGCTACTATGAGTTTATCAAACTTAATGCTATGTTTTCTTATGTTATGTTATGCTATGCTATGCTATGTTTTGTTATGCGATGCTATGTTTTGTGTATGCTATGCTATGTTTTGTTATGCTATGCTTTGTTTTGTTATGCTATGCTATGCTATGTTTTGTTATGCTATGTTTTGTTATGCTATGTTTTGTTGTGTTTTGCTATGCTATGTGTTGTTTTGTTAGGCTATGCTATGTTTTGTTAGGCTATGCTATGTTTTGTTGTGCTATGCTAGGTTTTGTTGTGTTTTGTTATGCTATGTTTTGTTATGCTATGTTTTGTTATGCTATGCGTCGTTATGCTATGTTTTGTTATGCTATGCTATGTTTTGTTTTGTTATGCTATGCTATGTTTTTTTTTGTTATGCTATGCTACGTTTTGTTGTGTTTTGTTATGCTATGCTTTGTTATGCTATGTTTTGTTTTGTTATGTTATTTTTTGTTATGCTATGCTATGTTGTGTTTTGTTATGCTATGCTATGTTTTGTGATGCTATGCTATGTTTTGTTGTGTTTTGTTATGCTATGCTTGGTTTTGTTATACTATGTTTTGTTTTGCTATGCTATGTTTTGTTGTGTTTTGTTATGCTATGCTTTGTTATGCTATGCTGTGATTTGTTGTGTTGTGTTAAGCTATGCTATGTTGTGTTGTGTTTTGCTATGCTATGTTTTGTTATGCTATGCTATGCTATGTTTTGTTATGCTATGCTATGTTTTGTTATGCTATGCTTTTTTATGCTATGTTTTGTTTTGATATGCTATGCTATTCCTTTTTTTGTATGCTATGCTATGTTTTGTTTAGTTATGCTATGCTATGTTTTGTTGTGTTTTGTTATGCTATGCTAGGTTTTGCTATGCTATGTTTTGCGATGCTATGCTATGTTTTGTTGTTTTTTGTTATGCTATGCTTTGTTTTGTTATGCTATGTTTTGTTTTGATATGCTATGTTTTGTTATGCTATGCTTTGTTATGCTATGCTGTGATTTGTTGTGTTGTCTTATGCTATGCTATGTTTTGTTGTGTTTTGCTATGCTATGCTATGTTTTGTTATGCTATGCTATGCTATGCTTTCTTATGCTATGTTTTGTTTTGATATGCTATGCTATGCTATGTTTTGTTATGCTATGCTATGTTTTGTTATGCTATGCTATGTTTTGTTATGCTATGCTATGCTATGCTTTGTTTTGTTATGCTATGCGATGTTCTGCGATGCTATGCTATGTTTTGTTGTGTGTTGTTATACTATGCTTTGTTTTGTTATGCTATGTTTTGTTTTGCTATGCTATGTTTTGTTATGCTATGCTGTGATTTGTTGTGTTGTGTTATGCTATGCTTTGTTGTGTTTTGCTATGCTATGCTTTGTTATGCTATGCTATGTTTTGTTATGCTATGGTATGCTTTGTTATGCTATGTTTTGTTTTGATATGCTATGCTATTCTATGTTTTTTTATGCTATGCTGTGTTTTGTTTTGTTTTGTTGTTTTTTGTTATGCTATGCTATGTTTTGTTATGCTATGTTATGTTTTGTTATGCTATGCTTTGTTATGCTATGCTATGTATTGTTTTGTTATGCCATTTTTTGTTATGCTATGCTGTTTTGTTGTGTTTTGTTATGCTATGCTATTTTGTGTTTAGTTATGCTGCGTTTTGTTTTGTTATGTTATGCTATGTTTTGTTATGCTATATTTTGTTATGCTATGTAGTGTTTTGTTATGCTATGCTATGTTTTGTTATGCTATGCTGTTTTGTTGTGTTTTGTTATGCTATGCTTTGTTATGCTATGTTTTGGTATGCTATGCTATGTTTTGTGATGCTATGCTATGTTTTGTTGTTTTTTGTTATGCTATGCTTTGTTTTGTTATGCTATGTTTTGTTTTGATATGCTATGTTCTGTTATGCTATGCTTTGTTATGCTATGCTGTGATTTGTTGTGTTGTCTTATGCTATGCTATGTTTTGTTGTGTTTTGCTATGCTATGCTATGTTTTGTTATGCTATGCTATGCATTTTATGCTATGGTTTGTTTTGATATGCTATTCTATGTTTTTTATGCTAAGCTATGTTTTGTTTAGCTATGCTATGCTATGTTTTCTTGTGTTTTGTTATGCTATGCTATGTTTTGTTGTGTTTTGTTATGCTATGCTATGTTTTGCTATGCTATGTTTTGTTATGCTATGCTATGTTTTGTTATGCTATGCTATGTTTTGTTGTGTTTTGCTATGCTATGCTTTGTTTTGTTATGCTATGCTATGTTTTGCGATGCTATGCTATGGTTTGTTGTGTTTTGTTATACTATGCTATGTTTTGTTATGCTATGTTTTGTTTTGCTATGCTATGTTTTGTTATGCTATGCTGCGATTTGTTGTGTTGTGTTGTGCTATGCTTTGTTGTGTTTTGCTATGCTATGCTTTGTTATGCTATGCTATGTTTTGTTATGCTATGCTATGCTTTGTTATGCTATGTTTTGTTTTGATATGCTATGCTATTCTATGTTTTTTTATGCTATGCTGTGTTTTGTTTAGTTATGCTATGCTATGTTTTGTTGTGTTTTGTTGTTTTTTGTTATGCTATGCTATGTTTTGTTATGCTATGTTATGTTTTGTTATGCTATGCTTTGTTATGCTATGCTATGTATTGTTATGCCATTTTTTGTTATGCTATTCTGTTTTGTTGTGTTTTGTTATGCTATGCTATTTTGGGTTTAGTTATGCTACGTTTTGTTTTATGTTATGCTATGTTTTGTTATGCTATATTTTGTTATGCTATGCTATGTTGTGTTTTGTTATGCTATGCTATGTTTTGTTATGCTATGCTGTTTTGTTGTGTTTTGTTATGCTATGCTTTGTTTTGTTATGCTATGTTTGGTATGCCATGCTATGTTTTGTGATGCTATGGTATGTTTTGTTGTGTTTTGTTATGCTATGTTTTGTTTTGCTATGCTATGCTATGTTTTGTTATGCTATGCGTTGTTATGGTATGTTTTGTTTTGTTATGCTATGTTTTATGCTATGCTATGTTTTGTTTAGTTAAGCTATGCTATGTTTTGTTGTATTTTGTTATGCTATGTTTTGTTATGCTATGTTATGTTTTGTTTTGTTATGCTATGCTATGCTATGTTTTGTTGTGTTTTGTTATGCTATGCTATGTTTTGCTATGCTATGTTTTGTTATGCTATGCTATGTTTTGTTATGCTATGCTATGTTTTGTTGTGTTTTGCTATGCTATGCTTTGTTTATTTATGCTATGCTATGTTTTGCGATGCTATGCTATGTTTTGTTGTGTTTTGTTATACTATGCTTTGTTTTGTTATGCTATGTTTTGTTTTGCAATGCTATGTTTTGTTATGCTATGCTGTGATTTGTTGTGTTGTGTTATGCTATGCTTTGTTGTGTTTTGCTATGCTATGCTTTGTTATGCTATGCTATGTTTTGTTATGCTATGCTATGCTTTGTTATGCTATGTTTTGTTTTGATATGCTATGCTATTCTATGTTTTTTTATGCTATGCTGTGTTTTGTTTAGTTATGCTATGCTATGTTTTGTTGTGTTTTGTTGTTTTTTGTTATGCTATGCTATGTTTTGTTATGCTATGTTATGTTTTGTTATGCTATGCTTTGTTATGCTATGCTATGTATTGTTTTGTTATGCCATTTTTTGTTATGCTATGCTGTTTTGTTGTGTTTTGTTATGCTATGCTATTTTGTGTTTAGTTATGCTACGTTTTGTTTAGTTATGTTATGCTATGTTTTGTTATGCTATATTTTGTTATGCTATGCTATGTTGTGTTTTGTTATGCTATGCTATGTTTTGTTATGCTATGCTGTTTTGTTGTGTTTTGTTATGCTATGCTTTGTTTTGTTATGCTATGTTTGGTATGCTATGCTATATTTTGTGATGCTATGGTATGTTTTGTTGTGTTTTGTTATGCTATGTTTTGTTTTGCTATGCTATGTTTTGTTATGCTATGCGTTGTTATGCTATGTTTTGTTATGCTATGTTTTATGCTATGCTATGTTTTGTTTAGTTATTCTATGCTATGTTTTGTTGTATTTTGTTATGCTATGTTTTGTTATGCTATGTTATGTTTTGTTTTGTTATGCTATGCTATGCTTTGTTATGCTATGCTATGTTTTGTTTTGTTATGCCATTTTTTGTTATGCAATGCTGTTTTGTTCTGTTTTGTTATGCTATGCTATTTTGTGTTTAGTTATGCTACGTTTTGTTGTGTTTTGTTATGTTATGCTATGTTTTGTTATGCTATATTTTGTTATGCTATGCTATGTTGTGTTTTGTTATGCTATGCTATGTTTTATGCTATGCTGTTTTGTTTTGTTTTGTTATGCTATGCTATGTTTTGTTGTGTTTAGTTATGCTATGCTATGTTTTGCTATGCTATGTTTTGTTATGCTATGCTATGTTTTGTTATGCTATGCTATGTTTTGTTATGCTATGCTATGCTATGCTTTGTTTTGTTATGCTATGCGATGTTCTGCGATGCTATGCTATGTTTTGTTGTGTGTTGTTATACTATGCTTTGTTTTGTTATGCTATGTTTTGTTTTGCTATGCTATGTTTTGTTATGCTATGCTGTGATTTGTTGTGTTGTGTTATGCTATGCTTTGTTGTGTTTTGCTATGCTATGCTTTGTTATGCTATGCTATGTTTTGTTATGCTATGCTATGCTTTGTTATGCTATGTTTTGTTTTGATATGCTATGCTATTCTATGTTTTTTTATGCTATGCTGTGTTTTGTTTTGTTGTTTTTTGTTATGCTATGCTATGTTTTGTTATGCTATGTTATGTTTTGTTATGCTATGCTTTGTTATGCTATGCTATGTATTGTTTTGTTATGCCATTTTTTGTTATGCTATGCTGTTTTGTTGTGTTTTGTTATGCTATGCTATTTTGTGTTTAATTATGCTGCGTTTTGTTTTGTTATGTTATGCTATGTTTTGTTATGCTATATTTTGTTATGCTATGTTGTGTTATGCTATGTTTTGGTATGCTATGCTATGTTTTGTGATGCTATGCTATGTTTTGTTGTTTTTTGTTATGCTATGCTTTGTTTTGTTATGCTATGTTTTGTTTTGATATGCTATGTTCTGTTATGCTATGCTTTGTTATGCTATGCTGTGATTTGTTGTGTTGTCTTATGCTATGCTATGTTTTGTTGTGTTTTGCTATGCTATGCTATGTTTTGTTATGCTATGCTATGCTTTTTATGCTATGTTTTGTTTTGATATGCTATTCTATGTTTTTTATGCTAAGCTATGTTTTGTTTAGCTATGCTATGCTATGTTTTCTTGTGTTTTGTTATGCTATGCTATGTTTTGTTGTGTTTTGTTATGCTATGCTATGTTTTGCTATGCTATGTTTTGTTATGCTATGCTATGTTTTGTTATGCTATGCTATGTTTTGTTGTGTTTTGCTATGCTATGCTTTGTTTTGTTATGCTATGCTATGTTTTGCGATGCTATGCTATGTTTTGTTGTGTTTTGTTATACTATGCTTTGTTTTGTTATGCTATGTTTTGTTTTGCTATGCTATGTTTTGTTATGCTATGCTGTGATTTGTTGTGTTGTGTTGTGCTATGCTTTGTTGTGTTTTGCTATGCTATGCTTTGTTATGCTATGCTATGTTTTGTTATGCTATGCTATGCTTTGTTATGCTATGTTTTGTTTTGATATGCTATGCTATTCTATGTTTTTTTATGCTATGCTGTGTTTTGTTTAGTTATGCTATGCTATGTTTTGTTGTGTTTTGTTGTTTTTTGTTATGCTATGCTATGTTTTGTTATGCTATGTTATGTTTTGTTATGCTATGCTTTGTTATGCTATGCTATGTATTTTTATGCCATTTTTTGTTATGCTATTCTGTTTTGTTGTGTTTTGTTAAGCTATGCTATTTTGTGTTTAGTTATGCTACGTTTTGTTTTATGTTATGCTATGTTTTGTTATGCTATATTTTGTTATGCTATGCTATGTTGTGTTTTGTTATGCTATGCTATGTTTTGTTATGCTATGCTGTTTTGTTGTGTTTTGTTATGCTATGCTTTGTTTTGTTATGCTATGTTTGGTATGCTATGCTATGTTTTGTGATGCTATGGTATGTTTTGTTGTGTTTTGTTATGCTATGTTTTGTTTTGCTATGCTATGCTATGTTTTGTTATGCTATGCGTTGTTATGGTATGTTTTGTTTTGTTATGCTATGTTTTATGCTATGCTATGTTTTGTTCAGTTATGCTATGCTATGTTTTGTTGTATTTTGTTATGCTATGTTTTGTTATGCTATGTTATGTTTTGTTTTGTTATGCTATGCTATGTTTTGTTGTGTTTTGTTATGCTATGCTATGTTTTGTTGTGTTTTGTTATGCTATGCTATGTTTTGCTATGCTATGTTTTGTTATGCTATGCTATGTTTTGTTATGCTATGCTATGTTTTGTTGTGTTTTGCTATGCTATGCTTTGTTTATTTATGCTATGCTATGTTTTGCGATGCTATGCTATGTTTTGTTGTGTTTTGTTATACTATGCTTTGTTTTGTTATGCTATGTTTTGTTTTGCTATGCTATGTTTTGTTATGCTATGCTGTGATTTGTTGTGTTGTGTTATGCTATGCTTTGTTGTGTTTTGCTATGCTATGCTTTGTTATGCTATGCTATGTTTTGTTATGCTATGCTATGCTTTGTTATGCTATGTTTTGTTTTGATATGCTATGCTATTCTGTGTTTTTTTATGCTATGCTGTGTTTTGTTTAGTTATGCTATGCTATGTTTTGTTGTGTTTTGTGTTTTTTGTTATGCTATGCTATGTTTTGTTATGCTATGTTATGTTTTGTTATGCTATGCTTTGTTATGCTATGCTATGTATTGTTTTGTTATGCCATTTTTTGTTATGCTATGCTGTTTTGTTGTGTTTTGTTATGCTATGCTATTTTGTGTTTAGTTATGCTACGTTTTGTTTAGTTATGTTATGCTATGTTTTGTTATGCTATATTTTGTTATGCTATGCTATGTTGTGTTTTGTTATGCTATGCTATGTTTTGTTATGCTATGCTGTTTTGTTGTGTTTTGTTATGCTATGCTTTGTTTTGTTATGCTATGTTGGTATGCTATGCTATATTTTGTGATGCTATGGTATGTTTTGTTGTGTTTTGTTATGCTATGTTTTGTTTTGCTATGCTATGCTATGTTTTGTTATGCTATGCGTTGTTATGCTATGTTTTGTTTTGTTATGCTATGTTTTATGCTATGCTATGTTTTGTTTAGTTATGCTATGCTATGTTTTGTTGTATTTTGTTATGCTATGTTTTGTTATGCTATGTTATGTTTTGTTTTGTTATGCTATGCTATGCTTTGTTATGCTATGCTATGTTTTGTTTTGTTATGCCATTTTTTGTTATGCAATGCTGTTTTGTTCTGTTTTGTTATGCTATGCTATTTTGTGTTTAGTTATGCTATGCTATGTTTTGTTATGCTATGCTGTTTTGTTGTGTTTTGTTATGCTATGCTTTGTTTTGTTATGCTATGTTTGGTATGCTATGCTATATTTTGTGATGCTATGGTATGTTTTGTTGTGTTTTGTTATGCTATGTTTTGTTTTGCTATGCTATGTTTTGTTATGCTATGCGTTGTTATGCTATGTTTTGTTTTGTTATGCTATGTTTTATGCTATGCTATGTTTTGTTTAGTTATGCTATGCTATGTTTTGTTGTATTTTGTTATGCTATGTTTTGTTATGCTATGTTATGTTTTGTTTTGTTATGCTATGCTATGCTTTGTTATGCTATGCTATGTTTTGTTTTGTTATGCCATTTTTTGTTATGCAATGCTGTTTTGTTCTGTTTTGTTATGCTATGCTATTTTGTGTTTAGTTATGCTACGTTTTGTTGTGTTTTGTTATGTTATGCTATGTTTTGTTATGCTATATTTTGTTATGCTATGCTATGTTGTGTTTTGTTATGCTATGCTATGTTTTATGCTATGCTGTTTTGTTTTGTTTTGTTATGCTATGCTTTGTTTTGTTATGCTGTGTTTTGTTATGCTATGTTTTGTGATGCTATGCTATGTTTTGTTGTGTTTTGTTATGCTATGTTTTGTTTTGCTATGCTATGCTATGTTTTGTTATGCTATGCTATGTTTTGTTATGCTACGCTACGTTTTGTTTGTTTTGTTATGCAATGCTTTGCTTTGTTTTGCTATATTTTGTTATGCTATGTGTTGTTGAGTTTTGTTATGCTATGCTATTTTTTCTTATGCTATGCTATGTTTTGTTATGCTATGCTATGTTTTGTTATGCTATGCTATGCTATGCTTTGTTTTGTTATGCTATGCTTTGTTATGCTATGCTATGTTTTGTTTTGATACTTTTGTTATGTTATGCTATTTTTTGTTGTGTTTTTTTATGCTATACTGTTTTGTTATGCTATGCTATGTTTTGTTGTATTTTGCTCTGCTAGGCTTTGTTTTGTTATGCTATATTTTGTTATGCTATGCTATGTTGTGTTTTGTTATGCTATGCTATGTTTTGTTATGCTATGCTGTTTTGTTGTGTTTTGTTATGCTATGCTTTGTTTTGTTATGCTATGTTTGGTATGCTATGCTATATTTTGTGATGCTATGGTATGTTTTGTTGTGTTTTGTTATGCTATGTTTTGTTTTGCTATGCTATGTTTTGTTATGCTATGCGTTGTTATGCTATGTTTTGTTTTGTTATGCTATGTTTTATGCTATGCTATGTTTTGTTTAGTTATGCTATGCTATGTTTTGTTGTATTTTGTTATGCTATGTTTTGTTATGCTATGTTATGTTTTGTTTTGTTATGCTATGCTATGCTTTGTTATGCTATGCTATGTTTTGTTTTGTTATGCCATTTTTTGTTATGCAATGCTGTTTTGTTCTGTTTTGTTATGCTATGCTATTTTGTGTTTAGTTATGCTACGTTTTGTTGTGTTTTGTTATGTTATGCTATGTTTTGTTATGCTATATTTTGTTATGCTATGCTATGTTGTGTTTTGTTATGCTATGCTATGTTTTATGCTATGCTGTTTTGTTTTGTTTTGTTATGCTATGCTTTGTTTTGTTATGCTGTGTTTTGTTATGCTATGTTTTGTGATGCTATGCTATGTTTTGTTGTGTTTTGTTATGCTATGTTTTGTTTTGCTATGCTATGCTATGTTTTGTTATGCTATGCTATGTTTTGTTATGCTACGCTACGTTTTGTTTGTTTTGTTATGGAATGCTTTGCTTTGTTTTGCTATATTTTGTTATGCTATGTGTTGTTGAGTTTTGTTATGCTATGCTATTTTTTCTTATGCTATGCTATGTTGTGTTTTGTTATGCTATGCTGCGTTTTATGCTATGCTGTTTTGTTGTGTTTTGTTATGCTATGCTTTGTTTTGTTATGCTATGTTTTGTTATGCTATGTTTTGTGATGCTATGCTATGTTTTGTTGTGTTTTGTTATGCTATGTTTTGTTTTGCTATGCTATGTTTTGTTATGCTATGCTGTGATTTGTTGTGTTGTGTTGTGCTATGCTTTGTTGTGTTTTGCTATGCTATGCTTTGTTATGCTATGCTATGTTTTGTTATGCTATGCTATGCTTTGTTATGCTATGTTTTGTTTTGATATGCTATGCTATTCTATGTTTTTTATGCTATGCTGTGTTTTGTTTAGTTATGCTATGCTATGTTTTGTTGTGTTTTGTTGTTTTTTGTTATGCTATGCTATGTTTTGTTATGCTATCTTATGTTTTGTTATGCTATGCTTTGTTATGCTATGCTATGTATTGTTATGCCATTTTTTGTTATGCTATTCTGTTTTGTTGTGTTTTGTTATGCTATGCTATTTTGTGTTTAGTTATGCTACGTTTTGTTTTGTTATGTTATGCTATGTTTTGTTATGCTATATTTTGTTATGCTATGCTATGTTGTGTTTTGTTATGCTATGCTATGTTTTGTTATGCTATGCTGTTTTGTTGTGTTTTGTTATGCTATGCTTTGTTTTGTTATGCTATGTTTGGTATGCTATGCTATGTTTTGTGATGCTATGGTATGTTTTGTTGTGTTTTGTTATGCTATGTTTTGTTTTGCTATGCTATGCTATGTTTTGTTATGCTATGCGTTGTTATGGTATGTTTTGTTTTGTTATGCTATGTTTTATGCTATGCTATGTTTTGTTTAGTTATGCTATGCTATGTTTTGTTATGCTATGCTATGTTTTGTTATGCTATGCTATGTTTTGTTGTGTTTTGCTATGCTATGCTTTGTTTTTTTATGCTATGCTATGTTTTGCGATGCTATGCTATGTTTTGTTGTGTTTTGTTATACTATGCTTTGTTTTGTTATGCTATGTTTTGTTTTGCTATGCTATGTTTTGTTATGCTATGCTGTGATTTGTTGTGTTGTGTTATGCTATGCTTTGTTGTGTTTTGCTATGCTATGCTTTGTTATGCTATGCTATGTTTTGTTATGCTATGCTATGCTTTGTTATGCTATGTTTTGTTTTGATATGCTATGCTATTCTATGTTTTTTATGCTATGCTGTGTTTTGTTTAGTTATGCTATGCTATGTTTTGTTGTGTTTTGTTGTTTTTTGTTATGCTATGCTATGTTTTGTTATGCTATGTTATGTTTTGCTATGCTATGTTTTGTTATGCTATGCGTTGTTATGCTATGTTTTGTTTTGTTATGCTATGTTTTATGCTATGCTATGTTTTGTTTAGTTATGCTATGCTATGTTTTGTTGTATTTTGTTATGCTATGTTTTGTTATGCTATGTTATGTTTTGTTTTGTTATGCTATGCTATGCTTTGTTATGCTATGCTATGTTTTGTTTTGTTATGCCATTTTTTGTTATGCAATGCTGTTTTGTTCTGTTTTGTTATGCTATGCTATTTTGTGTTTAGTTATGCTACGTTTTGTTGTGTTTTGTTATGTTATGCTATGTTTTGTTATGCTATATTTAGTTATGCTATGCTATGTTGTGTTTTGTTATGCTATGCTATGTTTTATGCTATGCTGTTTTGTTTTGTTTTGTTATGCTATGCTTTGTTTTGTTATGCTGTGTTTTGTTATGCTATGTTTTGTGATGCTATGCTATGTTTTGTTGTGTTTTGTTATGCTATGCTATGCTATGTTTTGTTATGCTATGCTATGTTTTGATATGCTACGCTACGTTTTGTTTGTTTTGTTATGCAATGCTTTGCTTTGTTTTGCTATATTTTGTTATGCTATGTGTTGTTGAGTTTTGTTATGCTATGCTATTTTTTCTTATGCTATGCTATGTTGTGTTTTGTTATGCTATGCTACGTTTTATGCTATGCTGTTTTGTTGTGTTTTGTTATGCTATGCTTTGTTTTGTTATGCTATGTTTTGTTATGCTATGTTTTGTGATGCTATGCTATGTTTTGTTGTGTTTTGTTATGCTATGTTTTGTTTTGCTATGTTTTGTTATGCTACGCTACGTTTTGTTGTGTTTTGTTATGCAATGCTTTGCTTTGTTTTGCTATGTTTTGTTATGCTATGTGTTGTTGAGTTTTGTTATGCTATGCTATTTTTTCTTATGCTATGCTATGTTTTGTTATGCTATGCTATGTTTTGTTATGCTATGCTATGCTATGCTTTGTTTTGTTATGCTATGCTTTGTTATGCTATGCTATGTTTTGTTTTGATACTTTTGTTATGTTATGCTATTTTTTGTTGTGTTTTTTTATGCTATACTGTTTTGTTATGCTATGCTATGTTTTGTTGTATTTTGCTCTGCTAGGCTTTGTTTTGTTATGCTATGCTATGCTTTGTGATGCTATGCTATGTTTTGTTATGCTATACTATGTTATGTTATGCTATACTATGTTATGTTATGCTAGACTATGTTATGTTTTGTTATGCTATGTTATGGTTTGTTATGTTATGTTATGTTAGGCGAGGCTATGTTTTTTTATGTTATGTTATGTTTTGTTAAGTTATGGTATGCTATGCAATGGTTGTGTTTTGCTATGCTAGGCTTTGTTTTGTTATGCTATGCTATGTTTTGTGATGCTATGCTATGTTTTGTTATGTTTTGTTATGCTATACTATGTTATGTTATGCTATACTATGTTATGTTATGCTATACTATGTTATGTTTTGTTATGCTATGTTATGATTTGTTATGTTATGTTAGGCGAGGCTATGTTTTTTTACGTTATGTTATGTTTTGTTAAGTTATGGTATGCTATGCAATGGTTGTGTTTTGCTATGCTAGGCTTTGTTTTGTTATGCTATGCTATGTTTTGTGATGCTATGCTATGTTTTGTTATGTTTTGTTATGCTATGCTTTGTTTTGTTATGCTATTCTATGTTATGTTATGCTATAGTATGTTATGTTTTGTTATGCTATGTTATGATTTGTTATGTTTTGTTATGTTAGGCGAGGTTATGTTTTGTTATATTATGTTCTGTTTTGTTAAGTTATGGTATGCTATGCAATGGTATGCAATGCTAGGCTATGTTTTATTATGTTATGTAATGGTATGTTTTGTTATGTTAGGCTATGTTATGGTGTATTAAACTACTGTGGATTTTATAAGATCCAAAAGCTGATGAATGGAGCGGGCTTGCACGTCTTTGGGCTTGTGCGCACTCCCCTCCCTCCCCCACCACAGTACTTTGCATTTTACCCTGTGTCTGTGTTTAGTTATGCTACGTTTTGTTGTGTTTTGTTATGTAATGCTATGTTTTGTTATGCTATATTTTGTTATGCTATGCTATGCTATGTTGTGTTATGCTATGCTATGTTTTATGCTATGCTGTTTTGTTGTGTTTTGTTATGCTATGCTTTGTTTTGTTATGCTATGTTTTGTTATGCTATGTTTTGTGATGCTATGCTATGTTTTGTTTTTTGTTATGCTATGTTTTGTTTTGCTATGCTATGCTATGTTTTGTTATGCTATGCTATGTTTTGTTATGCTATGCTACGTTTTGTTGTGTTTTGGTATGCAATGCTTTGCTTTGTTTTGCTATGTTTTGTTATGCTATATGTTGTTGAGTTTTGTAATGCTGTGCTATTTTTTCTTATGCTATGCTATGTTTTGTTATGCTATGCTATGTTTTGTTATGCTATGCTATGCTTTGTTTTGTTATGCTATGCTTTGTTATGCTATGCTATGTTTTGTTTTGATATTTTTTGTTATGCTATGCTATTTTTTGTTGTGTTTTTTATGCTATACTATGTTTTGTTATGCTATGCTATGTTTTGTTGTGTTTTGCTATGCTAGGGTTTGTTTTGTTATGCTATGCTATGTTTTGTGATGCTATGCTATGTTATGTTATGTTTTGTTATGCTATGCTTTGTTTTGTTATGCTATACTATGTTATGTTATGCTATCAGTGGAAGCAAAGCGTGAAGGCGATACACTGAGGACAAATGAGTGTGTGGCAAAGGAGCAGAGAGTGATGTAAAGTTAACTAAGGACAACATAGGAGGAAGGGAGAGATGGAGAAACATGATGCAAGCGTCGATGTATAGTCATGAGCGAGGAAACATGAAAATCTGCTGCGCGCTGACAAACACGTGCTGAAGACAAAGTTGAATGGAAGCACAAGCGATTATCCTTACCGTTTGTCTGATCGTGCCTTTACATTTATTTACATGTGTTAGAGGACACGCGCTGTAGATGATATGAAATGAAAGTACAAGCGATAATCCTTCACGCTTGGCTGCATGCTGTTAGTTGAAGATGGGTAAGACTTCCCTTGAAATCGGAACAAGCGCGTTTGAATCAAGGCTCAGCAAAATAAAAGAAAATCAAAGGCGGTAAAAGGCTTGAAAAGTTTGTAGCGGCGAAAGTGAAAGTAATCGAGCAGAGCATCAAAGGGCTGGGTGAGAAGGGAGATGGGAATGCAAGGGTCAAAGCGGCTAAAGTGAAAGAAAGCTATAGAGAAGGGAGGGGGAGTGGGAGCAGCTGTGCACGTGCATGTGATCGTGCACTCAAGGTTTAGGCCAGCCAAAACTGTGGGTAGCACTTTGAAAATCCCACATACAAAATGTCTCTTCGACCTAAACAAAATCTCGGATTGGGTGGCGGAGAAGGGGATTCTATCAGAGATAAAATATGGCTTTAGGTCAGGCAGAGGTACTATGGACCAGTGCCTCAACCTGTACCTGTTAATTAATAAATATACTATAGCTTCTAAAGGGTCCCTATATTTAGCATTCATGGATTTATCCACAGCCTTTGATCTGGTGAACAGATCGAGGCTGTGGACGATCCTGTTGGATCTAGGGTTAGACCCCTGCCTGGTGCATTTCTTAGCGGAACTGCACCAAAATCTATATGCTGCAGTGAGGGTCTCCCACGAGGGAAAATGCACACATCACTTTAAATCGGGCAGAGGGGTACGCCAAGGATGTATCCTGGCCCCCCTGCTCTTTACCCTATATATAAATAGACTAGATGTAATTCTAGGTAAAGCCAGTTTGGACACTCCGCGTATAGGGAGCAATACTCTACCTGCTCTTCTATACGCAGATGATGCTGTCCTTCTGGCCCGTACCCCTTTGGGTCTACAGAGATTATTGAACTCATTCGGGGACTTTATGAGCTCTTTGGACCTCGTGGTGAATAGTTCTAAATCACATGTGATGTCCCTGGGCAGCAATAAAAATAAAGTTAAAAAATGTTACTGCAAAGGAGTGGCGGTCACTAGAGTTAAGGTATTCACCTACTTGGGGGTCATATTTGACGATAGAGGTTCGTGGGCCCCTCAGCTTATTGCTAAAAAGAATAGTGTGGGTAGAGCATCTTCAACCATATTAGGTTTTGCACGACGCTTGGGTGGAAAACCATGTGACGCAGTTCTTGCTATTTATAGGGCAAAGTGTTTAGCTATAGCAGCCTATGGTGCTGCTATCTGGGGGTTTAAAAAGGCGGAGGGAATCCAGATTGCAGAAAATACATTTTTCCGTTCACTTCTCTCCGTCCCCCAATCATCTCCAACTTTCTCAATTCACCAAGAATTAGGGATGGGTTTTGTTTCTGATCATTTAAGCTTGGCCCCCCTTACATTTTGGTTGAAAACATGGTTGAATCCTGAACTTTCCCTTAATAGACTGATTCTAAAAGATTGCATGGGTTTAGACAGAGTGGCCGACATCCCCTGGCTCTTGTATATCAAGAAAATGTTTTATAAACTAGGACGCCCGGAGATCTACGAGAACCCAGAATCTTTTATTAAGGGGGACATTGGCTGGGTTAAAGTTCAGTTTTTAAATTTAAGAACTCAAGAGCGGGAAGATGAGGAGCTCACAAAAACATCTGTAAGGGCTCATTTTTTATTGATATCCTCTCCCCAGATCGAGCCCTACCTTAACCTGGTCAGGAATCACTATCATCGTTGGTTGTTGACCAGATTTCGTTTCAACCAAATTCACTTTGTTTTAGGGAGCGTCGAGGGATGGAGTAAACCTATAGATGCAGCTTTTTGTAATTGCGACGGCCACTCATTTCAAGATACTGCGCACTTTACCTTTTTTTGTAAATATTATGTTGAAAGCAGAAGGAAGTATATCATACCATTTTTGCGAGGGAGTGGTTTTTATCAAGTTAAACCTGCTTTGATGTATTTGCAATTATTAAATTCCCCTTGGATTATCTTTAACATTGCTAACTTCCTGGTTGCTGCTGCTCGGGCAAGGAAAAAACTTGATGTACAGTCTATTTTATGATCTTAGTGTTATTTGTATTTGTCGGGATGAATTTTTATAATGTTGTTATTGTATTGTATCTGTGTTTTTAAATAATTTGTAATATTGTGATGTACTTTTGTGATTTTAATCAATCGATTAAAGTGGTTTTGATGATGATGATGATGACCTAAAAAGGGTCCCGGTAAGAGAAGAAACTCAGGATGCCACTAACAGTGATATTCATGAAACAAAAGGAGGCATGGCTGCGTCAAGGACATTAAAAGATTTTGTGAGTAAACAATTTAAAAGGATCCACTCATCCCTGAAATCTCCAAACATAGAGATAAACCAGCAGAAATCGAACGACTCCATAGAGCAGTGCGCCCAAACACTAGACTTATCCTTCCTGATAAATCATTCACTTTCAAGTCAAAACAAACTTGTCATAGAACCCCGTTTGTCATCATCTCCACTAATTTTTTCGTCACTGGTTCATGAAGAAATGGTGACAGACCTGCCTGAGAATATCAGTAACAGAATGGGGTCCAACCAGGAGAATATTTTGGCTTCAGCCCACAGGGTAAACCTGGAAAAAAGCAGAGAGCAGACGTGCATTCCAAGAAGTGAAACAACAGAGAATCCTGCTCAAAATACAACTTTCGATCTAAATATCTCAGCAGCCTCATCGGCTTCAATGCTGGACATAATGTTGATGCTTCAGAGAACCTTGCAAGGACTTTTAGAAGTTACAATGTTAAAAATGAAACTCTAAAAAGTCAAAAAATGCAATTACAAATGATTGTGGGGGAGTTACAGGGTATTAGGGGACAAATGCCACCATTAATTAGACCAGTCCCTGACCAACAGACCCCAAATGTGGCGGGGGAAGTAGAGTCACCCGAAGTTATCCATGAGGTATATATCTCAAGATGGCCAATGTTGATAAAGAAACGGGTGACCATCCCAGATATAGGTTTACTAACTATATAAGACGAGAAATAGGAGGAAGGAAGATACGAAAACAGGGGAGGGTAAAAGCACAAATCAAAGGGAAAGAACGAATGACCTTTCAGAAATTGGGGTTCAAGGGAAGAAAATTTCAAACCAGTAAGGAATGTCGGGAAGAGGAAGGGTGCTGAAAAAGAATGGAAGAAGAATGGAGTAGATGTTCAAAGAATGACCCAACATGCTTTATCCCATAAAATCAATAGGGTAAGCCAGAAAGGATTACATTCAGGGCAAAGTAATGGTACAAACGTTACTCCAAGGGAAGTAAGAGCACATAGAAGTATGGCAAAGGCAACCATGAGATAGAACACCTATCAGAGAAGCATGAATCCCCATAAGCTAGGATCAGATGTTGAAGGCAATACGTGGATATACATTGAGCCAGCATAAGTAAGAAAGGGGGGGAAAGCAAAAGGAAGATTAATCACCTAAATAGATCCCAACTTCTAAATTCATTTGCAAAATGCCCTAGTCTGAGAGGAATTGGATCTAAAGATCTGTGTCAAGTGGGTTTTAGAGATAATGGTAAGGCTAAAGAAATAACCAAGGTCTTATTATACTCAGATCTGGTAAAGGCGGCAATTGTGAAAGCAGAACAAGAAGTACAGAAGGAGGGGATAAGGATAATCCCAGAGAGAGAATAAGAGGAGAGTTGCCAACAAGGTGGTGAGTTCTTAAATTGCCATGCAGGGTTAGGCAAAAGACAGGTAATGTAGATCGCGGGTGAGGGGGAAGTTAACGGGAACTTAAATATAGTGGTCAAGAACACAGATATTAGGAATCTTTGGGGGAATTGGAGCCAGAGAAGTAGCCTTGCAGGCCTCTCCCAGAGGTACAATGGAGATAACGACTGTTTAAGTGATATAGAATAGGATATATGGGTGTCGCCGAGCCTGAAGATTATATCCTGGAATATAAATGGTCTTGGAGAACATGTAAAACAAGAGATTGTCTGTGAATTAGCTTTGAGTGCCGAGATCATTTGTGTTTACAAGAAACATGGCTAAGCGACAAAACCCCAATAATTGATGGCTTTATTCAACTACATAAACCTGCGAAGAAAAAAAGATATGGGCGCCCTGCAGGAGGGATCATGACTCTCTTATCAACCAAAATTGTGAAGGATGTTAACCCTCAAAGAGTTAAATGTAAGTGGTTGCTTGTTTGCAGAATAACTATGATTGCGTTAGACAGTGAATGTGAACATTTTGTTATTATAAATGTTTATATGCAATGGCAGAGTCAAGTGGAATATGGAATAGAGATGGGGTTTTTCAAAGAAGATATCGACCTGTTATGTGAGAAATATAATAACGATAGGTTCTTAATACTGGGAGATTTTAATCATAAATTGAACCCAAATAAGTTAGATCCAACGTTTAAGGAAGTACTGAATGCCTATACCATAATGAAGGCCTTATTCTTAGATAGTACAGCTACAAGACAAGACACAAATCTAGGAAAGTATCTAGGATCATAAGGTCTATTCTGCCTAAATGGTAGGATGGATACAGATCGCCCCACAAAGAAAACCTTTAAAATAGGTTCACAGGTCTACCCAATAGATTATACTTTTACATACGCCTGGAACTTTGAATTAATCAAGAGGTTCCACATATGTCAAGGGGAGGGAGCGACCACAATTATCTGCAGATTGAGATTGCAAATGAGCTTCCAAGGGCACGAGATATAGTATTTCCCCAAGAAGTAGAGTACCCTAGGAGGGCCGCAACAAGACTATCCGATGAAAATATTGCAAAACCGGCAACCCTACAACAGGGGATAGATCTAGAGGGCAAATCCTGGAATGGTTTGAGGAAAAAATCATTCAGGTAGTGCACTGCCTTAGAGTCAAACTAAAAAATAAGAAGATAGTGCTGGAGCGGGTTTTATTTTAAAAATGTTGTATGCCCTCTCCATTTTGCATGTTTCTATTAATAGGAATAATTAACTAATCGTAATTGTATTAATTGGATTGCTGTGGAATTTAATCAACTTTACTAATAAGAATACACGTGGGAATTGCATTTGCATGGCCTAACTAATACGTAAACTAAATTGTATATGCATATTGATCATAGATAATTAGAATTTTGCATGAATATATGTTGCTTTCGTGATGTATTTGTGATTTGTGCTTTATAAATGTGAATATAATCCACATTAAGTGTTGCTTCTGCTAGATAAATACACACACATATGGGTATTAGTAAGGGGATAACATTCTATTAGTCACTTCCATGTATTAATTACGTTTTTGTGTTTCTTTGCTTAAGTTGACCATTTGGAGTAGCCACAAAATGGCCGACATCCCTATTTGACAAACCAACTCTATTGTGAAGGTCTCTGGGGGAAGTGCGCATGCGTCACCATCAGCAGCAGTGGCCTCTACACGACCCTAACTCAACTGTGCCACTCAAGGACGCTCTGGGCTACCAGCCAGCTGCCCTGAAAGAAACAATAAAGGATACTTTACCGAAGAAAATATGAACTATATCTAAAGACACATTTTCCGCATGGGAAACTGGTGGAACAGATCTCACCAACCAATCAGAGACATTCAAAAATATTACTCGTTACTTTTGGAATGTAATTTTACTATAAATTACCATAGATTAGAGAGGTTAGGAGCGAGACCCTTCAGAAGATTTTCGATTTCCTGACGTTATGCTGACGGAGAGGACGGTGACACTGCAGGACAGCTGTTTCCAAAGACTCTGACAGTTTGAACTGATGACCAAGATTTTGACTTAGAGGATGACTTTTAGCCAGAATAGGTAATTATGATGGTCTACTGTTTGATTAAACAAATGATTTGATTTCCAATTATTTAGATAAAGATTTAAGATTTATTACATGAACTGTGTTGGGTCGTTATTATGAAAAGTGTATTTATGTAAATAAATTATAGATTTAGTTATCACTTCAACCAGCAGCTAGCTGATTCATGGCCTATCCATGGGAGGAGTACTAAAAGGTGAAGGTTAGGCCTTAATAAATAGAGAAAGGTAGGGAAATCTATTGTTCATTAGGGATAAGTGGGTACTTCCTTTCATTACAGCGAATGGAACAATCACCTCCTTGGAAAAAGGTTAATAGAGAATGAATGTTGGTGTTATGGGCCCCACCAGCGAATGTAGTGATTGAGTGTGTCTGTGCGACCTATGATCTGTGACGAAGGGAGGGATTTTGCATTCCGCGCACCAACAGTTTTCTTGGTAGCAGAGATATGGTTAGCTACTGTTTTGCTTGTAAATAGCTTATTGATTATTGATTGGTATTGATTTATGTACTAACACTAAATGTTGAGTTACGTTGAGTTATATGTTGTTAGCACGGCTTCTGGGATATAGGGAGTCGGAAGTTTGTAAACAGTTCCGTAGCAGAGCAGAGGTAAGCGCTTCTCTCGGGAAAGACGGAATTGTGGTTGCCCGTAGGTACACGGGAGAAAGTGTGACAAGTGAAGTTGCACGGCGCATTGTCTGGGTTCGATTCGGCAGCATCGTCGTGTGTTGCCATTAGAAATATTCTCTGTGTGAGAGAAGTGTGTATGATAGCGAAGGTTACCTGTGAAATTTTGGTCTCTAAGTACCAGGAAACCAAATAGCATACCGACAACGCTTATCACCGAAAAGGTAGCAGGTGTTCTCTGAGCTTGTTAGAAGGACAAAGTAGAGGGAAGCGCTGCTTTGTTAACGAATGTCATAATTCTGTAGTAGGGCAGAGGTAAGCGTTGCTCTCGGAAAAGACAGAAGTCTGTGAAAATGGTCTACATTTTTCCCTGTATGACAGTGTGTGTATGGAAAAGGCATTCCGATTAATGGCGAAACTCTAGTGTTATTTCTCAGGAGCATTGGGTCTCTAATTAGGTGTCTTAATTCTAGAGAAGCGATTAGTTGATGCTTGGTAGAAGGGTAAGGTAGAGGGATGTGCTACTTTATCAACGGAAGTAACAATTCCGTAGTAGGGCAGAGGTAAGCGCTGCTCTCGGGAAAGACGGAATTCTCGTGACAAAGGTCTATTGCTATTCTTTGGTTAGCGAAGCGGACAATGCAGATGTTTTAGTGTTGTTACTGATGGAATTGTAAAAGTTGCAATAAAAGTTCACGGAGCGGACTTGTAAAGGAGGGGTAGACAGGAGCAGAGCTGCCGCAGCGGCTGCTGACGTCAAAACGACCGCGCTGGGATTGGACAGTCGGTCAGAAGTGTAAAACGCCCCGGATTGGTGCGTTAGTGTAAAGCCGCGCTAAGATTGGAGAAGTACAGGGTGACGTAAACGCTTCCCATTGGTGCGTTAGTGGAAGTCGTGCTGGGATTAGATGACTGTGACAGTGACGTAGACGCTCTTGATTGGTGCGTTAGCGTGAAGTCGCGCTGTGAGTGGACAGAATAGCGGTACAGTTGTAAAAAGACTAGCGATACACAGAAACCAAGAAAATGTATTACCAGCCACCAGATAGGGAAAAGAAGTTCTGGTTTGGTAAAATTAAGAAGTGGTTTAAGAAAGATAAACAGGTCAAAACTAGGGAAGGACAGTTACTTCCTCCACCGAAAACTCCCGCATCTTTAATGATTGCGAAATATGGATATCATACCTGTATTTGGTTAGATAATTGGGTAAAATATACCAAGGACGATGGAGTCCTGGCATTTCCAGAACATGGTTCCTTTAATTTGGCAGTTTTAAGGAATCTAAGGGAGAAGATGATGTATTTAGAACCAAGACCTAGACCGACGCAGTTTGAAGCATTGACGGAGTGGGAAGACGAAATGCATGAGCGAGAAAAGCAAAGAAATGGTACAAGTTACCGATATCTGTTTGGCAGGTCATATGGACATGAAACACATGATGATCGAATGAAAAGATGGCGGAATGCAAGTATGACTGAGGGTATGTTTCCTGTAAGAGCGGTAGGAGAGAATGAAGGAAGAAAATGTGTGGAAAAAAGGAATAATGTGGAATCAAGAGGTTACGGAGCAAATGAATCAGATGATGATGTGCTGGATGATGTGTTTTATAAAAATCCACCACCGTACCAACCAGAACCAGAAATGTTGGCACCAAACGCCCCAATGAGAGAAACATTACGAATTATCAAGACTGAGACTATGTCACCAGATTCAGAAAAGAGAAACTCCATTAGAGTAGTAGAAAAGGAGTCGGAGAATAGAATTAATAGTGAAAATTCAGCGGAATTGGCCAAAACAACTCTAGAAATAACATAGAAAATAAGAGAATTAACTAAGAATCTAGAAGCTGTAACAGCTCCAGTGACCATAGGTCCAGTAATGCCCATTTTTGAGAAGCAAAAGGATAGCGAACATTGCTTGACAGTACCATACCGGAACCATAATTTGGTTGAGAGTTCAGAACAGAGTCAAATTGAGAATCCATGGGGACCGACAATAAATATGTTTGAACCAAATGTTGCAAATAATCCATTTATAAATCAGAATTATGCTGAAAAGAGTAGAACGACAGTAGAAACTTTGTTGGAACCCCAGAGAAATCCAGAACAGGGTAGCATAGAAAACCCGGTAGGACCTTCTGTGGAAGAACTAAGTGAATGGTTAAGAGGGTTACAGAAACAAGATAAAGAATCCCAGTCAATAGATGTGGCTAAATTACGGATGGCATTGGAAAAATCAATTGTAGGGACTATTCCCGTAGAAAAATTTAAAATTTATCAGGATGAGGAATTGTTATTCCTATGTAAAAGCGTGACATGGTGAGCGAAAAATCTGCATGAAAGACTAGGAGAAGTTGCGAATGAAATGGGAATAGATAGTGAAAAGGTAAAAGCCTTACAGAAACCTTATAGAGTTGATTTTACTGAAAAAGACATTGAAAATCTGAACACCACAGGACAGATAGGTCAAATTAAGGACATAATCATTTTATTGAGAAAATGGGGAGACGTGGATAAATGGAGAAGTAAATGGTATAGAAAACATAATGATGCCTTAGAAAAGACAGTTTCGGCATTCCCTGTTAGAGAGAAAGAAAAGGCAGTAACTGAATACCCCATGAGGGAGATTCCAGGAGGAGGATATGTACACGTCCCATGGACAAGACAGGACATTTTGTCATTTACGAATGATTTCCCTCGACTACGCGAAAAGCCTGTCGAGTGGTACCGGCAGGTAGACAGATTTGTAAAATTGTTGAAAGTACTATGGATAGATTTGAATAGTCTATTTGATATAATAGTACCGGCAGATTTGTGGACAGAGTACAAGTTGATGAACAACTGGCCAACTGAAGAGTACCCTAGGGATCCTAAGACAGGAGCTCCGGACCCTGAGGTAATGAAGAAGTATGAACAGGTTATGGTATTTTTGAAAAACCAAGTGCCCCCTAAAGAGACAGATTGGGTAAAAATTGATCGAACACATCAGGAAGGAAAAGAATCAGTACATGCATACTATGAGAGGCTAATTCAAGCCTTTAAGCAATTCAGTGGAGATGAGAACCTGAGTGATAAGGATTTGAGTCATTTTGTATGCAGGTTTGAATATGGTTTCCGCCCAGAAATTGGTGACATGATAAAACAGCATACGGTTGATTGGCAGAATAAGAAAATAGATGAAGTATTGAGACATGCTAAATATTTCAGTGACGAAATTGAGGCCAAACAGTGAAAAGTAAAAGAAAAGGCAATGTGGGCACAAGTAAAGGTAGCTGAAAGGCAGGAAGCTCAGTTGGTCGAACAAGCAAATAACCCAGGAACTAGACCGAGATTTGGCCCAGGAAAAGGGAAAGGTAATATAGAAGAAGCTAAAAAGAAGTTCCCATGCCATAATTGTGGTGGGTTAGGGCATTGGAAATCCGAGTGTAAATTTCCTCCAAGTACTAATAATGAAAATGCATCATTGAATCCGCAGGTGCAGAATGAGGTGAGTGGTCAACTGCAGCAACAGCAGCAGGTGGTTACCTCACAGAATCAGGTGCCAAAACCACCTTTCCCGCAGAGCAGAAACACTCAGAAGTATAGTAATGAATCTGGATTCTACAATGAAGAACAGGTAAAAAAACGCCACACGCTCGCGCTGTTTCACAGTATTGGCTGCAACGCGATGAAAGTGACTCAGAGGGAAGCTATTGACGGTGCCGACAGGACGAAGAAGAGTGCGTACTTGGCGCAACTCTAGAAGTAGACCAGACAGGACCATTTGTAGATGGGAAGGTTAATAATGAAAATATTATTTTCCTAGTGGACACTGGCGCTACTCGATCAACTGTTATATCAGCTGATGTTAAGAATCTTCCTCTTTCGGATGAAACAATCCAAGTAGTTGGTGTATCCAACAGACAGATAAAGACATTTCTGACAGAACCAGTGAAAGTTAGTATAGGGAAATTTTCAGAGATGCACCGCTTTGTTGTCTGCGACACCAGTCCAGAGAATTTATTAGGTAAGGACCTGTTGTGCAAAATGAATTGCACTATATTATGTACTCCAGATGGAATAGCATTTGAAACACCAGATGAGGATGTGTTGTATAAAATGACCATAGCTAATAGAGAAAATTAGGTTGCTGAGACTTATGCAATATTCAACCCTGATGAATTACCTAAAGAACTGAACCAGTCTGTGAAAGCAGAAGTGTGGGACTTTACCAGAGAAGATGTAGGACTAATGAGAAATATAGATCCAGTAAAGATAACTGTGAACAAAGGAATAAGCTATCCAAATGTCCCTCAATATAAATTGACACCTGAGATAATTTAAGGAGTAACTCCAATAATTGAGAAAATGATCAAGCAAGGAATTCTAAGAGAAATAATGAGTAGTCCATGTAATTCACCCATAATGGGACTGAAAAAGCCTAATGGGAAATTCAGAATAGTGCAAGACCTGAGAAAAGTGAATAAAATTGTTGTGTCATGCTGTCCCATTGTGCCAAACCCATCAGTAATTCTGTACCAGATTTCCCATGATGCGAAGAAGTATACAGTGATTGATCTATGCCATGCTTTCTTTTCTTTCCCATTGCATCAGGACAGTCAGCAAATTTTTGTATTTCGTTTTGGAGAGCGGATTTTGGCATGGTGCCTAATCCCACAGGAGTATACAGAAAGCCCCTCAATATTCAATCAATTGTTGAAGAAATCTTTGGAAAGTCTGCAAATGCCTGAAAGTTCAGCACTAGTACAGTATATCGACGACATTTTGGTGGCGTTGAAAACACGTGAAGCTTGCGAGGTAGACACAATAGCACTACTGAATCATTTGGCAGACGGAGGATTGAAAGTGTCACCAGCAAAATTGCAGTATTGTAAGAAGGAAGTACATTATTTGGGACATAAAATAGAGAAAGGATTGAGAAAAATAACAATAGACAGAATCAGAATTATAAAAAGAATGAGAGCCCCCATGACCCAAAGAGAGGTGAGAATGTTTCTGGGAATGGTGGGGTATTGCCGTCAGTGGATAAGTAATTTTTCCATGATCGCAAAACCTTTGGTACGTTTGACCAGAAGTGATGTAAAAGATCCCCTTGAATTGAACAAGGAAGAATTGGCAGCATTCAAACGATTGAAAGAGGGTTTGTGTGAAGCACCACCACTAGGCATGCCTGATTATGAGAAAGAGTTTGAGTTGTATTGCAGTGAGAGAAATGGATGTGCACTCTCTGTGTTGATCCAGAAACATGGAAGGTTGAGGAGACCAATTGCATATTTTTCATCAATGCTTGACCCAGTGGCTGCAGCTTTACCTGGGTGTCTGAAGGCAGTGGCTGCAACATGTCGAAGTTTGGAGCAGAGTGAAGGTATTGTGATGGGATATCCGTTGAAAGTGTTTGTACCTCATGACGTGGCGATTCTCTTGACAAGGAGTCGTACTCAGTATATGACACATAGTCGATGACTAAGTATGAAAAGGTCATATTAGGTGCAACAAATGTGAGCCTTGCGAGATGTTTGAATGTGAATCCTGCAACATTGTTTCCAGATGCTGAAAATGTGGAAGTGAGAGATGAAGCAGATCATGATTGTTTGGACGTGCTTGAGTATTGCACAAAGCCACGACCAGATATAAAAGATGTACCTTTGCCAGAAAGTGATTTTGTGTTGTTCGTTGATGGGTCATGTTTGAGAACAGATGAAGGAGTGCTAAGCGCAGCATATGCAGTATGCATGATTGCAGCAGTGATGGAAGCATCTTATTTGAAAGGAGTGAGGTCCGCCCAAGTAGCTGAACTTGTTGCTTTGACCAGAGCTTGCAAAATCGGGAAAAGTGTGAGAGTGACTGTGATAACTGACAGCCAGTATGGCTTCAGGGTTGTCCATGATTTTGGCCAGCTTTGGCTACAAAGAGGTTTCCTGACCTCAAGTGGAACCCCTATTAAGAATGCTGAAGTGGTTGGAAAATTGATAGAGGCGATACAGCTGCCTAGACAATTGGCTGTGGTGAAATGTGCTACCCATAGTCAAGGTAGTGATTACATCATTTGGTCAATCGGGCCAAGGAAAGAGAAATGTCTTCTTGCTCAGTAATGTTTACTAACATTGTGGGAACTTGGGAAGAAGTGAGACAATTGCAGGAAGAGTCAGGAGATCAGGAAATGAAACAGTGGATAAAAGCAGGGTGTGCACCAAGAGAAAAGGACCGTGTGTGGGTCTATCGAGATGGAAGACCAGTGATGCCTGATAGCATGATGTCTACCATGACACGGATGTATTATGGCCAGGGACACATAGGGAGAGACGCCATGATTGGGTCCTTTAAGCAGACCTGGTACTATCCAAAATTCCGACTTGTAGCAGAAAGTCTATGTCAGAGATGCCTAATATGTCAGCAATACAATCCCGGGAGGAAGACAGTGGTGAGTCTAGGAACCATAGGCCGAGAAGGAGGGTCTTTTACCAGAATGCAGGTTGACTTCATTGAAATGCCTCCATGTAACAGACTGAGGTATGTTCTGGTTATAGTCTGCCTATTTTCCAGGTGGGTGGAAGCATTCCCGACAAGAAGAAATTATGGGATGACAGTGGCTAAGCTACTTTTGAGAGAATTCATCCCCAGGTTTGGGTTTCCAGTGACTCTTGAATCAGACAGAGGAGGACATTTTCAGAACGAGACTGTAAAATTGATTAGTGAAGCATTGAATGTACAACAGAAACTACATTGTGCCTACCGACCAGAGGCTTCTGGTGTGGTTGAACAGATGAATGGTACAATCAAAAACAGGATTGGGAAAATGTGTTTAGCCACTGGTATGAAATGGCCTGATGTCTTGCCTCTAGTATTAATGACAATTTGAGCAATACCAGACAGAACCACAGGGTAAAGTCCTCATGACATAATCATGGGACGAGCGATGAGGCATGTGTACATTCCAGTCAACAAGCTGATGACAATAACTGATGACATGGTGTTGGAATACTGTAAAGGCCTGGCCGACGCAGTTCATTCTGTGTTTCATCAGGTTGGAGCGGATGCCACCACTCTCGAAAAGAAGCCAGCCCACAATCTGAGCCCAGGAGACTGGGTAAGGATAAAAGTCCACAGAAGAAGAAATTGTTTGGTTGCAAGGTGGGGAAAACCAAGACAAGTCATTCTGACCACAACAACAGCTGTGAAGTGTGCTGGAGTGAAAAACTGGATCCATGCCAGCCATACTTTGAGGATACCAAATCCAGTTGACAGCAAAGAAAAAGAGTACTATGACGAATCAGAGTCAAGTACTGAATCAGATAACGAAGAGCCAAAAACACAAGAAAATCCTGAAAGGGGGGAAAAAGAATCTGATCAAATATTAGTCCCCAGAAGTATCTCTCTGAGAAGACGATTGCAGATTTCTGATACCAGTTCAGATTCTGAAGACGAACAAGGGAGACAAGGTCCCAGAAAAGAACACAGAAAGAAAAAAGGAAAAGATAATGAAGAAGCAGTAAAAGGAATTCGAGAGAAGGAAGTTTCAGATGAAAAACCAAGAGAAATTCCACCTGAAATAATAGATCTAAGTGGAGAAGGACCAGGTACAGAGAGAGAGGGACAGAGTGCGGAAGACCCCCGAGGAGGTGTAGGGAACTGCAACATTCAGCTAGGTGAAGGGACAAGTAGCCAGCAGGAAGATTGCGTGTCGGAGACCCGAGGAGGGACAGAAGTAGGGAAAACAAATCAAGTGGTGGAAAAAGAAGTTGCTGAAAAGAAAAAGCAAGTTGAAACAGAATCTGAAGAGAGTGAAAATGAAATACCAGAAGGTCGAGTTCTAAGAAAAAGGCGTTGGAGAGAAGAAAAGAACAATAAAGAAGGTAAACAGAAAAGAGTTAAAAAGGACGAAGTGTGGCCAAACAAAATAAAGAGATTGAGATATCGGCTGACATGAGTGAAATCACCAAGGGCAGATCAGGTGAATGAAGTGACAAGCCAAGAAAAATCGAAAGAAGAAGAGACTGCTCAAAATAAGGAAGAAGGAAAAAGAACGAGGAAACCTAACCAGAAGTATAAGTCACCGGAATGGACGTACCTGGCTCTGCCTGAAAAGGAAGAAGAGGCAGACAATCAAGGAAATCTAGAGGAGGCTGTACTGAAAGTGGTTGAAGAGGAAGAAGAAGCAGGAATCCTGAGAGTTATCTTATCCGACATCGGAGAAGAAGAAACGGAAGATCAGGAAATTCTGTACTTGGATGAACAGAAAGAAGTGAAAAACTATGAAATGCCAAACTGAGAAAATCTAGAAAACTACTGATGAGGGAATAACAATTGAGTCAAATGATAGATATTGGTAGAACCATGTAGGGCCTTAGAGCCTAAGGTTAGAAAACTAGCTGTGAAGTAAAAGAGGCTAAATCAAAAGACACAGTCCAAATTAACAAAGATGGCTAACATAGATAGTAGCAAAAGTAGATGTACATTCATGAAGAGATGGTGTAAAATGTGTTGTTGTTGTACAGGATTATTAATGCTTCTATGGAGCATACTTGCTCTTTTGATTTCTTTTAAGGATACTATAGATACACTAGAAGGACACACTGAAAACATTACTAACATAAAGAAGATTCAAAAGGTAGTTCCGACTAGAATAGATAATAATTATTTACATAAAGATAGGTCTGTTAATGGTTTTTCAAATAATGTGCTTTCAAAGTTATTGTATGAATATGTAAAGACTATGGACGTAAGGGACTGCTACGTATGCATGCAGTTACCTGCATCTGTGTCAGAGGGAGTGACTTATCATCACCTTCCAGCAACGTATGGAATAGCATGTAGTGTGATAGCTAGCTTATTTTATGAGACAGGTAAATTAGAATATTCAGATGTAGATAACATTTTTGCGCAATTGCCTGCTAATAACAAACTAAACAAAGTAAGACCTGCTAAGGTATTAGGTGAATTTTTCTTAGAAACGAAGGCGCTAACATTAGAGTATATATTTAAAAATAATTTGACTTGCAGTTTGAAGAAAGAAGAAAAGACATTTCTAGACATGGTCGAGGAAAGGAGATTGAAAATGCAAAGAAAGGCATCTGAAGGAAAAGGGGAGAAATCAGTCTGGGATGTAGAAATGGAAAAACATATGAAGGGAGAGTCTAATCCAACTGTGGCTTTAGATTGACCTCAGAAAGGGAAACTGTGTATAAGAAGGAATCAAACGGCGTATGACAATTATTTTCTAGGGAATAGTGAGTGCCATGATACATACCGAATCATGGGTGGATGGGGATTTAAAGGTGGAAGAGATCCAGTTTTCCCTGGACTTTATTTTATCTGTGGGAACAGGGCATATTATCGTTTGCCAGACCATTGGTATGGCACATGTTACGTAGGCCTGGTTTTTCCAAAAATCTTTCACATGGACAGAGGTAAAGATGGTGTACATAGTTTAGGTAATCATTTAGTGCGTAGTAAAAGAGAATCTTGGGCAGAAATTGTAGGTGACATTTTTGGAGCATTGATACCAGCAGTGGGAATATCTCTGAATGCGAACAACATTAGAAAATTATCAACAGTAGTGGATCGCTTGTCAACAAGCACTGCTGGAGGATTCTTATTGGTTAATACTGAAATGGTTGCCATGCGTGCTATGGTAATGTAAAATCGACTTGCCCTTGATATATTATTGGCAAAAGAGGGTGGAGTCTGTGGAATGCTGAAAGTTCAACATTGTTGCACTTACATTCCAGAAGAAAGCAAAGATCTGAAAGTTTACATTAAAAATATTACTAAATTGCATGACGAAATTGCACCACTTGAAGGTGTTTGGGAAAAGATTGGGAAGAAAATAGCTGCTATTAAAAACTTCTTATTAAAAATAGGTAGTACATTTATAGGTAAGATATTATTTAGATTAACATGTGTAATTTTTGTGTTTTTAATATTAAGATTAGGTTGCATGTGCTGTAAAAACAAGAAAATAAAGAATAAAATAAAAAGAGAAAAACTAAAAAGAGAAGAAAAGGATCCAGATAGAGATTTAGAAGAGATAACTTTAGAAGAATGGAAAGAAAGTATGTATAAAAAGGCAAAAAGAGATGAAGAGGAAACTGAATTATGAATAAGAGCAAGAATGCATTTCAATTATCCGTAAAAGGGTGAATAAATTAGTGTTGTTGTGGTGATAAAATCACCATAGGGGGATTGCTGGAGCGGGTTTTATTTTAAAAATGTTGTATACCCTCTCCATTTTGCATGTTTCTATTAATAAGAATAATTAACTAATCGTAATTGTATTAATTGGATTGCTGTGGAATTTAATCAACTTTACTAATAAGAATACACGTGGGAATTGCATTTGCATGGCCTAACTAATACGTAAACTAAATTGTATATGCATATTGATCATAGATAATTAGAATTTTGCATGAATATATGTTGCTTTCGTGATGTATTTGTGATTTGTGCTTTATTAATGTGAATATAATCCACATTAAGTGTTGCTTCTGCTAGATAAATACACACACATATGGGTATTAGTAAGGGGATAACATTCTATTAGTCACTTCCATGTATTAATTACGTTTTTGTGTTTCTTTGCTTAAGTTGACCATTTGGAGTGGCCACAAAATGGCCGACATCCCTATTTGACGAACCAACTCTATTGTGAAGGTCTCTGAGTGAAGTGCGCATGCGTCACCATCAGCAGCAGTGGCCTCTACGCGACCCTAACTCAACTGTGCCACTCAAGGACGCTCTGGGCTACCAGCCAGCTGCCCTGAAAGAAACAATAAAAGATACTTTACTGAAGAAATAATGAACTATATTTAAAAACACATTTTCCGCATGGGAAACTGTTGGAACAGATCTCACCAACCAATCAGAGACATTCAAAAATATTACTCGTTACTTTTGGAATGTAATTTTACTATAAATTACCATAGATTAGAGAGGTTAGGAGCGAGACCCTTCAGAAGATTTTCGATTTCCTGACGTTATGCTGACGGAGAGGACGGTGACACTGCAGGACAGCTGTTTCCAAAGACTCTGACAGTTTGAACTGATGACCAAGATTTTGACTTAGAGGACAACTTTTAGCCAGAATAGGTAATTATGATGGTCTACTGTTTGATTAAACAAATGATTTGATTTCCAATTATTTAGATAAAGATTTAAGATTTATTACATGAACTGTGTTGGGTCGTTATTATGAAAAGTGTATTTATGTAAATAAATTATAGATTTAGTTATCACTTCAACCAGCAGCTAGCTGATTCATGGCCTATCCATGGGAGGAGTACCAAAAGGTGAAGCTTAGGCCTTAATAAATAGAGAAAGGTAGGGAAATCTATTGTTCATTAGGGATAAGTGGGTACTTCCTTTCATTACAGCGAATGGAACAATCACCTCCTTGGAAACAGGTTAATAGAGAATGAATGTTGGTGTTATGGGCCCCACCAGCGAATATAGTGATTGAGTGTGTCTGTGCGACCTATGATCTGTGACGAAGGGAGGGATTTTGAATTCCGCGCTGCAACAATAGGAGCTAAGAATTAACAAATAACCCAAGTTAGACAGGCCAAGTGGTATACCGAGGAATGTACTAAAAAGAAAAGGGAGATAAGAAGAGAAGCACAATTACTACGATTCAAATATAATTTGCTTAGTTTATTAAGCTTAGGAATCTAAGAAATTAAAGTAAAAAGCTAGTAAGAAGCCTTAAAAGGACTTATAAAGAGAAATGCTGGGAGAACCTGTTGGAAGCCATTGAAATAAAAAACGTACAGAAGTTCTGGAAGCTAATACAGGCATCCTCCGGACAACCGGTTAGGGCCATGAACTGTGTGGTCGAAGAATCCGCTTGGGAAAAATATTTGAAGGAATTGTAGGGGACAGGCAGTACATCAGAAATAGGAGAACCACAGCACTGGGGGGGACAAGTGGAAGATCTAAAGCTAGACTTCACAGTAATGAAGGTGAAGAACATGATAAAAGAGCTACAGCTAACCAGGGCAGCAGGACCTAACAACCTGCCTGCTATTATAACAAAAACTCAGATGCAGTGGTGGGCTGAATTCCTATCAGGTATGTTCATGACCATTTTGGACTCCGGAAAAATCCCCCAAAATTGGAAGGGATACATAATTAGACCTGTGCATAAGAAGGGAGACCTGAATTCCCCAAAAAACTATAGACTGATAAACTTGCTGGATAAAGGGGAGAAAGTATTTTCGAAAATACTATTAGCTAAAGATTGGGTGGAGCAAAAGTCGATTGTGCCAGTAGAACAGGGTGGCTTTAAGGAGGGGCACTCAACAATTGACCACTGCTTCGCACTATGGGCTGTGGTACAGAAGTCAATTGAACAAGTAGGGAAGCTTTTCTGCTGCTTTGTGGGCTTCCGGGCCGCTTTTGATCTAGTGGACCGGCAATGTTTATGGGAGACCATGGGAAAATATAACATCCCTAAAGGCCTGCTGTGCATTATTCAAGAGTTGCATAGAGGGAATTGGGTGCAAGTAATTAAGGACACGGCTGGGTTTTTGACACTAAAAATAGCTATTGAAAATGGATTGAGACAAGGCTCTGTGTTGCCACCCCTACTATTTGCCATATACTTAGCAGATTTACCTGTAGCTCTAGAGGTGGAGAGAAGTGCCATCCCGAAAATGAATGGCAGACATCTATTGTGCTTACTGTACACAGATGACCTTGTGATCTTCGATCAGACCAAGATAGGGCTTCAAAGAAAGCTTAATGCATTTAATGATTATTGTGTCAAAAAGCATTTAACAGTAAACCTGGATAAAACTAAAATATTATGCTTTGGGAAAAGAGACCCTAGGAGCAGATGGTTTCTAAGTACACTGAAGCTTGAAACGGTGATGGAATATAAGTACCTAGGGGTCTGGTTCAACAGTTCTTTAAAGTGGCAGACACACATAGAAGCCCAGAAAGCTAAGGACCTCACATCGGTATATGGTCTGAAAAAATTCAACCGGGATTATGGGGAGATGTCCCACAGACCACTAATAAAGGCACATAGTGCGATGGTACCCCCCCAAGTATTTATTTAAGTGGTAAACATGGGTGGGAACTTGAAGAAGAGAAGTGCCTAAAAACGTTAATGTCACTTCCAGGATCAACAATGATCCAGGCCATTAGAGCTGAGTTAGGTGTAATATCATGGGGCATACAAGTTCAAATGGCACTGATAAGATTCTGGAAACGTCAGGACCCAGGGGCTCTACAAAAGGTTTCACAATGGTCTAGAAATTAAATCCAGCTTAGTAGCCTAAAATGGTCCAGAGAGACAAGAAGGCAATTGTTCAAGGTGTGTGAGAATTTGAATGTAAGAATCTGTCCACAATCACTCCAGGTAGACACAAATAAAAGCATACTAAGGACCCAAGGTCAGGTAGCAGCTAGGAGGGTTGATGCCGAGTACCCTCTCCCATTCCCCACGCTGTATTTGCCTAACCCGTCCCTGTTGTCAATGTTTACCGCCCGCAGATGTTTAAATGGATTTCTTCCCTCTGTCGCGTTATCAGCCCTCCGCCACCCTCCGATCACAAACGCAGCAGAAACAGCACTCTTTCATATTGCTGCATTGTGAGATACATTTAGAGAGTGTTGCATAATCAATTTAGGTTACAGCGCATCACCCTATGGTCTTCACATAATTCCTGGGCTCTAGCACAGCAGACGGTGTAGTACAGGCGAGGCCATGGCTGGTAGAAGCTGGAGTGATATGTGACCGATCCCACTCTGCCTCGCAAAAGGCTCAGTTGTTTGCTTCCCATGAGTTGCGAGGACTGCATGCTCATTTCCTAATGGTAATACTAATGAATCTCGCCTGTGGACACCCGAGACCTACAGCTCTGACATTGTGCAGGGGTTTAGGCCTCCGGTTTCATATTGTGGTTGTCCTCCGCTCGTTCCCATTCATCACATGTCATGTAGCCAGCCCTCAGTTGCATTTACCTACGTAAACAGTGCAGCAATGGCGCTTTCAAATGTACAGACGATTGCCTACCTTATGTGCTTAATAAAATAGAATTTTAGATGGCAGCCTCCAAAGCAAAAATAAGCCTGGATTTATCAAATAATAATCTGTTAATTAAATGCATAATATAAAACTTTATACATCAATTGTATTTGAGCTTTCCTGTTTGCTGGTCACTCTTGCCACTTCCCCTCCCACTCAGCGTTGTTTGTTTGTTTTTGCTTTTTAAAGAAGAACACTATGACGCGGTGAACGCTGGCACATTTCTTTTACTGTTCACTGGCCTATTTTATTTGTCCATTGATGGATGCCATCCAGAGAGGCGAATATTTTTCCTGTGCAGCAATAATGTTGGCAATTTTTATGTTTCCAGCTTCTCTTCTCCTTTTGTCTGAGTAGTAAACAAACAAGCAGCATGTGTGCTGAACAGGGCCAGTCTAGCTCCAGCTTCCTCCAGGCCTGGGCTTCTGGTGATGTATGTGTGGGCACAGGAAAGCAGCCTGCAGCTGTGCTGCTCTGGAAACCACCTATTCTTCTGCCGATTGTACACTGCTTGGCAGGCACCGTGCTTTCCTTTGTGGGTCACCGCCCACACCATAATGTGTGGTACTCCAGGAACTTTATAATTTCTCAACACAATAGTATCTACTGTATCACCCTCCAAAGGATGAATGCCTCTGTGAACCTTGCTGCAAAATACAACTATCACCTGCGAAGTACATTTTGATCTGTGTAACAGGCTACATAGACAGTGTGCGATCTTCCCCATACTGATTCAGCTCTTCATACCTGCAAATGACGTTTTAATTGACTCCACAGACTAATTAAACACCGGTTTGTGTCTATGCCGGCAAGTTGTGGGTCTAACATGTACAGTGTATGCGGTTTAATTCTCAAAATCGAACCTTAAGTTTGGAAGCAGAATATTTAATTATATGTTTGCTGAGTTCACAGGGTTTTATTTTAGCAGCACAGCGTCCATGTGCCCACTTTCCTGCAAGGATCATCATTTGACATCCAGCTCACTTTGCATAATCCAACAAGGTAATGTAATATTGGATACAATTATAACAAAGTGAAGAACAATTTTTTATATGGTGCTCGTCGCCAATACCTCTAACTTGCACAAATGCGAGACCGATTGCATTGCAAATGCTTGTTTAAACCTCTCCTCTCAACAGCCATGCAGCCAGTCACATCCTCTGACATATGACACTGAAAGAAGAGGAGACAGAATCGGCCCCTGACCCACTGGGGAGACTTATTGTAGCATATTGGATATAATCCTGAGTAATGGGACCAGCTCATCCTCAGTCCAGAGGGGTCAGATCTACCCTTTCCTTTTGCAGATGAGCAAAACAACATGATTGGTAACAGACAGGAATATTGAAGAAAACACTGCCCTAATCTCCATCCACTCAAGGAATAGAATCTCTCTTTCAGAAGTCTTTTCCTTGAACTGACTGATGTCTCAGTGTGGCCCCCTAAGCAATCTTGCCTGCATCCATGGTCAGTATTAGCAGAGGGGATAAAGACATAAAAAGTCCCTATGAATTTTTGAGAAATACGAATACATTGGACAATAGATAAAGTTTGGAACCAGATAAAAGTGATTATTGATGTTGAAATTTGGAGGTTTGCTAATTTAAGACTGTTAAGAAACACTTAGCCCAAGAATATACAAATGTGGAATTAATGCAGTTTACTAACTATAGCACAAGAAATGTAATTTACTGTATATGATGCCCATTCCCATGCATTAACGTAGGACACACAACCTAGAAGTTAATGACCAATTCAGGACAAAACCATATCAAGATTAGATGTAAAGTGACAAATGCAACTCTTGCCTCACAATATTTGGAGAAGAACCACGCCGCAGATATAATTACATGGCAATTCATCGAATTTGCAAATCCACCTGAGAGAGGCTAAGATCTCTCATGCATCCTTAAAAAAGCTGCAATGCAAATAGATAGAGAGATGTGCCTCCATCATAAAAGGACTAAACACCACGCAAGGATGGTACGGGGTTGTGTCTCTACCCATTGAATAACCGCAATATGAGACTATATCATAGAACAACTCTCACTGTAATTTCACTGGCTTTGAATACTTATAAAATGATGCATATATTGGGCTACACATTGTGCTGTTTGGATTTTACTTTATTGTCATGAATGCATGTGTATAAAGGGTGGGCGTAGTTCGCGAAGTAGCACTTCGCGAAGCTACGCAAAGTGAAGTTCGCACTACGCGAGCTACGCGTAGCACTTCGCGAACTGCGAAGTAACATGTTCGCACTGTGCAAGATGTTGTTTTCAATGATTGCACAGTGCGGACAAGCAACCGGCACTGTGCAATCATTGAAAATGGCATCTTGCACAGTGCGAGCTGTAGTTTTCTGCTGCTCGAGTAGATTTTTCCTCGAGCTGCAGCTTTCTCAACGCGAACTGGTAGTTTCTCATCGCGAGCGGTCGCGAGCATACGCGACCCCTCGCAATGAGAAACCTGACCTTCTCGCGTTGTGAATCTCGCCGGGAGGTTTATTTTCCATGCTCGCGATCGCGAACAAGGAAAAAGTCTCGCCAGGATGTCATTTTGCTTGCTCGCGGTCGCCAACTTGACGTTGAGGACCGCGAGCAAGCAAAAAATGACCGCAGCACTACGCAACACTACGCTACGCGTGTTCGCACTGTGCTACGTGCAGTTCGCGTAGCGCGAAGTAGCGCAAACTTCGCAAACTACGCGAGCGTAGCGTAGTGCTTCGCCCAGGCCTAATGTGTATGCCGTAGCAAATAGGTATAGTCTCAATTTTGGGTCATGATATAACACTAATTTAAGTGGTTATCACTTCTCATAATGAAATTGGGCCAAAAAAAAAAAAATATATATATATATATATATATATATATATATATATATATATATATATATATATATATATATATATATATATATATATATATATCACACACCAACCTTTGCTTTAACAAAAGAAATCCAGGACACGCAAGAGTGTATGATGAAAAGATTTACTGGGCAAGTTAGCACCTCACCGACGCGTTTCGCTTTACAGCTTTCTCACGGTATGGCTGACATTTTCGTTTTCCTGTATTTACATCCTGCTTCCACCATTAACATTGAAGAGGGACTTAGAGGATTACATGGGCTTTCTTGTGTAACGCACTTTGCATTTGTTAACTTCTTACCTGTGAGCAAGGCGACAGCCGAAACGCGTAAGGTGATGGAAGATTAGTGCTGCTGTCTTCGAAATAAATGCTTTTATCTCCGTGATAGGCCTCGCATCTTTGTTTGGTCACGGCGTGTGTTGGTGAGCTGCTCCATGCTCACTGTTCCGCGAGGCCACCCTGAAGGGTCAGGGGCTCCTTGGGCTTGGAGACTTTGTTTTCGCATTCAAATCGGGAGCATGACCCACTGCAGTCGCCCTACCTAATCAGGAAACGCTACGAAAGCAAAAAGAGCAGACTGTGTGGAAGGGAGTCGGATGGGAGTACATCCCGTGCTCTGACCGCTCGGAGAGACATGCAAATTCGAAGACCTATGCTAAATGTGAGCACTTGCATATAATTGGAAAAAACACATGGCTGTGACACTTTATTTCCACTAAAATGATGCAGGTACCAAAGATAAAAATGCTGAAATAACGCTGTTTGAGGATCAATTATGATTCCATGTGCAATGAACTTACGAACTGTACAATGCATTATGGGGCTAGTATTTCGAATGCCTGGTCATGTGACATTTTGTTTAAAAAAGCAAGCACAACGCACTTTGCATTTGTTAACTTCTTACCTGTGAGCGAGGCGACAGCCGAAACGCGTAAGGTGATGGAAGATTAGTGCTGCTGTCTTCGAAATAAATGCTTTTATCTCCGTGATGGGCCTCGCATCTTTGTTTGGTCACGGCGTGTGTTGGTGAGCTGCTCCATGCTCACTGTTCCGCGAGGCCACCCTGAAGGGTCGGGGGCTCCTTGGGCTTGGAGACTTTGTTTTCGCATATATATATATATATATTCACTGAAAAAACCATAGGTTTCAGGGGTGTTATAGTTAGCTGGACTTTTCACTTGTACAAAACCATTGAAATTCCCCCGTTATGGTTAGTTCAGCTAACTATAACTCGCGCGCCCGCAATGCACTGCTGATGACATCACATATTACATCACTCATGACATGGTCAGTGACATCACTCATGACATCACTGATGACATCTCAAATGACATCACTGATGACATCACTGATGACATCATCCAGTGAATGTGTGTTTTTCTGAAAATTAAATATGTTTTATATATGTATATCTCAAGGTCGATGGAAGAATAAATGGGTATATAAGTGTCTAAATGGATGATTTGTTTTTGAAAAATTGATTGTGTAACTGACTGATTAAGTGTATCATAGTGAATACATGGCTTAGTGAGTAATGTTTAAATATGTAAATATCTGTATCAGTCTCTCACTTTGTGTATAAGTGGCTGCATGGGTTGGTGAGTAGCTACATGGGTGTCTATATAGGTTATTAGTTGGTTTTTTGAGTATCAGTCTGAGTGTCTGCATGGTTCGGTGGGGGGTATTACGTAGTGCATAGGTGCATGAATGAGTGACTCACTGTTTGTATGTGTTGAACACAGCATGTGTGCAGGACTGTATGGGTGGATGAGTGTGTGTATGGGTGTGTTAGTGAGTGAATGACTGTCTCAATAGTGTCTTTATGAGTAACTACATATGTTTTAAACTAGTATATGTGACTATTGGTGTATATATGTGAGTATATGTGAGAGTGAGAGATTGAAAGAGTTCCTGTATGAATAAGTATGTGTTTCTATAAGTGATTGTTTAAAAGACTAAGTATGTGTAAGTTTCCGTAGAAGTAAGTATGGAGGTGTGTGTATAACTGTATATGCAAGTAAATGTATGTTTGATTCTTTATTAGCATGAGTGACTATGTGTGTGAGTAACTCTATGGATGAGTGGCATTGTGTAACAGGATGTATAGGTGTATGAGTACATATGATGAGTGAGTACATGTATGAGTGACTGTATAGGACTGTTGGTGAATGAGTGGATGTGTATATGGATCTTAGAATTACTGAAGAGGTTGTTGTAACTGGTATTGGTATGTCCATTGTTTTGAAAATTTTAGTCTCTATTTTTGAATGTGTGTATCAAAGGTTATATTAGGGTGAGAGGAGGTCTGCCACTCTATCACAAGGACGATGTCATCAGTGATGTCATCAGTGATGTCATTTGAGATGTCATCAGTGATGTCATGAGTGATGTCACTGACCATGTCATGAGTGATGTAATATGTGACGTCATCAGCAGTGCATTGCGGGCGCGCGAGTTATAGTTAGCTGAACTAACCATAACGGGGGAATTTCAATGGTTTTGTACAAGTGAAAAGTCCAGCTAACTATAACACCCCTGAAACCTATGGTTTTTTCAGTGAATTTCTGAGGTTTTTTAAATGCTAATTCCTAACTATAACGTGCCTGAAACCTATGTTTTTTTCTGTGAATTTCAAAGGTTTTTTAAATGCTAATTTCTAACTATGCCTACAGAGATAGGACATGTGAAGAAAGAAGAAAAAATGCACAGAAAGAAACAAAAGAAGTGCAGAAAGAAGCAACAGAAGTCCTCAAATACGAAGATAAGTGCAGGAAGAAGGATAACGTGCAGAAAGAACAAAAAGAAGAGCAGAAAGAAGCCTTGTTGCAAAATCATCCTGTACCCTCAACTTTTTCAGACGGATACTGGTGGTAACTGAGTCTGACTAACCAGTCCTAGAGCCAGTGCTATGTTAAAAGACACTTAGAATACAGTGAAAACACCTACATACACTAGGGAACATTATGCGTTGGGGTCCCCCTGTGATTAGCATGACCTCCTCTGTAAGCCCCTAGTGTATAATAGGGCATGGGGATTAAAACTACCTCTTAAAACAGGCCACAGGGCGTTTTTGCACACGTTAACTCAGGCCCCGTCCCCTCCCTTCACCACTGTGTAAACACGCCCTGTGTCCATTTTTAGTTGGGAGATTAAGTTCATTTGAATCCTGAGGGTCCCTAGGGTCCAACTAGCCCACTAGGTACCTCCAGTAAGTGCCACAGAGCTGCGTTGCAGAGAGGTGTAAAAAGTGGCACGGCCTGGACCACCTCTCTGCAATGCAGCTCAGTGGCGCTTACTGGAAGCACTTGGTGGGCTAGTTAGCCCCCAGGGGCCCTCAGTATTGAAGGGAAATTATATCCCCAATTTAAAACATGCCATAGTGCGTGTTTGCACACATCACCTCAGGCCCGTCCCCTCCCTTCACCACTGTGTAAACACGCCCTGTGGCTGTTCTAAGTTGAGAGATTAAGTCCCCCTGAATCCTAAGGGTCCCTAGGGTCAAACTAGACCACTAGGTACCTCCAGTAAGCGCCACAGAGCTGCGTTGCAGAGAGGTGTAAAAAGGGGCTTGGCCTCAGAACACCTGGCTGCAGCGCAGCTTCCTGGCGCATACTGGAGATGCCTGTTGGGGGCGCGTTTGCAGAGTGCTGCACGGAGGGGGCATGGCCTCCGGCACAATGCCAGTCTTTTATTTATTTTAGTTTTTTAAGAAGGGGGGCTGTTTGGTTCCCCTTCTTATTCTAATTTATTGGCCCTGATGACCCCATCCCCCAGGGCCAGTCTCCTAATTATATTTTTTTTACCCCAATCCCCAGGGCCGGCCACTGTTTTTTATTATTTTTAAAAAATATATATTTATAGACACACCTAGGACATGCTGGACAAACCGTACGTACCTATCACCATGACGATTTGCGTGATATTCATTAAAAGGCGACTATGCATGCAATGAATCCACGTGGAATGTATTTACACCACTAGTGAAGCTCTGACATGTCTGATGCCCTACCGTGCCTAATCCTGGTAGACACCCTTGTCGTTTATTTATACAAACATGGGTAGCTATTGACGGGCACATTTAATACACATGCACACCAAGCCATTCAAAGGGGATTCGACAAAAATTCGACCAAAACTATGCAAGAAACCCCCCTCACGGTTAATAAAACACACATCCACTGCCGGATGTGTAATACTTTTTATTTTACTCTCTGGAAAGGGGACGAACATCACTTGAGAGTCACAGCGTGCTCCTGACAGAGCCCAATGCTGTGTTACACCCACCATTGCCTGCCGAGTGCCACACACCTCTGTGTTGTATTCCACTAGCTAGTGCATATGCTATGACACTCTCTAGCCCATGTGCACTGTAACACCACCCCGTGAATATGTCATGCCACACTTGTCTTCGCACGGGTTATATTGCCCCATCTAACGTGCCTTTCTCGATGCCTATGTTATAACACACAGTGCTATGCCATACATATTACAATCTGGGATCCATATCTTTGTCACAGTGCATATGCAACGTTACACTCGCCAGCACATATTTTATATTACAACTTTAGAGACTAGTTAGGTTACACAACACTGCCCTGTGCATATTACACTCCAAGGCGCATATCGCTTAGCACGCGCTAGTGCCTGTGCTATCTCGCGCTCTCCAATGAATCTGTCATTGCGCACAATGTATTGCATATTATATTTCACGCCCAGGTCATCTTATATCACACTTTTTGGTGCATAGTTCATACCCTACACTATATCTAGTTTTCATTTTCAATCGTGCTCTCAGGACTATGTTCTATATAACACTGTGTTCACCTACCCTTTTCACGGGCATTACATTTTGCGATAGGGGGTGGAGGGTCAGGGGGTGTTTCTGCCAAGTGAGCCCGGAGTCACAGTCACAAACGTCCTCTTCTTCCTGAATAAAAGTGAGATTATGCTGCATACTTGTTCATATTTTAAGTAGTTCGCACAGACACAATGTTTTAAAAACAATAAAGTTCCTAATACCCGCCTTCTCTGAACAGTTAGCTTGCTGCCCCATCCCCTTCCTCCCTATCCTCTGTTGTGTGAATCCATGGACTAGCCTCCTCCCTCCTGCCATGCATGGTCTGATGTGCTGCCACTGCCCTCAATTTAGTATGATGTACCAGTCCACTCCTCCTGCCCTCCATTGCCCAATTCTATGCCCCATCATTGACCTCCTGCTTAAACTCTGTGCTTAGCTTGCTGCCCCTATTCTCCTTCCCCCTGCCCTCCGATGTCTTTGTGCATGCCCCTGCTCCATCCTTTTTGCCCACCATGTCCCATGGACCTGCCACTCCTATCTACTCTGAGTGTTCTGTTGAGCTTCCACTCCCCTCCCACCTGCCTAGCATTGTCAGATGACTGTAACCTGTCCCTGCCACCTCCACCCTGCTTGTCCACATGCCATGCCCCTATCCTCTTCCTCCTGTCCTACATGGTCCATTGTACTGCCACACCCTTCTGCCCTCCCTGGTCTGTTGTGCTGCAACTGCTCCTCCTGCCTGCCCCGTGTGGTCTGTTGTGAGGTCCCTTCCCCTGAACTTTCTTGTCTGTGCACAGGTCCTGACCCTCCCTTCTATCCTCCATTGTCCTTTGTGCATGCCCCTCCACCCTCCTTCTTGCCCATCATAGCCATTGTGCTGCCACTAACCCTCCCACTTGCCATGCATGGTCTTCTGTGCTGCCATGGCCCCTCCCACCTTCCCTGTGTGGTCAGTTAGCTGCCCCTGACCCCCTCCCACCTTCCCTCCGTGGTCTGTGTGTATGCCATCACAGTCTCACTGTTGCTCTTCATGGTGTGTCTTGCTTCTAGTGCCCATCCTGCCTGACCTCCATGGCTATCTTGCTGCTCCTGCCCTGCCCCCTTGCCCCCAGCCCTACTCCCTCCCTCCTGGCTTGTCTGTTCCATTGTAATGCCCCTGATCCGTCCCTCCTGCCCTTTATGGTCTGTTATGCTGCAGCTTTCTCTCCTGTCTGTCCATTATGGTCAGCTAGCTACCATTGCCTCTTGCCCCTCTGTTCTCTGTTGTCCATGTGCATGGTCCTGTCCCCTCCCTCTTGCTTTCTATGGATTGTTGTGCTGCACTCCCGTCCTGCATGCCCTGTGTGGTGTATTGTGCTGCTGCAAACCCTGATGCCTGCCCTGCAGGGTCAGTTTGGTGCACCTCTCCATGTCCCTCCTGTCCTCTGTTATCCAAGTCCATGTCCCTATCCCATTTCCTTCCATGATCCGATGTACCATACTTGCGAACATTTTGAACTTGGTAAGAGGGAGAATTTGAAAAAAAACTGGGGTATTGATTTTCCCCTTTGAGTTACATTGAAAAAGAGGATATTGTAGACAGGAGACAGATCAAATAAAGCCCATTTGAGCTTAAAAACATTGGACGTTTCCTGGCTGAATCGGGTCTGTTGGCATGTATGGTTGTACTACCATTGCCTCTTCCTTCTGCCCACAATGGTCTATTACATTGCCACAGCCTTGAAGGAGGGTAGATTTTGTATCACAGGGGGCCCCTGGCCCGTTCTGTCCACACCTGAAGTATGAGACCCTTGTCCTTGCCCTGCCAGCTGCATTTGTAGGCCGTATTAAATTGACCAGCGGGTCCTGTGTTGCTATATAATTATCCTGAGACATCCTTACCACTCAGCCAGCATAAAACCCTTGTGTAGGCCCTTCTGTTCAATATGTAGGCCTCTTTGTTAAATTGACCATAGCTCTGCAATTTTAGTGTATAGCAGTCTGAAGGCAGGTCTGCGAGGCCTTCTGATCCAAACTAGTAGCCCCCACCCTACCCGAGTTCTCCGTGCTCGGTATCAAAGTTCAACATCCCCCTGAAGCTGTCGACATACAGTAGGCTGCATCCTGGACTGGTACTTGCTTCCTGGGCAGGTTTCCCGCTTTTAAGGAAGTGGCAACCGCAGAGCGTCAAGTTAGGAGAACTGAGGAGATTTTATACATGAATATATTGAATTCCCGTACAATACCCATTATTTTCTGCTTGCTCTATGGAACTTACGATAAGCGATTGGCCTGAGAGACTGACCTTTTCACCCAGTCCATTGTCAGCATTAAGTGGGTAAATGACGAAATGTCTGGTAAAATCTGCAGACGAAGCTTTTGGGTAGCATACGTAGGTAGATGTAGCGTGCAAAGGAGCCCACAAAATGATATAAAAAGGGAGCACCCACAGATATCGACGGACTACCTCGCCGTCTGTATGTAGGTTAACAGGCAGTGCAGGTGTTCCCCAAGAGCTGGGAGCTCTTGTCTTCCTTTGCTTAAAATGTCTTGCTCTGCTTTGCTTGAAGTATCTTATTCTATTTTACCTATATGAAATGTCATGTTATGTTTAACCATTGTTCTCTTTACTTTTGCATTTAAAAGATTTTGTATTGTAATTGCAGGAATGCTTGCTCTAAGAGTAAACGTGAGTGTTCCTAGGTAACATTTTCCTTGGTGTAACTTGTTTCTCATGATGCATTTATAGATGTGTTTTCTCTCTCTCTCTGTCAGTACATTAATTGAGATACAGAGAATATTATGACAGCTGTATGATTATCTGGATTCTGTATTTTGTACTTTATGTCTCTATTCTGCGGTTTCTTTGAAGTTGCATCTTCTCATTAAACTGCCATTGTATTCTGCCTCCAATTCCATGTCTCATATGTCTGTTTTCTTCATTTTTGGAGCAAGCGTTCCTAGGCACCCCGGCTCAAATTAAGGTGCCCCTTTTGTCCCTGACTCACTCTCCTGCTCAGTTCTGTGGTGGCTCCCGGGGATCTGGGGACCGCCCCTAGCTTCCTTGACCCGTAATAGATCTTCCCTCCAACAGCCTCTCTTGCAAGTCCTGTATTGTTGGTTTGTTGCCCCTGCCCCCCTTTCCACTGCCCTCCATAGTCTGTTGTGCTTCCACGGCCCTTCCTGCCTGCTCAGTGTGGTTAAATTGTTGCCTTTGCACCCTCCTACCTGCCTTCAATTTTCAGAGTCCGTGCCCCTGGCCTCTGCCTCTCAACAGTATCCTAATGAACAACTAGATTGCTAACATTCTATATTTATTACAAAAGTGTGGAACGCCTGACATCATCTTGATGTAATCAAAACTGTAATACCTAGAGCATTTCCTTTAGAAATTACATATATGAGAGGGTCTTATTGGCATCAAAATTATGGTTAGTGCTCTAAAAGACTAAAATAAGGACATATTTTCTGAGTTTTCAAATAGCGACAAAGCACTTTTAAATTATTTGTTATCTTTATGTTTTTTTATCCAGTTGACCACTTGATTAAATGTTGCACTTAGGGGAGAGGATGTGCTTAGGGGAGAGGAAGTTTCTGCTTCAGCTCGACATTCTGTGATTCTGGTCAAATCACTTAGTCTCCCCATGTCTACAACCAAAATGAATTTGTTCTTGTGTGATGTAACCAATGCTCATGTAAAGCACTCCAATACCTGACAAGTCTGTACTATATAACACTGCAAAAACACAAAATAATAAGTGTTTTGCACACTTCTGTCATTGGGCTATATTTGGGCTACATCTGGTTGATTTTGGGCTACATTTGGGCTCTTTTGTCTCCGGTGGCCATCTTGGGAGATTTATTTGTTATGAAGTTTCCTAATTTCCTCATGTACTGCAGTCTCCTCAGTAGGAAATGCTTTCAGTTTTTTACTTTGATTCCATCATGAAGGTATTCAGATATGTCACACATTTGCCATAAATTCTGAATGTTAGCACTCTAGTTGCTCATTAGATCACTGTAGTAAAACTACTGCACCATGGAAGTCTGCTCCTGGTATTAAAAGTGCATGTTTCAGTCTGCATGTCAGAATTTTTTAATGAAATAGAAGAGGATTTGAGAAGTCACTCAAAATGTGCCCTCATTTTCTTTCTTCAGCATTAATCATAATTTCTATGGCAAAATGAACCTCCTCATTGTGTTCCTTTTTAAATTAAATGTTTTAAGTGTTACCAGTTTATTCCAATCAAGATGGCTTCAGGTGTGCCATACTTTTGTCATAATGAAGACAGTAAGCGCTCTAGTTGTTTTTAAGAACATTCTGGGACATTCTGTCATTGGGCTATACTTGGGCTACATCTGGGTGATATTTGGGCTACATTTGGGCTCTTTTGTCTCTGGTGGCCATCTTGGGAGACTTATTTGTTATGAAGTTTCCTAATTTCCTCATTTACTGCAGTCTCCTCAGTAGGAAATACTTTCAGTTTTTTACTTTGATTCCATCAAGAAGGCATTCAGATGTGTCACACATTTGCCATAAATTCAGAATGTTAGCACTCTTTTTGCTCATTAGATCACTGTAGTAAAGCTACTGCTCACCAGGGGAAACTGCTGCTGGTATTGAAAGTGCATGTTTCAGTCTGCATGTCAGAATTTTTTAATGAAATAGAAGAGGATTTGAGAAGTCACTCAAAATGTGCCCTAATTTTTCTTTCTGCAGCACTAATCATACTTTTTATGGAAAAATGAACCCCCTCATTTTGTTCCTTTTTAAATTAAATGTTTTAAGAGTTACCACTTTAATCCAAGCAAGATGGCTTCAGGTGTGCCATACGTTTATCATAAGTAGGACTGTTAGCGCTCTAGTAGTTCTTTGGAACACTCTGGGAAGCTGCAGTAGAACACAAAGGAATCAACTGACAGTCTCTGCCCTTGTTGGATGTACATGTTTTACTGAGAATGTCAGACTTCATTCTCACATGACTGAGAAAGATAATGTGAATTTACAGAAAATAAGCTCTCAGTTTAGCCTATAGATCACCTTCCAAACCTCTGTGGTAAAAGCATGAGAAAATATTTTTCTCTCAATCATGATATCCCAGCAGAAGGCTTTTTCACATGGTGAAATCACCTTAGAACATACCACAATTCCTAAAATGAGTATGGTACCATCAACAAATGATTTATAATGTAACTAAAGTCTTAAAACCTTCTATTAACTGCAATGCTTTTTAATGAGGTGCTATCATGTATATTGGTCCCAAGATGGCTGCCAACACTTCTTGGATGAAGTGCTGACAGCCAATCAGATCTCAGGATGAGATGTGTGGTTAGGCTCCGCCCACATATATATATGCTTTTAAATGCTATTTTCTCAGGAAATACTGAACAGATTTACACCAGACCTGCAAAAGGCACTTCCTTGACCTTATGGCTACCTCTCTGCCAAATTTCAAGTAATTCTGTTCAGCCGTTCGGGCTGTAGCTGTGTCTAAAGGTCCTATGGAAAAATGCATGGGGAAAACGCGTTTTGGGACCCCCCTTTTTTCTCGGCCCCTGCTTGACGAATCCCCCCGAGACTTTCAGGGTAGGAGCGGAGCGGAGCGCCCCACCTATTTTGAAAATTTCGCGAGGATTCGTCGACCGGCGCCAAAGTTATTCCAAATAGAATGTTGCGGATTTCCTATGGAAACAGGGTCCTAACTATAACTACCTACTGGCGACCGCCAGTAGGTAATATACATATATATATATATATATATATATATATATATATATATATATATATATATATATATATATCACTCACCAACCTTTGCTTTAACAAAAGAAATCCAGGACACGCAAGAGTGTATGATGAAAAGATTTACTGGGCAAGTTAGCACCTCACTGACGCGTTTCGCTTTACAGCTTTCTCACGGTATGGCTGACATTTTCGTTTTCCTGTATTTACATCCTGCTTCCACCATTAACATTGAAGAGGGACTTAGAGGATTACATGGGCTTTCTTGTGTAAGCGTCACCGCCATTTTGGCATGTGGTATAATCACTGAACAAATACTAATTCATACACATATATCAAGCAAAAACAACAAATAATATTCTGTTGAGTCCGGCAGGTGAAAAACTTTTCAGTTCACATTATATGGTTTAACTGCATTGCGTTAGTAATTCTTTGATGTACATTAATATCATCAACTCAATGCTTTTGTTCAGTACAGCATTATTGACGTCATTTTTAAATCAACAGTGGTCGATAAAAATTTTTTGAACAAATCCTGCAACAGCGCAAACCCAAGTGGGTTGCGGTTACATCTGTTTAAATGCATATTGTGCACCTAATACTTAAATATAACAGACGTAAAAAATCTCGCCCCAGTGGGCAAATGGTTTCATTATATACAATAAACTTTGAGCAAAACCTAACTGACATTAATCTTGTATACACTTGCCCAAATGTTGTGTTGACGCTTTTCACAGTCGATAGTTTTAAAGCCCATACTCACAATACCTCCATAACGGAAAATCAAAAGAAATGTGCAACTTGACATCATTCAACATTTTTACAGCAGATCTGTCTCTCCTACTGTAGCATTAATTCATTTAAGATCATCTACAACAATTACTTTTTGTTACTATAGCGAAACCATTTGTGTTTTCCAGAAACCAAATCCAATAGTTATCTTTACACGTGTACAGCCATCTCTTCACTGGAATTTAGTCCTTCTGGCATCATGCTTTCAAAATCAATAATATACCTTGATTCCAAGCATCTTAGCTGTCGTTCTCTGTCACCACCTCTTTCCTGTCGTGCAATTGCATCTACAACAACAAAAGATAGTAGTTTTTCATTTTGCTCGTGTGTATTGTAGAAATGGCGAGCTACAGGATATTGGGTGTCGTGTTTTTTAATAGCACGTAGATGCTCTAAGACTCTTTTCTTTGCCTGATGTACTGTACTGCCTATGTAGAGTTTTGCGCAAGGACAAATCAAACAATACACACAATACTCTGTTTTACAATTAAAATTCCCTTTGATTGTAAAGTGTCTTTTGTTACCCGGTAAAGTAAGTGTCTTGCAATCCACACTGTGCGCACATGCTTTGCACCGTTTGCATGGTTTAAAACCATTATAACTTTTAGGTTGACCGACTTCTGTCGCGACTACCACATTCTTACATAAGTCGTCTTCTAAAGACTTGCTTCTGCGGAAAGTTATCTGGGGAGTCTCATTGAGGTATTTGTTAAGGATTGAATCACTTTTCAAAATGTGCCAGTTTTTGTCAAATAGTTTCCTAATTTGAAAAGCACTCTTCGAAAAGGTAGTTATAAATCTAACTGACTCAGAGGATTCGGACACCCTAGGTTTAGAATGTAAAAGATTTGATCTGGTCAGTGTGTCAGCCTTAACAATAGCTTGTTTGATGGTTTTTTCACTATACCCTCGTTGTGTGAATCTAATACTAATGATTCTTTTTTCTTTTTTGTACTCCTCTGCTGTGCTGCAATTACGTTTAGCCCTAATCAACTCCCCGTAGGGAATACTCTGAGTAAGGCTAGACGGATGGGCACTCTGTGCATTCAAAAGACTATTCCCTGCCGTCTGCTTTCTGTGCAACTTGGTAACCAATGTATTATTGCACACTGAGACTTCCACATCCAAAAACACTGTTTGAGAATGACTTATCTGGGAAGTGAACTGTAAGTTCTTATCATTACGGAGCCCGTCCAGGACCGCCGCGTACAAAGCACCGGACTTCCGTAAAAAGTGCTGCTTGTGATATATATATATATATATATATATATATATATATATATATATATATATATATATATATCCAAAACTTACAGGAACCCACTTCGGAATCAAGCCACACGGAGGTGAGTAAGCTTGAGTACCTTTAATGACAGTTTGCCAGCAGGAACACTTCAAAAAATAATAAACATCCAAATTCATGCCAGACGCGTTTCAGGAACTAATCCTTTCTTCAGTGGCAAAGTGGAAGACAAGAAGAGAAGCTTTTTTCGGTTGCGAGCTGCCTTCAATTTATCGCACCTGCCCGGATGGGCGTGGCCACATGGCATTCTGGGCGATGCAGTTCACTCCCATGCTACCCCAGTGGGTGCTTTCTCTTGAGTCAAATAAAATCCTTCAATGATGCACTGTATTTCTTGACGGTAACTGCTCCGCTTTACAGCTGCCAAGTGAGCCTGAAACTGACCTCTCCCTGCAAAAGCGTCAGCTTCCCTCCGTTCCGTTAATGGCAGCACCGATGGTGTCGTCACGGACCCGCTTTGACGCGGTGGGCTACATCCTCGACCGGGTTAGGGCCGTTGATAAATCCAAAACTTACAGGAACCCACTTCGGAATCAAGCCACACGGAGGTGAGTAAGCTCGAGTACCTTTAATGACAGTTTGCCAGCAGGAACACTTCAAAAAATAATAAACATCCAAATTCATGCCAGACGCGTTTCAGGAACTAATCCTTTCTTCAGTGGCAAAGTGGAAGACAAGAAGAGAAGCTTTTTTCGGTTGCGAGCTGCCTTCAATTTATCGCACCTGCCCGGATGGGCGTGGCCACATGGCATATATTCCAATCAATCCACTGCGTCTCACTTTCCCATTCTCGGGACGAAAGAACAAACACTGGAGCCGCGGCCACAATCAAAAAATTTGTTTATTTCAACACTAGGTCCGACGCGTTTCGGAGTTTACTTGCACTCCTTTCTCTCAGGCAACAGACTGTGTTTGTTTCTCATTATTAAAGTGCAAGTGTCGGTCACGTGCTGTGAACATAGTAAGAATACTACACCTCGTATTTTTCATGAATCAATTTCAAATTCAGATGGCAAATGATATGCTTAAAATAAACAAAGAAATATAGACAAACTAATCATTAGTAGTGCGTTGCGCTAGTACACCATTTAAAGGTGTTTTGCATTTAGATTTGAACACGGGAAACTTTATCAGCTCGCCAGTGCATGAGCAAACATACAAACATACAAATCATGAAAAGCAGTTTAACACGCTTACTTAACATTGGCAGCACAACATAAACATCAAGCCCTAGTGGGCTAAATCCTTAATACACCAGCAATATTCCTAGCACTTCTTCTATTGGTGAGACATCGTGCTTTATCAAATTGCAAATGTTAGGGTCAAAAAGCAACACTGTGTTTCTCACAGCAGCCACCAAAATTAAAGCTGGTAAAATTCTGAGTGTTAACTGAAAAACATTCAAGCCCCAGTGGGCATAATCTTTTACCCAGTGAGATTCAAAAGAAAACATGTTAAACTGTAAACGTATTTACACCTTGACCTCTTATTTAAAGTATAAAGAGATGACAAAAGATCAACCCTTGTCAGCAAGCAATTTTCTTCAACGAACTCAGAAGTTTTTCATATTAATTATCCAAATTCCATTAAGCCAACTGAAAAAAATGGGATAAAAGACTTGTTGTCAAAACAATAAATAGTGCGCAAACCAAATACAATTAACACAAAGGTGCCGATCACGATCCGGTAAAAAATTACCCCCTGCGACTCGTATCCGGTCTTTTTACCGTACGAATCGTACAAGTGCCGTACGAACTGGCAATCACGATTCGCATGGTAAAAAGTCCATACGAACCGCATTGGAAATCATTCCCCACACGTCCTCGGGTCGGAAAATGTGTCCGACACGTCCTCGGACGATTTACCGTACAAACGTGAAAAGTCAAGTCCGACCGAGGAATCACGATCCATCCCGTGCATCCGAGGTTACAACCGTATGGAAAAAACACCGTCCGCACCGAACTCCTATAGCAACCATGGAGACATGTGCCCGCATACGCGCCCAACACTCCCCCCAGCCCCCGTACGTCCGACATGTACCCCCGTGTATGTACACCCCCACCCGTCTAGGTACACCCCAGTACGTTCGAGTCCTACCCCTACCCCTGTACGTGTCGTACCATCGTGTACCCACACCCCAGTACGGTAGAGTCGTACCCCCACCCCTGTACGTGTCGTACCATCGTGTACCTACACCTCCGTCTATGTACACCCCAGTACGGTAGAGTCGTACCCCCACCCCTGTACGTGTCGTACCACCGTGTACCCACACCCCAGTACGTTCGAGTCCTACCCCCACCCCTGTACGTGTCGTACCATCGTGTACCCACACCCCAGTACGGTCGAGTCCCACCCCCACCCCTGTACGTGTCGTACCATCGTGTACCCACACCCCAGTACGGTCGAGTCCTACCCCCACCCCTGTACGTGTTGTACCATAGTGTACCTACACCACTGTCTATGTACACCCCAGTACGTTCGAGTCGTACCCCCACTCCTGTACGTGTCGTACCATCGTGTACCCAAACCCCAGTACGGTCGAGTCGTACCCCCACCCCTGTACGTGTCGTACCATCGTGTACCTACACCACCGTCTATGTACACCCCAGTACGGTCGAGTCCTACCCCCACCCCTGTACGTGTCGTACCACCGTGTACCCACACCCCAGTACGTTCGAGTCCTACCCCCACCCCTGTACGTGTCGTACCATTGTGTACCCACACCCCAGTACGGTCGAGTCCTACCCCCACCCCTGTACGTGTCGTACCACCGTCTAAGTACACCCCAGTACGGTCGAGTCGTACCCCCACCCCTGTACGCGTCGTACCATCGTGTACCTACACCACCGTCTATGTACACCCCAGTACGTTCGAGTCGTACCCCCACCCCTGTACGTGTCGTACCATCGTGTACCCACACCCCAGTACGGTCGAGTCGTACCCCCACCCCTGTACGCGTCGTACCATCGTGTACCTACACCACCGTCTATGTACACCCCAGTACGTTCGAGTCGTACCCCCACCCCTGTACGTGTCGTACCATCGTGTACCCACACCCCAGTACGGTCGAGTCCTACCCCCACCCCTGTATGTGTCGTACCACCGTCTAAGTACACCCCAGTACGGTCGAGTCGTACCCCCACCCCTGTACGTGTCGTACCATTGTGTACCTACACCACCGTCTATGTACACCCCAGTACGGTCGAGTCCTACCCCCACCCCTGTACGTGTCGTACCACCGTGTACCCACACCCCAGTACGTTCGAGTCCTGCCCCCACCCCTGTACGTGTCGTACCATCGTGTACCCACACCCCAGTACGGTCGAGTCCTACCCCCACCCCTGTACGTGTCGTACCACCGTCTAAGTACACCCCAGTACGGTCGAGTCGTACCCCCACCCCTGTACGCGTCGTACCATCGTGTACCTACACCACCGTCTATGTACACCCCAGTACGTTCGAGTCGTACCCCCACCCCTGTACGTGTCGTACCATCGTGTACCCACACCCCAGTACGGTCGAGTCCTACCCCCACCCCTGTTCGTGTCGTACCACCGTGTACCCACACCCCAGTACGTTCGAGTCCTACCCCCACCCCTGTACGTGTCGTACCACCGTGTACCCACACCCCAGTACGTTCGAGTCCTACCCCCACCCCTGTACGTGTCGTACCATCGTGTACCCACACCCCAGTACGGTCGAGTCCTACCCCCACCCCTGTACGTGTCGTACCACCGTCTAAGTACACCCCAGTACGGTCGAGTCGTACCCCCACCCCTGTACGCGTCGTACCATTGTGTACCTACACCACCGTCTATGTACACCCCAGTTCCTTCGAGTCGTACCCCCACCCCTGTACGTGTCGTACCATCGTGTACCCACACCCCAGTACGGTCGAGTCCTACCCCCACCCCTGTACGTGTCGTACCACCTTCTAAGTACACCCCAGTACGGTCGAGTCGTACCCCCACCCCTGTACGCGTCGTACCATCGTGTACCTACACCACCGTCTATGTACACCCCAGTACGTTCGAGTCGTACCCCCACCCCTGTACGTGTCGTACCACCGTGTACCCACACCCCAGTACGTTCCAGTCCTACCCCCAACACAAAGTACGGAGCGCACCCCAGGCCCCAACATCACAACCGCATGTACGAGTCGTACCAACCCACACACAAGGACAGCACCGTACAACCAAATGGCCCATGTACACACCGTACACACGCTCAAAACGCACGTACGCAACCAGGCCAAAACTAAACAACACAAGAATACACCATACGAATGGCACAAAGCCACTAAACATGGCCAACAAACACTACAAAAACACCTTCACTGACCTGCAACTGCCAAAGACAAACAGAGGCCCAAAACACCACCACTACTTATAACACACCCACCCAAACTTCAAACACTGCCACACCCACCCATGGACCAATAAAAAGGGCCCACACACACAAACCATGAGCCTTTGCAACAGACTCACTGCTGCCAGACACCACAGCACCATACTACAAGCTTCACCACACCTTACACTTGCACACCTTCACACAACCACCTTCACAAACACACCCTCATCACATTCTCACACACACACACCCACAACCATCCACACCCCCCCCAACATCCACACACCCCCCCACCATCCACACCCACACCCCTCACCATGCCCACTACCAAGAATCCAAAGTTCAGTAACCGAGAGTTGGAGGTCCTTGTTGATCAAATCCTCAGAGTCGAGCCACAGATCTTTGGAACATTGGTCAGAAACACCAGCCTGGCAGCAAAAACAGCCATGTGGCAGACCATCGTCGATGCTGTGAATGCTGTTGCGGACACCAGAAGGACCAGGCAGGAATGCCAGAACAGGTGGTACGATCTGCGGAGGAGGGTCCGAGCCAAGAGGCAGGAGGAACACGACCAGGCCAACGCCACCGGAGGAGGGCCCTCCCGCAGACCCGTACACTACCATCCCTGGGAGGAGAGGGTGATGGCCATACTGCCGGTGGAGGCAGTCGAAGGATTAGAAGGACTCCGAGACCCGGGTGAGTACACAAACAACGCACCTCACATGGGGGGAACGGCATCCACAACCAAAATCACTAACAGGCACGCAACCACCACAAGCCATCGCATGACACAACCACACTCCATGAGCACGCACATGCCACTGCTGCCACCATGCCCCATGCACCCAGCTGGACAATGTCAAGTCACAGGCCACAGAAGACAACAACACATGACACGGTAACCCGGATGGCGGGAGGCTGGGCCCCAAAAATCACATAGTGCGACTCCGAAGCAGACAACAATGCACTCTGCCCATATGGCCCAGGTCACAGCCAGACAAACAGTGTGTCCCAACACAGGAATGACTTGCCAGCAAATGGCGGACGCCTTGCATCAACACATGGGGGTGAAGGCACTGTTTTGCACATGACAGCAGCTAATGAACAGCCAACATTGTGAAAGAGTGGCAGCACACACCACCACAGCAGCAGCGCACAGACACACATCACACCCAATGGGTGCCTGGAGATCAGAAACAAACTCACATCAACAAGCCAAGGGCCACTCAAAGATCTGCTAACAGTGTGTGCCCAGGAAGCTGGGCTGAGGTGACAGAGGGTGACACACGGAGGGAGGGAGAGGGGGACACAGAGGGAGGGAGAGGGGGACACAGAGGGAGGGAGAGGGGGACAGAGAGGGAGGGAGAGGGGGACAGAGAGGGAGGGAGACGGACAGAGGGAGGAGGCTGACACACGGAGGGAGGGAGAGGGGGACAGAGAGGGAGCGAGACACAGGGAGAGCAAATCAGCCGTGTGGCGTGTGCGAATGTCTGCTCGTCAGCAGGTAGACTGCATGCATGTAGACAAGGGTGGCCAGTGCCAGAATCCCCCCTCTTCACCATGGCAAAACACAGGGCCATGTCACAACCTGTTCATGAGCACAATGACAGCTACCTGGATCATATAAGTGTGTGGATCCACTCCATGTGCACATGTACAGTGCTACACGGAAGGCGCCAATGCATGGCTCGCAACACCTGCCCACTCCACTGCTGACTGCAGTCACACTTGACGCAGCAAGGAAGACTGTGCCACACATAGTTAAAGGGGCCAAAGTGGTGCCCAAGGGACACACCCATGCACAAGTGCACTGTGAGTGGAATGCAAGACAGATCCTAATTCCAAGAGGAAATGTGCCAACTTTGAAACTGATGAAACATGGATGTTGTATGGACCAAAATTAACATTGTCTCTCTCACACACAGGTCAACGTCGTGGTCCACCCCCCAACACAGGGGGGGAAGACTCACAGGACCTGGATCTGCAGGAGCCCGATCCCATCGGCAGCGACCACTCTCACCACTCTGTGGATGACCCCGACCGACCTGGCCCCTCTGGTGTCCAACCACCTGCAGCACCTGCGTCAGGTACAACTGTGCCAACCACCACCCCCACTCCTGCCACATCCCAGGAGACACCCAGGATCCCTGCCCCAACACCACAATGCAGCCAGGCTGGCCAGGAGGGACACGGTGTCCCGGGCACCCAGGAGGAGGCAGGCGACAACGCCAATGCCACCCCTCAGGGGTCCCGGAGACCCGATGTGCCCACAAGGGCAGGCCAGGCGCAAGTGGGCAGGGGTGGTGGGAGTGGAGGACGGCGGAGGCGCGAGCCTGACCAGTTGGCTGTGGATCCGGTATTTGCCCATGTCCGTAACATCCTGGACTCATACCGGCAGGACACCATGGGCATGGCCCTGGTTGTGTCCACCCTCAATGAGATCAAGGGGAGCCTCGATGAGATAAAGACCCAGCAGGCCCAGCAACATGCGGAGCTACATACCTGTCTACTGGTACACCAACGGAGGATGGAGGACGTGACGGCATTCCAGGGGATTCACGCTACACTCCGTCGGATGGCCGACAACATGGCCACCCTCCCTGTGCCAGAAGGCGGAGAACATCACCACCCACAGGGAGGGATCAGGAGGAGGAGGAGGAAACATCCGACGGAGCATCCCAGACGTCGTCACGGCCTGCTGCTGAGGTTCCCCGCAGGAGGGCGGGTCGTCCACGGAAAGGACCGTGAGGGTCGGCGCTACATCACCATCTCCCAGGACACCTGGCCTGGCACCTGGCCCACTGGAGCAACAGCATCACAGCATCAAGAGACATTCTCTGCCACATGGCCCTGCTGGTCACTGGCTGACCAATGTTGACAAAGACTGTGGCATGGACTCTGAGGATTTCCAATGGCAAGGACACCAACTCCCCTACTGAACTTTGGATTCCAAACTCCCGGAAAGCCCCTCACTTTGTCCCCCCCCCCCCCAATAATAAATCACACTATGAAGAGCAGATGCCTGCTGGTTGCATTATTACCTAACATGTGTCTTGTGAAGTCTAAACATGCCTGAGTCATCTTTTGTCTTCAACCATCCACACCCTGGGGCCTGAGTCTGGCACAGGACACATGGGTCACAGTGTATTAGGCAAGACAGACATGGAGCACCATACACACCCGTGATGGGCCCAACCAGCTGAGGGGGTTGCCGAACAACCGTGCTGACACACACATTGAGTACAGCAACAGTCATGCGCAGAGGTCAGGGATCCAGTCCAGTGTCCTGGGGGGCACCCAGGTATGTGTAGACAGGTGGCAGAACCATGTCCTGCAAGCTTGAGTCTGGTGGATGCAGAGAATGGGGGCCTGGCCAACGTTGGATGCATGGGGATGGCACATGTCACAATACCCACACAGTCATGGACATCATGCCCAATACACAGTCTCAGCCCACACACACAGCTTGCATCTTGCCACTCGACACATTGACACATAGCCACAATCAGGGAATGCCATGCCAGACATGCAGGATGCACCGTGGCAACACACCAGCATTGACTGAGAAGAGGCACCTTGGAGGCATAGGGACACCTTTGTTAGTCATGTATTCGGGATTGCAGAGGCAACTCGAAGTACACATGAACACATCATGTGGAGTAACATGTGGGTCCAACACTGGCACCCCCCTTCAGCAGCACACATGCGTGTTCGCCATGGAACTGGCACACAAGCGTCGGCTAACAGCTAAATACCCACAGCTGCACACGGAGAGCCTGCCATACACCATAGATCCGCTGATGTCGAAGTCCCACACCATGTCAAGCCAATGCTAACCGTATGTGTCCGAGGGCAGGGTCACACACATTGATGCCATCATCACAATCCCCTATCCCATCACTGATGACTGTCAACCAGGCAGACCATCTATTCAGGAGTACTCAGCTGCATGTCGTGTCCCATGGGGATGCGACATGGCTGCAGAGGAACCAAACATCGACAGGGGCAGTGTGCATACATCGTGAACAACTGCCACACCCAATACACCCCAGATGCATCCCTTACCCCATGGAGACTTCCAAACGTGTCCGTGCCTGTAACGCTGAGTCAGCCCACGATGTCGTGTCCAGGAGGAATAGCAGTGCCACAACAATGCAACCAGCAGACGGCATGCGCAGGTACCTGGGGAAGAGAGACACACAAGAAGTCAGCCACAAAAAGCACAGCCACTTGCATGTGCATTTACTCGACACATGTATGGATGACAACATGCTAGGTCACAATTATGACTGGGGAAGTACAACCATCACTGGCACCATCACTCCAGTGACACACCCACACACACCTCTGACTCAAGTGCCATACATGCAGGTGGAGACACACATCACAACGCATGCCACACGGGGACCAATGCGTGCACACTCAGACACTGGTACTCACTACTAAGCAAAGAAGTCGCGTATGAGCCGAGTCCGGTTGTCCTCTTGCGGCTCCAGATCCTCCACATCACTAGCCCCATTGCCAAGCCCTTCGTCCTCCACGGGTGGATGGTCCTCGTCATGTTGATCCAGGATGAGTGGCACAGCTCTTTCAACTGCCATGTTGTGCAGCATGCAACAGACCATGAAGATCTTGCAGACCTTCGCCGGGGCATATGGGAGTGCGCCGCCGGTCTTGTGGAGGCACCTGAATCAGCTCTTCAGCATGCCAAACGTCCTCTCTATCACTCGCCTTGTCCGGCCATGGGCGGTGTTGTAGCGGAGCTGGGCCAGCGTGATGGGGTTGCGGAGAGGTGTCAGCAGCCAAGGCATGTTGGGATAGCCAGCGTCCCCTACATGGGAAGCACATGGTCATCGTTAGAAGTGGTGAAGTGGTCGTGCTGGTAGGCTATACAGAATACAGGACAGACAGACTGTACCCACCAACAACACATGCCCGTTCGTTGCGCAGCTGCATCATCATATCAGGCATCCCGCTACGCCTCATGATGTAGGCATCGTGTGCTGATCCTGGAAAACGAGCACAGACATGTGAAATCACCATGTTGGACTGACACACCACAAGGGCATTGATGGAGTGGTAGTGCTTCCGATTGCGGTACGCCACCTCCCGTGCGTGTGGTGGTACCAAAGCTACATGTGTCCCATCTATGGACCCAATGACATGGGGCATCCCTCCCAGGGCATAGAATCCACACTTGACCTCAGTCATCTGTTCAGGGGTTGGGAACTTGATGAAGTCATCCAGGTGAATCAACATGGCCTCTAAGAAATCATGCAGCACACCGCTGAACGTGCTCTGGGACATGCCACCAACATGAGCTATGGTATTTTGAAAGGTACCTGTGGCAAGAAAATGTAGGACAGCCATTACCTTCAGCTGGGGTGTCAGTGCCGTGGGATACCTGTGCTGCGGTTGCAGGTGTGGTGCCAGTCTCGCCGTCAACTCCAGAATCAACGGTTGGGTGAAGCGGTAGAGCCGGATGCTGTCATTCTCCTGCATGGCAGCCAAGTCTGGAATTCTTCGGGCAAGAGGCGGCGCTCTGCAGTAATTTGGAAGAGACAAGGAAGAGTGAGTGCACTACGACAACAACTCATGTGTACTGAGCACATGTTAATCTGTCAATACACACATGCTACATAGGGAGTCAGGTATGTGCTACATGGCCAGGACACGTATGGATGCAAGGTGACACTCCTTCCAAGACCCAGCTACACACGGAGATTGAGAACCTCCCCATGCCACGCCATGGGAATAGCTGTGTCCCAGTGCAAGTGAACAGCCAGACGCAACACAGGAGTGACATACGCCCACACATCAGCAGCAGTAGGATGCCGATTGCAGAGACTGGTAGCGGAACACTGGAGCCACAGGTCACATGACATTACACTAGGACAGCCCACACACCTTGCCATGAAGGTGCACATGTCATGACTCACCACACAATCATTGTGAGGATGCAGACATGTCCTTGTCACGCTACTCCGTGTCCCATGCATACATGTGCACCTCACATCCGATACCACATGTGGCATGGTGTGCGGAACAGTGTGCAATGACAATCTACACACAGACACATGTTGGTTGCTGCAACGGCTGCAGCTTTTGAGGGTGCTCCAACATCAACCTGATGGGAAGCCCCCACACATACATGACATAGTCACATTGTGCACCGTGGGTAGTGACAAGTCAGGTGTCATAACCCCTGTACCGGGCCTCAGGGAACACTTCCGTGTGTTGGTGTCCGTGCCATGCCAGTGACGCTCACCCCAAGTGCGCAGTACGACATGCACACATGTCAAAGGAGTCAAGGGCATGCCTGGCACACATCGCATCATCACACAGTACATCTGTACACATCTCATCATACATCTGGTGCCTTCTCGACTCAGGAGTAATGTACCACATCACAGGCCGTCACACCTGTGCCCCACACATGTAGTGATGCACAGACGATGCCTCGATGTCAATTAATGGACAAGTATGTCCATCCATGGACAAGTATGTCCGGCCTATCCCTACCTATGTGCCGCCTGTCACCACTGTGATGTGTGAAAACCGCTGTACTGCTGCCAAGAGGGCCTGTGTACGTTCCCATATCACTATGGGAGTGCTGCCGTATGTGTACCCATCGTGATGGCGAGCGTACAGGCATGTGTACGGCCCGTACCACTACGAGTACGCATACGCGAGGACACCCATAGTGGTACGGGCCGTACACACGCCTGTACGCTCCCTATCACTATGGGTGTCCTCACGTATGCGTACTCGTAGTGATAGGGAGCGTACAGGCGTGTGTACGGCCCGTACCACTATGGGTGTCCTCGCGTATGAGTACTCATAGTGGTACGGGCGCGTACAGGCGTGTGTACGGCCCGTACCACTACGAGTACGCATACGCGAGGACACCCATAGTGATAGGGAGCGTACAGGCGTGTGTACGGCCCGTACCACTATGGGTGTCCTCGCGTATGCGTACTCATAGTGGTACGGGCGCGTACAGGCATGTGTACGGCCCGTACCACTACGAGTACGCATACGCGAGGACACCCATAGTGATAGGGAGCGTACAGGCGTGTGTACGGCCCGTACCACTATGGGTGTCCTCGCGTATGCGTATTCGTAGTGGTACGGGCGCGTACAGGCGTGTGTACGGCCCGTACCACTACGAGTACGCATACGCGAGGACACCCATAGTGATAGGGAGCGTACAGGCGTGTGTACGGCCCGTACCACTATGGGTGTCCTCGCATATGCGTACTCGTAGTGGTACGGGCGCGTACAGGCGTGTGTACGGCCCGTACCACTACGAGTACGCATACGCGAGGACACCCATAGTGATAGTGAACGTAGTCACGCGTGTACGGGCCGTTGCAATGCATTTGGGGTGCCCTAGGGCCCCGGAACGCACCGTACCTGTGTGTGAAGCTCCAAATTACATAGGGGGACACATGAGGGACAAGTATTAAGGCCTACATGCATGCTGGTTGTCATGGAGACCAAGTTCAAACTTCGAATTTCTTCTGGAAGGAGAACAGCAGAAGTCAGTTGGAATTAAAATACTTTGTTGCAATGTGTTTGTGGAGCTGACATCATGCAGGAGAATGAAACCGATAGAGTACACACAGACTGCTAGGTTTGAAGTGATTGGTGGAAACATAGGATGCAAATGTGAGTGACCAATCACTCTGTACTCCTGTGCATGAGACAGGGCAGAAAGGCACATATAAGGCAGCCAGGTCCCATGAGGGAGTACTTGCCTGCACATCTTTGAATTCGTCGACCCAGCTGCTGCTACTGATTCCCTGGAACCATGTCAAGGGCTGTGGAGAGGTCACAGCCATTCACCCTGGAGGAGAACATGGCATTGCTGGATGTGATCCTCCCACAGTACCCCATGCTGTATGGGCGACCAGGGTATCAGGTGAGTGCATAGGCCACTGGCACAGACTGTCCCTATGTTGTGACTGTGACTTCTGGCATTGTGTCCTGGTGTGACACACATGCCATGTACTGTTGGGGGGGTCCCAGGGGGGATGCCTGATGTCTCCCAGCAGTGCCCTGAGACAGGAGGGGTGGGTACAGAGTGCTCCCAGCAGTGCCCTGAGACAGGAGGGGTGGGTACAGAGTGCTCCCAGCAGTACCCTGAGACAGGAGGGGTGGGTACAGAGTGCTCCCAGCAGTGCCCTGAGACAGGAGGGGTGTGTGCCTATCACTAACAGCAGTGCCCTGAGACAGGAGGGGTGGGTGTGGAGTCCTCACAGCAGTGCCCTGAGACAGGAGGGGTGTGTGCCTATCACTAACAGCAGTGCCCTGAGACAGGAGGGGTGTGTGCCAATCACTAACAGCAGTGCCCTGAGACAGGAGGGGTGGGTGTGGAGTCCTCACAGCAGTGCCCTGAGACAGGAGGGGTGTGTGCCTATCACTAACAGCAGTGCCCTGAGACAGGAGGGGTGTGTGCCTATCACTAACAGCAGTGCCCTGAGACAGGAGGGGTGTGTGCCTATCACTAACAGCAGTGCCCTGAGACAGGAGGGGTGGGTGTGATGCACAGTGTGAGCCTTGATCATTGATTGTGACATTGCCATCATTCCACCTGTGTACCCACTATGGCACGTACTGCTTTTTCCCTCACCAGAGGATCATGTCCCTATGACAAAGGTGCAATGCGTTTGCTGCATGACATGCCTTGTTGTAACCAGCTAATTTGTTCTCATATGTCTCTCTGTGACATGTGGCTGGTGTATTGATGTGGTGTCACTTGTTCTTCCTCACAGGTAGGCGCCACTGCCAAGGAGCAGATCTGGCTGACCGCCGTCAGTGCCGTGAGGGGTGTGGATGGTCGGAGGCGGAGCCTGTCCCAGGTGAGGAAACTCTGGCAGGATATCCGGTGCTGGACGCGGAGGATTGCACGGGTCCTGCTGGGGGACTCACCTGAGAGCCACAAGAACCGCGGCCGCCGCCGTCTGAGCCACCTCCACAGGCGTGTGCTGCCGGTGGTCTTTCCAGACTTGGAGAGGCGCTTACAGGCGATGCAGCAGCCAGAAGGGGGTAGGTACATGTGTGTTTGTTGTGTGTCACCGGCATTTGTAAGGGCACAGTAGCATGAACACACTGCCAGGGTTTAAAGGTGCTGTGCAGATCCAGTTTGCCCCAGTATAGCGCTGCGCCCCTGCCACCCTTCCCCTCCTTGCAATGTGTTCCCTGGTCTGTGTGTAGTCACTCCTTCACAAGGTAATGTAGGCTGGCGCGTTGTCCACGAGAACTATGCCTGTAGCATCATGTGTGGGGGTGGTGTGTTACAGGTTTTGGGACCTTGGCTGTGCCCTGTCAAGTTCACTGCATGAGGGTTCCATGTCAGTTGGCACTGATGCTGACTCCAGACATGGGAGTTGGTCTCTCATGTGTCATGCCTTACAGCACGCATGTCCTATGTAGTGGCCTGTGACATGATGTGCATGAGTGTGCGATACGCATAGTGCAGGGATGGTGGCGTGTGTTGCAGTCATTACCATTCAGGAGCATGGAGTTGCGTGGCCACTACTGTCCCCTGGGGCACCTTTTCCTCAGTGTTGTATGTGTCATCATAAACGTGGACACTCTCAGTGTCTACAGCGTAGGTTGTGCTCTGTGCCATTGTCCCCTGGCACCATGTATATAGCCTTGCTATTTTGTACAGGTGTCCACTGTGCAGCCTGACCTGAATGTCCTTCTTCATACTCACAGTTGCCAGTGCCTGTGTGTCTTGTTATACTCATCTGAGGATGGGCACTGGTACCTCATTATTTGTACAGGCGCACCTTGGCTGTTTGGCGTCAAATCTTGCATTTTGCCTGCCCCAGTGTTTATCACCCAGACTATGAGATGTTGGTGCCACCTGTGTCTCAACAATTTGCCTCGTGTAGGGGGTGGTTGGGGCGGGCAAAGCCTATATGTCAAATCCTGATTTCTACTTGCTGGGTCTGGGCAGTGTGTGATGTTCGTCTGGACACACACGCAAGGTGCAGTGACCGAGTCATGTTGGGCATGTTTTCAGCATTACCTATGCAGCATGTGTCTCAAGTTCATGGATATGGTCCCTGGTCATCGGTATTTTCGCCAACGCTGTGTGGTGCAGATGCAGTGCTGGATTGTCCCCAGGGCCTGGGTGCTATGTCAGACTCCGTTTCCTGTCTTTAGCTATTGTCTCATGCTCTCAATGGTATTACAGTGGCATGGTGGCTCAACCAACTGTGTGTTTCATGCCCTACATCGGTACCTTGTTTAGTAGATGTTAGGGATCTTCCTTTTCAGGCTATGCAATGTTACCTATGTAGATTGGACTCATGTGACAGATGTGTACAGGTGTCTGATTAATTTCTGTCTCTCCACCCTGCCCACAGCATCGTCGGGGGACACAGAGGGAGACATGGACACAGACAAGGCGGAGGGACCAAGCACCAGTGCCAGCCGTGACATCGGGGCTGGCACATCGAGTGGGACAGAGGCGGAGGATAGTGCGGCCGAGGACCTGTCGACTGGCACGTCAGAATACGAAGCTGACAGGTCCGAGGAGGATGTCTCCGAGTGGGCGGTGGCTGCACCAGCAGCTGACAGCGGAACAACACCTCGCACCGCCCCCTCAGTTCCCATCAGCCGCCTCCCACTTGCTCGTGTCCCTTCCCAGCGTGCCCGGTCACCGCATGTCTCCTTCATGCCAGGCACCGCACCCCCTGCCCCTGTCTCCACTGCTGCCGCCAATGCTGAGTCTGTGGACATCCAGCGGCAGCTGCAGGTTGGTCAGGCTGCGATCCTTAATGTCCTCCATGCCCACGGCCAAACCCTCAACAACATCGAGGCATACTTGGAGGGCATTCATTCATCGCAGGCTGACCAACGCAACTTGCTGAGGTCCATAGACTCCACACTGACTGCAGCAGTGGGTCTCCTGCAGCGCGACCTCCCCCCAGCTACCCCTGCCCCAGCCACACTTCCCACTCCCATGCCTGTCCCACGTACACCCAGACGTCAGCATGCACCCACATCAACAGACACAGGCACCACACCAGCAGGGAAGGTCCACCGCACTCCTCCTGACACGCACACACAGGGTGAGGTAGGCACACCCACTGGGTCGGGGGGCAAACGTGTGACACGCAGCCATAGTGGGAGTCCGCATTCCACCCAGTCCACTCCCTCCAAATCCCCTCCCCTCAGCTCTCCTGGCCACATCTCCCCCAAGGACTCCTTCATGGCCGCTCTGTGACACCACCACGCAAGCGGTCAAGGAAGTCCTCGGTCAGGGTGGTTGATTCTCCCCCCCTGTCTACACCCTCCCCCGGTGGCGCTGTGACCCATCCCTCTGACCCCCCCCCTCCTTGGGGCCTGTGGATCCTTCGGGTGCAGGGGAATCCCTGGAGGACCTTGCAAAGGTGTGTAGTGCCATCCTGGCCTCCGCCTTTGGCCCTGCCCCACCCCCTGTGGTGGAGTCCTCCATCCCTGTACCCACAACACCTCCCCTTTGCCCTGCGGTGCCTGTTGCTTCCCCCCCCCATGATGCCCTCACCCCTGTGGAAGACGATGGCATGTAACTGTGCAGGCAAGGTAGGGGACACGCATCCCACTGTGTCCCCCATCCAGCTGAGACTCATTGACTGCCCTATGGGCTTTGTGAATATTGAACTGCCTGCGATCCACAGACATTGTGCTCATGCTGAATAAAGCTTTATTTCTTTTTTCATTATAACACTACTGCTATGCTGGTATTGGTGTTGGTGGGGCTGCTACATGGTTTTGGGTGGTGTTTATGTGTTGGGTGTGTGGGATATGTAGTAGTGTGCTGCTCATTGGGGGGACCCTGGGATCTGTGTGCCATCACAAGGTGATAGCTAACTTTCTTTGTTCATGTAAGCAGTTACTGCATGGTGCAATTGTCCCAGGGTGTATTCCTTCCTCTGTGTACCCTGATATCTTCCCTGCAGGGTGTTCCCAATGTTTAGCGCAGAGCTGTGTCTACATGAGCTGTGTGTGTGACGGAGCCCTTCTACTTTGGCCATGCATGCAGGGCCATGTCTCCACCTGCAACATTCGTGGCATCCTTGGTGATCACTGTACTTGTGTGTGGAGTCTGTTGACATGAGTTCATGGGGACATGTTCCCTTGTAGGCAGTATGCATGTGGGTACTTCCAGCCTCACACACATGTGTTACACCCCTCCTGTCTCAGGGCACTGCTGGGAGCACTCTGTACCCACCCCTCCTGTCTCAGGGCACTGCTGGGAGGACTCTGCACACACACCTCCTATTTCTGGATATGTACGCTTGGAACATACACGGTGGGGGTACGCTCCATGCATTCGAGGTGAGGGTACGAGTCTACTTACACTGGTGTGGTGGGGGTACGGTCCGTACGTCCGCGGGTGAGGGTACGAGTCGTACTTACACTGGTGGGGTGGGGGTAGGCTCCATGCATACCCGGGTGAGGGTACGAGTCGTACTTACACTGGTGGGGTGGGGGTAGGCTCCATGCATACACGGGTGAGGGTACGAGTCGTACTTACACTGGTGGGGTGGGGGTAGGCTCCATGCATACGGGGGTGGGGGTACGAGTCGTACTTACACTGGTGGGGGTGGGGGTACGGTCCGTACGTCCGCGGGTGAGGGTACGAGTCGTACTTACACTGGTGTGGTGGGGGTACGGTCCGTACGTCCGCGGGTGAGGGTACGAGTCGTACTTACACTGGTGGGGTGGGGGTAGGCTCCATGCATACGCGGGTGAGGGTACGAGTCGTACTTACACTGGTGGAGTGGGGGTAGGCTCCATGCATACGCGGGTGAGGGTACGAGTCGTACTTACACTGGTGGGGTGGGGGTAGGCTCCATGCATACGGGGGTGGGGGTACGAGTCGTACTTACACTGGTGGGGGTGGGGGTACGGTCCGTACGTCGGCGGGTGAGGGTACGAGTCGTACTTACACTGGTGTGGTGGGGGTACGGTCCGTACGTCCGCGGGTGAGGGTACGAGTCGTACTTACACTTGTGGGGTGGGGGTAGGCTCCATGCATACGCGGGCGAGGGTACGAGTCGTACTTACACTGGTGTGGTGGGGGTACGGTCCGTACGTCCGCGGGTGAGGGTACGAGTCGTACTTACACTGGTGGGGTGGGGGTAGGCTCCATGCATACGCGGGTGAGGGTACGAGTCGTACGTACACTGGTGGGGTGGGGGTGCAGTCCGTACGTCCGCGGGTGAGGGTACGAGTCGTACTTACACTGGTGGGGTGGGGGTAGGCTCCATGCATACGGGGGTGGGGGTACGAGTCGTACTTACACTGGTGGGGGTGGGGGTACAGTCCGTACGTCCGCGGGTGAGGGTACGAGTCGTACTTCCACTGGTGGGGTGGGGGTAGGCTCCATGCATACGCGGGTGAGGGTACGAGTCGTACTTACACTGGTGGGGTGGGGGTAGTCTCCATGCATACGCGGGTGATGGTACGAGTCGTACTTCCACTGGTGGGGTGGGGGTGGGCTCCATGCATACGCGGGTGATGGTAGGAGTCGTACTTACACTGGTGGGGTGGGGGTAGGCTCCATGCATACGCGGGTGAGGGTACGAGTCGTACTTACACTGGTGGGGTGGGGGTGCGGTCCGTACGTCCGCGGGTGAGGGTACGAGTCGTACTTACACTGGTGGGGTGGGGGTAGGCTCCATGCATACAGGGGTGGGGGTACGAGTCGTACTTACACTGGTGGGGGTGGGGGTACGGTCCGTACATCCGCGGGTGAGGGTACGAGTCGTACTTCCACTGGTGGGGTGGGGGTAGGCTCCATGCATACGCGGGTGAGGGTACGAGTCGTACTTACACTGGTGGGGTGGGGGTAGGCTCCATGCATACGCGGGTGAGGGTACGAGTCGTACTTCCACTGGTGGGGTGGGGGTAGGCTCCATGCATACGCGGGTGATGGTAGGAGTTGTACTTACACTGGTGGGGTGGGGGTAGGCTCCATGCATACGCGGGTGAGGGTACGAGTCGTACTTACACTGGTGGGGTGGGGGTGCGGTCCGTACGTCCGCGGGTGAGGGTACGAGTCGTACTTACACTGGTGGGGTGGGGGTAGGCTCCATGCATACGGGGGTGGGGGTACGAGTCGTACTTACACTGGTGGGGGTGGGGGTACGGTCCGTACGTCCGCGGGTGCGGGTACGAGTCGTACTTACACTGGTGGGGTGGGTGTACGCTCCATACGTACGCGGGTGGGGGTAGGGTCCGTACATATCCGTCCCCACGCTATGTGATGCTTGTGCGGGCCGTACCCAGGCCTTTGCCACGTGGGTACGATCCGTCCCGCCATTGTTGGGGTGACGTGGGTGTGGGCGTGGTACGTTTTGTACCCACGCTCTTCAGGCGTGGGTACGGGACGTACCGGTCTGGTTGTGTTGCCGGTTCGCGTGGTGACGGACTTCCGTTGTGGCGGTCGCTGGCTTAGCTGGACACGCCCCCACCCCCTCGTAGTGACCAGGGCATGGGTGTCAGGTATGTCCTGGGCATGTGTGGTGTGTGACTTTGGTGGGGGTTTTGTGGCCTGCCCTGGTCCTGCCACCCCCACCCCACCCCACTTTCCCCCCTCCCTTAGTTATTCTGACCTTCTGCGGCGTCTGCGTCGTAACCTGTAGAGGAGGTGGACTGCTATGAGTGCCGGGATGACACGTAGGTTCGGGTCCATGTCTGTCCGTCGCGTACGGGTCCTCCTTGTTTGCGTCGTCCTGTGTGTCCGTCGCGTACTGGTCCTCCTTGATCGCGTCGTCCTGTGTGTCCGTCGCGTACTGGTACTCCTTGATCGCGTCGTCCTGTCGCGTACTGGTCCTCCTTGTTCGCATCGTCCTGTCTGTCCGTCGCGTACTGGTGGTCCTTGTTCACGTCGTCCTGCTTTCCCGGCAGTTTTTGGCAGCCGGAAAATATTCACCGTGCGGGATGACGTCGGTGCGAATCGTGATTCCTGGTTCGTGAATGGCAGGCTGCGAGTGTCCCGACGTCAGGTCGGCGCTTTCCCGGATCGCATTGGTAGGTTTATTTTGTTTGGTCGGGCTTTTTTACGAATCGTACGGAAATGGTGTTCCCGTGCGATTCGTAATTCCTTGTTTGTAAAATTTGACGACCGGGTACGCGTCGGACGGAGATTATGCTCCATCCGACGGTTCGTACCCGGTTTTTACCGGATCGTGATCGGCACCAAAATGTTTAAAACACTAAGGAGAACATTACCAAGATGAGATGTTAATGATTTCACAAATGTACCGACAGCTCCTCATCAAGATTTAAACCTACAGGGGCCATGGTATTGTATTTGATAATGGTTTTTGATTCCAGTCTTCTGAGTTCCCTCGTTCTGTTGCCACCCCTACACCTGGGAGGGATGTGATCCAGAACAACGAACCTGAAAAGATTTGGATTCTGGCCGTGAAACTCGTTGAAGTGTCGTGAAATCGGATAAGTTTTATCATTCTTAGTGATAGCTCTACGGTGTTCAAGAATTCTTATTTTGCATTTATGAATTGTGCTTCCTACATAAAATTTATTGCAGGGGCATCTTAACACGTATACTGCATACTTCGTATTGCAACTCAGATGTTTTTGTATGATCAAGGGTGCTAAATCTTTGGAGAGTTTAATAGATTTGCAGTTGTTGCTGAATTTACAAGCTTTACATTTGTTAGACGTAAAAAATCCCTTAATGTCACTCTTTTTCTTGTCTACCAACATGCTTTTGCATAATAAGTCTCCTAATGATCTGGGTTTCTTGAAAGTGAGTGAAGGATATACTCTTATGTACTCTTTTAGATCATCATCATTTCTTAATATTTCCCAGAACTTTTTGAGACTTTTCCTCACTTCCCAGGCCTGGTTATAAAAGGTGGTAATAAATCTTAATGGTTCTTTCATGTCCTTGTTCTTTTTCTTATCAACCGGGAATAACAGCTCCTGTCTATTCAACTTATCAACTTTCTGCAATTTTCTTGTATATTTTTTCAGGAACTATATTTTCATTTGCAAACAGGGTAGTTAGTAGCCGACTTTCCAAAACTTGTTTGCAATGTTCTTTCAATACTCCAATTCTTATATCTTGAAGAATAGTTCCATAATCTATATCATTTGCCTGTCGCATATTTTTAATAAGTTCTTTGTATTCAAAATATGACCAAATGTTAACATTTCCATTGCTTCCCAAAGACTTTCTGGTGTCTTCATGCAGAATTGTCTTAAACTTAAATACTGGTTGTCCTTTTACAGGAGTAAGTTGAAGTAGATCACCAAAAACTATGACATGTTTTCCTCCAAATAACACATCGTATTCTGTTTTTAAAATTTGCTACATTCTTAAATGCACAAAGGCAAGCATTAAGTTTGAGACCATGCTCACCTCATCAATAATTAGAAGTTTCATTTTCTTTAGCACTCTTGAAACTTCATATCAAGCTTCTCCAGATAGCTTGTGATATTCCAATTTATTTTCATGCTCTATAGGTAGCATTAGTAAACAATGCAATGTAATTCCTTTAATGTTGTGTGCTGCCAACCCAGTTGGATCAGTTACAACACAAGACAAATCTGAGTCCATTGTTTTCTGGAGATAACCGGTCAAAACATTAATTAGGAAACTTTTTCCTGTACCAGCTTGACCACTGACATACATTCGGATAGGTTGAAATGATGTGCATGTGCATTCTTTCTTTTCATGAAAAAAACCATGGTCGATCTGTTGTTTCACTTGCTGGCATATTTTTTCCTGTTCAATATTTAGTTGTTCTTCTAAGATTCCCAAGTCCATCATATCTTCTTGAGCTTGATGCATTGCTGTTTCCACTTCACTCATGGCGATTGCTGCTTCATTTCAAGAATTGGTTCTCCTAGAGGATCCTGACTCAGTGGAGCAGAACTTTGACTATCTTGAGAACTGTCTCTTGCAATCTCAGCTGCAATAGTGCTTCTTGATCGATTTCTTCATTCAGCATTTTGAGAAACTTTGTAAAAACTGTGCATTCAATGCTATCTTTAAATGCATTGAAAGAATCTTCATAGCACTCAAAATCTCCAAGTCATTCCAGTTCCGTACGCCAAGGTTTGAAGAGTTGAAAAAGTGCTAAATAGTAAAATTCGCTTTTATCAGGAGTATCACTGCTCAGTTTTCTATGATTAATGAGATTTCATTTAGTATGTTTCACCAAACATCCTTCTGAATCAATCACTGCATATTTTCCTTCATTTATATTCTCTGTAGTATTTCTCTTAAAACTGTAATATTGCAGTACTTCATAGAGACATATGTTCTCAAGATGAGGACTTCTATTTGGATAATATGTATCCAACATGTTTGTTTTGACTATATCTGTGTTTTCCGGTTCATTTAATGCTAAATAATAAATTTCCTGTATAGATTTAAGTACTTGATTTCGTGTTGCAGCAAGACCTAGACTAACCCAAATAATTCCTCTTGACTTTAAGTATAAATTTGCAGACGATATCCGATCCGAACACTCTTACGATCCAATTTTTTGATGTGACAGCATCTTCAAACTAAAGCTGTACAATTTCTTACTGAGAGTCTTCTCGTGGGAAATTTCTTCCCACATTTCTTTCAACTCCGTCTTTTCTGAATTTGTTATGTATGATGTTACATACAGAGCCACAGCAATGGAATTATCCGCAACATACTGGATATCCATATTAGCATTCCACATTGACAGAATACCTAGATTATAATCATTTATATACTACGATTCTTCACTTCTTCTCAAATTGTACGTATTTTGGGAGATTTTCTAGAGATGGTATGTCTCACCGCTGACATGAAACTGTTTACTCTTCCTTTGGATATTACTGGACGTGGAAATCCAAAACGACATTTGGTATAAAACTTTTCCTTCGACTTGTATTTCCGTCTACAGTATTTCCCACATCGATGACTTTGGAATCGTAACACTTGTTGCCTTAAGGTATTTACTTCTGTTCTTTTAGGTATAGCACACGTAACATAATCTTCAATAATGGATAAATCAGTGTCATCCGAATCAGTTCCACCTGTGGGTGCATTGTTGATCCATAGAAGCATATGTATATGAGGAGTACCTCTAGCTTAATACTCCTTTCTCCAAAATAAATCAATAACTTCTCCAAGAGGAGGATTATTTTTGTTGCAGATAAAAGACATCATAGCTTCAAACCAATGGTTGAAATATCTGCATCCATTTACAGGATTTGAAGATCACAATTCAATGTTTTTAATGTTTGAATTTGCTTCTCGAAGAAATTGAAGTAAATCATCCCATGCGTATTCAGCACAGCTTAGTGTAACAAACCACGTTGGATTTCCCAAATTCCTTAGCATGCATTTAAGTTCTCCATGACGACGATACCAATACTCATTAGTACCACTCTGACATGCCATCAAATTAATCAGTTGAGATTCCAAATGATCATCTCTCTGATGTACGTTTTCCATAAATTCCTTTGCAGAAACATTTCGAAGATGTACTCCTGTTTTTAATATATGGTTGACTGCATATGAAAGTCCAGACAAGTCACTCTCAAACAAAAGATGAAATATATACGGGATACATTGTTGAAATCTAAGATCTTCTGCATACAATCCTGTTGTCCGATATTCTGATGCAGGAAGCTGTATTGATCGTTTGTCCAGTTGGGAACAGCTGGGGAAAGCAACAAGCTTCCAAACTCTTTTCCCAAACACGCAAGGGATTCCCCTTCACTTTCTTCATTTGGAATAATTCAATAGTATTCCCCAACACGTCTTTGGAATGTAAAGGGTGTACACTATAATGTTAATAAATTTCTTCACTTTTGGATATGTCCACTTTCTCAATTTGACCACTTGACATTTCACTATAATCCCCTAAAAGTATTTCTTCTTCTTCCATTATTCTTTATAAGATACAATGTTGCCTTTTGCACTTTCCTGACATCCACCTAATTCCTGCCAGATTTTCTTACTCTTAGTAGGAGCACCATTCACAAGAATAATTAAGGGTTCTCTTTCTTCTTTATCTACACCAATAGTTTCAATATTTTTCTTTAAATCTAGAGGTAAATATGCAACTCTTCCTTTTAATCCTCTCTGTAAATCTGTGGGAGGCAATTTACCTGTTTTAGGCTCCATATGAACAATAGCCTGAAATGGGTGCACAGATTGAATTAGAATACACTCATACGTGTTTAAATCCATCAGTTCTTGAGTAATAGGTACCAACTCCGGATCATTATGGACATCTCTTCCTGGCATTTTATTATCCTCTAATTAGTTATAACAATATTTACAAATACGTTGATTAGTACCCAAAACAAAGCAATCCTCTACCAACAAATAAGTTGCAAATTCCATCCACTTATCATTATTTACTTTTTCACTTTTTAAATACAGATCAACAGCCCTAGTCTGATTCTTATGGTGAGTTTGTCGACAACAAATACAAGTATAATTTGGCCTTTCACACGAAATTACCTTAAACTTTGTAATTATTTATTCAAATTTCTCTGTACTAATCTTTTCCACATTTTCTTCAGAGCTACTCCTATCAATGTCTCAGTTTGTCTACTCTCATATTCAGGACCAAAGTAACAAAACTCTTTTTCATCACAAACTTTTTTTACATCTGATACTGGGCCATGCACAAGAGCACTGTTTAATTCATTTAAAAATATTGCTGGACTTTTTGCGTAATACAATCTTCTGACTAACCTCTGCTTTTGAGAATGATGTACTGCTAACATTCTAAAATGATGAAAAACACTTTGACATACTTTTCTAGATAGACAAGCCAGAGAATGACCTTGCAAACCAATATTTTTTCTCACCCTGCAAGGATCTAGTCCTTGCAACATCTTAATCTTTTGTTTAAGACTTTTTTTACTATACTCTTGTGAGAAATTCCGTAAAATATCAATAGATTCCTGATGTATACTGCAGATACTACTACAATCCCAAGTATACACTGGGGCTTTAGTACATCTCCCTAGAACTTCATCAGTTACCACTTCTTCTACATTTCTAGGAACCATTTTTTCTTTTTCAATTGGACAACCGTTTTTAACCTCATAAGCACGACCAGTGGTATCAACTGCATGCAATAAACTATTTGTTTGAAAATAGCTCCCTTCATTCAATAAAGGCTCTGAACTTGAACTGTGTCCATTCACCCAAAAAAAGCATCACAAAAATTAGTTCTTTTAATTACTCGCTTCCTTTTTTATTTTGGCCTTCATAACACGTATTGTCTTATCTAATGTTTGAATTCTGTTTAATACTAAAATGAATAATTTCCTTTTTAATTCAAAAGCCTTTTCAACAATAGTTTCAATCTGTTTTTTCTTTTTATAAAATGCGGATTTTCTTTGATATTTCTTCACAACTTTTAACAAATGAAAAAAAACTCTGTTGTAAAACATTCTCTTTCTAATTTCTTCAAACTGATTATTTCTCCTTTTACCATACATTGATTCTTCAGAATGCATTGTTCTATTAACTTCTCTTTTTTTCTTTTTATTCTTCTTTGTTGTTGGGGCATTTTTTGTACGTTCCACATTGTGCACACTGTTTTTAGCCTTTGAAAGTTTATTAATAAATTATTTTGTTTTCTTGCCAGAAGACTTTTTCTTTTTTCCCACATGTTGTAGTTCATCTAATTTTTGCTGTTCTGTTTTCTTCAAATAATACTCCTTTTTTTGTTGTTTCCTTCTTTCAGTTTTTTCGTTCATGGTGACTTTTTTTGTAATAATGATGAACACTGTCAGTTTTGAAAGTTTTGAAAAAAATATATATATTATTATTAAAATAAAACTAAAAAATAATGTATTGTATTATTAAACAAATATCTTCTACATAACAAATATTTATATGCTTTGTTTAGAAATCACAACCCATTTACTGCAATACAGAGGTAGTAATTTGAAAAATGGAGGACTAAATAAGTAGTGTATATGTGTTTAGAGGACTGTATGAATACTGGATAGATGTTTGTAATATTGATGTATTACTACCAGGGTCATTGCATGAGTACATAAATACTGACTGAATGATTAGAGTAGTGCAACAAAAGAGAATTGTGAATTTATAAATCCCTAGGTTTTGGTACAGTGATTACATAAAGACATGGTTCTGTCAAGATGATTGCAGGAGTAGACAGAGAATGACAGACTGATTGGGGCACTACATGAATATTACCTGGCTTATTGCAAGGGTGATTCAGTAGTCTGCTAGTGGTTGGATGCCTGCATAGATTGTGCACATTTGACTGTAGCACTGCTTATCTTAATGCCTGAGTCTCTCTACAAGTGCATGGATAGTGACTTTGATAGTTACACTGCTGGTAGATGACTGCAGGGACAGTTTATAAGTGCATGTGTGTTGGCACAGAGATTAGATAAGGACATGGTTCTGTTATAATGATTGCAGGAGTGGACAGAGAGTGACAGGCTGATTAGGGCACTACATGAATACTACGTGGCTTTTTGCAAGGGTGAATCAATAGTCTGCTGGTGGTTAGTAACCTGCATACATTGCGCACATTTGACTGTAGCACTGCGTCTCTTAATACCTGAGTCAATCTATAGGTGCATGGATACTGAGTGGATAATTTAAATGGTGGCAGTTGACTGCAGAGAGAGTTAATAAGTGTTTGAGTGTTGGCACAGAGATTAGATAAGGATATGCTTCCGACAGGATGATTGCAGGAGTGAACAGAGAGTCACAGTCTGATTGGGGCACCAAATGAATACTACATGGCTTAATGCAAGAGTGAATCCATAGTCTGCTGGTGGTTAGAGGCCTGCATAGATTTTGTACATTTGACTGTAGCACTGCTTATCTTAATGCCTGACTCACTCTACAAGTGCATGGATAGTGACTTGATAGTTACAGTGCTGGTAGTTGACTGCAGGGACAGTTTATAAGTGCATGTGTGTTGGCACAGAGATTAGATAAGGACATGGTTCTGTCAGGATGATTACAGGACAGGACAGACAGTGGCAGGCTGATTGGGGCACATAAATAGTTCCTGGCTTATTCCAAGGGTGAATCAATAGTCTGCTGGGGGTTAGAGGACCACACAATCACTTCTCATGCACTTATAAAATCACATTTTCACTACCTTTGCAGTCCTCTAATGTATCAGGTACCTCGCATTAATTCAATAAATATACATGCAAGTATATAAATATAATTTAAACAAATACATGACTCATGACATACTATCTACTTAAGGGGATAACTACTACATACCAGAAAGAATGAAATTTACTGAATTTCTTTTGAGCTACATATTGTCCATTAAATCTAGAAATATGCAACATCATCAAACTGTACCTCTCAATAGACTTAATGAAGAAGAGTAATAAAGAACACTTTTTTTACGAGGATTTTTAAAACAGCACAATCTGTACAAACTAATAACAGAATCATAATTATTAACACCTTAAATGATCATCTTGCAAACAACACAATTGTACCTCCTTTTTCCAAACTATCTATAATAATACAATATTTTCAAACTATACCTTTTTACACAGAAGAAATAATCATGCGTAATACACTACAACATATATGAATATTTTAGAAAGTACACCTTCTTAGTACATATTTAACCAATTAATAGTAAATAAGAGCCTTCATTCAACTATACCTTTCAACACACTTAAAAATCTATATATTACTGTACACACTGTTTTTTAAACAAACTTCAAGTGCAATAAAAATAACCCCAATATACATCTCTGCATTTAATAATATATTTCAAACTACACAGTTTCATAAAAATGTCAAATCTTTTTTAAATAAACCTCCAAAATATGTAACTCACCTATTTAAAAAAATCTGTTGATGCAAAATCTCACACACTCAGTCAGGATTTTCTTTTTCACACAGAGAATGTAGATCAACAGACTCTGCAAGGTTGAAGCAGTATTGGTAATCTTTCCCCCAATTGTTCAACACATATAGACATAAGCAAAAAATGGCATTGCTTCCCAGTGTTTTTCAAATTGAAAAATTATTTTCCATTGGTCACAGAGAATAATACTTCTCAACTGACATCTTCACCCCTATTCCTTAATGTCAGTTTCCATACTAACAGGTCATGCGACATTCAACTTAGCTGCCAGGTCACAAGTTCACCACACAATGTTGCAAATGACAATAGCAGGTGTGGTTGGCTTTGCAATGCTTAACCTTATCCTTTATGCTGTACCTTTCCAGCATATGTTAATAACCAAACATGCTTTGTAAACAAAGTAAAATGCACCCTATATTTGAATGTAGAGTGTTCTTAAACAGCCAATCAAATCTCTACTTTCTTAAAAACAGCAACTTGTCCACCATTTTAGATAGATTTTATTATTCCACCTGCCCACCTCTGCTGCATACATCTTCTGATTACCTACAGAAATCCCTTCAAGATGCTTTCTGTGTGGATTATTGGACACAGCTATATTTTCTGGTGCAATAGGTATGCTGAAAGCAGAGGTATTGACAAAGACCTAGCTTTGCAAAATGTGGATATTAAATGGATTGGACAGAGAGGATTAAAGTGGCACCAATTGATGCCATTGGTGAAATCCTTTTTGCATCTCCAACCACCTGACCTCGTGATTGTGCACTGTGGTGGCAATGACCTAGGCACATTGACTGCAGTAGCACTGGAAATGCTAATGAAGGACACCTTTGCAGAATTGATGTTGCTTTTCCCCCAAACTGCCTTTGTGTACTCTAACATATGCCAAAGACAGAAATGGAACAGGTCCAATCAATTTTGTCCACAGATTGAGAAAGCTAGAAAAAATGTCAATAAAGCTGTTTCTGCTTATCTCGGAGACCATAGTATGGGGTTCATACACAACAACAATCTGTGTTTTAATATGGATGGCATCCACAGGACCGATGGTGTACATTTCACAGATAAGGGAAACAGAGTCCTTCTCAACAACTTAAGACTCTGCATTGGCACTTACATGTAGCTACAAAAATCTCCCAATAAACACAAGGGCTCTTTTTAGAGCCACCCAATATCCTCCTAACATATAACCCAGGTTTTTATTAAAACCTTCGAGAGCAGGCATACGTATTCACGCTTGGGGTCACGTACCCCTCGTGTGCCCACTATGGGCCACGCTGACCGCTACACTAGGTACGCGACTCCTTATTTTTCCGTTAAAAAATGGCTCTTACCATAGATTTCTGTTCACCCCGGGGACCCCATCCCCCGGGGCCTATGTAATATGTTGGGGACCGTAGTGGGAGCCCCAATACCCCCACGGTCCCTGCCGGCTCCCCACGTCCTACGGGAGCCGGCATTGCTTTTCTACATGGGGAGCTGCTAACATGCAGCTCCCCATGAGGAAAAGCAATCAGCTTTGCTTCATTGAAGCGAGAGCAGGTTTCCTTGCTCTTGCTTCAATGAAGCAAAGCAGTTTGCAATGACAGGTCGGGAGCCGTGAGACTCCTGACCTGTTATTACAAACAACAGTGTCCCAGGGGTGGGCACCCCAGAACACTGCAGGAGCCGGCCCTGAGGGGTAGCGAACCCCAGGGCCTCCACAGGCTCCAGGAGGGGGGACGCGTGCCCCCCTCCCAATATATACAAAGCACCAGGGAGGTGGTGACCTCCAAATTTACATATTAGTGCCCCGGGGAGGTGGCGCTCCCTGGGGTGTGTGGGGGGCTCACGCCCCCCCACACAGGTAGATTAAAAAAAAAACAAGACCATGTCCCCCTGCAAATATTTTAGAAAAGCCCCAGGGGTGGTGGTCTCCGGGACTTGGGGGGCCTTGTAGGCCCCCCACCCATTTAAGAGACAAGCCCCGGGGGTGGTGATCCTCGGGGCTGTGGGGGGGCCGCGAGCCCCCCCAAAAATATTTTTGAAAAGCGGTCCCAGGGGCTGGGGGCCCCTTTGGGCCCCCCATTACAATATGAGCATTGCCCCCCGGGACTTGGCCCACCCGGGGGCTTCAATTAAATGAAGCACGGGAGCCCGAAGATTCATCAACCGGGGCCAAAGTTATTGGGAAAAGAATGTTACTATTTTCCTATGGTAACTAGGTCCTAACTATAACTACCTACTGGCGAACGCCAGTAGGTTATATATATATATATATTCACTGAAAAAACCATAGGTTTCACACATGTTATAGTTAGCTGTACATTTCACTCGTAAAAAACCAATGAAATTCCCCCGTTATAGTTAGTGCAGGCAACTATAACTCACGCGACCGCAATCCTCTGCTGATGCTAATACTGTATTTAGACACTTATTTGCCCATGTCTTCTTCCATTAAATTTTAGCTATACATATATTACAAATATTTTTTTTTCATAAAGACACATATGTGATCAGCAGAAGATTGCGGTCGCGTGAGTTATAGTTGCCTGCACTAACTATAACGGGGGAATTTCATTGGTTTTTTACGAGTGAAATGTACAGCTAACTATAACATGTGTGAAACCTATGGTTTTTTCAGTGAATTTGCAAGGTTTTTTAAATGCTAATTCCTAACTATAACGTGTGTGAAACCTATGGTTTTTTCAGTGAATTTGTACGGTTTTTTAAATGCTAAGTTACTTTACGCCATTCGTGGCGTGCGCGCCCAGTTAATGCAGTTCGTTCCGTGCACCGTGCGCGCACAGTGAGCACGCGGTGCTCTTCGCGCACCCACTTTACGCAGTTAGTGCCGTGCACGCACGGTGGTCACGCGGTGCGCTGCGCGCACCGCGTGCCCACGTTATGCGGGATGGGCCATGTACGCACGATGCGCTTCACGCACCGTGCGCACATGGGGGACATATTATGCGCATCTTTGTGAAATTTATTCTTTGTTTATTTCTTACCTGTAATAAGTCATGCACAAATGGTGACCTTCGGGCACCATTTGCACACGGGGTGGGGAGGGTGGGGAGGGTGTGGTAAGCGTAATCGGCGATTTTCCGAAAAAAAAAAAAAATTTATTTGGGCTTGGGGGTTGTTTGGGGACCCCTATATCAATGCTGGGTGGTTAGGATCTCAAAAAACTGCCTCTTTAGACATTTTTTGGCATCGTTTTTGCTGCCCAACTCAGAGAGCGAGAGAGAAAATGGCGGCCGCCGCTTCCTGGTTTCGACCGATTCGAATGTTTACTAAGATCTAACAGCCAATCAAAATCGCGCTCGCGCACGCCACCGTACGCGTACGGTAAGCGCACCATAAGCGCACCGTACGCTGGCTCAGATATATATATTGATTTAAAGGCTATTTTCTCTGAATCTACTGAACAGATTTACACCAAACCTACAAAAGGCACTTCCTTGACCTGAGGACTACCTCTCTGCCAAATTTCAAGTAATTCTGTTCAGCCGTTCGGGCTGTAGCTGTGTCTAAAGGTCCTATGGAAAAATGCATGGGAAAAACGCGTTTTGGGACCCCCCTTTTATCTCAGCCCCCGCTTGACGAATCCCCCTGAGACTTTCAGGGTAGGAGCGGAGCGTAGCGCCCCACCTATTTTGAAAAATTTGCGAGGATTCGTCGACCGGCGCCAAAGTTATTCAAAATAGAATGTTGCGGATTTCCTATGGAAACGTGGTCCTAACTATAACTACCTACTGGCGACCGCCAGTAGGTAATATGACAAGCACAATCCTGAAGCGATCCCACTTCCGATCGAAAAAGCAGGTACGGACCACAATATGGGAAAAGTTCTTCTTTTATTGTTGCAGATAAAGAGGTTTCTGTGCAAAATTATAAATAAAGCAAGTGCTCAGCATGACGCGTTTCGACTGCCCACCGGCAGTCTTGATCACATATATATATAGTTAGACTTAGAACCTATTTTCCATAGGAAATCTGCAACATTCTATTCCCAATAAGTCTGGTGTCGATTGACGAATCTTCGCGAAATGTTTCAAACTTTTGGCCAGCTCCGCTCCGCTCCTACCCTGAAAGTTTCATGGTGATTCGTCAAGCGGGGGCCGAGAAAAAAGGGGGGTCCCAAAACACGTTTTCCCCATGCAATTTCCCATAGGATCTGTTGTCGCAGCTACAGCCCGAACTGATGAACGGAATTACACCAAATTTGGCAAAGAGGTATTCCTCAGTTCAGACTCGTGCCTTTTGCATAAATGGTGTGAATCTGTTCAGTAGTTCCTGAGAAAATTAGGGTAAAAAAGTTAGTGATATCTATGGCCGGGGAGGATCCGCGCACCCTACCCGCACCGTAAGCGCACCCTCCCCGAACCGAGCGCGCACCCTGATGATCACGCACTGAATGCTAATTGGCTGTGAAGTGTCTGTCTACATTCGAAACCAGGAACTGTTGGCGGCCATTTTCTGCCTTGGTAGAAGCGAGGCTGAAGAAGCAAGGGGAATAAGTGTGTAAAACATATAAAGGGGGCAGAGTGGAAATACTCTGACCCTCTAGATCTGCTTAGGGGGTCCCAGAAGGACCCCCTGGGGCCCCCCTTTTTTTTTTTTAAATGGTGAAATGCGCTCAGGGTGCACGGATTCTCTTGCGTTGGGTGAGCGGTTCCTAACGCGTTGGGTGCGCGGATCCCAAAAACATGGAAAAAATATATATAAAATGAACTTTTGAACATATAATGAAATTTTTTTTTTTTTTAAATATAAAAAAATATGTTTGAAAAACCCAATAAAAACAAATAATATTTTTTAATTTTGAAAAGATTTAAATGAAAAAATAGGTCAAAAAAATTGTGTTTAAAAAGAATTTCAAAAAAACATAATTAATGAAATTGACACTGAAATTGAAAAATATAGAAATCCAATGAAAATCATTAAACATGATATATTTAGAGATAAGTTATAGATAGGAATTAGCATTTAAAAAACCTTTGAAATTCACTGAAAAAAACATAGGTTTCATGCACGTTATAGTTAGGAATTGGCATTTAAAGAACCTTTGAAATTCACTGAAAAAACCAAAGGTTTCAGGGGCGTTATAGTAAGGAATTGGCATTCAAAAAACCTTAGAAATTCACTAAAAAAACATAGGTTTCAGGGGCGTTATAGTTAGCTGGACATTTCCCTCGTACAAAACCTTAGCAATCCCCCGTTATAGTTAGTTCAGCTAACTATAACTTGCGCCCCCGCAATGCACTGCTGATGACGTCACATATTACATCACTCATGACATGGTCAGTGACATCACTGATGACATCTGAAATAACATCACTGATGACATCACTGATGACGTCATCCATGTGATAAATTAGTGCATCTTCTCACACCCTTTGATATTCTCAATCAAAATTTCAGATGTCCATTCTGAAAACAATAGATACTCCAATACCAATAACTACATACCCACTCATTGACTCTTAGATCAACACACACATCCACTCACTCACCTGTACAGTCACTCATACTTACAGTCACTCAGTACAGGACTATCATATGCATTTATACACCTACATAGACACTCACACACCACCAATCATCCATAGAGGTACTCTCACACCTAGTCAGTCATGCAAATAATTAATCACTCTCCCATTTACTCACCTATGCAGTTATACACACAAGTTCACTTACTCATAAAAATAGTACCACATTCATACGCTCTTATACAATCACTGATACAAGCACACACTCATCCATACAGCCACTCTCACAATCACAAACTCTCACATATACCCACTTATATACTCTTACACACATATATATTGCCTTTCACATATGTAGTTACTCACACATGTACCACTGAGATATACATTCAATCACTAAAACACCCATACATACACTCACCCAACCATACAGTCCATCACAGATGCATTCATAAAACCATGCACCCATAGAATCACCCACTCACACATGTATGCACAGAGTCACACACACCCCACCCACACAAACACTCAGGCACCCATACAGATACTCAGAAAACCAATCAATAACCCATAGAGACACTCATATAGCTATTCACAAAACCATGCAGCCGCTTCTACACCAACAGACAGACAGATACAGACATTCACACAGTTTAGTCACTAGTCTGCAGTAAGATACGTTTAATGACTCACTTATAGAGTCAGTCACGCACCTACTAAATCATCCATTCACACACTTACACATCCACTCATTCTTCCATAGGTTTTTCCCTATATATATATTAAACATATTTAAAATTTACAGAAACACACACGCACTGGATGAAGTCATCAGTGATGTCATTTCAGATGTCATCAGTGATGTCGTCAGTGATGTCACTGACCATGTCATGAGTGATGTAATATCTGTCCGATATCTCTCCTCCTCTACGGTGGGTGTCTAGCAGCTGTTCTGCCATCTGGGATCCATCAGGTTCTGTCCCCTGCATCCTCGCTAGGGTGCTGTCTGCCTGTATTAACTCTTTCTCTAGTTGTTGCCTTAATGTTCCCACCCGTTTGCAACATTCCCCATGCGTCACTATTTTCAGGGTTTCCAATTCCATCCCCCTGTTACCGGTAGATCCCCAATTCATCTCGAGGTAGGGGTTCATCACTCCCTGAGCCCCCTTTTAAAGGCATCATCCTTTAGTGTGTGTGGTTGTAGTCTCCATAACAGAACTCAAGGTCAGCCACAATGGGCCCCCATTCCAGGAGCACCAGGGCATGATCTGAGAGGTTGCATCCTAACACCTTTATTTGGAGCACCTGCACCGCAGCCTCACCTGAAAGCAGAAAGTGATCCAATCTGCTAAAACATTTGCTCACTGGAGTGTAACAGGTTTAACCCCCGTCATCTGGGTACATCATGCGCCATGTGTCTGTGTAACCCAATCAGTTAATGACATCCCTCAGGGCATCTGTCATGTTTGGCTTTGAGGTGGTCCTGGGAGGGTGTCCATCTAGTGTGGTATCTAGTCCAAAATTAAGGTCCACAGCCCATATCGCTGGTGTACCCGTGAATGGCAACTGTATGGCCCCTGATTGCAGAACATGTTGTGATCATCTATATTAGGGGCATAGGTATTCAGTATGCATATCTCTCTGCCATCTAGCTATGCATGTACCCTAATATATCTTTCCTTAATGTTTGCTTTGCTACTGAGAAGCTTGAATGGTACCTGCGGGGCCACCCACATAATAACCCCTCAGGAGTATGTGGAATATGTTGCAGTATATATCTGACAAAGCCATTTCTTGTGGAGCTTAGTTGCCTCTGACTCGGTCAGATGTGTCTCCTGGAGAAGTGCTATGTGTATACCATGATGGCGGAGGTATGTGTGTACTCTACTTCAGAATTTTAAACTGTGCTATCTGTCCTTTGATATCCTAATGTCCTTCCATTTCATTTGTACTGCCATTGCTGCCAACAAATATTTATATAACCAGAGCAGTCCCCCAACCCCACCCGGCCAGGTAAACACTTAGGGCCTCATGTAGGTAGCCAAATACCGGTCGGTAACGGCCTATTTTCGGTAAATATGCCGTTACCGACCGGTATTCAGACAAGTGAGATGTAGGAGTCCAAAAACCACTTTTCGGTAAATATGAGGCGGTAAATACCGATTCATATTTACCGAATTCCAAAATACCGAATCAGATTTACCGAATACATAATTAACGATTCGGTAAACATGAAGTGGTAAATATGAAGTGGTAAAATTTAAAATGACATGTAGGAGCACTCGGTAATTAAGAAATCCAGGAAAATCGGTAAATAAGAGTCGGTAATTAACACGGATTGAAAGCAGGTGGTAACCATCAACAATGCATATAGGCAATCCCAAAATGCAACAGCGTGGACAACATGGCCGCCATGTACGTCATTGCAAGGCGCCTACGTCTACAGGCAGCAGGACTGAGGGTGTGGCGATGGGAGGAACAAATCTACAGACAGCGCATCACACTATTCCAGCTGACTGATGCAGAGATACATGAGAGGTACAGGCTACACCCCGAAACCATCATGGACTTAATCAGGGACCTACACCCACTCCTGGACCATCCAATAAGAAGGGCGCACGCCATACCCCCACATGTGCAGGTGCTCTGCAGCCTACATCTGTTGGCATCCGGCAGTTATCAGGTGGTGATAGCTGCGGTGGGTGGGGTATCCCAGAGTTGCCTGTCACGTTTCTTCAGGAAGTTCCTGGATGCCATGATGCAGAGAATGCACCACTACATAAGCTTCCCAAACACACAGGCTGCACTGCAGAAAACAAAAACAGACTTTTATCACATGGCACAGTTCCCCCATGTCATCGGCTGTATTGATGGTACACACATCCCAATCTGTCCACCAGCTGATACAGAGCACATCTACAGGAACAGGAAGTCCACCCACTCCATCAATGTGCAGGTGATCTGTGATGCAGGGAACATCATCACAGATATTGTTGCAAAGTTTCCTGGGAGCACCCACGACTCTTACATCTTCCAGAATAGTGGGATCTACACACGACTGAGTGCCGGAGAATTCGGAGAGGGATACCTGCTAGGTAAGTAACAGTGACGCCCCTTGAAACCTGCAAATCATAGTGTATAGAGGAATGTTACTGATGGCTCCCTTTTACTCATCCAGGCGACAGTGCATATGCATGCCGGTCATTCATCCTCACTCCCTACCTACACCCAGCAACCCAGAGTGAGAGACGATACAACGTGGCACATAAAACAACACGCAATGTGGTGGAGCGCACGTTTGGACTACTGAAGAGCAGGTTCCGCTGCCTGCACAAGAGCGGAGGCGCACGCCAGTACAAACCCATCACCTGCTGCAAGATTATTGCCACCTGTGCAATGCTGCACAACCTTGCCACGAAAAAAGGTACAGATGTGGAACTAACATATTTTGAGGACAACGAGGATGAGTCAGGCCAGCCAGAGGGCAACGCAGCTAGAGTGCCAACTGCAATCGATGGGAGAGAGAGACGGGCAGAGATCACATGCAACTATTTCTGAGTAAGTGAGGGGACACAGCGAGTTGTGAGAAGTCCTGACGTAGTTTTAATGTGGCACCACGCCATGAACACATGAACAGGCCAATCAGGCAATATACCATCTATACAAGGAGTATGTCCAGGGTTACGTCACCCAATGGGAAGTGGCTTAGCAGGGCTACATCAATGTTTGCGCATACGCGCTGCAGTGGTGGATTGCACGGCCTGTGCATCCTCACTAGAGCCAACCCCAAGCCGCCTGCTGCTCCTGCGTGCTTCTGGGACGGGGGGTGTGATGCTGCTGCTGGTGTCGATGCTCTCCGCAGCATCCCCTGCAGCAGTTGTCGACGCCTGACTAGTCAATAGCACCCCTAGTGCACTTGTCACCTGCACCATCCCCCGAGACAGGTCGCTGCAGCACTGTGTTAGGCCCTCCTGCATCGTCACAGAGCGCCGGCACAGTAGAGAAGTCGCAGTTGCCAGACGGTTGAGTGCCCTGCTGGTAGTGTCCCTTCTCTGGCGTTCCCGGCGCCGTGCTTCGATGTCAGCATCTAATTTGCTGCACAACTGCTGGATTGACTGGGACATGTCCCGAATGCCCGCAGCCATGCCGCTAATGTTATTGTCCATGTTGACTAATGTTGTCTTCATCACCCGCATGTGCCTCTGGACTGACATGACTGCCTTGGATTGCAGGCGCTGTTGTTTCAACATTTGGCCCTCGAGCCCCAAGAAGACACCATGGCCGTCAGTGGGTGCTGGTGGACTCTGGACACGCGACCTGCGGCGCCCTCTTGCTCCCGTCTGTGCTGCCTGTGAGGTGTGGGGCACAGTGGCATGGCTCCCTTCCTGGGGCCCGGTGCGGTCTTCTGGGCCCATGCTGTCGTCTGACGAGGTGTCTAAGGCTCGTAGCCTGGCTGCTGGACGCCTCCTCATTCTCACACCTGCAAGCGGAGATGTGGCCGGTGATTCGAACATGAGTGGCGATGCTGGCTCTGGTTGTGGTGATGCTGGCTCTCGGTGAGGTGATGCTGGCTCTCGGTGAGGTGATGCTGGCTCTCGGTGAGGTGATGCTGGCTCTGGGTGCGGCGAGGCTGGCTGTGTTGGTGGTGCGGCTGCCAGTGGGCCTGCTCCCTGGTCTGAACTTGTGCTGGCTAGAGGTGATATATGTGGCCGGTGTGCCGTCTCTCCTGCAGCATGCCCTGTCCTGCATGATGTCACATCTGTGGACAGAAATACAACATTGGCTCAGTGTCCCCGAAGGGCTGCATTGCAAGCGTCACAATCAATCATTTCACATTCCAATATGTCCTCTGTCTCCTTGTGCCTCGAGTGCGTGACATGCCTTGTTGCCCTGTAACATTTACGTCATGGTTAGTGTTGCCCTGACTACATCTCCCGGAATGCATTGCCTGTCTGCACTGACACGTGTGGACTGCAGTGTGATTCTCGTTTCACAATGGGGGATGTGGGATAGGGGTAGGGGGGGCTACATTGCTGTGCTTTCGTCTTACCTTGGTGTGTTGCGGCTCTGGCAGAGCTGTCGGCGTCCCCAAGACCCACGACGCTCTCTTGCTCGATTGTGGCCGCCACCAGCTCCTCCAGTTCGGTGAGGGCAGGTGCCCTGTTGGTTCCACCTCCGGTCTGGCTGGCCTCCTTCTGGATGTCGCCCATCTTCCTCTTGGTTACAATCCTCAGGTCATACCAGCGCTTTTTGAGGACCTCAATGTCCCTGTGGGTCACTCCCACAGCATTGACCTGCGCCTGGATGGCCAGCCATATGTTGCGCTTTTCCGCCTCAGGCACTTGCAGGGATTGCCTTCCAAACAGCTTCTGGTGCTGCTTCACCACCTCCTCCACCAGCACCTGGAGTTCCTTGGGGCTAAATTTCAGCTTCCTCCTCCTTTCCCCTCCGTCTTTCTGTGTTCTCTGGCTGGACATGCTGTTCGTTTACCCGCTCGCACATGCAACGGCTCCCTGCCTCTCCTCTGCACTCCAAGCCTCTCCAGGGTCGGCTAATTATGTACACCTGCCTGGGTGTGGCCACTTCGGCTAATTATGTACACCTGCCTGGGTGTGGGCACTTCCTGGTTGGGTGGGCTGTCGTTGCACAGGATTAGCTGTTTCGTCAAGTCATGTGATTTTATTTACCGAATCCGTACATACCGATTCGGTATTTTCCGATTCGGTGAATACCACCTCGGTATTTTCCGATTCGGTAAATACCACCTCGGTATTTTCCGATTCGGTAAATACCACCTCGGTATTTACCGATTCGGTGAATTCCGATTCGTGATTACCGAATGTTACCGAATCGGTAACTGTTACCGAATTTTTACCTACATATAACTTACCGATTCTAATTTACCGATTCGGTACGGCTCGGTATTTAAGAACCGGTAAAATTTATTTACCTACATGAGGCCCTAAATGAACAATTTGTGACTCCCCAATCATATGCGTGATCATAAATATACTTACATAAACAACCAGATTTTGATAATCACATACTCAATATTATTTCACTCTCACACACAGTCTTACCTATGCTATGAATTCCTCAACCTTACTGCACTCATACAGTGTCAGTATTGTGCTGGACAAAACAAGGTACTCGGCGAGGCAGCAAGCCACCTCATCTGCACTCCTATCCCCTCTGAAACACAATCAATCTCACTATCACGCAGACCCTTTCACATCAATGAATAAAGAGAGAAGTAAACCAGTCAATGAAAATCCAGAGTGTGAATACAGTAGAGAAGAAATAGAAGAAAATCACCAAAAGAGGGAGGTGGGGGGCTGGCCCACTTCACGCATGCATTATTGCCCATCCCACCTTTCCTTGTGCGGACTCCAACGTCGCCTAGACTAGTCATACCTTACGCGCGCACATCCAGTCCTTCTCGCATATTTTAGCCTTTGACCTCCGCACACCACTTATCTTGATTGCAGTGAGGGTCTGTGATAGAGTGGGGTCTGTTTGTGGAGCCTCTGCCATTCTCTGAGTGTCATGGGGTGCCTCGGTCCTTGCTGGGACACCTGTGCGGTGTACTGATCAAATTCCATTTGTTGTGGTCCCCTTTGCAGCCTATCTTTCCCCATCGCTCTATCCAGATGTGTCTGCAGTGCCCGACCTCGGGTGGTTCTATTTTTGCTTTCTCTGCGTGTCTGCGACCTCTAGATTTTGTGTTACCAGTGTCCTGCAGCTTATTTCTTAGAGGCACAGTCCACGGAAGGGGGGGCAACAACCACCACTTCAGTTTCCTGGGATAGATCTCCCCTGCTCATCCGCATGTTCAATTTCCAAGCAACTATTGTAGGCACGGTCGATCAGGTGCATCAGGCTGGTGAGCCCCCCTCAGAGAGTAGTCTTTGAAGCTAGCCACTACAACTCTGGGCTTTGTTGTGGGTTTGTGTGTTCTGCGGTAACTTTTCACTGGCATGGTTTCATTTGTGGATGTCTTAGTACTGGATTTCCCAGGTCGCAAAGACTAAGCGCTGGCTCTGTGGGATACCACCTCGCGGCGCACCTGGCAGATGCCTTTCCGGCTTTGTGCTCTGCGCATTGCTCTCTCTCCACAGCCCCCAAGGGAGCAGACTGTGGCTCTGCCCTCTTAGCGACCAGCCGTAAATGCTTAGTGGGTTGCTGATAGTCTAACCTAGGGCTCTTGTCAGGCCGGGGTTGGGTGATGTAGATATTAGGCATCTATTACTCTTCATACCTGATCCTGGGGATCTGCTGTACTGGGCGGGGGCCACTGCTTTGCTTTTTGTTTTTTTGCCCCCATGGCTTGCGCCGATCACGTTTGCCTCTTCTGACGTCATCGGTCTACGCTGTTTGAAGTGCTATGATGATTCAGGTATGGGGTTACCTTCTAAATCTCACTCCCTGGTCTCGGCTGTAGTCATTATGTGGAGTAGAGTGTCTCCTGATCTGATGCTTGTCACCGGGTCTCCTTTCTAGTGCCAGCACCTCAGGGGTCCACTGCTGGAAATCTGCCATGTGTGGCCCACCTCCTGGCCTCTTCAGCCAGCGGGATGGCCACAGGTGTCTTTTGCCCATCCACCCTAGCGCAGCCATCGGCCGAGTCATTAATCGAGGCTGGGCATCCACGCCCGTGTCAGGCTGCGGGACTGCAACAGTGCTCCTCGGCCTCTCATCGCCGGTGCACTTTTTGGGCCCCTGTCGCAGCCTCCCTGGGTCCCGGTGTGGTCTTTCTACCCACTGGTTTGGGGTGGAGGGCAGGATTAATATAAGTTATTTGTGGGCTGGCACGTAGCTTAGGAGATTGCTTCAGCCATGGTCGCCATTTTGGTAACGCCCCCAGGCATGAGTTCTAGTTAACATAGTGTGGCTACTGAGCTCACTACACTCTGTATGGAGGTGCATGAGGTATATTAATGTCAATGTTGACATCAATGATAAATTTAAGGTATAACTATAACTTTGGAATTTCTTAATGTTTCGTAGAGTCTAGTGTCGTAAAGTGAAGTGTCATTATGTGGAATGTCCTGCAGTAAAATGAGAAAGTGTCATACAGTGCATTGCTGTACCATAGAGTAGAATATAGTGGAGTGGCGTAACGTACAGTAAAGTCTCATAGAGTGGAGTGGCATGTCAAAGAGTAGAGTGCTGTTGTGCGTCATAGAGTGTTTCAAAGTCTTGTGGAGTTGAGTGTTGCCCTTAAAGTGTAGGGGCATAGAATGTAGTAGTGTACTGAACAGTGGAGTTGCATAGAGTAGAGTGTAGTAGAGTGGAGAGGTGTAGAGTGGAGTGTTGTACAGCGGAGTAGAATGCGGTGAATTATCGTACAGTGGAGTAGAGTTGAGTCAAGTTGAGTGGCATAGCACAGAGTGAAGTAAAGTAGCATAGAGTGTACAGTGAAGTGGCGTAGAGAGGAATAGCATAGAGTGGACTGGTGTAGAGTCGAATGGCGTAGAGTGATGTTGTGTAGAGTAGACTATCATACAGTGGAGTGGTGGAGAGTGGAGTGTTGCAGAGCGGAATAGCATAGAGTGGAGTGGCGTAGATTGGACTAGTGAAGAGTGGAGTTGCGTACAGTGGAATAGCATACAGTGGAGTGGCATGGAGTGAAGTGGCATACAGTGAAGTGACAGAGTGGAGTGGCATGGAGTGGAGTGGTGTAGACTGGAGTGGTGTAGAGTGAAATGGAATGGAGTGGAGTAGCGTTGCGTGTTGTAAAGTGGAGTGGTATTTCGTACAGTGGAGTGGAGTAGAGTGGAGAGGGGTGTGGTACAGTAGCATGGAGAGGCATGTCAGAGTGATGTGTGGTACAGAGTCTTACAGTGGAGGGTCAGAGTGGAGTAGTGTAGAGTGAACTGGGGTGTCATAGAGTGGATTGCCTTACAGTGGAGTGGTATGTTGTAGAGTGGTGTGGTACAGTGATGTGGTGTGTCGAGTAGTGTGGCGTGTCAGAGTGGAGTGGCATGGAGTGTTAAAGAGTGGAGTGACACGTGTTAGAGTGGAGTGGCATGTCAAAGAATGGAGTGGCGTGTTGTGGAGTGGCATGAAGTATCAGAGTGGAGTGTCAGAGTGGAGTAGAATATCATAGAGTGGAGTGGTGAATAGTGGAATGACATATTATAGATTAGAGTTTTGTGCTGCACAGTGGAGTGGAATATTGTTTCGCACAGTTTAGTTTAAACAGACAGTGTGAAAATGGCAGAATGAATGTAGATGAAATTTGGCAGGTATGTAGAATATAGCATGGAAAGGATAATTGTTTTTATAGTAGATCTAACATGGTTAAGTAGTATTAAAGTTATAAGTCACAAAATACACAGGGGCAGATTTATTAAAATGTCACCTAACACAAGGCAGCAACACTCTTGCTGTGCTGCAATGCATGACAGGCAGAGGGCAGGAATTCGCCTTATCTATCACAATATGTGCATTCCTGCTCTCTCCTTGTGCTGTTAAACTTCTGGCTGTGTAGCACCAATGCAGGTACCTTGGTGCCATGATCAAATTGTGCCTGCATTACAGGTAGAATAATTTTTGCGCAGGAAGCAACTGCACAAAAACATTAGTTAGAGGCTTTTTGTTTTTTCTAAGTGTGCTGTAAAATGAGGAAATGAGTAGAAATAAAGATATTTCGCCTCATTGCTCCTCCCCCTGGAAGGCATGGAATTTCTACATGTTCCAAGGTTTACCAGTCTAGGTAAATTTGGGATTGCGCCAAAATCTATGAGAGAATGCGTGTTAACCCCCATGCTCCAACAATGGAATGCCTCCCCAGGGCAGAGTAACGTAAGCCAGAAACATACACCGCCTTGTTGTTACTCGAGATGTCCCAAGAAACACAGAACCATGCATGGTGGCCTGGCATCACTTGGTAAATTTCACTAAATATTCTGTAGGCCTTGTGTCTGGCACAATGCGTGACTCAAGGGCAACACAATATAATGGTAAACCTGGCCCTTGGTTTTATATATAGTGGACCACAGTATACAGCATTGTCATCGGCATATACCGCAAAATACTACAGTAATTTTGTGTTATTTTGTGAAATTTCATGGTATTTCACAGAATTTTGCGGCCTGAGAAATCACTATGTTTAAATCCCTAATAATATAAAAAGTACATACCCTGCTTACATGTTCTGCAAAAAAGGATTATCTGCACAGCCCCTTGGAATGACTCCTGGGCCGTATTACACATTATCATTGTTTGCGCCCGGCACACCTTTCAAAAGGTGCGCCGGGTGCAAACAATGATAATGCACCCTATTATAGTGAATGTGCTGCCCCCAGGGCAGCTGATTCTAGAGCTGCCTTGAGGGCAGTGCATTCATGTGAAAACACGGAGCAGCTGCTCTGTGTTTTCACTGGGCAGGCGGCACCTGCCTGCACTTTCCAAGGGGATTAGAGATCCTCTTCCCAGGGGGTATGGTCAGTGACTGCACCCGCCTGCAAGGGGATGTGTGGGGGATCCTTGGGGCCCTCTTTATCCCCTGCAGAGGGCTGCTCTCATAGGGTGCACTGACAGTGTGCCACCTTTTAAATGGCGTACTGTCAGTGAACCTCCTGCGGTCTTCTTTGACTCTGCGCCCCTGTCTGTAATATGGCGCCAGCGCAGAGTCAAAGGAATTCCCTCATTTGCATAGGGCACGCCCCCATGCAAACGAGCGAACACCCTCTGAATGTAGCACTGGTGCATTATGTGCGCCAGCGCTATCGGTATTATAGAAGGGGACGCACAAGCGTCTGCGCCCCCTACTATAATACCAAAGTGTCCCAGGGGGCGTGCAATGCAGCCTCAAATGCCCGTTGGGTTCTCGGGGCACCTTCTCTAATATGGGCCTTGGTGGCCTTCGGACCTAAGATCGTTACCCAAACTGACCGACCATGCCAGAAACCTTGGCATAATCCTGGACAGCAAGCTGATCATGAAGTACTAGATCAACGCAGCTGCCTCTGCCTGCTTTCACTCACTTTGCATGTTAAGTAAGGTCTTCAAATACTCCCCCTGAACACCAGGCATGCTGCCACTCCGGTCTTCAGCACTATACACTGGGATCACCGCACATCTTCTGCAGAAATTCCAGACTATACAGAACTCCATTGCCAGACTCATCCTCGATCTCCCTAGATGGACCCACATCACCCCCACCTCAGAAAACCTCACTGGCTCCCAATACAGAAGAGGTGACAACTCAAGCCGATGACCCACACCTACAAAGCCCTGCACAAACAAGGACCCTCCTAGAACAACATTCACCTGAATTTCCACCACCCTATCAAACAACTATGCTCCGCCTCCCTCTCACTCACCCACACCCTACGCATCCACCAAAGCAACAGCAGAGGATGCTGCCTCTACTACTGTGCGGTAAAAACCTGGAACGATCTCCCTATGGAGATGCAGACTTCCACCTGCCTCCTGGAATGGGCAACACGCAAGAACTGGCTGTTCGACTGAGTCAATAAACAATGTATCAATTACAGCACAAGCATGCTATTTTATGCTTTAAGCTGACTAACATGCCATATGCCATGACTTGTCATTAACACTTTATCACTCGGCTACTCTATTGGATTCACTCCTGTGCCGACAGCAGAGACATAGACGGGCACTTGATCATGCGAAGATTGCATTGTTTTATATGTCTTGTCGTGTCATTCTTCTTTACAGGTAACGTTACAGGGGCCGGTTGGGACCTCAATGATGAAGCATGACACCAACCAGGTTAGTGTATGGAGGGGTCTTTTATAAAAACCTAATGGTTCTCTGGCACTGTAATTACCTACAGTGGGTCCAATAGTCCTCTACTCAGGTTCTGGGTACGTCCACATTGTTTATTGATTCTACTTGGGGAAAGGGACATCCCCCATTTCTTCCTCGCTCTCCCCCCATTATAGTTTGATACTGTTCGACTGAGTCACCTGAACTATCATGACCCTCAAGCACCTGGATACTGTCTCCTATTGCGTCAACAAACTCCAAATGCTCCAATCAATCTTCAGATAGACCCCCATTACCACCAGAAAGACCGTCACACAGGCCTTCGTCACCATCCGGCTAGACTACTTCAATGCGTTCTATGGTGATATTACTGCCCAACTCCTCAAGAGACTTCAGATTATACAGAATGCAGCAGCCAGACTCATCCTCAATCTCCCTAAGGACCCACGTCAGCCCCACCTCAGGAACCTCTACTGGGTCCACTGCTAGAAGAGATGCCAGTTTAATATATTGACACACGTCTAAAAGGCCCTACACAACCAGGGACCAGTATGCATCAACCACCGCCTGAACTTCCACCAACCCGCTAGACACCTGCGCTCTGCATCCCTTGCCCTCACACACACTTCCCGCATTCACCAAACCTACAGCGAAGGTCGTTCCTTCTCCTACCATGCTGCCAAAGCCTAGAATTACCTACTCCTCCACCATCGTCACTGAGGGAAATCAGAAGGAGATACCCTCATGGGTGAAGTGCAGATCTTTAAAAGTAATTATTGAAAATAATGATTGATATCCTCTCAGTCGATTAGCCGAGCTATATAAATCCACTTGATTGATTGTTTGATTGATTGTTTGCTGGACTTCTGCTTTTCTGTGCTCTTGCCTTGCTGAGTTGCCCTGCTGCATGATGTTCTCCTTCATGGTTGAGAGGGACTGAACCTGCAACACTTGAACCCAGAACACCTCCAAGGGCCTGCTGGTTTGCCTCCTGTTCTAAGTTTCAGGTATATCAACGACTTAAATTACCTGCATCTGGATTCTACACGATGTGAGTCTGCCCTAGCAACTGGTACCACTCCAGTCCTGGACTCTTGGAAGTGAGGCCTAAGGTGCTTCTACAACCAGAACCCATGCATCCTTGTTGGAACCGGGACTTCTTCATTTTGCATGGGTCAGAACTGGTGCATGTTCATCTTTGTGTGAGTTAGATCCAGAGCATCCTTGCTGCGTGGAGCGGACCAAGTGCATCGCCTTCGGAACCGGCTCATCACCTTTGGAATCGATGCATCGCCTACTGTGGGAGCAGCAGCCGCTCATCGCATTCCAAACCAGCACTTCGTACTCTGAACCAATGCATTGCCACAGTTGCATGTAGAAAATCGATGCATCTCGTCCACTGCACGGCCCGACTTGACACATCACCTCGGCTGTACCTCGTATCCTTGATGACAACATATCCCGGAACAAGGTACTCTGGTTCAGCGGGCCCAAGTGGGTCCCTGAAGCCGGGTAGCGCTCCATTACGGTCAGCCTGAAATGTTGACTTTGCCTCAGTCTAGCGAGACTTGATAACCCATTTAGGCGCTTATTGCTTCTAAATGCTATTTTATATTTATTCTTTACAAAATCATATCTTGATTTCTACTTTTTGGATTTTTGTCATTTTGCTCTTGTTTTATTTATAAAATTAAACTCTATCGTTTAACCTGGTGTGGAGTCTTTTGTTTTTTTTCACTGTATTATCGTTTTAAGTATTGCACAAATACGTGCCTCTTTAATTAAGCTTGGCTGCTTTGAGCCTACCTACCAGAGAGTGAGCACAGGATAATTTAGGGTGTGTTATGACTTATCCTGATTAGGATTGTGGTTCCTGCTTGGACAGGATACATACTTCTGCCAACCAGAAACCCAGTTTCTAGCAACAAATAACCTTGGTACATTATGTCAGATTGCCACAAAAAATGGCAAAAACGCATGTTTAGCTTATTCTTGATCTTTATTTATTTATTTTATTTTATTTTGACAGTTTTGTATAGCGCGAACAAGACCCTTGTGGGTATCAGAGCGCTTTACAGGGCACGTGCAGGTGATTGACAGATACATATAAATACGATGAATTATGCGAATACATTCCTGGTAAATGTTAGCTACAAGAGATATATTGAGTGTAATGCAAATCCATCAAGGAGGAGCAATTTTTGATAACTTTGTACTGGTTAGTGAATCAGAGAATGAGAGGAGTTTTTAAAATTAATGTCCCAGTGTTGCTTGTTTTTCATTCTAATGGTAATCTTAAATTGTATACTTTTCCTGGTAACTAGTGTATTTAATGTCTCGAACTTCATGTTTCATTATGTCTCCCTGTGTGGCGTTGTTTTGTTTAGGCACTATAACTTGACATAATGTATGCATGAAAATGTATTGTGCTTTAAGGGTAGTTGTCTGTATCCAGAAGTTACCAGCAGCAAACAGTATGGCAGGAATAATCATGCATCTTTCAGTGGCACTAGCACTAGGTGTGCCCTCAGCTGATTTCCTGTGTCCCGTCTGTAGTGCTATACTTTATGGGGCACATTTGTCACATTGCATTTTCTGCACAAGGCCTGCCCTGCCAGTCTGTGCACACGCAGGAAATCCATGCTCTGACTTCCACAAGTGGCAGCATGTGTATTTCCTTAATGTTTAGTAATTGGATGTGTATTTCTAACTGCTCGAACGGTGACTAGAGACGTGTAACATATTGACGTTCCTGTTTGAGGGTTTCATCATACAAAAAAGCACTATGATGTGGCCTGCGCTGGCAGATCATAGCGATTTTTTGTGACTTTTAGCTATGCTGCACAACAGATGTGCTGCGAGACAACATGGTTAAAAGACATTCACATTGACAAGGCCAATAGCTTGGGCATTTCCAAGACCAATTGACTTTGCCAATGCTTGTTCAATTTGGCATTACTCTCAACCATGTCTTATATACATTCTCCACCTTTTCAAAATAAGGGAGGTTCTATCATAAACTGGAAAATGGCGCTCATAGACTGTTATGATATGAATCTCCCTAAACACCTCAACTGAAATGTTCTCTGCTCCCTTCTGTCTGGCGATCAACAACTGACATCAACTTCAACTACAGTCTACTGGCCCAAACAAAGACTATACTGTGCAATTCACAAACTTCAAAGCAAACTCCACCATAACTCACATATTCTTGGCGACCATCATGAAATCAATTTCATTATTACACACAGCTCAAAACCGCAAGGGCTTACATTACATAAAAAGACATGTGAAATACAAGCAGGAAACTGTTTCACGCACACAACGTCTCTTAGTCAGTGCTTAGTTTGTAAAGGAAACAGTACCGGTGCCCGAAGCTCCTGCTCAGAAGCCGGCTGGCGGTGCATTTGAAAGCGGGCCTCTTTAACTCACTACCAGACACTGCATGTGCCTTTATCCAATCTTTGAATGTTCCTGCTTTCTCCTTTTGTGATGGTGTTTCCATCTTTCTCATCCTCTATTCGAATTATGTGTTTTTCCCTCTTTTGCTCTCTGGGAATATCTGATGCAGTAAAATAAGTGATAGCCCCCATAAATAAGTGCCGGTGGCCTCTACTGGGAACCATCTGCTCAAATTAAGCCCTGCTCTCAGCAATACATATTCCCAGCGGTGACAATTAAGTGAAATAATGTAATGCAAAATATTGTGAACATAATTTTGAGATCTTGTGAAATTCACCTGTGTAAGTTTAAAGTTGCCCAGGCAGAGTTAAGAGTTTCTCCTTCTGAAACATCCCGCTACATGAATTTCAGCAATCCCTCTCCTTACAACCCAACAAAACACAAGACATTAACTCAAAACATCCCCTAGCCTTGTCCCCAGTAAATACATGCACCATGTACCAATAATGTCAAATCTATAACATCGCCTATCTGCACTCCCAATAGCTAAACTCAAAACCACAGAGACTTATACAAACTGGAGCGAAATCATCAACAGACATCATCCCACTGAAAGTAACTTGCATGCAAAGTACACAAATAAGCCATTCGAAAAGCAAAATCTGTCCAATATCTGGAAAATAACTTTAAAACTTTGATAAGAACGGAGAACTCAATTTTCTCGTACCGGTTCCTTACTTCAGTCCCCAAGACCATCATTCAGAATCCAATGTCTTTAGTCATTTTCTGCAGATAAAAGCAGAAACCAGCCTAAAATAACGCTGACTTGGGCATGGGCTTTTTACAGAAAGTTCTGTGGATTTTCTCATGATGAAACTACATGGAATACCTTTTGCTGCTCACTCTAGATCACCTCTCTAACCATCCTATTTAATAAAAGTGATTTCCAAGGTTGAACTCCCCCCCTAAATTTCTAACATTGCTAGCAACTTCTTCCCTTATACTTTTCTTTTTCAGGCTATGTGAAAAAGTTCATCTTTTGCATCTTTGCACATTGCAGTGAGATTTTTGTTGTATTGTGTTTTCAACTTTTTAACTGTTTTGGTACTTTTAAATATCTTGACATTTTCTTAAGTTAGGCGTGTTTTCTATGTGCCATTGCTACCAGGGGATGAGCTCAGGTTTAAATTACTGAAAACTTTACTGGACCTAACAAGATAGTGAGATTATTACTTGGGCTGGACTTCCATCCATCCTAACTAACAATCCTCTTTTACATATTCGTGTTGAGTGGTGGGATCCAGAATGTGTGTGTAGCAGTGTTTTAAACTCCCACCCGGGTACTAATCCAAACAGGTGTTTGCATCTCAAAAGCCAACAGTAGTTTGTTTCGAATTTGAGATTACGGGTAGTGTTTAAATGGCCAGAGTAATGGTGAACGGTGCAACGTCCTGTAGCTTTGAACTGTGGAGAGGCCCTTGTCAGGGATGTGCTCTCTCCCCCATATTATTTGCTTTGGTGTTGAAGCCACTGGTGGCATGGGTCTACCAGTACTCCCTGATATGGGGGATTTCGACATCCGGAGGCTGGGAGGGACAAATCTCCCTATCTACCGATGACGTCCTACTCTATGTTGCTCAACCCCATTTTTCTGTAGCTTGGATCATGCAGGTGTTCTGCATCTTTGGTTATCATTCGAATTACAGAATTAATTGGTCCAAGTCTGTGATCTAACCACTCTCAGGAGCAAAGCCCAGCCTGCCACGCGATTGTCCAACTTCATACCCTTGGCCACTTGGGGCAAACAAGGCAAACACAATAAGATGATGGCCGGGAAGCTGAAACTTTTCAACCACTCAGCCCCAGTCCAAAGATCTGGGTTCAAGCCACCATTCTTTTGCTCAGTATGACACCACAGTTTGGTCCCCCAAAACCGGTCCCAAGATGCTTGCTTCCGGTCCAGGGAGGACCAGGCCTGGCAGTGTGGGCTGGACTGTCCCCATGAGGAGCAGGGTCAAGACTTCACATGGTCAACCGATTTTGTAATAGAATAATTGAAAAAAGTTTTGTAAATTTAAAACTTAATATATCAGTAATGTTTAGTAAAATACAATCAAATTACGTTTTATTCATTATATACATCACTTAATTATTAATGCAGAATGTTTTTTTTTCAAATGGGAATTTATTTTTAAATTAAACTTCAGAAAAATATATATATTTTTTTTAAATATATCAAAATTATAGATTAAATTAGTGCTTTAGTCTTATGTTGCTTTTGTTCTACCCTTAAAATAAATACATACAATATAAAAACTATGTTTAAAATTTATTTTTGTCACTTTTCTCACTTTTCTCTATACTTTACTTGAGGAGACTCCACTGTTGGGCAGAGCCCTCTGCACAGGCAAAGATAAGAGAGGCGGAGGTGGAACCTCTGTACGCATGTTTGTGAATAGCATTTTGTATTATGTTAATTGTACCGTTGTAATATTACAAAGCATTTTCTAAAATGCAGTTTACTTTTAATCCAATATTTTCTAAATTTTAAAATCAAAATTCCCTGTACAATTTCATGTGAAGTCTCATTTTTGGAGTTTTTTTCATAAACTAAAACTCTATTTAATTATTCAACCTGTGGAGATGTTCATTTGGATTTTCACACAGAACAAAATGCTGGAGATTTGCAACACACCTGTTATTGAAAGAAGTTACTGTTCTCAACTCCACCACCTGTCTCCAGCTTTAACCCGCTTGTATAACATCCAGTAACAGCCAGGCTGAATATATATTAAATGAACTTACTCAACAAACAGCTTTAGTTGCATTCACTATGTTGCTGAAACGTCCTTGAAGGTGTGACGCTTGTTTTAAGGAGGAATTATTTGAGGAGGAGGAAAGGAAAGGTTTACAGGGAAAGGATCAGCACCATAGGATTTCTCACCACTTCTTCTCATCTGATGTGATCCTGGACTATGTTGCTGGCTGGGAGCAGAAGCTGAATTAATCTACAACCTGCTCTCAACGTATCCTGGCATATGCCAAAATAGAAGTTGCACTTCATTTCATAGCCACTGAATCTTTCCAGAGGATCTCCTCAGACAATATGGCATCTCACAGATAAACCAGTCTTCATGCTTGCATCAGGTCCTGCTATGCATCAATGGAAGAGTGCACCAGTTTATGACTGAGCCACAGTCATTGGTGGAAAGGCAAACAATGGAAGGAATGTTTTATACCTTTGTCCACTTCTCTTGTGTGCAAGGTGCCATTGATTGCACCCATGTGGCACTTAAGCCCCCTCACTGCACAGCATACCATTTTGTCAACAGACACTGATGTGTATGCTGCCTTACCTAGAAGCACATGTGACAGCTACATTTTAATACAGTCACCTCTAGCATGTCACTTAGTTGACAGGGCGTTTGGCCCTCATGCGGCTTATTGGTAAGTAACAACACCTCACACTGGGCTTACATTTGCATCTGAGGGAATAGAGGTATTTTTGTTAAAAACACACTTTTCTTTTTTTGCAGGTGATGCTAAGTTTTCTCTTTCTCTCCATTTCCTCACACTCTACAGACCTCCAACCACAGTATCTCAGCAGAGGGACACATGTTATTATTCATTACATTTGTGGAGCACACAGTTACCTGACAGGTGTCCTGGTAGTAACAACTCTAAATCATACAAGAAAACTCTCTGGAAAGGGCTTGTATCACTGACTATAGAGCCAAGTATGTTTTAGCAGTTTCGCGAAAGGCAACAGCTTGTCTGTAGCAAGTATAGTCAAAGGGAGTCTGTTCCAGAGGAGAGCAGTATGGAAGGAAAACGATTTTGCTCCCATCCTCACTCTTTTGAACTCTGGTAGGCTAAGTAAATTAGCTGTGGTAGAGTGCAAGGGTTGGCTTGGGTGACAACGAATACACTTGCCTCCTAAATAGCAGTGCCCAACTTGATGTATGGCTTTGTGAACCAAACTTAATGATTTGAATGTCACTCATTTTTTTAAAGGTAGCCAATGGAGAAAATCCAAAGCATTTTTGGTTGAGGAATGAGAGGGCAAGAGAGGGATCTGCTGGCTGCAGCTTTTTGGATCTGATAGAGCCATTCAAAAGATATTTTGGGGACCTTAAAAATAAGACATTGCAATAGTATAACCTACTTAGGATCACAGATCACTGAACTAGAGAACTGGTGAGACTGAGCAACTAAGTAAAACTTTTCTGAAAGATCCTTAATAGGGAGTAACATGATGAGGAAAGTTTCTTCCCATGACTGGAAAGGGATAGGTCCACAATGATATGAACCCCAAGGTTCCAGACAGAGGCAGACATAGTTGAAGTAAAATCATCTTCGGATGGCAAGATAGTATTGGCAAGGAGGGAAGGAGGCCTACCCGCACACAGTACTTGATTTCTGTTTTATCTGCATTTAATTTAAGAGAAATGTGACCAGGGCAAACCATTACATCTAGTATACATTGATGGAATGTTTCAAAACAAATAGATAGAGCAGGGTCTATAGTTATGATTAGTCGGGTGTCACAGCATCATTTATTAACATAATTCCATATGATCTAATCAGTTGTGCCAAAGGTCTGAGATAGATGTTAAACAGGGTTAAACTCAAGGAGGACCCCTGAGGGACCACTTGGACAACCCGCACTCAGACAAAAAAGATGGAAGATTCACAACCTGGGTTCAGTTTTGCAGATGAGGTTGACACTAACTCAAGGCAGTTCCTCTTATTCAAGTATCAGATTACCTGGCAATTAAAACATTATGATTAACCATGTTGAAGGTGGAAGATATATCTAATAGTATCAAGGCCATAAGGTGGCCTTTGTCAGCTGCCTTTGAAGGTCAACAGCAGTTTTAGTGTAATGAGCTGGGCGGAACCCTGACTGGGCTGACAGATAGTGACATTCCAGAAAGGTGGGGATTTTTGTATCAGCGTATTCCACCTAGATTTTAATGGGAATGGCAGGAGAAATATACGCCTCAAGTTGAACATGATAGTTGGTTCCACCGTAGGAGCACATACATATATGAGCCACAATTAAATGCACGTTTGGGGTCCTCATGCTGCGATTCAGATGTCTAGATCGTACAAAGGGGGGCTGAAGTACTCATTAAAAGTTGTGTGTAAGATTGTTGTATCCTGTTATGTGTTGCATAACATCGCCATATAATGGTGCTTATATATAGATCTTGACCCTGATCTGCACTGTACTGCAGGTACCCTGGGTGGGGTACAAAACAGAGGTCAGGGTATATACGTGTGTGTTTAACTAGTTAACTCATTTTTGTCTTTCTCAAGTTTATTTGCTGCACTTATGTGGTTGGACATTCTCTTGTCAATTGTAAATAGTGATTGACTAACACATTGTGAATAAATAACATTCTTAGACAATTCTGCTATAGCACATAATGTTGCAAACTAATACGCCATGCCTCAGTTTAAAAATAGTTGACTGTTAATTTTCTCAGTGTAACACTTATTACCAACATGCAATCACAATATCTCACATACTACAGTCATATTTTAGAGCAAATGTAATAAAATCCTAACTTAAACCACATATATTAGGTACATAAACCCTTACTTCTTTGATCATGTGACTGTATCACATTTGGACTTGTTTGAGTACATGTGGAGTGTCTCCCTCTCCATGCGGATCCGCCACGCCATGTGCACGTCTCCCGTCTGCACACCGGGTGAAGCCTATGCACTTGGGGCGGAGACCTCCACCTTCTGCAACAAACACAAAATGACATAAAGGAACAGTAAGTCTGCCATTCAGTTGGATGAGGGTGCAGGCTATAACTGAAGAAAGCTCCATGTGCCCAGATACATGTTCAACAAGGTCCCACTGAATGGGATTTGCTGCTGCTGCAGTTCCTGAATTTTTAACCTCGAGATAACACAGCCTGGAGGGAATCTGCTTGTCAGGGTTGTTCCAGCCCTCCAGGGGTCTTGAAGCTGAAAATGATTCTAAGTCTCAGATTTTAACAGGTGGTAGGAACATTTTATCTAGAACAGTCAGGGGTTCCATGACCTCAGGAACAGCACTAGGGTGTCTCACTTCACTGCAGCAATGGGCAACAGCAGGGACCGGAGCAGGTCTAGTTGGAACTTATCAATAGGGTAGTTGCAGGAACAGGCCTCTTGCAGCTTGAACAGGAGGTCAGCCTTATCACCTTTGGAGTCCAATTTAATGTTCAGGGTGCAAGAGTAAGCAGGTCCGGTCCTTCACAGATCCTCTCAGGTCACAGGCAGCCAATCCAGTCCTCTTCTGTCATTCAGCAGGTCAAGTAAGTGTTCTGAGGCAGGTCCCAGGGGTTGCCACATTTATGCATGGCACTAGCTTGAGGTTGGGTGTGACTCGTGGCCCTCCCTAACCAGTGGGGTTAAAAGTCCGAGGGATAACCCTACCAGCGTTGATAGCAGTTCATGTCTGCCCTACTATGAAGAATCTAACATTGCCCATCTCTACCTAAATCTAAGATGGTGAAGCTCCTATCCCCTTATGCAGAACCTGTCTTCCCACCCAGAGGTGTGGCCAGGGAAATGAGCACCCCCTCCCCTGTGGTCACACCAAACCCAGCTCTGGGACAAGCTCTCCTGCCACTGGGTTTGGTGCCCACCTGACTGGAAAGACAAATCAAGTGGTCTGTCCAGGAATCATCTGCTTGTGACAAGGGAGGCGCTCTGCTCTGGGCGAAGTGTTCACACCATTCATTAGCTGGATGGCAATTGGAATGCGTATATGAATTCACCTCAAGGAGTTTTTCAGGCCAGGAAAAGGTAACTTTCTAAAAGTTACTTTTCCCTCATATTTATTTTGAAAAATCTGACTTCAGCATAGAGTTGAGCTTCTAATAAATATTAAAGAGTTGTTGAATCATAGTTTATCTGTTTCCAAACGGGTGATAGCAAATTCAATATTTAGTATTGCTTCCCAGTGTTCCTCTATGGTCAAGTCATCCTTCCTGCAGTGAAACTTCCTTTTTGGTACTAGTCATTGTGATTACTTGTTACCATTCAATGCCTACATGTCCTTCTTTAAAATATCATGGACCTTGTCTTGTGGACTACAAGGCCTACTTAGGGATGAATTATGAATATTTTAAGGGAGGTCTAGACCGGTCAATAGGGTTTCTTTGAACTGTCAAATTGTTACACTTCTCTAATGAGGCTACTATGTCTGTCCTGAAGCTATGTTTGCAGTGCAGTGTAAGGCACAATAGGTTCTGCAGTCCAACGATGGCATTTAACTTTGAGGCCCTTGGTACACTTTGTACCATATATTAGGGACATATAGGCAAGTTAAAAGTGTCAATTATAAATATACTAATTCAACCATGTTAGGAGGCGGAACACAGGCACTTAACTACTGGTTGGCAGGGGTAAAGTGCACAGAGTTCTGCAGCAAGCAAAAATAGAAAGGGGAAAAATCTGAGGGTAAAACATGCAAACGATTCTCATTTCCTACACCTGAATTTTCTATTTATCATATATTTCATAGAACGTTTTGAAAGTTCAACTTTTTTTGACATGCAGTATTGACTAATCAATCTGATCTTGACATTAAGGAATTGCTTTTAATAAACTCAGATTGCCTGTCAACATAAAAGGTCAATTACAAATTATACAGTAAAAATCCGTACCATTTCCATTTTACCAATTTTACTTTATGTGAAAGTGACTTTGTGTACCTTTGTATTATTTCTTAACCACTGTATATTGGATATGTTTTACCTTCACAGTTCACACAATCTATGAATAATTTGTGAAAATTTGATGTTGAAAAATATAGACCAGTTTAAAATCCTTTTAAATGTTTTGTAGACCCATTTAAAAACTGTCTCCTCCTAGATAACCAATGTGTGGAGCCTGTTAAGAACCTTGATTTGCAACAGGTTAAACTTCATTTTCCAAAGACCTAGGTGCCGATTACGATCCGGTAAAAACCGGGTACGAACCGTCGGTCGGAGCGTATTCTCCGTCCGACTCGTACCCGGTTGTAAAACATTACAAACATGGAATTACGATTCGCACGGAAACACCATTTCCGTACGAATCGTAAAAAACACCGACCGACGAAAATATGCATACGAATGTGATCCGGGAATGCTGCGACGTGACGTCGGGACGCTTCTAGGCAGCGTTTCACGACCCAGGAATTACGAATCGAACCGACAGCAGTCCGGACGGCAATATTTTCACGGCACCCAAAAAGTGCCGCAAATGCGAAGTACGGCGCGAAACGACCAGAGTAGGTGGCCCGGTAAGCGCCGTACCCCCCCCAGCCCCCGCATGTACGCGCCGTACCCCCCCCAGCCCCCGCATGTACGCGCCATACCCCCCCTGCCCCCGCATGTACGCGCCGTACCCCCCCAGCCCCCGCATGTACGCGCCGTACCCCCCCCAGCCCCCGCATGTACGTGTCGAACGCGCTGGGGGTACGCACCGTACATACACGGGTGGGGGTACGACTCGAACGTACTCGGGTGTACATACACGGGGGGTTCGACACGTACTCGGGTGTACATACACGGGGGTTCGACACGTACTCGGGTGTACATACACGGGTGGGGGTACGACTCGAACGTACTCGGGTGTACATACACGGGGGGGTTCGACACGTACTCGGGTGTACATACACGGGGGGGTTCGACACGTACTCGGGTGTATATACACGGGGGGTTCGACACGTACTCGGGTGTACATACACGGGGGGTTCGACACGTACATGCGGGGGCAGGGGGGGTACGGCGCGTAGATGCGGGGGCTGGGGGGGGTACGGCGCGTGCATGCGGGGGCAGGGGGGGGTACGGCGCGTACATGCGGGGGCTGGGGGGGGTATGGCGCGTACATGCGGGGGCTGGCGGGGGTACGGCACGTACCGGGCACCTGTTTGGACGTCTCCATGGTTGTTATAGGAGTTCGGTGCGGACGGTCTTTTAACCATACGGTTGTACATTCGGACGCCCGGGACGGATCGTGATTCCCCGGTCGGACTTCGCTTTTCACGTTTGTACGGTAAATCGTACGAGGACGTGTCGGACACTTTTTCCGACCCGAGGACGTGTGGGGAATTATTCCCAATGCAATTCGTATGGTCTTTTTCCCATGCGAATCGTGATTGCCAGTTCGTACGGCACTTGTACGATTCGTACGGTAAAAAGACCGGATACGAGTCGCACGGGGAATTTTTTTACCGGATCGTGATCGGCACCCTAACCTATTAACAATCCTTTCACCTCCTTTGAATTGCTGATTCCACAGCTACATTGGCAATTTTCTATGTTAACTATCCGTAATTGCAAAAAAACACTTGGGTATAAAAGTAAAGATTGTGAAAAGTTTGTTAAATTGTCCACAATGTCAGCACTTGTACAATGGGAGAAATTACCTTTTCTGTAAGGTTATCTAGGTATGCATTATTGACCCAATGAATTCACAAAGTCTCTCTTCTTCACATTCCTTTTCAGCACACTGGGCTAGCAAATGACTATTGCAACGGGACCAGAGTGAGGTGGCAGTGAGGAGGTGGTAGTGGATGTGGACACCTCTAGTCAAGGGGAGGAAGTTCTTAGGTCTCCTCCTGGCCTTCAGAAAGACAAACCTGTGGGGTTCCAAGAGCATGTCCCACACCGTTTAGGCCTGCACCAGGCCCCTCCTTATCTCCTGAGGCCCCCATTTATTTTGAGCCTCTAGCTGCACTCCTACCCATATATCACCTCCTCTTCCTGCCTACCTGGAAGAACTTGAGTCAAGGGACATTTCAGCCTCCAACATACCAATCCCCTTTGCGCTGGATATCCCTTCATCTTGAATATGTGTCCTTGGCTGCTCTCAAGGATGCCCTGAGGCCAATTAGAATGGTTTAGGCAGCAATCTCTCAGGATTTCTTGAACTTCAGTTGGTGAGGTCTGGGTAGTTCAAGAGATGGCCACAGAACAGCTCCAAACTTTATGTGGCCTTATGACCTCACTGACAGCAACTCTTATGTCTCTTCTGAATCCCCAAATCGTTCCACCTCCTGTTGCCCCATCTCCAAGTTCAACTGTTATCCCTATTTCTCTGCTACCTCTCTGTTTCCGTCTTCTGTTGGGGTGATTGGCCCTACCATGGCCAGCCGTATGATGTCCAAACCAGAAGAGAATTTCCACATCATTGTCAAAACAGAGAGTGAGGATACAAAGGTATTTTGGGGATTTCCTCTTACTACTCCACCTACAAATTGCTGGTGGGGAGAAATATTGAGACTAGGCTTGTTTTATGGGTGGTTAAGTTGGTGGTTTTGGAGTTTGAGGCATTGGTGGTGGTGGTGCAGGTAAAGGTGGTAGAGGTGTAAGATTGTCTGGTGTTGTGCCTGTTCCATGTTGAGGTTCCTCTATAAATTCTCAGCATGCATCAGCAATGAAGATTGACATTAGCATTTTTTACCTATTCCCTTGATCATCTTCATGGCTAAGGGAAGATACTTTGCACTCTCTTCACTAAGCTCTCAAATATGTTCTTGGTGCATCTTTGCCATGTCTTGGTAACATTTTCGAACATTATCCAAAGCCCGGGTCTGCCTGTCAGTCATCTGAGGAAGCTATCTAATGGAGCGTTGGCCCCTGAGCGTGAAGCTCATGCTGCATATTATTCTGCTATTGGTTAAAACTGATCTTCTTATTAAGCAGCACCAGCCCATGACAACCTGCATCCCTGCATGCGTGGCTATCTAAAATGGCCAGCAAGGTCACTAGCATGGAGAGTGGTGGTATCTGGGAGACTGAGGAGGAGTAGAATCATGAATAGAGAATACCTGATTCTCACCAGGGATGTGCCCTCCTTCAGATGATTGCAGAAAACAATATATGCACCTTCATGGTAGGAGTGTGTAGGAGATTATGCAGGTATACCTGTGATACTACAGCATAGGCTGGACTAATATCCATGGCTGGTTACCTAATGGCTGGGAAATGGTAATCGTCAGAAGGGATTTGAAGGTGCACTGCTGCCCAGCCATCAAGTGGTCTTCTTGAAGATGTTATGTGCATGGGCAGCAATGTCCTCCTCTACATTGAGATCCTCCTCCTCCTCTTCAACCAGCTCCTGCTCCTCCTCAAGCAGCTGCTGCTCCTCCTAATCTTCTTGGCGAACAGTGCTGGTTGCTGATATTATAGCTTGGATGAGCATCGGATTCTCTCCTTACACTGGCCCCTGTCTTCTGCTTGAAAATGATTTACCATTGTCATGCAGCTCAATGTTACCAGTACCTGGAAGAAGATTACAACAGATAAACCCATTTTTGTGTAGAAATGCCAACACAGTACTTGAATAAACGTTGTTCTGCAAAAAAAGACTAACGCTATTACCATGAGAGCATAAGTCAACATTGGGCAAAGTTATTATATCTCAGCAATGTGCACTCACCTGCTCCAGCCTTGAAAAATAAGTTTTTGGACACCCCCTGTGAGGTCAACTGCTAAACATGGGTCCTTATAGCTGATGGGATCAATTAACAAAGGTAAACTGAGATGAAATTCTAACTTTATGACTTACGGCATTCACAAAGGCTGTTTACGAGTAGTAAAGTTAGACTTTTGTCTCAGTTAAACACAATTTTTTCTCTTAAGTTTAACTGAGCCCAAAACTGAGATAACAGTCTAACTTTACTACTCGTAAATGCCCTTTGTGAATACTGAAAATTCGTAAAGTTAGACTTTCATCTAAGTTTATCTTTGTGAATCGGGCCCATAATTTCCATAGTACGCCCAGAAGCAGTAGATATAGAGTTAAGATGTAGGTGTCAATTATATTGTCAATCTCTATGTCATTATGGACATGAATGCAGATACACTAGAGATACATAAAGGAGAATATACACCAGCAGAAATACATCTTTTAACATTTGATACATGCTCTTAATATAGAAATCTGAGTTAGTGAAACTACAAATGATGAAATGTAGAAGTTAAGGTCATAGGTTCCAAGAACTTACCTGATAGACAGAGTTCCTAAGTGCTGCTGCCAGGATGCCCCCTGATATTCTAGTTGTGGAAGTTTTCAAGGCTGACACCAGGGGATATTGTATGACAGGCACTGACAGGAGACAGAGACATATATAGGGGAGTAGGTCATTGTAAATTAAACAATGAGATATTTGCATGGTTTCACTACTCATTTTGAGAGGTACAAGCATTGTTACCCTGCACGTTAAAATAAGGCCTAACATATCTTATAGTGCTATCCTTAAATTGCCAAATTTCACAGCCTCTGTTTATGACAATGATATCTGAGAGAATAGAATGACAAATTGAGTATGGTGTAAACATGTATATGTGACAACAGTCATACAGCAACCCTATATTTATTAAATAAAGAGGTTAGATCATTCAGCAAAGAGCAGCGATTTAGTATACCAGTGTGTTCCATCAGTCTGCTGGGTAGTGCCTTTACAGGTGTTCATTTACTGCTAAGAGCAAATGTCAACGTTGTGGCAGGTATTGGATGGGACAACAACATACAGTCTTAAAAGGTAACAACATAAAAGTAGCAGTATATAATAGTAACAACATATATGGGAAGGTCAGATTTTAGCACAATTAAAAAACATGGCAAAAAGTAAACAAAGCTAGTTAGAACAATCATAATTAGTATGGTAGTGAGCTTGCTAGCATAAGGACGCATCTGTCTGTGTCATGGATTGTGTTGCAAGACCTGCCTCATGTGTTTCCCTGTTACATTTGCAATGCCTTCTACCACAGCTGACGCAACCAATTTACTCAGATAAATGGTTATATGAAAGTAGTAAAATAAATATTAGCATTACAAGTATGGATTTTTAGGGCATGTGTTACATGTCGATTATGAGGGGGATATATGTGCTGTGAGACTAAGAATGCAGGTATGAGTGAAAGACAGATATGGTTGACTACATGTAGGTTTGAATTTACAGAGAGGTTTGGTTTTAAACAGAAAGAGAGAGTTGGGGTGTTATGATTTTACGTGGCCCCACATTAGTGTTGCTCTGAACTGGTAGACCATATAGTAGTTGGCAGTGCATTGTGAATAGGATTTCGTCTTATGATAGCTGAATACTGAAACGGGATCCAGTTGACACTGCAGCAAGATCTTTAGCCACTTTAACCCTGTAGAACAAGACTACTCCTCTTGCCATTTTATTAGGTCCCCAATGGTATGGTCCTTCTCCCCCAATGCATTCACACAGTCTGTGACCTGCTGTCATCAGACTGCCTTTTTGATTCCACTGAAGAAGAATGACAACAACCTATGTAGATGTGTGTAGTATTTTACCACAGTTTCCTCGAAACGGGCTGTATCCTCCCCAGTGAAATGTCTTGTCCTCTTTATAATTGGCTGCATCCTTCCAGCAGAATGTGGTGGCTGCAGGATCCGAAAGGTGAAATACAATAAAACATTCTATAGTTTGCATTATTTATTTGGATATAAGGAAATGTGTGTCTTGTGTGTTTAATTTATTTAAGGGGGATATAAGGTTCCTATTCATTGCCATGCTGAGATGTGGAGTTCTCCAATTCACTGCCATGTGGAGGCCTCTGTACCATGTGTGGAGGTTCAACCTCATGTGCGGAGGTCTCCTATTCACTACTATGTTGAGGATCCATCTCAAGTGTAGAGACTCCGCCCCAAGTGGAGAGATCCACCAGATATAAAAAATAGTTGTATGTTACTTGTAGCAATTATGCAGTCAGAAAATAAAATTATTCTGTTCTGACTACCCCTCCCCCCCCCCGCCCAAAGTGGAAGGTTGAAGATATAGCAGCCTACACTTTTTGACTTTAGGGTAGCTTTCCTCGGATTTTGTGAATAGCTAAAATTAGTGACGTTTTTTCAAAAGTGTAAGAGTAATGTTGCAAATACAACTTGTAACTTACTTTTGGGAGTAGTTCCAATTAGCACCCATAGTTTGGCCCAAGGATTTAATTCTGAGTAGCAACAAGAGGAGTCAATCACAACTACTGTATCATCTCCTAAGCCTTTCATACAAGCAAACCAGGCTATCCTCCTGACACCAAGCTTCCATTTTACATGTGTCCAAAGAACAGTTTCTTCATTGCATATCTGAATATCCAGAGAGACAAAAGCAGGCATTTTCCTACTACTTGCTCAAATTATGGACTGATTTGTCCCTGCACCTAAAACTCTATCCATTTCTTCTCCAGTTCACAAATGATCTAAAGCGATTTCTTTGTAGCAAGGACTTTATATGACTATGGCAGAATTAGATCCGGACATAAGGGGTCACCAAAACATCCAATTTCAGGGAGTACCTTCTCACAAAAGTCTGAATGTTATGAATTGAATGGGAAATAATTATTTTTTAATTCCAATAAATATAAAAATCATGAAACGTATGCAAACCTTTATAAATGTACTATGGTCTCTCTTTTTCTCGTTATCCTACTTTGTCCCTCTTGTACAATGCTCCACTATGCTCTAGGACCTTTTGAGCATACACCTAGGTGTAATTTCCATAACACTGATGTAATTTCCCATAATGTCGTTTTTCCCATTACAAATGTAATGCGAGGGGGGGTGTGGCTTGGACGGCAATGGGAAAAGTTGCCTGAGTACGTCGCTCCATGGTACCCTGGGAGGGAGCAAGAACAGTAAAGCAGCGAACTAAGGAAGAAAAATAACCCCTCATAGCACATCGGAAGAGCCCAGGAAGACTTTGGTCTGGGCAGCGCGAGCACACAACAAGGAGGAGAAGCGAAACCACCAAAATCATCGTCGAGGAAACGCTGTGGAAGGAGATCCCCCAAGATGGCGCCCACTAAGTGAGAGCACCACCGCCGACACTGCCGCTGTGCCATAATAGAGCTCTGGAATGCCTGTCCCCGCTCCTTGCTTCTAGCAACAAGGTCAGTGCGCGAAACTTACCGCTGCAGCCCCCCCCCGCGACACCTCCAGTGCGAGTAGGAGGGGGAGGAGAGCCGTCCCGAACCCCCGATAAAAGGAGCCGAAACCACAACCGGGGGACTGGGGGCCGCCATCTTAGCTGCTGAGGTGGAGCGAGCGTCAGGGCCGATACAGAGCGCCTCAGGGAGAGAGCGCGGGCCGAGATAAATGAGGAGCAGGGGGCAGAGCACAAGATCGAGGACACCTACAGCGCGCCTCACAAAAAAAAGGGAAATCCCACTGCAGCGTCGTCTTCGAGCCGAACGCCTGAGCCGAAAACGTAAAGAAGCAAGAAACTGAAATCGATCAATGGGGGCAGCCATTTTATAATAAAAAAAGAAAAAAATGAAAAAAACGTAAAAAACCAAGAAAGCCTGAGCATAAAACGAAAATAAGCAGGAAACCGACCAAGGGGGCTGCCATTTTATACGTTTATATTATTAAAATAAAAAGAAAGCCAGCGCGAGCCCTATACAGGAGAACAGAGAGAAGGAGCGGACCAAGGAGGTGGAGGACAGGAGTGTACCCCCCCCCCCCGGATTGGGTCCTTGTGAAGGGCAGTAAGAAAAGAGACACGCAGGAGGCAGGAGGCACAGCGAATACAAAGCTTCGTAGTCGGAGGATAATGCACTAAGGTCCAGCCGATACGGAGGGAACAAATTTGACGGCAAGAAGACCATAAAAAGCACGAACAGGCATAATGGCCCTACGCCCAGGGGGCCACAAGGCTACACACCATAAGGGGGCAAAAGATAACTCAGTGGCGAACATAGCGGGAATATTACAAGCGTGAGACCAACTCGCAGAATCCAAGAATATTTTCAACAGCAGTACACAGCAATACAGGAAAGCAACGGGACAGACACAGCAGCACCAATCAAGTGCACAGACGCAAAGGGCAGCCACTGTTGCTGTTGCAGTAACTACAGGGGGCGACAGATCATATCCCGAACTCCTGCACCACAAATACAGGCATCCGCCACACACAACAACTGACAAAGAACATACATGAAACACCCAATTGCCAAAAAATCAACGCGCGTGGGTGACGAGCAGTGGGCATCTACCACAAATAGGAGGGGTGGCATCAACAAGAGCCTCGCGAAGGCAAAAAGATCAAGATAAGGCCCACAATATTCCAAAACCCACCCAGGACAGAGTAGCACGGGAGAGCCCCACAAAACAACTGGACACAGCCTTTCAACAAGCGCTGCTGAGGGATAAGGAAAAAAATATAAGGGCTCAAAAGAAAAGCTTACAAGTGCAGAGATACTAATCCCTAGCGCAGAAAGGAGACTGAAGATTTGAGCTACAGCAAGTGAAGAGAGGCCTGCCAATCATGGCTGGGAATGAAGGGAAAATCACGCAGCAGTCAAAAAAACCAAGGGAGAATCAATAACAGACTCCCCCATCAAACAAAGACCAGATATTAATAGCACACTGGACATGATTTTGAAGATGTTGGCGGAGGTCCATGACTTAGCCAAATCAACAAAGCAAACTACTGAGGCAATACAGCTGGAACTGGCCGCGGTTAGAGCGGACAATCCATGCAGCAAAGAACAGACTGATGGGGTTGGAGCAGAGGGTTAGCGACATAGAGGATGGAGAGCAAAAGAAAAATAAATCGCTTATGGCCCTAACAAAAACAACGGCAATACTACAAAGGCAAACAGCTGAACTGGACGATCGAAATAGAAGAGGGAACATAAGAATCCTAGGTGTTCTGGAAGGAGAGAAAGACAAAACAGGGTTGTGCATGGCCTTTATCGAAGACATGATCCCTAAATTAACGAACCTCAAATTTGACCACCTCTTTGAACTAGACAAGGCATAGAGGAAACCAGTCTACAAAGCCACAAATAGGGCGGTACCACGCCCAATAATATGCAAACCACTCCGATCGCAACATACAGAGGCCATATTCGGTGTGGCAAGGAAAAGCCAAAACATACAATGGAATGGACACAGGATAATCCTCACACAGGACTACTCCAAGCCCACTGTTGACATCAGAAAAGGATTCCTGGCCCAGCGGGACAGACTAAGGAAAGAGAACATAATTTTCTCATTTGTAGGCCCTACAAGATTCAGAATTAGTGACAAAGGAAGAACGCATGTCTTCGAAGACCCGAGCAAAAGGAGAGCTTCGCTGGAGCCAAGAGTGGAGTAATAGGAGGAACAAGACTAAAAATCTACACTCAGGATCACTCAGGAACATAACCGTTTCTACCTCAGTTCGCAGGATACTACCTCAGGTTACCTCAGAACTAAACAAAATGACCTAGCGTACCTACCTCAAACAGATGGCTTCCTCACCAAAGAAAACCGGATCTTTATCTACCTCAAAAGGGTTTGAGGAGAAAGAGAAGCAGATACAGTGTCTAAAACGAGTGTATCAACAGCTGACGGGAATCAAGAGAGACTAACCTAACACTATATCCTTTTTGGGGAGAGGAATCAAGGGGAGTGTAAGAACCAAGAGGGGGAAAAAACTAAAAAAATAAAAGCGCACATATGATTTTGTACGGACTGCAGAGAGCGAGGCACTGAGGGGTGGAGGAGGTGTAACAGTATTAGTATCACTAGCATAATGAACCAAGTTAACCCGGGGGGGGGGCGGAATGGGGACCTTGCCGTCGCATGTCCAGAATACGATGGTTTGGAACTGGGAGGGTGGGGTGGGAGGGGAGGAAGGGGGGCGGGTTTGTCTGTCATGTCTGTACTGTCTGTCATGTATAAGTACTCTGATCTTATCCACTGTATTCTATCCTATCTTAACCTTTCTATCTATACTACTACATACATGATGGAACAGGACACCAAGATCTGGTGGGAGGTACAGAAGACCCAATAAGGGGAGACATAGATATTACCCACCTACTAGGCAAAATACCAGAATGATAAGGAGGAGTACATACACATCAAAAGGGAGGATAAGGGAGGACAACAAACACCCTTTATAAGCAATGTCGCAGAACAACCCAAACTCCTTAGCATCTAACCTAAAGATAGTCTCCCTAAATGTCAAGAGCCTCAACCACCCAGTCTAGAGGAAGAAAATACTGGACTACCTAGCAAAGACGAAAGGAGATGTGTTCCTACTGCAGGAGACCAGGCTTTAGAAGATGCCGAACAAATTAGAGCGAGATGGATCACACAGGCGGCCTGCTCTCCAGCTATAGGGAAAAAGCGGGGGGTGATTACTCTGATAAATAAGAACTTCAAGTTAACAATAGAGGACCAACAATGCGATGAAGCAGGTCGGATACTTGTAACGCAACTGAAAAGGGGAGAAGAAAGCATACACGTAGTGAACTTTCATGGCCCCCACACAGACGACTCCGAATTTTGGGAGGGAGTCTCGAAAAGACTGGAAGTAATTCCGCAAAATGACTTAACAGTGTTGGCAGGCGACTTTAATATAGCACTTGACTACACACTCGACAGACAATCACAGTGCCACTCACTACCCTAAACGCACACACCACATTAAAGAACATGTGCTCCAGGTTCAACTTCAAAGACCCGTAGCGACTACAACACCCCGACACTAGAGACTACACCTTCTACTCCAACCCGCACAACTCATACAGCAGGATTGACTACATATTAATCTCAGGCACACACACCCACTTAATAGAACACACTAACATTGCGGCGAGAACTATCTCAGACCACTCGTGCATCAGCCTACTGATGTGCGGGCGACACAACAAACACCTTCCACGAAGATGGAGATTCAATAGCGACGTCCTGTCAGATCAGACCAACAAAGATAAGATAGAAGAAGCCATTAAAGAATACGTTAGACTTAATGATACACTGGGCACGGACCCCATGATCATATGGTACGCACTCAAGGCAACAATCAGGGGCACAATAACAGATTTTAAGGCCAAAATTAACAAATGTGTGAAGGCACATTTGGACCAACTAGAAAAGAATATCAAAAGGTTAGAGGCAACCCACATCGCAGACTCAAACAACAGTTGCGCCCTAACGGAGCTCACAAAGAAAAAATACAAATACAACAAAATCTTGAGTGAGAGGGCCGGTCTGTGGATTAATAAATATAAAGCAATTAACCTCTGCGAGGCAAACAAAGCAGAGAGGATCCTAGCCTCTTACCTGAAACACAAACAAAGACAGCACACTATCTCATCAATCATTGATTCACAAAACAGCACACACACAAGACACAAGGAGATCCTACGAACATTCAGCGAGTTCTAACAAGAACTCTACAGAAAGGACCAATCTCTGAACGAAGATGGCTCTACAGGATACCTTGACGGACTAAACCTCCCAAAGATAACGTCTGAAGAAGCACAGACACTGGGACGGGAGATAAGCTCAGCAGAAATTGAGATGGTGGTGAAGTCTCTTAAAGACAACAAGGCACTGGGGCCAGACGGATACACGGCCACCTTCTATAAAACTTTCGTAACACACCTGCAACCAACTATGAAAAAAGCGTTCAATCACTGCGAGGGGGTGGGAGCGGTCTCACAAACCATGTCAGAAGCAAACATAATAGTTATCCCAAAAGAAGGCAAAAACAATCAGTTGCCTCAAAACTACAGGCCAATCTCACTAATCAATGTTGACTGCAAAGTCTAAGCCAAAATACTGGCTAGAAGACTAAACACGGTTCTACCAGAATTGATAAGCAATGCACAGGTAGGATTCCTAAAGACACGCAAAATTAAGACTAGACAAGAAACTGGGGGGACTAAATGTGGCTGACTTCAAAACATTCCAAACTGCCTTTTTAGCTAAACAGGGGGCCTACTTGGTCCTGCCCAGCCAGAACTACACGCCGGTCTGGCTTACAATTGAGAGAGAAATTCTAAACAACCTTGAGCCAATAGCACTCCTCACAGCCAACAAACAAACACAGGCCGCAAACCCAATACTCAAAAATACGAGAAATGCCCTGCTAAAGGTAGACCAAAAGATGGAACACAGCATAAAAAACTCAAGGTGGGAGTCACTGTGGGCAAACTCAAAGATAAAATACAGGAGGAAACCGCTATCTAAAGATTCATGGAAAATACTAGGTATCTCCTACCCAGCTCAGCTGGAAGAGGGGGACAGCCCCCCCATCTTCAGCATGCTAAAAAACAAGCACAATCTACCAGACATAGAACTGTACAACTTCCTTAAAATCAAAACAGCCCTGGCAAAAGCGAAGCTCACTAAGCACAAGCCCTCAATCATCCAATACATGATGAATCTCAACAGAATAGGCCATCAGGTATCACACCTATACAGACTACTACGACCCAGCACAACCAAACTCAATGACAAAACACTCAATTTCTGGGAGGCACAACTTCATCTGCTATGGACCTTCCCTACGCAAAACAAAATCTCCCCGGTTTTAGCACTAAATTCTGGCTCCTACATAAAACCTACTGGACCCCGGCTCACCTGGCTACCCTGGGCCTGAGGGACAATGACCAGTGCTGGAATTGCGACAAGGAAAAGGGGGACCTGGCACACCTTATCTACCACTGTCCCAAAGTTAAAAAATTCCTGGAGAAGATTTTCACCTTCTTAAATAAAATGTTAGGTTGAACACTAAAAGCAGAATTTGCTACCCTAACCACGGCATTTATGACAACAGAGGTAGACTCACAACAGGACAGAGACCTACTGGATCTCCTACTACCAGCGGCAGTCAAAATAGTACTCACCAAATGGAAAGACACCTCCAAGGCAACCTTCAAGTGCTGGCTCAATTGGGTGATGTACCTTAGAGGTGCTGACACAACTGCCCTATGAAACTCACCATGGAGACAACGCTGCAGGGGAATGTGGGCATCCCAGGACAAGTTCCATGACTCATACGATCCACCTTGAATAGCACTAACAGAACGCTCAAAAAGCTCACCCCTACCGGGTCAAGACACTAGCGACGAAAATAGTAAACTTCTGGTATGTTATCTCTTTTTCTCTCTACCTTAATTCCTATCTTTTCCCCTTTCACTCCCTCTCATTTCCCCTTACGGTGACAGTGGAAAGGGGACAGTCAAGCATACATCAACCAGAGATGTGCTACAACCAACACAGCCAGCTCGGGCTGCCCTGTAACGACAAAGCGATGCCTAGCACATGTTATATGTGATATGTTGAAAAAAAGCAATAAAAACTATATTGAAATTTAAAAAAAAAATGTAATGCGAGATTATGCCATATTGTAGAAAAAGAGTTTCACTTGGGTGTAAATCCTACCGGAGCAAAGACAAACAAAACACGAGCAGCTTTTGTTTTGACACCTAGCGCCAATAAGTACATTTTGAAAATGTATTTCAAGTGGAAGCTTTGCATAATTGGATAATTTGGGTAACTTTTTTTATTTGATTTTCTTAGGGACAGTGAGACTTCTTAAAATACAGTATTAACTTCCAGTCCTGAAGGCTACTTCCTATTCTTTGTGGAGCCCTAGGATATTTTGTCTTTGGAGGTAAAGTGGCAGTTATCCATTGTCTACTATCTCTGCTGCATCATCCAGGTTTGGAATCTTTGCATTTTTTTGGGAAAATCTACTAAAGTTAGTTCAATTACGTACAAAGTATTTGATGTTTGAGGGAGGGCAGGCACAGCCATTTTCTTTTCTTGTGCTTGAATTCATTTCAATTTTGTTTGTTCTAAGTAGTAGAGCACTTTGCAACCAAACAATTAGTTTACATGTGGGCATATTATGGTTATTATGACTGTTATTGCACTGAGTAGAATGGTCAAGGTGGACTAAATTGCTTATTATATTATATTCCTTCCAGGCAGACAAGACTAATACTGACATTGACACAGAGAGATGTTTGTGAAATAGCTAACAATTTGGTGACTGGCTCTAGTATCCTGAGCCATGACTGTGAATTACTCTGCTATTCAGGTGTGTGTATCCGTCAGTAGAGTGACAAAGTGGACTAGATGTTGGCAGGATCAACCAGCCTACTAGAATGACTGAGGATGGAGCTGATACCTGCCAAAATTATACTTCCAAGGGTTACTTCTAGTACAAACACACACACAAAGGAACCTGACACCAGCCTTTTGTCACCTTAGAGTTATTAGAGCCTTGGCAGAGAAGGAAAGAACTTTCCAGAACCTGATATGGGAGTAGATCAGGGTGTCCTCCCCACTTGAAAGGCTGGCACCAGGTATACATATTGGATCCTCAGAACACCACTTAAGTACACTACTGGTCCTGTTGAAGACTCCAGAAGAACTTCCTGGACCACAAGAGGAGTGCCCTGCTGCTTGAGGCCTGCCTTGTTCCCCAGAGAACTGTCCTTCTGCTTGAGGACTGCCTTGCTCCCCAGAAGACTATCCTGCTGCTTCAGGCCTACATTCCTGCTTAAGCACAGGACTAACAGAGCAGGACCAAATGCTGATTTGCTCTCCTGCTGGTTGAGGTATTGTAACATAACTAGCTCCAGAGACCTTGAACTCTACACCTGGCCGTTTCTGGAGTGAGTCCTACCTCCACCCCCAAATTGGTGTCCCCCAGATCTGGACTCTTGGAGGTGGCCCTAGAGATACTACTCCTGCCTAATCCTAAAAATTAGGACACTTTTCACCAAAAGGTAACAGAAGAACCAACAGAAAACAAGGATGTACCTGCCAGTCAATCCACCGTTGCTTCATCGCAGATCGCCATGGCATTGCGGGAGCTTCGGTTACGTTCTCCTCTGCAGCAGCAAATCTCGTCCCAAGGGCCTCCTGTAAAAGGTATCCGACCTTGTGGAGTCCTCTTCTGTCACAGCCTGAAGCTTCATCTCACTCGAGGTTTTCATATTCTAAAACGTTTTCAAATTCCAAAGGTAAAATCTTTACCAGGCTTTATGGCGAGAGGCGATTCATTGACGACAATGATCTCCTTGGCCTAGAAATGCAGCTTTTCCCACCATCGTTGATGACTTCACCGAGACTTTGTCCAGTGGCTCCATAATTTTGATAGCTCCACCTCAGAACCAGCCTGTTGCTTTGCCTTGCTGAACTTTACCTTCTCCTGGACATCTCTTTAAAATTTCTGCTAAGTCCAAAGGTAAGCCAAGACCAGGCCCAATCCTCCGCATATGTTCAACCGTGCTCCATTGTGGTCGGCCTCAATTTTTGACTTTGGCCCAGTCTGGTATGAGTGCCTCTAAGTGAAGCCTGACTACTTTGTGCCAAGCTACCAGAGGGTTAAGCACAGATTACTTTAGTGACTTTTGTGATTCACCCTGAAAATGATTGTTGGGGATGCCTGAGTGGGGCTCCCACCTCCCTCAACTAATGACCCAATGTCTTACAATGTCTTAACAGTTTGGATTCTCTCCCAGAGGGAGAGCTGAAGACCCCTGCACTCTAGACATTATCTTTGCATGATAAATAGGCATAGATCATTAACTGTCAGAATCTTAATGTTCAGTCAATGATGAGAGGTTGATAGAGATTTTAAAACCGTTATTTATCTTAAAGGTTTAGTATGTTTTTTTTCATCTTTATTTAGATTACTTCAGTTTACAGAAATGCCAAATAAAAATCTGATTAGTGATAGCATAAATCAGTACAAAGTGTTCCATGAAGGAAAATTGTCAGTAAACTAGCTAAGAGTCTAATCTACTCTAAATAGAACCCATGAAGAGTTCCTTTTTCGGAAAAGAGCAACATAGAACTCCTCATAAAGGGTTGCTCTGGAAACTCAGTCAAGTTCCCTATAGTCGCAGTAGTAATAGTCAAAATATCAGAGAAGAAGAAATAATCGTTGCAGAGGCATTGTTCAGAGAAAGGTTTGGATAAGGTAAAGAATAAAGTCACCTTTAGCAATAGCTGTCAGTACCAAAGAGTTAAAAGTGACTCTCTGCAGAGTCAAAAGGGGTCTTGAGTTTGTATTTCTGCCTTCTCCAGCTAGGAACACTTATTAATATAAAACCACACAATAATGTAACAAAACTTAGCAATTGTTAATAGTTCTCCTCCAATAGAATCCGCTCATCTGATGGTGTTGTCAACCAATGCCTCTTCTCTTGATTTCGACAGTAAACATCCTCACCAGTATGTAGTAAAACATTGTTGCTTACACTTGTAACATGGAGGAAAGTTCTCATAAGAACCTTCTTACCTTCAAACCTAGCAATCATGTACTAGTAAGACATACATAAAATAGATCTAAATCATTATTTATTCTAACAGTAACAGCAAGATTCTTTGTTACATTTAAATGACCTAATGTGACATGATGAACTAAGGAAACATAAGCTTGAAGTCAGCACATTCTTAAGTGAGATGCTGGTGTTAGGCAAAATGTTCTAAATAAATGTCTACTAAGCTACAAGCAAGAGTTGAAAGAAAAGGCTTTTGGATATACTAAAGAGGCCATTTAAGAATGATAGCCTAGTACAAAAACACATTTCTTAACTCTTTAAGCAAGCACATTTTTCCCGTTGCGTGATCCATTTCTGAGTTATTTTTCAACATTAATAATGCAGTTTAAAAGAATTGGTTCATGTTATAAAGCAAGCACATTGTCCTACGTGCCATATTCTATTTGAAAACTATTCGGCTGCACTTTAAACGTATTCTAAGGTGCAATTATAATATGGTATGGAAGCTGAAATTTGATTTTAAAAGCTATTTGCCACAAAGTCATGTATCCAAAAAATACAAACATATTTCTTCATACGCGGCTCTCATAAACACAGAAATATCTGGCAATGTGACTTAGTAATAAGGTGAAAAAAGTGAAACAAGCATTTTCAATGCAAATAAGTCTCGCATTTGTGAGTTAGAGCTACCGACGTTGTAAATGGCAATTTCTTTTTTACCCACACGTTTTATTTTTGGAGTGAATGTATGTAGTGTGCAAAATCGCTTGGAAAGGTCCTGCACTTCGTAATAAATATATTGACGCAGTGTGGATTGTGTCAACAATTGCTTGGCACGAACCTCATGGGTGAAGTTTCGCCACACATGCACACCGTGGTGCTTTAATAATGCCGAACTCATTAATAAAAGTAGTACTTACAGACTAAACAATGCGATCGGGATCGGAGCATGTGAATCTGAATGCCCGGCTTCTCTTTCATTTTCTGGACTATTTGACTCACTATCCTGCGTCTTGGTTATCGCCAAAACACTGGGAGGCAATGAAGTTTGCCAATGGGGCGGGGGCAGGGGGGCTTCGGGGGTACATGAAAATATATTCATTGCCTAGTTGTCAAAGGTCGCCCAGTGCTATTAGTTAAAAGAGTGCAGATTTCTTTAAAATATGAAGAGTACTTTACTCGCATCTATGAGGAAATCGACATTAACTAAACAAAATGCCAGAATGCGTGTCAGTTTTCACAGTGTTTTAGACAGTATTGGTTGCTTAGTTTCATTGCATTAATTTTTGTATTTACTCTTTTACACAGCATCCAAGGTAGGTTACCTAACCCCAAAGCCCCGAGTTCTTAAATGACCCATAGAAGGGAGTCTTTTACAGTTGAGCAAATGTGTCCAAATCTAGTCTTGGTAGTGCCATGGAATGATCAGCCAATGAGGTACTCGATGAGCAGTTATTTAACTACACGTTCAAAACTTATGGTATTGTGGCTGTTGTTTGTTTGTACCCAACCACCTCTTTGAATGTGTTTATTAACACAGAGGTTCATCTACCAGACAGTGCTCACAGAGGGGCGACTAAAGCACAGAACAAAATGTATTCATTTATCCTGAGTGTGAAGGCACCCGGAAGGCTTAGGTGCCCGCCCGGAGAGGCTAGGGATCCTAGCGCTTCTACAGACTCTGCCGTGCTCCTCTGCACCAGCAGTGCACAGCTCAGAATCTGCTGCTCCTGCTAAGAATAGGTGAGGAGGATGAGGTTGGGGCATTCGAGAGTTGCCGGCAGATTTCCAGGTTATTGAAAGTGATGATTCTGATGTGAGGCAATGGAGACTGACTTTGTCTGTTTGTCTGCACCGGTCTATTTTTCTACCATCTACCGGGCTCACTCTCATGTATCCATTCATCTCTCTTTGTTAGAGGTGCGCAAGCCAATATATTAATTAACAGGTTGATCCCGCCGGAGAAGAGCCAAGCGTATACGAGCCAGTGGGTAAGACGTGAAAATGATCGGCATGTTATTCATACAGTAAACATGATGTAAATGTGCGATAATGTCTCTTCAGAATTAAAAAAATTGCATTTCTTTAGCGCATCACCTCAGTACACAAGATTATAGCACTGAATTGAGAGGAAGGTATTAAAAGTGCTTGTTATAAGCATGAGTTAAAACACTGCCGCTCCTCCTACCCGACAACAATGCCATTTGTGAACTAAGAGGCGTCAGTTGCCATGCATACCCCGAATGTTGCCTAGAGTCTTATTATATTTAGAGTAACATTAAAATCTAGTTCATTAAACAAGAGAAGTTTTTGTACACCACACATCTTGAATGCGCATATTTCAAGGTGGCAATAATAAAGATGAAAACGGAAGTGCCGGCAGGCAAGAAAACACGAACAAGAGTGGGGGGGGGAGGGGCAGAGGAGGTTGAAAAGTCACAGACTGAGGGAGGGGGCGATGGGGTGGGAGACAGGGAAGAAAATTGTGTTAGGAGTAAAGAGGTCAATAGTCATGGAAGGATACAAATGAAGAATGGGGGGGACTAACAAGCCTCAAACCAATCGGAAGGCAGCATTTAAGACAAAAGCCAATGGGCAGAGAGTGGGAGGAGCTTCCACGAAGCTTCCACACCACAGTATATACGCGATGGCAGCGCATGCGCGCTGCAATGTTAGACGAGGCCTAAAAGGAAATATTTCTAGGAGTAAAGGGGCCAATAGCCATGGAAGGATGCAAATGATGAATGAGGAAGGACTAACAAGCCTCAAACCAATCGGAAGGCAGCATATAAGACAAAAGCCAATGGGCAGAGAGTGGGTGGAGCTTCCACGAAGCCTCCACACTACAGTATATACTGCATGCCTCGCAAAGCGATGGCAGCGCATTTGCGCTGCAACGCTAGGCGAGACCTAAAAAAATGTCATTGTGATTTTTGTTGTGTGTTGTCTATTTCAATATTGTACTTTGGGGGTGTTGAATGATGGTCAACATAGGCCCACGCTCTCTTAGATTGTTGCCGACCATACCTTGATCTTCATATACATGTGTGACATTTCAACACCATTTTTTCATGCAAAGCAATTGCGACACCCAACAGAATGCAGTTTAGTCTATAACACAAAATTGCTCTGGGCAGTGGGACGGCATTAGACCTTGTCTAGGAATAAAGTAGTCATTAGTCAAATTGTGAGATAAAAGCTGGCCATGTTGTGTTACATTTACCACAAGCTTTTTTGGGGTTCCAGGAATGTCATCCAGACCTACCAAAAAGGCATGTCTACATTCAGCAGCATACACACCTAACAAAGCAGTTGCTTGAGGTACAGGTAAAGCATGTCACTCTCCCCCACAGAATGCAGCATTACAGCTCAGACAAAACCCCCAAAGTCATTGCATGCCTCGGCACATGCACTTTACACTATGTGCACCTCCACAGGCATTTCATGTTTGTATCAGTGTAATAGCACACATTTAAATGGAGAGCAATTAAATGCTGAACTGGAGGTGGGAGCCCAGGAGTATGACTCGTAATCATTATGAAAAACTAGATGTTCATAGGTTCCTTATGTGTGGTTATGTAGTGCTCTTTGAATGAATTGATCTTTGGCATCTTTCTGAATTGCAGCAGAGTAGGAGTTAGTGCTGGTTGAGGAAATTGGTCCAGATTATGGGTGTTTGCACAGAGAAGGCCTGCCTTCTGGTCTTCGCCTTCTTGGTTTTGAGCTGTGTGCCCAAGTTAGTAATACAATATCGCACTCAACTATGGGAAAATATGTTCAATGCAACACAAAGATTAAAAAGGCACAGCAAGTAGGCCCTTATGTTGCTTGTAGGTAGTAAGCCAAACTAAGGTTCAATTTTGGTGCATTATGTGGACAACACCAAGTGACCAACCAATTTATCGACCCATAGTCGTTGTCTCCAGAAAAAAGAAGAAAAATGACCAGATATTCTGCAAAATGGGTTCTTACAACCACAATCCGCATGCAGGCTATAGAAAGGTAGCAAACCAGTTACTCAAGGGAAAATCCTTTCAACAGATGATAGACTGGAAACCCATTATATCCACCAAATTGAATCAAGTGCAACACCTAAGCAGTATGCTAATGGAGCGCTGCAGGAACAGTAATCCCAGGTGATAAGGAATCACTAACACAAGAAACCCTCAAAACAAACAAACATGGCATATTACACTTACTAGAGAGCTCAACATTGTCAGAGCCTTATTAGGAGATAATTACATACATGATGTGCTCCTTTGCAACATGTGTGTTGTCAGAGCTACTAGCTAAGCAGTGGAATTTGCCAAATGAAATACAGGCATACACTGGTGATCCAAAAAAAGGCCTTAATGTAACTCGACAATATTCAGGAACATAACCAGCTCACGGGGAACGCTGAGCCCTATTACATAAGGACATATTTGTCAGGGAGCATATTGATGTTAACTTATATTATCTAAAGAGGCCTGCACCACTACAAAAATTAACAGAATGGTTATTAAACTAGTGTAAATAACGGTATGTCCATTGAAAGGCTGGGCCCATAAGTTCTCAACCTATTCTAGAATCACAATCGGATAGTTCTTTTAGCAGCATGTAAGCGTAGAGGGGAGAAAGTCGTTATTAATGCCAATCAATTCAACAGGAATTTCTCAGGCCACATTGTAATCACTACGTAAGGATAGTTAATTTATTACAAAGCCAAAAATAGCTAGACATAGAGACACCTTAAGATTAGAGTATAGAAATAGATCGGGATCAGCATGATGCCAAATTTGCGCATTCAGTTCAATTGGTGCAGCATAAACAAAACAATGAATTCAAGAAGTAGAATGCAGAGGATCAGAAAGCATGAGTCCAAGTTTTCCTGCAAGGAGGGTTGATGAATATACAGCATCAGTCTATCCCTACACTAAAGCTAACATAACATTCCTACTAAACATCTTAGGGGACAGGAAATAAAAGGGTTCAGCATGTGGAGTCTTCCTAAGAAGCCTCTCCACGACCAATGGGTCAAATAGCATAAAGGTATTTAGACAGAGTTTGTTCTAAGGTGTTCTCTCTCCAAAGGCAGAAAGAGAAGTGGGGACTTTCCCTACTTTCAGCATCCCAATATTTCAGGTATCCTTCCTAAGAGCCTTTGCAGGTCACACCATCTGCTCTGAGTACGATCTTAAATGTAGTTTTCCATGGGATAACAACATTGGAACAAGTTGACCTTGGTTCCCAAGCCTTCTTGTGTAAGAAATACAACACCATTCATTTATCGACTCATGTTTACAATGTATCTTCTTCTCTCCTTGCCTGACTAATAAAACAAACATATTATTCTAGCAAACAAGAGCTCTTCTTTCACCTGCACACAAAACGTGAGAAATAAATTCCATAGCACACATGAAATTCAGATAGTAATTCTAAAGCGAGACCTTCCAGGGAAAATGCATTTCAGGCCTACAAGATGTGGCTAAGATAAGAAATTGGCATGTGAGCTTTATGAAATTGCATAGGAAATAAGGCACATTCAATTAATACATTTACCTAGATGTAAAAGGACATGATTAATAAACCCTTTTACTACATGCATGTTAAGGTTTTCTACAATTTACATTCACTTTCTACGTTAATTCTCCATGTTACTTTTACATGGCCGAAACACACACGTTTCATGTTATTACATTCCGAAATTCTAACACTTCACGTTAATACCAGAAGGATTATATGCGGGTGCGCTCTACATGTGTGATTATGATGCACCCAACAAATATATTGCGTTTTCCGCTACATCAATTAATGGGACAGTTGTAAATGCAAGATATGGTGCAACCTGTAAACAGGACTCAACATCGTAGACATTTCTCTCCAGCAAAATGATGTGGCATCCATCATAAACCTCCCATTAAAATCTGACGTTAAATAAAATCACATCTTTATAACCTAGGAGTATCAGGATAATGTTTAAACTATTATTTGGCAGAAATCAATCTGCATTTTACTGAGATCTTGAATCTCTCCTTTTAAAGAAGATTAAGCATTTTTGCCATGGTAACCTCTGCATTGTAAATGCATTTGTAGCCCAGTGACTGGAATCTTAATCTAAATCTTAATGACAGATTCTGGGAGCCTCTAAGCATTTGGTTCCTTTGAGGATGAGTCACCAGGATACTAACTAGAGTAGATTCTATGTCATTTATTTTTGAGGAATCATTATCAGTCCTGTTGTAGGACACCCTTGTGTACTTTGTTTGCTTCACTTTGATCCCAAGTGACAATGCCCCCTTATTTTACCGAGCAGAAAGGGAAGAACTTTTTACAGGATGTTAAGTATGAAACCATGCTTGTTGCACGGCTTAGCATGGGGTGAGATTAGTGTTTCTAAAAGGCCAGCTCTTTGAGATTTTTTACATAAAACAATGCTATAATAGTGGGATGTGGGCAGGACAGAGCAACTCTTTGAACGGTGATTTGCAGGTTAGAAAGCTTCAGAATATGATTAAGTGCCTGATTTAGAATTTGGCAGATGGGTACTCCGTGACAGATATGACATTCACCTAATTACAAGTGCCAGAGCATATAATGTCCTTATAATAAGGCAAACAAACTATCCATCAAATTTGTAAGCCGATAACCAGTCCACTAAACTCTAAGTCAAGCCTTAAGTCAGTTGTCTATAAAATAACAAGTTGAACCCACATTCATTGAAGGAGCTTCGACGAAGACTCACTAAATAGCTGACTTTCTGAAAAGAAGCAGAAAAACTATGGCATGGGTAAGGTGCCTATTTTCGATCGAAAGATGACTTCCTGTTGAGCTCAATCACTTATGTCCTGGCAGTAGGGTATCTTGCCTGCTGTTTCTACCATTTTATAACATTTCGACTTGAAACGTCATCCACCCATTAACCTGAGACGTGCCTGATTGATGTTGAACACAGAATAACAAGAAGATGAAGGCATCAAAACGTCTGTGTGTGTAAAACCAGTGATGATGTACGATTTGAAAAATCATAATACACAACGCATTTACCGATTAAAGACACAAAAAGCTGAAAGTACCCTTTGCACATGTTAGTCACAGTGACACATTTAACTGAGACAAGTGCAGAAGAAACACAGTAAAAGTGTGCTTTAAAGTGTAAGATGAAAAAAACATATGTACAAAGTAATACTAGCACATATAAACGAATTGCACTAATGAGAATTTCTTATAAAACTTTTGTTTATTAGCATTTACTGATGAAAATTGTGCTATTAATAAAGTGGCCAAGTGTTTCGAATGACTTCTGTTAGAATCCACCATTTGGAAAAGGCGGTGCAAAAGTTTGTGGATACTAGGTATAATCTTGAAATTTCGCATAATAATACTAGATATGTTAATTTAGAAAATTATATGCTCATCTGAATATTGAGAAAAACTGTTGCAGTAGGGTATTTCTAATGGTAACTATTCCATGCAATATCTGGTGAAAGTTCTACATATTCCTCATTTGAACTGATTTATTGATTTATATTGGATATTGATTTAGAGTTTATTTCATTCTAAATGTGTAATGTCAATTTTTTAGGTTTATCTGAAAATGCTTTTCTCTAATGTTGTTTAATTTGTTCAGTACACGTGTAACCTTCGGCATTCCTAAATGTTTCTTCAATGTACACAGTTGATTATTCCTGTAAGAACAGGATTTCAGTGGCTACTATAGACTGAACTTTGTATTTCTTTTTAACCGTTGTTAGGACTACATGGACTTCCTTATCTTTCGTTTCTCATGACTAACCTGAGAAAGCATCTTACTGTTACAATTGTTCTAGGTGACATTATGTGAATCTGTGCATATGACTGTCTTTCAAGGGTGGTGTGATGCTACATCACTGAAAATTTGTAAGAGACTTTTTAAAAGAAATAAACCCCAAACGAGGGGCACCGCCATTCAGATTGTTCCTACTCTGAGACCCGAAAGCTATGCTGATTGATTATCGATGATTACTAAGACCTATCCTTTGCTGATGCTACAGTTGGTAGCTAGTGGACTAAAACCTTTTTGCTGAACCATTTTAATTTCATTTTCCTTTAGTTCTCTGCTAATGGACCCACCCTTAATGGGCTTTAAATCTGAACCCTTTCCACTTCTATGTAGGATTTGAGGTGTTAGTCAAAAGAACTATCCTTCTGCCGTTAATGGTGGAAGAACTCTACAGTATGGTTAACTGATTTTTATAATAATCACCCTTTAAAGACTTGTAGAAAGGTTTGGCGCTTTCATGCAAGCTGTGATATTCTTAACTGAAATTCTCAATAGATTGTTTATTGCTATGGATTTTGAATCTTTAATAAAATAACCAACGTAATCTAATATTTGTCTGAGTCTATTGTTGAGTCTTGTTAGTTCTTCCATTCAAACTGTGCTATTTTACTGATGACAAATGCATTGTAGGGAGAATCAGTGAATTCTGACAGAAGATCAATTATTACTTCTTTTGTTCTGTGTTGCTGTAGCAGAGCTTTTGGTCTGCACCGTCCTAGTCTGACTTAGCTTCTTCCAGCGGTTGTGTCTTCCTATTGCTATTCTCTATTTCAATAACATGGTCTTAAGAGTGGTGTAGTTAAATTTGATCTCAATTTTGTGAGTTAGATGTCAATTAATGGTCCTCATTGGACAGCTAACGGGGTGTTTTGGTCACCCTAATTTCTACCACTTTCTAAAGGAAAGATGCAGATTGTCTAATCGTAAAGGGTTCAGTATGGTTAGAGTAGTAAGGCGAGTAAGTGTATGATAAAATGTTACCACGCTTGCGCTGGAACAAAACTTTGGTTGCAGATGATGGTTCTGCCTAGTGACGTGAGATATTAGGGTGTCAAACATAGTCTTTTGCCCAAGTTCAAAGAATCCACAATTTTTGATTCAGCAAAAAGAAGGATTGATGGAGTGCTGATAGAGTATTGCGCTGGATAAAGTCAATGTGCAGCAGCAAAGAGTGTGACTATTAATGGGGATGGGCATTTCTATTGCTTTTACTTAATAATGTGGTTTTTGATATGACTGTGTGGTGTTGAGAGGAGTGAAGTCGTTAAAGTCCACATAGTTAAAGTCCATGTATGATTGTTCAAATCTGAAATTGTAAATGGGTCCGTTGTGGCCTAAGTTCTCGAGATAGTTACCTACGGGTTTTCTCAGTGTAGAAGACACTGAGTATGTTGGCTGCTGTTTTGTGGTGTTGGCCGTGAGACGTCGTTGACAACACGTTGGTAAAGGTCCTTTTTATGTGTTAGTGGTGGACGGTTGGTATGGTTGATCTCAGGTATTCAGGGAATAACTATAACAATTGAAGGGGCAATCCCACTGGTCGAGATTTCATTTGAAACAAAAGAGTAAATAAAAGTTTATTTACTTTGTAAGAGTAAATCTCCTTTTGTGGTGCAGACAGTTTTATTTGTTCCTTGCATTGTATTGTCATTTCACTTAGAGAAAAATGCGGAGGAGAAGATTATGAAAGTGGTTGAGCTGCTGAGAGGGCCGAGATTGATGTCACATTGTGCCACACCGTGATTGGTCAGTTGGTGTACATCTGCACTGGGATTGGTTGGCTATGTCATTAGATTTGCACTGTCATTGGTTGAGGTTGCCAAACAGGTAAATCATGGGAGATTATTATTTCCTGGAATTACAGAAATCATTTGTGAATACAGAATTGGATAAAAATGAAGTTTTTCAAATCATCGCAGAAATGAGTAAATAAATATGAGACCATATCTGCTACAGCCAAGGTAGAAGGGTAAGCCAGGATGCACTGTCATGATGGACAGCATATTACATCCATCTCTGTGGCTCAGGTTTTGGCATACACCTATTGAGAGTTTTAAGACTCAACAGTTCCCTCGTTAGGGAACATTTAACTTGAGGATTTTTGAAATTTCAAGGAGAAGAATATACTAAATGAAAGATCCTGTAAGAGCCATTGTTATTGAGGCTTTAAATACCTGGGAGCATATTGCTCATCAGAAAGACAAAGAGAAATACCAAGGGAGGTATAGGAGAACTGTGGACCATTGCGCAGAAGCTAGATGGAAAGCTCAACAGAAAATGTGAAGAGCAGATATATTACATGGAACATGATTGTGTCTGGGGCTAGAGGTTGAGGAAAATGCTAAGGGCAAGAGAAGAGAGAAAAAGAAGCATTTAAAGACAGACAGAATTGATTTAGGGAAAGAAGGTAAACATTTGAATGATTTTTGATGAATCGTCCACCACGTTATGATAAGACACAGAGAAGAGACTTGACTCATACTAGTACAGCTGAGAAACCTAATCTCGAGTCACTGGTATGAACCTGATTGATTCAAGTACTCCAGGCGCTTTGACTGTTCCCATTACTATTGGACCTGTTTTGCCCCTTTACAAGTCTGGGTTACAGGTAAATACTGTTTGTAATTTGACCGTACCTATTAGAGTAAATACACTATGTAGCAGTCCTGGAGTCCCGTGAGCGCGCCAATCAAGGTGGGTGCCTCCTGCTAAGCAGCTGCAATTTCAGCCTGTTTATGACAATTTAGACATGTTTTAAGGCTGCTGTTTATATTTTTACTAAAACGATGGCGTTCCTGATGAATAAAGCGGACTGCACATTACCTTTTTGTGCATTTTCCTCGCATGTGGCTGCTGATATTAGAGGTGAGCTGCTCTCCGGTGTATGGACTTCTTCTGTTCCAGGGGCCGAGTGAAGATCAGGAAAGGGTGCAGCTGTTACCTGGGCCACTCCCACGGTTGGTTATAGCTGCTGCACTCTGCTTACCATACGTGCAAATATAGACAACATTGCAGCGGAAATTAAAAATTTACATAAAGACATGGCTGGTCTTTCTATGAAGGTTTCTGACAATGCTTTTAAAAGTCATGACAATAAAGCCAAAATTGACTATCTTCTGCCTATTGCAGCCATAGTTGAACCTATGAATAAACTATTATTAGATTTGGAAAATCACAATAGGCAATATAACCTGCAAATTTTTAACCTTTCAGAAGATGTGAAGGGTAATGATTGCAGGGGTTACTTGGAAAATCTACTTCCTGGTCTTTTGAGCATTACATTTCCTGAAACATTTGAGATTGATAAAGCGCACAGAATCCCTTCTCATCACAGCCCATGACAAAATAAGCCTCGTCAAATGATTTTCAAGGTGTTATGTCATCATCATCTAATTTTAATACGAAAAGCAGCCAGAGATATCCCTTCGTTAGTGGTCAATGGGAATACAATTTTTATTCATCCAGACTTTGCGAAGGATACAGTCAATTTTCATAAAGAATTTGTGAATCTGCATCCCAGGCTGGGGAATGCTGGTTATAGACACGGCTTGTTTGATCCATCCACTATGCGTATTTGGAAAGATGGGTATTCTAAATCTTTTCAACATCGTGAGGATCTTTGCAGATTTCTGGAGTTGCAGTCTCAGTCATTCATGGAAACAAATGAAACTACTACATGGCTTTATTATTGATTAATTTTATTCTCAGCATGTTTATTTAACTGGAGTTTGTTGTTTAGGGCATGTGGAGTAGGTTCTTCTTGACATGTGTGTGTGATTCAGAAGCTCTATATATGTTTATATGTTGTATAGTTTTTATTTTTATTGTTCGTTGGTGTCTTTTGTGTCCTCTTCACAAAGTTACTCGAGCTACTATTCTTTTTTCATTCTATCTTTCTAATCTATCTTGTTTTCTATCTTTTCTTCTTTTTCAAAATGGCAAATGGTAATGGTATTAAAATTGTCTAAAATGTTAAGGGTTTACAGCACCCTGTTAAGCGTACTAAGGTTTTAGATTATTTATCTAGACATAAAGCAGATATATTTTTATTTCAAGAAACGCACGTAGATGATAAAATCTTATCTTATATGAATACAAAATGGGTAGGGGATGTTATTTCTTCTCCGGCTCTCAATAGGAAAAATGAGTTAGCAATTCTTTTTGCAGAAAAAATCACATGTTCAAATTTTGTATAAGCATTCTGATTCAAAAGGTCAGTTCATTATAGATAATATAAAAATTGACAATAAGGTCTTCTACCTAATTAATGTATATGGGCCTACTAATGATGACCTAGAGTTTTGGTCAAGATTTACATCAGAGGTTCTGAAATTGGAGGGGATTTTAATTTAAAGATGACCCATTACTGGATACAATTTCACAAGCCAAATTTCGACCCCCAAAAGCTTTTTTCTCTCTCAAATCCTTTTTCAAGACTACAAAAATGGTTGATATCCGGTGTCTCACAGTTTACTTTTTTGTCTTACCTTCATGATTCTTATTCTAGGTTGGATTATTTTTTAATTTCTCATAATCTAATTTCCTCAATTTCTAATCCTAACATTCAAAATATAGATATTTCTGACCATGCGTTGATTTCCTGCATTTTATCTAGTAATTCCAATCAAAATAGTCACAGTCGCTGGCATATGAATAACAATATTGTTCTTAATGATAATAACAAACCTAGAATTTTATCAGCTATTCAATAATATTTTTCATTCAACACTGAAGTACCCACATTTATTACTAACCGATGGGATGCTTTTAACGCATTTATTAGAGGTGAGACTATTTCTATTATGGCATATGAAAATAAATTATTTAACTCTAGAACTGAAGAATTGGGAAAGCAGATAGCTAAATGTGAGCGTCTATATATTACCTCTAACAACCTCCAATATAAGGTTAAATTGCAGAAATTACATTATGAACTGAATTCTATTTTAAGCAACAGAGCTGGAGTACAAATTTCTAATAAGAAAGCAAAATTTTGTTTAAGCGCTGATAGCTCTAGTAGGCTCTTAGCTAACTATCGCCGTATAAAAAATGATGAGACTCAAATTAATGCTATTCATTCTCCAAATGGCTCTATAGCGTTATCCCAAGAGGTTATAACTAAGGAGTTCATGATATACTATTCGGAATTATATAATAAACCACCTTCTTTGGATACAGCTCTTATGACAATTTTTTGGAAGGCTGTGAGTTATCACAATCCAATAAAGTTAAATTGGAACTTCCTATTACAGTTGATGAATTACTTTCAGCTATTAAATCACTAAAACTAAAGAAATCTCCTGGTCCGGATGGTATTCCTGTGGAAGTTTATAAAGAATTTTCAACTCACCTCTCACATTACCTGCTTCCCATATTTACTCACTTTAGTAATACAGTGATGATTTCAGGCTCATTTACTGAAGCTTTGATTATTGACCTCCCGAAACCAGATAAGGACCCTTCACTGGTTATCAATTACCGTCCAATATCTTTAATAAATCAAGACTGTAAACTCTATGCTAAAATTATTGCGACTTGGTTAGCTAATATACTTTCTTCTATTATCCATGTGGATCAGTCTGGATTTATGAAAAAGAGGCATTCATCTAATAATATTAGGTTATTATTTCATGCTATTGATACTGGAGCACTATTACCTTTTTCTGCTGGGTCTGCTGGTGGCTTATGATAAAATGTATTGGCAATACTTTTTTCGCACACTGTCTGCTTTCAATTTTGGACCTTTGCTTATCCGTATGATTTCAGCACTGTACTTTACTCCTTCAGCCATATTTTTTATTAATATTAGAGGCAAGGTTGTCCTCAATCCCCATCACTTTTTCTTATTGAGATTGAACCCCTATTATCTGTATTAGGAATTGTACTGATATTGAAGGCCTCCAACTTTCCAATACCCCTATTAAAACGTCAGTTTATGCTGATGATATTCTGTTATATATTGCTAATCCTAAATCTTCCATTCCTCCATTGTTGAATTTATTGAAGTCTTCTATAAAATTTCAGGTTATAAACTTAACACTACTAAAACAGAATTTGTTCCGTTAAATATTCACTGTACACCTGATATGCTATCTAATAAGGATATAAAAAGATAAACTTAAATATTTGTGTATATTATTCGCCAACAATGTAAAACAACCTAAACTTTGAATCGACTTTGGCGTATATTAAGGTTAAAATTCAAAAGTGTCCCTTCTTATGTTTATCTGGGTGAGGAAGAATGGATGCCGTTAAAATGATCTTTGCTCCTAAACTGTTTTACATTTTGTCAATATTACCTGTTCAACTCCCTCTTAAATGTTATAAGACTATAGATACATTTTTATCAAGATTTATTTGGATTAATAAATCGCCTCGGTTAAGTTATAATTAGCTGAAATTTGCTAAAATCAATGGACGGTTTGGTTTACCAGATTTTCTAAAATATCACAAAGCCTTTATTTTAAAACAAAGGGGCAGATTTACAAGGAACTGATACATCTGCATAGATGCGTCAGTTTCCTTGCGTCACCTCCAAATGTCCTTGCGCCACCTTGGGTGCGCTGTATTTGCAATACAGTGCACCATGGTGCAAGGAATTACAGATGCGTCAGAATTTCTGACGCATCTGTTGGAGGAAAAGTGACGCATTGTTGAAGTTTGTCACAAAAGTGACGCAACTCCAGCAATGCACCAGAAAACATAGGTAGGTCCCATGTAAAATGCCCTGCGTCAATCCTTACGCCTGATCTGACCAAGCGTAGAGATATTGACGCAGTGCAGGCATAGAGTGACACAGTGAAATTTTGTAAATTTCACTGCGCCAGTTGAGGTTCCGTGGGAATCGGACTGACATTTTAGGTATGTTCGAATATGGGCGAGTTTGGTATCTACGAACCGCAAATGACGAGTTTAGTGGGTGTACGCGTTTTCGCTACGCTACTATGTACGGTTCGTCTCATTCCTGGGCATGTCCATCTGAACCCTTGGGTTCCATTTTAGATACGGCGTCCATTTTGTCTCTTGCCCTCAAGTAGCCAGCGAACGGACACTGTCCGCTTCGTGACCCTGGGATTCCCAAGCTTTCGTGGAGGACACATGTTCCTTTGAAGGTGCTTTTATGATGAGGGGGATGACACGGCAAGGGCAGATGGCTCCGCTCGAGGCTCATCTTGCCATGCTGTTTATTGTCTCAGTCGTGCAAACATTAGGCACGAGTCCTTTGATCCTGCAATCAAGTTTCCGATATTGCTCTCTACACTGTTTTCTAAACTGTTGTGCATCCTTGTTTTCTTCCTTTGCATCTGTTTCTGTCCCTTCCTCCAATTCGTTACGGTCAGAATGGAATGTGCTTAATGGAGGGATAATGTGCTTTTACAGTTGGGAACCGGCAATGCTGCTGTAATTATGTTTCGGGTTTCTGAAAACATGAATGCGACCTTTTTTGAAGTTTATTGTGGGAACTGAGTTGTAACCTTTTGTTCGCCATGCTGTTCAATGACGAAAATGTGTATAAAAGGAGCGATCCACTTGTGCAATTTGAAGCAGTCTCTCAGAACCTACACGTTGTGTACTTCTTGCGATTTCTGTATCCCTGCAGTAAATAAATGCTGATCTTTGACGCCGTAGGAAGTGTCCCGTGTCTCTGTGTTTTGTACGCCGGAACAGGTAACCCACGAAGGTTTCAGGTGTTGTCCCCTGGCACCGCTGGGCCTTAGAATAGCCCAGTCCTTCAGTTGGCGCCCAACGTGGGGCGACATCAGCGGTACCGGTCCAAAGCCCGACGATCGTGAGGAACTTCGTGTGAAATCTCCGAGGGAGGGTGCACCCCGCTTCATCGATCCAGTTGTCGAAATAAGTGGTCCGAAGACTTTTCCCGCGAAGATTCCCGCCTCCTGACGGCTGCGACGGACTGATGCCCTGACTGTCAACCTGTTTTGGCGCCTGGCATAGTCCTTTGTACGGCGAGACGATAGACGGGCCTTCCTGGTGACGCCATTGCTCTTTCAGTTAAGTATTTGTGGGTTGCTCCCAAAGTAGACTTGGTTGTTTGCATGGTTCCATTGCATTTGTGGTTCTTAGTCGTTGGTTCTTAGTTGTTGGGTTTTATTTGACAATTGCAATTGCCAAAAACCGAGGGTCTTGCATTTTTTTCGAGTACATCGTAATTCGATAGCCCTTGAAGTTTGTAAACTCGGTTAGTGTGCACGATGCCTGGCCGTAGTACTTTGTTTGGGTTCCTTAAATGTTGCAGCGCGGATTCCCGACTGGAGGATTCATGTCCGATACCTCCAGTTGGAACTCCAATTTATGAGCTCTATAGCCACCACGGAGTAGGTCCTATCATATATAATGAATATTGGATTCGTTATACTAAAAATGATGGTGTTCTTAGTTGGCCATCACATGGTAGTTTCGAAACTGCAATATTGGATAATCTTGAAACTAAATTGTTTAAAAAGAAGGCTAGGCCGGCCATGTTTGATTCCTTTCGGTTATGGCGTAAAGAGGCCAAGCAGAAAGAAATCAAACAGTCTAAGAAAAATAAGAGAGAAGGTGTTATTGCGGTAATGCGAAATGCAGAACAGTATCAGCGAGACAAAGATGAGAAGGAGCAGGAAGTTTCTGCTAGATTGCATCATATGGCGGTGGATAAATGTTATCCGGTTTTACCGTCTAGTCCTGATAAGACGGGAGAAGAAGCGGTAGAGGACCCATTATTGTCTTATCTATTGTAATCACCACCTCCCTATGCACCAGATACTGTGGGTCCTGTGATTCCTCCTGTTCCTCAACCTGTTGTCTTGGCGGCTGCTGGACAGCCTGTCGTTCCTCCTGTTCTTCCGAATCCCCTTGTGCCGCAAATTGTTCATCCTCCGCTACCCGCTCTTTTCCCTATTGCTCCTTCGCCTGTACCTCTTCAGCCTATTGTTACTACTACTCCTGCTATCTCGACTACTTTTACTATTTCTACGGCTACCCCTAATGTTGTTGCTCCTGTACTTCCTTCTTCTTCCCCTTCTGTTCGTAGTCGTATATTTAATGCTGTCGCTAATCTCTATTCTCCACTTTTTGGGCCGATACTTGGGTCCGATGTTTCTGATGTCTCTCAGAGGCGCAGTCAACTTCCTGATGGTAGAGAACGTGAGTCGTTAGTGACACTGGCGCGTAAATGGATTAGTCATCCTGCGAAGTACATTTCGCGTATAGTTTTCGAGACGTTTTCTCAATTTAATGAACCCACACAAAGATTTGTGTACGAGGAAATGTGTAAATCTTTGAGAGAAGAGTGGGATAATGATGCGGTAGACAATGTACCGCCCGAGATCACTGAACTTCAGAATCAATTTTCGAATGGTATGATTGTGGGTAGTAATGTCCGACGTGCTTTAGAGCGTCTGTTATCTTTTCGATCTACGGTATCACCTCGAGCATTGTTTGAGGGTGAAGCTGAGGAGCGGATGGCACAATCTGGTCAGTACCCTATGCGGGAAGTTCCCCCAGTGTGGATGCCAGGTGATCCTGCTGCTGTCCCTGCTATTCCACCACACTTTCAGAGAGTTTGGATACACCTCCCCTGGAAGTGATCGGAAGTTTTGCTTGTGAAGCAAACTTTGCCTGACCACCGCAAAAATCCGGCAGGTTATTATAAGGAGTTATCCCAATTAGTGGATGCTACTATTATGAACCTTGCCGATATCGACATGTTGTTCGGTAATGTAGTACCTCAAACGATTTGGGCGAAAATCCGTCAAGAGAATCACGCAGCTGAGTTAGGCGGTGATTGGGTTGCTCTTGCGGCGGCTGACGCACGGCAAGTTGGTGGGGCTAAACCTGAACAGCTCATTGAGAATCTGCCCCAGAGGATAATTACGCTTATGAAGACGCTTATGCCAGCGATAAGAGTTAACTGGGACAAACTGTCTGCGTGCAAACAAAAGAAGGACGAGAGTGTCTCCGATTTCTTTACAAGATTTGAGGAGGCATTCATTGATCACAGTGGTCAGGATATGAGCACTGAGGGAGGTCAGCGACTGTTTGTTGATAAATTTGTATCGAATTTGCTGCCTGAACTAAGCAACAAATTGAAGAATTCTGAAAGTTCGTGGGCTGTTTCTACCACTGCCCAAATATTAGCTACGGCCCAATACTACGAAAATAGAGAGAAAGACGAAAGCGAACGTGCAGATAGGAAAACGAAGGATCTTAAGACTAAGGTCTTATTGCAGCAAGCCTATCCCCCGCGCTCGATTCTAAATGACTCACAACAGCAAACTCGATTACAGTCGCAGTTTTCTAGGTCGCAGTCGCGTACTGACTCCTCTACACCACGAACTATGCTGGGGTATAATCAATGCGCATATTGTAGGGGTGAGGGTCATCAGAAGTTTAATTGTCCAGTTTTGCGTGACCGAAACAACGGTGTTTCGGCTCGAGGAGGTCGTAGTGGTTCTCAACAAGCATCACGTGGTAGAGGTCGCGGTGTTACTCAGAATCAGAATGAGCGTTTTGCTACTTCATCAGACTCGCAAAATTGCTTTGATCGGCGCGATTTATCGGCTGGTAGATCTGCACAGTATCATGTGGACGACTATTATGTCAAGCATGATGTTGCTGCTGACGGTAATTATTAGGACAGCCATAGACAAAGAAAGGGAGTGGTATCGGTTCCAGTTGATCAGAGTGGGCCTTACGTCGCAGTTGCCACATTGGGCGTAGTTGAACCTTTTCTGTTGGACACTGGTGCAGCGAAAAGCTCCATCATGCATTCGAAACTCCCTGGCGCGCCTTTGTCTGGCTTAACGAATGTTTCCGTTGGATTCTCTGGCGCCCCCGTTAGCAATCCAGTTTCTTGCCCGTTGCCCCTTACAATTGGGTCTCGTGAGTTAGAAGCTCCTTTGCTTTTGACTACTGGTTGTGGTGAGAATCTTTTGGGCCTGGATTTGTTGAAGCGGTTATATGCGACTTTGTACTGTTCTCCTGCGGGAGTGGAACTTACGTTGGGTCGGAGAGTAATCTCTCCTATGTATTTGTCAACGGATAAGCTCCCACCGGAATTGTGTTCTCTTCCTAAGTCTTTGTGGGCGACAGGTCCCAACGACGTGGGCCTGTTGGATATACCACCTTATGTTGTTCAATTGAAATCAAATGTGCGACTGCCACGCATTCCCCAGTATCGTATCTCTCTTGATGGAGAACGAGCACTCTTAGCGATCATTTACAATTTGATCGATAAAGATGTTATCTAAGAAACTCGGGGTAACGTGTGTAATAGTCCTGTGTTACCTATTTTGAAACGAACTGATCCATCCAAGCCTCCTGTGTATCGTTTTGTTATTGATTTACGGTAGGTAAATAAAATTGTAATTCCACAGTTTCCCGTGGTGCCTGACATTACAGCTTTGCTGACTCTGATTCCAGCTTCTGCATCATGGTTCTCGGTAATCAATCTGAAGAATGCTTTCTTTAGTATTCCGATTGCTGAGGAAAGCAGAGATCTATTCGGTTTTTCATTAGGTGGTCGCAGTTTCAGGTTTAAACGCGCACCTCAGGGCTACTGTGAGAGTCCATCGATCTATAGCCAAGCGCTTAAGAGCCAACTTGATGCGTTTGTGTTACCGGCTGGTGCGGCCTTGATTCAGTACGTTGATGATCTGTTGGTAGCTGCTGACACTGAACAGATTTGCAAAACTGCTACAGTATCACTGTTACAGCATCTATGTGACTTACATCACAAGGTGTCACCTTCTAAATTGCAATATTGTTGTCAAGAAGTAACCTATCTAGGTCACTTATTGTCAAAGGAGGGAAGAAGGTTGACCCCAGAAAGAATTGCAGCGATCGCTCAAATGACTGTGCCAACAACTCAGGGAGATGTGCGTGCCTTTCTAGGTATCACGTCATACTGCAGACAGTGGATCCCGAACTTTTCACTGTTAGCGAAGCCATTGATAGCTCTCACGTGCAAGGATGTTTCGACTCCTTTGCCATGGACGGAAGAATGTCAGAAAAGTTTTTCTGAACTGCGTGATGCGTTGTGTTCGGCTCCTGTGTTAGGTACTCCTGATTACAGTAAACCATTTACACTATACGTTCACGAGAGAGAAGGTTGTGCGTTGAGTGTTTTGACGCAACAATTTGGTGGTAAGCAGCGTCCATGTGCATATTTTTCCTCGATCTTAGACCCGGTAGCCAGAGCGTTGCCAAGTTGCTTGAGAGCGACAGCGGCAGCTGCGGTGTCTATTCGACAATCTGCAGGTCGGGTTATGGATAATATGCTCACAGTGATGGTTCCGCATGCAGTTGACACTCTCCTGAATCGTACAAAAACTCAACATCTGACGAGTGCAAGGTTGTCCGGTTACGAGTTGACACTTTTGGCAAGTCATATACAGATCAAGCGTTGTAATGTGCTGAATCCGGCGACATTGTTGCCGGCTAATGTGGAATCAAATGAGATGCCACCACATGATTGTTACTTACGAACCGAGGAAGAAACGAAGGGTCGTGTGGACCTGAAAAACACTCCATTGATAGACCCCGATGGCACTTTGTATGTTGATGGTTCATGTTTTAAGTTGCCGAATGGTGATGTGATGACTGCGTATGCTGTAGTGACGTTGAGTACGGTTGTGGAAACTGCGAGATTGAGGCAGAATTCAGCGCAAGCGGCAGAGTTGATTGCGTTGACGAGAGCGTGTGTTTTGTCTAGAGGAAAGCGAGTGAATGTGTTTACTGACAGTCAATATGCGTTTGGTGTTGCACATAGCTTTGGCCGATTGTGGAGAGAGAGAGAGAGGATTTATGACATCGCATGGTACGAAGATCCAACACGGACAGCTTGTGAATGATCTTTTGGATGCACTTACATTGCCTAAATTGGTGGCAATCATTAAATGTAGTGCGCATCGAAAGGTTACGGATGATGTTGGTCGTGGTAATGCATTTGCGGATGAGATTGCTAAGGAAACGGCTAAGAATCTTGCGTCCCAAATGTATGTTACGAGTTCAGTGCGGTGGCCGACGGAGACTGGTATGTGTGAAGACACTGTTGAGAGCGTGAAAGCAATTCAGAATGAGGCCACTGAAACTGAAAAGACCAAGTGGAAAGAAAGTACGGGAATGTTAGACACCCATGGATGTTGGGTTGACTTGTCGGAATGTCAGAGGTGGATGTTACCGGATGCATATGTGTCAGCCGTTGTGACTATGGCTCACGGCTTGTCACATATTAGCGCGAAAGGTATATGTAGGTTGTTATCTCCTGTATGGAAGAATGATGGTATCGCTAAATGTGCTGAGAGAGTGGTTAGGAATTGTATGGTGTGTTTGATGTATAATCCTGGCAAGGGCACCCCCACTCCACCCGGCCATTTTGCTCCTCCTACGTGTCCCTTTGAGGTTATCCAACTGGACTTTATCCATATGGAGAGATGCAATAATCTGAAGTACGTTTTAGTTGTGGTTTGTGCGTTCTCCAGATGGATAGAGGCCTATCCTCTTAAGGATAATACTGCCCTGTCCACAGCGAAAGTCCTACTGAAGGAATAGTTTCCTCGGTATGGAATGCCACGGATTGTGTGGTCAGATAACGGAAGTGAGTTTGTGGGAAGTGTGATGCAGAGTGTGTGTAAGGGCCTTGGAATTCAACAGAAATTCCATAGCGCCAATCATCCTCAGGCAGCGGGTTTGGTTGAAGGGTACAATGGTACTCTGAAACTGAAACTTGCAAAGATACAAGCTACGACTGGTTTGTCATGGCCTGATGCTTTGCCTTTGGCTCTCTTATCAACCAGGGCGACTGTGCACTCTCGAGTAGGGCTTAGCCCATATGAGATTGTGTTCGGCCGCCCGCGAACATTTGGGGAGTCCCGAGGCCTAAGGCCTTTGATAGTCTTGAGTATCCAATGTTAATTGATTATCTTCATGATCTGACTGCTAAACTGAGGTTAATTCATCAACAGGTCTTTGAAGCTTTACCGGCACAGACAGAGGGTCCTGGACATCGGCTCGAACCGGGTGACTGGGTTGTTACCCGCAATTTTGGCAGAAAACGCAACTTGGAGCCGAGATTTGTGGGTCCCTTTCAAGTATTGCTAGCTACAAGGACTGCAGTTCGGTTGGAAGGCAGAAAGAACTGGGTGCATGCCACCCATACTAAAAAGGTTCCGATCCCTTCACCAGCAGATAATTGGGTGAGAACTGGTATTGTGACAATGGAAACCGAGACCCCTCTATGTTACGTGCCGTTTAGTGATGCTCAACCTGTAGTAACAATTCATTGCAGCCGGACACATCTGTTGAGTCGTCAGTCCTGGAGAACTCAAGGTCTGAATTGTCATCTGATCGACTGAACATTGTTTCACCAGCTGAACAATTATTTGAAGAGCAGACTCGATCTGGAAGAAGTCGATATTTTCTTCGTTCACATGACAAAGATTAATAAAATTTTTCTATATTTTCCTTTACTGTTGCCACGAACATTAAGAACAATTGCATCCTTTACTGATATTTGAGTTCCTTTTCATGTGTACTTTTTACAGCTAAGAGATTTTATTAAGTTGGATGTCTGTTTAAGAAAACCTATCATCCGGGTTAACCGTAGGGCCGTGCGGGTACTTCCTTCTGTTTAGCAGGTTCCTGATACTAGGTCAGTTACCTTTTGTCGATTCCTGGGAACTCCTGGGAATTGATAATCGCTACTCAGAACGAAGTGCGTCAAGAACGTCACGGACGGTTTTTAGAGGATGGCGTTCTCCAAGCTGTTGCAAGTAGAAAGGATGTCGGCGCAAAGATCAAAATTGCATAAGATTGTACGAACGAAATGTTTTTTGTTTCAGGTATTTCTACTGTTTCTGACTGTTTCTATGCTATTGGTGAGCGGAGTGTATTTTGGAATACAGTCGTTATTGCCTTCCATTTCACCTACTTTTTCTCCTAAACTAGGTTCCATTACTACTGTTTCTCCACATTCCTTTCATCCTCTGCCCCAACATGAACAGGTTAGGCGTGCGGAATTCATGAATAACTCCTTCGTTCAACTCCTACATCAGCATCAGTTGGTGATGAATACTACCAACTGTTGGGTGTGTGGGTTAATGCCACATACCATGGATAGGGGTATTCCGTACTTGGTTCTTCCTTACAGTTCCCAGGGGTCAGCTCGAGCATTCCAAACTATGTTCCGTAGTGTACTAGATTCCTACCCCAGTCGAGAGCCACATTCTGCGAATTTTGGTCCTGGTCCGTACCACAAGCCTTTGGTGATAGCGATTGCTGATTTAGATAGAGATATTTTCGATGCATCGCTTATTCTAGATGAAGAGGTACAAGCATATAAAGATCTGAGTGAGACTGAGTATAGTATGTCAGTGGGTGATAGACAGCTCAAGAGCTCGTCTCCAATATGGATCGTACCCCACCTCGGTAATTTCTGCTTGAAAGGTCTTGGTCGAAATCCGAGAGCCCAGCTTGGGGAGAGTGCTTGTACTGACACGTACGTTTTACCGATGCTCTCTTCCCCTGTTTTCCTGACTGCCAAGGGTACCTATTTCGTATGTTATGAGCGTGCATATACGTGGTTACCCCGTGACTTCTCGGGAACCTGTTATATTGCGAATCTTTTGCCACCGACTTTTACGGTTGCCTCAGACTATCACAAAACTAGAGTTGTGAGAGGCGTTATTAGCGAAGAGGACACTGCTGGTCAAGAGGCAGGAGATTTCTTTAAGGGTTTCTTGCCGTTTTGGGGACCTATGGTTAATAGTAGGAACCTGAGACAGTTGACCCGTGTGGTAGAATTGACTGCTAACATAACTGCGAGTGCTCTTGGTAATTTAACGGCAGAACTTCAGGCGGATAGACTCATGACGTTGCAGAACCGTATGGTTCTAGACGTTGTTCTTGCAGACAGAGGTGGTGTGTGCAAAGTGATTCATTCGAGCTGTTGCATTTTCATTCCTGACAACGCTCCAACCGTTTACCAAGCCATCTCGAAGTTGCATAAGATCTCCGAGTCCATACACGTGGACGAGGGTAATTGGACGCTTCTAGGATGGTTTTGGGGCCTGATATCAACCTGGGGTTGGAAGATTCTGATGATCGTAGGGGTTGTTGTAACGTTTCTGTTCACGTGTTGTCTTTGCGTGCAGTGTGGTCTGGCCTTATGTGGCCTCTGTGCTACAACGTGTATAAGACGGCCATCAGTTACCAAAGAGACGTTGATGGATAGAATGATGTTCCAGCAGCAACTGAACGATTTGATGAATATCGAAATCGATTCTGATCTCGACTAGTGCTTGCCTACATGAGGGCAAAAGGAGCGTCTGAGGTTCCGTGGGAATCGGACTGACATTTTGGGTATGTTCGAATATGGGCGAGTTTGGTATCTACGAACCGCAAATGACGAGTTTAGTGGGTGTACGCATTTTCGCTACGCTACTATGTACGGTTCGTCTCATTCCTGGGCATGTCCATCTGAACCCTTGGGTTCCATTTTAGATACGGCGTCCATTTTGTCTCTTGCCCTCAAGTAGCCAGCGAACGGAAACTGTCCGCTTCGTGACCCTGGGATTCCCAAGCTTTCGTGGAGGACACATGTTCCTTTGAAGGTTCTTTTATGATGAGGGGGATGACACGGCAAGGGCAGATGGCTCCGCTCGAGGCTCATCTTGCCATGCTGTTTATTGTCTCAGTCATGCATACATTAGGCACGAGTCCTTTGATCCTGCAATCAAGTTTCCGATATTGCTCTCTACACGGTTTTCTAAACTGTTGTGCATCCTTGTTTTCTTCCTTTGCATCTGTTTCTGTCCCTTCCTCTAATTCGTTACGGTCAGAATGGAATGTGCTTAATGTAGGGATAATGTGCTTTTACAGTTGGGAACCGGCAATGCTGCTGTAATTATGTTTCGGGTTTCTGAAAACATGAATGCGACCTTTTTTGAAGTTTATTGTGGGAACTGAGTTGTAACCTTTTGTTCGCCATGCTGTTCAATGACGAAAATGTGTATAAAAGGAGCGATCCACTTGTGCAATTTGAAGCAGTCTCTCAGAACCTACAAGTTGTGTACTTCTTGCGATTTCTGTATCCCTGCAGTAAATAAATGCTGATCTTTGACGCCGCAGAAAGTGTCCCGTGTCTCTGTGTTTTGTACGCCGGAACAGGTAACCCACGAAGGTTTCAGGTGTTGTCCCCTGGCACCGCTGGGCCTTAGAATAGCCCAGTCCTTCACAGTTCTACGTGGCTTTTAGCATGGGAACACCTGACCTGTATAGATTATACCTGGCGCAGGTATAATGTGACGCAGGGCTTTACAACATGACGTATCTCCCTAGATGCGCCACGTTGTAAATGGGCCACAACTTTTATGCCGCCGATGCGTCACAAAAGTGACGCAATGTCGGCGCAAAAGTGAACCAAGGGGCTTGTAAATCTGCCCCAATGTATTTTATGGTATCAACATTCAGATATTAATAATTCATCTGCATGGCTTCACATTGAACAGAACTTAGGGGCTCATTATAATAGCGGGCGGACTTGAGTCCGCCCGCCATCCCAGAGGTGTTGGGACCGGCCGCCAGACATGCGGCGGTCCCACACCCCCGAATTAGTATGCGACCACCACCATGGCGGTTGCATTCTGCAATTTAACATTGCGGCGGGTGCTGCTGACAGCAGCACCCGCCGCGATGTTAAAAACGCATGCCAGGCATTTCACTAAACCACATGGCAGGCACCACACGGTGCCTGCCACTTGGTGCAGCGAACCCCCAAGTGCACCCCACCGCCCCCAGACACAAGGGGGGCCCGCAACAGGCCCCTGGACCCAATTCCCACCAGCCTTTCCATGGCAGCATTGCCGCCATGGAAAGGCCTTTCAAACTCGACATCCTAATATGGAGAACAGTGCCTCTACTAGGCACCGCCACCATAGTAGTGCCCCTGCTCCGTCCAGTAGGCAATAGTGATGATTGCCACAGGGGGAAAAGCAGCAGACGGACTTTCTGTCTGCCATGATACCCACTGCCATCATAATATGGCGGGGGTAAATTTCATGACTACGGCGGAACGATCGCCATTATGCTATCGTAATGAGCCCCTTAGTATCACCCTTTCCTTTAGTTGCTTTACTTACAATGTCAAACTCTTCTATGTTTTTAAAGAGATCAATATTGTTGAAATCTACTAAATTAATTTTACATGGTTTGGATTCTGTTTTCCAATGTCCTATTTCTAATACACTGAGCCTATCACTTTGGTATTACTCATCAGTAAAATTAGTTTGCAACACAAATCTTTGGAACTCATGGATAAGAGCGGGTATTTTGTATTTTAAAGATATTTATTATAATAATGTCTTTGTTGCTTTTGATGACTTAAAACAAAGATTTTATTTACAATCATCTGATATTGTAAAATATGAATTGCTCTCTAATTCTATTCTTGAGTCCGTCCCAAATGGGTTTCCTTCCATTGTTAAATCTGATTTAGAAATGTGCCTTCAAACAATTGCGTCTTCGTCCCATACAGTGTCAATACTATATAAAAAATTAATATTTCTGCTGTTGATAATATCAATCTTCTTTCTACCTTTTGGAATGCAGAATTAGAGATGTCTTTATCCTTGGACACAAGGAAGATGATTTGGTTGAATTCTATTTCGGGTTGGTTACCTGTTACATTATATCAAACTAATGCCTATATACTTTTTAATTGTTTTTGGACTCCTTTAAAGTTATATAAGGCCAAACTTTCAACGTCTTCCAAATGTTAGAATTGTTCTTTAAATGAAGGTTCATTAATACATATGTTATTTGACTGTCATTTTGTTAAGACATTTTGGGATGAAGTTTGGCATAGAATTACTAGTATATTGAATGTATTAGATACATTTTCATATAAATTAGTTATTTGCAAAGCTTCGTCTCTCACTAATAAATTACCCCTGGTGCACAACAAGCTTTTTGACTTTTTAATGTCAGCGGCTGTAAAGACAATTACTGCTAACTAGAAAGATTAATCTTCTTTATCTGTTCATGTTTGGTGGGCTTGGATTGTTTTCACAAGAAAGGGTGCCAGTTTGACTTTATCTAGTATTAGTTACAATAATTCGAAATATTTACATTTTTGGAAATCAATTGATGATTATTTAATGTTGAATCCCTAATATGTACCAATTTAGTTACATCTAATTACGCTTCTACTTTTAGCTTAGTAGCTCTGTAATCTATTTACTATAAGTTTATGCTACTGTCCTTTTTAATTTATTATTGTGATGATATCACGTTGATTTTAGGTACTTTATATTATATTTTTGTTTCTCTTATTTATAAATATGAATGGTTATCTGTTTTTCCATATTGTATTTTTGTAGTATTGGCAGTACCTTTCCGGTGCTCTTTCTGTGTATGTCTTTTATTATCAAAAACTCAAATAAAATATTTTGAACTGAAGTTCAGACCTGACAGCAATATTACTGCTTCATACACTTATGATTCCGATTCAAATTAATTATGCTGCAGCTATGAATACTGTCCCAAATCAGACACAATTTGATCAGACACAAAGAATGGTGCAGAGTTTTCCACCTTTCTACTGTCCCAAACCCAGTGGACCTCCTGAAATGAATTATCATGCTTCTGACATGACTGTGCCAATGGGTATTTCAGTTCCAGATATATCCGTAATAAAGATGCAACCTGGAACTAAACCAAATTTGAATGATAGAAGCTTAAATTTAAAAAATACGAGAGCAATCAGGGTTTACTCCTCAAGAATTTGAGTAATGGTTTAAAGGATATGGCACTCTGACTATTCTGAATTCAGCAATAGTTGCTGCTTCAATTCCAGTTTCAGCTGCAAACTTCAGTTTCTAGTTCAGTGCCTACTTCAAATTTGGTTACAGGTTCAAGTTCGGTCTAAGTGCATTTCCGGAAAATAGAGCACCTATAGATGTGAACCTATTAAAAGCTGAATTCGAAGAAAAGATTCACAGAACACTTAGCCCTTCAAGATTAGATGTCGATATAGAGGAGGAACTATTGTTTCTCTGTAAAGACATTACGCGACAACCAGAAAAAACTTATGAGAGATTGGTAGAATTGGCTCAGAAATATAGAATGGATACTCCAAATTCAAAGACATTACAAAGATCATACAGGTTAGATTTTACTGACCAAGACATTTTGGATATGAGGGCACCAGAAATGAAATTGTTGATATAAAAGCTTATGGTATTAATCAGAAAATGAGATGAAAGAGAAAAATGGGAAGGTAGATGGTCAAAGAAGAAGGAAACAAAGAAAGAGTGCAGACACCGCCTGATGTTTTTGATGGTGGTGTAGGGGAAGTACAAATGCTCACGTATGAGAGGAGTACCTGGAGGAGGTTATTTTCATGTACCGTCGACAAGAGCTGATATTTTGTCATTTACAAATGATTTCCCTAAACTGAGAGAAAATCCAGTGGAACAGTATAAAAATGTAAAAATTTGCGAAGATTTCAAAAGGTTTGTGGATTGATTTGAATACTCTGTTTGAGATTGTGGTTCCAGGAGATTTGTGGGCCGAATGTAAGGTTTCTGTGAAACGTCCTGAGTCAGAACCAGAAAGCGATCCTAGAACAAGAGCACTATTTCCAGGGGTATTGTGGAAACACCAACAAGTAAATAATCACTTAAAGAGAAAAATGTCCAAGAAAGAGATTGATTGGTTGCAGCAAATTGACAGGACGACTCAAGATCTGAAAGAACCAGTACATGACTTTTCCCAGAGATTAGTACAGGTTTTCAAACAGTATAGTGGATTGGACAATGCCACAGATAAAGATGTGGGACATTTTGTTCACAGATTTTAGTTTGGTTTGAGACCTGAGGTTTCTAACATGATCTGACAGCAGTTACTTTACTGGCAGAGCAAACTACTAGATGAGATTTTGCGTTTTTCAAAACATTGTGGTGACTAGATTGAGATGAGGCACAAGAAGCTTAAGTAGAAATTAATGATTGGCCAAATAAGAGTGATGTAGATGGAGATCATAGTCAAGCTCTGACGATGCAGGATTTTAATGGCTTTCAACAGCAAAATTTTCCTTCCCAAGGTAGAGGTCATGTAATCCCATTAATTCTGGAACTAGTATTTATGAGTTGCTTTTGATGAAAATAAATCTATGTCATGCTTGCGAAAAATTTGCACATTGGAGAAACAAATCCAAGTCTGCTATGAATAATACAGGACATCAGATGTAGAATGTATGATATGCACAGTCTCAAGGGAATAAAATGGGACAGATTCAACAAATGCAAGGACAGAGAATGCATCATTCTAATGTATCACAGCAATTGCAAATGCACCAAGCTCCCATGCCACAACAGAATGTTCAGGTACAAATATACAATGTGAAACAAAACCAGCAGATACATCAATCAATCAATCAATCAATTAATCAATCAATCAATCATAGCATTTATAAAGTGCACTACATACCCGTGAGGGTCTCAAGGCGCTGGGGGGGACTCTGCTACTGTTCGAAGAGCCAGGTCTTGAGGAGTCCCCTGAAGGTTAGGAGGTCTTCGGTCTGCCGCAGGAGGATGGGGAGGGTGTTCCATGACTTGGCGGCGAGGTGGGAGAATGATCTGCCACCGGCGGTCACTCTTTAGATGTGGGGGACAGTGGTGAATGCACGGTCTGCTGGGCGGAGCTGGCGGGTGGGGGTGTAGTGGCTGAGTCGGCTGTTAAAGTATGCTTGTCCGGTGTTGTGGAGAGCCTTGTGTGAGTGGGTGAGGAGCTTGAAGGTTATCCTCTTGCTGATGGGGAGCCAGTGCAGGTCTCTCAGGTGGGGTGTGATGTGGCTGCGGTGAGGGATGTCGAGGATCAGGCGTGCGGAGGTGTTCTGGATGTGTTGGAGCGGTTTCAGGAGTTTGGCCGGGGCTCCTGCGTAGAGTGCATTGCTGTAGTCCAGTCTACTGCTGACGAGGGCCTGGGTGACCTTCCTTCTAGTTTTGGTGGGGATCCACTTGAAGATCCTGTGAAGCATGCGGAGGGTGTTGAAGCAGGAGGAGCAGACAGCGCTGACCTGCTTCATCATGGAAAGGGTGGAGTTGAGGATGACCCCTAGGTTGCATGTGTGGTCGGTGGGTGTAGGGGGTGCTCCTAGTGCAGTCGGCCACCAGGAGTCATCCCAGGCCGAGGGGGTGGATCCGAGGATGAGGACCTCCGTCTTATCCGAGTTCAGCTTCAGTCAGCTGTTTCTCATTCAGTCGGCGACGGCATTCATTCCTTTGTGGAGGTTGGTTTTGGCAGTGTGAGGGTCTTTGGTGAGGGAGAGGATCAGCTGGGTGTCGTCGGCATAGAAGATGATGCTGAGGTCGTGCCGTTGTGCGACGTGGGCGAGCGGTGCCATGTAGACCTTGAACAACGTTTGGCTGAGGGATGAGCCTTGGAGTACGCCGCAAATGATTTTGGTGGCTTTGGAGCGGAAGGGGGGGAGGCGGACGCTCTGTGTTCTGCCGGAGAGGAAGGAGGTGGTCCAGTCCAGGGCCTTCTCTTGGATTCCGGCGTCATGGAGGCATGTTCGTAGTGTGCGGTGGCAGACCGTGTCGAAGGCGGCTGACAGGTCCAGGAGGATGAGGGCCACGTTTTCTCCATTGTCAAGCAGGGTCCTGATGTCATCTGTGGCGCCAATGAGGGCAGTCTCGGTGCTGTGGTTGCTGCGGAACCCAGACTGGGATAGGTCCAGGATACTGTTCTCCTCGATGAAGCTGGTCAGTTGTTTGTTGACGGGCTTTTCGATGACCTTTGCCGGGAACGGGAGCAGGGAGATGGGTCGGAAGTTCTTGAGGTCCTTGGGGTTTGCCTTGGGTTTCTTGAGTAAGGCGTTGATCTCTGCGTGCTTCCAGCTCTCCGGGAAGGTCGCTGCCTCGAAGGAGATGTTGATGGCTTTCCGGAGATGGGGTGCGATGGTGCTGCTGGCTTTGTTGAAGATGTGGTGCGGACAGGGGTCTTCCGGGGATTCGGAGTGGATGGTGTTCATGATCTTGATGGTGTCGTCGTTGTTGATGTTGGTCCAGGCTAGCAGGCGGTTGGTGCGGGTGGTGGTCGTGGGAGCAGGGGTCTCAGCGGCTGCCGGGATGGTGACGGCATCGAAGCTGTCGTGGATATCTGCGATCTTGCGATGGAAGAAGGTGGCCAGCGAGTCGCACAGGTCTTGTGACGGTGGGATGTCGTTGGTGTTGGAGCTGGGGTTGGAGAGTTCCTTCACTTCCTTCCAGAATCAGAATGCAGGACAGCAGTATTTGATCCAATTGGATAACAGTGACCAGGACCCGTTAGCATGAGGGTCTCTGAGAGGGGAGGAGGATTGCGTGCTTGGTGCAGCCTTAGAGGTAGACCAGAGTGGGCCCTATGTGGATGGAGAAGTAGATAGGAATCCTGTCTCATTCCTTGTCAACACTGGTGCTACCCGTTCTACTGTAAGAACAGCAGAGGTTCCTCACTCAGGGGCTCATTAGGATGGCAGGCGGACTTGAGTCCACCCGCCATCCCTGCGATGTTTGGACCAGCCGCCAGACATGTGGCAGTCCCGCACCATGAATTAGGATGTGACTGCCACCATGGCGGTCGCATTCTGCAAGTTAACATTGCGGCTGGTGCTGCTGACAGCAGCACCCGCCGCGATGTTAAAATCGCATGCCTGGCATTTCACTGCACCACATGGCAGGCACCACACGGTGCCTGCCACTTGGTGCAGTGAACCTCCAAGTGCACCCCGCATCCCCCAGACACGAGGGGGGCTCGCAACAGGCCCCTGGGCCCAATGTCTGTCAGCCTTTCCATGGCGGCATCGCTGCCATTGAAAGACCTTTCATTTGCCACATCCTAATATGGCGGACGGTGTCTGCTAGGCACCGCCACCATATTAGAAGCCCTGCTCCACCCGCCAGGCAATCGTTACGATTGCCACCAGAGGAAAAGCGGCGGACGGACTTTGCGTTCGCCGCGATACCCACCGCCATCCTAATATGGCGGTGAGTAAATCTCATTGTGATGGCGGAACGATGGCCACCGCCGGCCTGGCAGTGGCAATCCTTCCGCCATCGTAATGAGCCCCTCACTTCTCTCGGGAGAAAGTATCCAAGTTATAGGAGTGACAAATAAAACGTTGCCTACCCCTCTTTTAGAACCAGTTACAGTTAAAATAGGACATCAATTTGTGGTGTGTGACACAAGTCCAGTGAATCTGCTTAGACGTGATCTACTATGTAAATTAAATTGTTCAATTTATTGTACACCCAGAGGAATTGAATTTCACACTAACGATGAGGATGTTTCTTTTAAACTTGCCCAATAGAATTCAGATGTGGGGATGTATCCTCTCCTGACGAAATGTCGATTAGCCAGTTGAATTGAAAGATACTGTGTTACCTCAAGTCTGGGCATTACAGGTAAAGATATTGGACTAATCAAAGGTGTTGACCCAGCCTGAATTACAGTTGTACCTAATGCAGAGTTCCCAAAAATCCCACAATTCAATTTGTCTCCAGATAATATTGCCGGAATTACTCCTGTGATCAACTCAATGATTGAGCAAGGGATCCCGATGGAGATAATGGGAAGTCCATGTAATCCCACCATTATGGGCTTGCAAAAGCCAATTGGCAAGTATCGTATTTTGCAGGATTTGCAAAGGGTTAACTCTATTTTTGTTCCATGTTGTCCTATGGTACCAAACCCAGCTGTGATTTTATTCCAAATGCCATGTGAAGCTAAATATTTTCGGTTATCGACCTGTGCCGGACTATCTTTTCTATCCTATGACACGGAGATAGTCAGTATCTTTTTTGCTTTCCATTTTGACAGTCATGTTCTGGCATGGTTCTGAGTCCCACAGGGGTATACGGAAAACCCCTCAATTTTTAAACAGATACTCAAAAAGAATTGCTAGTCACTGGTAATGCCAAATTATTCATAGTTAGTGCAGAATATTGACAGCCTATTGGTAGCGTCAACTACAAAGGAGGCTTACAAAATTGACATTATTGCTTTCTTGAACCATCACGCAGAAAATGGACATAAAGTATCCCCAACCAAGATACAGTTTTGCAAAACTGATGTCTTGTACTTAGGTCATCATATTGAGAAAGGATCGAGGAAAGTGTCGCAGGAAAGAATCTCAGCAACTCTTAACATGAATCCTCCAGCTACCCAAAAGGAAGTCTGATTGTTCTTAGGAATGATGGGTTATTGCAGACAGTGGATTCCAAATTTTCCCTTAACAGCAAAACCTCTCCAGAAGTTGACATACAAAGACATGTCTGATCTGGTACCCTGGGATGACAGTTGCATGATTGCCTTCACAGAACTGCAAGACTGCCTTTGCAGGGCAACAGCTTTGGGAATGCCTGATTACAACAAGTGCGCTTAGTGTCATTTTGCAGTGAAGGAGAAGGCTTTTATCTTTCAGTGTTGACACAAATGTATGGAAGCAATCACAGGCCTATCACCTATTTCTCTGCAACACTTGAACCCGTTGCTGGCGGATGGCCTGGATGTTGAAAATTAGTTGCATATACATGTGTGAGTTTTGAGCAGTGTGAAAGTATTGTCATGGGTCATCCACTGACAGTATTTGTGCCCCATTTAGTAGAGATACTGCTGACTCATACTTGAACACAGTAACTGACCATTAGTTGTTCGACTAAGTATGAGCACATTTTACTAGGTACAGAAATTATGACCCTTAAGTGGTGTACAGTATTACATCCGGATACTTTGATTCCATTGCCTGGAAATGAGAGTGTGATTGATGAAGTCAAACATGATTGCTTGGATGTGACTGAGTTGTGTACAAAGCCACGTCCTGATATTTCAGATGAACCATGGCTTGATTCTAATTATGTGTTGTTTGTTGATAGTTCATGTTTGAGAGACAATGAAGGAAATCTGAAAGACACATCTGATGTCACATATTGTAATTTGTTGTTGTCAGCTGTAGATACCTGGGAAGAGCTGAAGAAATTGCAGGGTGAGGTGACAGAAGCAGAACATCAGGGTTGGGTGTGAGCATGTTTTACCAAACACGAAAATTACGTGTGGGCTTACATTGATGGCAGACCAGTGTTGCCTGACAGCCTATTGTCACCAATGGCAAGACACTCCCATGGTCTTGTACATGTTGAGAGTGATGCAATGATGCACCTTTTCCAACAGGTGTGCTTCAATTCCAGATTCAGTGTAACTGCAGAGATGCTATATTGTTGTGTGGTGTGCTAGCAACAAACCCCAGTAAGAAAAACACAGGCGGTCATGAGTCACATTGGTAAATCTTCAGGTCTTTTCAACTGGATGCAAATGGACTTTATAGAGACTCCCCTTTGCAACAGATTAAGATAAGTTTTGGTCATTGTGTGCATTTTTTCAAATTGGGATTAAGCCTATCCAACTCATAGAACTGATAGCTTGACTGTGGCAAAATTACTGTTGAGGGAATTGATTCCGAGGTTTGGATTTTTGACTTCTCGTGAGTCAGATCGCTGAACTCATTTTAATAATGAGGTCTTTAAAATGTTATGTGAAGCACCAGAGGTTGAGCAGAAGCTCCATTGCAGTTACCAACCAGATGCTTCTGGTCTGGTGAAGCAGATCAACAACAGCACATTGAAATCCTGTTTGGCGAAAGTATGCAGCTCTACGTCTCTGAAGTGGCCAGATGCATTGCCTCCCTCTTGTGTTGATGAGTTTGAGAAGCACTCCAGATACGAGTCAACATAACGGATGATACAATAGGGCCTCACTGATGTGGTACATTCTGTTTCTCACTAGGTTCGAGAAGCTCCCCTTGTGGTCCAACAGGAGCAGTGCCATTAACTCAGTTTGGGTGACTGGTTAATGGTGAAGAATCACGTGCACAATTCGTGTTTGGAACCTTGTGGAGGGGGCCATACCAGGTCATCCTAGTCACCAATACTGCTGTAATGTGTGAAGGTCTCCGGAATTGGGTACACACAAGCCACATTCGCAGAGTCCCAAGTCCCCTTGATGATACAACAGCACCTGTTCCTAATGTGCTGGAGGAAACAATGAGCTAGAGGGACCAAGTTAGTTAAGCTGTTGGGGACAAGCAAACTGCTGGAACAGCATTTGTTTGACCGCAAGAGGGTCAGTGTGGGTCAACTGTAGGTACCAAATGGTCACAGACAAGAGAGTTGCCTACAAGATGTAGAGATCCCAATGAAGGATCTAGTGCAGTAAGAAAGCGAGTTGTAACCGGAGACCATTGCCGCAGAAGAGGTGAAATCTTGAGAAGCTGTCTGACTGCTGGATAAGTACCACCAACTGAAGCTTAGAGCACAGTAATTAAAGCCCTATTTCTGGCTTGCAAAGGAGGACCTGGACAATAGAATAATTTCCCTGGTGCTGGCCAAGTGTTGTGCTTTTGGCTTTGGTCACCAAGTTGACTGCTGGAAAAGAAAATTGGAAACTTCAGCACATGTATAGAACACACCCATTTTTGGGCTTTTTCTGCGTCATTTTCTTTGTTCTGTGATTTTTGTGTGTGCATTTACCCTTCTTGCAAACCGGATATTCAGCTGTGGAACCCACCACCACAGACCAAGATATTGCTGTTGCTTACGCTAGAATTACTCCTAAATTCAGTGAGTAAGCCCCGTGTACTTCTGAAATTCATGAGTAAGCCATGAGTACTACAGGAGTAAGTCACACTTAGTCATACACCAGTCTGTCAACCGGGCCCATTGACTTTTATGAGAAACGATTCAGACCTTTCTTATTTCATACCTAGACTTCTTCATTCTCTTTGCTGCATTGTTTTTTTCTGAAATGTTGATGTTTTTATCACAGCACCTCCCTCAGTATACTTCTCAAGTTTGGTTAGCACTACTTTAAAGAGAATCAAACATACCTGGAGGAAGTCTTTGGTCTGCCTTTGCTATTAGAACTGTTAAGGATATAGTGTTTCCTGGGCTAAAACATTTATCAAAGTCTATCTCCCACCTTTACCCTGCAGGATGGATTTCGTATGGGTAGAAAACATGCATCATGAATAAGGATTGCTACGAATATTCAGCAAAGTGGTTTTACACGATTTTGCTGCGTTGCTATTAAAAGATTGAACTTTGACTCGAGCTAAGCCTAATCTTTCACACCTGAAAATGGAGAACATGTTTCCTCTATACGTATTAGCTAAATCTACCAAAAATAGTATGGAATGTGTTAACTACATTGTAGTCCCTTGAGCAAAACTTTACTTTGGAACAAATCCAGTTCGTCTCGTTGCCAATTACAGGAGCAGCAAAAATGGTTCGCAGTTAACCTGTTCCTTTTTGCAACCTTTAACACGGTAGGTTAGGTGTGGCTAAAGTTTCAGAAAACTCTGATTTATACAAGACGCTTGCTATCAAAATGCCTCATTGTCAGATACTGTGTTAATCAAGAACATGATGCCTTCTGTACCTAAACATATACAGGCGACACAGAGCACATTAGAATCGGGCGCTGGACAATTGCCATATCAGTATGGCATGGGCTGTGGGTACCCTGGGCCATGTCAGAGTGCCACTGTGCACCATGCCCCAGGAGAACACTGACATCTGTTACCCCGTTCATACAGCTGGGTGAAAGGCACCAGGGCTAATAGAATCTGCTGAAGAGCATTCCTGCGAGAAATTTAGAAAACATACATTTACATTTTTATATCACTGACAGTTTTTTTGGGGGGGTCTTAGTTTATTGACCAATAAAACACTCTTGTTAGGATTACCAAAACGCCTTTAGACCTGCATTCACTGCCGAAACACGTCCTGGTCATAAAAGCAACCCTTCTACAAATAGATTTCTATATCCACATGTTTTTTGCAACCAAAAACATTGACAGTAAGTAATTGCAAATGCTAAAGCAATCAGGCGATGAAGCTGATGAGCCAGTCTCACATCTGAGACTCGTCCTCCATTCCAACTCGGGCTGAGGTAACAACGAATCATTTTAATTAATCTGCCATAAAATGTCACAGACCAAACGAGTTCAGAGGATTTCAATACAATCAGTAGTGCATCACAGATACCACCATGGAGCAGTGCCAGATCATGCAGATGAAAAGACAGGTGCTTCCGTTCTCGAATAAAATATCTCGGAAGCCATTTTACCGGGAGTTCGTGATTTTTGTCAGTCGAGGTGAAAGTGACTTGTGATGTTTTTAATAACGGAGCAAACGCGAAATGTTAATTTCATATCAAATGCGACTGTTTGAAAGGTCTTTTTTAAACCAAGCTTGCTTATGTGATTATTGCATATTGAGTCACTTGTAGCCAGCATCTAAATCTGACCCTGAACAATGGGACATAATTAATTTGATTGTTCCCTATACGTAGGACGAAAGAAGCAGATGGTGTTTTGTGTCTCAGATGCAGACTTTCGGGGAGAAGGTCTCACAGCAGCTGAATCATTTATTGCTTTAGGTTGTTGTTCTGATGTAGTGGTTGCATGCCAATGAAAGATGTATTGCAAAGGAGAAAACAACGGATCCAACAATCCCCAAGCCATGTCTGAAATCCCCAACGCTACAGTCCAACCCTAAAAGCAAACACCATGCCTTTTTAAAATTGGATTTTTTCCAGTGGCGCTGGCAGGTGTCCGTCCGTCTGTCGGTTAACAATACGACCATAACTGAGAAAGAGAAAAAATACTACAGGCATCGTTATTTTGAAAAAAGATACCTAGGGGCCCAAAAAGTGAACATACAGAATTATGCATTGGTGGCTATGGTTACCAGGGTTCTTTTCCACCAGGGGTCTTCAAATGAAATGAAATGGACAAAGAGAGCAAAGCTTGACTCTATGATGTCATCTAGAACTCCAAGGTGGAAAACTCATTGACAATCACACATCTAAGGTTTTATTATGGGCATGCCCCCACATTTTCTTCTACAGCTCAGTTCTCCAGTGCATGGGTGGTGGAGTTATGGCACAAGGACATGGACAAGAAAGCCTCCGTTCCCTCAGCCCCCATTAATATACATGGAGCTGTGCCATCGACTCCAACTTTCCCAGATGAACCCCTCCCACCAACTCTGAAGGACATTGATGACATTTTTAAAGCATTCACTGGATTTAATTTATAATAGTAAAAGCAGCCAAAGCCTCCAGTATTTGGAATTTTCTTGCAATGTGGTTATTTGAAAGTCGCATTTTAACTACACTCCAGTTTTTGTTTTTACTTACCTTGAAAACTACAGCACCCTGCAGCTCTCTTGTCATGCTCACCTGAAGCAACTCTAAAACTGACATCAGATTCAAAGAAAGTGCTTAGATATTCAACGTACAGAACATGGGGACTCTGCGAATCAGATATTTGGCACCGGAAATACCACACAGAAGCAATCTTGATGAACAATTGGATGCCCTGATCGGTTTATGTAAACTATTACAGCTTTGCCATGGAATGTTGTTTTTCTTAGAAATGCTAGGAGTAATTTCATTGTGTCTTTTTTAGGGGTGGGCGGAATTTGCGAAATTCACTTTCGCAAATTATCGCGAAAATGTTAAAAATCTCAGCAAACACGCGTAAATATCGCGAAGATGAGGAAGTTTTTTTCCTGCCCGTTAGCAGTATTTTCTGCGTGGTTGCGGCTCGCCAACTTACCCATGCGGTTGCTCGCGGGCGCAGCCATCTTGTTTTCACTTGTCTCGCGGTGCATGATTGCGAGGAGAAAGACGTTACTGCGGGCGCGAACTGTCGCGAGACAGCGCAAATGGCTACCAACAATCCAACATCTCGTGGAGAACGCGACCGGATCGGGAAATCTTGTCGGCGAACGCGGGGATTCAGGTAAGGCGATCGCGCGCGAGAATGTATTATTTTACAGCGTGAGTAAGCAAAACATTTCTGGTAAAATGCGGATTGCGGAAATTTTGACACTTTCGCGCTCTCCGCGGAACGCGAAAATGTCAAATTATCGCAATTTCCGCGAGCGGAATGGACTTTTAGCCCAGGCCTAGTCTTTTTACAGTTTCCTATGGAAGGTTGTCCCAGAACTTGTGTCTATTTCCCGGCGGAGGCAAGTGTTTTGTGCACTCCCTATTGGCTCTCTTGCCTGATGTCACCATGGCAATGCTGGGAAGCTCAAAAGACTCCACTATGTGTGAACATCCTAAGAAAGGTCTCATAGGGCATCTGTGTACCTAGAGCAGCATATGGTGCTTTGCTACTCTTGCATTTTGAATGAATTTCTTTAACTGTACCAACTGACCTAGAATACAATATATTAGAACATTGGAATGTTGGAAGCCCTATTGAAAACAATGGAGTGCTCCGGGCTTATAATGGCTGGTATAAGCCCGGAGCTCCAACATTCCAATGTTTCTTTGTTCACAGCTCTGGCTGTGAACAAAGGCTTCAGGGAGCCTGAGGGGATTTGAATCTCCTCGCGCTCCCTGAAGTCTTTGTTTTATTTGTTAGAACAGTCTGCCCTCTAGTGGCAGAATGTTCTAATAGCCTTATAGCCCTTCGTAGCAGGGCTATACTGGCTATTAAAGTCCCGCTGCTTTGTTAAAGTCCCTCGCCTTCGGCTCGGGCCTTTAACGATGCAGCAGGCCTTTAATAGCTGGTATAGCCCGCTACGGCAGGTTATAAGGCTATATTACTTTATATACTTTTAACAGACACATCTTATTAAAATGTGCTGTCGAACACATAAATATTTTGGTGATGAACGTTTTCTTCTGCAATAATAATGTGGATGAATCCTATAGCGTATACTACATAGAGTCTAACGGGTTAGCAATTATTACTTTTTCACACTGGTAATTATGGCTACCATTTGGGAAGAGCTATCAAAATATAACAAAAATGTCCAAAATGATCAGTGGAAATTCCTGCTAGAGGGTATTTGCTTCAACAGAAATCATAGTCACCTCTGGCCATTAGGAATTTTGATGGACCTAATTTGCATTGCCGCATCCCTCTACCAATCAAGTTCAACCCCTACCAGTCCCAGCAATACAATACAAATGATCAACAGAAAATTCATTAAGAGAGAGAGGACAGCACTTTTCTCCTCTTTTCTGGGACTGGGTGTAAGCAGAACCCTGCTAGGTCTCCATATAACCCACTGGTTGTGGAGAAACCCTACCCACCCATGCCAATCCATCGACATTGCATTCTCCTCACCCTAGTGGAGCAGAGATATTTCTTCTAAATGATCCAGGACACTACTGGTTGGAAATAGGTAGGTGCCTTGTAAAAAAAAAATTTGCTTATGAGGAGCAGTTACTTCCAGTAACTTCTTTCTAACAAAGCATCACTGGTTGGCAGATTAGAAAAAAAAACATCTGCCCAGGTGAACAGTATTTTTTTATGTAACAAGTGCCCTAGAGTTCAGCATATTTCCAGAATTATGTGTCTTATCACAGTCTATTTTTTAATATGTTAGCTGCCGTAAATCTACATTTCATTTCTGAGACTATGAGACTAGAATGTGGATTACCTTTTTCTATTTCAGACAAGGTTGTGAGGGAACATCACAGTCATTGTTTAAACGGGTTGCAATGGATTTACAAAATACTAAATTGTCAATATTATCACATGATTATTTTTACACCCACCTATAGCAGCCACAAACATATTGTGAACAGCCCATTACATAACTATATGCATAGGTCTGAATTCAGGCCTATTAAAATATATTTTAAAGATAGGTGGAACTGAAGTTGATACCACGCAGTTTTGGAGCTTCTAACCCTTACAGATGTCATAACCAGTTGCATTCTTGTCTCTAAAAATCTCCTTGATTTATGACATTTCAAAATCTTATTGGATGTCCTTGATTTTCCCATTACCCCACAATTCCCGCAATTGAGGGATTTTCCTATGTTGACACTAATCATTATGTTGATCAGTGTCATAGTAAGCACTCCCCTTTTGTTGGTCTCCCTTTGCTGTCTGAGATGATGGAGAAGTTGGAGATTGATCAAACGCAAAACTTAATGAAGTGAATGGTTTTGCTAGAACACCTTTACTCAAGAGTGTGCTCCAGATACAGGGCAGGCACATTATTGACAAATGAACTGGATGATATCCTTGTAAAAGCAGATGGGGGAGTTCTTCCCCCCCATTCTTAGATGCCTATCTCTTGCTTTCAACATAGATGCCCTCAACCTCCTGTTGGGACCGTCTCCCTTACATTGACATGACCGTACAAGTCAATGTTGTCACTGCATCCTGCTTCCACACACTGAAAATGCAGAGGAAGCTCTTCAAATTGCTCCCAAGCGTCTCTAGTAAAACCATCACTCATGCCCTGGTCACCAGCAAATTAGACTATGGCAACACCCTCTAAGCTGAGATCAAAAAGCAATTCTCTAGACGATTATAAACCGTACAGAACTCGGCAGACAGACTCATCCTCAACCTCCCACACAGAACTCACATCACATCACACCTCAAGGAATTCCACTGGCTCCTAGTACACAAGCATGCTCAATTGAAACTCCTCACATGCACATACATTCAGGGCACTACACAACTCAGACTCCACCTAACAGTCACATTTCCTTCCACCAACCACCCAGACACCTTCTCTTCGCAGGACTCCTACTCACAAACATCCCATGCACACACAGAACCAGATCAGCAGAGTGGCCATTCTCTTACATCGCTCCTAAAGCGTGGAACAGCTTCCCATTCCACATCAGAGCCTTCTTCGCTCTACTTAAATCTCGCAAAAAGCTGAAGATCTGGCTTTTTAGTTAACCAACCTACCATAGGCAGGACTAGGCACACACATCTGTTCAGTGCCAGGATATCCTCACAGGTGAGATGCACTTTACATAACATAAGATGACAAAATATTGCCTTTGCCTCAAAGTCATCTTTGATTTATTTTGCTTGCTTTTGTCAGGGCAACAGATACAGGCGAAACTAGGGATGATATTAATTTCCAGCATCTAATACAGCCCTCCTGTAGGTTGATTTTATCCCTCCTACATCTACATGAGTTCAGTTCTACTCTTATGCATACTCTTCAAAGAATAAATCACCAAGAAATGCAAGACAGCACCACTTCCTTGAAAAAAGTGAAACTCTTCTAACAGGACACTTCACGCCCTGGTACTTTAAAATGAATGGTGGAAAAACTGTGCTTAGCTGCTTCTCTGAACCGCCATGGCTTGTTGCAGGTGCATGCCCCCACTCCCATCCACCTCTCATCCTGGGCATTATTGTCCACACCTTCCACCCTTAGCTTAGGACGTTGCCACTCAGGATTTCATCCCCCCCGGGTATTATTAGTCATGCTGCCTAGAATTGTGGCTTTCGCTTTCACCTTCAAGCTGGCCACCCGGAAGCACCACCAGCTGATCCGCACCGCCAAGAAAACTGCTTTCAAGGACCGGCTAGACAACAACGCACACAACTACAAGGAACTCTTCAACATCGTGAAAGAGCTATCCAACCCCAGCGCAGGAAACAACGACATCACCCCATCGCAAGACCTCTGCAACTCCCTCGCTTCACACTTCCACAACAAGATCGCGGACATACACAACAGCTTCAACAACCAACCAACGCACACCGAGACCGAACAACCACCCCTCACCACCACCCTCCACGCCTGGACCCCGATCAGCACCGAAGACACCATCCGCACGATGAACTCCATCCACTCCGGATCACCGTCCGACCCCTGTCCTCATCACGTCTTCAACAAGGCTGACGCTGTCATCGCACCCCACCTGCGAGACATCGTCAACACATCCTTCGACACCGCCACCTTCCCTGAGAGCTGGAAGCACGCCGAACTCAGCGCTCTACTCAAGAAACCCACAGCGGACCCCACCGAACTCAAGAACTACCGCCCCATCTCGCTCCTCCCGTTTCCAGCCAAAGTCATCGAGAAGACCGTCAACAAGCAGATGGCCGCCTTCCTCGAGACGAATGGATCCCTCGACCCCTCACAGTCCGGCTTCCGAGCCAATCACAGCACCGAGACCGCCCTCATCGCCGCCACCGATGACATTCGAGCCCTGATGGACAACGGAGAAACAGCGGCCCTCATCCTCCTAGACCTCTCCGCAGCTTTCGACACTGTCTGCCACCGCACCCTAGTACAGCGCCTCAGCAACGTCGGAATCCAGGACAAGGCGCTGGAATGGATCATCTCCTTCCTCGACGGAAGAACACAGAGAGTCCGTCTACCACCGTACAAGTCAGAGGCCACCGAAGTTATCTGCGGCGTCCCTCAAGGATCCTCACTGAGCCCCACCCTCTTCAACGTCTACATGAGCCCCCTCGCGGCCATCGCACGCCAACACAACCTCAACATAATCTCCTACGCCGACGACACCCAGCTGATCCTCTCCCTGACCAACGACCCCGCCGCCGCCAGTGCCAACCTGCACGAAGGGATGAAAGAGGTAGCCGAGTGGATGACGACCAGCCGCCTGAAACTGAACTCGGACAAGACGGAGGTCCTCATCCTGGGATCCTCACCCTCCGCCTGGGACGACTCCTGGTGGCCTCCCGCCCTGGGCACCGCACCCAAACCGACAGACCATGCACGCAACCTGGGCTTCATCCTGGACTCCTCCCTCTCCATGACCAGGCAAGTCAACAACGTCTCCTCGGCGTGCTTCAACATCCTACGCATGCTACGAAAGATCTTCTGGTGGATCCCCACCGAGACCAGGAAGACCGTCACCCAGGCCCTCGTCACCAGCCGACTGGACTACGGCAACGCCCTCTACGCCGGTACCACCGCCAAGCTCCAGAAGAGACTCCAGCAGATCCAGAACGCCTCAGCCAGACTCATCCTCGACATCCCACGAACCAGCCACATCTCCGGACATCTGAGAAACCTGCACTGGCTCCCCGTCAACAAAAGAATCACCTTCCGCCTCCTCACCCACGCACACAAAGCCCTACACGACCAAGGCCCGAGCTACCTCAACAGCCGAATCAACTTCTACACTCCCAAACGCCACCTCCGATCAGCCAACCACGCCCTCGCCGCCATCCCCCGCATCCGAAGAGCGACGACAGGAGGAAGGTCCTTCTCCTACCTGGCCGCCAAGACCTGGAACTCCCTCCCGACCGACCTGCGCCTGACCCAAGACCACCTCTCCTTCAGGAAGAAGCTGAAGACCTGGCTGTTCGAGCAGTAGCGGCACCCCCCCACCCCCAGCGCCTTGAGACCCTACGGGTATGTAGTACGCTCTATAAATGTCACTGATTGATTGATTGATTGATGTGTGCTGCCTAGTTGTTACCCTCTGTTAGATATTTCAGCTTTGGGGTGATATTCCCCCAACGATTTTCCTTCACCCCTCCTATATTTTGCTGATCTTTTTTTTGTTGCCCACAGGATTCTGGGAACTTTACCACTGTTAACCAGCGCTAAAGTGCTTGTGCTCTCTCCTATAAACATGGTGAAATTGGCTTACACACAATTGGCACATTTAATTTACTAGTAAGTCCCTATTAAAGTGGTACTGCATGCAAAAAGGACCTGTAAATTGAATGCTACTAGTGGGCCAGCATCACTGATTGTGCAAACCACTTAAATAGCCCTTTGAAACATGTCTAAGGCCTGCCATTGCAGCCTATGTGTGCAGTTTTAAACTGCAATTTCGACCTGGCAAAATTAACCTTTTGCCGAGCCCAATCCTTCCATTCTAATCTATATAAGCCACCCCTAGGGTACCCCCTGAACAGCCCAGATGACAGGGTGCAGTGTATATAGAAAGGTGGACCTGCACGCTAAGGATTACTTATCCTGGTGGTGAAAAACTCTCAAATTTGTTTTTCACTACTGCAAAACCTAGCTCTCCCACAGCATAACATTGGGGTTCCTTATTACATTTAATACATGATAACATTTGATTGGGAGAAGGTGAAAAGTTCATGTTTGGTGTCTAAAGAAATATAATTAAGACCCCTTTTCTAATGCTGAAGTCTGATTTTTTGTCACAATTCTGAAAATGCCTCTTTTAGAAAGTTGGCATTTTCTTGTTCCAACCATTTGGTGCTTGCCGCCTCCACCTAGGTCACACAACTAGGCATTGCTGTCAGTTAGTCCTTGTGTTTTTCTCCCAGACAGTAATATTAATGGAAGATAGGTGTTGGCAGTATGGGCCCCTATGGCTTAAAGAGGGGGGGGGGAGCTGTCACCTACAACACTTGCACATCACAAAGGCGCTGCCCGCACACACTGACAAAGGGTGTAACATTAGTCATGTGTGATCCCAGACAAGCTGGGGATAGGACAGGGAGGCTGAAAATTCCAAACACCTCTGGGGAGGGGGATGTAAACCTCCAGAACCTTCTCCTATTTCAAAGTGGGCACCGGGTATAAATAATGGACCCTCAAACCCAACTCCTAAGTACATATCTAGACGTATGGGGACTCAGAAGAAAAATTCCATATCGGAACCACAGTGTGATGCATTGCCTCACTAAACTCTGGATCAGAACCTCTGCACAATCCATCCTCAATGCTAAATTCGACATCACAAGACCCTCATCAACAGCACCCTCGATGATGACGCAGGACTCTGCATCACAATCCTGCCAACTTGTTCAGAACCAGCCAGTGCGCAACCCATCCTGCTGCAGGACTTCTAATCGCAAGCCTCTCATAGATGGCATCCTTGACAATGACTAAGGATCTCGCTTCGCAAAGGCGCAGCTTTTCAGAAACATTGCTGCGCTAAGCATATCTGCTCCAGGACCTCGCATTTGTGCGACGCATCTTCGACGCGGGATCTTGCAACGCTCTGCAACCTAGATCTAAGGTACTCTGGTCTTAAATTATTTATTAACTTTTACTCTATATTTCTAAATTGGTGTGGGACTTTTTTGTGTTGGGTGTTCACTTTATTACTGTCTGAATTGCTACATAAACATTTTATTACTGTCTGAATTGCTACATAAACACTTTACTCATTACCTGTACGCTGTATCTGACTACTCTGTGCCAAGCTAACATTCACAGGCTTGAGCACATCCTGAAGCCTGATACGTTAGAAGATTTTAGTAGTCTAAGATGCTATTAATATGTGTCCAAGGACCATACTTGTTATGTAGTGGACAATATTTCTGTTTGTCTCCCAGCTTGCCCCTGAACCACTCCACTGAACTCAGTGCTCCCCATCGCCCCACAGTTGAAGAGCCCTATCCAGTATTTTGTGATTCCTGGTGCATCTTGAGTCATCCACCTCACCCGCACTCTAGGAAATAATCACCATAAAGGGAAATGACCTGATTAAATTTGACCTTCTTGCCCCTTGGGACTGTTGGAGCAATAGAAGAGAAAGAGGCCCCAGTATTTTTAGAGTGAATGCATGTTTGTAATAACTTACTATTTTCTTAAGAAAACACAAAACTAGGGCCCACCTGTAGAACCGTATAACTAATTCAGAATTATGCAATATGTGTATTGATCCGGGTAGAATGCAAAGCTGAACTTGTGATATACCAATTGCATTTCCCATACCAAGTCTAAATCACAGTCCTTCAAAATTAAGGTCTTTCAAGAACATCATTACGTAAACCTGGAAATTATAATTTCTGATATAAAGAGGATTAACACCATGAGTTGTGGATTTTCTATTTATAAACACAAATACCTAAATGAGCAATAACAGGACTACACCAAACAAGCAAAAAGATCTCTACTGGCTCACCCATTTGTCTTCACACCAGCCTTGAGGTAACTTTGTAAAGCATTTTGGGTTGTCAAACCAAAACAATTGCGCATTTTGATGATCCATAACTAGACTACTAACTCACTTGTGTACTCATGTCCAGTAATTCCACCTCAGCAATATAGGCAGGTAATTTTCCATTCATTGTAGGGCTTTTTGATCCAACTAGTTTCACACTATGTTCTCATTTCCTTCACTTTTATTTCTGCCTTCTCTGCTTCCCTTGGATTAGCAGGATTAGGCTGGTACTATTTTCGTTGTTTTTTATTTGCGAAATACCTCCCTCTTTTCTGGACTCTCTGTGGCATCTTGGGACTTCATGATTGTATCCAGTTGAGCTTGGGGAAAGCAATGGGGATGAGACAAACAATAAGCCAATGAACTCTCATAGATTAGAGCACATTTTGGAAAGGAGCTCGATCCACTCTTTCAAATCACTAGAGTTAAATTTAAGTGACCAGAAAGACAAATCTTTGCCCATCATCAAAACATTACAGGGAATCCATGCACTGGAAAGTTCTCAGCAAACAGAGAAAAAAATTGTAAATTCAGAGGTCATGTCTACCCCATGGAAAAAGTCACATGTTTTGATAGAATGTCAGTACATTTTTGATGGATGAAAATATATTTGAAACATCCAGCATGAGGAACTATCTGGATAGGAAATTAAAAAAAAATTGAACCCAGAGATCAAGGCAGGAACATGAGCCGAGAAAATACCAAACACCACTACCAAGGTATTTGTATCATGTGCAGACGCCATTATATCATAGAGTGTAGAAATACCCCAAAATACAGTTGAGCTCCTAAGCAATACAGAATTCTCTGAGAAAAGAAAGTCTAGCAGTCAAAAACACCACTAATGTTCCTCTTTGGGAACAGCGAGAGCCTCCAGTGAATTAGTCACTCAGTAGTCAAATAAATTGATGTGTTGGTGTTCTCATGGCAGGCAACAAATTCAAGAAGCTGTCAAACATTAGACAAAGCTTTGAGTTTGGACATAATTAATATACTCATTGGCTTAGGAAGACAATCAATGTATGGCCAGTGTAACAGTTAACAAAGCTAAATTCAAAGCACTGATGGACCTTTGATCACAGGCATCTTATTTGTCAGATACATCTGCAACTTCCTCTTCTCTCATTTATTGATATATTTTGCTATAATCTGTAAGACACAACTGGGAACAATGTTTCTTTTTTTTAAATTTTATTTTTAAGTCCTCATTTCACCATCTGCAACAGCAAAGAGGCTGGCTTTACAAACGTATATAAAATTTGGAGAGACAAAGTATATAAAGCAGCTGATGCATCTCCCACTATAGTGGGACTTCAAACCAAATGAGAGGGGGGAAGCTCTTCATCCTCAGCATCTAATAGGCTCCTATACCAAAATCCGACCTCCTGTTTTCTTGAGTTTACATTCTGAAGTATAGTCTCTATCTCCCAATTTCCACCTATGAGCTCCTTCTCTGCTGAAAACCAGGAACATAATTGCAGATAACAACAAAAAGGACAAACAGCTGACTTAGGTCAAGCACTTAAAATTCCATATATCGTCCATATAAGCATACGAGTGCCACAACTTCCAGTATCCGCTGTTTAAAGATACTTAATTTACAAAAAGTCCACAAAAGAAGGAAGGTGCACTCTATCGCAAGTCATGCAAAAGCCAACACTTCATTTTACAAAGACCGAACAGCTATCGTACTGCCTTGCGGTTAGATTGCCTGATATAGATATTCCATGAGGACTTCTCCCTTTACTTGAACCCTGCAATATTTAAGCAGTGGTGTACGGGAGACTAAATAGATGTTAATTAAGAACCATACGTACTGACGTTTCTTGTACAAATAGGATTATACTCTTGAAAATTCACTGATCAGTCATCCTCAATTGAGGTCCTTTTTGAATATTCCAGATACCTGTAGTAAGCCCTGACGAAGTTGCCAAGGCACAGGGGAACGAAACGCGTTGGCTGTGTGCCTGTATTTTAACCAAGACTACGAATAAAGAAGATACTATTTTCTACTACAAGTGTTGGCTTTTGCATGACTTGCGATAGAGTGCACCTTCCTTCTTTTGTGGACATAATTGCAGATATTTGAATCTAGAAAAGGAGTCACCTATTCTTGATCTTAACACCTCCCAGGGAAGAACTCCATCGGACGAAATGAGGTCTGACCAAATCCTGATTCCAGCCGTTCTGATTGGGGAAGCCAAACTGTCTTTCAGACATACAGGTAGTCCCGGGGAGTCCCAAATTGGAGCAAAGTCCGAGTAGTATCTTATTCCCCACTTCGTCTTGATTTTATACCACACATTAAGTGCGAATTTAAAACCTTTAAGCGGACCTTCTTGAAAAACATTAGCGCCCCAAATTTATACAGGAATCCGTTGTCCCCACCCTCTAAATTAGCCATAGCCCTCAAAATCCTCCCCCAATTAGTATCTGCAGGACTATAGAGAAGGCAACGTATATTTTTATACTGGAAGGCAAAGGAATACAAGAGCACATCTGGAAGGGCTAATCCACCCTTTAGCAATCTTCGTTTTAGCTTCTTCCAAGATAATCTGGAGTTTTTATTAGCCCGTATAAAGCTGCCTATATTACTTTGGATTTTTCCTGGGAACAATGTTTCTTGAAACTGAGACAAGAGTTTGATCTTTTGAATTTTCATGGACTGTCCTAACTCACTCAGCTAACTCAGCTTTCCTCCTAGTTTATAAGATCTATTGCAGAAATCTATGATCAGCTGCTGCTTAACTAACTATAACTCAACTAACTATAAAAGTATCAGGATTTCATTTAGGAACAGACACTGAAAAAAACATAAGTGCAAGGCTGTTCTTATCTGTTCAAGAAAGTCTCAAAAGAATGGAAATGGATTGAGACTGTTTACTACCAGTCTCCATCCTTGGCTGGGTCACACACAAAAGATCAAGGATAGACTTCCAGGTCAGAGCCCATAAAGATATCACAGCTCATCTTAGTCGCCATAAAAAGGTAATGGACCAGCAAGCAGGTGCCTTGCATCTTGCCACTTTTTGTTTGGTTCTCGCTCTGCCTAGTTTGTTATCGTACTGAGTCTTCTCCAATTTTGTTTTGTTATTCCCTTCCAGAGTTAATGGTTCTCACCTGTTTGTCGTACCAGTTAGATTCCTGTCATTTGGTCATTTGGTCCCATTGCTGTAGCTGGATGAGCTGAGCACTTCTGGTGCTCCCAGGCCTCTGGATGTTTTCTGGTGCCTTTGAGGCTTGTTACTTTTATCTACTAAGACTTATCAGGACCATCAGCATGGTCTCTGAGATTTACTATTGCAGAGCAATCCATTCCAGGGATGCAGCGGAACTCTCCATGGGTGGTACAGACTGAAGATAGCGTTTGTGCAATTAAATTACACCTGCACAAGTTTGAACTCCAGATTGCAGATTGGAAGCATTCGTTCTTATTCTGCCCTAGTTTGCAACCCATTTGGAATCTGATATTTGGGGGCCTTTAAGTGGCTCTCTGCCAGTAGGCTCTGATTCGCCTGGATCAGAGGATTATTTACTTTTGGCTGGACCAGGTTGGCATGAAAAAGAGGGCATAGCTGCCTAGGGTTATTGGTTTATATTTAATTATGTAAAGATGTGATGAGCTGGAACATGAAGTATGATTGAATTTCACCAGTGGTACATTGAATGGACTCTGACAAGCAATAGGGATCTGTGTGAACCTGAAGAAAGCCTAGTGACCCTTTGGTCTAAAAACAACCAGCTGAAACATACCGACCTGAGGATGTTGGGGGCTATAATCTCCACCTTGTTGTCCCATTTATTAGTAGCCTAAGAGTAAAAGATATTCTGGAAGCACCGTTAGGCTATTTTAATTAATTTCCCGATCCCTTAAACCATTTTTATTTTATTTATTTTATTTTGACAGTTTTGTATAGCGCGAACAAGACCCTTGCGGGTATCAGAGCGCTTTACAGGGCACATGCAGGTGATTGACAGATACATATAAATACGATGAATTATGCGAATACATTCCTGGTAAATGTTAGCTACTAGCACATATCAACAAGAGTGTATAAGAAGGTTAAGGGGAATCTGAACAAGAAAATCGCTTTCACTTCTTTTTTGAAGAAAGCAGCGGATGGATTCAGTCTTGTTTCTGGGGGCAAGGTGTTCCAAATCCTGGGGGCCATTCCTGAGAAGGTATGATTGTAAGTTTTTTTCTTGGAGAAACGTTGTGGTTTAAGTAGAAGATTATCATAACTCCTAGTGGTTCTGCTACCACCCGATAGTACTCGTTTCTCAGCAAGGTATCTCGTTTTTTTTCGATGGAATGCCCTATGTGTCATACAGGCGATTTTCAAATGGATTCTGGCCTCAAAAGGTAACCAGTTGAGGGCACGAAGGTCAGGGGAAATGTGGCAGTTTCTTCTGGAGCCTATGATGAGTCTAGCGGCTGTATTGATTGGGGCTCTTAGCGGAGCGGTTGTTGATCTAGGAAGGCCGCAAAGAGTGACATTCCCATAGTCCATTCTGGGAATTACTAGGGTTTGAGCTGCCTGTTTATAGTCATTCACGGGTATGAATGGTTTCAGTTTTCTCAGGGTGTTCATCTGAAAATTGGCTCCTTTAGTTGCAGCGCTGATGTGTTTCTGCATGTTTAGTTTATTATCCAGAGTTATTCCTAGGGATTTTGCAGAATCAATGATGAGAGGTTAACCATCGAGTGCAGTTAGGTGCTGCATCCACTCGTGGATCATGTCTGTTTCTTTGGGCGGAGCGATAAGGAGGAATTCTGTTTTTAGTGTGTTAAGTTTTAAATGGTTGCTTGCCAACCAGATCTGTGCTTTTTGGAGCGTTGAGTTAAAGGACTTGATGTCTTCAAGAGAGTTGACCTTCATGTAGAGTTGTGTGTCGTCGGCGTACATGTGATATTGGATGTTTGAGGAGTTGAGAAGCTCAGTGAGGGGTTCCATAAACAGATTGAAGAGTGTGCTCCTTCCAAGATTGGGTTGAGGCCACCTTGTACTGGCTCTCTTACTAGGCAAGGGCTCGATGAGGCAGCAGGCCACACATTTGTGTGGGTGAGAGTCCTTATAAAAAGCAATAATGCTGTTGGGTTTTTAGATTGGAAACATGATTCATTGACCTCACTTTGCTATAGAGTTCAAGAGGTCCTTTCCACCTCCTTTCTCTCCCCCCCAACCCTTTGTTTAGGACATTTGAGCATGCCCACCTTATGTGTTGAATTCCTTGGAACAGTAAAACAGCAAACGTGTGGCCAATGCCATTCTATGGCGGTGGTCTGATCTAAAGGCTTTGGCCTTGCAGTATGCAATGCACTGCAGATTAAATGAATGGCAAGCACAAAGCCTATTAGTACTGTCCAGGGAGCTACGGTATGCAATAAAATATTGAAAATAGAAAAGTGAGAAGGAAGGAAATTGGAGCAAATAACTGAAAACTGAAAGACTGGTCCATCAGTTCTGACACTGAAGTGCACTAATTTTCAGGTGGATGTGCACATGATCAGAAAAAGTGTTGTCACTCATAGGGCAATAGAGCCAATGCCTGAAGGAGCTGGCCAATTCCCCATGATGAATGTTATCATGGATGCAAGCAGAGAGCTTCAGTCATTGACTGTTCTATTGGCTCTTTTGTCACTGAGTGACCGCATTTTTCTCATGTGATTTCTTTCCTTCCCTTCTTTCATTTCCAATGTATATACTGTATTAAATGCTATACACATATTAAGTACTTTTTAATGTTTTCATTGCAAGATCCTGGCAGACAAGTAAGCCTGTCAGCCTTCCGAAGTGATTCTAGAAAACATTATTACATTACAATTCTTTTACCCCTGCAGGGTTGTCAGAAGGAAAAGGAGGCAATCAATACCAAAATCCTTGTCCACAAGGGTAATCTGTGAGTTTTTATACAACAAAATACATGTCCGCAGTCTAAATAGGGCACAATAATAATCCACCCTTAAAGGCTTATGAGCTTCAACATATGTGTTTCATGATAAATAAATTAAGACTATTGTCTTCATTTTAGTGTTATGAAAACAGATCTGAACTATGACATTTGGGATTATATTTCCCAAGAAACCATCAGGATATAACGTGAGTGGCTTGTCATCATAACCAACACATAACCATCATAAGCTTTCACACAAGGCAACCATCAGGTACACTGTAATAAAATTACAAATATGTGCACAATTGCAATAGTCAAAACTATATAAAATCTCTCCTAAGAGGGCCTAACAAGGATTATCACATTGCATATCTTCCATCCTCAAGATTTGTTCGAGTAGGTTACCAGCACCAAAACCCTTGTCTGTTATGGTAATCTGTGAGATTCCATTTACCAAAGTACATGCCCACACATTTTGTCCCCAGTCTAATAACAATACACTGTTAATGCATGCTTTTCTTAGTAAGTAAGTCAGGTCTACTGCTTTTGCATAACTTTTCATAAGGACCAGTTCAAACCTATGAAATCTAACATACCTTTTCCCAGTGAACCAATAATGCCTATAGTCCTTAGCATTGGCTTGACAGTATAAGCAACACAGACGTGTTGAAGTGTGAATATGCTAGCTACCAAAATGCATACAATTATCAAATGACGAGTATGTACAAAATTGAAGTTGGCAAAACAATATATACCCCACCTCAAAGGTCGTAACAAGAAATATCACAATGAAAATCTCCAACACTCATGGCTTATCAAACGGTTGATGAACACCAACATCCTTGCTACAATAGTAATCTAAGAGATTTCATGTAACAAAATACCTGTCTACAGCCTGTAACAGTGCGACCAATGGCTTTGGACATAACTTTTACCAGTGACCTGATCAGGCCTGTACCCTTTATCACTGACTCTTCTCCATAGCCAAATCAGTTAAAAAATTAGAAATGTGAAAACATTATGCTTGGCAAAGCAAAATACTATGTCTCCTGTTATCCTTATGGTTTGTCAGAGGGCTAATTAATACCAACCTCTTGCCTACTAAGATAAACTGTGAGATCCATGTAAAAAACATATCTTTCTGCAGTAGCAATCCACCTGTAAATGCCTATTGAATTTAACATATTCTTTGCACAATAAATAAGTCCGCCCCACTGACTTTATCATAATTTTTTGTAATAAGCAAATCTAGCTTAAAACCTTGGCCATTGGCTTGCCACTATAAACAACAACGCCCTGTTGTATTGAGGATACACTCTAACACTTGGCAACCAAAGAACAAACGCCATATTTATCTAATTACCGAGGAGAAGTTGTTTGATAGCATGGCAGTGGTATTGGTTTGAAATTAAAGGGCAAGCTCCATCCATCATAGTGGCATGTAAAAGGCTGAAAGGTCAAACACTAAAGCTTTGCTTAGTAAATAGCCTGGCTCAAGCAGCTGGATAAATACATTGCTACAGCTGCTTGTTGGGTAAGCACTATTTCTGTGGAAGCACACAGATTTTGACAAATCCAAAGCTGTACCCTGATAATAAACATCAATCCCTTTCCTGAAAGCTCCTTTTTTGATTCTATATGAACTTGCTACAACTGCACTGTCAAGCCAGACCTAAAATATTTCCCAGCATTATTGTTAAACTGGAAAAACATACCCACTGTGATGAGAAAGCAAATGGAGTGGTGTCACATGAATCAGAAGACGTGTCACAGCATTCTCCCCCAGAATACAAGAAAGAATGAAAAGTTATTAAGACATTTCTGGAATAACTGAAAGTGATTAAGATTCAGATATTGGTTTCTGCTCTGTGGCTCATTGTTTTATGATTCCATGGTTCAGGGATACTTGCAATCCATTGAAGAACCGATTGTATGGGTCAACATGTTTCAGTATTCTTTCCTGTTCTCGCTTTAATACACAAAAAGGATAAAGTATATTTTTGTGTACAAAACTATGAAGCCAGTCCTGATCATAAGCTGCTTAGGATGCCGGAAGGCAGGGGAGGAAGACAACATAAACAGGAATCTAAGAGTGTTGTTCGCTTTGTGATTTTCACTCTTTCACCTGTAGGGTAAATATGAGGGTATGGTGGGACTAGGCAGGTGCCAATGGTCAGCTCCGTGATGTAAACAAGGTCAAAATGTGTACCACTTCCTTCACCTCAACCGTGGCATATTGGTTTGTAAGCATCTTGCAACTTCATGTCTTGTCACTTTTATTACTTAAAGTGTAATATATGCAAAAATATAAACAGACCTTTAGAAATAGTAACCGTCACATATGGGAATTCGCTCTTAGAACGTGCACTGTAAAAGCATTGATATATTCAGTTTTTCAGCTCTAAACGTTTGAAATGGCAGAGGGAGAAATGTAGGTTAAATTACATTGTTCCAGGAAAGATAAGTACAGTATTCATAATGATGGCCGTAAAAATGCAATGAGGGCCTTCTAGTGGCTTTCTTAATTCATTGTTACGACGAAAGCTAGCACAACTGATTATTACATTTGAAATGCTATATTTTAGGAAACATAACTAGCACTTTGTAATATGTATCTGAAACTTGCACACTGCAACTTGCAGTGTATACTTTAAAAAATATGACATTGTATGTACTTGAGCGTTATACAACTTAAAACATTCACTGCTCATAACATGTCACTGACACTCATTTGCTTGTAAATTGTAATGTTAAAAAACATGCACACCTTACAAAACAAAAAGCAATTTAATGTTCACAGATTGAATTGACTTGTCACTAATACCACCTGCATCATATCATCCTCACCCTTTATTTGATACATTCAAACCATGCAACTTATAACTTACAATTCACAAAGTTAAAACTTTGTATTTTTAAGAAGTGTAATATTTACAGGGTGAAACACCCAAGACATATAATGCTCAATGATTTCAGGAGTAGTAGCAATGTGCTACTGACAACATTCTTCCACCACTTGTTGCGAAAGGATGAACGGTGGAGATGGAGCTTCCAATAGCAAAACCACTCTACATTTATGACATGTATACCAGCAGTGACCTTACAAACTCTGGTTCTTATGAGTCATCAACCCATGGAAAAGCATTTTTAAAATATTGAGAAATAACGTTAAATGATGTGCGAAGCTAGTGAGACTTAAAATATGAATTTACTGCAAAATTGTATTAGGCAATCATACTTAAACATGGTAGGCCTAATACTCTGAGATCCTGCCATATTACATTTTACACAGCTAAGAAATTGGAAATTCAGTATTTAAACTTGATCTTGACCTTTTGAACAGACTTGACTTTTCAATGAATGGAAATGTAGACCCAAATGGGAGAATGATGCATGAGATACTTAGAGATGATGAGACACAGATGCATTATTAGAAGTTGCTGTTTAAAGAATATTGTGTTCCTGAGAAGACAGGGAGTGAACGCGTTCCCATGGGTGCATTGGAAGCTGATTGGTTAACAGAAGAGAGGAGAAGCTACATGAAGATTGAAACAATATTTGTTGTCTGTCTATAATAGTGCGTGTTCCTAGAGTAGACTACCCCAAACCTTTTTTTTTTTTTCATATCCCTTCATGCTATGTTTACAAGACTTTGCTGAGTTTCGTGAACCTCTCTTTATGAGCAGTTCTGCTTTGATCAATTATTGATGATTTATTGACCTGGCTTTTAATGCTGAAGCTTTATACTTTGTAATTTCTCTCAATATCAGAACTCTGTATGGGTCTTTGAGACAGACACCTTTCCCTTCTCATTTTTAGAGTAGAAATGTTCTTTTCATTATGGAACACACTTAATGCCCTTTATTCCAATTTATTTATGACTTATTGAGCGTTTATTTCGAATGAGATTGATGAATTTAACTTGTAACTTTAAAAAGATGGCTTAATAAAACCCTGGTTAATAAAACCCTTTAACTCATAACAAACTCTCTTTATTGCCTCGTATAGATACAAATTGTGATAATTTAATGTGATGTACAGCTCTTAATCTTCGCTAAAACAACGTCAAGGATTCTTCAACCTGACAGCGGGGATTAGCCAACGATAGAAAACCGAGACTCTGTTTAAAAACATCCATGCTCTATTACTCTCCACTACTACAGTAATAATTTTCTTATTTCTGAAAGTGGCGGTGTTTCTCCCCAACCAAAATTATCACCAGCCTTCCTATAGTCCACCTTAAACTTTAGATGTAAGAAGTAGCGTCCTGCTAGCCCAGATACTCACTAATAGCCACACCACACACGAAGAGTAGTGTGTACACATCTTTAATCTGCTGCATGTAAGCCAGAAAGCAACATTCCAAGCCTGCCTTCAACTCATCTCTCCATTACTTATCTCACAGGCCTACTGTGTACAGTGGGAACTAAAAGAGAAAAGAGTTCCAGCATTCTTTTATTTACAAGACACACAAGGGTGCTGAATAACTTGAGACGAAAGACAGTTGCATATGTGGCAAGTCTTCAACTCTTTTTTAACCCTTCCATCGTGATATGGAACCAGACTTGATCAGGAAGTGCTCTTTTAGTGGCAACTATTCCTCGATGTTCCTCATGGGCAACATTTATTACTTGTTGTCAGAGGCTCTCTACAATAACAGTTTGTGCACCTCTCAGAATTAAGCCTTCTTGAGTCACTGAAAGTTCATCTCTTACATTTTTTACCTTTGCATGCTCACTGGCATTAGTGAGAGGTTTAAAGTGCTTGTTCCACGATTAATGAGAAATAATATCTTTCAACTTTAACATGTCCCTATCTTAGCTAGTGGCAGTGAGAATTTGTTCTAAAGACATAGCAACTGGTGTGCGCCATTTCACAATAAAGTTGATGTAAGCCTCCGCTGTGTTACATGGGGTGCCATGGCATTGTAATGACACTCTTGAAAAATAATCAGCTGGATTCTGATCTTTCACTGGATGATGAAGAATCGTATAGTTGGATTTTTGTAATCTCAAACCCCCAACATTCAATTCTAGGGGGCATTTTGGTTTTGGGATTGCTGAATATCATCAACAGTGCTTGATGAGCAGTCACTACTGTGAAGCGCCTTTCTTACAAAAACATGTGGAAATATTTGCAAGCCCAGTCCACTGACAAACATTCTTTTTCAGGCTGTGGGTAAGCATGTTCTGTTTGTGAAATGCTTTTTACTGGTGTATGCCACAAAATGTTACCGGGCATTGGGCTGGCCATTGTGCTTTGCAAGGATTGCACCTAACTTGACAGGGCTAGCATCAACCACAACCTGCGTGTGAGGTTTGGGATCAAAGTAGGCCATATAATTGGCACTCTCAGTACCTTGCTTGATTCTTTGAAAGCTCTTCCCACAATATCGTGACCAATGAAAAGACACAATCTTTTTCATTAGTTCTTGTAATGTCACACTGACCATAGCAAAGTCTAGTATGTATCTAGAACAGTAGCTTTCCATTCCAAGAAATGATCATAACATAAAATTGTCTTGTGAGGGATTTGCGGTAGATAACGCTTGTACTTTAGCTGGATCAGGTATCATATCCCCATTAGGAACAACATGCCAAAAGAATTGTTAACTTTTCTTGTTTCTTGCACGTTCTGTTTGTGAAATGCTTTTACTGGTGTATGCCACAAAATGTCACCGGGCATTGGGCTAGCCATTGTGCTGTGCAAGGATTGCACCTAACTTGACAGGGCTAGCATCAACTACAACCTTGGTGTGAGATTTGGGATCAAAGTTGGCCATATCATTGGCACTCTCAGTACCTTGCTTGATTCTTTGAAAGCTCTTCCCACATCCTCGTTACCAATGAAAAGACACATTCTTTTTCCTTCGTTCTTGTAATGGCGCACTGAGCGTAGCAAAGTCTTGTATGTATCTAGAACAATAGCTTGTCATTCCAAGAAATTATCATAACATAGAATTGTCTTGTGAGGGATTTGCAGTAGACAATGCTTGTACTTTAGCTGGATCGGGTATCATATCCCCATCAGAAACAACATGCCAAAAGAATGCTGAACTTTTCTTGTGGAGTTCACATTTGTCAGCATTTAGAGTTAAACCTGCATCATTCAGCAAATGACATACTTGCATGAGAGCTTTGTCATGCTCTTTCTGAGTAGCTCTGAAAACCAATATGCCATCACTATAGTTAAATGCTTTTACTACAGTGTATGATACGTCGAATGACATCTTGGAAAATTTGGCAGCAGAGGATCTACCAAAACTCAATCACTTGTAGCGAAACAAACCAACATGCATAGAAAAGGTTGCAATGTACCTGGATTTTTCTTCACGCTCCAATTGGTGATATCCTTTATTTAAGTCGAGCCGAGAGAAGAACTTCGCACCTTTCAAGGCTAGTCCCACATGCACATTCCTTTTTGATGTAAACATTGGCATTGCACCATTGCCATTGTCACTTTCACTGGAAACTGATACTGAGGAACTCTTTGTCGATGATTTAGATGAGGATTGACTTCATTTGGTGTTGATGTGCCTCAGTTGGTTTGACTGCTTGGCCTTGTGGGAGAGGGATGAATGTCGCCCATTTTGTCTTCAAAACTATGATGCACTTACTTTTCTCTTCACCTTGCAAGTCATCACAAAATGTCTCGCTTTATCACAGCCAATGCATATCTGTCCAATAGTGGGACATATAAATAATTGTGGAAACGACAGTCCACCTCTGTAACATGTTTTCTTTTTCGGTGGAGGCATCGGCTTCTATCCCTCGGACTTCTACTTTGGCTTACTTTTCATGCTCATGACTGACACACTTTGGGCGCCTCCTGCCTCCATGTCAGTCACTTGACAATCAGCACGCTCTTCAGTGCGGGCAGTCTTGAGGACTTGCTCTAAGCTCATAGTTTCTTTCAGCATTCATTTTCAAAAGGAATCTACAGAGTTTTACCAGAACATCCAGTCTCTCAACAAATTCATCGATGGTTTCATCTGGTCTCTTGCATTCTTAACTGAATATGTATCTTTAGAAGGTGTTTGTTGCTGCCAAAGGCCAAGATTTGGTCGGATGGATGGATCTAGTTAAATTGGGAATCCATTTAAAACCTGGTCATAAAAATCTTATTGTACTAGGCAAAACTACTGATGAGTGTAGAAAAAATGCATCACCTGTCTCTTTGTATAGTGTGTCTTAGCACACTGTTTCTTTGGATTTTGCTGGCCCATTCAAAATTTCTCCTGCTTGTGACAGGTTTTTGTTGTTATTGATCGATTTTCACTCTAAGTGGATTCATTATTCTTTTGTAGATATCATTTCCACTCATTCTGTTATCTGTTTTTTTCAGGATGTGTTTGATCTAGAAGGATTTCCCATGGAGATAATGAGGGACTTCAGTAATCATTTTGTTTCTAGACCTATCATGAATTTTCTTGGTAAATATGGCATTTCAAATTTTAAAGTAGCTTTGCATAGTAACTCAGATGGTTTGGTACAGAATGTGGTCTATTTTCTTAAGGAGTGCATTCACTCAGCTGTTTCTGCTGGTATTGTTGTGGTAGACTATTTGAAAGATAAGGTTTCCACGTATCACTCTATCCCGTGTTTGATGACAGATGTCACCCCTTTTGCAATGCTAAGAGGGAGGAAAGGTGGTTCTAATTTTGCAAATTGCTTGAATTACAAAATCAGAAATTTTGAATCTAATGCTTTCCTTCAAAAGGAGTTGCAACTGAGACAAAACAGACAAAAAAACAAATATTCTATTTTGGATCACACTACTAAGGGAGATTTTGTTATTGGTAATTGGGTCTTCTTTGGAAGCTGTTTGAAATTAAGAAAGGAAAGTCCGTTTTTCAGATTTAGCGTGTTGCTAATAATGCTATTTTGTTACACGGCAGAGGTTGGTGAGATAAGAGCAGGTTTATTCCAATTTCTGTGAACACAATCATGCAATGTATCATGACCTGCATGTAATCTTGAAACATTTGTTCATGATTTTAACATTGGTGATGACAAGGTTACACCTTGCCTGACTAAACCTAATTTTGCTGTTGGTGTTTTCATGGTACAGGCCACTGGAAGTGCTGAAAGTTCTCACTTATACAGGACACTGATGGGAAATTAAATGACATTCCAAAGCAATGTCATCCTAACAAAGACCTTTCTTGTAATGTTTCTAAGGGGCCTGGTGCATGTACTCAAATTGTATTGCAGGAAACGTATGAAAAGATTGTTGATTGCATTATTGTCTCTTTCTCCAATGGTTCAACAGTGCAGCACAATGAACTCTTACAGGACATGCTGAAGGGTGATATAAAGGAACTTCTAATCCTTATAACACGGAAACCATTTCCAGTGTTTCCACGGTGTGTGATACAGAATGTTCCTAAGAAATTTACAGGATATTGTCTATAAACTCTATGTTCCATGTTACCTTATTCCTCCATTCTTTATTGTTTTGTTTTCTATTTATGGTGGGGAGGTGATGTTGTAGGCTGTTATTTACTGTATTTTTTCTATGTCAATGTATATGCTTTGACCACAGTGAAAACAACAACAAGGTGCACAGTCCGTAGCAAAATGGCGGAACAGTAGTTAATGTAGAGAAAACAAGAGAGTTCCTACAAATAAATGAGACAAGCCCTCCGCAGGAGGTAGGAGTCCATCAGCCCACCCTTATTGGCGGAGCCTCGTCATCTGGTACTCCTGGGAAACGCTGTCCTGGCCCATGAATGCAGAGACTCTGCCTAGGTGCACCGGACAGTGATACCCCAAAAGAAAATAAAATCAACTCCTGCCAGGGTCTGTGCCCAAATAGTTGAGGGCTCCAGTGATGTACAGTGCAAAGAAGTGAAGTGAAGTTAAAAATGAATACTTGGTCGAAAAATATGTTTAATGGGGATCAACCAAGTTTCATGACTAAAAGAACCTATAGTCTGTCATATATTTCTACAGGCTAGTCTTTGGTTCATGTGAGCGCGTGGTCGACATGTTTCAGCCGCTGAGGTAAATTTACCCGGCTTTCTTCAGGACCATAAAAAAGTGCTACTGCAAAAACTTAGGAAAAAGTGGTAAACCTATGCCCATACACCAAATGTGAATGTGGGATACCGGTGTGGCAATTGCCACCCTACCAAAAAAAGGCTCAAACTAGAGCGTAAGAACGATGTCTTCATTCCTGAAAGAGAAAAATATATATAAGAACCTCGTGTATATCAAAACACAACTACTGAACGCCACAGGGTAAAGCTGATTCAGCATCACCTAGATCAACAGAAACTCCATAATGATGTTTCTAAATACTGAATTAGTATAGAAATTTGAAAAACACTCACCCAGCTTTGTGTGGGAGAAAAGCCTCACCTCACCCGGCTGACCGCTCGGAGAAGGAGGCACCGCTCTGTTTAAATGTGGAGAAAGAAAACAAGACAGATTGCCAAAGGATGCCCGTCTGTTCAAAACTCAACACACATCTTTTAAACAAATTAAAAAGAAACCCAAATTAAAAAAGTCCGAGACCTCGTGACCGCCCATCTGGATAGTGTTAAGGAGATATCACTTTGAAGCGTCCTATCTGACAACTAATTTGACCAGGGTCAGATAATACAGTACGTGATTGTAAGTATGTGATGAAAAAGCTGTCAACAGAATTCTAACAGCTAATTCTGTTTCAGAAAACACAGGGCGTGCTATATTCCCCTTGCTTGTCCGGCAGCATGTCTGACTAATTTGCTATCTAAAAGACCTTAGATAGAATAGAGAGGGTGCTACTTATTAGCAATCATATCAGGCAAGCACTTTCTAGAGTTGTAGTAAAAAGCACGTGCAATCTTGACAAAGATAAGTCAAAGACCCCAAGTCTGGGTCTATAAAGTTGGCTTAATGTCTCTAAAAGACAGAAGGACCTCTAAGGCTTGTTATATGGCCTGGGGTAACTCTAGCCATAAAAGGTTGGCAAGTAAAAAGGAGAAGAAGGAAACCAGCCCTGGGGAATATGGTCGAGGGTCAACCAGCCAGTTCTGAGTCCAGGATTGTATTTGAAGGATAATGTCTAGAACTGGGGTGAACCAAGAGCACAAGCCGCCTGCCTCCTCACCTGTCCGTCGATACCTCAGACTGGCTCACGAGCTGTCTGGAAGGCATCGACCGGAAGGGGAGGCTGTTATTTATAGTGCTTGAGTAGGACGTGAATTAGATTCAGCTGGTTATTCAGCTGATTCTCTACTCTTACTGAACCGCGTCTATGCGAGGTATCGCGCATGCGCCTAAAATAGACGCCGACAGTAGTGCGCACGCGCCGGCATCAGACACAGCGCCAACAACGCCCGTGATCACGAATTTACTCCCAGTCGATCGCAGCGGCTGGGACGAGCAGGACAAACAGGACAGAACACAACTAAATAGGATCAGTCAGCTGAATGCGATGTGGTATACAATGTGCATCACACCCCTCCTCGGGCCCCGTGAGTCTAACGCGCATGCGTCGGGGAGCAGAGGAATCGGCCCGCGCATGCGCTAGACATCGTGATATCACGGAGCCTAGCGCCCAATGCCAAACAGGTTAAGCAACTAAATGCATTCGAAATGTGGAACGCAGATGCAGCAGACTTGTCCACTTGTGTGTGGTCCAAATGCAATTAATAAAATTTTTCAAAAAAGTGGTGATGTGTAATCAGTTATTACCAAGAGCTCGGATGATCATCAGAAAATGACCAACTGCATTTAGGGTACAGTGTAGAGCAGACTTTGGATGTCTAACGGGCCCGCACAGGGGGGCCATGGAATATTTCTAAATAGGTCCAATACATGGGAATAACCTGGGTAGATGTAAAACCCCGTCACCAATATTACCCAATGAGGGCACTTACAACTTACAATTAGTCAGTTATAGATTATGACTTCTCTAAAGATAGGGAATTGAAATTAAAATTGGAGATGTATAATCCCTTGTCGAAATACATGTAGTGTCAGTTTACAGTGTACAACCTCGTGAGATTATAAATCTCCGCATACTGTGGGATGTCGTGATGGCATTAGATCAGTCGGCATACAGCGATGTCTATGGAGAAGGGTATATCTGGTGAAACCTGGTGTTCCCACAAAGCTGTCAAGGTGTATATGTAACAACCATTGACTTAAGGCTACTCATAGCGATAGAGTGACTGACCTAGAAGCATTGTTTCCTAGATTGATTCACATAGAGACTGTATCCCCGATTCAGGTATAGACCGAAGCCCATGGGATGTTGTCGTTTAGTCCTTTAGTATCTGTTTTCAACTTGAAAATCCATTTTTGTTCTTTTAGGAATAAGAAATGGGCAACGTCCGTTATGTGTTGAGGAATAAACGGGCGTTCGAGTACTAGCCACCTTAGGTCCTCAGCCTTGTGTTTTTTGGCTAGAAAATGCTCCGTCAACCGAGTTGATTGTCTCACGCAGCGGATAGTACTTTTATGTTCGCTAATGCGGAGTTTCACTTTACGTGTGGTGTACCCTATGTAGTGTAGGGAACACGGACACGTGATTCTGTAGATGACGTAGTCTGAGTTACAGTTCGTGTGGTTGTGTAGTACCCAGGGACGTCCTGTGCCTATGTCCACCGAGATGGTCTTAGTTGTTTGTGGGCAGACACTACAAGTGCCGCAAGGGAAGTGGCCACGAACTGGGGGTAGTGACCACAATGTGTTCGTTTCAGCTGTAGGATGTGCCAGTGGTCTGGTATGAACCAGACTGTCACGCAAACTAGGACCCCTCTTGAAGGCAAATAAGGGAGGCGAAATATTGCCATCCGCTATGTTCAATATTTGCCAGTGTCTCCGTACTATTTTTTGTATTTGGCTGGACATAGTACAGAAAGTAGTGACGAAAGTGAGTCTCTCATTAGTGGTCTTGAGCACATCAGTGTCCAGTAGGGCATCCCGATTGTTATTTGACGCACGTTTCCAAGCTTTACGCACCAGATGTTTTGGATATTGCCGTGTTTCTAATTGTCTGGCAAGTGCCTTAGCATGTTTGTCAAATAGTTGTCTGGTCGAGCAGTTCCTGCGAACCCGCAGGAATTGGCCTACTGGAAGATTTTCTCGGAGTGCCCTCGGATGATGGCTATTGAAGGACAGCAACGAGTTTCTGGACATGGGTTTCTTATATAGTTCAGAATTCAGTGAGTTTTCGTGAACAAAGATGGAGATATCCAGGAAGGCCAAACGATGTTTATTGTACTCAATGGTGAAACGTAAGTACGCATTCTGCTGGTTTAACCATGAGTGAAAAGCATGAATTTCGTCACTAGTGCCCCGCCAAACCACAAGGATGTCGTCTATGTATCTCTTCCACAGCAACACATGATGAAGATACGGGTTGCTGTGGTTGAGTACAATGTCCTGTTCGAAAAGATGGACATAAAGGTTGGCGAGGCTGGGCGCGAAAACACTGCCCATTGAAGTCCCTGATGTCTGGAGGAAAATCTGATCCTCAAACTTGAAGTAGTTCTCCATCATGGCTAGTCTAGCACACTCCATGATGAAAGGTACAGGGGTGATGCTGTCCAGAGAACGTGCTTCCAGAAGGCCTCTGATGGCGTCGAGAGTCTCTAGCTGGGGGATACACGTATAAAGTGACTCAACGTCCAAACTAGCCAAGAGATCGGTGTCCGAGTTGAACTCTATCTCTGGTAAGAGTCGTAAAACGTCAGCCGTGTCTTTAAGGTAAGTTGGCATCTCACTGACCATAGGTCGTAAGAACACGTCGACGAATTTGGAGAGAGGTTCTAGCAGCGAGCCGATCCCGGAGATAATGGGACGGCCAGGAGGCGGTCGTTGCTGTTTGTGAATTTTGGGGAGGCAGTAAAAGTAGGGCATCACTGGGTTGTTGGTCACCAGGAATTTTGCCTCTTGTGAATTTATCCAACCTTCTGCTTTGACCACATCATAATATTAGAATACTATGATGTGGTGTTCATTTATTAGTTTGTAGAATGAGCACCTTTGGTTGCTAGGTGAGAGTGAGTTTATTGCTGACTACTCATCGAGGCAGGCAGAGGTGGATGTGGTTCTTTAAATGTAACTTACTTGATTAATAGACCTCATTCAAATCTTCATTTTTTAAGAGTAATGATTCCTGTGATTTACGGGTACTACAAGCGCTTACTGCATCAAATATATATATAGAACTCATCCTGAGTGGCAGGGGCCTAGAAAGGTAGATGGACACGGTGCCTCAAGTAAATGAGATGGCCAGGGAGGGTTTAATGAATAAAAGGTCGTTTCAAGGAGTAAATCCTCCAGTACGCCATCTGGCAGTGCATTAGCGTGGCCTGTCGGTGTCTCTGGAGGATTCTACAGCACAGACGTGCACTTCCAGGGATCATGAAAAAAGACTCCAGAATGAGGCTTGGAATGCGGCGTGTGTTCCAAGCATCATCGTTGTCAAGGTTACAACAGCTGGTTGAGTTATGATTAAGATCAAGAATTATATTTGTAATATTAATAGTTGTATCACAACCTCCCACTAAAACAATACAGAAGGCATAATATGTTACAGGGGACGAAAGACTTCAATCTTACACTTGCAAATCTCCTGCCTGGGCCAATGCACCAAAGCAACAGCTATTCAACTTATAATCAAAATATTGTAACGTTAATCATTCTCTCATTGTAGTGGCATGGATCATCACTGTCTCTGGAGGATTCCAAGGCATCATATGATAAAGGGGAAGGAAGTATATAATATTTCAAATGTAAGTATCATACCTTTACCCATGCACCGTAGCAACAGCTATTCGACTCATGATCAAACAGTGTAAAATTAGTCATGTGCAAAATAGAATGTGTGAATATCACAATCTAGTCAATTGCTTTATAGTTCCCGAACAAAACAATAATGTTGAGGGCAATATACATTATGGAAGTCTGAAATAGAACAAATGCAAGTTTCAAACTTAGACTCATGTGCGGGAACAGTCCAACAGGGTTTCTGTCACTCCTGAATTAGGGATACAAATGCTCCCTATTCTCTGCACTGGAATCACACAGTGTATCTGTAATAAGTCTACAGACAAATAAATGGAAATTCAGAAAGCTTTAATAATATTTCACCACAAACATGAAGCTCCCTTGCCTGCTGAGGTCTCAGTAACTGCTGCATCCAACTGACATCACAGCCCCTGATTGAATGTTAGGGAACACACATTCCATCGGTGCTGTAAGATGTCGAGGGCATGAGCTAACAAGTTCAAGCGATGTACAATATATTATAACAGATCTCCTTTCTTTACACACAACAAAACAATAATACAGAATATGATGAGATATGAATAAATGAACAAAATACAACTAAAAAAACAAAACTAAACAATACAAAATTAATACTTCATAATAAACTATATATTCAACACTGAAACTGCTACTAGTCATTCAAACTGTATATACTATGATAAAATGGGCACCATATATTCAATTTACATCTAAATCGTTACATAAACAGAAACTCTGACTGGCTTACAATGTTGTCTTGCAGGAAATCCTAAATAAAGTTCATTTTCTCTTGTTTCCCCACCAATTTCATCCAGCACATCAGAATCCCTTGTTCTTCTCAAGTCGCTGCTTATAACTCCTTCTTCATTGGTGGTCTCCACATCATCCATTGACATGAACTCATTACTACCTTGCACTTCTACATTCTTATCTTCCCAATTCCATTTCTTCACATAATTTTTCTTACATGATAAAGCTACTCTCCTTTTGCTCAATTTTTGTCCATTCTTCAAGATAACATGTCAAACATACACTTCCCTCACTTTCATTGGATTTGAAAACTTTTTCACATCATCTTTTCTTCTTCCTAATTTAATCTTAACTAAATCTCCCACTACTATTTCCCCCAAATTCACATTGTTTCTTTGTTTCTTGTTTATTATATTATCAGTTAACAATTGAGATGATAATTTCACTCTTGCTTCTCTTCCTCTCATCCTTTTGAATGGAGTTTCACCTGTTACTCCATTTTTAACAGTATTGTACGTCTGCACTACCTTCTCCACACTTCTCTTTCCCTTGTATAGCCATCTGTATAATACTTTTAACCTTGTGATTTATTCACTCCACCATACTGTTTCCTTGTGAATTATATAGTGATGTATGTATGTTTTATTCCATTTCCCTTCAAAACGTTTAGCACTGTTTGGGATGTCAATTGTGTACCATTGTCTGTTACCTGTATCCCGGACAATCTTCTCTTATGAATATTTGTCTTAAATTCATTATGAAATTCTCAGTTGTGATATTCCTAAAAAATTCCACTACTACCCACCTAGAAAAGACATCCTCCAGAATCATAGCAAACCTGTTATTTTCTAGGAAGTAGACAATGGGACCTATAAAGTCTAAACACACTTTTTCACATGCACTCCCATTGTCATTTTCACCATTGCTCAAGGAACCCAGGTGTTGTGCTCCTATCTTCAATCTCTTTTCACCCTCTCTACACAATAAAAACTTATCCACCCAATCTTTCACATCCCATCCATTCCAGGCCACCAGTTCTTGTCCTTAAGGTGTTTTTTTGTAATAGATTGTCTTAAATAGCCTTCATATGCCAACAGAATCATTTTCATCCTCACTCCTTCTGGAGGCACGTCTCTCTCACCCCTCAAAACTAAGCCATAGGTGGTTCCTATGCTAAGTTCGTTTTTCAACGTAACATAACACCTTAAAGTGGGTCTTAAATCACATTCTTGCCTCCAGCCCTTGCAAATGCTGCTCACTAAGTCTTTAAAAACATCATTCTCAATGGCTGCTAGTTGCCATTCCTCTTTAGTACATGAGGTAAACCCTTCTTCAACATTCATCACCACACAAACCACTTCTTCCTCACATATTTTTTTTTCTTCTTCACCAACTGGTAGTCTGGATAAGCAATCGGGTTGCACATTCTTCCACCTTGGTCCATACTCTACCATATACCTGTAATCTTGTAACCTTGAAGCAAACAATAACAAAGAGAACCCTTGTCTGCCCCTCCAGACTTAGGGCCTCATGTAGGTAAATAAATTTTACCGGTTCTTAAATACCGAGCCGTACCGAATCGGTAAATTAGAATCGGTAAGTTATATGTAGGTAAAAATTCGGTAACAGTTACCGATTCGGTAACATTCGGTAAATACGAATCGGAATTCACCGATTCGGTAAATACCGAGGTGATAATTACCGATTCGGAAAATACCGAGGTGGTATCTACCGAATCCGAAAATACCGAGGTGGTATCTACCGAATCGGAAAATACCGAATCGGTATGTACGGATTCGGTAAATAACATCACATGACTTGACGAAACAGCTAATCCTGTGCAACGACAGCCCACCCAACCAGGAACTGCCCACACCCAGGCAGGTGTACACAATTAGCCGAAGTGGCCACACCCAGGCAGGTGTACATAATTAGCCGACCCTGGAGAGGCTTGGAGTGCAGAGGAGAGGCAGGGAGCAGTTGCATGTGCGAGCGGGAAACGAACAGCATGTCCAGCCAGAGAACACAGAAAGACGGAGGGGAAAGGAGGAGGAAGCTCAAATTCAGCCCCAAGGAACTCCAGGTGCTGGTGGAGGAGGTGGTGAAGCAGCACCAGAAGCTGTTTGGGAGGCAATCCCTGCAAGTGCCTGAGGCCGAAAAGCGCAACATATGGCTGGCCATCCAGGCGCAGGTCAATGCTGTGGGAGTGACCCACAGGGACATTGAGGTCCTCAAAAAGCGCTGGTATGACCTGAGGATTGTGACCAAGAGGAAGATGGGCGACATCCAGAAGGAGGCCAGCCAGACCGGAGGTGGAACCAACAGGGCACCTGCCCTCACCGAACTGGAGGAGCTGGTGGCGGCCACAATCGAGCAAGAGAGCGTCGTGGGTCTTGGGGACGCCGACAGCTCTGCCAGAGCCGCAACACACCAAGGTAAGACGAAAGCACAGCAATGTAGCCTCCCCTACCCCTATCCCACATTCCTCATTGTGAAACGAGAATCACACTGCAGTCCACACGTGTCAGTGCAGACAGGCAATGCATTCCGGGAGATGTAGTCAGGGCAACACTAACCATGACGTAAATGTTACAGGGCAACAAGGCATGTCACGCACTCGAGGCACAAGGAGACAGAGGACAGATTGGAATGTGAAATGATTTATTGTGACGCTTGCAATGCAGCCCTTCGGGGACACTGAGCCAATGTTGTTTTTCTGTCCACAGATGTGACATCATGCAGTACAGGGCATGCTGCAGGGGAGACGGCACACCGGCCACAAAAATCACCTCTAGCCAGCACGAGTTCAGACCAGGGAGCAGGCCCACTTGCAGCCGCACCACCAACACAGCCAGCCTCGCCGCACACAGAGCCAGCATCACCTCACCGAGAGCCAGCATCACCACAACCACAGCCAGCATCGCCACTCATGTTCGAATCACCGGCCACATCTCCGCTTGCAGGTGTGAGAATGAGGAGGCGTCCAGCAGCCAGGCTACGAGCCTTCGACACCTCGTCAGACGACAGCATGGGCCCAGAAGACCGCACCGGGCCCCAGGAAGGGAGCCATCCCACTGTGCCCCACACCTCACAGGCAGCACAGACGGGAGCAAGAGGGCGCCGCAGGTCGCGTGTCCAGAGTCCACCAGCACCCACTGACGGCCATGGTGTCTTCTTGGGGCTCGAGGGCCAAATGTTGAAGCAACAGCGCCTGCAATCAAAGGCAGTCATGTCAGTCCAGAGGCACATGCGGGTGATGAAGACAAGCTTAGTCAACATGGACACAAACATTGGCGGCATGGCTGCGGGCATTCGGGACATGTCCCAGTCAATCCAGCAGTTGTGCAGCAAATTAGATGCTGACATCGAAGCACGGCGCCGGGAACGCCAGAGAAGGGACACTACCAGCAGGGCACTCAACCGTCTGGCAACTGCGACTTCCCTACTTTGCCGGCGCTCTGTGACGATGCAGGAGGGCCTAACACAGTGCTGCAGCGACCTGTCTCGGGGGATGGTGCAGGTGACAAGTGCACTAGGGGTGCTATTGACTAGTCAGGCGTCGACAACTGCTGCAGGGGATGCTGCGGAGAGCATCGACACCAGCAGCAGCATCACACCCCCCGTCCCCGAAGCACGCAGGAGCAGCAGGCGGCTTGGGGTTGGCTCTAGTGAGGATGCACAGGCCGTGCAATCCACCACTGCAGCGCGTATGCGCAAACATTGATGTGGCCCTGCTTAGCCACTTCCCATTGGGTGACGTAACCCTGGACATACTCCTTGTATAGATGGTATATTGCCAGATTGGCCTGTTCATGTGTTCATGGCGTGGTGCCACATTAAACTACGTCATGACTTCTCACAACTCGCTGTGTCCCCTCACTTACTCAGAAATAGTTGCATGTGATCTCTGCCCGTCTCTCTCTCCCATCGATTGCAGTTGGCACTCTAGCTGCGCTGCCCTCTGGCTGGCCTGACTCATCCTCGTTGTCCTCAAAATATGTTAGTTCCACATCTGTACCTTTTTTCGTGGCAAGGTTGTGCAGCATTGCACAAGTGGCAATAATCTTGCAGCAGGTGATGGGTTTGTACTGGCGTGCGCCTCCGCTCTTGTGGAGGCAGCGGAACCTGCTCTTCAGTAGTCCAAACGTGCGCTCCACCACATTGCGTGTTGTTTTGTGGGCCACGTTGTATCGTCTCTCACTCTGGGTTGCTGGGTGTAGGTAGGGAGTGAGGATGAATGAACGGCATGCATATGCACTGTCGCCTGGATGAGTAAAAGGGAACCATCAGTTACATGCCTCTATACACTCTGATTTGCAGGTTTCAAGGGGCGTCACTGTTACTTACCCAGCAGGTATCCCTCTCCGAATTCTCCGGCACTCAGTCGTGTGTAGATCCCACTATTCTGGAAGATGTAAGAGTTGTGGGTGCTCCCAGGAAACTTTGCAACAATATCTGTGATGATGTTCCCTGCATCACAGGTCACCTGCACATTGATGGAGTGGGTGGACTTCCTGTTCCTGTAGATGTGCTCTGTATCAGCTGGTGGACAGATTGGGATGTGTGTACCATCAATACAGCCGATGACATGGGGGAACTGTGCCATGTGATAAAAGTCTGTTTTTGTTTTCTGCAGTGCAGCCTGTGTGTTTGGGAAGCTTATGTAGTGGTGCATTCTCTGCATCATGGCATCCAGGAACTTCCTGAAGAAACGGGACAGGCAACTCTGGGATACACCACCCACCGCAGCTATCACCACCTGATAACTGCCGGATGCCAGTAGATGTAGGCTGCAGAGCACCTGCACATGTGGTGGTATGGCGTGCGCCCTTCTTGTTGGCTGGTCCAGGAGTGGGTGCAGGTCCCTTATCAGGTCCATGATGGTTTCGGGGTGTAGCCTGTACCTCTCATGTATCTCTGCATCAGTCAGCTGGAATAGTGTGATGCGCTGTCTGTAGATTTGTTCCTCCCGTCGCCACACCCTCAGTCCTGCTGCCTGTAGACGTAGGCGCCTTGCAATGACGTACATGGCGGCCATGTTGTCCACGCTGTTGCATTTTGGGATTGCTTATGTGCATTGTTGATGGTTACCACCTGCTTTCAATCCGTGTTAATTACCGACTCTTATTTACCGATTTTCCTGGATTTCTTAATTACCGACTGCTCCTACATGTCATTTTAAATTTTTACCACTTCATATTTACCACTTCATATTTACCGATTCGTTAATTATGTATTCGGTAAATATGAATCGGTATTTTAGAATTCGGTAACTATGAATCGGTATTTACCGCCTCATATTTACCGAAAAGTGGTTTTTGGACTCCTACATCTCACTTGTCTGGATACCGGTCGGTAACGGCATATTTACCGAAAATCGGCCGTTACCGACCGGTATTTCGCTACCTACATGAGGCCCTTAGTATTTGCACCAAAGGTTTGTGATCTGTTCCTAATATAAATTGTGCTTTCCACAAGTATGTGCGAAAATCAGTGGTCGAAGTGGGGGAAAAAAAGTAGGGGAACTGTGGGCGGAGAATCAGAGGGTGGGAATAACCCAAGGATTGGCTCAGTGGGCAGAGCCAGAGATGTGGCCAGAATGCGCAAATATCCAATTTTTTAGTATTTGTTTGGCATTTCACATGATTATATAAGGTTATAATGAGGTATTGACATTAAAACACATTCACAAAGTGGGATATGCTTCTAATCACAGAATGTCCCAAATACGATAAAATGTGGAAGCACAAGCAATTTTTCGCAGAGCCATGTTGTTTATCATCAGCACTTCTTCCTTTTTCCACAACAGCAGTTCAAACATGAATGGCAAAATATCCTAGTTTGCAAATGTTTTCTATATAACTCTGGCTCTGCCATATTTGCCTCCTAATGCAAGATCTGCTGCATGATCTGACCATTTAAACGAATAAATTGTTTATAGCTCAAATGTATCAAAAGTTAACAAAAAATGTGACTTGTTTTGCTGCGGAGTGGATGGCTTATTGCAAAGGTTGACTGATCATCTTTCTCACTGTTGCATTTGTATGTTACACTGGTGCTAATAAGGCAACATCTTTCCAAAGACTGTTAGCATGTGTACACGTCAAAATAATAAAATATCAGAAAATATACTACATTACGCTGCAGCCTTTTTTTAAATGCATAATTTAGTCAACACTGTGGCATAATTTTGTCCTCCTTTGCTGCATATTTAATTCCTGTGACCCCACAGCAAGCAGCACATGTTAAAAGTGCCTTTGAATGAAGCAGAGAGACTGTGAAGTTTGTGAACTTAGTTTGGTGTGCGTGCCAAATTCTGCATTGCCAATCCCTGGTGAGTTGCAGCTACTACTTCTGAAACAAGGCCAATGGAGCTAACTATGGTTGAGGTGGACTGGCCTCAAGGGCAGGGCCGGTCTTTGCACTGGTGGTGCCCTCTGCATTAATGTTTGCTAGTACCCCCCAATGACCACCTCTGCCATGGATTCCCTCACTACCGCCCTTTAACAGTGCCCCTCAAGTCTCCATAACCACACTCTCTCTCAGATGCATTTAATTTGATTTACAGCGCCACTCATACCAGTGTAGGGTGTCAGAGCACTTTACATCACACACATTACACAGGGACAATCAATATGTGTGTAAATCACTGTATAGAAAATGTTACATAAGACTAATTACTAGAAGATGTAGGAGTCACATGACAACCATACTACTAGGTGGTATAGTTTAATCATGATTGGTCTGGAGAAACAAACTCAGAATTTTAAAACATAATACCATGGTTGGGGGTTCTCTTTAATAATCAGAATTGATTTCTGTCCAAAAGAACACTTTTTGCAACATTAGGATAATCAAAGACTGGGGGGAAAAAACATAACGCTCTAATCTATACCTTGCTGTTTGTATGCAGCTCTTAGATGAAAGTTAATAGCTCACTGTTCTATGTTAGGATTTTAACTTATAAACTGCAAGTAACAAAAGGATCTCTCTGACAAAAGCAGTAGCTCACTGACCTATTTACATTATGTGCACTTTGTGATCTGTGTAGGAAGGTGGAATCTGACTACATGTTTGCCCCCACTTTTTTCCTGGTGTTTTGCTGGTTTTCGACTTAGTCTGACTGGGATCCTGCTATTCAGGACCCCAGCCTATCTGCTTTCTCCCTTAAATTGATTACAAGTACCATAGGTACACTCCAGATTGGATTCTGGGGTACCGTTATAAGTCCCTAGTATATAGTATACTATGAACCAAGGGCATAGGTACCCCAGAGGCCTACCAGGGGCTGCAGCATGTATTGTGTCACCCCTGGGAAGCCTTCCAAAATGACACCACAGGTCTGCTACTGCAGCCTGGGTACGGTGATGCATGCACCTCTTACTGAGATATAGGTTCACTATATCTCTCCATATTACTGCATATATACACCTATCAGTCACCCCTATGGCAGGCCTTACCAATCCTGAAGGCAGGGTGCTGGGTTTTATGTGAGAGGGTGCCCATGCATGAGCAGAGCCCCTCAGAAGCCTTCAGAACCTTTATTCTGGGGCTGTTTGTGATGCTGCCAAACCATACACTCTTAAGTGCATTATAACCAAACGGTAAATGCTAACTTTGGAATGGCTGCACAGAAACATGTTGTATTTGGTGTCAAACACTTTGGAATCATACCCCCACACAAGTAACTGGTGTGGGAGTATGATCCCACCCTTCTAGAGGGAGAGACATGACAGCACCGGTATACCCGGTACCAGCTAACAGAGCCCTGGCATCACAAAATGGATGCTGCCAGCCACAGACACAAGTCTGCCCTCCTGTTGCTGGACGAAACTCCGGCAGGGGAGGCCTGGACAATAGGTTTCCTGTCACAGGGAGGTGTTACCACCTCCCAGAAAGGCTTTAGTGTATTGGGGCTGGGTGGGTGCACTCCAAGAGTGCTTTGAAGTTCAGCACTGAGGGCACATTTGGTGTCCCTGTGCATAGTCCAGCTCAAACCGGTTGCAGGGGCTACCAGCCCCTGCTCTGGCGTGAAACGACAAAGGAAATGGGTGTAGCCACCCCTCTTTCCTGACCCTCCCATAGGTGGGTCCCTAGAGTTTGTCCCACCCTTTCCTTGGGTATAAGAAAGGAACCCCTGGCTACAGGACTTTAGATTACACCTGGACGAAACTCTGATACTGAATCCTGGAACTTCGACAATCTACATTGAACTAGATAAGTAAAGAATCTCCCTTGGAGTAAAGGAGTTACTCCCCTGCAAGGCAGGCATCAAAGACAGATCGGACCGGTTTGCAGCTCCGAAGCTCCCGCCAGACTCCGAAGAATTTTGCAACACAGGAGGTGGGTTTCCGTGGTCTTAGAGGTAGAACAGTGCCCAAAGCAAGTCTGGGGCCCGTATCCCTTGTGGCGACCGTGCAAACGGAACCCCTGGACACCACGTCACTTTGCAGAAGCATCAGCTTTCCAACAACTCCTGCAGCTAAGCTTTGGCTTACTTACAGCCCTTACCCCGAGCAGCATTTGCACTGAAGATTGCCCGCCTACACTCCACGAGTGTTCCGTGAGCTGGCCCTTTGTGTTTTCTCTCGAGGTCCCTTCGCGATCCCTAGTCCGTCGACTGGTGGGTCCCTGTGAAGGCAACTTTACCTCTAATTAGGCTTACCTGATTGCTCCAGACGTGTTCTGACTCTCCATTGCTTGGGGAGTCCCCAGGACCTTGCTGGTCCACACCAAGCATCTTTTCTCTTTCTGCGTGGGTTGCTGTTGCCAAGGCTTGTTGTGTTCAATACGATGACCGACACCCCAGCACTCGACATCCTTTGTGGGACACCTCAAATCCAGCTTCTGGTTGTCGTCGAAGCCTCCTGGTCCTCGTGGCTGCAGAGTCAAGCTTCGCCTCTTCGCACTTGAATCACCCAACATCGGTGTGTTTTCATCTACCATGCACCTGGTCACTGGCAAGTGACCCAGACTCTGTACCCTCTGCTTTCAGGTTCTTCTGATCTTCGATCCAGGCTTGGATCACACCGGACACTTTTCTCCTTCCTGGCAGCAGCACTTTGCAGTAGATCGCCATTGAAATCAACGACGATCCACGACACCATTTGACACCTGTGCACCCGGCTTCCCTGGGTGAGGTAACTCAAGTACTCCGGTGCTCCCGTGGGTGCTGGCCCTAGAACCCCCTAAGTCTAAAGGGGTTTTCTCAAAGTCCTCTCCTAAGTGTCCTAAACTTCTAAAATTCCAACCGTGACTTTCCCATAAAATAATACGGGGCTCGCGCCTGTGTTCTCACACTGCACACGTCCCCTGTGGGTCTCCTGTGTCACTACCTTGGGTGGCTCCTTGGGGTCCCAGCGATTCTACGTGCTTTAGGCACTGTGTCTAGTGAAGTCGTGGTTCTTATACCACTTTCTTAATATATGGTTTGGTCCGCCCCTAGGGCCCATTGTATATTGTGCTATTTACTGTCGTTTTAGAACTGTATTATTGTGCACCTTGGACTCTAATCTCATAAAGAGATTAGTAGTGAGTGTTTAGAAATAAATACATATCTTTTATATATACCTTGTGTGGATCTCCTTTCATTTAGTAATTCAAGAGGTTATAATCTGGTGAACCAAGCTGCTTTACACTCCTTCAAGACTTAGCCTCAAGGCTGCTCTCCATAGCTACCACTAGGATAGCTTTCAATAAAGGTTGTCTTTAAACCTATCATCAATAAGTGTTGTTTGGACTGGTACAAGGTGCCCACTATAACTAGTGGACAGCATATACCAGGCCAACTTCTCACAATCTGTATGGTACATGTTATTTGCATCAGGCACATTAACCCTCTGAGCTACCTTTCCATGAATCAGAACTTCCACTAGACAAAATGATCTCTCTCTAGGAAGAACATTAAACACCAGAGTCATCATGACATTTTTATTGTTGCCGAAATTTGCTGGAGGCCAGGAAGAAGGCAGCAAGCACTTTTAAAACCTTAATATACTTGCAAACATAATGCCTCCACCCAAAGTCAGCACCCGGTGCGGTCACACCGGTTGCACTGCCCTAGAGCTGGCCCTTCTCATGTGTCCTGTGACATAAGTGACAGAGTCACTGTCGCTCTAGGGTATGCTGCTTCATAGGCCTGTCTGCAAGACTGGAGGTGAACTTCAATATGGATTGTGGTGGACAAACCTTGAAGGGTAACCCACACTTGCCACTGCTAGGGTCCACCTGCTGGTGCTAAGACACCAGGGCTTCTAAGGTCTTGCGAAGCCTTCTAAGGTCTAGCATGGGATTGTGCTCTCTCAGGAGAGTGGTCTGGTGGACTGGTTATTAAGGCTGAATCTGGTTCCCCAGTTACAAATTCAGTAGCTCTGGCCATAGTGCCACATTCTCTCCCCCACTGAACACCATACTGCCCCACTGAGAAAAACTCACACTGCCTTCAACTACAACCCAATTGCTGCCGGCTATAAACACCTGGATGTGGCTCAATTTAAATGATGCAGAGCAATATGCAATCTACAAAAAAGAGTGACAACATCCTGGAAAAAGCAAACACTCATAGGGAATGCAAAATTTAGCAAACCATGTGAATTGTAAGCAGGAACAACATGGTTACCTTAATGCGTTTACACTCACTATTCAGAAATCAGTGAGTGCTCTTGCCTGAAAAGTTAAGGACATGACTACAGGGCCCTGAATGGACCCATTTCAATGCCCATTCCTTACATCCTTACAAAACGTAAGCAGTATGGTAAAAAGCCCACATCCCTGTACACAGAGCCGCAGTACACATTTTGTTTTCCAATCCACACGTTGCAGTACCTCCAGGGTTGGTGCACTAGTTGCAAGCCCAGGGAAAACAAAGACAAGAAAACAAAAATAGCGCTTCACTGGCAAACTCTGTAAAAGTGGCGCTAATGTGTTTGGGTGTGAATAAAATCAATCTGGTCAGTTTGCTACCAGCAGGCGCGCAACACCCATTGGACTCAAAAGGCTTCAGCGCCCCCCCCCCCGTCCCCCACCCTCCCCGTCGTGTGTGGCAGCCCGGGATGAGACAGCTTCCCGGGTACCCAGACAGCCTCACCCGAGCACTTCACAGGTCTTTTAAAGACCATTTGCATGTTACTGAGGCCTTGCGGTTGTTTCACCCCTTCTAAGAGCCCCTGCAGCTCCACTCTGCCTATTGCTTAAAGATTAAGCCCCCCCCGAAATGTTTTCTTTGCCTTCTGGCTACCAGTCTGTCTTACTTGACTTCGTTATTTTTCCTATTTTTAACCTTTTTTTCCAGATGCTGCACTTTGGAATTAACATACGACATTTCCAGCAAAAATTATTTTCATTTTTGGATCCATTTCACAGGGGAGGAAATAAGAGAAAGGAGAGGAAAGAGAGTGAAAACCCCGTCTTGAAGTCATGGTTTTCAGTAAGAGAAGAACTGCTAGACAGAAAGAGAGGGAAGAGGGAAAGAGTTGGGGGGAGGGGGGAAGGCAGCTGAAGCTACAGAGCAGAAGCGGACATTGTATTTTTCTTCTCTGGGTAAGAAGAAAAAGACAGGGTCCTGTTACTTCTCTGCCGCCCGTCCTCAAATGCAAGGAACGCCGAGCTTTATAGGCCATGCCGATTTCTTGTGTCCCGGGACGCATTTTCAAAATAAAAAAGTAGGGGAACGGAATCGCTGGAATCGAAGAAGTAGGGGCACGCCGTGCCCTGCCGTTCCCCCCCCCACTTCGACCACTGGCGATAATACTCAACTCCCCATGCAGCAGTTAAGGCCTACTTTTCAATCACAGCATTGCTTCATTCAGTCTTCTTAAGTGTTCACGAAGCAAATGCCACTGGCATGGGCTTAAGATTCCTGATTTTACTATCTCATTATTTAATCCTTGTAAATGCTCTGTCTTGCTTCTCACACCATTCTAATGTATTTCTCTTTCTCAGTAACTCTCTTGAGGATTCTGCTTTATCAGCAAAATCATGAAAGAATTTGGCACAGTACCTAACATAAACCCATGAATGATCTTAACGGATACTTTCCGTTGGGAATGGGAGCTAATCGTGTTAATTTCAATAAATCTGATATTGGCTTAACTTCATGTTCTGAGATAGTGTAACCCAAGTAATCAATCTCCTTTAAAAAAAGTGCACTTTTCCTTTCTCAATGTTAACCCTGCTTCACTTAACACTGATGTAGCGCTTAAAAGTTTGAAAATCGTAGGGGTGCGTTATATTCACTGTTAGTCGGCACCCGCATATAATCAAATGTGTACTCAGGTATTTTGTGTGCAATGTATTAAGAATTGTATAATCTATATCGATTTCGATAGAAGTGTTAGCTATGTACATGCACATTGTGAATGTATTAGAGAAATGTAGAGTTTAGTCATTTGAACAATGTGATGTTAAACGTGTAGTTTAGAATTCGTGTCTGTAGACTGTTTAGTTTGACCACACATGAAAGAAAGACGTAAATGTCAATACTGTGATTTAGAACTGCTTGTGTAACCGTAGTAGTGGCCAGAATTCGCATATATCGTTGAGGCGAAAGGCCTGGTATTTTCTTATGTTAGCCAAGGGCAATAGGCCAAAAAGGATTTATTCCAGTAGAGGTTTTAGGCTGTAGTAAATTGCAAGTTAAAAGATGTGAAGTATGTCTGTCTTGCATGATCTCACTCCAGGTGCAAGGACAGTAGCTCGTTAGTAGAGAAGCTCTTTGTTCATGAATTGACTTATGTAGTAAAAGCCAGACATGGGAGTGCATTGGAATGTGCCAATCGTAACTCCTAGTGCGGATGGTGTCTGGGACTCAAGGCCAAGCGATGGACGATGGAACTGGACAGCGCTCTGTGGAAAATTACTGAAAGACGACTCCGCAGAAGAGGAGGTGCGAAGGGCGTGTTCTGAGATTTGGGGTTCTGTATTAGGGAAAGCGCCCCGAGGATGGAAGCAGATCAGAGCAGCCCAGAGCAGAGAAAGGCTAGGCGAAGAGATAGAGGGGGCAACTTAGACCAAGCTCTCTAAGTGAAGACTTCTTAGGAAGTTTCAATCTGACACCTTTCGACTGAGGGTCTCAAGGGATTGCTAAGTAGGGATGTCACCTAGTACAGAGTAGGGACAGAGATGGTATGGTCCAGTGTCCCTAATATCGACATTGGCTTGGTAGTTTTCTACCTCATGCTTTTAGAGATTGTGCTTTTAGTTATTTTTAGCCGTATGCGGATTCTTCGTAGAGTAGCATTTGTGTTAGTGCCTATGTACTTGTTGTGCCTCGTATTGAGGACTCTGTATCTTCAAATCTTTATGCTGATAATAAAAGCCAGAGAGCCAAGAGATTAAGTCTCGCGTCCTTGATTATGGCAAATTGTGGACAGTAATTTTGATAATTGTGTTTATTCCCTCCACGCTGTTGGGCAAGTAAAAAGTTCCATCCGACCAGAGTGGGTTCTAGTAGATAATTGCCTGATACTAAAATGGGCCGGAGCAACACTTTAAGAGCCTTTACCAAAGTATTGTTCTGATCTTGTTCTGACACACCTGTAATTCAAATATCATCCTGAAAAAATGAATGTTTTGAACCTCACCAAAAGTTTTATGCACCATTCGTTGGAACACACTGGCAGCAGTCTTTTAAACTGAAACACCCCTTCCATTGTAATAAATGCTGTATATTTCTTTGATTTGGGATACCAACCTATTTGGTTGTATGCTGACTCTGAATCAAGTCTAGTGAAACATTTTGTCTTACTTGTAAACAAAACCATATCCGATATGTTAGGCAATGGAAAACTATTCATCACTATACACTGATTTAAAGATCTAAGGTCCATGCAAAACCTTAATTTGCCATCTCTTTATCTTGTGATCGCAACCAGAAAGAGCCATTCCAACACCCCCACTGGTTCAATATTACCTTCCCTTTGCATGTCTTTCAGCATCTCTTTCACCTCATTACGAATAGAAATGGGAATTTTCCTTACCCCATGTCTGATAGGTTTAGCTGCTTCCTTTCATTTTATTTTATGCACATAACACTTTAGTTTTCCTAACTTGTTACTGAATATATTATCCAATATCTTTTCTATGTCTCCACCCTTTTGTACCCCCAATACTTGTTCCATGGAACTTGGATCAAGAACAACATGCAAATCATGTTGTTGAACCTAACGTAAAATAGCTGGATCTTCCTGTGACACATACATCTTTCTTATCAATCTTGTCCCTTTAAATTCAAAATTAATCCCCACAAATCCTCTATCTGAATAGTTTCTACACTATATCCTTTAGGTGGAATGTCACTGTCTTGCAATTTAATATTCTGCCACTTTTCTTCAAATATATTTTGGGGAATTATAGTGTACATGGAACCTGCATCAGCCATTAGCTCCACCTCTACCCAGTCAATGTAAATATCACCCTTGGTTTCTGCATTTTTACACTTTCTTTGTTTTCAAACACACAGTTCTATATCGTGTGTGGTACTTCCTTCTTCTACAAATGCAACCCTGTTTTTAGATAAATCTTTTCATACTCCTATCAAATGTTCTTTTATTTCCACATTTTCTACAATATTTATCTCGTGAAAAACACCCTCTGAAGTCTGCAGCATGTCCCATGCTCCCGCATCTGTAACAGCCATTGAACATCTTTTTCTTCTTAATGTTGAACCTTCTTTTCGTTTTTTCCATCTGTTGTTTTATATCCATCCTTTGTTTACCTTTATTTTCAACACTAGTAGAATCTTCTCTCTTACTGCGTTTAGTGTAAGTGTGGCGCACATCAAACAATCAAATGAAAACCTGCTGTTACGTGAGAGACATGACATCCACAATATACAGTATTCGCAATATACATTTTTCCAAGGAGTCAGTACTCAGTATTCAGACAGATAAAACTTTGTATTTTCAGAAATGTTCAGTTTCGGTAGCTTGACAATCAATATGAGAGTAAATTGTGCATGGCTGAATCCAAGCTGAATAGTTCCGTTTTACTGAATAAGCGCTTCAGAGTTCCTAAATTGCTGTAAATGCCCAAGAACTGAAACTTCTTACAATAAAGGCAATTTCTGGTGATGAGTTCAAGCAGTTACACAGAGCTAGGCCAATATTACACAGTGCTGAAGATTAACGCTGGATGTGAAAAGTATAACACGCCGCACAATAATAATTACTTGACTCTCCGTAATATAATTCTATGAAGTGCACATTTACTTACTGTAGCCGTGCCAAAGGTTTGATGATAGAATCAAATGCCAGCAAGCATTTCAAGGCATGGAATCCGCTGTTTCATACGTCACTGTTGCGGGAAAACTTCGAATCAGTTGCTCATCGCCAAATTGTAGCAAATCTCTAGACAAATACACCGAAATTCACGAAACTGTATTAATCTTACACCACAAACATGAGGCTCCCTCACCTACTGAGGTCTCAGTAACCGCCGCATCCAACTGACATCACAGTCGCTGATCGAATCTTAGAGAACACACATTCCATTAGTGCTGTGTGATGTCGAGGGCGCAAGCTAAAAAGTTCAAGCAATGGTATAAACATATATCATAACAGTATCCATTTACATTCCTCCTCCTGTTTTCTGATTAAGTAAAAGGTAGGACATGCACTGTTAAGTTTGACATGTCCTGGTAGTGACAAACAGCTAAGTTCATTTTTCACTACTACGAATCCTACTCCTCTCATAGGCTAACATTGGGAATTCCTTAAAATATCTTTATGTTGTAATTCCTGATTAGAAAGGAGTAGCTGGATCATGTGTCATATCTTTGGAAGGGTAATGATAAATCCTCTTTACTGTTAAAGTTGAATTTAACATTAATATTTTTGAAATGTCACTTTTAGAAAGTGGGCATTTCTCTGCTCTTATTGCTCTGTGTGCCTTGAAGTCTGTCTCTAATACACGTCTGGGCTGAGTGACAGCTACACTTTGTGCATTCCCTCTAGATGGCCACAAACACAGGAATGGTGGGTGTGGCATAGAACTCATCTACATTCATCTAAGATAGCTCTTCCTGGGCAGGAGAAGGGAGGGGAAGTTAACACTTACACCTGAATAGACAGTGTCCTGTGTCCACACAAGGGACTGATAATCCCCTACAGAGAGCCTGGCACAGAGGACTGGGATAAAAGGGGACAGACCTGTGCACTTCAAGTGCCTGCTTTGAAATCAACCCCACTTTAAAGGCACATTTTTCTATAATTACTGGGGCTTTGACTCTACCAAGGTAGTATACTTCCAGACCAGTGAAAAACTCTGCCAGGAGCAAAGACTGCTGTGCCACAAGGATTGCTACTTTGCCTGACTGTTTTTCTGAAGGAACTTCTTTCTGCTCTGCTAAGCTGCCTTGCTGCCTGTTGATCTCTGCCCTGCTGAGGAAAAGGACTGGACCAATCTCACTTGAACCCAGAGTAACTCCAAGGGATTGTTGATTCCCCCCCTGTATTAAAGTCTCAGGGCTATCAAAGACACCCTTCAAATCTGCAACAGAACCTGATCTCTGCCATCTGTATGTGGTGTCAATCCAGTTCTGGGCCCTTGACATGTGATTTCTGCTGTACAGAACCATCAGAATTGATGCAGTGCTGAGTTTGTGCTGATCTGAACTGACACACTGCCAATCGAAAGACTTCCCTGCCTGGCTCAGTGATGATACAGGACCCAACTGCGAGGTTTTATGACAATGTACCATCTGTATTGTAAGTGGTTTGACTCTGACGTGGGACCTGACTGCAAGGCTTGACATCAATGCATCCACCCGACCGCATGGATGACGCGACTGCAAGGTTTGATGACAATGCACCACCTGCATTGTAAGGGATTCAACTCTGACTGTGAGACTTGACGTCAATGCATCAGCCCGACCACATGGATCGGAACCGACGCATCAAGTCTTTGATGCCGACGTTTGCTTCATCCAAGGTACTTTTTCAGCAGGACCTGTGTGTGTCCTATAGCTGTCCTGCCTTTCATTGCAGTCGGCCTGAACTTTGGATTTGCCCTGGTCCAATGTGACCGCAATTAACATATTAGCACTATTGTCTTCTAAGCACTACTTTTGACTTATTCTTTCAAAATTCAAAGCTCTAGTTCTACCCATTCGATGTTTGTCATTTTGGTCTTGTTTTATTCATACAGTTATTCTCTACGTTTCTAAACCTGTGAGGAGTGTTTTTCAGTATTTTCATTGTTTTATTGTGTGTGTGCACGGGTGTGGGTGTGTTTGTGTGTGTGTGGGTGTTGCAACACATTTTTAAATACACTAGTAGGGTAAGTAACAGTTCCTGAGAAAGAGATTTCTGGTTGGACTGTGAAGGAGGTAAGGGAATTTTCCTTCTTGGCTGGTGGTGCCATCACAAACCTGTGTGGGTGTCATGCTTCATTATCAGGCTTAGCTCCTCGTGGTGTCGGTGATGCAATGCCCCACAAACCCTGTGAGAGGGCTCCTTTGCAGAGATCTTTCCATATATAACCATGATGATGAGTGCAGATGTGTGGGGAAGGGACAGTGGTGAAATAAAATGGCTTAAAACTACCTAAGGGGTATGAAAAATATTTTAATCAGGGTCCCTTAGAGAGGGCTAAAAAGGTGTGGACTCTCAGTAGTAGATATGGCTTTTCACGCGCGAAATGTTTTGGGACATTAGTTTCCAACTTCCTAACCCAGTGGTGTGATGCATTGGTTACAAAGAGCTGAGAGGCTGCAATGCAGAATCCTGTGTCATCGCTGAGGCTGCCGTCATTGAGGGATGCAAGGGCCTGTGTCAAGGATGCATCAGGCTGCGTTGGTCCCAAAGGGGATGCGGGTTGCAACGGTGATGCAGGTCTTTGAGATTGGTTACTTCTGATCGGCATTGCGCTTCACAGGTGAGGAGATGCATTTGTCCTGCTGGGTTCATGAAGCTGTCAAGCACCTTAAGACCACTTGCAAGGGTCCAGACCTGGGGTAACACCACTTGGCAGGGTATACTCACAGATGGCATAGTCCAAGTGAAAGGTTGTTGGAAGCCTCCTATGTCCCTGAGGATTCAGATCAGGAGGCCAACCAACTAGCCCTTGGAGTCACTCTGGATTCTGGGTTTAAGAGATGCAGGTCCAGTCGTTCTCACCCAGGCAAGAAGGCAGCAGGTCAGCGCAGCACAGCAAAGCAGAGGTCCAACTGAGTGCAGTTCAACAGAGTGGCAGTCATGCAGCAGCACAGCAGTATTCCTGACATAGTATCCACAGGTCCAGAAGTATACCAAAGTGGTGGTGTCTGAGGTCCTTCTTTTCTACAGACTTGTGACTTTGAATTGGACAGAAGCTTCTAGAGACATGCTTTTGAAGTGCACAGATGCCCTGCCTTCCCTGTCCTGGCTCCAGACCAACTACAGAGGGTATGTAACACTTTGTGAGGCGGCAGGACTCCGTCTATTAAAGTGCAAGTGGGGTTGTGGCCAGCTCCTCCTTCCCATCTTGCCAGTGATTGCACATCCAGTCACACCTAAGCTCCCTTTGTATGGGGCTTTCTAGGGGGAATGCACAAACCCTAACTACCAACTGCAACCAGACTTATGACCACAGACAGGATGCAGGCACCAAATGACATAGGGAAGAAAATGCCAACTTCCTAAAAGTGTAAAAACCCCAGTTATTCAGGGAAGAAAGATATTGCATGAACAGACATAAAGAAAGCAAGGTACCCACAAAAGAAATGTTTGCAAAGCAACGAAGCGTATTATTGAAAAGTTTTTTTGTACAAATATAACACCACAATACAATATATAGACAAACAATTCATGCTCAAAATAATACACTAGACAAAATATATTGATTATATACAGTGTAAATGAAAACAAAACAGTCACAATGGTAAAGGGTTATTAATTCAAATGAAGTTTTCCATATTGGAAACAGGAACATGACACAATTAATGCTTGCCTTATCCACGATTGGCATATTTAATTTGGTCATAAGTTCCTGGTAAAGTTCACTGTGTGTGCCCAGGGCCTGTAAATTAAATACTACTAGTAAGCTTGCAGCACTGATTGTGCCACCCACTCAGTAGCCCTTTAACCATCGCTCAGGCCTGCCATATGAAGAGCCCATGTGTGCAGTATTTATGCAGTTTTAAACTACCATTTCGACCTGGCAAGTTAACCTACTTGCCAGACCCAATCCATCCTTTTTATTACATGTAATGCACTCCTAAGGTAGGTATTGGACAGCTCCATGGGCAGGGTGCAAAAGGTAGGACCAAACATTTTAGTTTTACATGTCTTGGTAGTGAAAAATCTTCAAAATGTATTTTTCATTAATGCAAGGCCTATGTCCCCCGTAGGTTAACATGGGGATGCCATAAAACATCTTTTAAGTGTACTTTTCCATTGGGAGCAAATAGAAATTTAAGGTTTTGTGTTTTTGGACTCACAATTTATAACCACAGCTTTTACTAAAGGTGGTTTTAAAACTGCAGGTCTGCAAATCCACTTTTAGAAAGTTTAAATTTTCTTACTTTGACTATTCTGTGCCTCTGCCTGCTTCTGAATACACGTCTGGATTAGGGTGACAGCTAGTTCTTTGTACATTCCATCTAGACCAAGGATACTCAAAGTATGGCCCGGGGGTCGCATACGGTTCTGTTAATCGTGGCCCCCTGGTGAACAGCAGCATTGCACTGCTGTTGACTTGACAGAGCAGGAACATTCAGAAAGCATTGAAACAAATGGGCATACTTTACTTACACGTTAACTAATGTTATGGAAAGAAGATGTCCAAGACAACTTATTTTTAGGAACACCTTTAGGTTTAAAGACATCTTGCACTAAACATGTAAAAACATGATAAACTCACTGTAAATCTCAGAAAAGTGTATTTTATTAACATACATGAGCATTTTACCTTAGTGGATCAGTTTATATCACTGCGTTCAAAGACATTTATTAGCAGTGATAGTTTTCAAACATGATATTTTTCAATTCATATCTCGAGTTTTACTTATTGGCTTTTGTCATTTTGTTCTTGTTTAGTCAGGTAAATATTCTATGTTAAACTGGTGTGTAGTTTATTTGTGATGTTTTCACTGTGTAACTTAATTTAAGTGTTGCACAAATACTTTACACATTGCCTCCTAAATTAAGCCTGACTAGTCTGTGTTAAAGTACCAGAGGACAAGCACAGGATAATTTAGCGTGTGTATCTGACTTACCCTGACTAGAATGGTGGTCTCTACTTGGACAGGTTGCATACCGCAGCCAACTGGAGACTCCATTTCTATCTAACAACAGGCCTAGGCCTCAGTGCACATGCACAATTAGAGCTTCAACTGGACCAACAAAAATCAGGATACCAGTATCACACAACTTTGTAGCACTCAGGGCAGGGACATTTTGGTTCCAACACCCATTTCAAGGAACATTCTATGAAAGCTGCCAAAAAATATGCATACGCAATATTTTCACAACAGCTTATTCTGAATAACTATTGCAGGTGATTTGCTCCAAATGGTACACATCGTTGATTACATGTAACAAATAATTCTAGGTGCAAGTATGGCATATAACCGTACAGATCGGGTCAACTTTCTCACTAAGGGGCATATTATCAAGAAACAGCATTAAAATTATCGCCGCTTTAGTGGCAGAAAACTGCTGCTAAAGCAGGAATAATGGGCTTGATAATATGCCCATGAGAATTCCCATAGAAGCCCATGTTCTGGTGTGAACATGGGCTTCTATTGGAATTCTCTGTGGCATATTATCAAGCCCATTATCGCCGCTTTAGCGGCAGTTTTCTGCTGCTAAAGCGGCGATAATGTTAACGCCGTGCTTGATAATATGCCCCTCAGTTCTTATTACAAGGACATTTTTCAATTACATGCATTTCCATTATGGCATTAGAAAGGACTTTTCTCTCATTGGGCTTTTCCCAGATTTCAGTATGTTTTTTGTCTTATTTCCATCCTTGACAACTAATAAAGACAGCGCTGGTGCTCTTTGATAGCACTCTTCTTTTTTTATTGCCTGCAGTTTGGGATCAACAGGGCTAATTTAGCAGAAATTAATAAACTATGAAGGGCAAATGAGGACAGTCTAGAATTCTTCAACTTAACGTGTCTACACCTCTGAAACACAGTAGGATGGGTGATTATTTGAATATAGGCTAGACAAGGTATGCAGCTGGAAGTTGATTTTTTAAAGTACTGTTAGCGTAAAACTTCATTTTGGCTTGTAAGCAAAACATATTGGATGCTTAACTAATGACACAGTATTAGCTTTTAAAACAATTATTGGTAAAGGCATTAAGTTTCTCTATCTGATGAATACTTTCTTTTCTGTAAATTTTAGCTTGATGAGCAGTTGTGCAATATAAGTTGCTTAAACTTCATAAACGTGTTATGTTTATATACAGTGCAATTAGCACAAACAAATTGTAAAAGAAATAAAAACAGCATACACGTGTGTTAAAAAAACACACTATGCTTCTGCAGACACAGAGTTTGAACACACAATATAGTATATAAACACCCAAATGCATACAACAACGAGAAAATAAAAAGGAACAAGAAGTACAATGCAAAACACATCATATACACTCTACACTGTAAACATACAGCATGCACATATAATTCAAGCAGACTATACTGTTTAAAACCAGCGTGCAGACACATGCTAAACTCACAAGGCATACACATGCAATATACTCTAAACACACATCAGGCAAGTGTAATGTAACCATCGGATGCGGAATGCACACAATCTATGCCTTAAAATGGCGGCATCCACCCACATCATTTTATAATTTATTAGAATACACTAACAAATAAATAAACCACAGAAACACACCCTACTGTCCATCAAGTGGCATGTACTCACCATGTTGTGTGCCTGGAAAGCATAATCCCACAATACACTGTGCAATAGAAACTATAATCCGTATACAATGTAATACATTTAGATGGTGTGCATGTTGAGATGGTCAAACCTGATGTAATGCTCACACATGTCGTAGACACTATATATTGTACACAAAATGCAAGCATGCTATACATTTGCAATGCACACAAGAGACACTGTAGAAACAACATGCTCAAGTTTTAAGGTGCGAATATGCCTAATGCACATCATAGGATACATGCATGGGATGGACACAAGTATATTGTTTTACAGTATTTGTAATCCATAAATACAATATATACTTAATAAACTTAACAAAACTCAGTGGCATAGCAAGGGGAGGTTACATGAGTTGTGGGGCCAGCAGCCCTCCCCCACTCTTAGCTGGGGCAGTTGCCATGTGACAAAGACACGAATCGTCACCCCTGCCACCATTGGCAGCATAAGGCCTAGCTATGCCACTGACAAAACTGACATGCACTTACACTATACTGCATAAACAATGCACAGAAATTTAACTGGGCAGACAACATGCACTTGCAGTATACCACACACATCCTGCACACGTCCTATACAATATACAGGCATGGCATCAAAATACCTGTACATGAATAGTATCCCCACATTACACTTTACTCATACAGCTCACACGTAAAATGTACTGTAAACAAAGAGTGTGCATGCACATGTGCATACTGTTAACATATGTGTATACTATTTAGAACACAAGCAGAATTGTAACAATATGGACTCTGCAAAACATCCTCTTTTGCATACACACAGCATGCTCACACAACATGCAGGATACCCACTGGGTGCTCTTGGACAAAGAAGACATGCGCATTGACTGCACAGCGATTAGACTCGGCATAAAGACGGCAAACAGAGCTACATAAATACAAGTTCCTTTTATTTTAATGCGCACATATAGCTTGTGTCCACAACAAGTTCAGAAGTTAAGCTACACCTGCCTCTGTGGACCAAGTCCCGAACCGACAGGAAACCAAATACCTCCACCAGGTTATGTCCGGGAGGCAGGTGATCACCGTAGCTGCCATGTCTCCCTGTCCAGGACAGAGATGCGAGATGCCTTCGAGCTCCTCCTTGCAGTACATGAACATATCTGCAATCTTGGCACAAGCTAGCAGCTTTTCCGTGTAGGAAGATTTAGATGGATGACGCAGGGTTCATATCTAAATATTAAGGCAGATTGCGCCAAGATCGGGTTTCCATCATGGAACGGGCTAGTACATTGTCAGAGCGTCACAACTAAATTTGAGGCGAGCCACCAATGCCCGTATGTGACATTTGGTTGGCTTCATGTGACTAAGGTGCGAATATCCAATAGCCTACTTTTCACTAACTTCCAGAGGTGCATACTATTTTTTTCGTGACTGATACTGGTGTGGAAGAAATCACTCACATAATGTTTTTTTTAACAAACTAAAATGTGAAAATCATCACAAATTTTAACAAATCAGTTTCACCACTGCCTCGTTTTAAGGGAAGAAACAATCCAGTCAACAAGTTAGGGGTTCTAAAAGTAATCTTATTTGACTGCTGCCTGACTCCAAGATGGTGGAAGTTCAAGACAGGCATGTGTTGAGTTGTTGTTATTGAAGTGGTGCATGTAAGGAGGGAAAAGGGGTGGGGGAGAAACATGAGGAACGGAGAGGAACTGTACAGGGCCATGCAATAGGCAGAAAGTAGGAAAAAAAGCACAAGGCAAGCACAAGGCAAGCGCTGTAATCAAAGTAAGGAAGATTATTGGTAAACAATCAGATTATTACCTCCAGAAGCCTTGTGATTGTGATTAATGACAGCTTTAGATCTTCAAGACGATTGTCGGCATATCTCAATCTTTCTTCCTCACCAAAGAATTCTCAGGTTCTATGTAGAGGGTCACCATTGTCAGTCCCGAGTACTTCCCTCATGATCTAGAGTCAACACCACAGTGTTTTTAAGACGTTACTACCACCTCTCGTTGTCCTTCTTTACAGCAGGGAAATATTAGAACACAGAATCTGATTGCAAATTATCAGCATTTTCCATAATGGAAGAGAGATCGCAGTTGATACAATTTTCCAAAATTATTTCTTGGATAAGAAGTGAAATAAAACAAAGAGAGTGCCAATGCTGCACTAGACTTTCGAAAAGATTTTTACAAATGAACTGAATTAAACATATCCATTTTTTCCATTTTTTGGTTGATTTTAATCAAAAATATTTTTATGCAAATTTTTCTTATTATTTTGCACGGTTATATTGAAGTGATTAAAGCATTTCACAAAAAATCAGAAAATACAAAGAATTACAAAAGATACATTCCAAATATTTACACTACATAGACACATATAAATGACAACACCACTAGCGTACCTCAAACATTCAGACGACAACAACACTCAAAATGCACTAAATACTGACTAAACACAGTAAAACAAACGATTTACACTTGTATGTACAAAAAACATCAGGCCATCAGCGAATAACATTTGCAGTACTTCTAAACGCTTATTTTTTAGTTGTTTTAGCAGATGATTGGCCAAAGGCGAAGATAGGTCAAGATAGGTCTACGCGTTTCGAATCCCTTCACCGGGGATTCTCATCAGGACCAACACTCTCTGGGAAACAAAAACGGACAAAACACTGAATTAGACCAGTTGGCCCCTCAATCCTCAAAAATTAGATTAACCGTTCACCTATATTCGGGAACCTTACCTGTAAATTATATCACCAGCTGAGATCTGAGGACAGATAGGAAACGTAGGCAATTGGATGCCGTCATGGATTAACAAAATGGCTACCACTTCCTTGCCCAAACATTCGACTTCGTGCACGGTCCGCGATGGCTCCGATGGCGTTCGACTAACGGGACAAAGAGGTAAACACGATTAAGAGACCTCACAGGACGAAACTACCGCGTGTGTTGAAATAGTTTAAACAGTGTGGATAGCCGCGGTCTAACGACTACGTTTCCTATCTGTCCTCAGATCTCAGCTGGTGATATAATTTACACGCCGTTTCCGACAAACAGACGGAAGCACAGCCAACTCCGACCAGGAGGAGTAAGGGGATATATATGTACTTACGAGACATCTTCTGTCCTAGCAAGTAAGATTTCGATCATCAGACTACTCCACCTTGAAGCCATTAGACATTAGTTTAGACGTTTGATCTTTTCTTTGATCTTGTCGTTCTTCTGAAAACTTTTTTTCTCTGCTGTCCACAGATTTTCCGTTGGACGTTCATTTATTCTTTATTGAAAGCCTGGGTTGCGTACTTTCAAGTTGTAGGTAAGGTTCCCGAATATAAGTGAACGGTTAATCTAATTTTTGAGGATTGAGGGGCCAACTGGTCTAATTCAGTGTTGTGTCCGTTTTTGTTTCCCAGAGAGTGTTGGTCCTGATGAGAATCCCCGGTGAAGGGATTCGAAACGCGTAGACCTATCTTGACCTATCTTCGCCTTTGGCCAATCATCTGCTAAAACAACTAAAAAATAAGCGTTTAGAAGTACTGCAAGTGTTATTCGCTGATAGCCTGATGTTTTTTGTACATACAAGTGTAAATTGTTTGTTTTACTGTGTTTAGTCAGTATTTAGTGCATTTTGAGTGTTGTTGTCGTCTGAATGTTTGAGGTACGCTAGTGGTGTTGTCATTTATATGTGTCTATGTAGTGTAAATATTTGGAATGTATCTTTTGTAATTCTTTGTATTTTCTGATTATTTGTGAAATGCTTTAATCACTTCAATATAACCGTGCAAAATAATAAGAAAAATTTGCATAAAAATATTTTTGATTAAAATCAACCAAAAAATGGAAAAAATGGATATGTTTAATTCAGTTCATTTGTAAAAATCTTTTCGAAAGTCTAGTGCAGCATTGGCACTCTCTTTGTTTTGTTTAGTTTTCATGACTTGGCCTTGCTGCCATCGAGTCAAAACCCAAGCTTGTTTTGCTAGCTGTCTGGCGGGTGCATACCCGCGAGGTTTTGTTTGACACCAATTGAGTCTCATTGGTTGTTTGGTTTTTCACATATGGTTAGCAGTAGTTGACTGCAGGTTTATAAATTTTTCACGGTGGGTCTCAGTAGAGACGTTTCTAGTACTAGCCTTTTAGTCTTATTCTAACTATCTTGACTTTTATTTTTTGTTTTTCATTATTTCATTATATCATGTCCGCTAGCGACACATTTGCATACAGTGAGGAACACATACTGAAGCTGATCAATGACCCCCCCATTATTTTCTTCCGCTGCATTGAGTACAACAGCTAAAATCAACAACGAATCTGATAAACTCATCAGATTAAAGAAAAAACAAATTAGGACAGACCTACATGGGCATTTTCTAATTGAACACTTGCGGGCTGGAACCATCCCAGGTGGCCTTCAAATACGGAACGTCCCAGTCATTTTCACAGAGGATCCTATTTATAAAAAAGGCTACAGTCAGATCGAAACGAAATGTAGCAGAGATCTAATGGTCCTAACTGTGGAAACAGCACAAAGACTCTCAAAACATCAGTTGGAGGAAATTGCTGTCCTTGAGACTGAAATTAAATCTAACCAACTTATCACGGACGCTAAGGCACTTCTTGAAAAGGTCGACAAGGAAATTCTAGAATTTAAGGACTATACAATCAACCAAAAAGGCACCCAGTTCGAGAAAGATAGGAAGACCTTCTCATTGGAAAAAGTTTATCCGTATCTTCAATTGGACTTTTACACCAGACCAGAATCACGTAGATTCTTATCGGATTACCAAGGGAGATCAAGACAAAAGTTCATAACCTTTTCCGATACTACGTCATCATCAAGTGGGAGTGACACAGACAATACCAACATAAGAGGCGAATCCAATAGGCGCGGCAATTTCCAACAAAACTACCAATCAAATTTCCAACAACCGTCTTTTTTAGGACGGGGCCGACAGAAACAACGCGGCAGGGCGAGATTTACCAACCAGCCATGGGAAATGTCCACGAGACGCCAAAATTACAAAAATTGAGGACTCAAGCGGGCATTCCCTTTCAGGAACCCTTGGTACAGAACAGTTCACCGATTTTTAACCTTTCAGATAAAATGCTGACACAGGATGAATTGGGTGTGTTGGAAAAGGGTTTATCGTTTGTGCCATCCAAAGCAACAAATTTCGTACAACTTAAGACGGAATTTATTGAATTCTGCCGCAAGATACGTTTAATTACATTCTTTTTGGATAGTCCATTTGAAGAGAACAGTGAAACAATGGGATTAAAGAAAAAATCTACGTTTTGTCCTCCAACGGCAAAAACTCCTAAAGAAGTGATAATTTTTGAGAAAGTAGTTCTATCAGCTATCACCAAAGTTGAACATCAAAGGAAGAGGTTTGTTAAACCTAACATAACTAGAGCTCAAAAAGAAGCACTGTTTGCCCTAAAAAATGATCCGTCTATAGTAATTAAACAAGCCGACAAAGGCGGTTCAATTGTCATCTGGGCTACTGAACGTTACACAACGGAAGTGATGAGGCAACTTTCAAATGAACAATGCTATCGGAAATTGAATAAAGATCCTACTGCTGAACTTCAAGGGAAACTCTTTAACATTCTACAAAAAGGCTTTGAACAAGGGTTCCTGGGCAAAAAGGAATATGATTTTCTAAAGAACAAAAATCCTCGTATACCAATCTTTTACGTCCTTCCAAAAGTCCATAAAGATCAGAGTAGTCCCCCGGGACGCCCGATAGTCTCGGGTTGTGAGTCACTGAATGAATCAATATCTAAATTCGTGGATTTTTTCCTCAAACCATTTATGAAAGATGTTAAATCGTACATACAAGATACTACGGACTTTTTAACCAAACTTAATACAATGGTATTTGAAGAAAATGTACATTTCCTTGCCACGCTGGATGTGACTTCACTCTATACGGAGATCCCACAAGATGAAGGTTTGGCTGTGTTGGAGTCATTTCTGAATAGCAGACCTAAACCTGAAAAGGTTCCGACGAATTTCATTTTGGAACTAGCCACATTTGCCTTAAAGAATAACTATTTTTGTTTTAAAGATGACTTCTTCTTGCAAACTAAAGGCGTCGCAATGGGGTGTCCCTTCGCCCCAGAGCTGGCAGTCCTTTTTATGTCTAAATACGAGGACCGATTTGTATACAACAACAACCCCTTCGCAGTTTACATCACGAATTGGGTTCGATACATCGATGATGTCTTCTTAACTTGGACTGGAGATGAAAACCAACTACAAGAGTTTGTGCACTGGCTAAACAACAGAACACCAGACATAAAATTCAGTCTGAACTACTCCAAATGCAAGATTCCATTTCTAGACGTTGAGATCTACCCTAGCAATGGCAGTCTAGTCACCACACTATACAAGAAAAAAACGGATAGAAATAAAGCACTACATTACTCAAGTAATCATCCACGCAGTTTAAGAGACAATCTGCCGTATGGCCAATTTTTGCGAATTCGTCGAAATTGTACATTCAAGGATGAATATTTGTGCCATGCTGAAAATTTGAAAAACAACCTACTATCCAGGGGCTACCCCAAAAAATTATTGAAGAAAGCCATCAAACGAGCCTGGTGGACCCCACGCGAAGCACTTTTGGAGAGAAAGGACAAATCTAAAACCAACAGGATTGTGTGTGTATCGACCTACTGCCCCACATCGAATTGGCTCAAAAAGACCATTTCTCAAAATTGGCATCTGATTAAAAATCTTGATGTCTCACTCAAAGAGACTCCGCTATTTGCTTTTAAAAAAGATAAGAGCATTGCCAACCAGCTAGTTCGAGCTGCACTACCAAAAACTAAAAGTCCGGACATAAGAAGTCTCCTTAATTTGTCTCCAATACAAGGTCATCATAAATGTGGGACATGTGTTTGTTGTGATTCCACCATTGAAGGGAACCAAGGGTATTCATTGGAAACATAACACTTTCTCAAATTGCAAAACGAAATATGTAGTATACGGAATTTTTTGCCCATGCGACAAGCTGTATATTGGGAAAACAAATCAGGAAATAAGGATAAGAATTCAACAACATAAATCGAGGGTACGTAAGAATGTGCCTAATGCCCCGCTGGTCAACCACTGGCATCTCAATAACCACACAGAAAAAGATGTGAGATGGACTGTGATCTCAAAAGTCACACAAGATAACCGAGGTGGCGACCTGGACGCCAAATTGGTTAAAAGAGAGGCTATGCTTATCATCAAGTTCAATACATCAGTGGATGGACTGAACGAGTTATCCGAGATCTATAATCTGTAAAACCCCTAAAGTTTTCATTAACCAACTAAGGCTCCGTCTTCTGGCATCCAATATGGTGCTTTATGAAATACACAAGGCCGTCCGTTTGTTATACTGATGATGCACCTTCCAGCACACCTCTTTCCACTCTTGGAATCTGAGCCCCTGAACTAGTTGACTGAGGCGATACCTTTCCTCGGGTAGGCGACTTGGTGAATTGAGTAGTACAATTCTTTATGAGCCCCGTGAAAGGAGTCTAACTACACACGGGTAAAGGATTGGTCCATCAATCGACCCGCATTTATTATAAAGTCGGGCGTATAGCTATACACTGCCGTACAGTGTGTTCACTATGCAGTGTTCACTCATATTGCACAATAAAGTTTTTTCAACAAAAAACCGGTCGGTAAATGTAGCTCGGAACCGGGACAGGCATTTTAATAGCCACGGGCTTTCAAAAAACTCACACCTCAAAATTACGCCTAAAAGGTTGATGCCCCAGCGATTTTCTGATTTTGTCTTTCGTTGAGTTTTGTCCCTTTTAAAGGACACAAATCGTGGCCAAACTACATCTCCCAGAATTCCCTAGAGCTCCGCCCTGCAATTGGATGCCGTCATGGATTAACAAAATGGCTACCACTTCCTTGCCCAAACATTCGACTTCGTGCACGGTCCGCGATGGCTCCGATGGCGTTCGACTAACGGGACAAAGAGGTAAACACGATTAAGAGACCTCACAGGACGAAACTACCGCGTGTGTTGAAATAGTTTAAACAGTGTGGATAGCCGCGGTCCAACGACTACGTTTCCTATCTGTCCTCAGATCTCAGCTGGTGATATAATTTACACGCCGTTTCCGACAAACAGACGGAAGCACAGCCAACTCCGACCAGGAGGAGTAAGGGGATATATATGTACTTACGAGACATCTTCTGTCCTAGCAAGTAAGATTTCGATCATCAGACTACTCCACCTTGAAGCCATTAGACATTAGTTTAGACGTTTGATCTTTTCTTTGATCTTGTCTTTCTTCTGAAAACTTTTTTTCTCTGCTGTCCACAGATTTTCCGTTGGACGTTCATTTATTCTTTATTGAAAGCCTGGGTTGCGTACTTTCAAGTTGTAGGTAAGGTTCCCGAATATAGGTGAACGGTTAATCTAATTTTTGAGGATTGAGGGGCCAACTGGTCTAATTCAGTGTTTTGTCCGTTTTTGTTTCCCAGAGAGTGTTGGTCCTGATGAGAATCCCCGGTGAAGGGATTCGAAACGCGTAGACCTATCTTGACCTATCTTCGCCTTTGGCCAATCATCTGCTAAAACAACTAAAAAATAAGCGTTTAGAAGTACTGCAAATGTTATTCGCTGATGGCCTGATGTTTTTTGTACATACAAGTGTAAATTGTTTGTTTTACTGTGTTTAGTCAGTATTTAGTGCATTTTGAGTGTTGTTGTCGTCTGAATGTTTGAGGTACGCTAGTGGTGTTGTCATTTATATGTGTCTATGTAGTGTAAATATTTGGAATGTATCTTTTGTAATTCTTTGTATTTTCTGATTATTTGTGAAATGCTTTAATCACTTCCATATAACCGTGCAAAATAATAAGAAAAATTTGCATAAAAATATTTTTGATTAAAATCAACCAAAAAATGGAAAAAATGGATATGTTTAATTCAGTTCATTTGTAAAAATCTTTTCGAAAGTCTAGTGCAGCATTGGCACTCTCTTTGTTTTGTTTAGTTTTCATGACTTGGCCTTGCTGCCATCGAGTCAAAACCCAAGCTTGTTTTGCAAGAAGTGAAATAAGGCAAAAATGTGGGAAATTTAAATTGTCAGCTGAGTCTTTCATGGGAAGGGGAAGAACTATATCACACAAGAGACACCTGAGAGAATAGAAGAGTTAAGGCAATGGCAGAGATCTCTATCGTGGTCACCTAAATTACTCAGGTGATAAGGAGGGCAATCGTATAACGAAGTTCAGTTTTCAACCTTCACAAGACTCTTGAATATCTATTTCCTAAATGATGAAAATTGATCAGTAGCCGCCGATCTCCCACAGAAGTAAACTTCATAGAAACATTAAAGGACACATTTGATTGTCAAGATAAAAGTACAATGGTTCACAAAGAGAGAAGGAAGTAATAGCATGTCAGCTGCTAACAGATCACATACCTTGCAAATGATGTCAAAACGTGCTGTGAATGTATTGGTTGGTTTGTTCACATTTTCCTGATAATACATGCTTCTAGCCTTGAGGATAGCTGATGGAATGCATCAAAATGGAATGGTAATACTTTAAAAGAGTCTTTTAGAAGGAGAGTCAACCCATTCCCAGGACCTGCAAGACATTTGATGCAATGGATTTTAAAGCTAGCTGGATGGCACTGGCATATAGGAAGCAGTCATCAGGCAACACTGTTTCCGCAATGTCTAAAAATATATTACATGGATTTCATGGGCAAATGTAGACGAATTTAGGGATAAAATGGTAGATGTAACGTTCAGATAGGATATTACCATAAAGGCCATATTGAAATAAAATGATTTCAAGAATGTCTCATCATCAAACATTTCAAACTCTTCCTAAAAAAAGTAACCCACATGCATAAATTGACATAACAACAGTGGTATGAAAATCAGAAATCCGCCGCAGGGTTGAATAATTTGTGGAACACAATTTTTAGATTACATTCCTACGTTGATAATATTTGACTCATGAGCCAATGGAGATGTCAAAAAATTTGTATTGAAAAGTAGACACTCTGTGGAAAGCAGTAAATATGACGTTCACTGATGCAACAACGTTGTATTACCCATAATTCTGTGCAAAAAGCATATCTATCTAAAAACCTACAAACATCCACCTGTAGATGCCTACCATTTTAAACCACTCTACTATTCTCTGATCATCATTTTGATAAAAACATAGAACACGTGTAGAATCACATAAGTCACAAAATAGTAAATGTTTAAAACAAGAGCCATTTGAAGTGATGTGTTTGGTACTAAACCTTTTTATTCAATTTTACAAGTAATATATTTGAGTACAACACTCAGCCTAGCAACGTCATACATTTTTAAACAATAGTCGTGCTAGCTAACCTGGTGAGGGGCCTGTTAAGTTTACTACATGAATCTTAATTGCCAATATTGGCTAGGGAGCTACAAAAAGCATGTTAACAGGTTTCTTTATGTTGTGTCAAAGTTTGAAAATAGGTGAAAATGTCAGAAATCCAGATATAACGACAAATGCAACACTATCTTTCAATCGTAGTCAAGTACTGACTAAAAATGCCCCAGATAATATGTTATAGGCTCCCGGTAGCTAGAACTGTGGGCCTGGTGATATATACTATTAACAAAATATTATTATCCACATCATAGTTTGCTCTGGATTTCTTTTATGGAAAAGACTGCAGATGTTGAAACTTAGTAACACTATCCAAGTATGTTTAATGAACATGCCAGGGCCATCAGGGTGGTGTGATTTGGATTGGTCCCACCCTATAATGCCTTCTAAATTTAATAAATGTAATAAATTCCCTTAGCCTTTGTACAGCTATTTCAAAGACAAATCCTGCTAACACCCATTCAAAGTAAATTTCAGTAGTTAATGCACTGCTCTGTAGTCTGTGTGATGTATAAATAAAAATAATGTTCGGTGGGAGGATTTTGGTGTATTATATGGTATGAGTGTGCAACTATACTGTGTAATACACACGCAAAACTGTTTTGGGCCCAGACAGACTAGTTTGTAAAACCTTTAGCTCAGCTTTAGCTCAGCCCTGGGTAGCAGTGTCTTTGAGCAGCAAGGTTTAAACAAAGGAACTAGTGTAAAGCATTTAAAAGCACCAAACAACAAAATAAGAAAGTCACCCAACACAAAAGAAATCCGACACAATTCATAAAAATATATTGTATTTTTATTATTTTTTAAACATCAAGATTTTTTTTTATTAATGTCAAGTCAAGTCAAAAAGGTTTTATTTCGATAAAAACATATCATAAAAGCTGGATGTAAAAAGGGATTAAAAAGCTATTTACAACAATCTCTAAATTCACTGACTTTAACAAAGAACGCATGAATTCTGATCAAGTTAAAAGGATCAATATGGATTATTAATTAAAACCAGATTAAACAATACATTTAAGCCTTTTACTTTGAAGATACCAAGCCCATGATAAAAATTTAGAAAGGCCACAAGCATATAGTGGATGCGAATCTGACATTAGGATACGCAGAGCCTCAATATGGGACCTAGTGCCTAACAGTCGACACAATGCTTTAAGCCACTTTTGTCTTGGTTTCATGTACTCCGGACATTGGAACATGAAATGCGCTATTGTCTCAGGGCTGGTTATACAGAAAGGACAAAGTGCGGTTGTCTTGAGCCGGGAATTTCCAGCGTGCTGTGAAAGCTCGTAATGGAAGAGTCCCGACCCTAAACTTGAAATAAAGAGCCCTATCAAACGGTTTCCCAATAATTTCCAAATAAAGTTCCCGAATAGGTAAATCCTTGAACTTTAGGAAGTCCTCCGAAAGTTTACCCAGGGAATGATTGGCGTTAGTTCGAGATAAGACCCAATTCGAATACATGGTCTTTAATATTGCCTTTGGGGGAGAGGACCTACCAGCCCACGCTTCACTTAGTCCAAGATCAGTAAGCAAAGCTTTTACATCTTTTAACCACTTTATCTTGTACCATCCCGGTAGTGACATTATTTCAGACAACCCTTTAGCATATTTGGCCAATTCTGGAACTCGCCACAGCCAGGCCCATAAGAGCAATGGTCGCAGTTTTGCAAGATCACCAATCGGACGACAGCCTAAGTCAAGCATCAACGGTAACATTGGCGTACCCTGAGGAAGTGACATCAGCGACCTGCAAAATTTGTTTTCCGACCTTGACAGCCCATCTATATTATAGGTGCCCCATAGTTCAGCCCCATAGAGGTCAGAACTAACTCCTCTTGCTTTGTAAATATCGATAACAGGGGCTATTGGTCTTATTGTACAGAGACGCTGTTCCTTTAGCAGAGCCCTGGTTACCCTCTTATGGGTTAGGAGCATTTTGCATAAATGCGGGGTCCAATGCATGGTATGCGATATGCGTATACCCAAGTAATCAAATACCTTCTCCCTACCCAAGGGTACAGAATTCAGCACAGGAGGACATGCAAGTTTTTTGGGGGGATTCATCACTAAATGTTTGGTTTTGTCAGTATTAATTAGCAAACCCCGCTCCATACAAAAAGTCTGAAAGTTATTAAGGAGCTTCTGGAGGCCCATTGGGGACTTAGACAACAAGAGCGTATCATCCGCAAAGAGGAGGGTAGGAACACGCTCGCCCACCAGGGATGGTTCATCTGAAGGATCTTTTAGCAGATGCTCAACCACACCATTAACATACAAAGAAAAAAGGGTGGGAGCAAGAACACATCCCTGGCAGACCCCTCTGTCTACCGGAATTTTATTTGTTTTCTCGCCCTGTGTGCCCCATCTAATTTGGGCAAAATTGCCTTCATGGAGCTTCACCAACATTGAAAGAATATAACGTGGGAGGCCCATTTTAAAAAGGACTCCTCATAAAATCTCCCTAGGCACAAGGTCAAAGGCAGTCTTTAGGTCGATAAAAGTGAGATAAAGACTGCCTTTGCCTATAACCACAACCTTCCAGTAAATTAACATTAGTCTAAATACTTGCTCCATCGTACCTATACCAGCTCTAAACCCTGCTTGATAATCGGAGAGGATATCATTTTCATCAATCCATTGTAATATCCTCCCCAATAGAACCTTCCCAACAACCTTCTGGGTTGTATCTAATAAGCTTATGGGGCGATAGTTAGAGGGATCGTCCCTTAAACCTTTTTTAAAAATGGGGACGACCTCTGCTCCCTTCCATGACTCAGGGATCGCGGCACCTTTATAAATAGCAACGAGCAGGGAGTGGATAAACTTCCCCCATTTTAGGGTGTCAAGGCGAAGCAAGTCGCCAGGGATGCCATCACGACCAGCTGCTTTTTGGGGCAAGATAGTACTAATAGCACACCCCACTTCCTTGATTGAAAAATCAGGCTCAATTGTGTCACCCTCCAGGACAGAATAGTTAAATATAGCTACAACGCTAGACCCTTGTTGACGGGTATACAATTTAGAGAAGTGAGTAAACCATGCTTGACTGGTAATACTACATGTAATGTGATTACTATCTGGTCTGTTCCTAGCTCTAATTGTATCCCAAAAGAGTCTAGCATCTTTACCAGAGCTGGCCTCCTTTAGAGTGTGCCAGTACTCATCTTCCCAGTCCTTTTTGGCACTAGCTATCATCCGTTTATAGTCCTTTCTAGTATACTGTATCGAAAATTGTGACTTGCCATTAATAGCCTTAATTAGGGCTGTTTTTGCCTGTCTACATGCAGGTGTAAACCAGTCATGTGTGCCCTTCGGCTTCGAATTCATTGCTGGCTTACCCCCACACGCTTGCTCTAAGAATAATTCTCTTATAGTTTTAATTGTTTCTTCAAAGACAAGTGTTGCCCTACCAGATACAGAAGGAGATTGGGCAATAGCGTCCAACTCTGATTGTGAAGTTAATAATGTTTGATCTATAATATTAAGCTTGACTTCATCAAGGGCTATTTTACTCCACTTCAATCGCCTCCCGCAATTAGATAGGGAGACTTTAGGAGCGGGCTTATGGACTGTTCCATTTATTTTACTTGGCCACAAATTATTAAGGGTTAAAGACAACAAGTTATGGTCACTTTCAACAGTGGGTAAGACCGCCATATCCTGAACTGATTTCCAGAGTATAAAATCAAGAAGGATATAGTCGATCCTTGCGGTATGATTCACCCTATTATAAGTATCAGCACCCATAGGGTCCGAAATAGTTCGGCCGTTGGCAGCTCTTAGCCCGAACTCCATAGTCAGTGCATTTAACTGTATCACCCTTTGGGACCACTTTTTGATCGGTTGAATAGTCAGCACTGGTATGCCCCTTTTTGCATCATCTTCAGCCAAATCCAGAATGTCCTCTGTCGCAAGGGGCTCATATGAACAGTTAAAATCTCCCGCAACCAAGACTTGAGCCCCATCATTACAGGCTCTAAGCTCATTTTCAAGAATGGTTGCTGTAGGGGAAGAAGAACCATTTTTTGTGCCCCTGACGTAAATATTAAATAACTCAAGGGCTCGCCCCTTGTTAGGACCTCTCAACAAAATTCTTAGGATGTCTGGGCAATTGGTCTGTTTTTGGGTGATATGACATCCAAGAGAGGTACTCACCCATATAAGAAGGCCCCCGAGGGGCGGCCCTTCCCTGTACTTGGGGATGTTGCAGGCAAGAAAAAGGTAACATACCCAACTCTATGGAGAGGCTTCAGGCTCCAGGTCTCCTGGAACATACAGATCTTATGCTCTTCTACCAGAGAATTCCATTCTGGCAAGCCCAATTTCCTATTTCTGCCTGCCAAATTCCAACTAATAACTTTAAGTGGTTCCATGGTAACAGGAGTACAATTTATTGGTGGATCCAGTTGATCTCTAGAAGGTTTGGACAGTACTTTAGTTAGATCAAATACCGGGATATACTGGGAGGATGTTTCCGGGTCCAGAGTACCTCCCTGGTCCATTAGATGGACCACCGGGGGCAGATGGTCAATCAAAGAGTTAGCTTGTGGGTACAATGGGGAGTAATGAGTACGTCAAAACCCTAAATCAGGACCAAAATATTCCCCCCTGTTACCAGAGTTAAAAGAGGAGTAAGGGCAAGACTCATTTGTAAACCTACCCCAGAATTTGTTACCCTGGTTTTGCCATTGCAGTTGAGGCACTTGACGAGGATAGAAATGATCCAAACTAACTGTTCTGATTATACTACTGGTAGACTCATTATGATAATTACAAATGAACTTCACGGCGCGTGTATCATGGAAGTTAACTAAGATACAATCGCCGAAAACGTCCTTGACTCTGTTACCTACCCAACCGACTCTTCTAACAAATAGAACCTTCCCATCTATCTGTCTCGATAGAGGTCTGCTATTTTTCAGATAGTGGATGGTTTTGTTTTTCAGTTCAGGGTATGATTCCATTTTGCCAGGTGGCAGCTGTGGAACTCCTACCAGGACTACCACGTAGGGCATGCTAGCTAGGGGTAGGTCGATGTAGGGAGGGCTGGACTGTTCGTTATCAACTTTACCCAGACTGATGGTCAGTTTTGCCCTTGTTTTCGCCGCATTCTTAGAGGTAGTTTTGTCTCCCAAGATTTGTAAGGATGTGGCAGTACTAGCTTCCTTGCTTTCAGGGGTTGCTCCATTACTAGGGGCGTTAATAGCAGCCTTGGATTGAGGAGTTTCGCTAACTCTAAACACCTTGCTACCTTTTGTTACTGGGCATTTACTCGTTTTATTTCCTTTTTTCGTATTTAGTGCTGAGAGATTGCTACTACCCACATTCCCAGAGGGGGCGTTATTATTCGAGGTGACAACAATAGGTGTTGGCAATGGGTCTTGCAGCTTCTGGTCAACAGAAGTAGGACTATTTTTTATATGCAACTTGATTAATGTTTTCAGAGAAAAAAAGTTGTCGAGGATACCTTGTTCAAGCCTATCCAACCTTGTTGATAAGACCTTAAGCCTCTCATTGACCGGAAGTAGAAGAGACTTCATAGTCTGTTCAATACAGTCAATGAGAGGAATATCTTGGGTACGGCTTAATAGGTTTTCCGGGTTTAAGCTTCCACTCTGCAATAATGTGATAGCAGTATTAGTAGTTCCGCTGCTAGTTTGCACCGGGGATTTCTCCACCAGAGCTTCTAGTCTATGTAAAAACGGATCTCCAGAAGTGGTACCATCAGTTTCAGATAATATAATGGGAGTATCAGATACATGACTGGTACCAGAGGTTTCAAGGACCATTTTGTGTTTTTTGGATCTATGCTGCTTTTTGTTCTTATCATTTGTCCTACCCCCACTGGGTCTTAACTCAAGGGGTTTTTCCCCAAGAGATAATTCAGACCTGAGCCTAGCAGATTGTCCTCGGGTAATTACATGAGGCGTGCTTATGCTTTGGTTACCCTCAGATATCAGGAACGAATTTAGTGACCTTGGACAATTATTAATAGTTTGGGAGTCACCTAAATGGGATAACAATGTAATCGGTGTCTGAGATAACCTAGCATGAGAGAATAGAGGGGAAGTATCAAGGGACATATTCTTATCCGAAAGGGACAAATCTTTAGTCACTGGGGTCTGACGAATCTCTGGAAGCAAAGCAAAAGACGGTACCAGGATAGAATCCTGGGAGTTAGTAGTAAGCATTGACATATTGGAAGTAAGGAGTGGAGGATGGCAACCCATAGGCAATGACAAGCGACGTTCCGTGTTTTCAATGGCATTTGCCACGACACCAATGTTTTTTTGCAACATACGGTCGATCGCTGTCAAGCTAGGGAGCTGGGGAGTGACCACATTTTGTTTTTGTGCAAGGACAGGTTTTTGAATAGTACGCTTTCCCATTTTACAAGTCCTATTGCAGGAAACAAACCAAATGGAGCTTAGTCAGGATATTATACCCACTACAAAACCCTAAGGGTATACCCAACAAATATAATACAGTGCAAAATATACCAATACACAATCAACTATAACGCTACTCACAGGTTTAAAGACAGTAACCATAGAGTACACTTTATGCAACCTGTGTTCGTAATGGCACGCAAAGGGTTAGGGCCCAGGGGAATGGCCCGGCCCAGCCTCTACCGGCCACTAACGGACACAAACGGTCCCGCCCTTGTCACGGTCCCGCCCTTGTCCCGGGCTTCACCCGGCACCGCCCGCGCGCGTCCCACGAGGCGGGAGCTCTGGTTCAAATTTAAGCGCCACTGGGCGCGCGCTGACGATGTATGGCATCCGGCCGCTGAGGATTCTGGGGGGTGTAGTCTCCCCTCACAGCGGCCGCGCCCTCAGATGTGACGGGGCTACGGCGGCGGGGGAGACCAGCAAAAAGTGTTCCCTCGGGTCCTCGGGCAATGCAGGGATTCAGCAAGAGGTCCACAGTGGAATGACAATCAGGTAACGGGCCACAAACAAGACTCCCGCTCGGCCGGAGTTCTGGTTCAAATTTAAGCGCCACTGGGCGCGCGCTGACGATGTACGGCGTCCGGCCGCTAAGGCTTCTGGGGGGTGTAGTCTCCCCTCACAGCAGCCGCGCCCTCAGATGTGACGGGGCTGCAGCGGCGGGGTAGACCAGCAAAAAGTGTTCCCTCGGGTCCTCGGGCAATGCAGGGATTCAGCAAGAGGTCCACAGTGGAATGACAATCAGGTAACGGGCCACAAACAAGACTCCCATTTCTAGACCGTGGGCGTCTAGTTAGACTTTGTTGACGGACGCCTCCTTTTCGAATTCAGATATGCGTGATTGAATAGTCCCCGGAATTCTTTTTAAACATCAAGATTTTTTTTTATTAATGTTTAGACATCAAGATTAGTAAAATCCACTGAAGTGCTCCAGAGATATTGATTTTTAAGTAAAACCTAAATCTCAGTCCAAAGCACAAACAAGCACTGTTAACTGTGAAGTTAAGAAACTTTTGATTTGTTTGAAAGATCCATGTTTGGCCATTCAGGCCTGAGTAGGTTGACCAATTCTGACAGGGAGAAGGTCAGAGAGGCAAATAAGAAGTAGTAGGACAGTTACCTGTTACCAAATCAGTCTCAGGTCCAGTTACCAACTTTACATCAAGACTGCCATAGATTTGAAAGGAGTGGTCCTGATTCGGAGGATGCAGGATGCTGAAAGATGCTCTGTGTGCTGTGTGGCTGACGGGTCATAGGAGATCAGTGTCCCTCGAAGTCCTCTTTAATGGAGTAGGTTGGGAAGCTGCTCGCTTGGCTACTGATCTCTCTACACAGCGGGTCCTACAGTATCCTTTGGTGAGGGCTTGTATCTGTCTGTGGTGATCAATCTGGGCTCAGACGACGTTCCCGAGTCCAGGAGACTTGAGTACAACTTTGGGCCATTGAGGATTGGTATTTTGGGTCACCCAATTGTGAATAATGGTGATTCGAAGAATATGGTTACTGACATGCAGGAGTGGGCTTCAGCAGCTTTGGTGGCCCTGGTGTTGGTTCCAGGGGTATGTGATCAGAAGGGGGAGTGAGAAGCTATGTAAGGTGTCACCCTCAGCCCCTAGATTACCACAAGTAACTACACAAAGGAGGGTACCTTTGCTATTGTGATGTCTTTAATCCCAGATATCAGTTGCGCAGTCCTAGTATATCTCAAGATAGTGATTAATCCACACCCATGTAAATTTGTGTAAATCTGGCATCTCTTGAATAGTATAATAGGATCCTCACCCACATGTACCACATGTGGCATGCTTCATTATTGGATCCTCATTCACTACACCTCGTCTGAATGGGTGGGCTTGACCCAGTTTATAAGCCGATCTCTTATGCTAAGAATGAGGGATTATAATGGAGCCACAGACACAAGCGGAGCCACCGACTATAAGTGAAGCCACAGAAACTGTCATCTCTTTGTAAACCCATGGTGCGGCAGGTGCAGTCCAGCAGTCTGTACTGCCTCTCTTGCCAGGTCCAGCTGTCAGCTGGACAGTCCTTCTTTGATCTTTTCCCCAGTACCGTCGTGATCTAAAGTTCAGTGCGCCAGGGGTGCCATATTTATGCCCAGAAAGTGCCCTGGGGTGGATGATGCAGTAACTAGCCAATGGGCTACCAGAATCCCCCCCGCCCTGTGACAACTTCTGGCCATGTGTGGCATCCAGCAATCCCAGAGTGCACTATTCTGCCCAATCTCAAGATGCCTGAACCTTTACTTGGATGTTTGGAACTCAGTAGCCCACCCTAGGGGTGTAGCTACCTGTGAAATACACACCCACAAGAAAACTGGTTTGGCCATTGGTTTCCCATCTTTATTCCCACCACCAGCCTGTGTACCTAAAAAAAGGGAAGCCCTATGTCAGTGTGATCTCCTCTAGCCCACCAAAGGTGGCTTCTCCTTTGAGGTTTGTGTTTCATGGCAACACCCTGTGTGGCATCCTACAAAGGGGAGGTAACACCTCTCTCAGTGGCAGGCTTCCATTGTTCCTGAGCCTGGGAGTCATCACACTACTCCACAGGAGGGCAGAGGCTGTCCGGTGGCCAAGAAATGTGTGAGGCAAATGGACAAACTGGCAAGTGTGTGACAACTTTCTAAAAGTTGCCTTTCTTTAAAAGTGACATTAAATTTGACTTAGGCATCAAGTTGTGTTAATGCCATGATTAATTTGATACCTTGAAGTACCCACTTTAGTGATCCCATTTGAAAGTTATCCAGACTGAGAGGTCAGCCAGTAACTCTGTGTTAGCCAAATGGGCTACTAACCTTTCCACAGTAAAGACGACAATTGGAAGTTTTGCTGTTAGGGCATATTAAAAGTATATACTCCATTTAATGATATGCAGCTCCATGCCTTAGGGCTTACGAGGCCTTCCTTAGGGGAGACTTATGTATATTGTTAAGGGAAGTGGGGACTTTGCCTTTGTTTTAAATGGCAAAGTCGATCTGGCAGTTTTGAAACTGCTCTTTGAGGCTGCTGTGTCCGGCTGGGAGCCATTTTGTGCTTTGCCACTCACAGGGTAGCACAATCAGTGCTTTAGCCTTGAGGGACACTGTCTTACATGAGTTGGATACCCTTGGTACAATATACTAGGAACTCTTAAGTAAGTCAACTTATGCCAGTTCAACATATATTTTTTTAATGGGTTAACACACTGGAAATAAGGTCTGGGTAGCAGGCCTCAGTGCACCCTCAGAGTTGAAAAACACAGCATTAGTCTAAAACTTTGGGGGGGGATCATGCAAAAAGCGGTATTTCCTTAGACCCGGCTAGTGTGGTTTTCCTTACTGCACTCAGTGTATGTAATCCAAAATAGGCAGTACATGATAATATTTTTTTAGGCAGATTGCCACAATCCAAGACAGTGTACCCTCCCACTCAAGTCACTAATTTCCAGTTGGTTTAGGGCTGGTATTTATTTTAAGAGGGGTTGTGCTCTCCAAGCTTTAGGAAGTCAATACAATTGCATGTCTAATTTCATCTTGTGTTTTGCCTTGTAATTTAACTCATCTTTAGTACAGCCTCCTCTCCTCTACTCTTTTTGATCGCAGATATGATATAGGATTCCCTAATAGGGTAAGTGATCTGTGAAATATGACATAGGCACATACACCAGATGGGGCAGCAGTTTCACCAAGCATGGTTTGTGGTCATGAGCCAATGACACAATTGGCATGGCATGATGAGCTTCTAGATCACTAGACACTTTTCTAGAAACAAATGTCAAGTGCATGTCTGCATGCAAATCAGAGTAATATGTCAGCATTAATGCCTTGCAATATGGATCACAAATTAATCTGTGTACTTCAGTCAGGCACTGTATACTGAGTATAAATGGCTATTGATTATTTCACTCTGACTATAACAATCTGAATTCATAGTATGTGTCTCACTTATGTAGTAGTCAAGTTCGAATACAGCATCTAATAGGCGAGCAATATTCCACCTTATATGCTTGATTGGTTTACATATGTTTGAATGTTGTATAGTAAGTTCTGGGGCAGAGTGATTGTCCTGATGAAAGCCCAGGACCCTATGGGCCATTTGCTATGATACTGAAACATGTTGACCCGCAACAAGGATAGTAGGACAATTACATCCTAACCTCCCACTTTCTTTCATTAGAAATTTTAACCTCACCAAACCACTACTTATAAAGGGATACTTTGTTGGGTTTGAAGTAATTTTATGACATCAGGAGGACCCTAGTTCATATTATCAAAAGATTTCCCTGAAATAAGTTCAAGCTCATAGGGACCAGGATGAGACCGGTTGATGAAGCATACCACTATCAGAGTGGGTAAGGGTCTAACAAAAAGAACAAACCTTTCCCTATTGTCTGGGTGATTACTTATGTTTTGCTAGGTTTTACTTCTCCATTTTATCAATAGGTTTTGGGAAAAGTCACTCCGACGAACACTTGTTCTTTCTGTCAGCTCTAGGAAAAATGCCTGATATCAGCCCAAATATTATAGCAGCTGCTTCATTCTTACCTAATGATTAACTGATCATACAATGAGAATCATTTCCTGCACTTTGCCTCATGAAGAAGTGAAATGCAATTGATTGTTCTGAAGTTATGACAAGCGATCACTGTTGTCCAAAACGGAAATTGTTGGGTGTAGTGAATCCATCTTATTCTTGTGCTCCTTCTAATGTGTGCAACATTGTATTATGACCCATGTAGGATAGCCCAAAAATATGCAAAGCATCCATTCTTCTATCTTTTTAAAAAAAATGCCATGGACCTGCAATTTGTATTGTGTTGGTAAATAACTTAGATTTGAGATATCTATACTCATAGTCTATGTCTTATAATTTGTCATATTCCCTCCCTGAAATGTATAGAGTGTCAAAGGACTGGTCTCATTTCTATGGCTGCCCCTTCCGTGGCACACACCTTATTGGTCCACTTCATGCCCAAATACCACCATTCTGCTGTTGCTCCCCAGCTAGGTTTGCAGTATACAAATATCTCTGCATACAAACATGCATACATCAGGGGGCTTCAGCAGACAAAATCCTGGCTTCAAAGACCTACTAAAAAAAATGGCCAGCTAAAGGGTAGTGACATCTGCTACTCCAAACACAGGGGACAGCTCCATTTCAAGGGAAACCACAGCACATGATGCATTTGTGTAAAGAGGGCATCTTCAGAGAAAAGAGGACCCTCACACCATAAAATGGGAGTAGAGGGGGCTTGCGGGGTCAAATAGGCCCAGCAAATTATTTTCTACGCACATACATTTAATGAATTTTTTATTATGTGAAATTCACAGCATTTTATGGGTGCAGTTACTTTTTGTTCCATTAGACTAGTTTAAGCAGAAAATATCTTGTGGGAGACATGCTAATTTTTTACCCACGAGACCACAAAGTGAATGCCATAAAATGTCACATAATTTTGAGCAATTTTTATTAAATTTTATGAAATTTCGTGAAGAACTTTTCACAATTTTGCACAGTTTAAGATGAATACTTCTTTCCTGTTCGATTTGCCTAAGTGGACCAGCCATGATTGAAGGAGAGCCCAGGTATTCAAGCATTTGACATTATTTTTGCTTGTAGTGCTAAGGACTATTTGATTGCTGTAGCAGTAAAGGTTAAAACAGGAACAGAATTATACTTTGAAAATATTTTGGCGGAAAAACTGCAAGAAGTTTACTTTGATTTGATGAGGGATTGTCACAGAGAGCTAGTTATGCCTTTTTAAAACTCCATCCTTGCCAAAGATTCTCTCAGTATGCTGCTATGAAGAACTGCTGCCTGCCTTGTCGGAGAGCGTGTACCTCTCCAGTAAAACTGTGTGTTTGTTGAACAACATAAATGTCAGGATTGTGCCAGACTGATTCCGTGCATACCCTCAAGATACATTTACCAATAGTCCTGCTAGCTCACAGTGCACCATCTGCCCCCTTAACCTTACAGGGTAACAAATGTGTGTGCAACCTTAGAACATGACAACTTTGACCCCCCCAAGGAATTCATGGTAACAGATCTAGAACCCTTTCATTTGGATTGTCATGCATACCCACACGAATAAACAAGAAATAATCAGCAAGGCATTTCAATATTTATGAAGCATTGTGATTCGTGTATAAAATACATGTGCTGCGATAATCAGTAGAATGAAACAGAGTAGCATAAGTAGCATCATGAGAATAGTGAAAAAGATTAACAATTCCATCATTGTGCTAAAACTGTGAATATATGCTGGCATTTAGTAACTGTGCATAGTGTACTCCGACTTAGTGCTCCCTATCCTAGTCTTGCTTAGGGTGGATGATCTTCTAAATCCCTGCTGGTGTGGTTTATCTCCTCATAACCTATGGGTAAGTGTCATCAGGCTGTCCGTCTTGGTGTAGAGCTTGACATCCCTCTTGTTGGTAAACAGTATTCAGCTGAGCTGGAATCCCAGCATGAAGTGGCTTCTTAATGTCAGTTGAGTGCTCCTCTGCCTTAAACAAGGAAGTAGTTCTGTACATATAATAAACAGCACCCATGTGGCTATGCCGAAATCCGAGTCAGGCTGCAATTGTTTATTCCAGTTTGATAGCTTTGTTGCCTACCGCACACTAACAACAATTACATTTGTGCAATGAACTTCATCCCTTGCACTGAATGTTCAAGGAGTCGTGATAGTGTGCCTACGAAGTAGAAATGTATGCAATGCTGATTCGGAGAATGTTATTCTCCATTGTCACACATGCACATTTATGTCAAAGTAATTGTGTTTAAAAGAGAAGGCCATTTATATGCTGGTGTTCTTTACCAGGCCTTTCCTGGCCACATGACGCCTACTCCTTGGATGTGAGTTAATAAAAGCTATCCCTTGACAAATGCTAACCTATAGGGGCCGATAATTATAAAAAAATCCTACTTAAATCTAAAAAAGCATCACGCTTCCTTAATAGCAAAGAGCATGGAGAAAGCCATTAAAAATCACTAGAAATATAAAACTGTATTAAAACTACATTCAAAAAGCAATTTTCCATTTAAAGAAAGTCAACTTGAATAAGTCCCACAGCTCAAAACTGCAAGATTTCTGATGTGTTCTGAGAGGTAGATGAAACTTTGCTGTTCCCAAAAACTGCAGATGATATTACCAGAGGCACCCATCGGATCAATTCCATAGAGTAAGCATATTCCCATCGGTCCCTCTTAACAGCTGCTAAAGGAGGAGCAGCCAGTTCGGGATCTGAGGAAGCTGAGCTAAGATCCAGATGACTAGGAGCAGAAGCATCTGAGGAGGGCTCATAGAGTGTGTTCAGAAGCAGCAGCAAGCACAAGGGACAACAGTACAAGTGCGCAGTTAACAGGTTCAACAGTAGGTCAATTTCTGGATACCGAACCAGTTGCATTCCTAGGTATATGTTCAGGGCACACACAGAAGACAGAAGACAGTGGAATGCGGGCTGCACACAGTAGCCACACAGGCCAGTGTTCATTTAGTTCCTGAGAAAAGGTGTGCCAAAAACAATGTATAAAGCATTCATGACACAGGAGCACAGATGGAAGTGTCAGTTCATTTTGGAATTTGTGGTGGGACATCTGTAGTTGAGCACAAAAAGTGAAAGCAAAGTCCTGACAATCAGGAACAGAACCAGGAGAAGACCTCCAAAAACGTTTCCCAGCACGAAGTGTATGAATGATGGAATTACTCTGAAGACTGTCTGGAAAGTTGACTGTCTGGAAGGTACTAACCAACTCAGAGCCAATTGTCTTAAAAAAGTGTGCCACTCCTGCGGTGCAAGACATGTTATTAATACAGTGCACAAGTTCCCCAAAATGTAGCTGGAAATTGGTGCAGAGTTGCGACTGTATCCCAGAAGAAGAAATTGCAACTTGAATATCAAATGTCTACTTTGCAGTGTTAAGGCCACATCCTTCTGGAACAATAAGGCTTTCAGTCTGATCAAAGCATCAAAGTGCACATTCAAAAGCTTTATCAAAGGCCAAGGTGTCACCTTCCTAAATCTGCGGGCATGTGGAAATAGCACTTGTGTACAACACATCACAACTGCAGAAACTGTTACAAGATAGGCGATACCAGCTTTCATGCCACAGTAATTCTGATTATTCAACATCAAATAACTCACATTCAAGAGCAATCCAAAGTCTGGACAGATCACAGAAGCTGGAGAACCCTTCAGATAGCAGGACAGATTTGCCGTGGACGCATTGCATGCACCATGAAGTGAAACATCCCTACAAATGAATGCCCTAAAGTACTCTTGCAGTCAATCCTGCTAAGAAAAACACATGCTCATATCCTTCTCCTAGCACTGTGTATCTGCCTACTTGATGGTGTTTCAAACAGTATTGAAAGTGAAACAGTGGCGGCTAGTAACATTTGGAAATGGTAGGGCTTAAACGTTCCGGATAGTGACTTGCAAAAAAAAGAATCCTGCCTAATAGAGACCACATTGGCTCGGGCCATTTCCATGTGTGGAGTGCGTCATTCTCGCGAGCGCTCGCTGTTCCTAATGAAGATTTATTATCGCTAAGCTCCTGTAGATACGCCGGATACTTCAGAGCTCATTTATTAAGGGTGCAAATCCTTTCAAAGCTGTCTCTGAGACTGATAGGAATGTTCTCGAAGCTTGACTTTTTGGGTCCTTACAGCCAGAGACCATATTTGTCAAGTCGCCTGCGGAGAGTGCGAAGCAAGCAGTGCTGTGATTCATTTCATACCGTAAGAGTCACAGCACATCCAACCCCGCCCCCCCCCCCCACCCACCCGACCCCATCCCCCGGCGGATAATGCACAGCATTCTGAAGGCCACCACGCCTTCGTGCGCGCGCATATTTACATAAAAGAGATTGCTTGCTTGTAACAGGGCAGACATGGCCCTCTACTTTACGATGGCGTTTAAAATAAAACATTACAAATACAAGACTCACATGGCCTTAAGGTACAATTTGAGTGAATAGCTTTCATATTAAAGCTTCCAGCATTTGGCATGAATTAGAAACACACTTCAAAGTCGGAGCCTCTCTGCATCAAGCGCTCACCATGCAACCTAACAATGCCATACATCTCAACTACTTTGCATTGCTGAAGCGTGTTAGTCAATAGTCATACAATCCTTATTTTAATGATCATGTCTTTCGTAGTTATTTATGTAATGGTTTTACCGGGTTTTACCGGCGGCCGGCATGCTCGAGGGAGGGGGGGGGGAGAATAAACTAACACTAACAATTAAAATCAAAGATTAAACCTACCTGAGTGAGTGTCGGGGTACCGCACCGCCTCCGCTCCAGGCCGGTCACTGGTGAGTCCTTGTGTTCCTGCTGCAGGAAGCAGGCAGCTTCCTGCTTCCCTCCCGTACCTTGCGTACGCACACCAATCTAGGTGCAGCAGGCGAGCGCCCCGGCCGGGACATTTTCTCTGCATAGAGAAACACGGAGAGTGGGCGGTCCTGCTCGAGGGCAAGGGGGGAGTAACTTACCCACTATTGTGGGTATTGACTGTTTGGTCGGCTCAGGGCTGAAGGCCAAACAGTCAGTACCCACAACAGTGGGTAAGCCACTCCCCCCCTGCCCTCGAGCAGGACCGCCCACCCTCCCGCCCCCAACCAAGCACAGAGGCAATTATGCTTTCTCGTAATGTGAGAAGGCAGAAACATAAATGGTTGTTTTTACCATTTATGTTTCTGCCTTCTCGCACCGCGAGAAAGCAGTGGGGCAACACCCCAACGCCCTAATGGGGGAGCCGCCACTGAAGTGAAATATCAAAAGTCGCAGCAATATACACCCGTGGATTCTCAAATCTGCTGAAGGTATTTCTGAAACAGTAAATAGTAGGTTCTCCAACTTCTCCATGTTTATCACAGTGTACGTTGCATCCTTTTTTGTCATGTTGGTTATCCATTTTGTTAAGTTTTAAGCTAAAAACAGGCTAGTGGCATTAAGGTGTCGCCATGGTACACAGCAGACACTTAGGGGGCTATTAGGATGGCGGATGGATGGCCGCTGCCGGGCTGGTGGACATCCGCCTGTGATTGCATCCCGGAAAACCGCAGGTCCCATTTGCATGGCAGTGACGACCGCGACGGTGAGAATCTCCGCCCGCCACTTTTCCGCCAGTACGAGTCCGAATGCATGCCTAGTTGGCGGAACTGGACCACTACAATGATGCTGGCATGATTATGATGTCGGCGGTAACCAGCCTTTCCGTAGCGGTGGAACCGCCATGAAAAGGCATGCGGAGAATGTCTCTGGGGCCCACTGCGGGCCCCCAATGTGATGGGGGGATGTGTGGATGCACTGGGGGGTACCATGTCCCTGTACCAGTAGACAGGCACTGTGCAGTGCCTGCCAAGCAGTGCAGTGACATTCATGACATGCTCCTTTTTCCACCGCTGCGGTGCTGCTGGCAGCAGCAACCGCCGCAATGTTAATGCCTGCGATCATACCGCCACGGTTGGATTTCGACCGCCGAGCATACTAATCAGACCGGCGGTTATGTCGCGTTCCTTCCGGACAGTCTGTTCCCACTACCTTGGCGGTCGGGCTGATTTTCCGACCGCCATCCTAATAGGCCCAAAAGTGTCTGAAGTGTTCAGCTCAGTAACATAATCGATCTAAGCTGTGACTGCCCATGTTGTAAAGGGGACATGTCATTCTGTATGATGTCTATTGCAGACACCATTATGTTACCCAGAGAGTATATTCTACTGGGCAATGTAGTAATCCCATTATCAACTACTGCAAGAGCCCTTTCTAAATTTGCCCTGTCAATTTTGCTGCAAAACGTTCCACACTTTTTAGTAAATTTTAAATTGCATACAAGAAGCACTACTGAAGTGGCTTTAAAAAGTCCTGAAGTCCCATGTCATCAGAAAGAAAGCGCAAGTGTTGTTTTCCCTGGGACAAAGTTGAGATTTTTGGCCAATCAAGGCACAACTTCCCAACACTGTAAGTTGCTGCCAGCCCGAGTGTTGTGTCTGTGCGTAACGTAGGTCAGGCCAGCTGATCTTAAATCCTTTAGTGTCACCCAGGAAACGTACGTGGTGTGCATTAGTATCTAATGGCCACACTAACCATCCCCCTCAGTGGTCGCTGAAGAATAATATGAACTGTTTCGAAGCATGGTGTCTAATATGTCCTCTGTGTCATTTGTGAACCGTTGCCAGTTCACAAAACGTTCAGATGTGGGATGTTTGGTGTATTTAAATATTTTATCTTAGCCAAGCCAAGTCATGATTTCTGCAGCACAGTTTTGTGCAGGATCATCAGTTGATGAGGTATCTGGCCTGCTCTAAATAATGCCTCATTCCCCTGAACCTGTCAATCTTTAGTTCTCCAAATAGATGTTAAATCAACAGTGTCTCTCTAAAAGTCAAACCTGTGTGTGGACAATTGGCATAGAAAAGATGCAGAATATATCAGCTTTGTATCAGTGAGCAAATTTTTCTTTTCTGGTGATGGTGTGAGCATGTAAGTAATAAGACCCTTTGTCAGCTGGATTGTGAACAGAGAAATATGCAAACTTCTGTGCAAATGTTTGTGAGCTACCCCATGGTGGTGTGTAGGGCAGTGTTCCAATTGTGTGCAATTAAATACTGCATGTGGAGTATTGCCTTTTGCAAGTATTGGTGACCATAATGTTGAAAACAGAAGATTGCCTCATAATTAGCCGTGCCATCATACATATAACCAGATTTTAAAACAGTGGAATACTCTAGATCTTCTAGCATTTCATGCACTGTATAAATGCCCCAATCATCAGCGATAGTACGAGGGGTGATAATGTAATTTAAAGAAATGCAGATTACATATAGTACATAATAGTAAATCCATAATTGTAAATTACAAACATATCACCCCTTAAGTTTTCAAGGTGCTGGGGCCATCAAGGAGATTAAGGGAGTTATTGCCCAGAGTAACATGATGCTGAGCTTACCTGCCGCCAGTGCAGGGGATTGAACTGTGAGCCTCCACCACTGTGTCAGCCACTCTGGTCCTTTCACCACACCTCTCCCTTCTCCCTATCCCTCATATCTGCAATTGTTCAGTTGGACCAAATATGTCTCATACAATACTCTATCTCAAACACTTCCATTACGCAGCGAAACAGCAGAACTATTCACTAGGGAAAGGTCTCTTTGCACTTTGTGTGATGAAGAATGGGGTGCTAAACCCAGCTTTAACATACTGCAGAGCGTTCTGGAAGAAAGTGTCCATTCTGAAGCAGGAAAAACACTGTCACAAAACCAATCCAAAGACAAGGAAAGTAATGAAATTGCAATCCAAAAGTATAGCCAAGGAGAAACAAAGTAGGTCTTCTTCAGCCAAAAATAGTATACACGCAACCTACCGTGGAGAGGTGGAGGTGGCTCAGATGAATCTGAAGAGAAGTCATCAAAGTAGAGGCTCCTTGATCTATATTTGGCAGCTCTGGAGGCTGTGCAGAACTTGAAATTGAGTAGAACTGTGGTACATTGATGTAGACACCATCGGTGTCGTGTTTCCGAATAGAAATCTGTATTTCTGTGCAAGCTGTTTATATAGAAGTTGTTGATGTAGCAGGTAGAACAGATATTTCATTAACAGCTATCCACAGGCGAGGAGTAGAGGCTTCATCATTGATCAAAGCTTCCAATGGGACCCCCTGTATTGTAGTGAGAGGAGACATGTATCTTTGGGGCGGTATAGTTTTGGTACCTTCAACAGCTTTGTCAAGTACAGGTGCTCCGTAAGATGGCCCAAATTCTTTCTTGTCCATGATTTTCTCCCAGTCCAGTTCACCAGCCTTGGGGATCCAGCCAGGACTTACTGGTGCTTCCATCACTTCTCCAGTTGCGGTGTGTTTTACTTGGACATTGCTCTATGTGTCCCGGAAGCTGTTCAGTTCCTGTAAAACAGCCAAACGTTTATTGATGTCAAAGGCTGTTTCTGCTGCCACTATACTGGTACTGTCGAGGTCAGACACCCACATCTTAACCCCAAACAGGAACTTATAGGGAGTCCAACCATCCAGGGATTTTCTAGGCAGATTGTTGACAGCTCTCTGGACCCCATATACGTGATGGACCCAACTGCGACTTGAGCTTAATACCCTTGTTGTTAAAGACTGCTATAAGTCTTGATTCTTTCTTTCCACTACTGTGTTTCACTCATGATTGCAGGTAGAGAAGTAGTGCATGGTCACACCGAATCTTCCCATGGTGTCTTTGTAGGCCTTGGAGGTGAACGCCGGACCCTGGTGTGAACAGAATGTGCCAACTGCGTATGTCTTGATAAAGACTTGTAGATTCTTTTAAGGAGTTCAGGCATCAGCCGTTTGCTGTGGCCAGACCCATAGGAATCTAGAGCAGGAATCCACTGCAGCCAAGATGTAGTTGTAAGCTTCATCTGTTTGTAAAGGGCTGCAGTGGTCCAGATAAACACAAGCAAGTGGCTTGTTTAAAGTTAATAGAGGTATCAGTGGTGGAAATGCTATGGTGGAACCTTTCATCTGCTGGCAGATGTTACATTTAAGGACAAAGGGCCATATGTAGGTAAAACGTGTTTTGCGATTCTCAAATTGCGATTTTTAGGGAATCGCAATTAGAGAATCGCAAAATGCAGTGTAGGTAGGATTAGCAAAATATTTTGCAAATCCCACCTATTCCTTATTTGCGAATCGCAAATTGAGATTCGCAAATAAGGAATACCTTGCCATTCATTCCTATGGGCTAGAAGGCCCATAAGAATGAATAGGAAGACATTCTCAATTTGCGATTCTCAATTAGAGAATCGCAAATTGAGAATGCAAATTCAAGGTTGCCAAGGTGTCAATAGGACACCCTTTTGCACCCCTGAAATAAACATGTGTGCACATGTGGCGCACATATATGCGCTAAGGGCATGTATGTGCGCCACATGGCACTTTGAAAAATGCAAAAAAGTGCATTTTTCAAAGAAGTCGCAAATTACCACCAACCTGAAGTTGGTGGTAATTTGCGATTCCTTAAGCCAAAATCGCACAACTTGGGTGCTTCCTACATTGCATTTAAGGAATCGCAATTTGGGATTTCTTAAATGCATTCGTAAAATAAGGAATCACATATTTTTTGCGTGTGGGTTTTTGTGTGCTACATAGCACACTGCCCAAAATGCGATCGCAAACGCTGAAATTCTGCGAATTTCAGCATTTGTGTTAGATCTGGGGGTCTCTAGTTGGCAGGGTAGGTACCACTGTCCAGGTAGGGACCCTTGCTTCTAGTCAGGGAAAGGGGGATACACTGTTAAGATAACCCCTGCTCACCCTCTAGGTAGCTTGGCCTGAGCAGTCTAGGCTATCAAAGGCAATGTGTAAAGTATTTGTACCAACACTCACAGTAACACAGTGAAAACACCACAGATTTACTCCACACCAGTTTTAGAAAAATAAGGTATCTTTACTAAAAACTTCACAAGACCAAATACTACAGACAAACCAACATATAATTCAAAAAGGTTACTTTAAAGATAGTTCAGAGTTTGCAGAAAGTACTCCAGGATGTAAAAGTCAGTGTCCTGCACAATGCGACTCTCAACGCACAAAATGCGACACTTTCGTGCCCAACAGTACCTGTAGTTGCGATAAGGTTCCCAAAAGCTATAACAAGGAAGCTTGCAAAGGCGATGCGATACTCCTGAGATCCTGGGGAGGCTTTGCAGCAGCCCTGCTTCACGAAGCAGAGGTGGATGCGCCGGCTCCGATCTGTAAGGGGAGGATGCGATGACTTTGGCCTTCGTTGCGTAGGTTTCTTAGGGGGAAGCTTCACGCACAGGTTCGATGCGACACTCTTCGATGTGGTGTGATGCGTGGCACAGCGTTGCCTTCCGGCGCCACAACTCTCGATGCGCCACGGAACGGGACTCTGCGTCGACGCACGCAGCGACTGGAGACTTTCACGCACCGGCAGTGGTGCGGCTCGCAAACTGGTTCTGCGACGACCCTCGCAATGTCAGGAATCTTCACGCTTCAGGACGATGCTCGACGCACTCGGCGATGCGGGGACCCTGCGTGTTGCGATGGTGCCGCGATGAAATTTTCCACGCACTCTCGTTCTTGCGACACGCAATCGGATGATGCGTTGGGTACCAGTTGTTTCTTTTTCACGCTTCTGCTTCCCAGCTCCCAAAACACAGCAAAACGACCTCCTGAGGCCCCAAGACTGGGCAAGCACTCCAAGGCAGGTCAGAACTCTCTCAGCAGAGTTCCAGGGGAGCTGGTGGTGAAGTCCTTTTGTTCCTGGGACTTCTTAACAGGGAGCCAGCTCTTCTCAGGCCCTTGGAGATCAGAATCAAAAGAAGGGGACACAGCAAAGTCCTTCCCCTCTCCTTGGCAGCAAAGCAAAACAGCAAGCAGGCAGTCTTCTCCTCTTCAGTCCTTTTCAGCTTTCTCCTTGGTAGAGGTTTCTTCTTAGTTCCAAAGTGATCTAAAGTTTTAGGTGTCTGGGGTGCTCTTCTTATACCCCTCCAAGTCTTTGTCTCTTGTGTTTCAGTGGGGGGATTCCCCTGCTCAAACCGGTTCCTGGGTGTGCTCTGCTCTGGAGCACCTGGTTCCTTTCAGAGTGAGGGGCAGGGTCGTTAGACGCTCAGCAGGAGGTGGAGCCTTCTTTGTGCCAGCAGAGGCAGAGTCCTCAGCCTGGCCAGCAGGGGGTGGAGCCAGCTTTGTGTTTGGCAGGGACAGCCCTATTCAAACCCAGGGACTACTCCTCCCACCCATCTAAAGCAGATCTCCCTATTCACCCTGCTGCTGACTCATCCAGGCTCCTGGAGCCACTTGGCCCATCACATGACACCCTTCAGCCAACCAGCACACAGGCACACAGGAAGGTTAAACAGGAGAATAGCTACTTTCTAAAAAGTGCTATTCTCACACAGTGAATTTAAAAACCATCTTGCTAAAAAGATGTATAATTAAATTCTGAACACAGAGATACCAAACTTGGATTTTCTATCTTGCCCTTATGGGAAGATAGGCATGTAAACAGCCTTCCCCATTCTATCCTATGGGCAAGATAGCCTCTCTTCACCCTGCTGCTGACTCATCCAGGCTCCTGGAGCCACTTGGCCCATCACATGACACCCTTCAGCCAACCAGCACACAGGCACACAGGAAGGTTAAACAGGAGAATAGCTACTTTCTAAAAAGTGCTATTCTCACACAGTGAATTTAAAAACCATCTTGCTAAAAAGATGTATAATTAAATTCTGAACACAGAGATACCAAACTTGGATTTTCTATCTTGCCCTTATGGGAAGATAGGCATGTAAACAGCCTTCCCCATTCTATCCTATGGGCAAGATAGCCTCTCAGCAGTGAAAAACGAAAATGGCTGTAATTCACTACCAGGGCATGTTACACACCTCAGTACATGCCCTACCTTTCAGATACACTGCACCCAGCCCAGGGGGGTACCTAGGGCCACCATAGGGATGCCTTACATGTACAGAAAGGGAAGGATAAGGCCTGGTCAGTGGGTGCACTGGCCAGGTCGACATGGCAGTCCTGGACTGCACATAGGCACTGCAAGCAGGCCTAAGACATCATTTTAGCGCTACTCCTGTGGGTGGCACAATCAGTGCTGCAGCCCACTAGTAGCATTTGAATCACCAGCCCTGGCACACGCAGTGCACTTTACTAGGGGCTAACAGGTGAAACAAATATACCAATCAGGGATAACCAATCAATATAACAATTTACCAAGGGAGCACTTGCACTTTGACACTGATCAGCAGTGGCAAAGTGCCCAAAGCATCTAAACCAGCAAAAACGAAATCCAGCATAGCATCAAAAATACAGAAGGTAGAGGCAAAAAGTCAGGGGTCACCACGCCAAAGATGCCAGGTCTAACAATTTGCGATCGCAATTTGGCTTCCTACATATGGCCCAAAGTCCGTAGTCTGTTTATATAGCAACCAATACCATTGATGTGATAGTAAAATTGCAGCTTCTACCCCTGTGTGTGCAGATGCTAGGGCCTCATGTGCTGCTAGTATTAAACCTAACTTGCTATCTGAATTAGATATTCCTCCATCCCCCACTTTGGGAATCTGAGCAAATGGAATGGTTTGGACACTTAACTGGTAGGAGTATTTTCTTGGAAATCCTTTCGGCAAGTGGGTACCATCACATGCAGTCTTGACAGCCTTCATAATGTCTCTATCTATCCTTTTCCTGGAATGAGTAATCACATCAGCAGTTTTCACTGTTTCATTTGCGGCATCATCAGTCATGTAATTCCCTTCAACGTGTATTCCTTCATGCTCGAGACTCAAGGTGTGAATCACTTGAGTCCTTGGCAAGCATTCTTTCAGTTTAGCCACTTGTCCACAAAGCATTTTTTGCTTAATGGTGCACCCTTTGGAATCCTTGAATCCATTTTGGTTCCAGTAGTGTAGATACTCATTGTAAGACTAGACACAATAATGGAAATCACACACTAGTTCCTGAATGAGAGCTCTGAGTACTGTCAGCTGAGCTGTGCAATCACCTAGTGACTGCGTGTAGGTCTTTTCAGGGCGGAATTCACATTCTGCATTCTACCCTTGACAGCGGCACTCACTGCTGAGTATTGATGTTTTGTCCCTACAGCATGCTGTGCAGAACCATCAGTGTAGATGATATAAACATACTGATCAAGAGGCATGACTTAAGTATGAAGAGGGTATTCATTTTCATACTGCAGGTATGTTTGTGTTTGTAGTACAGAGTCAAATATGTAGTTTACATCTGTTGCGGTGAGAGAGTTGGCCCACTGTAAATCACGGATGTAAAGCCTTAGCATTTGAAAAAAGCTGGCCTTTCTGGCAGCCTCTAAGGCTGGCCCCTGAGTCACAACAATTATTTGTTTTCTCTGAGCCAATGCTCTCTCTCACCACAACAGTCTGTACCACCATCAGAATCATTTGTGTCAGTGCAAAATGCATCCAAGCATTGGTGTATACACGTAATCTATATGCAATTGGTACAGTGAATATGACGTAGGAATATCCTGATGCACCCACAATGATACGGATCACCCGGTTTGCTGTGTTTACACATGAATGTAGGTGTTATGAAGCTAGCATGTCAGCATGAACTGAATGTAAAATCTTAGTGTGTTTAGTTGTCCAGTGTGTGCTTTAAAAGTCTGGACGAATCAAGTCTTAGAATGGTTTAACCCGTACTTCGTAATCTGGAATATAAGTCCTGCCAGAATGTAGGCATCCCAAAATGTACTGAAGTTTCTTCAATGTGTTTGGTGGTTATAAAAGTGCACACTTCTCTAAAAAGTGCATTGCAAGGATTTTGCCTTCATGTGACAGCTCATATCCCAAACACAGTACATTGAGGTGAGCAGTCTTGTTTTTTTAAATCTGTAGCCCATATGAGCAAATCCCAAGAGAATGTGATCCGCTCTTGTCAAGTGTGTAGAAAGGTCATCATTTATTACATAAATGTCATCAACATAGGACAATGCCTGGTCATCAAAAGTTTGTAAAGTTCTGTAACCCAGGGGGGAAACAACCCAGGCCTGGTCTTATACCCCTGGGGCAAAGGACAGAACTGTTTTTGGGAACCCACTGTGCTGCATGTAGTCCATACCTGCTTTCAGGCACAATATTGTGGCAGAAAGATCCATTTGAGATATAACTATATTGGTAATTAGTGCTGCGTCATGCACGTTTTCTCCTGTGAATGTACGTGTTGCTGTGTTTAGATGTCTTTAATCTTACAATAGCTAATATGAATGGTCGGGTTTCATAACTGGAAACAAGGTATTAATCATAGGAGGGGTGCAACTTTCTATTACACCTTGGTATTCAAGTTGTGTGAGAATCTCTCCAACTTGTTTTTTAGCCTAATTTTTAATGGGGTATTGTCTTGAAGGTGGTGAGGCTGACCTCAATGGTATTACAGGACAAGGTGAGCCATCATCCCACCCCACATGATTGCGGTATAACGCCAGAGCTTGCACTAACATTAACTCCTTGGGGCATGAATGTTTAACTGATTCTGCAACAAGGTCAAAAAAGCAGATAAAATCACTGTTTCTCCCTCTGGGCAATCATCACAAATTCAGGTGGACAATCCTTTTCGGCCAAGAGAATGTTGTAGCCAAATGACAAGTTCTCCAATTGGAGTTGCATCTCATATAATCAATGCGGGACATTACTCTATTATCCGGTGTTTACATCTGGATATAACCACTCAACACTACTTACACCAGATAATCCATCAGGTTCTGGTGAACTAGTGTGACTTCAGCCGCGTTGTCCAGCATGGTCAGAGACCACTCCCCACTCAGAAACAGTACCCTCAATATCCGTGGCATGCTTGACTTTCAGTCCAGCTACCTTCTTCTTTTTGAAATGAGGCTTTGACTGTTTAAGTTTATCTTCCTTTTTATTATGTGGACAGAAGAGCGAAGTTAGTCCTTCTTTGGTTTCGCATACTCCTCTGATGTGTGCTCTTACCGTCCACCTTTCTCCGATCATTTCTTGGATGAATCCTGAAAGGAACGAGATGAACGTGTATCAGTCTCCTGATACCTTTCAGGCATCTTAATATTTTCATGCTTACGCACAATATAGCACTTTTGAGTGGTCTCCTGTTGAGGAGAGCCACCCGTGACTTAGTCTTTTCTTTATGTTTGTTATTATCCCACTTCTTCTCCGTAGAAGAGTTGGGACCTTGCTTTGAGTTATCCTTTTCAGAATTACTCTTGATTTGAGGTTTACTCGGTCTGGATCCCAAATTATCTCTACCCACTGTTGCGTAAGAGTCTTCGATAATTTTTGGTAATTCACGATCCTGCATTCCTGGAGAAAAATGTGTGAGTTGCTGGCATATAACCAATGCTGCAGCTTCCCTTTTAATGTTATTTAACATAATGGCAGGAGCTGGGGCAACATTGCCCCTCAGTTTCATTCTCAAATTCAGGTCAGGGGCTGCCCCTTACTTATTTTGGAATTGTTTAAGCACATCTGGCAAAACAGCTAGTGAGGGGGTACTATGATTTCTGGTATATTCCACAGCAAAGACTCTTCCCAAACTGAAGCAGACTTCCACGGGGAGAGCAATTCCCGTGGGCAAGCATATGGTAAGAATGATGTGTTTTTCATGGGGACCCGAAAGGGGAAACACTGCTTCAAGCTGATTTGTTTTCTTGTGCAACCCAGGACAGAATCTCCTCCCTCTTAGTGGGAATTCCACCCATAACAGCATTGATAGTCTGTGGACTAATTCTTGTGTAGCCCATTGTGATTGTGCTGCTTGAGCAGTCCTCGCAGGTTTGACTGTCATTGTTCGCATGACAAACTTGGTAAGGCATCTATGCATGCCAATCAGACCCACATACAGTCTTCATAAATGTGCTGCTGTCATATTAGCTATGTTTGGGTGTGTTGTGTAACCAGCTAAGACTGGCCATGTTGCTCCCTCATTGCTAAGGGACTTCTTCTGTAGTGTGTGGTAGGGCGCCTTCAAACCAATTTCTGCGCTCTTGGTATGTTAATGGCATCTCTAGTGCTTTGTAAGCTGTATAGTTATTTGGAACGTGAGCTAGAGTTGAAGTGTGAAACAGCTGTGTTTGGCCGTCTGCATCCCAATGTTGCCCATGAATAGAATACCTCTGTCCTAAATGCTTTATTAGCCTCAACCACAAAGGTAAGATCCCCACCCGTAAGTGTTGAGTAACCACATAGCTGCACTTCTCAGGTATGCTGCGTGCTGCTGGGTTAGCTATAAGTATATGTGAAATTCAGAGAGGGTACCACTATGGGATGATCCTTTGAACAGTTCAAGCTTGAACAACCTACAACCTCCAGCCAAAACATAGGATTTACCAACTCAGCTGAGGAGTATTTTTCCCTAATACCACAGACGTCTCCGGTTAATAGGTGAGTAGGGGTCTTTGGGTATACAAAAGAAAACTACTCAGGCGATATACTAAATAAGAGACCCACATTGGTCGCCAAGACGTAATGCTCATACCTCTTTGGTACAACTGTGTGTTTTTTGGACAACACAAGTGTCAGGATTGTGCCACACTGATTCTGTGCACACCCTCAGTATATGTTGGCCTGCTAGCTCACAGTGCACCATCTAAACCACTAACGTTACAAAGTAACAAATGTGTGTGCAACCTTAGAACATGACAACCTTGAACTCCCAATGATATCGTGGTAACAGATCTAGAACCCTTTCGCTTGGACTCTCATGCATTATCCAAAGGAATATACAATAAATATTCAACAAGGAGTTTCAATATTTTTTAAAGCATTATGATTCTTGCATAAAATACATGCACTGTGATTATCAATCATTATGAGAATATTGAAATAGATGAAAAATTCCACCATTGTGCTAAAGCAGTGAATATTTTCTGGCATTTAAATACTGTGCATAGTGCACTTCTACCTAGCACTCCCTATCCTAGTCTTGCCTAGGGTGGATAATCTGCCAAATCTAACTCTCCATTACCTGGGCCTAATTGTCATCAGGCTGTCCATCTTGATGTAGAGCTGTATTAGCAAACATGAATCACCTGAGCTGGTATTCCGGCATGTAGTGACCTCGCAGTGTCAACTAAGTGCTCTGCTCCCTTAAACAAGCAAGTGGTTCTGTATGTATGATAAACAGCACCCATGTAGCCATGTTAAAACCCCAGTCAGGCCACAATTGTTTATTCTAGTTTGATAGCTTGATAACAACAATGACATTTGTGCAGTGAACTTCATTAGTTGTACTGAATGTTCAAGGTATTGAGATAGTGTCCCTAAGAAGGTGAAATGTAAGTAATGCAGATTCAGAGAATGTAACCCTGCATTGTCACACATGTAAATGTATGTCAAAGCTCATTGTGTTTAAAAGAGAAGGCAACTTAAGAAACATGAGCATGTAAATGGTGGTGTTCCTTACCAGGTCTATCCTGACCACATGACAGCCTGAGGATTGGCAGGAGTGTCTGAAGCTTTTGACTTGAATATCTAGAACAAGAACCTTTTCTCAGGTCTGATGATGCTAAACTGCTACTGGTTCCTAGGCGTAGTGGGGTTTAGGCCCTGGTCCTCACTTATGACATGTGGAAAGGTTTTCCCAAACTAACTGTATAGTTGGTTCTTTGATGGAGGAACTGTATCTGCCTGGGATGCCAACCCATAGACCAGTTATAGCGGAAAATTGATTTAGCATGTCATGTGAAACTTATCACTAGTTTCAGATGATAGAAGAAGGTCACATCTAATTGTCCCATTTCAAATCTAACCTCCCCTGGAGCTGCAATGGCCAAGTATCACGAAACTAGGACCTGCTGAAACTATGGACTGTAGTTAAAACAGTAGTTTCACTCGTATCTTTTGCATTTTTCGGAGAGAAACCTTGCAGCTTGAGCCAAATACCAAGTGCGAGCCAGGCATTCCTCACAGAAACCCGTTTACTTCATAGTAGCTAAACCGTTTGACCTTTGCATCACCTTAATCACAGTTCATATCAAAATTGTAAGGCCTTTTCCTATTGTAGCTTCATAGGCAGTGCCTAGGCTTGTATACAGAGGGTGTGATTGACAGGTAGAATAAGAAGGACAATAGTACAGTTCTGGCAGGAGGGCGGCTTTGATTTATTATTTATTTACAAGCAGCCATAAACATTTTGATCAGATATGTTGTACATAGAAAAACTGACAGTACAAAGGTAATGAATGTCTGGCTCTTAAATATCAGGAGGACATTTTTTATGAATATTTTTATTGATTTTATTTTTAACAGCAGCAGCCCACAATACAATAACAGTCGCTACAACAGTAGTTGGTAAGATAGCATCTCATTGCGCAGAAAGGGTATAATTAATTGGAACACAGGATGTGTTTTCATTATTTTTCAGCAACCAGAATATACATTCAATAACAGATAAATTAATGAGAAGTTGCATCAATGTGTGAGATTGCTTGGCAATGACACAACACGAACATCAAGGAATGTATACTATCACTGGTTAAAGGAACAGAAAATGTACTCAACAGACCTACTATTCCAATTTATACGTTATTATGTGAGTTCCAACTTAAGGTCGTGATCAAAGTATGTGTCCCTCGATTTAACCCCTTGCATGCCCGCCCCTTTCCCCGCCCAGTGCCGCGCCTTTCATTAGCGGGCGGAGTTCATGACGAGCTGGACTCGTCATGGGCACAGCGCCACCGCAGCCCATGACGAGTCCAGCTCGTCATGGGCATTGAAGGGGTTAAAAAAAATAATAATAATAATCCCTGCAGTCAGGTTCACCAGTAGACTAACTGTAGAAGGTCCAGAGAGCTCCTTCTTTCTAAGCAAGCTGAGTAGGTCTAGAAGCCTTAGCAAGTAACCAGGATGATACAATATGGGCTGGCAACATGATTTACTCCATTGAAGCCGGGTAACAACTCTGTACCTCGAAGTACCTACATTCTTTCATTCTGTGATTCTCACTTCCACACTTTTTGTGCCCTCTCATGAGTCTGTTGTGTAACTTAATTGCCATCCCACTCTTCCTCCTGCAAAATATGCAGGGGGTGCAGTCGGAATCTATCTTAGGTGTCTGGCGCAGAGTGTGTTGTGGTGCTGTGTGCATGGACCTGACTGGGGACAGGGATGTAGAGCCCTCTTGCTAGTACTCCTGGGGGGATATTCACAAGGATCTATCGCCGAGTTAACGGCACTTTAACGAAGCCAAAGTTGCGATAAATGTATCGCCCCATTCACAAGCTGGTGTTAACAGCCCACAGCACCAGTTTACCCGCGATAGCAGCTGCAAAAAACATCGCCACAGATGATCCCCGCAACTATTGCTAATGAGATGCGTTCCCATGCAAAAAGCTGTGTCAACACCACACCACAACATTCACAACGGCCAGGCAGAACTGCGATAAGAACACAAAACAGGCGATAAGGCGCGTTAGCAGCAGGAAAATAACACCTGCTCTGACCTGGTGCAAAGTCGGAACACAGCCTGCACCACAAAAGGGAGCACAGCCCACAGCCACACCTAAAGAGCAACAGATGCACCCGGGCGACTGAACATGCAGCCCGGAGGGCCAAACGGGCAACAACACCCTCCTCCACCACCCCCAGGACCCCCCCTCCCTGGCACCCCCTGACCAAAGACATGCCACATCAGCTACACCTAAACATGTACAAAATAATCTGCTTGATGTCGCAAAATCACAACTGGTGACATGCTCATTTCTGTGACGACACATGCATCACACATTCACTTTCGAAGCAACAAATGAAACTTTATTAAAATGAACACTGAAATAAAATGAAGACACATGGCGGCTCCCCTCGGGCCAATCCGTAGGTCACAGCCTGCAAGACAGAAATCATAATGAGAAGGTGTGTCCTGGGCACATCAAAGGACAGAGAGAGAGCAAAGGAGAGAGAGAGGAAGAGAGGGAGAGAGAGAGATAAGAAGAGAGGGAGAGAGAGAGAGAGAATAAGAGAGAGGGAGAGAGAGAGAGAGAAAGAGAGAGAGAGAGAGAGAGAGAGAGAGTGAGAGAGAGAATAAGAGAGGGGAGAGAGAGAGAGAAAAAGAGAGGGGGAGAGAGAGAGAAAAAGAGAGGGGGAGAGAGAGGGAGAGAGAAGAAGAGAGGGGGAGAGAGAGTGCCGCCCCTGCCCACCCAGGCCACAATGCTCCCCTGCTGCCACCGGTGTGTCTCAAAACACTTGCCGGTACGTATAGCAGTACACAAGGTCACACATCTGAGACAGAGCCGTCATCTGAGACAGAGTCCAGAAACATGATTGGCATAGTACACACACTTGCACAAGACAACATCGCCTGCCCACCCATGCACACCCAGGCAGAGGTACCCCAGCCCCTCCCACCACCCATCGGAGCATGCCCACCAATGCACTCCCATGCAGAGGCACCCCAGCCCCTCCCCTGCCTATCGGAGCATGCCCGCCAATGCACACCCAGTCCTCACTGCTCACCTTCCGCCACTGGCGTGTAGACAGGAGGTCCCACCAGGTGCCGCTGCAAGCCACAAGCCCGGGCCCGCAGACACGGCACCCTCCACACCATGCAGCCACACTCTGCAAGCCACCAGGTCTCACGTGTGGTGCTGGGTCTTGATTACTCCATGGCATAGGACATACCAGTGCACCCGGCATCATCGCAGGTTGCACACCCGCTCAGCCCAATGGGTGCCACTAACTCTGGGATCCCAGAAGCGGCGCCACATGGCGGTAGGCCCGCGCTGCCCGCTGGCTCTGGCCTACACTGCAGTCCAGCAGGGCACAAAAAACCTGAGCTGTCCAGACTTCCGGGACGGGGCATCATCGCAGGCTGCACACCCATTCAGCAGCTTAAGGTGACACTGACTCAGTGCACCCAAAGTCACCGTCCTGTGGCGGGGTACCTGTGCCGGACGCAATGCTCCAGGTGCCACTAACCCTGTGCAACCCCAGTCAGCACCACGTGGTGGTTGGCCTGTGACGGCCGCAAGGCCTCGGGTGCCACTAACCCTGTGCAACCCCAGTCAGCGCCACATGGTGGTAGGCCCATAACGCCCGCAAGGCCTCAGGTGCCACTAACCCTGTGCGCAACAACTCATGGGCCCTTTATGATTGGGAACTGTGGAGCGTCCATCATCCAGTCACCACCGGCAGAGGGGAATGTGACGTCGTCAGCCAATTTTGTTGGCTGAGCCACATCGCCTGTAACGCCTCTGCCGGATGGGTGTGGTGTGCGTGCAAACCTGCCCTCAGGGAGTGGCTGTGACATGCTGACAACTAGACCAGTGACCTGCACACCATCAGCGAGTAGGCCTGCGATGGGTAGCAATGAGGGCCCCCCCTTGGAGTGTTAGCGGAGTGGTCCGGCCTGCCATACACCGGACCAGCGCAGGGCTTGCAACAATGACTCGTGGGCTCTGGGCGTGGTTCAGTCTATGTCCGGACATGGATGTGACTGATGACTGTGTCCCTGTTGTAGTGTTCACGGGACCAGGTACACAATATGCAATGTAGCACCCTACATTTATCCACACATTCATACATGAATGATGACAGACATGACACAGCAGTGACTCACTGGAGGTTTATTGCACATCCAGTGCATTTCTGCAGCTGGAGCGGTACAGGGCAATTCCCAGCACACCACACAATATGGGCCCATGGAGGGCCAGCCAGAGTCCATCCAGGGATGACAAGTACAGTAGAAGAGGAAGGGTACAGTCCGCAGTCTAGTCGCCATGTCATTGGTCATCAGACAGTTATGGCAGTCCATGTCGCTGTCTAAGGTGAGTGCATCAGAGTGTATCGGGGGTCAGTGGAAGGTTATGAGGCCATGTGCGGCACCAAGCAGAAACAGGCCAGGTGGCGGAAATGAATGCTAGTGCCTCCTGATCACAAACCCATCCACGTCCTTGTCCTCAGATGTGTTCTCTGCCCCACCTGTTGGTGCTGCAGTACTGCTGCGGCACTGTGTACCACTGATACATCAGGGACCAGAGGAGGATTGTTGGCCGCACTGTGTGGCAGTGACACATCAGGTGCTGGAGTGGATACGCCTGCCGCACTGTGAGGCACTAACACGCCAGGGGGTGGAGATGTGGATGGTGTGGGGGCAGCAGCTTTCATCAGCACCATGCCTTGTGGCAGCAATGCCATGATGATGGTCTGCAGGGCATGGTAGATCCCAGCTACATTTCACTGATGTGCAGCAGTGGCTGCCATCCTTTCCGCCTCCATCTGCACCATGTCCTCCATGAGCCCCCGCATGTGTGACAGCTCACGGCTGCTATCGCTGGTGCCCCTCTGAGCGGACAGGTGTTCCTCTCTCCGCGTCAGGACTCCAGCGATGTCAGTCAGGGCTCGTTGGAGACCATGGAGCGGGACTAGACAGCCATGGATGGCGTCCAGTTTGGTGGCCGTGAGGTCGAACCCCACCCGTACCTGCTCAGCCATCTCCCTCTGGGCCTCCAGCACACGGCGTTGGAAGGCCGTGTTTTGTTCCTGGGGGTCTTGGGAGACTGCCGGTCCGTGGGTGCCTCCTGCTGGGTGGTGTCTCCTCGATGCAGCTGGTCAGCCCTGATCCTGGAGGTGAGTCGTGGATGATGTCAATGATGTCTAGGAGGGCTTGGGTGTCGATGCTGGGGTTGTCCTCCACGTCATCAGTGAAGAGTGGCTGGGACTGCTCTGCAGGGGATGTTGACGGTGGCCCTGCAATGTGAAGGGGAGATGGTGTATTGTAATGTGTGTATGTAGCCGCATGGTACATGTTGACATTCAGACAGCATGGCATTGTACATTGTGTCATTCTGTGGATCTGGGCGATGACCCAGAGTCTTTGAGGGTGAGCACTGTGCTCTGCTTGATTGTGCATGTGTGCTATCGTGGCCATCTCCAACCGTCCCCCCAGTACCTGGTGGTCACTCACCCTGTTGCGGTTGTGTGGTGTCCTGTTGAGCAGTGTCCTGTCCCCTGACTCTGGGCACAGTATCAACACTGATGACAGTCGACACCAGCTCCTCCATGTCATCCAGCACGAGCTGTGGCACTGGGCCCCCACCTCCAGCCTGCCTTGCTGTCTTCTGGTTGGCTGCGAGTTTTTCCTTGGTCTTCCGCTTGATGTCATTCCATCGCCTCTTAACCTCGTCCATTGTCTTCTTGAGCTCTCCGACGGCATTCACCTTGTTCACGATGTCCCGCCATATTCCAGTTTTGGTGCCTAATGACACGTTGGAGGTGACGAACAGTTGTTAATGGTGTTCCATCACCTCCGTGACTATGAACCTGTTCGCCGGTGGACTGAACTTCATCTTCCTCTTCTTCTTGTCCTTGCCCTTCCCTGTCCCCGAGGTCCCGGGCTGGTCGTCTGGGGTGCTTGTGGGGTTGCGCTAGTCCTCTGCGCCTGCTCTGGCTGCCTCCATGGTGCTTGGGTGTTGGTCAGTTTGTGTTTGGGTGTTTTTTTCTAATTTTATTTTGATTTTTCCCGCCTGCCAGGTGTGTGTTGCAGGCCTGGCGCTGCTTATTGCTGATTCCCTCATCACGCTTTGGCCCATCGCAGGTTTTTTTGTGTTGTGGTTTGTGTTTTTATCTCCATCGAGGTGGTTGTATCGCAGACAATGCCCGCGGTTTGTGCAGACTATTGCATGGTACCGCCTTGTTGTGAATTCCATGTTGACACTGGCGTATTTTCCCGCGATGGGCTGCGATGTTGAGAGTTGCATTAAGCTACTCTTGCGGTAGTTATCACACATTTTTGAGAATATGCCCCCTGGAGTCTTGTAGCAGACATTTTAGTAGGAATAAGAAGACTGGGTGGCACCAAAAAACGATGCTACTCATCCCTTTCAAGTCCAAAGTTACTCACTGATCTTCACTCACGCAGAGAGTGGAAAATGCCTGAGTCAGTGAACACCAAATAGCAGGGAATGCACCACCTAGTGTTAACTGGGCTCACACAGCCTTTGACAGACATGGCTTAGTGGGAAAAACACGATGGCAGGATCACACACGCATACACATCCTTCCATACACCCTCATACATTCACAAATTATTATGAGCAATTAACTGTTTTGTGATTCATGCATAAAACATCAAATAAATCCACCGGTGTGAGTGAGTGCATTTGTGTGCGTTTGTGATTGCCTTTGTGTGGCCCCGCTTTTAAAATGTAGAAGATATATTTGGACTGGGAATATTTCCCACAAAGGGACGAGTCTAACATGTCCGTTCCGTTCTGGTGAAATGATACCATCTACAGAAAGTCTTTTTTTATAACTGGTTTTCCATCCTCATGAGTGCCAGAAACAAAGATTTCAAACATTGATAGAACTGTTAATATGAAAGTACGCTTCCAAAAGTCATTACACGATCCAGCACACATTCCTCAGCTTTGCTCCAAATGTTATTTAAAGACAGATCATTTATTAATGAATACCTAAAGGCGATGCATGCTGCTACTTAATTGAATATAGTATGCTAACATTCACAGGGTGTAACCGCATAGTCCTCTCGGCTTCGAGTGAAAGTGGCGGCTTATTATACGAAACACAGAGATAAACATCATGAGAACTGAAGACTCCAAGCTGTTATGTTCAGAATCTGCGAGGCAATAATCTAATGCAAATATCAAACAATGTAATTTAAAGATGGATTCCTTGATTGCATCTTGCAAATGGACAATCAATCACATTAGCGAAAAAGAGAGATTAATGCATTATGCTACCTGTCACTATCATTTATCCTTTGCTAATTGATCCATTACTAATTTGCAGAAACATACAGATAGCAAAACAATATGTTAAAGTGCCTTTCCTTCAAAATGTTACATTTTATCTACTTTCTAATGTTGATAAAATGAGAGCAGTCTTTCTGTTGTTTGCGCAAGCACAGTATGGAAGATATGAATAGGCTATAGTGTGATGCTCAGAAGAAGTGGGAAGATTAGAGAGAACTTTAAGACAACTTGAAGACTGATTAGAGAAAAGGCAAATAACACCTGCCCATGGAAATTCGAGGCAGTTGTTTCTCCTGACATCAGCATGGGGGCAAATTTGTTGTACAAATGTCACTCTACTTATGGTGAGAAAAAATCCCCAAAAATTGTTCCCCGGCCACTTTTAGTGGCAGAGCAAATCCCTGAGACTTCACCGTCATAAGCCTTTGACTGGATGTGTGGTCCACCAAAGGGTCATTAGATCACAGTGAAGGTCATCCCACTCTTTTTAGGGCATGCTAACCCGTAACATCCTTCGTGTGGTTTAATTTCTGGTATTGCATTGTGTAGGAAATCCATCTTTTCTGTATAGTCACCTCAGATTTTACAGCTTTTGCTGAACACTATTTTTTAGCTCACTTTAGAACTCTGTGCACCTTACCCCTGCTATCCAGTTGTAAAGTGCAAGTGCTCACCCTTTAACCATGATCGAATTGGCATACTCCTAATTGGTATATTTAAATTACCTATAAGTCCCTAGTATGGGGTACAAGATGGTCCAGGGCCTGGAAGTTAAATGCCAATAGTGTAGTGGATTGAAGCTATAAGTGGACTGTAGCATGTATTGTGCCATCCACTACAGGGGCAGTGCAAGCATGTGTTCAGGCCTACCGGTGTAGCTTGCTGTAGCAATGTAAAAACTTCAATTAGACTTGTTAAAAAAAAATCTTTTGAAGGGCCAATCCGTTCTTTTAAAATATTTATAAATCAGCCTTTATAGCCCGTAAGGCAGGATGCATGTCATTTAAAATTAGGACATGTAGAAACTTAATGTTAACATGTACGTACAGTGACAAGTACCCAAAGGTTATTTTTCAGTGTTGCAGGCCTAGCTGTCCTATGTAGACAACCACATTATAGATTACAATCCTAATACTGTATCTTGGAAAAGGGCTTACTAGATAAGCTACAATTTTTAAGAGTTATTAAAAATTCAAATAAACAGTGAATTTAGACTTATAATAAATATTAAGAAAAAAAAACTTTTAGAGAGTTACCTTTTCCCTGCCTGAAGTTCCTGGGGCTAATTTGCATTTGCTCTCAAACGTCTCCTAGCCAGTAATTAGCATTTGAATAGTTGTGAAATGCCTCCCAGGAGCTACACAGTAGGCCATTGTGATTGGCAGGTTGGCCTGAATGGGCATAGAGGACTCCTCTGAGCTCAGCAAAAGAGTGGAGGCTGTGTGCATAATTTTTGATATACAGTGTCAAATCATGCTTAACAGGTCTGCTGAGTTTAGATATACCATGGAGAGAGCATTTGAAAGTGAAGTGACAGTATGCTGAGACAATCATTGTGTATCCACTAACTGGTTGCTGCACAACCCTGCTTTCATTCTACCAGACTTTGGTCTCAGGGTTTATTATGAGTACAGTGGCTGCTTCAAACTGGGTTTTAATGTTGAATGTCAGAGGACACTAGGATTTCCATAGTACACTCCTCTTATCAAAAACACTACTAGCCCTCAGAGCCCATGTTTAGTGTGGCCGAAAACTTTCACCTTCTTGAAAATGCCCAAAAATTGAAGGTTTGGCCCCAGGAACTTTTGTTTAATTGGTTAGGGCATCCTCAGGAGTGATTACCCTGCCAGTTTGCGCCAGGCTTCAATGTGGCATCACCAGGCACCAACTTCAGAACACTTCTGGAGGCGGGAAAAAAAAGAAGAGGCCTTGGTATGCTGTTTATGGCCTGAGAGGAGCCCTGAAGGACTGGAAAAGCTCCCTCTTATACCTAGAACAAATAAGTGGACTTCAAAGGTCCTAAAGTTGAACACGTGTGAAAGCTCCATGAGCATAAAAAACTATAAGTGGGCTTTTTCAGCAACTGGCCAGCTGACCCAGTGGCAACCGAACCGGGACTGGACTCTGCTGTTGGCCTCGGCCTAACACCTTGTGACTCTCTAAGTGACTCCCCTGAGATCCTAGGAGTTGTTAGAAGTGTACTTCTGTGGTGGATTGAGACTTAAATGCTAAGGACATTAGTACGAGTTTGGTGGTCCTGGGACCACCAAAATCGGGGTTGCGGTCTGACCACCGCCACCCCTGTGGGTCTGCCCACCATTTTAAGAGTGTGGTGGTCGGACCTTCGCAGGGATTCAGGATCCTCTGGTGGTGGCAGAGCAGAAAGGGGCAGAAATATTCTGGCATGCTGATACAGCACATCCAAGCAAATTCTGACTTGCAATTCCACTGCCCATTTTATGGCAGGTAACCCGACATGAAAAGGGTGACATAGAGGCAGGCAAAGGAGCCTTAATAGGATCCTTGCCAGTTCTGGGCCTGGGGTGCATGCGGGGTGGCACATGTTGTTGTCCCCGGGAATTACACCCTTGTTCCTCAACTTAATAGTGCATCACATGTAGAAGAAATATCAGTGATAAACACACTAGATGAAACAGTAGGTACATTAGGCAGGGGATAAATGTACTACTACACAGAAAATATCTGACACCAACAATCCAAACATAACAGTGCCTCACATGTTCCAAAGTCAATCAATCAATCAATCAAATGGGATTTGTAGAGCCCTGCTAATCACCCGGGAGGGTATTCAAGCGCTGGAGATCTCTGCTGCTGGGTGGAATCAGTTGAATAGCTAGGCCTTTAGTACTATTCTGAATTCCTGTAGGAAGGGGGAGGTCAGGAGGTGGCAGCTTTTCAAGGTCTTGGTGGCTAGGTAGGAGAAAGAGCGTCCACCGCTCTTGCTTTGGTGGAGGCGGGGGGGTCTGGTGGAAGTTCAAACAGTGGTTGATGTAGGCTACTCCCTGATTATGCAGGGCCCTGTAGGCATAGGTCAGCATCTTGAATTGGCTGGTGATGAGGGCCTGGGTGACGGTGCGTCTGGTGTCTGCTGCGATCCAATTGAAGACCTTTTGGAGCATGTGGAGAGTGAGGAAGCAGATTGAGGATGCAGCATTGATCTTGCTTTTCATGGCATGTTTGTTATCCAATATGATGCAGAGGATCCTACCGTGTTCTGCAGGTGTGGGTGAGGTTCCTATTTCTGCAGGCCACCAGAAGTCATTTCACGGGGATGTGTTGCTCCCAAAGATTAGTACCTCAGTTTTCACAGCGTTAAATTTGATGCAGTTATTTTGCTTCCAGTAGGAGATGCTGGTCATGCACAGGTGGAAGGAGGTGGAGGGGTCTGCGGAAAGAGAGAGGAAAATCTGGGTGTCATCTGTGTATGACATGTGGTTCACTACAAGGGTCCTGACAATGGTTCACGTGTTACAGAACACCAGTTTTCCCCTAGCCCCCCCTGAACGCTTTTATGGGGATCCTAAAAAATTCGAAACCTTTTTGAATCAATGCCAACTTCATTTTTTATGCAAGCCAGCCGTGTTTCAGGGAGAAGCAGCAAAAACAGCTTTTATTATGTCCTACATGGGGGGTAATGCCGCCAGCTGGACCATCCCATTGATGGAAAGAAACAACCCGGTCCTGCACCATTTCCCGGATTTTTGCCTCGCCCTGAGGAAACTGTTCGATAGGAAATCCCACATGCTGACGTTGGATCGGGAACTACTCACTTTGCGACAGGGGTCCCAAGACTTACTGACTTATATTACAACCTTCAATCGGTTGGTAGAGGAATCGGAGTGGCCCCCAGAGAAAAGAATCACCCTGTTCTATCAAGGGCTAAGTGGGGAACTCAAAGACGTTCTCGCCCAAGTCGTGCAGTTGCCTCAAACCTGCGAAGAATTAATAGACTTTACCGTGCAGCTGGATCATCGCCTCCTGGAGAGAAAAGGTGACAAGAGCAGAGGTGAACCCCGGTTTTCTTACTCCCGACCCAAAAATCCGGTGGAAGAACAACAAAAACCTGTGGAGGGGCTGGAGCCGATGCAATTGGGTGGTATCCGAGGCCCGCTTACCCCGGAAGAGAGGGATAAACGCCGAAGAATGAAACTATGCCTATACTGCGGCAAAGGAGGGCACTTCATTAGAGAGTGCCTTGCTTGGGCTCCAGTAAGCGGCAGGCCTTCCATTTCTCGGGTACAAGCCACCACGAGACGAGACGATTCGGCGGAAAACTAACATGCCCAAGTCAGGATGAGGTCTCTGATTTGGGTGTTCCACGTGTTACGATCTCATCAGTGCTAGCGAATACCCCGCAACCTGCCGTTGCTCATCTGAATATTGGGGTGTCCCTATGGCTCACTTCCCGGGACGTGTTAGAAGTGGACGCCCTGCTGGACTCCGGAGCAATGGGAAACTACATTGACCAAGAGTATGCCCTTCAACTTGGGATACCAAGCGAAAAGAAAGCCATCCCTGAACTCGTAAAGGCAGTAAACGGTACGACCCTCTCTTCTGGGCCGGTGAAGTACCGGACTCAGGCCCTTCAGATGGCGGTGGACCCTGATCATCACGAATATATCCAGTTCGACCTTATTGATGCTCCCCAGTTCCGGCTCATCCTCGGAATGCCATGGTTGACATTACATGACCCCGTAATTAGTTGGACAGACCGCACGGTTACCATGTCTTCGGTCTACTGCCAAGAACATTGTAAAAACAAAGAAGAAGGGCGTAGGGAATGCATGGAAACACCGGCCACATACTTGGCGGCAGTCTGTACCCACGAGCGTTATTGTTGTTCCACAACCCTGCCTGAGAACTACCATGAGTACCACAATGTCTTCGATAAGCAAAAGGCAACTAGATTACCTCCCCATCGGGAGTATGATTGTCGGATTGAATTTATAGCTGGAGCAAACATCCCGTGCAGCCGAGTATATGCCTTAACGGAACCGGAAAAACAATATCTGAAGAAATACCTTGAAGACAATCTAGCATCCGGATTCATCAGACATTCATCGTCCCCCGCGTCCTCTCCGCTTTTCTTCATACCGAAGAAGGATTGTGAAGAATTAAGGACATGTATCGATTACCGTGCACTCAATCGGATAACCATCAAAAACCGCTACCCTCTTCCCCTCATCCCGGTACTTTTGGACCAATCAAAAGGGGCCAAGTATTTCACCAAGCTCGATCTCGGAGGAGCATACCATTTAGTACGAGTCCGAAAAGGCGACGAGTGGAAGACCGCATTCAGAACCAAGTTCGGTCTGTTCGAATACCGAGTGATGCCTTTCGGACTCTGCAACGCCCCTGCAGCCTTTCAGTTCTTCATGGACGAGGTACTACGTGGTTGCCTGGATACCTTCTGCGTGGTATACATAGATGACATTTTAATCTATTCCGCTACTCTCCAGGAACACGTAGCCCATGTAAAAGAAATCTTAGAGCGGCTTCAACACCAGGAGGTTGCATTTTTGGGTTATATCATCAACGCCCAGGATTTCAAATGGAGAGGGGTAAGGTGGAAGCAATCACCCAGTGGCAAACCCCGCAGAATGTCAAGGCAGTACAAAGCTTTCTCAGCTTTGCCAATTTTTACCGCCGTTTAATTCACGACTTTGCAAAAGTGATACGCCCTATCTCCAACCTGCTACGGAAGAACGTCCCGTTCATTTGGGGAGAAGATGCAGCCCGTTCCTTCCAGGTGTTGAAGGATAAACTCACGCACGCCCCTATCCTGCGCCATCCGGATCCACAGCTCCCATTCATTCTCAAAACGGACGCCTCGCAACATGCTTTAGGAGGCGTGCTGTCGCAACAACACCCGGAAAACGGACAATTACACCCTGTTGCGTTCTATTCCAAAAAACTCACACCCAGTGAGGTCAACTATACCATCTCGGGCAAAGAATTACTGACCATAAAGAGGGCTTGCGAAGAATGGCGACACTATCTCATGGGAGCATTGAACACAGTTGAAATCTACACCGATCATAGAAACCTACTTCTTCTGAAGACTGCAAAGTTACGGTGGACCTTGTTCTTTTCGGACTACGATTTTGTCATCAAATACCGCCCAGGGCCCCAAAACGGGAAAGCGGATGCCCTTTCTCGTATGGGCGAATCAGAAAACACCGCCTCCCGAACCCTGCAGTCTCCACCGCTTATACTCACCGAGACCCAACCACCCAGACATACTATAGCACTACTCAGCTCTCAAGACTTTCTAGAAGATGTGAGAGTATCCTTAACGAACCTGGATGTGCAAGCTTGGATTCAAGAAGACCCAGTGCATCGGTCAGAAGTAGATCAGTTAGCCTATCATTACCATGCACTGTATATACCACACACAACCCAGCAGCGACCGGTCTTAACGCGCGCCCACGATTCCATCTTGGGAGGACATTTAGGGACATACAAGAGTATCGCCTGTGTAGAGCGCTCCTTTTGCTGGCCAGGACTGCGGAAGGATGTCCAGGACAATACCAAGAATTGTGCGGTGTGTGTACAGGGAAAAGCCATTCACACAAAACCAGTGGGCCTCCTTCGCCCTGTGCCTACTCCCCCACGGCCTTGGCACACCATATCCATGGACTTTATTGTGGAAATGCCCCCCTGTGAAGGAAAAACCGTAATAATGGTGTTGATTGACCATTTAACGAAGATGGGTCATTTTATGTCACTGGCAAGATTACCCACGTCCTCAGTGCTCGCTTTGACTTTCCTCCAACATGTAGTCCGTGCCCATGGAGTCCCTAATGTCCTGATAACTGATCAAGGAACACAATTCACCTGTCGCTTCTGGAAAGCCCTCTGCAAAACACTTAATATCGAAGCAAGACTCTCCTCCAGTTATCATCCTCAAACTGATGGCAAAACTGAACGCCTAAATCAAACCCTAGAACAATATCTGTTTTACCTTGCAAAACACCTTGCACTGGCCCACCTTGTTATGGGTGGCAGAATTTGCGTATAATAACGCTACCCACGCCACACTCGGGTGCTCTCCTTTCTATTGCACATATGGTTATCACCCCAACATGCTCCCGTTTAAATGGCCAATCCAATCCCCATTACCCAGCATACATGAACACCATGCACATCTTAGGGCGATATTGATAGAAGCCAAACAGAGCCTAGCAACTGCCCAATCAGCTCAAAAGACCTATGCAGATAGAAAGAGACATAAAGAGCCTGAGTACCAGGTGGGGGACAAGGTATGGCTCTCCACAAAGAATCTACATTTAAGAGGGGTAAATAAATTAAAACCAAGATATATAGGCCCCTATACCATTGAGGAAATCATCAACCCCGTGGCTATGCGATTGTCGTTGCCCTGTTCCTGGAAGCTGCACCCCGTCTTTCATGTGTCCCTGCTCCAGCCTTGCCTCACCAGTACACGCTTGCCAGCAAAATCTCAGCCCCTAGATATAGATAGTCAGGATGAGTATGAGGTGCAAGGGATCCTTGATTCCCATCTAGTATGAGGGCGGGTTCAATATCTAGTGGACTGGAAGGGGTACGGGGTGGAAGACAGGACTTGGGAACCTGAGGAGAATCTTCATTGCCCGGAGTTGGTGGATCAATTCCACGAGGAACACCCTGGTAAACCAGGACGACCGCCGAGTTGACGGTCCTTGAGAGGGGGTACTGTAGCGATCGCCCACGGGATTGCTTCCAAACAGCCCCGTCAGCGCGGAGCTCAGGAGCCCATTTCCAGGCTCTTACAGCGAAAACGCCTACAAAACTACAATTCCCTACAGGCACTGGGGCGCAACTCAAGGTCTGCTCTACATAAGCACTTCCGCCGGAGGCGGCAGGTGCTTGTCAATCGTACTCGACGGATCTTCAGGGCGGAAGGTGCTCCCCGCCGGACTCCAGCGAGAAGCATTTCCGCATTTCCTCCTGTGTCGGGCCGAGACCCGTTTCCCGCACCGCTGAAGTGAAAGGAAGTGAGACGAGCCTCCAAGAATTACCTTCGCAGCGGTTCAGGTAATCCGGGAAGGGAAGCCCGTGTGCTTCCTTCCTTGACCGCGATCTGTTGGCTGATTCGGAAACTCCCGTAGCGGTGAGAAGGGCAGAATACATTTGTTATTTCTCTAATGCTTACGGAACAGTAAGCATATCGAGTGTACCGTTGCCCAGTAACTGTGTTTGGGCTACAGGTGCATCAGTATATATTTTACTCCACGACACCAGGGGTTGCGAGTGTGATGGAACACTCACCCCTTGTTCTCGAGACATTGGGAACCGTATCGCCCGCTATCGAGGGCAATCTCTTTATTCCTTTTTGTTTGTGTGGAGTTAACACGCAGTCTTTTTTCGTTGCTTGAGTCAGTCACTGTTGAGTCTTGTTGACATTTCCTCTGTGTTGAGTGACGACCAAGAGCGCTCGGACATCACCGAGTTCAGAATTAAAAGTACTGTTCTAGGAACTATGCTGGAGTAACCTCGCTACACTGGGGTGTATGTTCAGGGACTGGAGCGAGACTTTCCTGGGGTGTTAGTGCCAGTTCATCCATTCCCTGGCAGACCTAGACACTCCTGCTAGCTGCAACTTTACGGGTGGGTATCTGTAGGGCTGAAAGCACAGTATTTCCATCAGTAGAGAGATTACCATCACATCCTCTGTCTCTCTCTTCCCCATTCTGCAGGTCGCTTCCTTCCACGAACGCCCTACCTCCCAGACAAGACCCCGAAGGGACCGTAATACGTGCAGCAGCCTTTCTTATTTTATCCCATTCCCCTTTTTTCCCCGGGCACGATTCCACGCAGCAGAGTTCTCATTCCTCTGTTGGGGGTTATGCTCGAGGGAACCGGTGATCCAGCAGTGATCCAGCAGAATTTTAATAGTAATTTAAAAGGAGTTCATCTTGTCTCTAGAAACACTTCTAAAGCCTACATAAACAACTGTTCGTAACAAAAACTCTAACTTTGGAAAGGGCAACTTAAACACCTAAAAATATAGGGACATCACAGAAAGGGTTGAAAGAGTTAGCATCTTGATCAGTTATAATGTAGCAGAATTACAGAGAGTCAAGAAGGAAGCAGGAGATTAATAAAAAGAATAAAGGGATAGTATTTTATAGCAGAAAATAACAAGAGGAGGGAGGGAAAAAGCAAGAACTGCATGCTGCAAATGTGGTTTGTGGTCTCACATATCAACATCAAAATACAGACCTGCTATAGGCAAGAATTATTAGAAATGTGGGAAGTTGGGCCACTTTAGCGGAGCACACAAATGAGTTAACAGACACTGTGAATTGTGGGAAAATTATTGGAAAGAATATGTACACGCTCCTATCGCCACGGGAACATCACTTTTTGTGACGTTCCCGTGGCGGTAGGGGTTTTGCCTTATTTACAAGGCAGTGCTAAGACACTTAACGTGACTTAATGCTGCCTTGTAAATAAGGCCCCCTTTCACACAATGCTTAGCGTGAAAGGGGTGGGCAGTGGGCGTTCCACCGCAACACCCATTGATTTTGACACTGCCCCCTATTTACACTGGCAGTGTAAATAGGAGGCAGCACCAAAATTAAGACAAGGGAAAACCTGGTCTTAAGTTGGCGATACGAAGAGAAATGCTTTATTTCTCTCCGTCTTCGCTGTTTTCCATGTGTGTTGCCTTGTGCAGCACACATGGAAAAAGCACAGAGCCTTGGATTGTTTATGTGAAGGAAGTTGACCCTTCCTCCACATAAACAATCCTTAAAAAAAATGACATTTTGTAACTTCCATTGTGGGCTGCATTAAGTGACAAAATGTCATTTCAGGATTGTTTCTATGTAGGAAGGAACACCATATTTACCTCCAGCGACAGAATCAAATGCACCCATGCCATTGTTCAGTTTACAATCTCCGATGCCCAGCAACCGACTGCCAAACCCCAGAGCACCTCCTGCCACAGTAATGTTTGCACTGCAGAATGATGTTACTTAAATAAGCTCGTCTTTACTGTTCTAAATCTCATTATTAATATGTATCTCACATTTTCAACATTAACATTGTTAATAATAAATTAATTTGAAATGACTAAATATGTCAGGATAAGCTTTACAAAATTAAAAAATAAATGTAAATGAGATCTTTCTCTCATATAAAATATCTTTATTTACAAAACATAAAACAGGTAAAAAATAAAACTTGTGCAGCACTACAGCCTGTTAGATGTTTGCCCAAGACCTGCCTCCTAAACAGCCAAGGGGGAGCCTCCTCAGCAAGGGCATCTAGTGGGCAAAGAGCAAGCACCTGGATGATCTTTCTTGGGAGGGGTGGGTTTGGGTTTCAAAGGGGTTAGGGACAGGTAAGTTGTAAATTCCTCTGAAGGAGTAAGGGTAGGTGGGGAAGGAGAGCACTGGGTTTGGGAAGTAGAGGGAGCTGCAGTGTCTGATGTGCATGTGTCTGTTGGTTTATCAGTTGCAAGTGGGTCTGGTGTATGTTGTGCAAGCTTGTGTGTTTGTTTCCTGGCAGGTGTTTGTTGTTCTGTGAGTTTGTGCATTTGTGTTTAGTGGGTGTTGGCGTCCATGTAGGTGTGCGTGTGTGTGAGGGTGTTGGTTTGTATAAGTGTGTTGTTGAGGAGGTTGGTGTGGTTGCGGTGCCTGTGGCTGTATGTATTGCAATTGCATGTGGGTCTGGTATATATTTGAATGTGTGTGAGTTTTGGTGTGTGTATAGGTATGTGTTTTGATGAGTCTGCTATTGAGGTGGTTGGTGTTGATGTGGGGCTTGTGGGTGTGGTGGTGTTTGTGGGTGTGAAGGCAGTTGTCTTGGTTGTGGGTGTGGTGGTGGATGTGGATAGGTTATGTGACCGTACCATACATGCCATTACCCTGCATGCCGTTGCAACGCCAAACTTTACCCCCACTTGCTGTTGGGGGAGCACTGGAAGTTGGAATAGATACATTTTCCATTCCAACTCCAGTGTGTGCAAGAGTAGGGTAGGAGTTGTAGTTAAATCCAACACCTTCTACCCACTGCTACACACCTTTTTCATTGCAACGGCATGCAGGGTAAATGCATGCTTTGTAACGGTTACGGTATAAAGGCTGTTTCCCATGTTGTTATGGTGGTGGTTGTGGTGTTTGAGCATGTGCTAGTGGTAGTAGTGGTGTTTGTTGGTGTGGTGGTTGTGGTGCATGTGGGTGTGGTGGTGGTTTGGTCCCTGTGGGTGTAGTGTCAATAATGTCTGTATGTTGTTTGTGTGCTTGCTTGTATTTCTTTGTGTGTGCGTGTGCTGTTTCTATCTGTTAGAATGAGTGCATGCAAAGACGTTAGTGTGATTGGGATAAGGGTGGGACTTTGGAATTGGGATGAGGAAGGGACTTGAATTGGGACACAAGGCTGGGCTGATTGGAAGCCTGCAGTCAGTGAGGAGGCTAATGCTGCAAATGATCTCTGCAGGCCACCCACATAACTATGAATGGCTGTCAGGCATGCAACCATTTGCTGCATTTGGCAACTAAGGCCCTGGATGCCACTTAGCAGTGCAGTCTAGCCTACAGATATGCTGCGCAAGAAGACAAATAGCCTCCTCACTCAGTGCCGCAGGGGTTACAGGGACAGGGGTGAGGTGCCTGTCATGAAGGAGATCCCTGTGTTTTTAGGGGGGGTGGGTTTGGCCAACTGGGGTGAAGCAAGAAGGAGGGTGGAGATGGTTCTGTAGGTGGCAGACAAAAATGCAGGTGGTACAATACCTGTACAGTCCGCCACCCCTTAGGACTGGTCGATTTTGGAGGCCTCTGAAGATGTTGAAGAGCTGGTGGCCCTCCATTTCAGTCCCCTCACCCTCTGTGCCACTGTGTCGATTGGTGTTCATGGTCTCACCACCTGAAACACAGTGGAAAGCTGTTCCCCCGCCTTTGTGGCCAGTGTCTCCTTTGCCTGCTCCTGAAGATGCTGAAAAGACATACACAATAGTTATATTGTATCTGTGTAAATGGAACTGATCATTAACCTTTTCTCAAAACTTTGTCCAAATGTTCAGATTTCACCTGCTTCAAAGCTTTGCTTCATGTTTATCATAATCTCATACATGCACAGAACAACTTCAGAAACCATTTCGTCACAGTTATAGGAAAATCCCCTTATTGCTTCTATATAATTTAGGATCTTGTCTCTTATCCATTGTAAATTCACTCCAGGTACTGTTTAACACCTATGAATGGTTCTGATTTGTGGTTTTGAATAGTGAACCTTTGTTATAAAAAAGGATATAAATACAAAAGACCTTTGTACAGTGCTTGTACAAGGCAAAAAACTTGACATATATGTATGTAAAAAAAGTTCCTATATCAACCAATGTGTGTAAACAATTACCCCAATGTTGTACCAATATTTGTGGTATCTGAAATCATGTTCCCTTTGTTTGGGCATTGCACAATGGTGACACTTACTTCAAGTAACCTGAAAATGTTTCAAATGTTTAAAATATTGAATAGATTCAGTACTGGAGTTGTTTATCAAAGTATCACACCCTATGTGTTCATATAAGCTGTAGAAGAAATACTTTTGGGGGGGATTTGCAAATGACTTCTATAGCATAAGGGAATACATAGTTCTTGATACATTTCTGATCAACTTTAGTACAGAGCAAAAACATTTTTACGTTTGACTCCAAAATATTTTATGCTATTCCCAGTTTGTTTTCCCTTTGTGAAAATATTTTACAATATGCTGGCTTTCACTTTGGGTAAACATTGGTAAAACATCACAGTAAATATTTTATACACTGATTCATATCCAATTAATGAATACAATTTTTAAATGCAACTCACAATATGCAACAGATCAAACCTTCATGCATTCCTATAATTTCATAAGACATGATTTGTGCCTAAATGAGTTTTCAAGATGGAATACCCCAACATATATGTGATGTAACATTCCATCTGCAAAAGTCCCTTTGAGTATCCTATTTTTGTTTATCAGAGATTTATCATCTGGACATAACAAAGGACATTTAAAATACATTTTTGGATATGTATTACTCTGTCACCAATGTGTACACGTTCCTGTCTGCTTTTTCCAAAAATGTATGCCAATCAAACTTTTTTTAACAAAAGGCTTACATGCACATTTGTGATGGAGTAAGACATCATGTAAATCTGCCACTTTTTACATAAATTAAAAAGTATTTTTCATTCAAAAAATAATTGTGAATTTTTTTAAATTAAGAATGCAGGCATTTAATCTAATGTTTCTAGTTAGTTGTTTGGGCAGGCATGTCTCCAGTCAAAACATGATGCTTAACTTTATTAGACTTTAACAGCAAATATAATACTAAGTTAAAAGAATAAAATCATTAAGGGCCTTTTTATGACTAATGGACCGCTGCAGCAATGCCAAGCATACAACTAGTTTCCTCACCACCACAGTTTTCAGGGAAGTACAACCACCATGAAAAGTGTGGTGAAAAGTGTGGTGGTGAGTAAACTAAGGGGTCCCCACAGGGCCCCCTGTTGCTTCTGCACCAGGGGATCCATACAGGGGGCACATGGTGTGCCCCCCCTATATGCATTCACCCCCAGTTCCTGCATTCCCATTGATGAGCCTTAGCATGGCACTGCCGTGAGACAGCCACCGCAGGACCACTCGACCTGGTTTCCAGTCAGAATCTAGTACGCAGTCTCATTATGAGTTTGGCGATCTTGGAGCTGGGCGCTGGAACGGTGGCCCGCTCCCAGACGGCCAAAATCATAACAAGGCACTAAGTCATTAAAAGTTTTGAAATTTTGACATATAGGTGCCTATTCCAATCCTGTAAAACCCGGGTACATATGGTCGAACGGAGCGTTTTCTCCTTACGACTCGTACCCGGGAATTCCACCGTACAAACCAGCAAGTACGATTCGTACAGAAATACCTTTTCCGTACGAATCGTAAAAAACACCGTGCGGCTAAAAAATACATCTAAATAGGCTTGGTGCAATCCCGCTGCCCTGATGGTTGATGGAGTAATATTAGCCACAGGGAAGTCTGCAGCATCAACAGCAGTGAACTATTTACTCTACGGAAAACACTCTGTCGACGTGGACGGTGATTCAGCCAGCACACATCTAAGTAGGGGGGGCAGAAATCCGTCAGCTTGGCAGAGTACATATAAACTTTGCCGCGGCAGGACGGCAGGAGTCCCGTCAAGATCTAAATCAGCCCCAAAGCCAGGACCAAGTTGCTGTTGCCCAGGAAACATAATTTACATAAAATAAATAAAACATACAGTGTGCAGAATTAGAAACTAAATCAACCATTGTTTGCAATGGTAAAAAATAAAACTACAGAGCCTTTTTTGAAACTGCTTCACATATTGATGGCTTGACTGTAGGTAAGCAAATGATTGCAGAGCATAGCTTCAACAACCACCAGATGCTTCCCTCCTAGCTTTGTACGGTCAGTCATAGGGCTCTAGCCAGATAGTTAAAAGCTAGCAAGAGAATGGCCTTCCACACTACACAAAACACACTCAGCTTAATCTGAATTTTCATCAACAGTGACCCAAGTTCCTTGTGTCAGCTGGACATATGGGCAAACCTTCATCAGCCAAACATTACCCACACCAAACTATATTGAACTCTTTGTAGTATGACCATATGGTGACCAACAGGGGCAGTATAACACTTAGGGCACAATTTCTATTTGCGCCATGGCTCACCTTCAAACAGGTACACTGGGCACAAGTAGGGAAAGAGCGCTCTATTATGGGTGAATGTGCTGCCCTCAGTGCAACTGCAAACTCATGCTGCCCTTAGGGCAGCACAATCAAGTGAAATATGGAGTGGCTGCTTTAAAGCTGGTCTGTGTTTCCGTGCAGACGGCAACCTGCCTGCACTTTCAAGAAGGATTAGATATCACCTTGCAGGCGCGTGAAGTGAGTAACTGCACCCGCCTGCAACCGGATGCCCTGAGAGGTCCATGGCACCCCATTTCATCCCTCGAGGGCTGTCCTCAGAGGGCTCACTGACAGTGCATCATCTTTTTGTGGAGCACTGTCAGTGTGCCTCCTGAAGGCGTTTGCCTCTGCGCTCCTGTCCATTATACAGCGGGGACATAGAGGCAAACTGATTTCATCATTTGCATTGGCCACACCCCCAAGAACATGAGGGAACACCCTCTTATGATAATGCTGGCGCAGCATGCGCATCGGCGCTATCCGTATTACAGAAGGAGACGCACATGCATCTGGGACCCCCCCCGTCATACCATTTTGCTCCAGGGGCGCACAAACCAGGCACACACACTTGTTGTGCACCCGGGGCCCAATGTGTAATAGGGCCCTGGTGTTGAGAAATGACTGATAAGTAGCTGAGCAGAATAACAGCACTGAGAACAAAATATTTTGGACTAAAGTCGTTCAATGAAAAATTCTATGGAGGGAAAAGATTTTAGACAAGTGAAATAGTTGAAAATGAGTCAACTTAATAAAAGGCAAAACTTGTGGCACAGAAGAGAGGTCAGAATTGAAAATCATGCTACATTGTCTAATGATGTAACAGGCTTAGGCATGGGTCCCTTTGTAGATGGCAAGTCTAATATAGGCTATGATGGTGACACTGGAAGGAAGAGTGTCTTGATGGCCATTAAAGAGAAGTTGAAAGAGGTTTTGTTGTTGGTAAAACAGAATGAAATGTTACCAAGAAGAGAAAACTCAGGAAAAACGCCAGTATAAAGACAAGACATGTGTGTCCTTGTGCAAGATTTCACAGGGAGAGCGCCATGTTGAAAATATTTAAGCAGAAGCAAACTTGCAAAACTTTTTTTTAATATGATGCTGTGTCTTGTAGCATTTGATTTTATGATTATCGAAAAGGTATTGATTTCAGATTTCAGATTTCCTCTTTGCGGAGTCCCCAGAACCATGCGAATCGGTCATCTTTTGACTTTACAGACCAAGACTAAGTTTGCGGAAATTGTGCTCAAAAACATGACTTTTAGAATGACTACTCAACTTTAAAAGAGAAAGAAAAGTAAAACAATGGACAAAGACTGTATTGGGAATTCGTGATCATTTGTTTAATTTATTATTACAATTTTGATTTAGTAAAGGGATACTAACTGAGAAGTGGTTATGTGCTAAAAAGAACATTGCATGATTACATGAGGATAAATCAGACAAAAGAGTGACAGATTTGTGCAGTTTTCTAAGTAATACTAAGACACCCGCAAAAACACACCCATATAGACAATTGAGCAGAGTGGAAATCCAATAGTGCAGCCGCACCTTCCGCTGACCTCAGCGGGTGCCATATTTATAACACAGGTTTAAAAAGCACCTTCTGCAGAGTTTCTTGTGTGTCCAACAGTTTTCACACAACAATAAAAATGACAAGATAACTATAGTGATTCATTTTGCTGCTCGAGAGATATTGGAGGTTTGTCTAGTGGCAGTTTCCATTCATGATAAAATAGCACAGAGGGTTAATATGTCTACTGCAAAGAACATGTACCACGCAAATCATCAAACTGTATTTTATGTGGATAGCTCAGTGGGTTACTGCTTTTGTCATGGAGATCCTTTTGCTGCTTGCAGTTCATAAGTTCTAACCCTAATATAGCACAGTGAGCTATGAACTGTCATTAAGGAGCTGCTTGCAAACTACACTGTATAAGATAGAACATCATGTTTTTCCCCAGTCTTTCATACTCCTAATGAGGCTAAAAATGATTCATTTCAGTAGAAATACCTTCATTTTAGTAAAGCAACCCTTGTGTATGTTTTCAATTCAGAGTTTGTGCTTGTCCTGGCCAAACACTGCCTATTAGAACTGGTGACATGTGACTTCTAAACCTTGTAATCCTCATTGTTTTTTGTACATTTCCTATTGACTGATTTACACATGTGTGATTCATTGGCTCTTTTTAATGTGTGTGATGTAAAGTGCTCTTACACCCTACACTGGTATATGTGGAGCTATACAACACATAAAATGTATGTGAGAGAGGAGCTACGGAGAGATGAGAGGCACTGGTGGAGCGTGGTTGTGAGGTAATTCGTGGAGAAGGAGGTTTTTAGGGGAGGAAGGGTGCCAACAAAGATTGTCTCACTGGGCGCCACCACCGCTAAAGCCGCCCTGCTTAAAATACTGATTAACCAAAATCATACAGTGATAAAATGTGTTTACTTTAATAGGAATAAGATTGCCGAAGGATGTTTTTCACCTGCAAGTGACAGACTTGATTCCTCATCGCTGCTTCTCTTTTGATTCACATCTCATTACTCCTGCCCCTGTTGGATAACACACATTCCATAAAAGATATAGTAGAGAGGTAGAATCTTTTGGGATGGACGTTTGGCATATCGCTTTATCCTTGAAATTCATGCAGAAAATAAGGAGTCTGCAAGCGTAACGAACAACATTTCTGATGTAATTGCATTTAGACATAATTAATACGTAAACATCCATTTTACTATTAACAATAAACATGATGCACGTTTTTTAGCATCTCTTGATCCTGCATTAAGAAATTGCAGCATTTGGCTATTTTCAGTGTATATCTAGCATTATGAACCATGGGCTGCTCTGATCCCACCTAGAGGAGTCATGTGAATGTTGAATATAAGTGGTGCTAGGTGTTAGAAATGGGGTTTCTGGTTGGCTAGGGTATGCACCTAGGCCAGGCAGAACCCACAACCCTAGTCAGGGTAAGGGAGTAACACACTGAAGAGAACCCCTGCTCACCCCCTTGGTATCTTGGCAGAGCAGTTAGGCTTATCCCAGAGGCAATGTGTAAAGCATTTGCGCAACACACACACGTAAAGTAGGGACACACAAGGTACACCACAAAAAGAGACTCCGCACAAGGATGTATCACTAATATCCTTTGTATTGTATATAAAAACACATTAGACCATATCACATGAATCACTGCGCCACTAGGCGCTCATCCTGACATCACATAGATCATACACCAACTTGCCAACTAGGCCACTACGATGACACAATTAGGGCATAAATCATTTCGCAGTATGTAGGCACATTTAGCCCATCCATCACTTTGTCAAGGTGCCACTAGGCCTTTGTCACCAAAAATGCAGAAGATCACTTTAGGTGGTAATTCTATAAGTCACTGTGTCACTAGGCACTTACCCCGAACACAATTGGGGTTTCAACCACTACAGTTCTATGCCTAAATCATGCCACCGCGTAGGCAGACACATCTTTACTCCCAGTGAAGCATCTACTCTATATTTTGTGAATGCAGGCTCAAGGCATCAGGAAATAGGGAGTGTAGGACCACATGCACTCATGTAAGGGGCTATCTGGGTAATTTCCAAAAAAGAAACATGCCCCTGTTGGTAGAGAGACCTCACTTGGTCCCCCGCATCCGCAACTTGATCAAAGTGCAGCTGCCCGCGAACGTGTGTGGCAGCTGCTGCGGGCCAGGATATTTGACTCCCTAAAGAAAAACCCCACAGTACCTCAACCCATCATGGGCTTGGGAAAGCTCACAAGCTGTTGTGGCTGCCAGTGAGGGCCACTGAGCTTGATGTAGCCTCCCCTTCTACTGGCTGTCAACGGGCGAGTTCTTCATCAGCTCTGATTCTGTCACCACTGCCTTCTTGGTCTCCTGCAGTGGCTGGTCCCACCCACCTGGACTTGGGCAGAATGTCTCTGAATAATTTTGCAGCAAGATATTTCTATCTCACTCAATGATTTTGCCAAAAACTGTAGCGTAGAAACAAGTCTAAAGTTTACTGCTATTCTAGGGTGAAACCCCGGCATCTTCAAAGAGTGAACTACCACCACAGTGTCCCAGCCAATCATGTGACACCACGGTTTTGAGTTTTATAACCACTAATTAATTTTAATATGAGTCAATTTTTGTATATTTCAAATGGTGATTTATTTTTGAAGTACCACACAAGCAAGGACTCTCTGAAGGATTTTTTTGTCTTCCCCCTTAAAAGAGGTTTGACTTGCACACAGCATCTGATCCTCCCACTTAGGAGTAAATAGTCACCTTCACGAGAAGTTCCCAGGCAATCCCTCAAAGTAAAAGTTGAACAGTACTTACAAAGGTTTATAATGTGTTCCAGTTTATGAGACCCACAACCTTTTCACAGATAGTGCTAAAATTCACTTATAAAAGAACTCCCCAGTTCCTATTCCTTCCTTCTATCAATTGCCGATGTTACTAACATCTCTTTCTCTTTCCCCCCTTTTGTACTTCCTAATTGCTGCTTACAATCTGAGGGCCATCCCCCACTCCCCTATTACATGCAGTAGTGGCTGCTCCTGGATAGGGGTGGTGAGGCGGGGTGATGAAAAAAATGACTTACCTGGATCAGCTGTCCGCCGCCTCTCCTCTGCCCACTGCCCTCTTCCATCTTCCTTCTTCCTGTCTCCATTCCTGGCCAGCAGCAAGAAGCACCGGGGCACACAGGCTCTCCTGAGCCAATCACAATGCTGCAATGCAGCATTGTGATTGGTCTGAGCACCGTGGTTCAGCGCTCAGACGGGGTCAGGGAGCCGGTGCATGTTCCTCACCAAGCAGTGTAATGCAGCCTGGTGGAGAACCTGCAAAGTGCGCATGACTGTTTGGCCGGTCCAAGCAAGCCAGTTAGAGAGTGCAGACTACTCCTCCCCCCTCCTCTGGCCAGCCTCAACACCGCCACTGACTGCAATAGGAACAATAAAATGATAATAAAGATAAGTTATCATTTTATTTTTCCTTTTGAGCAGTGGGGTGATGCACCTCCGCCTTTGCTTGTGGGACCAATGCCGCCAGCACCTGTGGGAAAAGACAAGGACACCCAGGTAAGTATAGGTAATGAACACAAAATTCTCTTTCTTTTACTTTTATGTGTTTCTTCTACCACTTGAGTTTTGCTAACTTTTGTTAAACCTTATATCCCATTCACACATGTGTGATAATACAATCAATTGCAATTAAGGAAAGAGTCCCTATATATCACCAGATCTTCTCCTTAATCTGGGTCATTCTGATGAATACAGGCCCCAGCTAGGCCCGCAGGACACAAGGGTTCGCTCTCCTGCAAATGGAATCTACAAGGAAGTTGGCACGGAAACTGCAAAGTACAAAGACAAAGTTTATTAACCCTTAAGGGTGGTCCTACAATCCATACAACACCCTTCAGTATTGCATAGAGTAGCACAAAGAACTTGCGTACACGGTCCCCTTTTATACACAACAGAGGGGCTCATAAGTGGGTGGATACAACATGAGGCAAAGAATATTACCTTTTATGGTCACTTTCGATACAGAATCAATATATGGGCGGAGCTGACACACTCCTTGAGCCCGCGAAAACATGGTCAAGAAAGGACTAACTGATAATAGATGTGGTCAAGTCTGGGCATGCGCCAGACGGACAAAGGAGCTATTTATAGACTATTACTAGGCAGATTGCAAGAGCAACTAACACGAAGATAGGACTCTTCTCGTGTTGAGCACGTGGAGACATGACAATACAAAATGGAGTCCAGACTTTAGTCAACATAACGAAAGAGACTTGGTCCTAAAGGGGAATTCATGTCTTTAGTGAATGCTTAATTACATCGACGTTTCAATTTACAACAGACGACCCTTTCAGCATTTACTGAAGACATCCGGTTTGTTAGGATAATCATCGTATATGTCAATTGTCATCATTTCCTCTACTTCTTTAGCTAAATGTTTCTGATAAGTGACATTGGCAATAGCTTTCTTATCAGGAATACAGAAGGATACACATAAGGAACAGAGCAAAGGACCACATTGGACACAAATGCAACAAGAAAACAGAACTGCTACAATAACACAGAGACCAGTTAAGACCTTCCACCCCCAAGCAGTGATCAATGCCCAAAACCATCCAGAAAAGGTCCAAGTGCCGTTTTCTGTATGGATTTCAGCTGCAATTTTGTGCAACCTGTTAATAGCATTATAAACTGACGGCGTGTGGTCAGGGATAAACACACAACAACTACTTCCGATAATTTTACAAGCTCCACCTCGGTCAGCTAACATAACATCTAACACCATGCGATTCTGCAATGCAACAATTCTAGTAATCTGTAATTCTTCCGTAAGATTCCCAAGAGCAGCAGCGGTCTGGTTTGTCACAGCCTCTACCACTCTTGTTAACCTTCGAACTTTCCTACTATTTAGGGCAGCTCCAACGAAGAAAAACAATCCTAAATTAAAATCAATATACTGCTGCAGACTAGTGTCAGTCTGATCCACATCATCAATTGATAGAGTACGTTTATACCTATTTACAGTCACATTATTTAACAACTTCAAATCCTTATGATAAGATGCAGGTGCTAAGAATACAGGGGGCAATAGGAATGCTACATAACATACTCCGGACCATCCGGCTGGCAAACGGTAATAACCTTTATTTCCACATACGAAATATGTATTATGGGATGCTAAGAAGGTACTGTTATTCAATCCGTCGATATTTAGAATAGTGATGCAATCACTAACACCAACAGGAATATAACCCACACTCTGGACACACAGGTCCGCTTGAGCTTGTGCCACTTGAATCACAAATCGGTCTTTCCCCACAGTGTCTCTGGTGTTCGTGAAAATATAAGGAATCGATTCATTGTCTGGTCGATACTCTTCTCATTCCCAAATTGTCCCATTCGCTTGCGGGTATCCATCTTTATCCTGATGACATTCCCTATTAAGTCTGAAGAGTAATCGTCCCACTGTAGGTTTCCGGGTGGCGAAAAGCAAAGTGTACCATGCTCTACAAGAGCCATTATGAGAGAAAGGAAGAGGTATGAATGGCGTTCCTCCTTTCTTCTGATGAGCTGGCATCATACCGCATATCCAACAGTTCGTAGCATTCGTGACAACGTGGGTATGATGCAACATCTGGATGAAAGTGTTATTCAAATAAGACTGACGATGCTTCAATTCTTGATACGGAAGGGTATAAAAGTAGTGCTCCTCAGGCACTGGAGTGGTCAACACAAGTAACTTTCGAGCAGGAGTCACATCCTCCACAAAACATGTGGTTATCCCAACAATAGCTACTGTGAGCATAAAACCTGTTGCACAAAGGATTTTCTTTTTCTCCATGTCAAAATAAAGAATCAATATCTTCCTGAAACTAAAAGGTTTGTCAGAACTCTTCCCCTTGGGCAGCGGTTGATTTCTTCACCAGCGGGCCAAGACGGGTGTCACTACACTAATGCAGGGCTGATCCCCCCCCCTTGCCTCATTGGCTCTCCGTTTCACTAACCCAAGGGCCGTTCTGACAACATGTCCTGATACTGAAGAATTCACTTCCTTGGTCTCAGATGATATCGCTTTCCTCCAGGAGTCGCGTGATCCGGAAAGAGCTCCTCAGTGTCGTTCGGTTCCACAGCACGGCCTTTCTCTGTGGTCAGAATCTCTCGTTGATCGGTCAATACAGCAGGCTCCACCAATCCGGGCGGTACTTTGCGACAGTGCAGGGAATGGATCCAATTCTTTCTGTTGGAAACCCGCACAGCCGTCCTCGTTGCAAGTAGGACCTGCTCAGGACCAACCCATCTCGGCTCCAAGCTGTTCGTCCTTTCGAAAATTTTCACCATAACATAGTCTCCAGGCCGGAGACTATGTCCTTCGCCGGTGGACCGATCAGGGAGCGCCTCCCGGACCTGTTGATGAATAGAAACCAAATTATCCGTTAACTGTGCCAGATAATCATTCATCATTACACAAGGTACATCATACACAGCCTTAGGTCTTGGTAGACCCCAAATATTCATTGGGCGTCCGAAAATAATCTCATACGGGGTAAGACCGGTTCGAGAGTGCGGTATCGATCTAATTGACAATAATGCCAGTGGTAAAGCATCTGGCCAAGTCAAAGATGTCGAAGCTTGGATTTTAGCGATCTTGAGCTTCAGTGTACCATTATACTTCTCGACTAGTCCTGCAGACTGAGGGTGAAACACTGCGTGAAACTTCTGGGTGATGCCCAGACCCTTCAGAACATACTTTATAACATCCGCTATAAAGTGGGGTCCGTTGTCACTCCACAGAAGTCTACAAACGCCATACCGAGGGAAGAACTCCTTCAACAGCATCTTGGCGGTAGTCATTGCAGTATTGTCTTTTGTACGGTATGCCTCAACCCATTTGCTAAAGGCACAAACCACTACTAGAACATACTTCAAATTGTTACAGCGCTCAAGCTGGATATAATCCATCTGCAAAACCTCAAAGGGTGCAGTAGGTGTCACAAATCCTCCTGCTGGAGTTCGAGTACCCTTTCCTGGGTTGTACCTCAGGCAGATCATACAGGTCTGCACCACCCTCTTTGCCGTGCTAGCAATCTCTGGATGCTCCCAGACTTGGGTAAGCAATTTTACAATTGCGGAAGCTCCAACATGTGCTAGCCCATGTGCCATCTGAACCATAGGTTGTACAAAAGCCGTGGGTAACTTCCATCTATCCATCTGCTTATTTCTCCAGCAACCCTCATCATCCAATTCTCCCTCACTGGACCATTGCTCCCGTTCTTTATCAGAAGCGGTCCTCTGTATTTCTCGCACTTCTTCCTTCGCATCGTGCCATCTTTCTACCTGCGACTTCACTACATACATGGCAGTAGCACCGGGCTGCATCGCAGTCTCCCGTGCCACCCGGTCTGCTAACGCATTCCCTTCTCCAACGTTATCAACTACTTTCTTATGGGCACTACATTTAATGATAGCAATTTTCCTCGGATATGTCAATGCAGTCAAAAAGTTGTGAACTAACTCTCCATGCATTATTTGTACTCCATGCGACGTTAAAAACCCTCTCTCCTTCCAGAGCAGGCCGAAATCGTGCGCTACTCCGAAGGCATACCGGCTATCTGTATAAACATTCACACACAATCCTGTACTGAGCTCACATGCTCGTGTTAATGCTATCAGTTCCGCTGCTTGAGCTGATTTCTGTGGTATGCGTGCTGTCTCCACTATTGTTTGCAGTGTGGTAATTGCATACGCTGCTGAAGTCGTACCATCTGGTAGCTTCAGGCATGATCCGTCCACCCACAGTTCTCCATCTACATCTGGAAAGGGCGTATCCTGGAGATCAATACGACCCTTTGTTTGTTCCTCAGTCACAAGAATACAATCATGTGCTTTCCGTGCTTCAGACTGAGTCTCGGGGTATGGCAACAATGTGGCAGGATTTAACGTTACACACCTCTTTAACGTAATATGAGGAGCCAAAAGCGTCAGCTCATATCCCGTTAAACGGGCACTGGTCAAATGCTGCGTCTTTGTCTGATTAAGCAGGGCATCAACAGCATGGGGGACTAATACCAACAGCTTATGAGATAACACAATTCCCTCGCTTTGGCGTATTGACACAGCTGTCGCCGCAACCGAGCGAAAACAACCAGGCAATGCTCGGGCAACAGGATCAAGTACAGCCGAAAAATATGCACAAGGGCGCTGCTTATCGCCGTGCATCTGCACTAAAACTGATAATGCACATCCATCTTTCTCATGCACATACAGCGAAAAAGGTTTGGTATAATCAGGGGTCCCTAACACTGGTGCTGAACAAAGGGCCTGTCGTAATTGCTGAAAAGCAGCGTCACACTCATTTGACCAAGGAAGCGGAATAGGTGTGTCTTTTGTCAAAAGGGCTAATAATGGTTTGGCTATGTGTGAGAACCCTAATATCCATTGCCTACAAAAAGAAACAAGACCCAAAAATGCACGCACGTCCTTCTGCGTGGAAGGTACTGGCGTGTCCAAAATTACTTGGATATGATCTGGTGTAAGTGCACGCCCCTCCTTAGACAAAAGGTGACCCAAATAAGTCACCTTTGGTCTACAGAACTGCAATTTCTTCCGAGATACTTTGTGATTGTGGGATACCAAAAAGGAAAGCAAGGACAACGTACTCTTCTCACACAGCTCCGGAGTGTCAGCCGCCAACAAGATGTCATCGACATATTGAATGAGGGCGACACCCTCGGGCAAAACAAAGGAGTCCAATTGTCTTTTCAAAGCTTGACTGTAAATGCTAGGGCTTTCTGTGTAGCCCTGGGGGACTCTACAAAATCGATAAGACCTATTATTCAGAGTGAAACCAAAAAGGTATCGGCTATCGGGATGAATAGGAATCGAAAAGAAAGCATTTTTCAAATCAATAACTGAAAACGTAGTCGCCGTAGGCGGGACCAAAGTAAGCAACGTCGTGATATCAGAAACCACTGGGTACTGAGGTATCACAATCTTGTTTACTTCTCTCAAATCAATTATAAACCGATAAACCTTGGCATCCGTATCCTTTTTCAAAATGGGTAGAATCGGGCTATTACAGACATTGTAGGGAACTTCCTCCACTACTCCCACCTTAATCAAATCCTGCACAATCTGTGTAAGAGCTTCCTCCCCCTCCTGGGAAATACGATACTGTGGGAGGCGTGGTAACACCGCCCCCTCCTGGACACTAATGTGAACAGGCGGAATCACCATCTGTCCTACATCAGTATCCGAAGTGGCCCACAAAGTACGAGGGAGGGTCGCTAACACAGCATCCTCTACAACCACACACATCCGTTCAGACCGAGGGTGATTATCATTTAATATCACACGCACACCAGCGGGGGAGCAGCGGATCGTAGCTCTGAAGTGCTTCAGCATATCAAGACCCATAATGTTGTCCGGCGTGTTCGGGGCAAGCAAAAACGGACAGGGTGCAGAAAAAGAATCAACCTGAAATGTGAGGGGCCGCGAAAGAGGGCTTCGGGAGAGTGTACCATCAAACCCTACCGATGTAACCATTAAGCCAGATGGGGGAGCCCTCGGAACCAATTGTTTAGACAGCGCACTACGAGTCGCTCCTGTATCTACTAGGAACTGATCAGTAGAACCCAAAACCTCAGCTGATACATAAGGACCCTTCTGATCAACCGGCACCTCAACTGATTCTAACCCCCATCCAACGCATTCCTATGCATGCTGAGAATCATGGTACCCAGAGCGATCAATCCCTGACACTTGATACTGGTTGTGCCGATCAAAGACATTAGGTCTGTCTCGCTGCTGCCCGGCGGGATCAAAACGAGTGTGATCGTTAGAAGTCCCTCTATAATTCGAGAAACCCCCTCTACCTCTCGGGCCACCCTGATTATGTCCCTGACGCGAAGCATGCAACGCCGGGCAATCTCTGGCCCAGTGTCCCGATTGCTTACAATACGCACATTGATTCCTATTCAAATCAGATCGGCCCGAGGGAGGACCATAAAATCCTCCCCTTCCTCTATTGACACCCCGACGGGGCGGACCATATACTTGCGCTAACATCACCTTTGTTTTTAAATCTTTCGATTTCTTCTCCTCCTGTCCCTTCGCTTCTTGCTCCTGACGCTCATAATACTGAGCTATAGTCAGGAGGGCTGTCGGGGTCGCGGTGGACCAAGAACTTTCACTCGCTTTTAGGTGGGCTGCGATCGCCGGTAGTAAATTCGCCACATATTTATCAGCAAAGAGGTGTCAACCCGTATCATCCGTAAGTGACTGACCACTAAAATCATGAAACGTCTCCTCAAAGCGCGTAAAGAAATCTGCAACTGATTCATCGACTTTCTGCTTACACGAGGCTAACATATTCCAGTCAATCTTTTTAGGGGGGATGATTGTCTTCAACTTAGTCAGAATAGCAGCGGGGAGATCTAAGATAATCTGAGGTGGTTTCTGCGCGGGTTTCCTCTCCCTATCCTCATCCTCAAGCTCAGACCACCGAGCCTTAAAAGCGGCAACATCGTCCACCTTCCGCACAGATCGCCACATATCTGGTGGTAAAATAAGTCCAAAAAACAGATCTATATCTGCTAAGGTCATAGTACAAGAATTCAGGGCCCCCTCAACTTCTTCGTAGAAGGCCGCTGGATTCTTGCGGGGATCAGGCAATGCATTTTTTAATGCCATGACATCAGCCCTATGCCAAGGAGTATAAACCCAATTGTACACAAAATATCCCTTAGCATCGGCAGAGGTAATATCCGAACTAGTCCCCGCTCCTTTAGGAGGAACATACAAAGGTGCCGCCTCTCGCATTGGTTTAACATGCACTAGGTCGCTCTTATCTGACTGGGGGGGAGACAGCTGCTGGTCGTCCGCCTGCAAGGTCAGGCTCTCTTCTTCCTTGTTCCGGCGCGCTTTTTCCCGCAGTCGAAGCATTTCATCCCGTAGCGCAAACAGACGTCGGACCGCATCAGGCACCTGGGAGGGAGAGAAAGTACCATTACGCAGTGCTCTAGAATCCGACACTATCTCTTGCGGCTCAAAAACATCAGAATATTTTCGAAAGGCAGCAACCACTTCATCAGAGAAAATGGCAGCAAAATACACTTTTTCCCTATCCTGCCATCCTTCCAGATCCGGTAACAGCTCTGAAAACGACAGCTTATTTGAAACTGCACGATAAGAAAGTTTCCGAAGCTCACCCGAGCGCTCAAGAGATAACATGGATCGCGTGTCTTTCTTATCTTTACCCGATCCAGAATCCTGAACTGTCGGAGCAGACGCACCTACATAAGGTGGCGGGGAACGATCTAATAGGAAAAAATCATCATCAAGATTAGTAAGGACAGGATAAAGAGGCTGCCGAACAGCATATTGACCCGACACTTGTAACCTACGCTCCTTCTCTTGTCTCTCCGCCTGTTCTCTTTCCTCCCGACGCTTCGCTTCCTGTGCTCGCACATGATCATTCTTCCGTTGCTCTTTATCAAACAGCGCTTTCTCACGTTTCTCTCGCTCACGCACTTCTTTCACCCATAACCGCACACATTCAAACATGTCTTGACGAGCACGCCGTTTACACATACACTGTTCCACGTACTCAATCTTACGCATATCAAACGACCCATACAAAGGCCATCGCAACTCAGGATCCTTTCTGGTGTATTTCCTCCATACTGTGCTGTACATTATGGAAGAAAGACCATGCTTCACATACATATCCCTATTAGGAGTCCCCTCTGGGGGAGCTGGAGCAGATTCCTCGAGGTTTAACCGGTTTCCAAAGCAGCAGCACCACTTACGGAGTGCGCTAAAAGCAGGCATGTTCAAAAATAATGCAAAATATGCAGTATTATCAAAAAAATGGCACTTAAACGTTGTGCCGTTCAAAGTTACACAGCTCTGGAGAAATATCTCCACATTACCTGCCTATATGTGTTGCAACGCATATATTCTCACAATAATCAATACAAGATATGACCGGTCATCACAAATCAAACTCAAATAGCCAAACCAGGCTTCCAAAACTCGGAGCAAGTACCGTACAACGGTTCTTACCAATCAAGAGTCCAGATTCCAACTGCCAAGCTCCAAAATTCGCCCAAACGGCTGTCACGGCAGGACCGACAGAAGAGGTCTCAGTCGAGGACCGGCGCCACCCAGATGGTCAGCTCGGAAGGGAAGGAAGAAAACCTCGGGATGCCAGGACTAAAGCGCCTCTGGCAGTGATCACATCCCCGGCCAAATTCCTCGCCTTCGTCACGACCAATCCTTCGAGCATCCGAGTCGCCGATGAGCCCCACGTGACGGGCGCCAATTGATGAATACAGGCCCCAGCTAGGCCCGCAGGACACAAGGGTTCGCTCTCCTGCAAATGGAATCTACAAGGAAGTTGGCACGGAAACTGCAAAGTACAAAGACAAAGTTTATTAACCCTTAAGGGTGGTCCTACAATCCATACAACACCCTTCAGTATTGCATAGAGTAGCACAAAGAACTTGCGTACACGGTCCCCTTTTATACACAACAGAGGGGCTCATAAGTGGGTGGATACAACATGAGGCAAAGAATATTACCTTTTATGGTCACTTTCGATACAGAATCAATATATGGGCGGAGCTGACACACTCCTTGAGCCCGCGAAAACATGGTCAAGAAAGGACTAACTGATAACAGATGTGGTCAAGTCTGGGCATGCGCCAGACGGACAAAGGAGCTATTTATAGACTGTTACTAGGCAGATTGCAAGAGCAACTAACACGAAGATAGGACTCTTCTCGTGTTGAGCACGTGGAGACATGACAATACAAAATGGAGTCCAGACTTTAGTCAACATAACGAAAGAGACTTGGTCCTAAAGGGGAATTCATGTCTGTAGTGAATGCTTAATTACATCGACGTTTCAATTTACAACAATTCCCCATTCTGTCCAGGGAAAGGAAACAAAAGCTTTGCATTTCCAACATTCCTTGCCCTTCTTACAGGCCATGATCACTCACTTGGTCTGTGGCGGACTATCTGGCGACTGCCGGTGGCATCCATCAGTCCTCACAATACTCGTTCTTGGCATCGAATGCGGACTCATCCTTGTCTATTCAGGCTCCAGCTCTGTCAAATTCCTGGTTCAATCCTTTGTTGGAGGCTTCTCCCTCCACGCTCTGTGGTATTTTCCAGATGTAATATTTTGTTAGTGGGTGAGCCCACAATGTAACAAATTGAAGGGGTGATTCCACAATCAACCCTCCAACCATACTCTTCATGGTCCAGGCCGTGACTTGGGGAAGTCAGTCAATAAAGGGGCCAGTGTGTCTGTGCACATCCTGCAACACTTCACAAAACTATGGGTCTCACTGCAACACCCTGCAGCAACTGGCGACAAGGGTGGACCCACCCGCTGGTCTCCTTTTTCTTGTGTCCATCTTCTCTTTCCCTTTCCTCCCGTCTCTACCCGTTGCCTGACTCTCTGTTTTGTTTCCTGTAGGTGGCGGTGTCACCTTGAGCATTGAGGAAGAGCAATTTCTGACTGCAGGTAAGTTAGTTCCTCTTTGTTTTTTCATTTCCCTTACACCAACCTTCAGCCTGTCATCTCCTGCTACTCTCCGCACCACTGTCTCCACACCACTTTGCCTCCTCACTGTTCTCCCTGCCTCTTCTCTCCTTCATGCTCATATCATCCTTTGCTCCTCAAGCAATTCTCCTCCTGCAGTCGTGTTCTTACTCCTAGGTTTTCTCCACTCTAAAAGTGAGCTTAGACAACGGCATTTAACCTACATGGTTTGACTTTGGCAGTGCGAAACAGCTTTCCAAAGATGATTGTCTAGAATGTTTCTTTTATTATGTGAACTGGGCTGCCAATTTCGAGGCATTGGGTGCCTCAAATTTTCTGAAGAGAAAAGTTATCACTTGAGACATGCTTACACACTCGTTAGTATTTCACCCAAGTATATTATTTGTTTCCATTATTGTTTTACTTCATTGTCTTATAGGATTAAAAACACCCTTTTCCCATTTTCATCGTAGGGGCCAGAGATGAAAAAGACAGATGAAATTGTTGAAGATGAGAGAGGACTGACAGAACATATGTGTAGGAAAGTGTCTCTTTTTGTATTGTTAGCCCTCACTTTTGGACTGATACCTGATGTGATTTCGAAATCTAATTGCACCGGATCCCTGCTAACCAGGTTCCCAGTGCCAGATCTCTGTTTCAAACACTGTACCATGATTGGTACCACTTCAGCTACATCTGTAAGTCCCTAGAAGATGGTACCCCTGGTAATTAGCGCAAGGGTACTGAAGAGTGTCATCTGGGACTGCAGCAGGGGTTGTATCACCCCAGGAACCCCTCAACAAGGCTATGCACTCTGCCATTGTAGGCTGCATGTTTAGGTGCAGAGAAATCTGAAGAGTCGACATGGCACACAGTCCAGTGTGCCATGCCCCCCCATTCATGACATAAGATATGGGTTAGTCCCCCCTACTGCAGGCCTTTAGCCCTGAGGCAGGATGCTCTATATCCTATGTGAGGGCATATCAGCATAAGCAGATATGCTCCTACAATTACCAGTCTATTCTGAGATATTGTAATTGCACAGGGAAGCCATACGGAGTACATGGGCTGGATACTTGTCAAAACGAGTTTCCTAGCTCCATGATGACTTCACTGATTTCTAAGGTTTTGGTACCAAACATTTTGTCTTAATAAATTCTGACTGATGCCAGTGTTGGATTTATTAATAAATTCACACAGTAAACTTTTATATCCTGCTTAAGTATTCATGCTTCACCTCAGTTACCTTGGCTCCTAGCTGTTCAGCCAGTGTGAGTGTTCTGAGTGAAATGTTGGTGTGATGGAGATGAATGGAATGTTTGGGTGCCTGTGTGGTGAGGTGTGACAGTTGGAGTTTGGGCTAAGCAGCAGGCAGGCTGCTCCTGGTGGGGCTGTTTAATCTCTGCAATGTGTTTTGAATTTGGAGGTACGAGCCGTTCTGAGTATTCGCATACTTCCCTGCTCATAGGGAGGTGCTGCTGGGACTTCTGTGTCATCTCTGTTGCTAGGCAGCACTGCGAGCTGCCCATGAATGCTTTCCAGCACGCTCCCACCTTCAGTCACCCCGCACTGTCATGACTGCGGGCCGCCATCTTGGTGTTGGAGGCAGCATGCAAGCACTGGGGCTACGGAGTGTCCCATATTGTCTAGCCTATCTCGGATCTCATTTGGCCACCCACAGGCTGTGCAGTCGGAGTGTACTTACATAGACTGCATGCTTACAAGTGCAACTTCAAACGAAAAGGCATGCAGAAAAGGTAAATTTTAGGGTCAGGGACTTTCTTCGCCTTTCAGAAGTTTTTCTTTCAGCAGGCTAAACTTGCACTGAGCCCTCAGCAGTGGTGAATACCTCGACCCGGATATGATGTGGCATGTCAACTTTTCATTCCTGGAATTCAATACACATACAAGCTGTTGCAGGGAAAATTTTCAACATGCCGATGACTGTTCATACCTATGCGAGTGAGATATCGCTCACTCAAGGTTTTTTGCTCTTCTATCTGGGTATTGTTTTGGGACATGATTACTATTACACTGTTTCATGGCATGATGTATTCATTGCCTAGGTATGAGTCCATTATTGCTGCAATTTTGTTTAACCATAAGCTTGGAAAGTGCTCATATTTACATGATGTATGGATCTATTGTATTTGGCACGTTTCAAGTTTTTATGATCTTTTATGCCTTGCCTTACGAATGTTATATGCCTAAGTCGTGCCATTCTTGCCTTGCTTATGGTGTTTTTTTGTGTTGGTATGGATCACGTTGCATGTAGTAGGGGTAAGATGTCTCACCAGAGTCCTACAGGGGCATGTTTACCCTGTTCAAAATTTACTTTGTGTTTGCTTGTGGTTTTCACAGTTATTCTGCATTTGCTAGGTGTTGTGCCAAATTTGTTTTTGACCATTTTCACAGCCAGCATACACCAGGTTTGTATGACGAGTCTTTATATTCCATATAACTTTACATTTCTGATACATTGAACTATACATATCCTCTACACTTGGGATTGCGTGATGGGCTGGATTTGCCCATTTTTATTGGTTAGACTAGATACCCTGAAATGAGGGAGGTCACAATGTTTTAGGGTGTGGTGGTTACCCATTTCCTGATGTTATGACACACCCCCTTACGTGAGGCATTGTTATGTGGGTGGAATTTGTCTGTATACGCATTGCACGTTACACTCCCTTACATGAGGGATGGAAATGGGTTTTATTCCCATTTTTATGCTGTACATAACAGACCCTTACACAAGGGTTTTCTATATGGGTTATAGTCCCGTTTCTACTAATTTCTGACCCTTACATGAGGGGTGGCTAAACGGGGGTTAGTCCCATTTACACAGTTTTCATTACAATCCCTTGCATGAGGGATCTCTGATGGGGTGCAGTTCAATTGCATCTTCTCTTATTTCTCCTACGTTAGCGATGGAGTTCTGGGGGTATGTGTCCCCGTGGCTACATGTTACAATTTCTTGCCTTGTTTTGGGATGTATGTTCGGGTGTTTCACACCCTTGTCTGCTGTGTTTTCATGCGTCTTTGTCTGTATTAGTTTCTCTTTTAGTTCTTTTGAGGTTTTCCTAGTCAGCTGTCTAATTACTTGTGATGTGTTAGACAACATTGTTTCTACATATTTATCTGTTTTTATAAAGGGGGAGGATGGGTGTTATTTCTTGCGTATCTATTAATTCATCCTCTCTGCTTTCTTTATTGCTTAGTTTTTCCTGAGATGTTCTGTTCTATCTTGCATCCCTGGGTTTCGAACAATTTTCCTTCATGTGTATATTTATGTGAATAGTTGTTTCCACCTATTACATGAAATTTTAGTTTCTGTTTAAACGGGGGAGGATATGTTATATCCAGCTTAGGTGTTCATGTATCTCCTCTGTTACATTGGCTCCTAACTGCCCAGCCAGAGTGAGAGTTCTGAGTGGAAAGTTGGTGTGATAGAGATGAATGGAATGTTTGGGTGCCTGTGTGGTGAGCTGTGACAATTGGAGTATTGGCTGAGCAGCAGGCAGGCTGCTTCTGGTGGGACTGTTGTACTTGGATACCAACCTGTAACTAAGACTAATAAGAAATCTTTAAAGATACTCCTCGGCTACTTGTCATACCTCACAACAGAAACCCTTTTAGAGGGTCTCCTGAAAACCTACAAAGCACTGGTGTGATCTCTGACTTTTTTGCCATGCTACCACCACCAGACCTATTTCTGACCTCATGGGGCGAGAACCGATGCTCTCAGAGAACAGAGACGTAGCCTGCTCTGGGTGGAGGTGCTTCTCTCTTCCTCCAGGACATGATGACCATCCTGTGGCGGAAAGCTTCAAAGATGATGCCGCCTTTGAAATCCAACACAGGAACCTCCAGATAGTGAGGGAAGCCAAGCTCCCTTTCCTGCTCCACTTTTGTTGACAGGAAAGGTGGGAAAATTAGCTAGATCCAAATGAGGGTCTCAACTTAGCCTACACCACCCCTAGGGTGAGCTATAGGATGTGAACCCCTCTCCTGAAATTTCAACATCTTGGAATGGTGGAGAAACAACCTATTAGGGCTAGGGTAGTGCCCCTTCCCCACAGAAAGTGGTCACTGGAGGGTGCAGACACCCTAAAGGTAGGTAGCCCATTGGCTACTACCTGCCTCCACTTGTAATGTCCCTAAATTCAGTATTTAGGTGGCACCCCGAGACCTGAACATTAGATCGGGACAAAGAAGACCAGATGCATGAGAATTGACGACCTGCTGCAGAAGAAATAGGTGCCAAACCTTGCATCCTGCTCAAGGACTTTACAATTGCTTCCTGCTGTGAGGTCCAGAACCTGAAAGGGCTCCAAGAACCCCAGAGGGCCTCCAGCCTTCAAGAAATCACTGACAAGCTCCCTTGGAGTGAAGGTATCACTTCCCTGCACACTGCAGGCACCGATCCCATGAAGTCTGGTTTGACAATCTGCTGCTCCCCGACTACCTCAATGGAGCACTTAAGCAAGAAAAGGTACAACAGCTCTGGAGGGTCAGATCAGTCTCCATACCAAGTTTGGAGACGGCGGGACCTACCGGAACTACAACATACCAATACCCAGGGTACCGCACCCTCAACAGCAAACACTCAGAAGAAGACTTCACAATAGACTCCCAAAATGCCAGAAGCAAGCACCCAAAGAGTGACGTTGGACCCACTTCCTGAGGGGCCTAGCTGTCCCAAGAGCGCCTCTCCAATTTGCCTGCTCCTGACCATGAGCACCTACAGACGCACAAAACCTGGCTGACCTGTTCGCTCTGTACCAGGCCCCACCGGCCTAGGCACTGACAAACCAGCTATGCTTCTGTGATCCCCAAGCCCTTGTGACCTCCTCCCTCAAAGGAGCCCCACGGACTTACCTGTAAGTCCTCCTGTGCAGTGTACTTTCAAGTGGCACCCTTCATCTTTGCACACCAGTTCCAAGACCCTCAGCACTCTGTTCCTGGCCAAACCTGAATGCTCCTGAACTTCTCCTGTTGGAACTTTGGACCTGGTCCCGACACTGACCTAAAACAAGAAGGTGAACTTCGTGAAAGCATTGCCTGATTTTATATGCCTTTTTCTCCTTTTTCCCCATTGTTTCCGATGGTGCAATATATTTTCCGAACTGTAAAAAATTGTAACTCCAAAAGTACTACCTTAGAACTGTGTTCTTGGTCTTAACAATGACATAAAAATCGATATTATCTTTCTAAATTAGTCTCTTATTTAGTCTTGAGTGTGTCTCATTTATTGCCTCTGTGAGTAGAACAAATGGTTAGCACTACCCTCTGATATGCCTAACTGCCCGCCCACACTACCACAAAAAGAACATTAGAATTATCTCCTTTTACCGCTGTATACCATTTGGGGATTCACTGGACTATCTGCACAGTGTACTTTATTTTAGTACACCATCTAGAGAGCCAGCTTATTAAAATATGAAACATCATAACAAAACGGTTTTGCTCAGAGGAATAAACAGGTGAAGGAAAATGTACACTGCCTCATTGCAGCCTTGACCGCACACTACAAGAAGAGGTGTTTTCTGGCCTGGCAAAATCAGTGGAGGACAGGGATCTCCCTCAGTAATATGTTCCTCCCTTATGAGAGAAACCCCTGACTCACAAAGGGGAAAGCTGACCCAGCCTGCGACTGTGAAGTGACAAGTTACAAGGGACTAGATTTGAGACTCCCAAGCCCTCTTGTGGCTGGTGGAGCTATCCCTGAACTGAACAACTCCTGAATAGGTAATGATAGCAGAAAAGGAGTCACAGCACTACCACGGAAGGGTCTCAGCCTACCATGTGCTTTGGACTTAGAACAGATGTGACCTTTGGATCAGGAGAAGTTGGGACTGTGCCCTATCTATATCCGACACTATAAAAAAACTGTCACAGCCGGCTCCAATTGGGGGGTGGCGGGGTGGACGACGGGGAGGGGGGAGGTTTTAACATAAATAATTTAAAATATATATATTTTTTAAACTTACTGTACCACAGCGTCTCTCCTCTGTCTCTCTTCCTCGTTGCTTACCACCACCAGAAAAAAACAGAAAGCGCACCCAGGCACCCTAAGCAAATCACAATGTTTCAGTGCAGCATTATGATTGGTCTGAGCATCCTGATACGATGTTCAGCCAGGGAATGGGAGCCTGTACTTGTTCTCCACTCAGGCTGGAATGCAACCTGGGTGGGGAACATGGTAAGTGCACATGAATGTTCGGCCGGCCCCAGACGGCGGGCCAAACATTCTCGCACACTTGCAAAGTGTGCTCGCAACTCCCCCAGCTCCTGTTTCAGAGCAGCCATGCCCCTTCCAGCAGAGATGCCACGGCTAGGCAAAATAAAATGAGAATAACCTCGAGTTATTATCATTTTATTTTCCTTTATTTCTCTGATGCTACACACCAGTAGGCGACGCTCCTCCGTTAAGCGGTAGAGCCGCCACTGTCAAAAAAGAGAAAAGGTGGAAGAATACATGTTCACATGGGGGTATTTCATGATTAGCAGGATGAAGAGAGTTGACCCACAGGAAAAGAGAAATATGCTGAATGAGGTAGCACACAAGCTGCGAGCAGGCCAAGTCTGATAAATTGCAGACGGTAGAAAAAGTGCTTTTCTACTGAAAGTTTGGTAAAATAAAGAAAAGTAGCGTTAGTCTCCTTCAAGAACCTTAAAATCTTTATTTTCATATGATAATATTCATTCCTCCAGCAAAGAACCCCGAGATTTGTAAGGTGGACTACAAATAGATGGGACACTTAAATATACGTTAAAAGTCTTCCGGTGTTACTTCGAAATAGACAATATTTATTTGTATTTATTGCTGCATTTGCTAAATCAGCTTTTAAAACAAAGCAAGAAATAAGACATTTGTTGTTTAATGTAGATTGGATTCCTTGTGTGTAGAAGGCATAAACACTGCAGCTACGAGAAGGAACAGGTATTACAATTCACATGTTGTTTGTGGATTATATTAAGACTTGTCTAAGGGTGTGCTGTGTTGAATTGTATGCTTGCTATTTAGTAAAGTTTCCATCATTAATTAGAGTGTTCTGTTTACTAAGTGTATTGTGTGTGTATGTATGGCAGAGATTTTTGCAAAAGTGTGAGGGTGCTCTGTTCATAACTGTGTGTGCTGGAAGGTAGAGTTTACTGGCATGAGAAAGACACTGAGGTAGGGAAATTGTGGTTTTAATGAGTGCCGTAACCAGTGGTCTGAGCTTTCCTCTACTTTCGTGGACTGAATCATAGTGGTCTTTTCCAAGATTAGTCATTGCAGAGGATAACTGAAAATTCAACAAAATATACAGACTCCCTCCCACAATAAACTGTTTTTCAATAGGTAGCACTGAATTTCACTACATTTTTATTAGAAATAGTGTCCACATAAGACATAATTCTCTGCAACATTATCATATTGGCGATGTGATCTAATTAACTGAATATTGTGTTCGACTGACCACCTGCACAAAACAAATATCCCTCACGATGAATTTATAAGTCCTCAAACTATCCAAACTTGTATCTGGACAATCCACTCATCTGTACACAACCTGTATTCATTTTCTCGCTGCCTCGGCCACCTGGAGACCTCCTTGAATAACCAACTCCTCATCTACTTTGTACACCTAAGCATGAGAACAACTGCTATAGCAACACACAGTGACTAGCAAGCTCACATTCAGACAAGGAAATAAAACAGACAGAACATCTAAGCTCTTGGCTCTTCTCTGGGGCCATTTCTCCATCCAAACAAATAACAGAAAAAGAGCAACTGTACAATCGGCATTGTTGAGGATTCAACAGAATGATATCTCTCAAGATGTCCTTGGGTCTTAGCTATTGACCAACACCTATGTTACAACACAGAGAAAAAGAAGACAGAAATCTATGTACTTCGAAGCAAGTTCATCAAATCAAACCACCGAAATGGCAAAGCACTCCTCCAATACCTCCACATAAGTCACCAAGCATCTTTCAAGAAGACAAAAAAGACTCCACAGGCAGATCACCATTGGGAAATTTCATCTAAAGGAACTAAATATGACTCTCCCAGAATTTCAAAACCTCAAGCATATTTCCATAAAGATCTCAAACTCCTACACTTTTATGATGCCATCACAGGCCACTTTGTTTCAAAATCAAACATCCTGGAACAACACATTTTTAGCAAAACATCAATAAGTCAACATACTCAGAGAAAGATTATTAATACTGCTCAGACAGACATCAGACCTTGTCCTCCAACAAACAATACTAGGACTGGCAATATAAGGATCTGGAGCCAAGCAAACTGCCTGTCAGACCTCTACTCAAACCGTCAAGGACATACTAATCTACACATTTTTTACCACCCCAGCAACAAGAGTCTTGGTCAACATTTCTCCACTTTTAGGAACATCGCCTTCAACATCAGACTGCACATCAAGAAAATTTTCATTCAGCAGAACCATCTCAATTTGAAAAAACAGCCTACTCTCAGATAATCAAACAGGGTTCAACCCCAGCAAATGCTACACATCTACCTGATCTCCACCTGGGATGGAATGAAGACAGCTGTGGATAGAAATGGAGTTGCACTTCTGCTGGACTGGTTTGCCACCTATGACATATCATACCACCACTCTGACTGCCTTCTACTGAGGCTAGAGGAACTTGGCATGAAAGTACCCATCCAAGACTGGATCTCTTCCTACCTCTCCAACAAATCTACCATTATCTCACTCCCCCCTCTACATTCGCCTGCTATAAAACACCGACTTTGACGTGTTTCAAGGCTCGATCATCTCCCAACGCTTCTACAATACCTTCTTCATCCCCCTACCACACCTCAGCATGTCTGACTTCAACTACACTGAAGACACAGTTGGAAAACTGGACAGACCTAGACAAATCAGGTTAGGCCTCCCTCTGCCTCAGATATCAAACAATGCATGCTGAGGATCCAACCTGGCACTGATGAAAGGAAGACTCTGCGTGTGCTCTACTCTTTACCTGTAGACTTCTTCTAGGGCTCAGCCCTTTTCCTGCATTCATGTCTCTCAAGATGAAATTATCTTTTAGCCAGCTATCCAGAACAACTTCCCAGATATGTTCTCTTCTCTGCCCTTCTTGAAATGTCATTGGTGGTGTCACCTCAAAGACTTTTCTGCCTCCTGGAATTATTAGTTCTCTTACAGTACTGTCTTAAGAAACCTCAGGTTAGTGATAGATTGTGATTACTTGTTTGGCTGTTGGGTTCCTGTTGAGCCCTTTAATGTCCCATCCACCTAAATATTGGGACTCTGTCATGCCCTTAAAGTTGTGCTGTAACACATGTCTCTTTAGCTTCCCTAGTGCTCTATGCAGATCCTATGTGAATTCTTTATCTGATTGGTGTCTCAAACTGTGAAGCATTAACAACTGTGACAGTACATTGCAATAAAACCAGTCCCATGGCATTTCTTTTGGCTATGACAAGATAAAGGTACTGTGTCGTTGATGTATGCAATGTTTACCATGTGCATCATTCACCAAAGTAAGTCTTGTGTATGTTTCTTTTCCTTTACAGATTTACCATTCATGGGGGTGCTGCTTGGACGAAGATGGCAGTGGTCGCTTTACTCTGTGCTCCGGCACTAGCAAATCTGTGGACTGTTGAATCAGTGGTCCTCTGCAGTTCTATGAGGGCGCGACAGTGGTCCCAGGGAGGATGTAGCATTGACTGAGATACTTGAGTCCCCGACAACCGATGAGAGCCCGAGGATTGGGACCAAAAGGGCCGAAGCGTGCCACAGGCAAGATGGCGGCACCTGGCATGCCTTGATCCTACAGTGCCCGCTAGAGTCTCTGACTCCTCAAGCCCGATACAACTGTGGCATCTGACCCCACCGCATGGCTATCGATATGCAGGGGGCATCCCTTGAGGAGTGGCGTGAAAGGATGGGGCTGGGGCGGCTGAGTCCCTTCTCCCTCCCGACTGCTGTGCGTTGGTCTACTAAGAGGAGTAAGGTGGAGTGCAGCCCATCCAGAGATGACCTGCTAAAGACTAGCGGTAGTAGCTCCAGGCAGTGAGTGCAGCTGGTGCCCGGAGGGACATGTTGAGCTCCGCAAGGGATGCTCATACCCTTGGGGGTTTGATGCAGAGGCCTCTACGAGGGCTTGCCCTGCCTGCCTGCTGGGGCCAGGGTACGGTTGCACCTGTCCATGGGTCTTGTGTGGGAAGCTGGGTCTCTGTGGGAAGTGTGACCCATGGCATCTTAAGGGTGGACACGACCAAAAACAGGATTGTATTGGACAGCCTATGAAGCTGAGTCGCAGTCCTATCGGTGGCTTCCTCATGTTGGAGAGCCAGTGATTGTGGTGCTGGTGGGGCGGAGATCTGCCCCCATACCTTTCTCTGATGTGGACTGAAAAAATCTATCATCATTATGGTACACCCATATACGACCAGGATTGTACCAGATGTGGAGCCCATGCAGGATGCAGGGGAGAACCAGAGGGCAGGCCCGGAGTCTCTGCACACCAGGCTGGAGGCCCACATGGCCAAAATCCTAACAGCGATCCTAGAATCCGAATACGCACTGGAGACAAAGATGGACCTTGACCTTAATATACTGAGCATGGACCACAGGAAACACGTGGATAAGTTGATGGAGGTGGTGACATCTCTGGCCTAATCGGCCCGACTGTGACAGAGACCCAGGCCCATCAGGCCACCCTACAAAAGGAGGTAACCTTTCTCAGAGATAAACAGGATGATGCAGAAGGGTACTCAAGGCACAACAATGCTTGCATAGTGGGAGAGCCGGAACAAGTTGAGGGCCCCTGTATTGAGCTGTTTGTGGAGGAGTGGCTCCTATTGACTGTCCCTGGGGGTAGGGCATCCAAGCTCTGCACAGTGGAGCGAGCGCCCAGGGTCCTTGGCCAGCCCCCGGGGCAGTGCCATGACCGACTGTGGTTGGGAATGCTAAATTTTTGGGACAAAGACTATATTGTGCATGTGGCCAGGAACCAAGGACCATGGCGTCTACAGTGGAACACAGTTACCCTGACTATACCTCCACCATCCAGCGGCAAGATGAAACATTTTTCACTTTGAAATAACACCTGAAGCAACTGGACTTGAAGTATGCACTGCTTTTACCGGATAAACTTAGGATTATAGACCGGAGACAATCATACTTCACCACTTTGGGAAAAGTTTGGGACTGGCAGGAGGCTAGAGGGCATCCTGTGCCCCATGGGGGGCTCATGATCGCTCCCCAGGCTGGAGGAGGAACAGGTCTTGCTGGCGTCCCCGCAGACACGATGGCGGCTCCTTCGCGGAACCTTACTAAGATTGAGAAGGCCAGGGTGGTGCTGGACATTCTCTGTTGTGACAGCCAATGGATGGGAGGCACTGGACAGACACTCTGGTAATTCTGATGAGGTGGTAATGGGCTCTTGGGGGGAGTGGAATTGGCACATGCCTGTGGTTACGCCGATGTCCTCGGATTCCATTATCTGACTTCATGTTGATGCTGTCATGTGGCCACTGGGGGTGCTGTTGCTGGCGCCATGGGAGGTGCTGCAGATGAGTGAGAGAGGTGGGAGCAATATATCCTAAGCGTACATGACACTGCCCCACTGAAAGAATGGCTACATTAAAGTTTGCCACAGAGGCAGTTTCACTAGTTATGTTAGGGGATGACAGATGCCTATTGGGGTGGTTGGGTGGGAAGGTTTGGTTGGGGTGTTGGAGTTTTTACTGCAGACAAGTGCAAATGGATAAGTAGCAAGAAGGAGGAGTATGGACTCCCACATGGACAGGTACAAATTGATGGCTGAGGCACCTAGCTTTGGCCGGAGCAGCCAGGCCTTTAGGATACTCTCCTGGAATGTTAATAGCTTGGGGAGCAAAGTGAAATGAGGGGTTGTGATGCAATAGCTCCTTCAGCATAACCCAGATGTGATTCTCCTACAGGAGACCCACCTTGCTGGAGATAAATGCAGGTTTTGGGATAGAGCAGATACAAAATGTTGGTACACTCTGGCTTGTTGATGATTTCCAGGGGAGTTGGCATCATGGCCTGCTGATCTCTCCCATTCCACGTCACTAACATCTGGGTAGATCAGGGGGGTTGCCAGGCATCAGTGAGTGGAGACCCTGGTAATGGCTTACTGGTACTTCCTTCTGGGTCTGTAGACAAAGGGGTTGGAACAACTGGGGTCCTGGCTAACTCAGGTTCCTTTGTTCCCTCCTGCTTTTCGGGAGACTCTGAACCTCCCAGCACACAGTGTACTGGACAGGGTTATCAGTTATGGAACCATCCTCAGAAGCGAAGACCACCTTCGGTAGGGCCTTTAGTCGGGTCGACCTATGACAGGTAACACACCACTATCAACGGCAGTACTCGCAAATCAGATGCAGTCTACGTCTCGCATTGACTACATGCTGGTGCTCTCCTGGCAGCAGGGTAAACATGTCAGTACGGAGTACCTACTGAGGGGCATCTCCGATCACTCTCCCTTAGCAACATGTCTCCAGTCGCCAACAAAGAGGTCCCATCCTGAGTGGCAACTGACGTCTGGGATACAATGGACTGCGAGATGAGGAAATTGGTACTGGAGATAACAGATCACTATTATAAGGAAAATGAGGGGACAATGGGAGGCCTACAAGTCAGTGATCAGGGGACAATTGATAGCCCATGTTGCTGGGAAGAGGACGAACCCACTAGTCACCGTGTCTCATACAAAGGTCCTGGACAACCGCCTGGGTCAGATAGTGGATACCCTCATAGCAGCGGATCAAATGAGCGTTATGACCTACAAGGCAGCCAGGCACAATCTCAATTGGGTTTTTGTTTTTTTGGCCCGTAAAGACCTCCTCTGGGAGCCGGCTGTGCTCCTGGCCCTTGACACTGAAAAGGTATTCAATTGCGTAGAGTGGTCATATCTGTGGGTGTTGCTGGAGAAAATGGGCTTTGTCCCTTCCTTCTTGAAATGGGTGGAGCTACTATATATTCAACCAATGGCCAGGGTCAGGGTCAATGGGATCCTCTCTGGTCTGCGGTGTTCCAATTGGGGAGAGGAATGAGACAGGGATATCTGCTGTCCCCCATGCTTTTTGCAGTGGCATTGGAGCCTCTGGTGACCTCTGTAAGATGGGACTTCCTACTCTGGGGTCTGACATTGGACCCTCGCTTTTGTGACACAGCGGCGGCGTAAACCATGCGCCACGTTGCACCTTATTTACAACGTGACACATCTAGGGAGATGCCTCACGTTGTAAAGCCCTTCGCCACATGAAACCTGCCTTAGTTTTCATGTGGGCATTCTGGCGCAGGGTGGGCGTTCCGTCGCAGGAACACCTCGTAAAAGTGACGCAGTGAAATCTACAAGATTTCACTGAGTCATTTTTACGTCCATGCTACGTCAAAACCCTGCGCCTGCTTGAAGCAGGCGTAAGGAGTGACGCAGCATGTTAGGCATAGGGCGTCCCTGAGCATTGCTGGAGCCGCGTTGCGCTTGTGACACAACTCCAGCATTGGAGTGGAGTGGAATGGAGTGGCCCTTACGCCACAGGATGCGACACGCATTGCCCTATCCTAAAGGGACGGTGCGCCGCATTGTAAATGCGATACATTCAAGGTGGCGCAGAGAGGCAATTGCATGTCGCATCTTTTCTGGTGCATCCCTGCTGATTTGCAGAGATTCGCCAGAACTCATAAATCTGCCCTGACGGGGCAGATTTAAAAGCCCCATGCGCCACATTTACGCCGTCGTTGCGTCACTTCTGTGACGCAGTGGGGGCATAAACCATGCGCCACGTTGCGCCTTATTTACAACGTGACACATCTAGGGAGATGCGTCACGTTGTAAAGCCCAGCGCCACATGAAACCTGCATTGGGTTTCATGTGGGCGTTTTGGCGCAGGGTGGGCGTTCCGTCACAGGAACGCCTCGTAAAAGTGACGCAGTGAAATCTACAAGATTTCAATGAGTCACTTTTACGTCCAAAACCCTGCGCCTGCTTGAAGCAGGCGTAATGAGTGACACAGCATGTTAAGCATAGGGCGCCCCTGAGCATTGCTGAAGCCGCATTGTGCTTGCGACACGACTCCAGCAATGGAGTGGAGTGAAATGAAGTGGCCCTTACGCCACCGGATGTGACACGCATTGCACTATCCTTGCGCCACGGTGCGCTGCATTGTAAATGCGAAGCATTTGTGGTGGCGTAGGGAGGGAATTGCGTTTCGCATCTTTTCTGGTGCATCCCTGCGTGATTTGCAGAGATGCGCCAGAACTCTTAAATCTGCCCGACACATTTTACCTTGTGATGTTACAGTGCACCTGTGACTTTCATCAGTCTGTATTATGCAGTTCTGGTGGGGTTCATTTTTCCACGTGATACTAATGGAGGATAATAAAACATACTGTATGCTGAAAGCATAGTTTGTTCTGTCGCAGCAAATCAAAAATATGTGCTTAACAACTGCTGCTACCTACACAACTGATCGTGATTTCACAAACAAACTGAGCAGAATAGCACAGTCAGCCAGTTCTTGTGACGGCCTAGAGGGATACGAAAAATGCTCTGTGAAACTAAAAAAAATAGACTTTTCTTCGTTTCCATCCTTGCATGTCTAAAAGCTACACTCCTTGTATGAACTAGGCTTCGTAATGTTCACCGGGTTAAGGAAACTGCAAGACCCACAATGCAGCGTGCTGTTGTCTAGAAACAGGGGGCTGGCTAAGTGTATCGCTCACAATATGGAATCACTAGTCAGCCATGCAGAGTGCTGCACCTTGTAGTTTGCCCAGTTTGATGTTTGCGACGGCAGGTCCTACTTTTTGTCCATGCGACCGACACACAGTGAACAAGACTCCCCCCTACAGCACAGTTGTGAGAATGAATACAGCCAACTTGAGCCTTCTAATTCTGTTGTGGGAAGTAAATGCGAGTATTTCTGTGAGTCTACTCAAGTGATATATTCCGGACACTAATGAGGCAACCTGCTTTGTACTCACAACCTCACAGATCATGTGGCACACAGCTACTACGGCATCTCTTGAGCTAGGTATTTCACTGCAGCACCATAACCTCCAGTTACTTGACGTGACCTCTTCCTAGTACGTTAGTTTCTCACTACTTATCCCAAGGTCATCGCATAAAGAAGGTTGGGGCGACAAGGCCTGAAGCCGGCACATCCTGTACTTAGCAGCCACAAGCCAGGGAAAAGATTTAATAAAATAATGCTCATGCGTGTGGCCCATGGAAGATCTGTGCGATTCAAGTCTCACCTTAACCCTCTAGAAAAATGATTGACCATGGAAGTGAAAGGAAGTGAGTTAGACTGAAAACGAGGCTTGAATACGCAAACAAAACGTCATGCCACATGGAGACATGTGGATGAATTACTAGTGCTGCTTAATTCCGCCGGGTGGAGCAGAGCAGCGAAATTTATTAGTAATTCAATGTGACGAGAGTGACGCAGAATTACTAAATTCTGCCAATTCGGAATTAAAAACTAAACCTAATCACAGGCCTGTTACACATATGGTAATTGACCTGACATCCTTTGCATGCTATTGCACCCAAACCTTTTGCCTTCACCTCTCCTATTTGCTGAATTCCTTTTTGCTGGTTTTAGTACTCTCTGGGCTTTACCACTGCTAACCAGTGCTAAAGTGCTTGTGTTCTTGCATTTAATCATTGTAAAATTGGCCTACACTTAATTAGCACATTTTATTGACTTGTAGATCCCAAGTAAATGGTACTACATGTACCCAAGGGCCAGTAAATTAAATGCTACTAGTGGGCCTCCAGCACTGATTGTGCCATTCACTAAATTAACGTTTTAAAACATCTCAGGCCTGCCACTGCAGCCTGCATGTGCAGTTTAAACTGCGCTTTTGACTTCGCAAAAAGTAACCTTTTGCATGGCATACACCTTCTTTTTCATACTCATAAGTCATGCTTAAAGTTGGCCCTAAAGGCTCATTGGGCCGGGTGTATACTATTTAAAAGAAGGTCATGTGTACTTAAGTTGTACAAGTCCTAGCAGTGAAAAACTCCTAAAGTAGTATTCCGCTATAGTAAAGCCTATCTCTTCCATTGACTAAAACTGGGTTACCTTATTACCACTAATAAGTGCTAACTGTGGATTGGGAACAGACAGAGAGCTGTTTTTAAGCTCAAATGAATTGTAATTTAAAATCCTCTTTAATGGTAAAGTTGGATCTTAAGTCACAACTCTGAAAATGCCCTCTTTAGAAAGTTGGCATTTTCTTGTCCCAACCAACTGTGCCTTCTACCAGTGTCCTGGGTCACATGACTGTGAATGTCTCTGGTGTTGGAGTTTGTGTATTACTTCCAGACAATGACACAAAGGGGGCATAGGTACGGACAGGTTTGGCCATACTGTCAGGTTGGTTGGGCAGGAACTGTACTCAGCTTCACACTTCAGTGCTTTGCTTCAGCATACAAAAACAAACCTGACACCAGGCCTTCCCTGCCTTTTGTAACCCCAGACAGTTTGGAGCCTTGACCAGGGAAAGGAGAAGAACCTTCCCGAAACAGTGTTGGGTGCAGGTCAGGCAGTCCCCCATGCAAATGCTGTCACCAGCTCTTAATATTGGATCCCCAGATCCACTCTTCAGCACACTCCTAGATCTGGGGAAGATTCAGAGGGACAGTCCGGCTGCCAGAGGACTGCCCTGCTGTCTGAAGAAGGAAGACTGGAACTGCTTACCATGCTCCCTGGCTACCCAAAGTGACCTTGAGGGTCAGTCAACTGACCTCCTGTGTGAGCAAAATAACAAGCTTCAGTGGCCTCCCAGCAATTGCCCAGCTGACCTGTGGCAACTGGACGTGCCTGATCCCAGCTTCTGGCCTCTGCTGTAGTGAGTTCTGATCCCCAAGAGGTACCCCCAGATCCTGGACCCTTGACTGGCATCACTGGAAGCTCCTCTAAAAAGAAAAGGTGAACATCTTGAAGTTTGGGTTCCTTACAACTACAAACAGAGCAGTTTGACCCGAAACTCAGCTGTCTCTGACAACTGCTGCAGTGAAGCTCTGGTGAAACATACTCTTCACACCGACAACAACCATCTGTGATGACTGGGAACACGAGATCTGCGCTTTCCACTACAGCAACAACAGCCCCCTATGACCACCAATGCAATGTTCTAGACTAACCAGATCTTTACGCTACAGCAACGACTGCTCTTGTCGTTAACGCCCCACCACCTGCTCAAGCGCACTAAGGGGTCTATTATGATAGCAGGCGGATCGCCACCGCCCATATGGCGGTGGCAATCCACCTGCCAAAAGTCACCGCCAGCATGACTTTTCCCCCCGCCACATTATGATGGCGGGGGGGACCCCGGCGAACTGGAAGACTGTCTGCCGGTTTTCCGCCTGTAGGCAATCCGCCCGATTGCCTTCCGGGCGGAAAAGCCCAGCAATATGGTGGTGGTGCCTTGCAGGCACCGCCATCCATATTAGTATCATGGCGGGGAATTGCCTTTCAATGGCGGAGACTCTGCCATGGAAAGGCATGCTGTTTTTTCTTTGGGGACCCGTTGCGGGCCCCCAGGATGTTCGTGGGAGGGGAGTGCACATGGGGGTACCTATGGTACCCCCTGCTTTTGCATGCACATCATGGCAGGCACCGCGCGGTGCCTGTCACGTTGTGCATGCCAATGCACGATATGCATTCCCAGCATTGTGGCGGGCGGTGATGTGAGCACCGCCCGCCACTATGCTGGGAATCATCCAAATTGCCGGTGCGGGACTGCCGCACTACTGGCGGCTGGTGCTAGCACCGCTAGGGTGCCGCCATCCTAATAGGCCCCTAAATGTGAACAATAAAATGGCAATGAAATGATTTCATTACCATTTTATTTTTAACCAATGCGAGCAGCCAGCATGCTCCTGAGCCGGGAGAAATGGAGGGCGTCTCCTCTGATGCCGATTGGCAGGATGGAGGACTGGAGCAGTGGTTGACCAGATACTCCACAGTGCACAAGTCAGATTAGCTGGCTGTCTTACAACGGTTAACTTGACAGGTACACTTTGCAGCTCTCCAACCCAACTGTCTTAGACAGATGGGTGGAAGGCAAGCACAGGTCTCAAATGCCAAAAGGAGCCTCAAGCCAGCCCCCTCCATCCAATTTTGGAGCTTCTCTCTTGCAGCTTAACAGAATGAGACCGGCATCTGGATTAGTTAGGAAAGTTAGCTCTTCGACTCGCGCTTGGAGCCACAGACTGCAAAAGAACTCAAAGGATGCAACCCAGGTAAGCTACATTTATTTTATTTAAAGTGCTAGTGTAATGAATGCTAGTGATTTAGTGTGTGCATATATTGCATGCTTGTTTTCCTTTTTTGTCTTTTAGGAAGTGGTGGGGCACTTCACTCACCTCACCACTTTCAAATATTGCCCGCCGCCCCTGGTTGATGAAAATGTTATTCGCTAGCAAAATGCTTTTATTAATAATGTGCAAAATTTAAGTTTAAAAAAAACACATGCTAAATGCAAAATGTGGAGTAGGTAAACAGACTTAAATGTTTCCCACCTGCAAATAAATAAAAGTGCAGATTTAAGTTAGCCTGTCGATGCCATGGTAACTGAAAAATAATGCATTAACACTGAAAGGCCTGTTTTTCACATTGAATAGTTGTTTGTGCACCATGTTTTTTTCTTTGTATCAAATGTATTTGTTCAGAAGCTTTCTGTTAGCTAGTAAATAGGCATTTGTTTTGCAATAGACAACCATCAGTCAGCTCTCACAGACAGGAGGCAATAGGAGGAATGAGTCATGAGAAGAACAGTATGGACCACAAAATACCAACGAGTTAGCTTTTCAAGTACTAGTGGCTGAAAGTCTATTGTATTTGTATGTGAAAATGGGCAGTTTGCCTATTCACAGGAGTTTGATGATATTCTATTGGAGGAGTTAGGAGCCGAAAGAAAATATTGTTGCAACATAGAATATTGTGTGTTTATTTTAGTGTGTGTTTCTAGAGTAGAGTAGGATTCCTTTCCTGACGTTCTGGCTCGACGCACATCCCTGAGTTTCTTATTCTTCTCTACGTGAGACGATATTTAGTTTATTTATTTTATGTTCACAGATTTATAACTGTGAATATATTCCAGTCTGTTATGCATAGGCTTTATGCTTGAGCACTGATTGTCTCATCAGACTTCTTTATTGGATAGCAGAACTGACACCTTTTTCCTATTATTACAGCCTAATTTAGCTTATGGAAATTCTTTTATGGAACACCTTTGCTGCATTTCATCAATACCTACTATAATTCTGTCTAATGTATTATTTTACCTTATGTTGAAATATCAATTATTGAACTATGTTAATTTCTAATGCTAATGTCTAAAAGATGAATCCTTCCTGAATAAAGTTGAGATACCTGAGACATTGAAAAATACAACTTTCAAAATGTGTTCAAACTCTCTTTATTGACTGTATTTAAACATGATTAATGATTTAATGCTATGTAGATGATTGCTCCTTACTTCTCCTTGTCGACGAACAAAGGTCCATACAACCAGTGACAAGGGTTATTTAATGATTACACTCAAAGATGAAGATATAGAAAACTATGCTCCCCCAAATTGTAGTGAGTGGATAATTTAGGTCACAGGAGAAAGGAGTTAAAATGCTTTGCCCCATTTTAGAATTGCCCATGTCTCAAGCCTGTACCTGAGGACTGAAGGAGTTTGTGGTTTCAAAGGTGGTTGCAGTGGTGGATGTGTGTATCAATAGAGTTATGCTTCACGACTGTCTGATTACAAGGCTGTCATTGTGTAAAATTTGCACATTTCATGTTATGGTAAAGTCGATAGAATAGTTGTGCTTATGCTTAGATGTTGAGTAGTTCAAGTTATTATCGGACTCAAAGTAGTATACGATCCCAAGATAAGTTGATCAATATTGACAAGAGATAAGCTGGAATTGTAGTGTTATTTGTCTTCTAAGGTTTGAGGTGTAGTTTTGGGAGGTGACATCAACTGCACAATTGAAATAGGGACTAAAACAATTGCTGTGAGTGTACCAATATTGATTGCCATTAGTGGAACCTGTTTCACACAGGGGAAACTTTATCAGTAAGGGTGATTTTCCTCTGGTCAAGATTTCATTTGCGTGTATGTGTGTGCATTGGAAAGGGGGAAATCAAAACCTTATTAACTATTGTTTTTTGTATCATTGGTCTTTTTTAAATTAATTTGCAGAATGAATACATGTTGTTTGCTTAGACTTGTAGAATTCTGTGTACGAGAAAATTTTAAAGGAGTTTGAAACTCTGCAAGGAGTAAACAATTATGTCAGAGTGTGCTGTGCTGGGAATGGTCAGTTGGTGTGAAGTGCCAGGCTGAGATTGGTTGACGAGTCATCAAGTATTAAGTTGTGAAGGGTTTGTGAAAGAAAATTTTGACAGAATTGAAGGAAAGTATTGAGGTATATGCAATTGTAAACTGAAAAAACATTGACTTTATTTATTTGATTACTGTTAATTTATTGTTGAATTCTTGCAATTACAAAATGTTTCAAAGTCCTTAAAGATTTGATGAGGGGTGATGTGCGAGTCCCAGTTTGGGAGGGTGAAGAAGCACCACCGAAAGGTACACCAGCTCATTATGTGACTACAGTATAGGGCTCCATACATACACTTGACCGTGTTGCTGCAGGACTGCCCGGCTGCCTTAAAGCGGTTGCGGGAGTTGGTGTCAGTATTGAGAGATGCAAGAGCATAATGATGGGACACCCTCTTACAGTGATGGTCCCTCACTCTATTGATACTTTGCCCACCCATACTAAAGCTCAGTATTTCACAAACAGCAGACTTACAAAATATGAACGCCAAATCCTTGCCACTGAATAACTTTGTTTTGAAAAGGGGTGAAACACTCAGTCCAGCTACATTGTTACCATTACCCAAAAGTAAAATTTATGGAAATGAAGTTGAGCATGACTACCTGGATGTTACGGATTTATGCATTAAGCCAAGACCAGACATTAAGGATGAACCTCTCGATGAGCCCGACAATGTAATCTTTGTGGACTGTTCATGTCTAAGAGACAATGAAGAAACTTTGAGAGCAGCTCAGGCTGTTTGCACAATTCAAGAAGTGACAGAAGCCTCCTGGATTCGAGGTGTTGCCTCTGAACAAGTGGCACAATTAATTGTCCTTGAAAGAACTTGCTGTGTTTCAGCTCAATTGAGAGTGACTATATTTACAGATAGTTAATGTGGTGCATGGTTTTGGGCAGTTGTGGTTACAAAGGAGATTTATGATGTCGCCTGGCTCCCCAATCAGAAATGGGGAATATGTAATGACATTATTGGAGGCTTGCAGTTGTCCCTGGAGGTTGCTGTTGTTAAATGGGAAGCTCACAGAAATTGCAAAGACTATGTCACAGTTCGATATAAATATGCTGAAAAAGTTGCATGCTGTTGCGCACTTGCGGCATGCACATTTAACAGAGAATATTCAAATGAATCTGAAGAGGACCCTACCTTTTTGATGTTAATGTCTGGTGCTGATACTAGGGAAGAAATTTAAAGACTACATGAAGTCATTTCAGCGGCAGAACAGCAAGGATGGATCAGATCAGGATGTGTTAAAAATGCAAATGACATTTAGGTTTCAGCGGATGGAAGACCATTGTTTCCAGACAGTTTGTTGTTCCGCATGACACAACATTTCCATGGTTCACACACATGGGAAAGGATGTGTCATGACTATGCCACTCTAATACAAGACGGTTGGACACCGGAGGGTCAGAGGGAGCAAGTTTAGAGACCGCGCAGGATTAATTCCCCCACCAAAGTACTTATAACACAGAAAAATCCTGAGGTCTAATGGTAAAGAGAAAAGGTGGTATGTAGGGTGAGGAGGAGAGGCCTAATGTACGTGGTGGAAGGGAAAAAACTCCGAAACCATGGTCATACAATCACCCTGGGTAACTAACCCCATCACATGGGATTTTCATCCCAAAGAAAATCTCAAAATCTCAAGGGGCAGCAGAGCCCTCAGCGAGAAGTGAGAGCTTTATGCTGTTGGTATTATGCACCGAGAAAGGGAATGAATCCACAAATGTACGTGAAGTGAGTGGGGGTTGCAGTGCTGGTGTAATAGTAGTGTAAAAAGAGTGTATTAAAACTAGTGACGGGACGGCCAGGAGACCTCTGTTGAACAATGCCGTACCGTTGCTAGATTAAAAGGAGTGGAGGCAACACTAATCCGGTTTGATCAGTGAAGCAACATACGAGATAGTGGTCGACATGTTTCAGCCGTGGCGCCTAACTAGGCATGGCTTTAATCAGGACCTGGAAGCTACTGCAAGAAAGAAAGAACGTGACAAAGGATATAGAGGGCACCCTCAAGTTGCTTGTAGGATGCACGTCTCCTCAAAGATACATACATCACCTAGACAAAAAAAGGGGGGGGGGGGGGAGACAATGTAAGAATGTGGAACATATTTGCTCAGTCGTGACAAGTGTGAGAGTTTAAACTTAAAGCAAAATCCACTCACCCGTACAAACTGGGTGGAAAATGGACCTCCACCTGGCAACCGCTCAGGAAGGAACACCGCTCTGAAAAAAGAATGTAAGACTGCTGAAGGGATGGTGGCTTACATGTCATGAGCAAGTGTAAAATGAGTGAGTAGGTCATCTAAAAACGAGGGAGATTGCCAGGAGCAGTGTCTGCACAGGAAGCTAAGCTCAGCATGATCATCGAGAATCAATAAAAGCAAGTGAAGATGGAAACGTGACCAATGCTGAGTAAAGGGTCAGAGCAATATGAGATTGCACATGTCTGTCCAATGGTAAAACAAGGTCAAGAAAAACACTTAGGAAACAACGCTCGAAGGTTGGCGCCTTCATAGCAATGTAATCAAAAGTGAAACAGGGGAGGTGGAGCCCATCGAGCGAAGATCCTACCTGTCCGTCGGGGAACCAGGCTGGAATGAGCCTGCAGCCGGAGGTCCCGTGTGGTTGGACGGAGGCGAATGAAATAAGAAACTGTCGGCGGCAAGTGGGCCAATCACGGGACAGGTAGTACATGCGCGCAAGAGCAGGAGCCAATGCGGAGCGCTGAATCACCCGTCTGGCAGTAACCTAGGGGATAGGAATGCAGCTGACAGGTAGGAGATGACGCTGTCAGAAGTTCAAAGGAAAGCGCGCCTTAATTAATTAGGGAGATGACGTAGTGGCGCGATAGCGCAAAGAATGCGGAAACACCCGTCTTGTAGCAAGGCTTGGCTGTCAGAGCGCGTGTTGCTCCGAGTTGCACGAAACGCTGGGGAGGGTGCGGGCTGATGTAAGGACTCGCCTCCAACAGCGCGGGAGGTGCAAGCTGCACAGGGTTCGCCAGGAAATAAATGGCGAGATGCAGGGAATAATACATCGGCCGAGGGTGTGTGTGCCGGTGTAAACAACAGGTTGTCATGACGATGGATATGTATAAAGGTTAGGTCAAAGGTACCCATGAAAACATTATGAGGCATGGGTCAATAAGAGCGAGACAAGTGTGTTATAAAGATAGCCAAGGAATATCGTCGTTAAGACCCAGAACGTATGTCTTCAATTTGTACACCCACCTCTGCTCACGTTTGAATAGGAAAGAGGAGCTATCTGTGAGATGTGGTGGTATGTAGGGTTTGTCAATGACAGTCCAGTGTAGGTCATTGGGAGCATGATTGACCTCTAGGAAGTGGTTGGTGAGTTTGGTGGAGGAACGGCCACACCGTATCGTGCTCTTGTGTTCCAAAATGCGAGTTTTGATGCGGCGGGTGGTCATTCCAATGTATCTCAGCCCGCAGGGGCAGGTGATCAAATAGATCAATTGAGAGCTGTTGCAATTAGTGTGGCTTCTAAGAGTCCACGGTCGGCCAGTGCCAATGTCAATTTCCTTGGTCACGGAGGGAAGACTGCATGCCGCACAAGAACCACATGGGTAATGGCCCACAACTGGAGGGAGACCCCACAGAGTTGGTTGGGTGCATCTCTGGTTGATGCGTGGGCGGGTGTGTACCAGCTGATCTCTGATATTGCTGCTGCGTTTAAACGCAAAGAGGGGTTTAGGCAGCTCTACCTCACCTATGTTGAGAATCTTCCAATTGGTTAAAATGATTTTCTTGAATTGGTTGGAAAATTGACAATAGGTGTGTACACACGTGAGTCTATTTTCGGATGCCTTGGGGATCTTGGGTGCCAAAAGAGCCTCCCGATTGTTATTAGCGGCTCGTTTGGAAGCTCTGCGGATCAGATGTTTGGGATAGTCTCTGGCCTGCAATTGTCTAGAAAGATTGTTGGCATGTTCCTTGTACTTGTCAGTAGAGGAACAGTTCCGTTTGAGGCGCAGGAACTGGCCAAATGGCAGGTTATCACGCAGAGCTCGTGGGTGAAAGCTATCATATTTTAGAAGGGCATTCACCGCCATGGGTTTTTTGTATAGCTCAGTGCCCAAAAGGCCATCCGACGGGGTTATAAGAATGTCGAGGAATGGTAGATGAGTCTTGGAGTACTCGCAGGTGAAATTCAGAAAGGGATCGCAGTTGTTAAGCCAGTCCTTGAAAGCCAAAAGAGAGGAAAGAGATCCCTGCCACAGTGCAAACACGTCATCTATATACCTCTTCCATATTTTGATGTGATCTCTATATGGATTGTTGGTACTGAGCACATGTTGTTCTTCAAAAACATGAACGTACAGATTTGCCAGGCTGGGAGCAAAAATGCTCCCCATTGAAGTGCCTGACACTTGCAAGAACAACTGTTCCTCAAATTGAAAGAAGTTCTCTTTCATGGCAAGCCTGGCACATGACATGATAAATGAGACAGGAGTGATGGAGTCAGGTGGATCTGCAAGCAGGAGAGATTCGATGACAGCTAAAGTTTCATCCTGTGGGATGCATGTGTACAATGACTCTACATCAAATGAAACTAGAAATTCAGTTGTACAATCAAAGGACAAATCCTCAAGTAGGATAAGAATATCCTTGGTGTCCTTAAGGTAAGTGGGCATTTTGGCCACAAAAGGACGGAGGAAATGGTCAGCAAATGCCGACAGAGGTTCCAATAGGGACCCTAGACCTGAAATTATGGGGCGGCCAGGTGGAGGATTCACATTCTTGTGTACCTTGGGTAGGATATAGAAATAAGGTATAGTGGAAGTGGAGTTGACCAAATATTGTGCTTCATTAGAAGTAATCCAACCGTTGGTACTGGCTTCATTCACTAAGATCCGAATGGTCTGAAGTAAACGTGTGGTAGGATCTTCGGCAAGGGGTTGATAGAAATTGGTGTTGCCCAACTGTCTCAAGCATTCAGAGCGATAAGCAGTGGTGTCCATCAAGACAGTGGCGCCGCCCTTGTCAGCTGGCTTAATCATTATGGAGTCATCAGAGGTAAGGGAGCGCAAAGCCAGGCGCTCTGATTTGGTAAGGTTCTGGTATTGGCGGTTTGCTGAGACACTGAAGGAAGATATCTGTGAGGTCACTGCTTTTTCGAACGTGAGGACCTGAGGAGGGACTTGGCTGGGCAAGGGATTAAAAGTGGATTTAACACGTAAGCCCGTGTTCAAGTCATGGTCGCTTGGAGAGGTGCTGGGTTCTGCACGAAAGAAAAAATTCAAGCAAATTTTTCTAAAGAATTGGGCGAGTTCGTGATTGATGGAGAACATGTCTCCTTTGAAGGAAGGAACAAATCCTAGTCCTTTATTCAGGAGGGAGTTCTCGTCATGTGTGAGAATTCTGCTGGATAAGTTAATGACTAGGTTGTGCTCGTGCTCGGGACGGCTGGAGTGTTCCTCGAGCTCGATGATGGAGTCCCTTGTTGCTGGTCTAGCCACTGGACTTGGTTCCGTCTCCTTCCCCTTGACCTTCCTCGGCCAAACCCTAAAAAAGGCTGGTTGGAATACATCTGTGGAGGCGGGGGATAGGGACAGGGTTGTCCGAAGGGAGGAGGTTGTCCAAATGGTGGAAACGGGGGGTAGTTATAAGCAGCAGGCGGCCACCATTGAGAAGGATACATAGGGTTGGGTGTACCCCTCTGGTTTCTCCTGTTGACTCCACCTCTCCTTTTATTCCCTCTCAGTGAGGACTCATCGCCTGAAGCAGTGTCTGACCCACTGGACCAGTCATCACTGCCCGATGTGGAGTAGTTGGACCCATACCTACGGCCCTGTCGATTGAGTTGAGGAGGCACGTAGTCAGCACTAGTGTATGGGTACACTTTCTCTAGTGAAAAACGTGCCAGATCTTTTTTGAATTTGGTAATCTTGGTCATTAGTACCGAATCCTTAAATTCTTTATTGTGTTTACTGGATTCCTCTTGTTGTTTCTTGAATAGCGCACCAGTCAGTGTCACTTTTATTTGTGATTCCAAGGCCTGGATCTCAATTAACACAGCGTCGGCAACTCGTTTGGCAGTATTTATGATAAGAATGAGCCAGTCTCTGGTGCACTTCCACGCTATGAGGGACCAATCATTGAGAAAAGTTTTATCGTCCAGAAACAGTCTGGGAGCGTTTGTCACAATGAGTCCCGTAGGGGCACAATTGGCTCTCAAATATTCGGTCATAATAGCCCCGTGAATATATATTCGAGAGTGTGATTTTTTTAAAGTTAGAACCTTAGTCCAATCAACCTCAGCGCTGATTGGGGGACCTTGGAAGGTATCCATGATACTTGGTGTATCGAGAATGGCTTGAGCTATTGTGTCGTCAAACGTTAAACCAAGGCGTTCTGCCATGATTGTACAGGTAACTTAGTTAAGTGCAAACAAAGTAAAGGAAGTCTCAACCAGGGAGTCAGAAGAGGAAAACTCACAAAAAGATAAGTAAAAATGTGTGCAAGCTGTGCACACCGGGAGAAGAAATCAACCAGCAAAAAATTTTTTATTTTGCAAAACAGTTAAAGGCACAACCAATGTGCCAGTTATAGACCCACAGCCAGAAAGCTGTACATGAAATCTAATACAAGACGGTTGGACACCGGAGGGTCAGAGGGAGCAAGTTTAGAGACCGCGCAGGATTAATTCCCCCACCAAAGTACTTATAACACAGAAAAATCCTGAGGTCTAATGGTAAAGAGAAAAGGTGGTATGTAGGGTGAGGAGGAGAGGCCTAATGTACGTGGTGGAAGGGAAAAAACTCCGAAACCATGGTCATACAATCACCCTGGGTAACTAACCCCATCACATGGGATTTGCATCCCAAAGAAAATCTCAAAATCTCAAGGGGCAGCAGAGCCCTCAGCGAGAAGTGAGAGCTTTATGCTGTTGGTATTATGCACCGAGAAAGGGAATGAATCCACAAATGTACGTGAAGTGAGTGGGGGTTGCAGTGCTGGTGTAATAGTAGTGTAAAAAGAGTGTATTAAAACTAGTGACGGGACGGCCAGGAGACCTCTGTTGAACAATGCCGTACCGTTGCTAGATTAAAAGGAGTGGAGGCAACACTAATCCGGTTTGATCAGTGAAGCAACATACGAGATAGTGGTCGACATGTTTCAGCCGTGGCGCCTAACTAGGCATGGCTTTCATCAGGACCTGGAAGCTACTGCAAGAAAGAAAGAACGTGACAAAGGATATAGAGGGCACCCTCAAGTTGCTTGTAGGATGCACGTCTCCTCAAAGATACATACATCACCTAGACAAAAAAAAGGGGGGGGGGGGAGACAGTGTAAGAATGTGGAACATATTTGCTCAGTCGTGACAAGTGTGAGAGTTTAAACTTAAAGCAAAATCCACTCACCCGTACAAACTGGGTGGAAAATGGACCTCCACCTGGCAACCGCTCAGGAAGGAACACCGCTCTGAAAAAAGAATGTAAGACTGCTGAAGGGATGGTGGCTTACATGTCATGAGCAAGTGTAAAATGAGTGAGTAGGTCATCTAAAAACGAGGGAGATTGCCAGGAGCAGTGTCTGCACAGGAAGCTAAGCTCAGCATGATCATCGAGAATCAATAAAAGCAAGTGAAGATGGAAACGTGACCAATGCTGAGTAAAGGGTCAGAGCAATATGAGATTGCACATGTCTGTCCAATGGTAAAACAAGGTCAAGAAAAACACTTAGGAAACAACGCTCGAAGGTTGGCGCCTTCATAGCAATGTAATCAAAAGTGAAACAGGGGAGGTGGAGCCCATCGAGCGAAGATCCTACCTGTCCGTCGGGGAACCAGGCTGGAATGAGCCTGCAGCCGGAGGTCCCGTGTGGTTGGACGGAGGCGAATGAAATAAGAAACTGTTGGCGGCAAGTGGGCCAATCACGGGACAGGTAGTACATGCGCGCAAGAGCAGGAGCCAATGCGGAGCGCTGAATCACCCGTCTGGCAGTAACCTAGGGGATAGGAATGCAGCTGACAGGTAGGAGATGACGCTGTCAGAAGTTCAAAGGAAAGCGCGCCTTAATTAATTAGGGAGATGACGTAGTGGCGCGATTGCGCAAAGAATGCGGAAACACCCGTCTTGTAGCAAGGCTTGGCTGTCAGAGCGCATGTTGCTCCGTGTTGCACGAAACGCTGGGGAGGGTGCGGGCTGATGTAAGAACTCGCCTCCAACAGCGCGGGAGGTGCAAGCTGCACAGGGTTCGCCAGGAAATAAATGGCGAGATGCAGGGAATAATACATCGGCCGAGGGTGTGTGTGCCGGTGTAAACAACGGGTTGTCATGACGATGGATATGTATAAAGGCTAGGTCAAAGGTACCCATAAAAACATTATGAGGCATGGGTCAATAAGAGCGAGACAAGTGTGTTATAAAGATAGCCAAGGAATATCGTCGTTAAGACCCAGAACGTATGTCTTCAATTTGTACACCCACCTCTGCTCACGTTTGAATAGGAAAGAGGAGCTATCTGTGAGATGTGGTGGTATGTAGGGTTTGTCAATGACAGTCCAGTGTAGGTCATTGGGAGCATGATTGACCTCTAGGAAGTGGTTGGTGAGTTTGGTGGAGGAACGGCCACACCGTATCGTGCTCTTGTGTTCCAAAATGCGAGTTTTGATGCGGTTAGTTACCCAGGGTGATTGTATGACCATGGTTTCGGAGTTTTTTCCCTTCCACCACGTACATTAGGCCTCTCCTCCTCACCCTACATACCACCTTTTCTCTTTACCATTAGACCTCAGGATTTTTCTGTGTTATAAATGACTATGCCACTGCCTCAAATGGTAACATATAATCTTGTGGGAGCAGAATGAATACCCAGAAGCCCACTTCACATGTCTCCCAAGCTCTGCTATCAATGGTGGAATATAAATTGCTCCCAGTCACAACAGCCCGCTGAGATCTGAATACCTCCATGGTCTCCCAGGGATAGAATGGTTTAAAAGATACAAGCAACACTATTACTCCTTCCAATTCTGTCTTTCTCCAAAAGGGATTACTTAAAGTAATATTGTTACTGGAAAAATTCTTACCAAAAAATCTCTCTTTCCCCGCTGCAACTCACCATTCAAAACAATATATCTTACAGACCCTCATTAATGGCGATCCTACAAGAATCAACAAAGTAGTGTCTAATTAAGTATTCATGTACAATTTTGCATTCTACAAATACTCTTTCTGCTAAATATACTACCTTGTTGCTTTTCAACACCAGGAATTAGGCTATTCCTACGCATAAATAACATAAATAAAAAGGCAATTGATTTAGGCAATAAGTTCTGTAATAGTCTGAAGGATGATAATAAAACAAAATCTCATTACATAGCCTCCTAATTCAAGTTCATGCTCAAACAGTCTGTTGCAGAACCTTTCTCAGGAAGTCTGAAGTTGTTACTAGAGCTGACACTTTCTCATCTAGTATGATAGGTGGGTGGTCTTGAGGTTCTTCTGGTGGTTCAGGATCATATCATGACAGGGTGTCTGCTTTTCCATTTATTCTGACTAGATGATAGGGCTATGACTGATCTGAGAAACTGGAATTCACAATGATCAGTCGGAATGGTTAATATGTTGGCATATCCTACTCCTTTCTGAGGCCATTTGATTGGAATAAATTGCCTTCTGAACTCTGGGCCATGATATACACCTCCTTGTTCAAAAAGAAACTTCAAACATAGCTTTCTAGTCAGGTCTAAAACTGCCTAGGTCCCCTGTGCAGCTGCGTTATAAGTGCAGAGTGCCAGAACCCTCTACAGAGTTACAGCGCGCTGAACAAATGCCAATTCATTCATTCATTCATGTTTTGCCCCTAATAAATAGTGCCTCCATTCTTTAAATGCATACTTGATCGCTAACAATTCTATATCAGTTACTGTATAATTCGACTCAGCTGGGCTCAGTTTTCCAAAAGCAATAGGCCAACGGATGCATTTGACCAGTGGTTGGGTGTCTCTTTGACAAAACCCCCCAACATCTGTTTGTGATGCATCTGCCTAAATAATGAATGGTTGAGAGGTGTCTGGCTGTCTTAAAATGGGGGCCATTATAAATTGTCTTTTTAGAGTCTCAAAAGTCTTTTCAGCTTCTTCCGTCCAATGGAAACGCACCCCTTTTTTCAAGACCCTGGTAATGGGAGAGGCCAAGGTAGAAAACGGACTATTAAACCACGTATAAAAAGCTTTGCACTTCCTTATCTGGTTAGGCAGATTTTCAATCTTGAATGACCTCTACCTTCTTAGGATCCATTTGTATTCCTTGAGCTGAGATGACAAATCCCCAAACTCCACCTCTTTTACTTGAAAGATACATTTCTCTAATTTTGCTAACAACTGATGTTCTTTTAATTTAATCAAAATGCTTCTTAAATGGCTCACATGTTCTTCCATAGAATTTGAATATATTATGTTGTCATCCACAGCACTTACATCAATATAATTTCGGAAAACCTCATTAATGAAAAATTGAAAAGCTGCACTTGCGTTACAGAAGTCGAATGGCATCACTAGATACTCAAATAGACCAGATCTAGCATGGAAGGCGGTTTTCCATTCATTCCCTTCTCTAATCCATACAAAGTGGCATGCCCCTCTCAGATCAAGTTTAATAAAAATAGTGGTCTTTTTGACCTGATCAAATAAAGAGGATATAAGAGGTAAGGGATATCTGCTGTTGTTTGTCACACGATTGAAAGCACTATAGTTTATACATGTTTGAAACACCACCCCCTTTCTTTGGAAAAAAAATAATAAAGGGGAAGAAACTGGAGAACAAGAAGTGCGAATAAAAATAATTTCTAACAGATTGCCCAGTTATTGCCTAGAATGTTTGCTCTCTTTTTCTGTCAGGGCATAGATTCTACTACACGGTATCTGTGCCCCGGATATAAATATATTCTACAATCAAAGGGCCTCTGTGGCAGTAATACATTAGGCTTCTTCTTGTCAAATACATCCAAAAATCTCTGATATTCATTTGGAATCACTTGCATCTCCTAGAGCACCTAATGTTTGATCTGATAATATGTGACAGTGTCGAACTCATTGTTGTTGACAATTGGGGGAGGTGAATGTAAGAGAACCTTTCATCAATGATACGATTATGTTGGTACACCATGTTACCCCTAGGATAGCCTGAAATTGGGGGGCTGTTATTATGTCCAAATTAGGAACATCATGTTGTCGATTAACCATGGAAAGCTTTACAGACACAGTACAATACTTTACTAGTACTGAAAATATTTCCCTTCCATCAATAGTAGGAATGCTCTCTACAGTAGATCTGGCTATAACAGGTATACCCAATTTACGAGTCAAAACTGCATCCATAAGATTTCCCGTGACAGCTGAGTCAACTAAAATATCAATAGAGCCCTAGGAATTAGGTTCCCACTCAACACATACTGGAATATGGAAATGCTTCATGGGAAGCTCACCGTTAGTGTTACCTAAATCAAAAAGACCATCTGCTCATTTGAACCTAGCAATTTGCTTTCGTCGATTACCTTGTTTATGCGGTTTCCAAAGTTTTTGACAGGGAAGGAGTTTTAGTTCCTTCTTTGTGTTTGTTAGGACAAACTTTTAGAAAGTGCCTGGCCTTTCCACAATAGAAACACAACCTTTTGGAACTTCGTCTCTGTAAGAGGGACACATTGTCCTCCGAGTTGCATAGGCTCTGTTTCATCCACTGATTTCTGCTTGGTTCATCTCTCTCTGGAAGAATATAAATCTTGGTTTTCTTCTACTTTTGTCTGATTTTCTTTCACCTAGTCTATGATCCAAACATAGTACCAGATCAATCAGCTCATCAAAATCCTCCAGGGGATCTCCACTTGTGCTAATAGGTCAACCTGACTCAGTTACCAATTTATTAAAATTGGTTAAGTAAGTAATAAGGGTCCAGATGTATCAACATTGTATTTTGTGAGTCCTTAATAGCAAATTTTACCGATTCGCTATTATGGGCTCTCAAAATGCAATATATGTAGGTTTCGCAAATAAAATTGTGATTCCTACGCATTCCTAATTTGCGACTCCCAAATTGTGAGTAGCAAATAAGGAATGGCTTCCCATTAATTCCTATGGGCCTAGAGGCCCATGGGAATGAATGGGAATGAATGGGAATTGCATGCGCAATTTGCGAGTACCCAATAGGTACTCGCAAATTGCGCATGCAATTTCAAGGGTACAAGGGGGCCAAAAGGACACCCTGTTGCACCCCTGAAATATGCATGTGTACACATGTGGTGCACATACATGCCCTAAGTGCATGTATGTACGCCACATGGCACCTAGAAAAATGCAAAAATTTGCATTTTTCTTGGTATTAGCAAATTACCACCAACTTGAAGTGTGTGGTAATTTGCGATTCCTTAAAGCCAGGTCACAATTTCTTTCTGATTCCTGCATTGCATTTAAGGAATCGCAAATTGCGATTCCTTAAATGCATTCGCAGAATAGGTAACCGCAAAAATTGCTATTCCCTATTTTGCGATTGCCTTTTGAGATGATACATTTCAAAAGGCTTTTTTCCATTTGCAAACGGGAAAAACGCTTGATACATCTGACCCATGATCTTTATTTCCTTGTTTCAGATTCAATAGCTCAGTATCGATTGATTGCATGAAAGTATGTCTAGCGAATAACTTTTGCATATAAGTTTTAAACTTGTTATAGTTATATAGTATTGGGTTATCCCTTTCCACTACTTGTATGGACCACCTGTCCGTGGTTCCTCTCAAATAGAAAAGCATAAATGCCACCTTTGATTGATCATTGGGAAAGCAGTTAGATTTCCACATAAAGTGCAAGTGACACTGATTCAGAAATGTGGTGAACTTAGAGGGCTTCCCGAAGAAACTTTCAGGTGGAGCCAGTGGAACACTTTGTTGTGTAACTACATGCACAAATGGACTTTCAGAAATGTCTCCACTGTTTGCTCACATATCTAACCTTGAATCCTGTTGATAGGCATAAACAAAAGTAGGAGGCCTTAAAATGGTTTCTTAGTCTCCTTATAGTGGGACACAAATGTAGGTGGTGCATTTAGGCCTAATATTCCTCCTTGTAACTCATCTAGCCCGTGAGTCATTTCTGGGCTTCAGTTTGAGACTGTTGAACTGCTTGTCCAAATCCTTTCTCTTGTTTTGTAATTAAACTAAAACTGCAATGGCATCTGATAACGTGGGGTTCTCTGGGACTCCATCTCTATTTGACAAGAATAACATTCTTAGCCTGTAATGTCACAACTACACTACTTCTTCAAATGGTAACGTATAATCTTGTGGGAGCAAGATGAGTACCCATAAACCCACTACCTGTGGCTCGTAAGCCCTGCTATCACCTGAGAAACGTTTATATCTCGCGCAGTCACAACAGCCACCAGGAGGAAGGGGAACAGGAGAGAAAACAACATGCAACAGAAGAATAGAAGGCCACGCTTAGATCTGGATGCCTTCACGATCTCCCAGGCATTGGATGGTCTAAAAGATACAAGCAACACTATTGCTCCTTCCAATTCCTTCTCCCTCAATAATAGGTAATATTTAGAGCAATAAAGTTACCGGAAAACTTCTTAACAAAAAATTACCTCTTACTAATGGGGATCCTACAAGAAACAACAGAGTGCTGTCTAATTAGGTGTTTATGAACAAATTTGCATTCCGCAAATACTCCTTCTGCTAAATATACTACCTTGCTGCTTTTCAGCACAAGGAATTACGCCATTCATATACATAAATAACACAAACAAAACAGCAACTGATTTGGGCAATAATCAGCTCTGTAATTGTCCGAAGAATGATAATAAAACAAAATCTCATTACAGTCTCTTAATTCAAGTTCATGCTCAAGCAGTCTCTTAATTTAAGTCCATTATTAAAGAGTTTCTTATAAACACAAAAGAGTCCATGTCTGCTATTCTTCTATTTTTTTAGGAAATGAACTGTTCCTATAGCAAAAGGTCTGTGTGAACTTCCCAGTCTGACGCCAGAGGGTAGACAGTAAGTGATTTTCAAAGTATTACTTAGAACATGCTCCTTACCCAGATGTAGGAGAATGGATTGCTGCTCATAACGCGTCTCTTACTTTTACTGTTTTGCAAGAGGCCATGACCAGAGAAAACAACTTACTGGACCAGCCATTGAAGCACTCACCAGAGTGTAGGAGTACAGAAACATCCAGGAGTCAAACAGCAGAATAGTGTTTCAGGTAAGTATGCAGGTTGTCCAAGAAATATACTGTTTCAGGTACAAAATATAGAATTTTCAGGAAAAATGAACTGCATGGGGGTACAAATCAGGCTTATTTCTACAGGATTACAGGCAAAGTGCAGACTCTGAATGCGCTTCTTAACTCTTCATCCATAAGCTCGCATCATGTCCAGCGCAATGTCAGTGGGTAGGACTGCACAGGGGCTAAAGACTAAGGGCCTGATTTATATCTTGGCTGTAGTATAGAAAAGTACTCTGTCAAGCTGGTAGCAGTTCATCCACCATATTTAGATGTATACTGGCTAAATGTCTGTCTTGACAGAGTGTTTACTGTCACATCTGTGGCGCACCGCTGCCAACGTGGCAGACTCCAACGCTGGTGAATAGTATTCCGTCGCCGTCAGGGCAGCGGGATTGCTCTGAACCTATTTAGATCTCACAGTTGTGTTGGCAGACTTCTATCGGCAGGGTGCTGACATAGTGAATCCGTCACGGGATGTGGTTAACATTGGAAAATCCCTTTTCGCTGTAGGCTGGATGCTAGCAACACACACCTGATGTGTTTTGGCCAATTATTTGCATGCAACAGTAAAATCACACTCCATTTCAGACCATGATCCGTTGCCACTGCACAGCATCACAACACTTGAAAGGCGAAATTGGGTTGCCAAAGCCAGGTAATATTGTTACTTTTCCTTGTTTCTGTCCCTTTTTCTGCTTTCATTTATTTCCGTTTGGATTAATTAATTTGATTTCATCACATCTATTTGGATAATACCTGGGCACAAAAATCCACGTTTCACTGAGGGAGAATTGTCAACCATGGTGGATGAACTCAGAAAAGTAGAGCCACAATTGTTTGGAGCCCAATCTCAGAAAAGGGAAATGTGGTTTGGAATAGTTGGCAGAATGAATGCTGAAGTCAACAACCTGCGCACACAGAAGAAAATTAGGAAAAGGTGGAACAACCTGAGGGGGAGGGTGAATTCCCTTGCCTCCAAGTGTCTCCTAGAGCCCAAGAGAACTGGTGGCGGTTCTCCCAAGCTCCCCTTACAACTCATACCCTGGGAGGAGAAGGACTTGCAGATCCTACATCCTGAAGGCGTGACAGGAATCCATGGTGGAGTGGAGGCTAGTAAGTTATAATTTCAAATGTGTCACTAAACCTAAATGTCCTGTTTGCTTCGAAGATAGCTGTTGCTAATGTGTTCAGCAGAATTTTCTTAAATATAAACAAAAATATATCAGTAACATCTGTTTTGGCTTGTTTGTTTGAATATATTGAGTTGTATTTAATATAACAGATTTCATAAGCTATCACATTTCTCATGATGTAAAAGTGCTTTTTGGGTGCCGATTCCGATCCAGTAAAAAGGCCCTACGAATCGTCGTACGGAGCGTTTTCTCAGTACGACTCGTACCTGGTAAACTGTCCGAACAACCCAGTAAGTATGATCCGTACAGAAAGCCGATTTCCGTACGAATCGTACAAAAGACCGTACGGGTAAAAAAAACGTACGAATCATCTCCGGAACAGCGTGTACGTGCCATCCGTATGGATGTAAGCAGCGTTTTACGGCCCAGCAAGTACGATCCGTCCCTACGGCAATCTGTACGGCTCTTTTTTTACGGGAGCCAAAAACAGCCGTAAAAGCTGATTCCCCAGGGTACAAGTCGTACAGGCCCCCCCACCACCCCCCACGCACCATACTCCCACCCCCCATATGTACGCACCTTACCCCCACCCCCATATGTATGCACCATACTCCCACCCCCATATGTATGCACCGTACTCCCACCCCCCGTATGTACGCAACGTACTCCCACCCCTCGTATGTACGCACCATACTCCCACCCCCCGTATGTACGCACCGTACCCCCACCCACCTGTATGTACGCACTGTACTCCCACCCCTCGTGTGTACGCACCGTACTCCCACCCCTGTATGTACGCACCGTACCCCCAGCGCTATGCGCTGGGGGTATGGTGCGTACATACGGGGGCGGGAGTACGGTGCGTACATACGGGGGTGGGGGGGCCTGTACGACTTGTACCCCGGGAACAACTTTTCCCGGGCTACGAATCGTACAAACTTCGCTTCGTAGCGGGTAGAGTCATTCCCCGTGTACGGGGCGTTTTCCGTACGATTCGTAAATCGGATAGCCGGTCCAGATCATACTTGCACGCTCGGACTGTCATTTTACGAATCATACGGAAAAGTGTCCGGGTACGTCTCGTACAACTTTTTCCGCTACGATTTGTACGGAGCGGGCCGATCCGTATGTACTTTTTTCCGTACGAATCATACTTCACGGGTCGGACGTGACTTGTCGTACGGAAAATATTTTTAACGGATCGGAATCGGCACCTTGGTGATTTGCTGGCTGTTAAAAGAGACTTAGTGGCTAGTAGATCAATGGTCTTGCAAGACCAGTTAGCTTTAGATATATTAGTAGCCGAGAAAGGTGGAGTCTGCAACAAATGTTTAAAACTCAACATTGCTGCTCCTACATCGTTGATGAGAGTAAAAAGATAAAAGAATTTGCAAAGCATATTCCTGACCCAAAACCTGAATTAGAACCTTTAGTAACCACAAGGTTATAAGGGGGTCTAGGAAAAGGAGTGTCTGTCATTGGCAGTTTATTTGCAACAGTGGGAGGTGGATTTTTTATGGAATAACTCTTTTTATTAGTTTATATCAAGGCACTGTATTGAGAGAAGAAAAGATCACATTTAAGACATTGTCAGTAGCCAACAGTGTAGGGCGCCGGCCTCATGGAATTAACACAGCTGTAAGCCAAAAACCCGGAGGCAGGCAGCGTCGGCTAAGGGCTACATTAGGCTACTCATCTAGGGTATGCTCTATAATCTCCAATCTCTCGAGCTTAACTCGGGCTATGCGTTAGCGAAGTTCATCGCTTGCCCAGACATACGAACTGGCAACGAGCCTTCAAGAAAAGAGAGGAGAGAAGAAAGAAAAGCAAAAAAGAAACAGTACCCCCTCCAACCCCCCCAGTCTCCTCCGCACCCTGTATCAGCCCCACGTGGAGATCTTGTAGATGCTCCTGTCTACTATTCAGCGTGGCTTTTAAAGCTGGTCTATGTCAAAGAGGTGTAAAACCTGTAGGAGCTTGGGGCAGGTTACTTATCTGAACTCCTTACTGAGGATATTTATAAAGGGAGCCCAGAGTTCCTGAAAAACGTCTGCTTTGTTGTATGTCATCAACGATAACCGTTCCATGCCCAACGCCACCCATAATTGTCTAGGCAAAGTGGTCCAGAACTTTCTGGAATCCCCAGTGAGCGAACAATTTTAGACTCGTGGAGGTCAAGGCAATGGCTATCTGCCTTCCTTTCAAGGAGCGCAAATGGAAAGTCAAGCGGTTGGGGAGGCCTAGCAGTGTGTACCTGGGGAAGCGTGTAATGTCTGTATCGAAAGCATCATTGATGTCTTGGAGTAGTAGATCCCAATATCACACTAGTTTGGGACAATGCCACAGAAGATGTGCTAGGGACCCAGTCTGGCCACAGCCTCACCAGCAGTATGCCGGGTGATCTTTATTCCAGTGATTGAGTCGAGCCGGGGTTAAATACCAATACGTGGCCACCTATATGACACCCCCATACCTGACATATCGTGTGCCGTGTGGTGTGCTCTGTAAAAGATGTCCTGCCATTCTTTGCTTGTGAGGTGTCTCCCTAAATCTTCCTCCCACCTTAACTGTCCCTTGGTTTGTGCGGGAGAGGTGCCTGGGGAGAGGAATGCGTAGAGTTCCGATATAAGGCGCTTGTCATCTTCTTTAGTGACGAGCCACTTTTCGAATGGTGTTAACTGTTGTGAGGCCCCAGGTCTCATTGCTGAGGATATTACCCAGTGTCGCACTTGTTGGTACATATTACAGTCCACTGCCGGGATTGCATAGTCCACCTGGAGCTGAGTGAAAGGGATAAGTCCCTTCTGATCAAAGAGGGAGCCCACCCTCTTACAGCCCATCTCACGCCAGCACTGGAAGAATTCGGAGTCACACCGCGGCGGGAAATCCGGGTTGTTAATCAGTGGAGTCATCGGGGAGGGGAAGGTGGTAAGCCCATGTCGGATCGCTGCGGCATCCCACACCTTTAGAGTTATCGCCGTGACAGGAGAGGAGTACAGTCCCCATGCTCTGTGCTTCAGTGGAAGCCAGATTTCACACCAGATATTTCTACCAGCTATCGTTAGATCCATAAATGTCCAATGTTTATCTGACATAGGACGATTCCACACCATAAAGAAGCGCAACTGAGAAGCTTGGAAGTATCACGATACCACTGGGCCTCCCATCTCCCGGTCGTGTTTCTTATTTGCGATTTGCGCAAAGCTGAGACGCAGCTCCTCCCCACACCAGATAAATCGATTTATAGCTTGTTGGAGGCTCCACAAAGAAGTTGGCAGGGGCGTTAGGGGAATAGTTTGAAAGACATAAAGTATGCACGGCACGATAGTCAGCTTGACTGCGGCAATACGTTCAGCCCAGGAGAAACCCGAGCGTGTCCATGTTGCCAGTGTCTTGTTAGTCTGTTCTGGAAGTGGAGTATAGTTAGCTGTCAGAGTTCTGGCAGGGGTGCATGCCAGGTGAATTCCTAAGTATAGTATGTGCTGGTTGGCTAGGGAGAATGGGAATTATTTAGCCAGGGCCCCCTCAGTGGCCAGGGATGTGGACAGGTTTAGAATTTGGGGCTTATGTAGGTTCACATTAAATCCCGAGACAGCGCTGAAGCAAGAGAATTTATCGACTAGTGCCACTAGTGAAGTCGCCGGGTTCGTGAGAGGCAGAATCACATTGTCGGCGTATAAACTGATAGTGTGTGTGTCTGCCACAAGGCGAATTCTGGAGCTTCTTAGGTTAACCCTGACCCTTTGAGCCATCGGCTCCATATACAGGGCAAACAGTAAGGAGGAGAGCGAGCACCCCTGTAGGGTTCCCCTGCATATTGTAAAGAGCCCCGAGGAGAACCCGTTGACTCTGACTGATGCTCCAGGCGTTTTGTATATGCATCCAAACCAACCAAGAAATCTGTCCCCAAAACCAAATCGACGAAGGGTCTCCATTAAAAAAGGCCAATGGACCCTGTCAAAGGCCTTTTCTGCCTCGACAGACAGCAGGAGGGCCTCCTGTTGGGAGCGAGCAATGAGATCCGTGAGGTGGATGAGGCGTTTCGTGTTGTCCCTGTATTGTCTAGTCGGAATAAACTCGGCCTGGCCCGGGTCGACCCAGAATAAACGGGTTGATGCGCACGGCCATAATACCCATGAAAATTTTGGGGTCCACGTTAAGCAATGAGATAGGTCGATAAGATGCACATTCTAGGGGATCTTTTGTGGGTTTTCAAGATTACCGAAATTAATGCCTCCGTGAACAGGTTAGGAAATGCTCCAGTGTCAAGAAAGGAATTAAAAAGCCTCGTCAGGACAGAATTTCTTATAGAACAGAGGGGTGAATCCGTCTGGTCCTGGAGACTTAGCTATTTTGAGGCGGGCCATTGCAGCAATTACATAATCTGCTTGCAGAGGGCGGTCAATGTGAGTGGCCGCATCCACCGGCAACATAGTCAGTTGCACTCCCTGAAAGTAAGCGGCTATATCACCGCTGGGGAGTCATCCCCAGATTAGAGTTTGGAATAAAATACACTGAAAGTCTCCGCGATCCCTGAATCCATATCAACCCTTGCCCGGGATGGAGTTTTAACAGCCGCGATCGACCCTGATATCTCCCTTTGCCTTAGTTTGTGGCGAGCATGCGGCCTGAGCGATTGCCACTAAGGAAAAATTTATGTCGCAGGTGCAGCAAAGCGCACTCCCCTCTGATGAGTTCCAATCTGCGGGGAAGAAGTCGCTTGTGTTCCAATTCTTGCCACACCCGAGAGGCGCCGGTACACTTGTGTATAGATTCTAACTCCGCCACCACTGTCTCCACCTCTTTTCTATGTTCCTTCCTCCGCTTATTATCGCCTGCGATATGGCTATTAGCTCCCCTCAGATGACCAGGATGAGTGCCTCCCAAAGAGAAGCTGGACGCACACCTTCGTCGTCATTATCTCTGAGGTAACCTCAAAGTGTTGTCAGAAGTGCCTTTGTTATGTGATCGGAGTGGAACAGTGCGTCCCAGAGACACCAACGAGAATGGCGGGGACGGGCGGCGCCCAGGTTCAGCGAGAGCATGATCAGTGCATGGTCAGAAAGAGAGCGAGGCTCTATCGTTGCCTCAGCCACGCATCCCTGCTGGGCATTTGTGATTAGGAAGTGATAAATTCGGGCATAGGTCCTATGAGCTGCCGAGAAGTAAGTGTAGTCCCTGGTAGAGGGGTGCGTATGCCTCCATACTTCATTAAGTGTATTATTTGCAAGCCTGTGCTGTCCTGCCTGTGAGAGTGCCCCTGCTTGGTTTGTGCGCTGTCCACACGACCGTTGTAACAAGTAGTCCACCCCCCCCAGCGCAGTCTATTGAGAGAACTCCGGATGATTTGCCGCCTGACATTAAGCTAGGTTGGTGCGGAGGAGAAGAAGTGAAAGAAGACAGAAAGACCCAAGTGAATAACATGAAGGACACAGTGAACCAAGAAAAGAACAATGACTGTGCATCTGAGTCTATTAACTCTGATAAGTCGGTATGAGGCGTATTCGGCCAAGATGGAACCTGTGGAGGATGCGTCATTAAAACAATCCAGAGATCCACCACTCCCCTGCTGCCTTTCTTGGGTCCTCACCTGGCTCACACTGGCCCCCAGGGGTGTGATCTTTGCTACGTCACCAATTAGCTGGGGCAGTGGCCTCGGAGGAAAGAGCCTGCAACACTGTCCCCGCTCCTTGCTGATGGTGTGAGGGTCCATTCTAGGCCCACAGCGTCCACCTGTCGCCTTCTTCCATGGTGATCGTTGGTGCTTGGAGGACATCGGCTGACCCTCAGAGGTATCTGGGGTGTCAAGCTGAAGGAGAGCACAGGCCTCTGCAAGAGATTGGAGCTGGTGCAGCACCCCTTTATACCTGAAGATGATGCGAAAAGGGGGGCCCCAGGCATAAGGAATCTTGACCTTTCGCAAATGTTCTGTGACGGGGCGTTAGTCTCTGCGTTTCTCCAGGGTGATTCGTGAGAGATCCTGAAAAAATGTCGGGGAGTGGCCTTTGAAATGAGTTGGATGCGAGTCTCTGGCCTTCTTGAGAATGTCCTCTTTGACCTGGAAATCATGGACGCACACCAGGATGTCAGCAGGGTGTCCTTTGCTCGATTATTCAGGGCCCACCCTGTGGAACGGTTCAACTGCAGGGGGGACATCTCTGGGAGGCCAGAGACATGACGTAGGAGGTCTGTTACATACTTGCGAAGGTTGGGGTCCTCTGCTTTGGATGACACTTCCCTAATCCTTATGTTATTCCTCCTTGACCTGTTCTCAGGGTCTACGTTGTGTGCTTGAAGGCCTTCCGATTCGCGCCTCAGCCAGGTTGTGTCTCACACTGCCCAGTGATGTACTAGCCCCCAGGGGACTCCAGGAGCGTGTTGATGTGCAAAACAGTATGCTTTGTAGGGCGGCATGACGGAGCAGTCAGAAAACGCGTCCTACCCTGCCGCCATCTTGGCCACGCCCCCCCGAGGTGGACTTTTTAGGGTCATAATAAGACCTGTAATGATCATTGGTATTTGGTTGATATGCTTACATGCTTTGTTTAAAGGATTTAGAAGCTATTTAACAAATAATCAGAATAAAGAATGAGAAAGACAAACCAGAGGGGAATTAAAAATGGAAAAGAGAAAGAAGAGAAAATACATGTAATTGAAGGAAATTGGAAAGCTGAACAATGAAAAAAATTACTCAACAGAAAATGAGTGATTCTTTTATAAAGAAGTTGTTGATGATTTTTCAACCATCAGCAGGGGGAAACTGTTGACACAAATCTTATTAGCTAACAAAATGCTATTATTAATAATGTGCAAACCTTACATTTTAGTGAAACATATGCTAAATGCTAAACTTGTAGTACGTAATCATATTTAATGTTGTAGGCCTGCAAATAAATAAAAGTGCTGATTTAAGTTAACCGAATTGTCAATGCCATGTTAACTGAAAAATAATGCACTGAAAGTCCTGTTTTTCACATTGAATAGCTGTTTGTCCACAATGATTTTCTCTTTGTTACAGATTTGTATTTTCCAGAAGCCTTTTTTTTAACTAGTGAATAGGCATTTGTTTTGTATTAGACTACTTATAGTGTAGTGAGTTCTCACTGAGGAAATAGAAAGAAAAAGGAAGAATAAGTCATGAGAAGAACAGTCTGGAGCACAAAATACCAATGGTGTAACTATTTATTTTATGTCTGCTGATTTATGACTGTGAATATTTTTAAGTCTGGTATGAAAGGCTTTATGTTTGCACATTGATTCTCCCATCAGAACTCTTTAGTGGGTATCTGAACTGACACCTTTATTTTCTCTTATTATTCAAACTTTATTTAGCTTAGGAAAATTCCTTTATGAAACACGCCTGCTACATTATATCAAAAACGACTATAATTCTGACTAATGTATTATTTTGCCTTACATTGAAATATCAATTATTAGTCTATGTTCATTTCTAATGCTAATGCCTAAAAGATTAACCCGTACTGAATAAAATTGAAATCTCTGAGACACTGAAGAATAAAACTTTAAAACTCATGCAAACTCTCTTTATTGACTGTATTAAAAGTCTTTAATGATTTCTTGCTATGTAGATTATTGCTCCTTACTTATCCTTGTCAACAAACAAAGGTCCCTATGACCAGCGGCAAGGTTATTTAATGATTACACTTGAAGATTGACATACCAAAATCCTCACTCTCCCATTGTAAAAGCCTTCTCCTTGCAGCCTCCTCCGATATCAATAGAACTCTTCCTGCTGGACTTGAGAAGATAATTTTTCCAAATGAACTAATTTGGTATCAGTGCTTAATTTATGCAAAGGTAAGTTCCAAGGCCCTTTTCAGGAGGCCACTGCAGCTTGCACCACCCATTGTTCCTGCCATCACTGCCAATGATAGTTGCAACTTAACCACTAACCATCATACTCTGACAAGTGTGATAATTCAGAATATTCTGGGCCACCTACAACTATGAGAATAGCGTAGGCGGTACAAATTATTAATTGTTTATGTATATTGAATTATTAAACATGGTTGTTGCCCTCATCTCGAAATTAGACAGACAGCGCCACCATGTGGTGGACTGTCATTAATGCCGGTGCCAAGCACTGAAAACCACCGGCCCAAATGAAGCACTTCCTGATGTCTGTATCTGACCTGCATTCAATCTCTGTAGGGCTGAGCTTGTGAATTTACCCCGATCTAGTGCAACCAGATTACCGTGGGTGATGCTTTGTGCTTTTAGGCAATATTTTTTTTTTTTTTTTTGACAACAAACTTTATTGGCATTTGTAAGGACACCGGGGAATTCATCCCCATACACGGTACCAAGATGAAGAAAAGAACAGTGAGAAGTGGCATCCTCGTTCAGCCCCCCCCTGGTCTGCAGAACATCAGACCCCCAAACCCTCCCCCCCACCCACACATCACACCCGCCCACGGTCCAACACAGATATGCAATATTTCCTATCCGCATGAGCTCCATATTCCAATTACCCATCCACAATGCACAGGGCCCGGGGCCCCGAAGGGGGACTCACCGGGGCTCTGATTAGCCTCTCTATTGGGTCCAATGGCACTGCATCCCCCCGCACAGACAACACAATACCCCGATATCGCGCCCATCTCTTCCAGACTTTACCATGCTTACTCGGACAACCCCTTGCCAAGAATACCGCCTCTTCCGCAGACATGCAGCGATCTAGTGCTTTCTTCCAGGCCTGAACCGGGGGCGGGGCAGAAGACTTCCAATGCTGGGCAATATCTCGCTTGGCCAGCGTCAATCCCAAAAACAGGAGGTGTCGCTTATAGATGTTGCCCCCTATCTCCTCGGTACAATGCAACAGTGTTAAGCGGGGATCGGGGGGAAGCTCCCAACCCAGCACCCCCCCCAGGCAGGACAGAACCGCCGTCCAGAACGGGCGCAGCCGCCCACAGTCCCACACCGTGTGCAAGAATGTACCGTCCCCATCGTCGCAACGGAGACACGTGAGGGACCCAATTAAGTGCATGCGCCAAAGGCGGTGCCGGGTGTAATACGCCCTGTGCAGGTATTTGAATTGTATGAAGCGGTATTTGGTGGCCACCGCAGCATATCGCGGACCCGCTATAGCGTCTGCCCAGTCATCCTCCGTGAGCGCGGGGATATCGCGCTGCCACGCCTCCTTGGTATTATCTAGGGTAGTGTTCATGAAGGTTGTCAGAGTCTGATAAATCTGGCGAATTTTGTGATCCCCGAGGTCTCCCATCAACAGTCTACCCTCTAGCGGGTGGAACTCTGGCAGAGTGTCTAGGTGCTGGATGCTAGGTGCGAGGGCATGCCGCAACTGGAGATATTTGTGAAACTGGGATTTATGCAGCTCAAAATCGGCCTGCAGCATCTGAAACGACTTAAGCGACACTCCCTTCATTACATCCCCCAGCGAGGAGATCCCTATCATGTCCCAATAGCGAAAGCCCTCCAGACTTGCCGTCTCCTTGAGCAGGGTACCCTGCCACAATGGGGTGGCCCGCGTAAGCCTGCCGCGCCAGCCAATAGAGATGACCGATTGCCGCCAGATCCGGATCACCGTAGCACACGCCGGGGGCAACCGGTCCAGCGAGGAACGGCTATAAAGAAAATGCAGCAGAGGCCTCTCCGCCAATGCGGCCCGGTCCAATGCGTAGGCTGGATCCGCGGGGGAGGCATACCACCAGTCATTTATGACTAGGAGATGCGCGGCCCTGTAGTATGCCTGAACGTCCGCCACCGCTATGCCCCCGCAGTAGGTAGACTGCACACACGTCGCCAAGGCCACCCTCACCGGCCCGCCATGCCAGAGGAATTCATTCAAAAGTGCATTCAGCTGGCGGAACCACGCCTGGGGCACCTGGAAGGGGTAGTGTTGGAGATGGTACAAGAGACGCGGTAACGTCACCATCTTGAAAATGGCCGATCGGCCGTAGAGGGAGAGTGGAAGATGCGACCACACCCTAGTTTCATTGCGGACTTGGGTCAGCAGGGGCGCAATATTCAGAGTCCAAGCAAGATCCGCCGTGCGGGTGACCCGCACTCCTAGGTATTTGATATGGTCCGGGGCCAGCACTAATTGAGAGGCCCAAGCCTGGCTTCTCTGGTCACCATACAGGGGAAACAGAGTGGACTTAGCCGGGTTAGCCACGAGGCCCGACGTCTCGCCAAACACCCGCAGAATCTCAAGCACCCGGGGCCCAGAGGCCCACGGGTCCACCATAAAGAAGATGACATCATCGGCATATAGCGCGATACGATCAGAGTGGCCCGAGGGCCAGTCCATACCCCGAAGGACCGGATCGGAGCGGGACCACGCCGCCAATCGCTCGATTGCCAACGCGAACAGCAGATGGGACAGCGGGCACCCCTGCCGCGTCCCCCGCTTGATCGGAAACGAAGGGGAACAGGCGCCCGCCACCCTAACCGACGCCGAGATGTCCGTATACAGCAGACGCGTATATTCCAAGAATCGGGCCCCAAGTTTACCGCCCCAAGCAGCTTGAACAGGTAGGTCCAACTAAGGGAGTCGAAGGCTTTATCAATATCCGCCTGGAGCAGAGCAGTGGGCCGATCCACGCGCCCGGCCTCGGCGATGACATTGTGAAGCCGGCATATATTATGTCGGGTCGACCGATTGGGCATGAACCCGGATTGGTCGGGCCGGACTAGGGTAGAGATGCACGTCCGCAGCCGATCTGCCAGGACCTTCCCTAGCAGTTTCGGCTCAACGTTTAAGAGCGAGATAGGCCGATACGAGCCCGGATCCTCCGGGGGCCTGCCCGGTTTCAGAAAGACTACAATTTCGGCGTGGCGCCAGTCAAGGGGAAGAATGGCATGGTCCACTGCGTCTGCCAGAGCCGCAAGAAGGTGCGGGCCCAATGTCGTCGCACGAGGCCCGAAAAAATCACCCGGAAAACCGTTGGGTCCGGGGGCCCGGCCCGGACGCAAATTGGTCATTGCGGTGCGAAGCTCATCCAGCGTGATGGGCTCGTCCAGCGCATCCCTCTGGGCATCAGTCAAGCGTACGGGGGAATATCAGAGAGGAACGCATCAATGAGCGCCTCGTCAAGGGGCTCTCGCTTCGCATATAAATCTTGATAATAGGCCGCAAACGTCTGCGCCACTGCCTCTGGGGAGGTGTGGAGGCTACCGTCACCCGCTCGAAGGAACGGGACCTGCGTCTGGGCATCTCGAGACTGGCACAGCCGGTGCAGCATCTGGCTGGACTTGTCCCCCCATTGATAGATACGGTATTGGGTGGCGAGCCACGCCGCCTTAGCATTATCCGTCAGCAACTGGCCCAGTTGACGCTGGATGTGCAGCAGATTCCGCCGGATAGTGGGATCCGAAGACTGGAGGAGCCGCGCCCGCAACCGCGCCTGCTGGGCCTCCAGCTCCTCAATATCCGCCCGCCGGGCCGCCTTAGCATGCGTTCGGAAGCTTATATCCACACCCCGGAGCACGGGCTTCAGGGCTTCCCAGAAGACCGCCGGCGAGGACGCCGTACCCGCGTTATGCTGAACGTAGTCTGTGACCGCCTGGCTAAGAGCTTCACTATAGTCCGCATCCCTGAGGAGCCATGGCGACATCCGCCACCGGTACGGCGCCCTACGAGTCAGCAGGCGCAAATGTATCTGTGTCGGCGAGTGATCCGAGAGGCCTCTGGGTAGTATCGCCGCCCGAGACACCCTATGTAGATAAGTATGGTTAATGAAGATGTAGTCCAAGCGGGACATAGTGGGGTGAACCGCCGACAGGTAGGTATAACCTTGTGCCGTCGGATGCAGCGCGCGCCAGGAATCAGCCCAACCCAAGGTGGTCGCCAGTGAGTGCAAGCGGGAGTCTACGGGAGCCGCCGGTCGCCCCTGCATGCGCAGCCTATCTAACTCACCCATTGTGGCGTTCCAGTCCCCGCCCAACAACACCAGGCCCCGTGGCAACCCGCCCCAGACCCGTGTTATAACTTCCACAAACGTTTGGCTAAGCGGCGGGGGCGCATACACGCTACCAAAAGTGACCGGCTCTCCACCCAGCGTCCCCGACACTATAATGAACCTCCCTCCATCATCCACCCAGCGCCTGTCAATCTGAAAGGAAACCCTGCGATGTATTAAGAGCGCTACTCCTCGGGAACCCCTGGTGTAGCCGGAGTGCAGGACGGTGGTGTAGCCGAAGCGCGCCAAGCACGGCGCCTTGGACCCCTGAAGATGAGTTTCCTGCAACATAAGAATATCGGCGCCATATGCCTTAACCAACAGGCCCCGTACATTCCAGGACACCACATTCAGGACGGCCAGAGGGCCTGCGGTAGAACTCTGTGCCATAGCCAAGCAAACGACAAGCGTGGAAAAGCCCCCCTCCCGGGGGGATGAGGACCCCTTGTGGTGATGTGTGTGCGAAAACAACAACCGTCATAACAAAACAACTCCCTTCCGAACCCTGAACCCCCAACCCCCATAGCCACCCTAGCCCCCCCTATACTTCCCCAAACATGAAGTATCTGTCGCGGTGCCAATCTCCCATCGGCTCCAACTTGAGTCCAGATGTGCGACCACCAATGTATCCCCCCCATCAAGCCCTCCCTCCCACAACCAAACAAGGGACGGGCCACCATAGCCGCTATGAGTCACTGTGCACCTATTTATACGATACCAGTCCGGCAGGAGAGTGACAGTCGATGCAGCTCGTGGGCGCCACAGCTATGTAGCCGTCGCTGCCGGGGAACGAGAGCGCCAGTTGGTGCGCGACTTGTGGCGTTTGGGGCGACCATCCCCATCCTGCTGCGTCCGCCGATTGACAGTCTGAGAGGAGTCTGAGTCCAAGGCCGGAGAGGTGTGGGGCCGAGCTCCGTGGCGCTCCTCCAGCCACCCAAGGGCACTGTCCGGCGTGTCAAAGAAATGAGTTTTCTCTTGGAAGATTACGCGTAGCCTAGCCGGGAAGAGCAGGGCATAGGATAAGTTCAGGTGGCGGAGTTTCTTTTTGACCTCGACATAGGACTGCCACTGTTGCTGGACCAGTCTAGTGTAATCAGGAAAGAGCATGATGGGGTGGGAATCATATCTCATGAGGTCTCCATGCAAGCGGGCATGTCGCAGAAGAGCGTCTCTATCCGCATAGTTTAGAAAGCGTGCGATCACCGGTCTGGGCCGTGCGCCCGGCGGAGGTTTTTGGGTCAGTGCCCGGTGAGCTCTTTCCACCACAAAGCACGGCGATCTGTGTTCCGCTGGGAAGACCTTAAGGAGCCAATCCGTCAAAAACTGAAGCATGGACGTCCCCTCGCAATTTTCTGGAAAGCCCACCAGGCGCACGTTGTTGCGACGGGCCCGGCCTTCCGCGTCCTGCACTCTGGCGGCCAGTTCGCGTGTCGTGGCCGTCAATTTGTCCACCGTGGCCTGGAGAGACGTAACACTATCTTCCACTGAGGAGACCCGGTTCTCGGCTTCGGTAATCCTTTCCACCGCCTTGCGCATGTCCTGGCGCAGAAATGAGACCTCCGACCCCACCGCGCCGATCTGGGCCTCCAGGGACGCATGGGATTTGTTAATGGCGGCCAGGAGGGTGGCTGAGTCGTGGGACAGGCCTTCGGTGGGGTCCTTGGGCGTCGGCGGCTTAGCAAAATGATCAAGGGTAGGCTGTTTGGCCGCCCCCCCCGGCGGTCGGTCCTTCCCCATGTCGACGGTCACCTGCGCTCCGCCGATGAGACCAGGGAAAGGGGCGCCCCAGCCGTCGCGTCTCAGCCCCAGTGGATGTCTGGCAGCCCCGCTCTCGATGTAGGGCCTCCCGTGAGCAGCCCGGCCCCGGCGCTCAGCCCCGGCACCCAGCGTCACCTCCTGCCGGAAGAGACGCTCCTCCGGTCGCCGCCGTAGGTCCTCCGCGACCGCAGACCAGCACCGTCCGCTCTCCTGCCGTCTCCGGGGAGCAGCCTTGTCACCACACCTGTCGCTTCACCTTCGGGCCCACCAGGGGCCGCCGCCGTCGTCTACCACCCCAACCAGACAGGAACCGAGGCCGCCGCCGCCTCAGGCCCGATAATGGAGGCTGCCCCCCTCCACGCACTCCGCCGCGCCTCCGTCGTCACAGGCACTCCCAGATGGGGGACGGGACCGGCCCAGCAGTCGTCGTGTCCACCGGCGGATTCAGGGCAGTAGCACCAGCCCGGCGCCCCGCTCCCCGCGGCGCCCGATCAGGACCGGCCCCGACACCGCCACTGCCTCGCAGCCAAGGATCCCGGAGGTATCCGGGCGCTGACGTCCTCCGGCCGCAAAGCGAGACAGGCGCCGTGGAAGGCCTCAAGCCACGGCCTCGCGTGGCTGCGTTCCCCGGCCGGGGAAGGCCCCCCCCCGCTCTGCACGCCCCACCGTCCGGGGCGACTCCGCCGCGCTTCTGGTGCTCCCAGCCGGCTCCCCCGACAAGCGCTCCTGCTGCGGTGGCACAGAGAAAGGAGAAATGAAGGATTATCGGCGGCTAGGTAGCCGAGGTGGCGGAGCTCTAGCAGGAAGCGTCCGCCATGCTCGGAACCCAAGCCACGCCCCCTTTTAGGCAATATTTTCACTTAAAACTTTTAAACTGAATATCGCCAGTTCTACTGAGTGAATATGTGTTGTTTTGGTATCATTTTATTTATTGCTATTACCCCTAGTTTCTAAATCAGTTTGGGATTTTTCTTACATTGTGTTTACAGTTTCTTACTGTTTGTGTGCTGCATACATTTTTTACACATTGCCTCTAAGTTAAGTCTGACTGCTTTTGTGCCAAGCTAACAGGAGGGTTAAGCAAAGGTTAATTTAGTGACTTGTGTGGTTCGCCCTGACAAGGGTTGTGGTTTTTGCCTGAGTAGGGCTTCCATTCCCCTCAACCATCAACCCAATGTCTTACATATAGCAGTTGACTTGCACACAGAATATTTGTGTAAGATCTGGGGTTCACTTACAAAGTGGAACTATACGCAGGAGTGCGCAGTAGACAATGTTTTTTCCTGACACAGGGAAAAAAGATGTACAAGTCGCAAAAATCAGTACACTGCCACCACCACCTTATGTGATTTACCAAGAGCATGGACAGTAGTCTGAAGCCTGCCATTAGGGCACTCTGTGTGGGCACCCCTAAACGTCAAAGAACAATTTCTAGGCAGCCCATTACCAGGAACAGGCCTAGGCCCCTGCTAGATACATGTGATGGCAGGTTCAAATAAGAAGTTAGAATATCAGTTTCCAGGGAGTATTCAGGGCAATTTGCATGCCTGTTTTCCATGAAGAGGGCATTCCCTTTCCAACACTGAACTTATCTAAAAATTAGATCCTAATCTTTGCGGAATGGAAGCACTATCATCCTGAGACCAAATGGCTGCACAAACTTAGCCTGCTGACAGTTACATTAACTAATGTAAGAAACCAGGAACCCTAACATATCACTTGTGTACTCAACAGTACCTAGACACAAATAATGTTTTTCACAACATGTCACCATTATAATGCATATTCCTGTAACTATGGTTTCCACAAGCAACTATCACCTGGTTTGCCTACATTAAAGAACTCTAACAAGGGCTCTCATCTACCTACCTAAATTGCAAAAGAATTTTTAAAAAGCAGCCACAAGACAACACTTACACTGCTGTAACCAGACTATGCCACCCCTCGAAGAGCTTTACTGGCTAAGCATAGACAGATGTTGCTCTTTAAGGTATTCTTCATGGCCCAAGGTGTCATCTACAGGACAGCCAGACTTTCATTTAAGTAAAACTGCATAGATACTCCCAGAGCAAAAGCCTTTGTAGTACACTGACATCTCTGCTGACTGCCCTAATTTGCTGGTACATCCTTCTCTTTATAGACAGCAGAATACTGGCCATCCCTCTAAGCAACTACAAGAAACATCCAAGATCATTTAAATTTCAGGAAGGCAGTAAATACCTGGTTCTTTCCCAAAAGATGACGAACAATCACATGAACCAAGAAACAGGACCATTGCCTATCACAAGGAGAGCATAGATACCAGATGGCTCAGTCTCATACCCAACGATAAAAATCAAAACTGCCCCACAAAGAAGGTGAGCATGATGACATGCACAACCACCCCTCACAGTTTCACTCCACTCCTTTCATTAAAACAGCTGCATGATAGCAGCCACACTAAAAGAACAACCACCATTCATCAAGCATGATACCACAATACTTCCGAAACATGTCACACTAGAAACACCACTCTTCCAACAAGTTGCAAGCAATACCTTAAATGCATCTTATGCTTCATTCTTGTTCACTCTACTACATGCAGCAACACATGGTATGGAAAGAGCACAACTCTGGTCATCAAAGATGGCACCAAATACTTTCTATGCACACCTTTTGCACACATCCACCATGTGGTGAAGGGAAAGAGATTTTCTATGCTGATGTATAAGGCAATTGTAGGACACAACCTCCAAAAATCATAAATTTGTCACAAAATAAGTGTCCTACCTCCTTCTTGATTTAATTTGAGCCTGCTTCTCCCAAAGGAGAGACAACCATAAGAGTTGTTTAGGGATCCTCAAAAACACTATTGGTGTCATGTTTCACCATCGGGTGTCACCCAGGTCCCAATAAACCCTGCCATCCACCAAAGTTTGTACGACATTACAATGCAAGCTTTACATTCCATGCCTTTGCCACGCATTTTTTTAAACGCATGCCTTTATCACACATATGCCTTTCACATGCATGCCTTTTCCACGCAGGTAAGTATAAATAAGATTAGAAAAATATATATATCAGCCAGTAGCGGTTGCCACTAGATAGTTATAGATGGTCTTTTCCATAGAAAGATTGTGTTTTGGCTTGCTAATAACTTTGGCCCTGTTTGACAAATCTTCACAAAACTTTCCCAAACAAAGTAAATCCACCTCAGCTCATTCCTGTAAAGTTTTGGGGTGATCTTTCTTGTGGGGTCAAGAAAAAAAGGGGACCTAAAACACAAAATCCCCATGCATTTCCATTGACTTCTTTAGGCTTGGCTATAGAAAAAACTGCTGAATGGAATAACACTAAATTCGTCAGGAAGCTAGATCTAGGTTCACAAACTGTGCTTTTTGGGATTTTGTGTAAATCAATTAAGTCGTTTTTGAGAAATTAAGGGACAAAAATAATTGAATATTTGGACGGTTGGGACCATGAGTCTGTGTGGTAAAGATTTGCATTGTAAAGACTGGGTGAGAAAGGCACTGCGGGGTTACAGCGACGTTGTAAAGGATGTTTCTCCCACCAAAGAACTTTCATGCCTTGGTAGGGGATAACGCATTTTATAAATTATCATAGTATAAAGTGCACAGCGACTCTGTGGACCAGCCACAACACAATGTAATACACTCATGAATGCTTGATCCTAGCCTTCATACAACACATCATCTATGTTCAAAAGAAGTCACTGGACAGCAGCAATGTTGATGCGCTACCAGACATTTTAAGGGTTATGAGACAAAGTCAAACCAATAACTGGATCGCCTCACGTTCACTTCAGAAGACAGCAGAATGTTGAATGCATTCTACCTTGAAGTCAAAAGCCGCCATCACCAACATGGTATTCAGATTGTGCGCCGAACCCCGGAGTGCGAAGAACAATTTTATCAGTCACATATTTGTACTTATCACTTTGTGCCTATTTTCCTTTCAAAGGGTTTTGTTAGCATGCAAGGCACAAACTGAAATTAGATCACATACTTTGCACCAGTGCCTGTGTACTTTTGCAACATTTTCTTATTGCATACATTGTACTGATGCTGGTAAAATTTTGCATGGACATTAGCACCACCTCACTGGCGCAAACAAATTCTGCAGCGGTCAACTGTTTCGAATGTTGATGCAAACATCAATGCAGTCAAAGCAATTCGGAATGGAATGGTAGCTTTTGGCCCAAGGGAAGAACGGTTAATAATTGAAAATGAGGTAGAATTTTATCCCAGCTATTCTTTGTCTTGGGAATATTCTCTTGTGAGCATGGGAGACAGCCTCTGGGGCCTCTGTTTATTCTAATGCAGCACATAAAATGGGCCGGTCCCACAAGGTTCCGGAATCGGTAGTAATTAAAAAAGGACATGGAAACGGGCCCCTATCAGCCTCTATGTGCATGTCCTTAACTTTAATGGAAAAAATACTGATCTATTTGTGAACAATGAATGTCAAAATGTTAAGGTAATCCATGTCAGTGATTTCATCCCTGTTTATATTTCACGTTGTACTTAAATCTTGTATTCCCTAAGACTGTTAGCTATTTCCATGATGTTGTGTTTCTGTATTTTTTTTGTAGAGCATAATACTCTTGTAAAGAGCATATTTAGAACAGAGTTGCCTCTTTATGTTTTTAAAGCAGAAGGCAGTGTGAGATTTTTACAGTGGCGGATGGTGAAATTTGACAGTGGTGAGGCATAAAAATCGTTCTTGACTGGTACAAATTGTGATTGAATATAAGCTTGTGATGGCTATCCAGTGACATAATACTATTGAACAACGTAAGAGTATGGGAAAAACAACAAAGAAGGAGTAAAGCTAGTACGCGCAAAAATCAATTAGATTTGTAAAAAGAGCCCTCACTCACCAACCTGGTTGGTGACATGCTTCATCATTGGGCTCCCACCAGGGAGGTCTAATACCTCCCTGGTGTGCTACTACGCCTGTTTACAGCGGAGCTGGTGATTGGATGTGACGTGTAAGTGCAAAAAAATGTTGGTATTTAATGAACCAACTTCTGGTACTCTGACATGGTGAAGGGAGTTTTTCGCCAGTTCCATTTATATTGCTTGATGACATACTCTTGAATTATGTATTGTGTCTTTTGCAAACTTTATATGTATGTCTTTTGCAAATTATACCTGTTTGTTTGTTTGTATTTCTGTTTACTTTTTACAGCCACATTGCCTTCAGAAATCCTGAAGTATTCCGGTAAAAAAAACTTGAGTTTTTTTAGTATTACTGCCAACGGTTGGGTGTACCTTAGCGTGTGCATACCAACGGGGTAGTGGGGTCCTGACGAATGCTTGGTGAACATGCTATACAGCCCAGAAACATGTTGACCATTTTTTATTTTTTCACTATAAGGGATAACTAAGCAGATCTGGCAATTAGTTATTATAATCCCCTTTTTTAATTAATGCCGGGTTTACCACAATAAAGAATTTTGGTTTAAAACCCTGTCATTTTTTATCTCACCTTGCACATTTTTTTGCACTTACACGTCACATCCAATCACCAGCTCCGCTGTAAACAGGAGTAGTAGTAGCACACCGGGGAGGTATTAGACCTCCCTGGTGGCAGCCCAATGATGAAGCATGTCACCAACCAGGTTGGTGAGTGAGGGCTCTTTTAACAAATCTGATTGATTTTTGCGCATACTGGCTTTACTCCTTCTTTGTTGTTTTTCCCATACTCTTACGTTGTTTAATAGTATTTTCCCAGGGGGACTAAGAGTGTGTTTTGACCCTCTCTCTCTTGTTGTTTGATTCTATCCAGTGGCATGGCAAGGGTGCCATAGACTACGTCAATCAAGGAAAATAGGCACCCTCTTCCACCTGTTTGGTTGTATACAAATAAAAACACCCAAAGTTGGGGTGCAGAATGTCCCTCACACACTTGGGGCCAATGCCACTGCACCTGCTGCACTATTCACAACTACGCCCTTGTGGCTCCTGACTGCAGAGTGCCCAGACAGAGTCCTTGACATGAACTAACACGCCAGCTAGGAAGAATTGTAGACCCACGATCTAATTTAATGTAGTGCTAGAGTTTACATTTAAAGCAAGGCCACTGATTCTATTTGGCAGGGGAGGGCCAAATAATTTGGCAAGATAAGGCAACGTAGGTGACGTCAATCAATCAATCTTTATTTGCCTGATTACTTAAAACCATTGCAGAGTTACAGCCGTACTAAAAATACCCAAATTCATAAAACCATGTTACTAAATCTAAAAAGCTCAGTAATTTTAGACAACCTATGCCGTAGTTTCTATCTCCAAATTCATAACACCATGTTAATAGAACTAAAAAAACACAGTGATTTTAAACAATAAATATCATAATATCTATGTTAAAACTTAGTATTTCATCGTGGAGGTTAAAGTTCATTTGGACCTTTGCAATTAAAAACTTTTCCAGCTTGTTCTAAAAGAGGCGATAATCGCAGGTTTGTGTCCAGTGAATCAGTTAGCTAATGGGTTTGGCTTTGTTCCTAGTGCGCTCATAAAGCGGACCAGGCTGCAAGCTAGCTGGATAGCTCCTCCTTTGAAGCAGGGTTTTGCTGCCTGTCTGCATGTTCGAATCTATCTTTCATTCAGGACCGGTTTTAGTAATGATCTTCATTCCTTTTCTAGACCCTTACAGATGCACAGTAGGTGCAGTACATATTCTTTGGCGTCGCCACATAATCTGCACTGTGTTATTGTATCTGACCGTTTCCATGGAGGAAGGTGCTGCATTGCTGGTAGGATACCCAGTCTCAGATGCAGGAATTTTTCCTTCGCTGCTCTCGAAAAACCTATCACAAGGTACAATTGTGGCGAGTACCTGGAATAGCTCTGAATGGCAAACCAGCCATGGGCCCTCTCCTTTAATGCGGCTTTTTCCTCTCCAAAGACCTCATGTGACGTAACGCGGCAGATTTTGTGAAAGTTTTGCCTCATCATTTTTTTTTTTTAAGTTTGAGTTTATTGAAGAAATAAAGAAGGGAAGGAGAAGGAAAGTGGAAGAGGTACAATCATCATGATAAGCATATACAATGAATAAGCAGTGCAATAGAAACTCTCATTTAAAAACAAATATATCAAGCATGAAATTTACATAAACAGAACGTGCGTATAGTAATGAAAGAAAATCATATAATATAATGGAACGTAATATCATAGCAAAAAAGGCATTAAAGTAATAGGGAAATCATGGTGGTTTACGCACCTCAACTGTGTCAGGGTCTGGAGAGGCATGTGTTGGAGCAAGGGAGGAGAGATAGGATACCAAAGGGAGCCAAATCAGGTCGCGTTTAATTGCTAGGGAGACGGGAGATACGTAATTAGTATCTAGGCGATGATGGAAGCAAACTGCATTCCACCAAGATTGGTAGGAGACATTTGCAGCCTGTTTCCAATTAGAAGTAATAGTATGAAAAGCCACAGCAACTAGAAGATCAAGTAATAGATAGTGGGAAGGAGTTTGTGGGAGGAACGGTGACAGGGAACCTAGAAAAATTTGTAAAGGGGAAAAGGGAATTTGAAATCGGAATATTCTTCGTATTTGTGTCCAAACCAGGTGCCAAAACTTGGAAATAGGAGGGCATTCAAACAACATGTGTTTGAGGTCTGCAACGGGACAGAAACAGGACCAACAAGTAGAGGGGGTGTCAGGTGAAAAACGGGATAAAGCAAGTGGAGTACATAAAGTTCTGTTATAAATAAAATATAAGGTTTGGGTAGAATTAGCAGCTCTAGAGATTTTATGAAGCTTAGTCCATATTTTGTCCCAAAAAGATATTGGCCAATCTTGAGAAAGGTCTGATTCCCATGCATTCTCGATTTTTGATTTGAGTCTGTCAGTGGAGTATCGAAAAGAGTTATAAATAGCAGAGGCTGAGGAAGACGTTTCCAATAGTAAAGAAGGAGCTTTGCGATCCAAAGGAATATCGGTAGATGTCGCCAAGGAGCGGATATAGGAGATCAGGACTGGGAGAAGGGCATGGTACTGCGATCGAGCAGAAGAGGGCAATGAAAAGGAGGATTGAAGTTCCTGAAATTAGAGAGGAGTATCCTGGGAGACTAATTGAGAGATCCAACACAATCCTCGAGAATGCCATGTCTTCCAAAATATGGTGCGATTACGGATTTTGAAAAAAGAGTTGTGCCATATCGGTTGTTAGTGAATGGAAAGAAAGGAAGGATAAGATGATTTTAGTTAAGGGAGGAGGAGAGCACGGGAATGAGAAATAACTGGCGTAAAAAAGCGAACTAAAGAAGACGTGAAGGATAAGAACTCGCGAAAGGTAAAAGGGGACAGAAAGGAAGATTCCATACTTAACCAGACGGGCGGATAGTGTGGAAGATCAGAGGAAAACCAGTGGGTCGATTGTTTCAAAGAGAGAGCTCGATGATATTCTCTGAAGTCCGGAAAGCGCACACCAGACTGGGCCTTATCCAGACGCAGTGAAGCCAAAGCTATCCGAGACCGCTTGCCATTCCATAAGAATTTCAGCAACAAGGAATCAATCCGTTTGAAGAAGGAAACTGGAATGTGTATCGGCAGCATGGAAACGGTGTAGAGAAGAAGAGGGGATAACATCATTTTAATAGAATTGAGCCAACCCCACCAGGAAAGAAAGAGCGGGTTCCAACGTTGAATAGCCGTGTCCATTTTCTTGAAGACATAATCAAAATTAAATTTGAGCGTATCAGACAAGAGAGGAGCGAACCAAACACCCAGATATTTGATCTTAGATGGTTGCCACATGAAACCCGTTAGGGAAAAAAGATGCTTATGACAGATAGGGTTTAAGGGCAGAATCTCGCACTTATCAGCGTTTAGGCGGTAACCTGAGACCGCGGAAAAGGAAGACACCTGCTGGAGAAAGGAGGGAATAGAGGAAACAGGATCAGAGCAGTAAAAAAGAATATCGTCAGCATAGACCGAGAGTTTAACCTGACGGGAGTCAAATTCAAAACCAGAAATACTGTTGTCCAGACGGATTTTGGTAAGGAAGGGTTCCAAGGCTAAAACAAAAAGTAAGGGGGATAGAGGACAGCCTTGTAGTACTCTCCTGTGTAACGAGAAATAATCCGAGGACATCCCGTTGACAAAAATGGAAGCTTGGGGGTTAGAATAGAGTAAAGAAATTATAGAGATGAATTTGGAAGAAAAGCCTATCCAACGTAGAGCCTGAAACATAAAATCCCACCCAATCCTATCAAAGGCTTTCTCCGCATCTAAGGAAATACCCGCGAAAGGAAGCAACAGAGAGGAAGCCTTGCTAAGTATATTGAGAAAAACACAGGAGTTATCAGATGGAAGACGGCCTTTAACAAAGCCTGATTGTTCAGGGCCAATGAGGTCGGGTAAAAGGGGATCCATGCGCAATGCCAAGATTTTAGCCAAGATTTTATAATCCGTATTGACCAGGGAAATTGGTCTGTAGTTTTTGCATAATGAGTGATCCTTATCTTCTTTGGGAATTAAACAGATTAAAGCCTGTTGGAAGGAGCCGCTTGTAGAACCGGCCGCAAGAAAGGATTGGAATAACAGTAACAATTTAGGGAGAAGCAGAGAAGCAAAGTGGTTGTAAAATTCAATAGTGAAAAGTGAAAGGATTTTCCCTCATAGCTTATAATTTACAAAATGACATTGTTCTTAACACTTTCGGAGTCTCAGTTTGCTCACAATGATGACAGCAAAAAATCATGTATAAAATTTTATTTTTGCAATAGCTTCAAATCAATTTCATTTCATTTTTCTTAATGTAGTTATAATATTTTTTTCCGTTTTTATACCTTTTTTGGAGTGAATATCAAACTAACAAGAACAATTCATATAGAGACAATAAATACAAACAATAACAAATTCATAAATTCTTTTCAAAATTGAACAGACGTCCCTTTAAAGCTAAAACAACACAGACATACTCCATTTACTCCAACACATACAAACTCATTCACTAAATCTCACAAAAGACAACTGAACATAGAATTATATTATATTCTGATGAATTACACTTCTTCGACCAAACAAGAGCACAACCAGCTCAGTATACAGAGGTATAAAGTCGTATGCAAATGGTATAAGGTCAGGTCGACGCGCGTTTCGGTGGTATGAAGATACAAGTTGAACCACCTTCATCAGGACCTAAACATAGCCATATTCATTCGCACCATAGAGAATAAGGGACCTAAAAGAGTACATACAAAACATGATCAACATTGTGAGATAATGGTTATATCCATAAATAATTCAAAATTTAAAAAGACCAAACATGAATATACATAAAGTAGTGTCAAACCAGTTCCCACCCAACATCTGAATGAATATCACAGTCCACAGCACTACTACAGGTTGAGAGGCAGTGTACCAGCTGCTACACCCACTATACCTCGTTACATACTATAAAGGCTAATACATGGAGTCCTAACCCTAATGTTAAGGGATAAGGTACCACCACCCTCCATAGCTACCAAAACTACACATGAAGCAAAGAAAGAGAAGAGAAAATCATAAAAAGATTGCCAGTATATAAAGTCTAAATTATAAACTAAAGAAAGAAAAAGGAGGGAAAAAGATTTTTAGAAAAAAGACAGGTTTTTAGAAAAGCACGCAGACCACACTCCAACGATCAGTTGTATCTCAGAATTTCTCACCCTATTTATGAGGATCTAGTAAAGTTACTCACACGATCTTTGGAGGAGTAGGGTGTCCAAAATTTATCCGTCTGTTTTTTCTATTAGATATGTCAAACGTGAAGTGGCAGGGTACTTCACTATATTGGCTCACAAAAATCTCTATCTGTACAAATAATGAGATATAGTAATTTAGGGAGTGGCGTACTCTCCTGATAGCACACATGCATGACGTATCGATCTTAAGATAATAATTACCCTTAACCGAAGAGAGATTTGTTTCAGGGTTATATTCCTTCAATTTATTTCCTCCCTGCGGTTCTTGTTACCATGCAGGTGTAATCCACGTAGATCCCATTCAGTTTAGGGAAAGATATACACGGTTCTAGGGGTTCCTTAACAGATACCTCTAGGTTTACTAGCGACCTTCGGTCCAAGGCGATGGGCCCTTTGAATGTTAATGGAAGTCAGGGCCGGAGCATCTAAGATCTTGGCAAGAAAGGATTGAAAGAAGACGGTGGGGTTTGACCCCTCTGTAAGTTCTGGAAGACCATATAAGCGTAGATTGTTCCTACGATTCCTATTTTCCAATCCTCTGTCTGTCGTTTAAGTAGAAGTATCTCCACCTCCAGAGACGGAATGTGGGAACAAGAAGATTGCAGAGTCTGTGGATGTCTCCAAAGTTTGAACACGGGACTCCAGAGACGACCATTTCTCCTGAATAGCCTGCATGTTCTTTGTGGTACCTTCCATAAAGGGTTTGAACGCACGAAGTTTTTCCAAAATGAGATCCATGGAAGCGGATGATGAGGTACTCCCTGGGGATGGTGGGTCTTTCTTCAGGCGCTTAGAGGAAGCTGGAGAAGACGGCAACTTCCCTTTGTTGCGTGCTTTGGGGATGGCTCCTCGTGGTAAACCCGATTTCGGTGCCGCGGTGTCCACCATGTCCTGGGGAGGAGAGCCCGAATCTGAGTCCACAGGTAGGAGAGAAGAAGTAGCCAGCTTTAAATTCCAGAGTTTCCCCATGAAGGGTCGAAGAGGCAGTTGGACGAAAGCAATAGGTCAATGATGAAAGTGCAGGAAACCGGAGTCGAAGAAGGACAAGCAAGCGTAAAAGACAGACAGGCTGAAGTCACCACAGGCGAGGCAATGCAGAGTGGTAGCAAAAGTAAGTATGGTCATGCAGAGGTAGAAGGAAATAGGAAATGTATGAGAGGAAACATATTGTAGTCCTGTAAGAAAAGACCCTTCACAGGGTACTGGAACCTGAAAGGTCTCTTCAAAATGGTGTTTATACCTTACAGAAACAACTCCTTACTGTCTTGGGGAGTAACAAATGAAGACCTTCAAAGATGCGCAATAGTTCAATCCTCTAGATAACTACATATCAAGTAGCCTGAGAGCGCAAAGTTGTCGCATTGGTTTCAGGGGACTCATTCCGACGTCTCCATACTCATCGGGCTGTAATTGCGCCCCCCCAGCATCACCAAGAAATGTAGCAAGAGTACAGGTATACAGGTCAGCCTCCGCAGGAGACCCTCAAAGTATTGTGAAATGAGGGATACAACTCATGGTTCATTGATCTTCCTGCAGCGCACTGGAGAAGAAGACAGATTCCTAAGATGGCGGCTATGCAAGTGTCAGTCAGAAGCAGGTCATCCTCCTAATCATGCCCAAGCATCAATAGAGGGCACAAAATGCACAAAATGCATTCCAGCAGACATGAGCATAAAAACTTTATCCTCATAGGCAGTTACAAATATAGCGCTGATATGAAAACATCTGTGGGGAGCATAGGCGGGCAGAGCCGATGAAACAAAATGGCGGCCGCGCGAATTCGCTCCACCACATTACCTTCGTTCGCCGGTTAAAGACGAAACAGGAGTCAGCGAAAATGTCCCCATCTTGTTATGGCATCATTCCAACAGCCTCACACCAGAAAAAACGCCACTGCTGTGCATAATAAAATGCGCCGTCAGCACCCCGGACCGGGAGCTTCACAGAAGCGCCGCCATCAACGTCGGGCGCTAGCCACGCCCCCTTGCCTCATCATTTTGACATTTTTACATGTTGGCACTTGTTGGGTAGAACTTTTACCCCAGTAGTACCAGTCTGACATCCAAATACAGCAATAAAGTATTGAATTAGGGAACTGTTCTGTCATTTTCAGTATACAAAAGTGCCTGGAATTATCGTTTTGGGGTAAAAGCATATTAAATAATGATATCAAATAAAATGTACTTAATGCCATCAGCAATTAATAACAACTAAGAGTGAAGATATACTTGTTTCACCATTCACATAGAAAAACAATTCTTATTAGAAGAAATAATTTATACACCACCTTTGACAGGCTTTGCAAGTACGGTTTCAATTCTCTACCAAAATGACCTTTTAGTTGGTATCAGATCTTATCAAACAAAATATAATCAGTAGGCAGATTGGCTATAACCAAAAAAATATAGCATGCTTGTATCTTGCTGCAAAGCAACATTATTAGCTCATGTTGACTTTGAAGCATTATAGTCCGATGAAAGGAAGTAGCAGGCAGTTAGAGATGAGACCTGCGCACCAGCTCAGGCACTGATTGCATACTGAAGCATACAAGTACAGCTCGGAGCTCCTCACTGCTCTTCTTCTATTTGGAAATCTGACTGCAGGAATAAGCACGCCAGACCAGCCCAGCACTGTTGTGCTCCATTGTGCTTGGACCCCCCCATTGCATCATAGACTTTATCTCAGCCAATGTGTATGCTGCTCTAATGCTGTTTATTACAATGAAGAGCATGAAAGAAGCTTCCTGATTGGCAAGCACAGAACAACTAAACGTTCCAGTGGACGCTAAGGGGCGGAGAACCCTGCAGTCCACCAGCGTTCTATAGGGCCCACCTTCAGAGATGCAAAATGCGCATGTCAGGCTGGCCGTTTAAAAGGCATCGGTCAGAGTGACATGCACACTTCCATTACAAGGCAGAAACAGTCTTCCCCTCAATGCCATAACAATGATGTCTGCCTGGCCCGGAGACAATATTACTTGACCTTAACATACCTAAAGGTAATTTGAAGATGTTGTGCACAGCACTTACGCCCCCTATGAGTAAGTTGACCCTGGGATGATAGAGTGCCTAAACCTGGTTTAAAAAGGTTTTCATAATACTTGGCTCATTCAATCCTGGACCTCATTGCAGAGTGCACAGCGCAATTGTTGGGTGTTCCAGTTATTGTTGTGATTCTGTGCAAATGTGTGTGAAGGAGGTACAGAGCTGTCAAAATATTGACAAGACAAAAGTAAAACAAAATGCAGTGCTTGCAGGTGCTTTGTGTGTTTGAGTGTGGCGCAGTGAAGAAGAAGCTAGGAAGCATTTAGTAGAGAATGTAAAGAGGTTGATGAAGTGGAAAGAGATGAGGTGTGAGGCATGCAGATGGGTGAGATGTGGAGAGAAAAAGGGTGCACATTTCTAACATAATGACCACAATGGGAATAACTGAGACACTTTGAAGACCACCAGCCCCACCCCAGGCCTCAGTAACGTTTAATTTCCAGTCTCTCAATTTAGGAATCCAAACATTTTCAATATTATTGACAATTAATCTGGCTAGGTGTGTGGCAGTTTTGTTATATATTTAGATGCAATAACAAAACTCAGAGGCACCGAAATACTGGTCAGGTGGCACCTATAGGTAGCACAGAAATGTAGTTAAAATGGTTACGCCACTCCAGTAATTGCATAGGTGACCCATGCGACTTTTAGTGAACCCCCCACCTGTGCTTAATTTGAGCCGGTGGTTTCCGGTGCTCAGAACCTGCACTTAATTGCCAACACCAGGTCTTATGACACTGTGCTCAGAACCTGCACTTAATTGCCAACACCGAGTCTTATGACACTCTGCCACATGGCTGCACTGTTTGTGTTTTTTAGAGATGAGCACAACAACAATTGTTTATTAATTCAATATACATTAAAGCAATTAATACCAGCCACCCAAGCCATTCTTATAGCTTTAGGGACCTGGAATAGCCTAAAGTGGCACAGTTAAAGAGGAGTGTGATGTTCGTGCATGTGTTTGTGCTGTCACCAGCAGAGCTGGCCGGGGCAATGGGTGGTGCAAACTGGAGAGGCCTCCTGACGACAGCCCTGGCACTTATTTTTCTACAAATTAAGCACTGCCCGCCATTTTTTTCATCCCACTTACATTTTTTTCATCCCACTTAAAGCCACGCTCTAATGTTCTTTCGAAATGGCCAGCATATTCTGAGCCCGTGCGGCAAGCAGATCTGGGACTGACATCTCAAGTGTTTTGTCTCTTAACTGCCTGCTGATCTGGACTTCGCTTCCGCGCCATTTCACTCCATTAAAACCCTTGAAGTCTCTCAGACGGGACCAGTTGCTCATCACCAGTGACAAGGTTCAGATTGAAATGTGCGACCGCGGGCTGGAGGCGCGCGCGCCCGTGGCCGCGCGCCGAGCCGTCCGTTATGAATCGCGCTCTTTCTGTAGTCGGTGTTCATACGCTGTGCGTGATTTCTGCCGGGAGGAAGGAGGAATGGCACAGGGGAGACGGGAGTGCAGGCAGCAGGAGGTTAACCATCCACACGAGCGACAACTGCTGCCACTGAGCAGCGCGGAACTGTCAAGAGAGCTCAAAGGGTCTGATAATTTATCACAACCATCAAAGCATGAAGCATCGAGAAATCCAGATTACTGTGCTAATGTTTAATGCATCGTGCTGGAACACAGCGATAGGACATCTCTCAGCAACAGAGAGGAAACTTAAAATGCGCCTCACACAATGTATACTTTGGATTAGAAAGGGCGGAGGCAGCGAACGGAGCAGCAATACAATCCCGTTAACTCCCTGATGGCGCAGCTCTAGTAATTAATCCTGGAGCCTGGCATCTGTCTTCCCAAATTGCCAAACTTGCCCCAGTAGTCAGTTTTATTCCTAGGCCAGATAAAAGAGACTGATGGCATGGCCCTGTTCCGCACCACCAGCAGCAAGAGCGCTCCGCGCCAAATGAGTATTGAAATTGCATGCATGTGCTAATGTGTTTTGCGACTGCTTTGCTACAATGCTGCTGTCAGGAAAATAAAATCTGTCTTCCCCGAGAACGCACAAGGCGGCTATTGTGGCACAGTCAAGCTCTGCAAATTCAGAATTCACGCTGCTGCGAAATCTCCAGCAAGACAAATCTCCCCTTTGTAGGCGGTTAAATGGATTCTGCAATTATCCAGGTGTGCCGCGCTACACGTGTCTGGACAGGCAGTGTTCTGCTGTCGTGGGCAATGAAATGTGTCCTCGGTTTAGTGAATTCATTCTCGCCCGACTGTGGCTTCTACCTGCCTTGAAACGCTGGAGTGGATGTTCCCAACCTTAGTAATGTCCTGTGAGGATCATGTGCGTCACGGAAAATAAGCATCGCAGAAGCCAATAATATGGATTTTTAAATAGTGTAGAGGTACACACAACATACCTGTGCACATTTACACACGGACCGTGCTTAATGTGTAAAGTTCTGGGGCGCTCTGGAAGGGGAGGGTTGCCGCATACCAAGGCTGCCTCGCTAGCCTTGGTTCCGTCTTTTACCTCTCTTTATCTTACTCTTGCAGACTCTTTTTCATCTGGTTGCTCCCCTTGTCGCAGTTTTCTTTGCTTTCTCTACCACCTTCTTAACTCTTTTACTGCCTTTCTCTCTTTCTCAATCTGGTCAAAATCTTAGGATGAAAAACAAGGATAGTGGCCACCACTTGTAAAACCCCAGCTCACAGACCCCAGAGCATTCATGCACAGAGCAATTTACCAACAGATCGCAATGGAACAGAGCAGCAGATTTATCAACAGTGTGACAGCTAAACATCAAGACACTCATGTAAACAGACCCAAATCTACACCAGCACCTCTGAAAAGCATACTCACAGACCCAATGCTACGCATGCATACAGAGGTATGCACACAAACAACACACATAGGGGCAGATTTATGTTCCCTGGCGCATCCCTGCAAATCAGCATGGATGTGCCAGGGAAGATGCGTCATGCAAGTTTGCCCTTGCGCCACCGCAGATGCGCCGCATTTACAATGCAGTGCATCATGGCGCAAGGACAAGCAGATACGTGACGCATCTGCCGGCGTAAGGTTGGCGCCGTGCTGAAGTTGCGTCAAGCCTTACGCCTGCTTCAAGCAGGCGCAGGGTTTTGACGCATCAGCGTTGGGAAAGGGACTCAGTGAAATCTTATAGATTTCACTGAGTCACTTTTCAGGGGCGTTCCTGCGACGGAACGCCCCCCCTGTGTCGAAACGCCCACGTGAAACCTGACGCAGGTTTCATGTGGCACAGGTCTTTACACCGTGACGCATCTCCATAGATGCGTCATGATGTAAATGGGGCGCAACGTGGCGCAGGGTTTACGCCGCCGCTGCGTCACAAAAGTGACGCAACGGCGGCGTAAAAGGGGCGCAAGTCCCACATAAATCTGCCCCATATAGTTCTAAATATACAGTGTAAGAAACAAACAGGCACACATCGACACACAAAGGGATGCATAGATACAGGGATGAACGGACCAACAGGCACCCATGGGCGCACATACAAATCCGCCATCAACTAACAGTATGCAGACCAAAAGAACTGTCTGACAAGCAAGCACACCAAGAGATATCCAGATTTTAGCCACACAGTCTGACAGACATATAGGCCCTGTGCACACAAACCGAAAGATACACCGGCACAACGATTTCAAACATGCTAACAATAAAGCAAGTAGGCCAACAGACATAACGGACGCAGATTAACAGATGTGCAAATACTCGTGTAAACAGAGCAATTGGCGTACAATCATTCACATAGGACAGAAGATACCTAGGCACAGAAAAACATACTCACACACCTGTAAATAGTAATCTGTACTCTCCAAAACACCTAGATAAACTCTTGTACAAACACCATAGAAGCAGGTAACTTGCCTGACAACACACAAAAAATGAAAGAATCACAAAGGGAGAAACACACATACAGGTAGAAATTGACATTTGGGTGAAATGATGGACAGAGGGATAAAGCTGATGCTCTGCACCTAGTTGAAGCATTCACCTTTTTGATTGTTAGATAGAGGATGCCTAAAACTGCAACTTCCTGATCATGCATAGGCTGCATACAAGTGCTAGGAATGTTCGAGGACTGATGATTTCATTGGCCTTAAGGCAATATGTCATAGCGGGAGGCTTGCGTTCCATCTTCTTGGAAGCAAGCTAAAATTCTTCCCCTTCTCAAGAAACCATCTCCGGACCCTCTCTCCCCAGGAAATTATCGTCCCATTTCTTTGCTTCCTAGCCTGGCCAAGGTTTGCGAAAATGTGGTCACCAATCAGCTCACGGATTATGTGGAGGCCTCTGGCCTGCTCCATCCGTCGCAATCAGGGTTTCGGGCGTCTTTTAGTACTGAGTCTGCCCTACTGGAGGTGTCGGAGGCAATTAGAGAGTGCCTTGATGCCGGGGGGAGGGCAGCGCTGGTTTTGCTGGACCTCTCGGCGGCCTTTGATACGGTGCCCCATGCCTTGCTTCTCGATCGCCTTCACGAGATTGGAATCTCTGGGTCGGTGTGGGGCTGGGTTAGGTCCTTCTTAGAGGCAGGTATGGCAGGTATGGCTTCCTCCGTGCGCCTCGGCATCACAGATAGTGGCTACCGGCGTTCCTCAGGGGTCATCCCTTAGTCCCCTCCTCTTTAACATCTATGTTACTCCGCTTGTTTATCTGGCCGAAACCTTGGGGGCTAAGGTGATGGCCTACGGGGACGATACCCAACTGCTGTTTTCCTGGGGTCGAGATGAGGTCTCTGTCCTCCCTGCTCAACAGTGTCTTTCCTCGGTTTTTCGCTGGCTTGCTCAAGCTCAGCTTAAATGTAATGAGGAGAAATCGGAGATCCTCTTGTATAGCTCCTTCCCGGACGACTTCAGAAGGAAACTATGGCCTCCTGGGTTTCCACTTCCTTGTTCTAAGGGTGACTCTGCCAAGAACCTTGGGATCTGGTTTAGCGAGAACCTGATTTTTTTCCACGCAGGTAAAGAAGTTAACAGGCTCCTATTTTGGCATCCTCAGGTCTTTAAGGAAGTTTCTTCCTCTTTTGCCCAGAGCTGCAAAGGAAACTGTGGTTTGTGCGTTAATCCTCTCGCGCCTTGACTATGCCAATGCATTGTATGCTGGCATTCCGGGTTACCTGTTGGATAAACTGCAGGTGATCCAAAATGCGGCTGCCTGTCTTCTGCTGGGCCTTTCAAGCAGATGTAGTGTGCGTTCACACTTGCAATTGTTGCATTGGCTTCCTGTCAAGGCCCGCATAAAATTAAACATTTAATCCATTGCTCATAAAGCCTTGTATGGTTTGGGCCCCACCTATATACAGAATAGGCTGGGCTTTTATGCCCCGGCACGACAGCTGCGTTCGTCTTCCCAACTTCTGGCAGAGACTCCTCGTTTTAAACGCTTAAGACTGGGCGGCTGCTCTTTCTCACGGCTGGCGGCTCAGGCTTGGAATGCTCTGCCATTGACTTTGAGAGGTATTAAAGACCCTGCGATCTTTAAAAAGCATTTAAAAACCCTCCTGTTCTAGCTCTCCTATCTCTGGCTGTGTTATCCTTGTCTGGTTCGCGCCGGGACGGAGTATCTATGCGCGTTACAAGTGTATATAACATAACATAAATGAAACATACACTGATGAAAACAAAATCCAATTAAAGGCCATTACTTCCTTCCCTTATTGACAGACAGCTTTAATCAGTAAAGGAAGAAAGCAGGATCTAGGGCCCCTTCCTCTTCCCTCATTGGCCGAGTGCTGACAGGCAGCCTGTACCCCCACCCTCCTTCTTTAGTTTTTATATGTGAGGTCTTGACCCAAATGTATTGGAGTAATTTACATGAACACCAGTTACATCACACAGGGATGCCTTCATTTTTATGTCTCCATGTGACAGTTCTTGTGCTATCTCTTTGAGACATGTTGTATATACTTTGTAGGCTTAAGACCACCCATAGGCTTCCCATTTGCTGGCTCCATCGTTGCCCTAATCTTTCTCCCCATTTGTCCAAGGCATGCATGCGTCATGCCTCTACCTGTGTTCAGCCCTCCCGAGAGCAGGGACCAATTACTACTATCCATCCACTCCTTCTATCTAATGACAATTTGAGGAACTTCTTATTTCTTTGTTTAAAGGCCACCTCAGGAGTGGTCATGTTTTCACTTGCTCCGCGTGCTGTTTCGTTTAAACAGACCACCCAGACCACCACTGTCAAAATCGCCACTACCTCCAAGACCAATTCCAATAGGAAAGGATAACGCCAGCGGAGGCCGTATGTTGGTTCTAAGTCCACCACCCCATTCTCAGACAAGCAGATCACTTCTTACTGCCCGCACTGGCCGCCCAAAAGAGAAACAGCAGCAGTGCTCTTGGACCTGCCATATCTGAGAGCAGGGAAAGCTGTATCGGAGGTACTGCTACACCCCTCTTGTTATGCTTTCTTCTTTCCGCATTGTTCGCTGAGCGCTGCAAGTATGGGCGGGGCACACACACTGAGTGGCGGCCATTTCACCGCTCCCAGTGCTACCCTACACTCCCACCCCTGTCTGACATTATTCACCTGACATATTCCCCCACCCTCAAAGTTTCAGGAAAAGCACCCTATGAAAAACCAGTGGCCACATTAGGGCCAGGCAACGAGCTAAGAGGGCATATTTTAAATGACAATGGCTTTAATTCTGCTGGCAGTCGTTTACACTTTTGACCAGTCGTTGCGGTTTAGGGGATTATTTAGCACCAAATGCCATTTGTTTTTTTCTAGTCACATCCACTGCATACTGCTTTGAAAGGCGGTAGAGATAGGGAGAGGAGTGACCAGGCAACCAATGACAAATGAGCTTTCAATGATCTAGGCCCTTTGTTGGTTGCACATATGAAGGAGAAACCATTTCACCAATCCTGTACAAGTGCTACTGTCATTTTAAAACAACGTCAGTAAAATCAAAAAAAAAACTCCAGTCAGGATCACGGTGGTGGTCATTTTTGAATGGGGTTAGTTTTAAAATAAAGGATGCCTGGCAACATAGGATGCAAAAATGAAACGTGTTTGGCCCTTCCTTTTTAAAACATTATTCTGAAACGTTATGATAGAAAAAGGTACTGCACTATGGAGGAGCGGATTCAGTCTGCCGGCTCTGCAAATTATCAAGACAAAGCTCATTGGTAGTTCAATGGAGTCATCCATCCCTGTATCCGAGGCACTGGATGCCTAAAATCCTGGCAGTCTGATGCTGTGCTTGTGCTTCAATATTTCACATTCGCTGCCACATATTTGCCCCTTTGTTTACATTTCGTGCCGCAGGTGTGTTTTACCACTTTGTTTGCCTGATCCTAATGTGGATGCCCATTTACACCCATGAACCTCCTATATACACCACCCTAGCTAGGGAATGCAGACCCGTCGTATGCCGTTACGTGCTGTCTGTATGTTGTATGTTTGTTTTTAGGTCTCGGCTCTAGACTCAAAAGAGACATATTGTATACACTTTGTACTTTGGCTGACATATCAAAGGCAATTGGTGCATATGATGGCAATGAATCTTATATAATGAGTGAACTGAGCATTCAATATTAATGATAGGAAAATATGAATTGTACAGATCCCTAGCTGAAATGGTCAGCAGCCACCACTGTAGGACATTAACGTGGAAGACACATTTGACATGTCCGTTTATGAAAAGCACAGACCAATTGTACAAACATGCCAACATTTTAAAACTGGAAAGAGGGAGGTTGTGAAAAAACAATGGGGGAGCGTATTTTCCCGTTGACTTCTATTGAAACATATGCAATTGTAGGCAAGGGAAAGCTAAAATAAAGCAAGTTTTGGTTTTAAAAAAGTAGAAGCCTCCCACCTGATCAGGTCTATAGGCATGTATGATTGTACTACATCAATGAAAAAAATCAAGATGAATAGTTGATACAGTAGGATTATCATGCTGTATATCAACTATTGAATTTTAATACGATGCATTAGCTGTACCATAATTGTAAAAATGAGGCAATTGAGTAGCCACAATGGAGCCCACAAATCACTGGATTGCCGAAAGTAAAAAAGATGAACTCTATGATTAGGATGTTCATGTCAGATGACATGGTTGGGGTGTACATATGTTCCCTGTTGAAACCCTTCCATTGTGCTCATTTATTCAAGACAGTAGGTCCTGGCAATCTCTGAATTAAACATGCATGTAATTATTAGCAGAAACACACTCTTTCTCACAGACTCACTGTTTCAGACTAATTTTCTGGTGTGCACTTAATTTTACACGTAGTGAATTATATTCCTTGGTCACATGTAGAAAACAGGCGTATCGTGAGGGGCCTACTGGATCATATCATATGCAACAACATTGCATATATAGTTTCTTTTACTCAGTGGCGGCTGATGTACACATGGATGAGTTGACCTTTTGATGAATCCTAAGCTACGTGACGTGATGGAGCGAAGCAGTGGAGCAGCGCAGGGGAACGGAGCGCCGCTGTGGTTGTAGTGGCCCCAATGCAACCCTAAAAGCAGGCAGAGGTGCCTTGGAAAGCCACGGCACAGCGGCCTCCGTGAACCCCCCGTGGGTGAATTGTGAGCGGTAAGCGGCGTGCAAGAGCTCGGCAGTGGGGGTTAGTGAGCGCAGCCGCCATTAGGAGCGGCCGCTGAGTGTGAGCCCGGTGAGGCCGCGGAAGCGGCCCAACCAGGTTGGGTGCGGCTTGCGGCACACCAGAGTGCCCTGCTCACCTGCCTCCCAGCCTCTCAGCCTCACAGCCTCTCAGTGCCAGTCTAGGGGGGTGTAGGAACAAGAGGCTGCAGTCACACTTCCCCATATTTCTCCACTCTATCAACAAGCAATTTACATTTCCCATTTACCACCACCTACTCCAAGCAGCCTGAGGGCCTGCGGGCATTTGGGATATTGGGATAGCTAGCCAAGAACCCAAGGCAGATTAAGGTTGGTTGGGAGTCGGGACTCCGAAGCAGCAGCTGTGCATCCATAGGGGCGTTGGGGCATTGCCCCACTAATGCCACATGGCTACATTCACGCCTACATTTGTTTAATAATAACTGTCGCAGTCTCGTGCAGCAGTCGCGCTGAAACGCTAATAATTAGCATTTCAGCGCGACCGCTGCGCGAGACTGTGAGAGTTAGCATTTCAGCGCGACCGCTGCACGAGACTGCTAGAGTTATTATTAAACGAATTTAGGCGTGAATGAAGCCGTGGAGCCATGTTATTTGTAAATTGTACCTGACCGGGACACGTCACACGCCTGAGGCAATCGGACATGTAGGTTGAAGGGGGCGGGTGGGTGGGGCTGCGGGCCTGCGGCAGCACTTGAGTGACTGTCTGTCACTGTAACGGACAGCGCGGCAGCGGCAGTGGTGCGCATGTTCGGTTTTGGGCAGATCATTTTTACGACCAGCCCCGAACATGCGCACTAGCCACTAGTACTACTCTTCCCATTAGGAGAGCGAGGGACCCGAGGGTTGCTTCAAGCAGCAGCCCCCGGTCTCCTAATGGGTGGGGAGTATCCCTGCTCTAGCCAATCCTGGCGCTGCTAATGCAGCGTCTGGATTGGCTGAGAGGGGTTGCCAGCCACTCCAAAGACGTTGAAGGCAGGCACCAACGCGGGAGTTGGGAGTCGAACCCCGGCCCAGGAGCGAGGCGGCGTGGACCCCGTAAGTTTTCTTAATACTTTAATTTTTAAACTCCCCACCTCTGCGAGATTGCGAGCCGCGACTGCCCCTGAGGGAGGCCTGTCACCGCAAGAGACATCTGCACCAGCAGGTGCTCACTTTGGCTCTGTGGATGCAGTCGCTTCAACCTTCCATCGCTTGCACCAGAATTTATATTTATTTTCAAAATGTCGGTGATTGGATTTAAACTTTCTGGCGCACAGTCAGATCGCCAAGCTTCTGCGAACACCAAAGAATGAACCATTTTTATGAGACTCATTGATTTGTAAGCAGTAGATACTCATTTTTTAATTGCATGTTATATTACATTTTTCAACCGAAGGTGTTTTTGAAGAACATCGCTCACTTGACTCACAGAAGCGCTCATAGGTGCATAAAGGGGGAACGCACAAGGTTCTAAAGACCCAATGCTTATGCAGGCGGAATAATGACCCAGAGGTTTGCAGCGCACAGTTTAACAGTGGTCATCCAAACAACCGCCACCAAATTTGACCTCCCTTTCATTTCACTTGGGGAGACGAACGTTCCTCACAGCCCCAGATGCATAATGTGCTTAAAAATACAGGGGCAGATTTACGCCACTTTTGCGTCACTTTTAACATGGGAAAAATTACGCAAAAGTGGCTTAAGGGGCTTGTAAATCTGCCCCACAGTGTCTGGGCTCTAGCTTTCTGAGGAACTGAGCAGGCCCCTCAGAAAACAAATAAACACGTCAGCTTGATTGCACAAGCATCTTCGCATAAAAATAAGCAAGCATGACTGAGAAGGAACTAGTAAAAATGCATCAGATGATGGATCCCAGCTCTGTCTGATCCAACAGTACCAGTAATATCTGGAAACATGCTCACTCACTAAACGCATTGCTGATGTGCACAACTCCAAAACATATTCCTCATATATATTATATACACATATATATATAAAATCCATCAAAACCGCATCAAACACGTTATTGAAATTCCAAACAACTTCTTGCTGTTTATCTTGACACACGCCTTCCTTTGCCCCTCGCTTTAATGAACATATATATTCCTGTGTCATCTCGAGTCAACCACGTCCAGTGCTTTTTAATCACGTCGGCACGTACAAAATACCGTCGTTTGGGAGGGAGGGGTGGAGGGGGGGAAGCAGGCCACTGACAAGAATATTGTGTGTAAAAGGCCGCTTTATTGGAAACAGGTGCACATTACAAATTAAAATCCTTGGCCGAAACGCCTTCCAAAACTAGGCCTCACTAAATATAACATGCCTAGCCCCGCCCCCCGCCCCCTCCCCTAAATACCTTCGAGCCCGCCCCCGCCCGTACATTACAACATTACAACAATATAAAAACATTATAAAACATTATAAAACATTACACTCCTGTATAACCCCCCAACAATCTCTAAATCCAAACCTTCTGTTAACCAAAACTCCCCTGCCTGCCCCTTTCCAGCTATCGGCCCCCAAACTGTGTAACCGAACTAAACTTCCCAAACTAACCTTTTCCTGTCGATAACCCCAACTCAACCCCAATAACTCCACCAACTTCCGGTAAAACTGACCAGAATTCACCATAACCCCCGCACCGCACCTGCTCCAAGCGACAAAGTACAAACATAGCAAAACCCCTTGCACACCTGTTCCCACAAAACGCCTGAGAAAACTCGCCAAAGGGAAAAAACGGAAAACCTACACTAAAAAACCCCAAACAAAAAACCCCGAAACAAAACAAAAGGGGGGGCCAAAAACCCAAAAACGTGTTTTTTGAGGGAGGGGAGGGGGGGACAAAAAACACGACACTATCCTAGCTCCCGGCCACCAGGTCACCAAACCTAAAATGGTGGCCGGGGGCGGGCGCCCAAGGTATTTATACCTGGGCAACATTTCGTTACATTTGGGCTCCACTTGGGCTGCATTTGGGCTATCTTTTTCCTACCAACAAGCCCAAGTTCGAAAAGACCGCGCAGGGCCAGCAAACCCCTCCCTCCACACGCCCCCTCCCAAACTGCCCGGGGGTGGGGACTCCCTGCGGTCGCCTTCCCCCCCCAAGCCCCCCTTGGGAGGGAGGGGTGGAGGGGGGGAAGCAGGCCACTGACAAGAATATTGTGTGTAAAAGGCCGCTTTATTGGAAACAGGTGCACATTACAAATTAAAATCCTTGGCCGAAACGCCTTCCAAAACTAGGCCTCACTAAATATAACATGCCTAGCCCCGCCCCCCGCCCCCTCCCCTAAATACCTTCGAGCCCGCCCCCGCCCGTACATTACAACATTACAACAATATAAAAACATTATAAAACATTATAAAACATTACACTCCTGTATAACCCCCCAACAATCTCTAAATCCAAACCTTCTGTTAACCAAAACTCCCCTGCCTGCCCCTTTCCAGCTATCGGCCCCCAAACTGTGTAACCGAACTAAACTTCCCAAACTAACCTTTTCCTGTCGATAACCCCAACTCAACCCCAATAACTCCACCAACTTCCGGTAAAACTGACCAGAATTCACCATAACCCCCGCCACCCAGAAAGAGGGGGGCGGTGCAACTACCCTCCCCTCTTTCTGCCCCCCAACAAAAAAGGCTTTAAGCACAACGAGCTTGATTCTGCCCCCTCAAGCACCGAGACAAGAACTCCCTGAGCTCCAACAAATAAAGATCCATGCCCAACCTCGACAAATGGACCCCATCTCCCCGAAAAAACTCTACCGCCTCAAAACGGATATCTTTATGGGTGACTCTCCCGAAGCCCAAATCTCGACAAAACCGGGAGATCTCCAAATTCACTTTCCTCCAAGACCTATCAACCGCCCTGGGCTTCAACGCCCCTCTCCACACCCTCCGCGGGACCAATTCTGTCCAGAGAACATGACAACCCGACCACTGCTCTTTCAACAACGCCAAGTCTCTTTTCATGGCTCGCAACAATACCACCCCTTTCACACTACAAAGATCATTCTCCCCCAAGTGAATTAAGAGAATATCCGGGCATTGACCCCTCACCATGGCTTTATTCAGACAGGGGATCAGCTCCCTCCAAAGCATCCCCCCTTTCCCTTCCATACCAGTCGAAAAAGGCTGCCATTGAAACCCAAACTTTCCCCAAAATAACTTTTGCACGCCTGAACGTGCGCCCACTTGACGAAGGAATGCCCCACAATCCACACCGTCAACTCCCTCGTGTGTGGCCCGGCCACCGAACCTGAAATGAAAAACAAATATGAGACTCACACCAAAACAATGGACGCAGGCGCCGAAGGAGGATCCTCCCGCACATATTTGTGAAAGCAGGAAGAAGACCAACGCCCCAAGCGCATTATGTCGCCCTGCGACCAACCCCGGTTATGCGCCTCAGTCGCTGCCCCAATCCTGAAAGAATGTGTCCCAAACTGAGCTCCATCCAACCCCAACTGCTGCAACCCCTTACGCAGGACCATACGCAGCTGATAGTCAGAGACGCGCGCCCCGTCCCTGTGCTGAAAAACTAACTCACCCCCATCCCCCCCTGAGAGCGTCCTCCATTGCCGGGCCAAGCGCAGCGGGCATGTGCAACTAGGGGATCCTGCTTCCAACCAAACCCCTTTTCCCACCCCCTTCTGATCTGTTTTGGAACTGGCCAACCAAACGTGTACACCTGTGTCCGATAGGAAAACATCCTGCCAACAAATCCCCCGCTTCACCTTGGTCCCCAGGAGCTCCGAAACCCTGAAAGCTCCAAAAAACATGAAAACCATAAGGGTAGAAAACAATGCAACTTCAAACTCATCAGTGCAAACTGCAGGCAACACAGCCAGCAAACGAGCCAGCGTCTGCCAGGAAATCGGCAAACGGGACACCCCAGTACCGCCCCGTTCCCTCGCCCACCCCTCCAGCATCCTGCGACCTATTTCCCCAGCAGACGGGGCATAACCCCAAAAAAGCTTACCCATGAACGCCACCCCAGCCAGCTTCCCCGCAATAGTGACTCGTGACAAACCCTTCTCAATGAGGTCAAGGATAAAATGAACCACATCCTCCGAACTGCGCCCCGGCTCGTCCCTCCTACTAGCACCTGAAGCCAAAAATTCATTCCATGCCAATGTGTACGCCGTACGCGTGGAAACCGACAAGGAACCTACCACCAGTTGAAACACCCTGCGTTGCCGACCGACCAGAGGTGCTCCGGCATCGGGGTCGGTGTCCTGTCCGCCTCCTTGGCCAGCCCATGGAATCTCCCCCACTGTGAACGAGACAAAGCATCCGCAATGTCATTGTCCACGCCCGGTACGTGCAAAGCCCTGAATGAAATGTCATAGCGCAAACAGCCCAGCACAAACACCCTCATTAATTTCAAAATCTGCTCGTCCCTGGCCGATTGTCTATTGACGATTTGCACCACCGCCATGTTGTCCACACGGAAAAGCACCCTCTTGTGTTCCAGCTCTGCGCCCCAGATGGTCAACGCCACCACCAGTGGGAAAAGTTCCAAAAAGGCAATGCTCCGCCCACCATTCTTCCACTCCTGAGGCCACTGCTCCGCACACCAATGCCCCTGCCAGTAAATGCCAAAACCTTCACTGCCCGCTGCATCTGAAAACAGCTGCACGTCCCACTGTACATCCTCGTCCCTGGCCAAGGGCACCCCGTTAAATGAGTGCAAGAAAAAGGACCACATCCGCAGATCCTCCTTCACCCCTGCCGACAGGCGCACATGATGATGAGGCAAGTGCCGGCCTGCTAAAGCCCGGCCCAGGCGCCGACAGAAAGTCCGCCCCGCCCGAACCACCCTACAAGCAAAGTTTAGATGGCCTAGCAACACCTGTATTTCCTTCACCGTTACCTTCGGTCGAGCCAACATCTCCTCCAGCAAAACCAACATTTTGGATTTCTTATCCGCGGGCAACCGAGCCTGCATCGCAACTGAGTCAAGTTCAATGCCCAGAAATGAAATGACAGTATCCGGCCCCATTGTTTTCTCCGGAGCTAACGGCACCCCCAACTCCTCCATAAGCTCCTGAAACGACTCCAACGCACGTCGGCACTCCGAAGAGCCCGAAGAGCCCACAAAAAAGAAATCATCCAAATAATGTGTGACCCAGCTGTGACCAGTGCGATGCGTGAAAAACCACTGCAAAAAAGTGCTGAAGAGCTCAAACAGAGCACAGGACACCGAGCAGCCCATAGGTAGCGCCTTATCCACATACCACTCACCCTCAAATTGTATGCCCAACAAAGGCCAGTCGTCCGGATGAACCGGGAGCAGCCGGAAAGCCGACTTAATATCGCACTTTGCCATCCCTGCAGCTGCGCCCGCGGCCACAACCAGTGACATGGCGACGTCAACTGAGGAGTATGACACCGAAGCAGCGTCTTCATTGATAAAATCATTGACTGACGACCCTTCAGGCCATGACAAATGCTGAATCAGCCGAAACTGCCCCTCCTCTTTCTTGAGCACCACACCAATAGGGGAAATGATCAAATTAGGAACTGGCCACTCTCCAAACGGGCCTGCCATCCTTCCCTCACGCACTTCCTTACGCAATTTTTCCCTCACCACCAGCTTGTGTTCTGCCGCGGATTTCAAATTATCCGCCCACCTTCTCTGCCGGGGCCCGTGGTACCCCAAATGAAAACCCCACCTGAAACCATCCAAAAGAGTTCGCTTTGCCACCAAGTCCCCGTAGCCATCCAAGGCAGCCTGCAGCCGATCCAGTTTAATTGGCGTAGGAGCCCTTTGGCCCAGGACCTTGTGCGCCCCTACCCCCACGCCCACCCTGTGACTGCTGCGCGCTGCCAGACAACCCTGCACCTGCTTGCTGCCCTCCTGAGGGCCTAACTCCCCAGCAGTTGACGAGGGGGTGCCGCTTGCCGCACTTAGAACACTCGTGTTTGTATTTACAGTACTCTCGCGTGCACAGACCCTTGTTGTAATCCCAACAAGCCCCGGCCCCAGACTGTGATGCGGCTGAGCCTCCCACCCCACCCCGGGTGGGCTTTCCCTGAAAGGGCCGATAAACTAACGGCAGACCACTAGCCGTAAAAATCGTCTTACCCCCTGGTGCGGCCCCCATGGTATGTTGCCACAGGTCATTATCCAACTCACCCCATTTAGCTTCAGCATCCCAAGCCATACGGGCTCAAAATTCCTCGTCATACTGGGCCCAAGCATAACCCGTACCCGTGATTTGAGCCTTTCGAATAACGTCCATATACTTAAATATGGCTACGCAGCGCTCGGGAAACTTTTCGCAGTAGACACTAGCATAAATTAAAAACGCTGCTGTCCAATTCTCGATCGTCAGCGGCACCTTAGGGCGTTTGGCCAACTCGTACTCCTCCTCTTTAGAACCCTCCTTAGACCTCACCTCCCTGTGTAACAGTTTCAGAATCTCAACATATTCGCCCTTCCAAATACGCTCTTTCGTCGCCAGCATTAAATGCGCACCCAGGGGCTTAGTCACCCCCATATAGGGGAGCTTCTTGATCTTTAGTTCCTTGCTCTGCGGCTTTTCCTTACCATCGCCTGCCTCCGCCTTAGACCCACTCTCCACCTTGGCCCCCAACAATGCTCCCTCCGTCCCCGTACCAACCCCCGTGTCCTTCACATACTTGCCTCTATATAATCTCCCCTCGGACAGACCCCCACCCCCGTCCTCCCCAGACCCCACAGACACCATAATAGGTTTGGCCTGTGTTTTTGCGCTCTCACCTGGCTCTAACGAGGGTGTGCGGACCGACTCCGACCGCCTCATTCCCCGTGCAGAAGAATCCCGTGGAGGATGCGCCCTCGCTGACGGGCCGTGCTCTCCTGTAGGCTTCACCACCAAGGACTGTGCGTTAGGTGCCACACCCGGAACCTGCAACAGACTATGAGAAACATGAGAAATTCCCCCCCCCTCGGAGCCCCGAATCTCCCCTTCCTCGGGGCTGTCCTCATCATAATCCAGGAGTAGCGGCTCATCCACCATCAACTCTTCTGGAGCAAAATCCACCACACGGGCCTTACCGGACCCTGAATGAGCACTACCGGCCTCCGCGGCCTTAAAACCATCCTGCGGGGGAGCCGACTGTACACGCCGGTCCTCCCCTCTACACCGCCTAACACAACTGTCCATCCTCTCAGAAAATTCCGTCCACCTCGACCGGCGTGACGTTGGGGCCAGCGAGGCCGCGCCGGACCTTCGTGAGCTGGCCGCGACGGGATCCCCCGCCGGTACGGAATGTGCCGCGCAAGGCCTCATCCTCCCTTCTCCTCGGCGATAATGGGCCGCACCTCGCCCTACCGAGTCTGCTGCTCTGCTACTTGACCTATCCTGGAAAGAAAAAGTTTGGACTGGTGTGCCAGGAGCAATAAAACCACTAGCTGCCCGTGATCCAAAACCACGCAAACAACCCGCACTCGACACCCCACTAACCGACGCACTCACTCGTCCCACTCCCACACTCTGCGGCACTACCCTCTCCTCCTCATCCTCACTCCATTCCAGCCTAGCGTGACCCAGCGCCGACGCCGCAACCTCGCCATAACCTCTCCCCATAGACAGCGACCTAACCGGCCTAGAACGGGCCCGACCGCTCGCCCCATACACCACCCTCGACCCGCTGCCACCTCCCGTGACCGACCCCCTGGCACTTGACCACCCCCCCGCTCCCTCCCCACCAAGACCCCTTACACCCTCTGCCCAGGAGGGAAAAATATCCAGGCCCTCGCTCGCCACACCCCCCCCAATTGTCTCCCCGACCCCAACAAACCAACCATCTTCCCCACATTCCCCTTCCCCAGCCCCCCCAACAAACTCCTCACCTACGGCCTGCCAGCCCGCCCCTCCCTGGACCTCTAGCTGCTCTAAACTCCCCCGCTCCAAAAACCCCTGCTCCCCCTGCCACCTCAAGTCCTGCGCCGAACACCACCCCTCCACCTGCGCCCATTCCCCTTCCCCCAGCGAGCTCGCCCCCACCGAGAAACCCGCGCCCCCCGCCGAAGAAGCCGGGGAAAACAACAAGGGGCTATCAGGCCCTGACACCCCACTCGCCTGTTGCACCCTCCCCAACCTGCACCACTCATGCGACTTCACCAACCCCAGCCCTCCCGACGCTGAATCCCTTGACGACCTCACCCCTGCCTCATAGCACCTCTCACCTCTACCCACCTCACAGGCCTGTCCCCCTTCACCCCCCGCAAGCTCCGCCTCAGGGAAACCCCCACGCTCCTTAACCGGGACAGGGAACAACACCTCCGCCCCCTCCGCACTCCGCGCGCGTCCCCCCTCCCTCGCGCTCAACACCTCGCCCTTCGGTGCAGACGACGCGCGTCTTTTCAGCCCGCGCCCGCCCCCGCGCTTAGCTCCCACCACGGGGGAGGGAGAAACGCTCGCCGGCACCAAAGAAAGGCCCGCCCCCCCCGCCGACACACCCCCCACCGCACCCAACCCACCCGGCGAAGCGACACGAGCGGGGGCCGCCTTACGTAGACGCGGGCGGCCCCGCTCACTCACCGTCGTTGGCTTCACCCGCTTCGGCGATGAGCACGCCGCCACCGCAGCCGCCACTCCGGCAGAGGCCTGACGCGTAGGGCGCGACGGCCCCGCCACCTCACCCACGACTAAATCCATACGGCCTGCTTCGGACAGCAACCGGAGGGCCTCAAGAACCCGATAATCTTGCGACGCCATCACAATAGAACTGCAATACCGGCAGACAATACCCCTAACTGACAGTCCTCGACAAAAAACACGACACTATCCTAGCTCCCGGCCACCAGGTCACCAAACCTAAAATGGTGGCCGGGGGCGGGCGCCCAAGGTATTTATACCTGGGCAACATTTCGTTACATTTGGGCTCCACTTGGGCTGCATTTGGGCTATCTTTTTCCTACCAACAAGCCCAAGTTCGAAAAGACCGCGCAGGGCCAGCAAACCCCTCCCTCCACACGCCCCCTCCCAAACTGCCCGGGGGTGGGGACTCCCTGCGGTCGCCTTCCCCCCCCAAGCCCCCCTTGTCACTCTCGAGCTAGTTATATATATGCCCTTCACAGCGTCATCAAAGCCAGAGACAGATAACGTGCAACGCTCCAATGTTTGAAACCAGTGCTGCCACTAGAGGATTTCAAGTGAGGGGGGCTGTAAGGGCGCAGCACCGGTCTTCCGAGCATTAAGCACTTCCATGAATGCCTCTTTGAAGGAAGCTTTCCCTCCACAGTGTCCACAGAGGCAGATAACCCAAAATAGACCTTTATTTAATATTCACCTTCCCAAGTATGGCTGCAGAAATTAACACATCCCGCTTAAAATGTGTGGCAGAAATGTAGAGGCAGACACTAGACAGGCAGGCCCCTCAGACCGCGGCCGCAGCACGTTCAGATGGACCCAGACCCGGCTCCGAGGAGTGCAAGAGACAGCCTTGACTGTCTGTCAGGAGAAGAGAGGGGCCGACAGCAGCCTGTACCGCCTATCATGTGCGACAGCCAGAGGTACAGCTTAAGACACATCCCGTCATCCCAGCTGTCAGGGAGGAAGGGAAGAGACAGCACTCTTTACTGTCTGTGCTGTGTGACACCCACAGCTTCAGACAGACACCTACAGTGCAGCTGTCAGGGTGGAGGGGAAGCGACAGCCTTTACTGTCCGTCAGGAGAAGAGATAGACCGACAGCAGTTCATTTGCGTGCTTCACACAGTCCTACCTCACTCTGTCACTCCCATTTCAGGTTTAATATGAGCAGAAGTTTTGCAAACCCTCACTGAAAATATATAACTGCCGGGCAGGAGTTGTGTAAGTCTCTTTCACAAAACCGCTTTGGATAGGAGTAGCAGGGCAACAATGCCTAACTAAACAGACACTGCGTGGGCAGTAAGGTGTCCTTCATACAAATGTTACAGAGTGAGCATTATTTGAGAGTGCATACTTCAGTAACAGAACACCACAGAAAGCAAACAAGCATCCAGTTCTCCCTCACTGATTTGCAAGCCTCACTTTGTTGTCAGCGTTGAACGCGTTTGATACTAAATGTATGGGCGATGTGCATCACACACCTTGTAGTTAAATATAAACTATGTTTGTTTTTTAATGAAATGTGGAGCGAATATTAGTTGAAATGGCGGACAGTTTGGGGGGAAAAAAGGAATGCGTTTTTACGAAATGTCTGCTGACTGGAGGTAATTGGGAGGGTCTGGGTATGTGTTGCATAGCGCCTAATCCTGGAGAACAGCCTGTGTTTAAAATATTATGTTGGTACACACACGGACAGCGGCGCTGGAAATTAAGTCAATTGCCCAGGATCAAAGTGTCTTTTTTGTTTTTGAAGAAAACTGTGCTTTAAACTCCAGTTTTCTCTGATTCACGAGCAGTGATGTGGTCTGTGGACCACCTCTTCTCGACGTGTGCAGTCTTGGTGGGCGGGAAGAGCTGTTTTACGGGAGGAGAGGGTTTTTTGTCCCCTGCATAGGTTGTGACTTCAGCTAATGGAATGGTGCGCTATTTAAAGCACCGAGAGTGAGAGTGCAGGCCCTACTGGCTGCATTATGTCAGTAAGGTGCAGTGGTCGCTGAAAACACAGTGGCACACGTGGTGTTTTGCACAATTATGAGGACTCTAGTTAAATCTGATACAGACCAAACAAATGTTCATTTAGACTGGTCACCCTACAGATACTTGTGTGTTCAGCAGTACTGTATACTCGTCAGTACCGTGCTCATTCGTTTTGAGCATTAGTCAGCAGCGTGGTTGGTAGTAGTGTGTTGCGGGTAGTACATATTTATCATTATTGTGTGCAGTATCTTGTTCGTTCGTGCTGTGTGCTGAGCAGCTCAGCATTCATTAGTTTTGTGTGTTTGGCATTACATTGACATGTGGGATAGATTTGTTTCAGACCAGGACAGTAACACCCTTTTACGGTGCCCCTTCTCTAAGTGTTTGCAAGCTAATGCTGTGCTCTGCATATTGTGCTGAGACCCTTCATTATGCTTACCTCCCTATTGACACCCCAGGCCCTCGCTGCACATTGCTCGCTCCTTTAGAAGTGGAGCAGCGGCATTTACTCCCTTGTGAAATGGATCCAAATATTCGAGTCATGCCCAAAGCAAGAGATATGTGCTTACTGTGTAACATGTGCTTACAGTGGCCAGTCCTCTGATGTATGGCATTAAAACTGGCCCTGTGTACATGCCCCTAAGTTAACACTGATGCCAAAAAACATGGATTGACTTGCAAACAATGAATGTAAAAAACGTCGAGGGAATGCATTTTAGCGATTTAGTTCCTCTTATTATACATGTTTACCTGTTCTTGCATTCCCCAGAAGTTAGCTATTTTACAATGTTGTTGTTTTTCTGTATTTGTTTCAGTGCATACTTTGGGGCTTGAGCTATGCCAGGTGTTTTTGAGGGGTTTTGTTTGAGCACGCAGGGGCTAAGGCTAAAGCCAAACAAAGTGGGTGTCATTGGATTGGCCTCTCTACAGAGCACACAGAACAATATTTGTGTATTCCATTTGCAACTAAAATTCTGTGGAAATGTTTTTGAAGGGGGTACACTGATGTCAAAATATTTGCAAGGCAAAAGTAAGAGAAATTAAAGTGCTTATATTTGAGGGAGCGCAGTGCATGTTGGGGGCGGTGAAGTCCCAGAGATGTGAGGAAGGGCATTCGGGGCAGAGTGAAAAGAGGATAGTGAAGAGGAAAGAAAGGGGATTGAAGATGTGCAGATGGACAAGATATGCAGAGAAAAAGAGGATACATATCTAAGATAAAACACACATAATTGAAGGCCAAAACTCCTTCCCTAGGCCTCAATGCTATTTAATTCACAGACTCACTATTTCAGAATTTAAACATTTTCAATGTTAATTATTTATAAGAAATCATTGTTGTTACTCATTTATCTTAAACAGCTAACACCAAGTGACAAAGCCAATCATACTGACAGGCTTTAGGCGTATGTCAGTTGCTGTGTCATTTATCTGGATAAAATTACATCTCACAGAGAAACCAAAATACCGGTCTGATGGCACACTATGGGAATCACAGAAATGTATTTGGCATGTTTATTTATAGGGAGCACCCACATTCTTTAATCTCACTTAAAGTCCTGTCTGCACATATTTCTATATGACTGGTTACAGTCAGCAGCTGTGGGTGCTTCCCAAAGTCTGGTTAGGGCATATTATTCCAAAGGTAATGCTGCATGCAGTGCAAGACACTGGGCAAGCATACATTTTAAAGGGCTAAAGTTGTTGTCATGCAGAACAATTTACATATTACAGTAACTGTTGAACAAATTAATGCAAGAAGATACGGGGCAGTTTTTAATGTGTTTAATATTACAAGACTATACGTTCCCACTGCTTAATAAGACTTGCTTTATCGCTGCATTCATTTGCTTTAAAATGCACCATTTGCCAATCTTTTTTAATTTTCTTTCTCAGGACAGGGACTCTCCCTCGACCCCAGGTTTGTCCATTGAACCATCGCTAACTAGTGTTTTCTATTGGAAAGGGTAGAGCCAGAGTAGTCTTGCTTAGTACCCTAGCCCTCTTCAGAAGTCAGACTTGCTTGGCAATCCAGAAATTCTCTGAAATAATGTATGAGTTTTCTTTTATGAATGTCTAGAAGGACTGAATTTGTAGTCCATTTATCACAGAAATAGTGCTGAAAATTGCACCAAAAAGTGGCCAATTTTTTAAAAATTTCTTCATGGGGGCAGAATCCCCCCGAATCCCCCTTATTGCCGTAAGGCATGCTCGCTCGCATACGTTGATTCATTCTGCATGCACCTCACCAGTTTCAAATTCCACCAGCTGCCACTGGTCGGGAGAAGCCAGAAGAAGCAGCGGGCAAAGCCAAATCACTGCCCAAATTACTGCCCCGGCTTGCCCAGCTTGCCCCTGTCTGGAGACAGCCATAGTAACGGTGGCCACCTATGTCTACCATCGGAGTACACTTCTTGCGACCACAGGACAGAACAGAGAGAAGGGGCTAGAGGAATCAGCAGTGCCAGAGGAGGCCGAGGAGCAGAGTAACAAGGGACTTCAGACTAGGGGTGGGCGGAATTTGCGAAAGTGACCTTCGCAAATTATCGCGAAAATGTTCAAAATCTCCGCAAACACGCGGAAATATCGCAAAGATGCAGAAGTTTTTTTCCCGCCCGTTCGCGATATTTTCTGCGTGGTCGCGGCTCGCCAACTTACCCATGCGGTTGCTCGCGGGCGCGGCCATCTTGTTTTCACTCTTCTCGCGGTGCATGATCGCGAGAAGAAAGACGTGATTGCGCGACCAATGACATTACTGCGGGCGCGAACTGTCGCGAGACAGCGCAAATGGCTAACAACAATCCAACATCTCGTGGAGAACGCGACCGGATCGGGAAAACTTGTCGGCGAACGTGGGGATTCAGGTAAGGCGATCGCGCACGCGGGAGAATGTATTATTTTACAGCGCAAGCAAGAAACAAATTATCGCTAAGCTGCGGAATGCGGAAATTTTGACATTTTCGCGCTCTCCGCGGAATGCGAAAATGTCAAATTATCGCAATTTCCGCGAGCGGAACGGAAATTTAGCCCAGGCCTACTTCAGACCCAGGGGGGGAAATGGGATCAGGCACGGTGAAAGGGGGCCCCCTGCTTAAGACAAAAACAAACAAATGTAAACGAAGATTCCCATTGCCGCAGGGTAGCACGGCTGAACCCCACCCTAAAAACAGACCGGGCCATGAATCAGGCGACTCCACACCAGGAAAGGGCCCCTTCATGGGATGTCAACAACACGAGGTGAAAGCCTTCCAGAGCTGTCCTACATCGTCACAGCCTAAGATCTACACCAAATTCCAGTTCCTGAAAAAGGCGGGTGATACTCTCCTTTCAAGCAAGATTGCAGCCCAGGGCGTACTTACGCTGCTTGAGCCACTCAAACCGACAGACAATGGAAGCAGCAGGATAGGTCTGGCCCTTGGGTCAAGTGCAACACTCAGCCCAGAAATCCAACTCTGTTCTGAAGCCAACCTACCTATCGTAGTAGCTTCAAGACCAAGCTCACAAAATCCAGCCACACTCCCGCTACAGGACCCTCAGCGACCTGCTAAGCTGATCATGGCAGAAGTAATAGCAACTAGTGAACAAGGACCAAAAACGGAGAGGATAACCCCCCTCTGGGAGGGTCAGGGGAGGAGAGAAAGAGGCCCCAGGAGAGGGGGACAGCAACAGAAAGATGAGGAGTAACTGCATCATACACAAGGATCTGTCAATAATACAGCTAGGCAGCCTGGGGATGTAGAACTCGTCCTGGTCTTCCACTAACGATGCAAAACCTAACCTGACCTCAACGTCAAATGAAATCAACGCCTAGCCTACAAACAGCTAACACCAACATCAACTAGATTAGAAACAGAATCAGACCATGAGACCAGAGACTTTGAACAGTATTCTAACCTCGACGTGAAGTAATGTGTGAAATTGTTGGCAACCTACACATGTGAGTCATCAGCAGGACCTAAGACCAATCCTCAAAACTCCGATGCACTGGAGCACTTGGAGGCAACAAGGGACCAGGGGACGGAGGACCCAGCACTAGGGATTGAACTGGAAAGTCCAAACAAGCACCAGCAAAAATTGAACTCTGAGAGCGCATAGGCAAGTCTACTCAAAACAGTGCAACTCCTGGGGAAAGCCCTCTAGTATCAATCTGACAAAATGTACACTCAGTTAACCTGACTAAACACCTTGACTGCTTTTGTAGTAGCAATCAACAGGAAATTAGGAGCTTTAAACATCTTCCTCCAGAACACACGGGGCACTACCCAAGATAGGGAATTAGGCTGCGGGTGCGGCCCAATAGTGGACAAACTAGCCTCCCATCCCTCCATGTTGAGCAACCTGTGGCGCAGACCAAAAACGCAGATCGGAGCCCTAAAATACCCCAGCCAAAGGAGCACTTCCCTATAGAGGCACAAAACAGCAAGAGAACATACTGCATAGAGAACTCAGACCAAAAGACTCTCCCTCTCAACACAGCAGCAAGATGCAAAGTCAAAAGTGATGGACGCAATAAAGCAACGGCACAGGAATCGGCAACCGGACCCGCTCGGGGGCCGAGGACACATCCAGATATTCAAGTAACAAAATCAAATGACAACTTAAACGCAAAACAAAGACGCGCCCAAAGGAGGAAGGGCCGGAACCAAAAGTTCATCCCTAACCAGAAAGATATTGCCAGACTATTCAGACTGACACTGCCTAAGATGTCAGAACATACAAATCAAATGCAGCGTAAGTTATACAGTCAGTGGGATTCCAGAGACTGTGTGGGTCTGTAGGATAAACAGCATCTTCAAAAAGGCTTAGGGCTGTAACCTCGGTGGCTACAATCTAGCATACTCCAATCGGCCTAAGTAGTCCAACAGTGGTTTCCACAGTTTGGTATATTTGGTGTCTTGGAGCTGTAGGCGCGCTGTGAGCAGCTCCAGTGTCACTGTGTGCCACAAGCGGGTGAACCATACGTTGATCAAAGGAGTTTCTGCATTTTTCCAATAAAGAGCGATGGTCTGTTTAGCAGCACCAAGCATGTGGAGACTGAGATGCCGATCATGGCGGGTCATGGCTCATTGGTTCACCGGCCTGAGGCCCAGAACAATTGTGAATGGGTTTTCGGGTAGTGGGTAGCCTAGTACCAAATTGATGTGGCTGAGAACTTCCTTCCAGTAAGTAGTCAAGAGTGGGCATGACCACCAAATGTGTATGAAATCTCCCAGGGCATTAGTGCAGCGCCAACAAAGGGGCGAGGAGGTGGGAAACATTTTATGTAGCTTGTGAGGGGTATAGTACCATTGCGTCATTACCTTGTAAGCGGACTCCTGTTGGGGGATGCTATGGAAGGTCTTCGGGATGTCGCACCAAAGGCGTTCCCATTGAGTGGGTGCAATGTCAGCGTCAGGGAGTGATTGCCACCGCTGTTGATAAAGGTGAGGGTTGGGGCGTTGTGAGTGCTGGAGAACTTGGTATGTGCGAGATATTAATCCCCTAGAATTATCGAATGTACGGACCAGCCATTTGAATGAGGCGAAAGGTCGTGTGGCCGCTTGCGATAAGGAGGATGCCTGTATCCAATGACGAAGTTGTATATATTGGTACCTTGACCCCTCCGACAGCTGGAAGTCCGCTTGCATTGTTCAAAAGTTCTAATAGTGTCCCTATGAAGAGGTCCCGAATCATTCTACATCCCCCCTCCGTCCACTCTGAAAAGTAAGGCGGGCGGAGAGCAGGCGGGAAATGTGGGTTGCGGGCAATTGGAGTGTGTGGAGATGGAAAGGAAGTGAGTCCTCTGCATATAGCCAATTTGTCCCAGATCTCGAGCACGGTCCTGGTAGGGACCATGATATAGGCCCTGCAAGAGCGTGTTTCGCAAGAGAGCCACGCGTGGTCCCAGATAGGGCGACAGGTCGCTGCCCTGTCCATATGAAACCATACTTCTCACTTTCTCAGGACGTCCACTCTGAAATGAAGCGGAAATGCGATGCCCAGTAATACTCCAACAGATTAGGGCAGGTGAGCCCTCCCCTATCATGTGGGAGCATAAGAAGTTTGCTAGAGAAACGCGGTCTCTTCCCTCCCCATATAAACGCGACAAGTTTGCGTCAGAGGCCCTGGATTTGAAGCTCTGGAATGGGTGTGGGTAGGATTTGGAATAGGTAGAGTATCTTTGGGAGGATTGACATTTTAACTGTGTTCAAGCGGGACCTCCATGCCCTTAAATCAGCTAACACAGCAGTTTTACATTCCTGCCAATTGGCTTGGGACCAGGTGGCCATATCAGGGGTCAGGTTAAGCCCAAGGTACCTAATGGAGCGGGGTGCCCATTGATAAGGTACAAGAGTTTCCATAGCAGTAACTTCGTCCGCCTGGATTGTAAGGTTGAGAGCCCATGATTTTGCATGATTGATTTTAAGCCCCGAGACTCGTTCATATGATTGAAGCAAGGTGTGTACAACTGGCAGCAAGGAGCGCAGGTTTGACAGTGTGAGAAGGAGATCATCCGCAAAAAGATCTATCTTGTGATTGATGCCCCCAAGCCTAAGGCCATGAGTGTCAGGTGACTGGAGGATCATGATGGCAAGCGGCTCCACTACAAGAGAAAATAAAAGAGGAGACAAGGGACACCCCTGTCTGGTACCCCTGAGAATAGACATGGGTTACATGAGTTGGCCATTGACCCGTACCCTGGCAAGCGGCAAGAGGTAAGGGCCCATAATGCGTGCTATCATCTGTGGACCGAGCCCTATTTTTTGCAAGACAGCTCGGAAAAATACCCAATCTACTCGGTCAAACGCTTTCTCAGCATCGAGTGATAGCAAGCAGGAGGGTATCTTCCAGTGGCGTGCCTTCCCAACCAAGTGGGCAGCTCGGAGTACATTGTCTGCCCCTTGGCGTTGGTGGATAAAACCCACCTGGTCCAGTTTGATATGGCCGGGGAGGTGAGTGCTGAGACGTTTGGCTAGGATTTTAGTATACATTTTAAGATCAGTGTTTAATAGGGCAATGGGACGGAAGGAGGAGCAGAAGGTGAGGTCTTTTCCCTGCTTTGGGATTAGGGCAATTTCAGCCATGGCCATATCCGTGGAGGGCCCCTTGCCGCAGCAGTGCCTTCACTTATGTGTGTTGCCTCCCGCGCAGCGTCACATCCTCCTCACCCCCGCCACATCTTCCATTTCCTTCTTTCCTCCCCCTCCTCTTTCTATACTTCTCCCTTTCGCCCTTTATTGGTTTTTAATATCGATATACTGTTTTCAGTTTCACTGGCAATGCTTATATACAGATCTGAATTGACTCTCCTTGAGACTGAGCATTGAAGAGGTAACACCCAGCCCTGTGCCTAGGCGAATTGATCACTGTCACATGGCCGCAGTGGCTCCACAAAGCCCGCATGAGAGACTCGCCTGTGAGGCACTGTTCTCTGCCAGCATTATAGTCTATTATCACATGCAATGTCCCTGAAGCTAATCTGATGGAACTGTTCAGACGGCAACACTAGATTTTGTATGATGGCCACAGGCTCCAGATTAAACCTCTATTGTATAACTTTGCAACATATGGTCAATTGTAATACTGAATACTGCACTATGGTTTTTCATAAATGCTAATAAAAACAAGTTCAAAGAACATACAAATCAACAAATCAGAGCCGCAGCGGATGCATGGAATAAAAACCCCTCGCCTGCTGAAAGGGGGCAACCTCAGAACGCAACAAACAATCTACCATCCCAGGGCCACCACGGCAATCATTGCAGGCTAGATTTGAAGATAAACATTTATCCAACTATAACAACCTTGAAAAGGAAGCAGAAGCACATGGCCAAACATCATACAGAACGAAGGCAGAAACAAACCCTCCGCACCACCCTTCACCTATTCCAACATCAGCACTGCCAGTCTATCAAGGGGCCAAGATTCCCAGACTGTTTTCACCGCTCCTACTAGTCAACCTAAACTCTATCTAGAACCAAGGAAGCTACAACCGGCAATGGCAATCCAAGTCTCGACTGACCTTGTCACACCTCCAATAAGGGACGAGCAGGCCAGAAACTCTGAACCCGCCAAAACTAGGCTGGTCCAGCTTCAGGACCATCTCAGCAGAAAAAAGGGATCACCTGTTCAATACTGGAACGCCCACAAACACAATTCAGAGGCATTGGTGCAGGGCTGCGGCAGAAGGTCCGCTAACTCTGGATAAACCTGGAAACAACAACTATCGGTCTACCGCCAACCAGCAAGCGGCCAACACAGCTAGCAACCTAAACAAGAGTGGAAACACCCTCAAGTTCGTTCCAGAATATAGATCAAGTGGCCCACACGACAAGGCCAAGAGAGCTTTGGAGGACGCGGTCTGGGCAAAACTGCACGCCGATATCAAACAGAGCGACAGTGCAAGATTCTGGGGGACAATAAATCGACTCATTCACCACGCACACAAGGGTTTATCATCCAACACATCAGAAGAGGATTGGGCAACCTATCTTGGAAACCATTTCCATCAAGACATCATCCCATCATCAACAGGAGCAAGGACGGTCACAACACCGAGAACAGTCCCACTCGAGACCCGACACGGGGAGCGCAACAGTACTGCAAGGGAAAGAGGGCATAAAGCCGGGAGCTCTACTCCCGAGCGACTACTGTAGAGCAATTAAACGACAAATAGGGAAGAGAAGAAAAGAAGGGGCCCGGGCCCAAATGGAATCCCGCCGGTGCTCTACAAACAACACGCAGATTACTGGGCAAAAGCACTCAGCCCTCTCTTCACTGAAATAAGGCAGACTGGCCTACTACCCCACCTCCTGGAGGGCCTCGATAATTTCGTCAATCTTTAAGTCAGGAGACAAATCCCTTCCAAAAATTACTGCTTAGTTGCCCTTTTGGACTTCGATGCAACATTTTTTGCAGGAACACTTCTGGAGGAACTCTAGCTATGGGCCAAAGGTAATTCTATCATCCCTCTAAACCAGACCCGCTTTTCTAAGTCTGTAAGAACAGTAACAAACATCACGACTATGGCTTTGCTGATCGATGAGGCAGAAAAAACAAAAATGCTGTTATACCTATGCTTCATCCACTACAGGGCTGCCTTTGACCATGTAAACCGCAACAGACTGTGGGTAAGACTGGCCAAATGGGGCATACTAAAGCCATTTCTTAGCTTGCTAATCAATCTGCACATATACACCTGGATCGAAATAAAACTGGGTGATGGATCAACCCTTTCAAGACGGATACCAACAATGAAAGGACTCAAGAAAGGTTGTGTGCTGGCACCGAGCCTTTTCAATCTGTTCCTTGCAGATCTTGTCCCGCTACTAAATGTCAGCAACTCACACACTCCAAGGCTAGGGAACTTAGCACTACCATGCCTACTCTATGCAGAATACTCCAACTATTGCCATCAAGCGTTCAAAAAAAAACCTCCAGTCTCTGTGATGCATAGGTAGCAGGACTGTCTTCTCATACAGTGTACTTACCACTCATATGGATCCCCATTCAGGTCTTTCATGATATCAGTAACTTGCAAAGGAATGCTAGAGCTATTCTATATCATCCTGCTGAAGTATTGATGGTTGCAATCCAATACAAACATTTTCCATTTATGTCTCAATGCATCATGTTTGCTGTGTGTGAAAGTGGGGTTTCCACAAAATTGTTTCCTTGATTGTTCATCTGCACATGTATTGCCATATCCTATATCTCTTCATCACCCCCATTAATATTCTTTACATTCCAGGAAGTACAACATATGTGAACTTTGATAATATTGTAGTCCTTATAGTCTGTGCACCTCATCTGCCTCCTGTCCGAGCCTGAACATGTTGCTTTGCAGTTCATCATAAAAATCAACATTTATTCACACCACTGTACAACTGATATGCCCAGCTGTAACTTTAATAATTAATAGACTAGCTTGTTGGACCCTGCCTTTGAAGGTAACAACACTTGCCATCTGTTCAGCCGAGGTCCGTGCAGGTAACAGCGGTGGGGCCTCATGAGGGGGGATTTCGAGGGACGATGCAGAGGGAAAATAAAATAAATAAATAATTTTCCCTCTGCATCGTTCCTCGAAATCAGCCCCCCCGCTGCCCCACCGCTGTTACCTGTACGGACCGCGGCTGTATCTATTGTCAACCTCTCATAAGACACTATACTCTCTTTTTATTTTCTGGGTACCATCTACACTTGCTACTAAAGGCAGAATGGATAAATAACTCTAGGGCAGGTAAGAGTGTAGCATTGATTGCTACACAGGTAACACACTCACCCCACCTAATTAAGGGAGTGCAATTTTAAAACAGAAGAACACATCATTGTAATGTATTTACCATGATGCTTAAATTACAATTAAAGTAAGTATATATGAAATTACACTTCATCTTTGGCTAACCACTGCTGACTCTTAAATATTTGCACTGTTTCAGTTTGATTTGTTGTCCTGGTTACCCAGAGTTTCTATGTAATGCAGTACAAACTCCAGCTGATCAATGAACTGCGTTTTCCCTTTTATATCAATGAACAGTGGTGAAATAGGAAAAATCACATAGGTTATATTTGTTTCCCAGAGTTTGTCCTTCACGTCGTTAAATGCTCATTACTTTTTTCTGTGTGCAGGCCTAAATTGGTATAGAAAGCCATCTGGGTTTTAGTGTATATCTGTTTCTCTCGCTACCTACCTACTGACATTTGGATCTGGTCTCTGTATCTTTATAAACATATCATCATCATCATTGGGAGTGATCAGGTGTCTGGTAGTGTGTCAGATCTCAGTGTGCTCAGTCTTTTAATGATTCCTGATCGCAAAACAAAGTTAAAAGGAAGAATTCTAAGAACTTCCATGTGGGTTGCAATTCAGTGCCTTTAGGCAGTCCTAAAAGATAAATATTGTTTCACCTCTATCTCTCTTGTAAGTCAACCACCTACACTTCCTGCTAGTTCAAAAGTTTCTGCAGTTTAGCAATCTGTCTGGACATCTTCATTGCCACCTGTGCAAGAACAAATATGGCTACTTCTAATGTGTGCTCTGTATTTTTTCTAATATTCTGTATTAGCACCACAATATTAATTGCTAGATAAACAATTTCCTCTATAGTTCAAGTACTTACTTCCATTATCAGCTGTCTGAGTTCAGAGTTAGCCAGCGTCCTAGAACTGGCTGTAGCTTCAAACCCCTGTGGTGCTCCCTCTGTGACAGTGTCAGCCATTTTTGCGATGTTGTCCCTGAAGCCGTTGCTGGTTGTAGTGACCTGCTGGACACGTTCTAGTGTCTCAGCAGGTATTAGTTTTACCAGCCACTCCTTTGAGGGCTGGCCACACACTCCCTCTACACTCATCCACCACAGGCATCCGGAGTGACGTGGGCCTGTTAATAAAATGGCCGAGTGCAGCTGCTTGTGGCCTGTTAACTAAGCTTCACCAGTGTGTCTGCATCATTAATTGCTTAGCATGGGGCCTTGGGTCCACTATTTTACAATGGCGATGAGGATGTAGGACCACTATGCTGTGCTGCCTTTGATCATCTGAAAAAGGGGAGGATAGCTCCATTAGTAGCTCCATTAGTAGCGACGCTTTTGTCTGCCGTGAAGGGGTAGAGTCACTTGGAGGGAAGAAAATAGAGATTGGTTGCCTTCTGCACCCTGCCTCCTCAGCTGCCATCTGTTCTGCAGACAGCATGGTGCCCGACCACCATTCCCAGCAGACGGAGCGGCGAGGCAGTGAAAAATTCACAGAGTTTGTGCACTACTGAGTGGGCAAGGTACAGACAAGACACATGCGGCATGCACAGTGCCCCCCCAATGCTGCAGAAGCGAGCCCCTTTGTCTCTGGAGGCACCTGCCCGGCACCAGTGGTGCCCTGGTCCTAGAAAAAGAGCAGAGAGGTGCTCCTCAGCTGATTGCGGCTCCCCATCAGCCTGTGAGGCAAATTGCAGCAGAGGCAGCCCTCAACCACAAGCAAGCTGCCCAGCCGACCGAGCAACCTTTATGCTAAAAACATGCCGTAACAGTGGTGAGAGCGACTCCTCACCACAGAGGCCTGAACTCATGGGGGGAAGTGGCAGGACTAATCAGAGAGGTGCAGGCCAGAGCAGTGCCGCCAGCAAGAGAAGACTGAGGGAGAAACTAAAGGGCAGAAGGTGAGCCCTGCATGGGCATACCACCGCTGCTGAGATCGGAGCGGTAGGAGCTGCACTCCACCTGGTGGCTGCCTACCACCTCCAAGGAAAACTCTAATGAGCAGCCCCGACCGGGTGAAAGTTGATGTTGAAGATATTCCGCACTCTGCAGGGAGTGAACAATAACCTCCCCTGCATTGATAAGAACCAGTGCACGTGAGGGCAAACAAAGTGCTGCACGCAACAACCAGTGGCCCAAGTGTCCACACCTGAGAGTAGTGCAGATCTGCCTTGACACCCTGAGTACAGTGCAACCCCTGATGCCTCCCTGTGAACACCGCTACACCCTCAACGGTCGCAAGGCCTGCAGCATCAGGAAAGGCTGTTGTGGCCTTGTGAAGTGTTGCAGCGCCATCTGGTGGCCAGTGTGCAACCCTCATCCAGCCCGAGAGACTGCTGCCCATTACAGGCAAGAGGAGAATCTCACATCCCCAAGTGGTAAGCTGCCACCAACACAACACGAAGAAGAGAATGTGGCACAATGCCACATCATGAAGAAAAAGAAGTGACAAACCTGTCACCCTGAAGAACTGGACGTCCACACAACTCTCTTGCTGGAGAGATCAACAAGGTGATAAGAACGAGGACTCGTACCACTACAAGAGTGCACCCACAGACAAAACCCAGCCACCGAGGTGGAGCGACATTCCTGGAGACAGCTCAATGGGAGAACCACATGTAAGCTGTCAGCAAGCGCAAAACGTGTCTCTCCCGCTGCGCTTGCGAGTGCGACTGTCAGTTTCCAAGCATTGGCTGTTTGAGTTTGATGGCATTCTTAATTGCGACTGCACATGCCATGGGAAAGGACAGCACCATCAAAGACACTGAGCTACATGGCTTCAAAGTCCCTCCAGTCATCTCCACTCCAGGAGAGCCATCATCACCTACTGTCCAGGTCATCCTTATGGAAAACACATCCCTCAGTGCCATGGGCATCGACATAACCATCAAAATAGTATCTCAAATCCCAAGCAGAGCCTAACCTCTTCAAGCCCCACAGCGGATTCCACCAATGCTTCTGATGCCCCAAGTTTGAACTTTTAAGACCAATTGCATGACAGTAAAAGCATACCACACTGATCACCCCCACTTATGTGGACTGTCACCCAACTAATGTGAAGCAGCGGGATCTGGATTTTGTCAGCACAGCATTCATGTCCAGAGGTATTCTGATTAAGCTATGGATGCGTGCCGAGATGCCCGGGTGCTCCCAGCTGCATATGTCCTCCGCTGTTCTTCGGACTACCTCTCGAGGCTGCGAGACTGTGTTGTTTTAGTTGTTTTCATTCATTCCCACAGGTTGGACTTTGTTTTGTTTTTCAGTAAAGTTTGGGAGGAATGTAGTGTCCTGCTGGACACGTTCTAGTGTCTCAGCAGGTACTAGTTTTACCAGCGCAAAAACAACAATTGATGGACAGAATGCAGAACAATGTCATACATTCACCCCAGTACAGAGATCTGGGCCTAAATCCATCGTTTTTTTGCTCACCATGCCATTCCAGTTTGAACCCAGCCATATGCAAATCAGTCTTGAACCTGTGCCTCATGGGAACAGTCCAGCCCGAACTGCCAAGCCAGGTCCTCCCTGGACTGGAAACAAGCATCCTAGGACCAGTTTCAGGGTTTCACCCCTCTTCAGCCAGGATAGCTTGATTCCAGTGGCATGGAGAGCACTGGACTCACGTCTGAGCATACCCGTCCCACTCGGGGTGACAAATGCAAAAACAACAATTGATGGACAGAATGCAGAACAATGTCATACATTCACCCCAGTACAGAGATCTGGGACTAAATCCATTGTTTTTTTGCTCACCATGCCATTCCAGTTTGAACCCAGCCATATGCAAATCAGTCTTGACCCTGTGCCTCATGGGAACAGTCCAGCCCGAACTGCCAAGCCAGGTCCTCCCTGGACTGGAAAAAAGCATCTTAGGACCGGTTTCAGGGTTTCACCCCTCTTCAGCCACGATAGCTTGATTCCAGTGGCATGGAGAGCACGAGACTCACGTCTGAGCATACCCGTCCCACTTGGGGTGACAAATGCAAAAACAACAATTGATGGACAGAATGCAGAACAATGTCATACATTCACCCCAGTACAGAGATATGGGCCTAAATCCATTGTTTGTTTGCTCACCATGCCATTCCAGTTTGAACCCAGCCATATGCAAATCAGTCTTGAAGCTGTGCCTAATGGGAACAGTCCAGCCCGAACTGCCAAGCCAGGTCCTCCCTGGACTGAAAACAAGCATCCTACGACCGGTTTCAGGGTTTCACCCCTCTTCAGCCAGGATAGCTTGATTTTAGTGGTATGGAGAGCACAGGACTCACGTCTGAGCATACCCGTCCCACTCGGGGTGACAAATGCAAAAACAACAATTGATGGACAGAATGCTGAACAATGTCATACATTCACCCCAGTAGAGAGATCTGGGCCTAAATCCATCGTTTTTTTGCTCACCATGCCATTCCAGTTTGAACCCAGCCATATGCAAATCAGTCTTGACCCTGTGCCTCATGGGAACAGTCCAGCCCGAACTGCCAATCCAGGTCCTCCCTGGACTATAAACAAGCATCCTAGGACCGGTTTCAGGGTTTCACCCCTCTTCAGCCAGGATAGCTTGATTCCAGTGGCATGGAGAGCACGGGACTCACGTCTGAGCATACCCGTCCCACTCGGGGTAACAAATGCAAAAACAACAATTTATGGACAGACTGCAGAACAATGTCATACATTCACCCCAGTACAGAGATCTGGGCCTAAATCCGTGCCGAGATACCCGGGTGCTCCCAGCTGCATATGTCCTCCGCTGTTCTTCGGACTACCTCTCGAGGCTGCAAGACTGTGTTGTTTTAGTTGTTTTCATTCATTCCCACAGGTTGGACTTTGTTTTGTTTTTCAGTAGAGTTTGGGAGGAATGTAGTGTCCTGCTGGACACGTTCTAGTGTCTCAGCAGGTACTAGTTTTACCAGCCACTCCTTTGAGGGCTGGCCACACACACACCCCACACCCATCAACCACAGGCATCAGGAGTGACGTGGGCCTCTTAATAAAAGGGCCCGAGTGCACGTGCTCGTGGCCAGTTAACTAAGCATCAGCAGTGTGAGTGCGTCATTAATTCTTTAGAATGTGGGCCTAGGGCCTACTATTTTTCACTTGTCTCTGTTTCATCTGCTGCAGTGTGTAAGAAAGTGGCTCTGTATATACTGTCCCCAAATAGGTACAGTGTGCACAGAGTCCACAGTCTCCCAGAGGTTTGGCAGAGGCTAAAGTTAGATATAACCTTACTCTCTAAAGTGGTAGCTTGGTCGAGCAGTAAGGCAGTATCAGAGGACAGTGTAAAGCATTTGTTGTACACACTCAGTCAGCAAATGGTCTCACACACTCAAGAACTGAACTCTAGGCCAATGGTTTGTATATAAAAATATATAGTTGTTTTATTTTAGAACCAACAATAGGTATCAAAATATACTTTCTCAGGATGAGATGCTTTAGTTAAATACTTTCAATAGGCAATAGAATTTTGAATGCAATAGTTACAGTTGTTGCAATAGGCAACACAATTCAAACACAATTATGACATTGAGCTCAACTGGAATTTCTTAATAAATACAATTAATTACTTTTTGGATTACTTTTCTAACCACAGGACTGGATCCTAGATTCAGTCCTGGGACATCTCCTGTAAACAGTTGAAAGAAATCGTTTTTGTTACACAGGCGATTTTTAGTGAATATTTGTAAGTTTCAAAAATCGACACTTCAACGAATTTCTGGCAAAAACTAGGCAATGTTATCCTACGGAGGAAAATCAAGTTATTGGTAAGTACGGTTGTAATTACTTTTCAGGGTCAGTGCTGGGCACCAAGATCCAGCACTGTGATCTCTCCTGATAACAGGTGAGTAATTTCGTTTTCGTTGATCGGCTGATTTTTAGTTAATATTTTAAAGTTTCAAAACTCAACACTTAGAAGAATTTCCAAGTGAAACCAGTCAATTTTACCCCATGGAAGAAAAGTGAGTTATCGGCTTTTGGGTAAGTACTCGACTGGCAGAGTTAAGGTTCTGGGCATAGACTCAGGGTCTCCCAGGGTCAGGTAAGTACAGATGTTACACCCTCAGCGGCACAGGGGCAGCCGGGTGCAGAGAGAGTTAGGCCCAGTGTTATCCTATGGCGGGCAGGGGGCCTTTGGTTGGTGGCTGCTGGCAAGCATGCCACGCGGCTGTGGGAGCTGGGCTCCTGGTCACTTCCTCAGGGCAAGTGGGGAAGAAAAATAGGACAGAGGTTGCACTCCCAGGGGCACTCAGGCGGCTGGGTGCAGGGTGCTTTTGAGCCGTCGGGTGCTCAATGGATTTCAATGGAGAAGCTCAGTGACGAACAAAGGCTGCAAGCTCGGGGACGAATATTCTTCAGGTGCGACCACCACTTCGAGAGGTAAGTTGGAAAGCTATAGGATTGGTAGGCACCCAGGAGCTGGGCACAGGGGGCCGCAGAGCACCGGGTGCAGGGGTGTCTTTTCGCGTCAGGAAATCTTACCCTCAGCTGGTCGCGGTTGGAGGGGTCCCTGGTTCTGAGGCTCAGGCTTCGTCAGGAGCGTCGAGGTGGGTCCTTGGGTGCTGGATTCTGGGTCACAGTCGCCGGGGTGACGTCCTCGTGGTCTTTGTCCACTCCGGCACAGGTCAGGCTTGGCGGGTGCATAGTGTGCAGGAGTCGCGGTTCCTGGTTGGCATCAGGGGCTTGTTACTTGCTTTGAGCAGAACCACTGCTCGTGGGAGTCCCAGTCTTTTCAGAGTCACAAGGCAGTCAGGTCCTCCGGGGTTTTTGAGGTTGCTGACCACTGGAGATGCCGGGTTTCAGCAGGAGCAGGTTCGAGGGTCGACAGGCCTGAAGGGCTGGGGCCAAGTCAGTTGGTGTCTTCCTCTTATTAGCAGCTGCACGGATTCTGGCTCTGAGGAAGGAAGGTTCTGGGTGCCCCTAAATTCTAAATTTAGGGGTGTTACAGGTAGGTAAAGGGCAGGGACCAATGGGTCCCTTCCCTGGGGTGGGTACACCCCCTATCCTGCCACTCTCCTGTGGGAGGGGGGCAGTAGCCTAGTCCTGATTGGACAGGGCTCCCCATCTTCAAGATGGCGAGAGCCCGGAGATGTGCTTCACCTCCCCCACCTGAGGGGTGGGGTTGGCAGAGGCTGGCACACCCCATTTCCTCCCTTGGGGTTTCCTGCCGATCTTCCCGACAGAGTGGGGGTCAGAACCGTTGGGGGCCAGTTGCTGAGTACAGCAAGTGGCCTGGAGAAGCTCACAAAGGCGGCATGCCTTTGAAGCTTCCCCTGCACATCCTGGGGGGAGGAGACCTAGCACCTTGCCCAGGATGTGCATTGTTGCAGGCCCAGGAGAGCGGATGGCTCTCTACCCAGGGGTCTAGCAACATGTCTGCTGTGTGGCAGCCTAGGCAGCCCCTCAGACAGGACGTGGATTGTAGGTTAGGTTCAGGGAGCAACTCTAAGTTGCCCTCTGTTGTGCATTGTACATTAAATCCCACACTGGCATCAGTGCGGGTTTAATGTGCTGAGAAGTTTGATACCAAACTTCTCAGTCTTCAGTGTTGCAATCATGGTGCTGTGGAGTTCGTGCTGACGACCTCCCAGCACCATATATTCTTAATGGCAACACTGCACTTACAGTGCCCAGGAATGGACCTGGGTACTGTAGGGGTACAGGGCTCATGCACCTGGACCCACACCACTGGCATAGGGCACCCAGCTAGAGGGGTGACTGAGGTATGCCAGGTCAGTGTGTGTTGTGGGCATGGCACACAGGGATGTGTGTCATGTCGACTCTCTGTTTTGTTCTGCACCAAGACACTCAGCCTGCAAAGGCAGTGTGTGTGTGTCAGGGTACAGGGCCCCCAATGATGGCACAATAAGTGCTGCAGCCCTTAGGGGCCTTCTCTGGTCACAAGGCCCTGGGCACCTAGGGTACCATTTACCAGGGGTTGATATGTGGCCAGAGATGCCAATTGGGTTTTAGGCTTCATGCAGTTTTAGGGAAGGAACATAGGCCCTGGGTACCTGATTGGCAGGAGCCCAGGGCACACTCAAAGTACATCAGCAATTCAGCAAAAAGTGGGGGCATACCATGCAAGAAAGATGGCACTTTCTCACACAGTGTCCTTTTGTTTATTCAGCATTTACATGCTGATGCTAGAACTAGCACCTGTAGGTATATATACTCCTCTTAGTACAGTGATCTTTAATGTTTTTATAGAGAATCCTCCTTAAATAAAAATGTCACCACCTTCCAAGTGCCGCACCCCTCCAAAAATGTTTAACAGTAAACCTTGTATAATGCCATCCTAATGAGTTCAGCGTTAAGGGATGTTTGGGTTTAAACTCCAAGAAAGAAGAATAAATAATATACTAAGTGGTGCGTGCCCCCACTTCCTTTCGAAACACTAAGGAGCATATCTACAACGCAGTCGGGCCCACTTGCAGAGTCCATACAGGACTTGATTATGTGCTTTCCGCACTACACTTCCCATAATGCACAGTCTCATTTGAGCCTCCCATTGGTGAGTGTGTCATATGTTAAATGGCGAAGTGGGTTAGCGGTTGTGCACACCGTTTCCGTTAAAGCCTCTGAAGAGAAGCATATGGAGCTTCGAAACGCGTCAGGCAAATCCACTACGGAGCGGGTCCTACAAGCGGATCCCTGTCCCTACCTATACATAAATCAAGCTGCTGGTCGAGTGCTACTTACAGGTGGACAACTTTGGAGCAGAATATATATATATATATATATTTATATATATATATTTGCGGCTCGCTCGGCCGCGGGGAGCCCCGACGCCGAATGGCGGATCCTGAGTGCTGGGACACACCAGCACTCCTTGGACTGACAGAGCCTCACTCGTGGAGACATTGGCAGTGTTCAGCGACAGTGAACCTACAGCCTTCCTACTTACAAGTTTTTATTATTATATTGAGTGGCAGGACGGGGGCCACTTGGCAAAAGAACACAGGAGTCTATGGCTACATTTTGGACTATCATGACCAGCATGCCTTTCTGATACGCCCACTGGGGCGGGACTCCAATAAATAAAGTGAATGTTCTGTGCAACCTGTTTCCTGCCTCTCACATGCCAGTGAACAAGAGCTTCAAACAGCTCGAAACGCGTTTGGCGATTGGAACGTGTGGTGCCTGCTGCTATCACCGCCGCCTGCGACAGTGGTGTGAGTCTGAAAGTGTGCGGCTCCCCATTTGGGCAATTCTGCGTTTTCATATATATATATATATATAGTATTTTTCTTTAAAACACCGTTTCTTGGCTAAATCAGTCTACTTCTGCTGCAAATACCAGCTTAAGTGTCCTTCACTATTTTATACAGAAACCAGACTTTGAAAGAGGCCTTGAACTGGTTTGTTACCAATTACAGAACAATGATAGAATTCTGTTTTGCAAGAATGGAATTAAACCTTCGTCTTATTTTGAAAACGTCAACAACACACAACAACATTACCTGTGTCTACCCTGCTATGGCTAATCTCAAAAGGCTGTGTTTGGAAAAATTGCTATTTTAAGAAATAATTCCTCTTCTTCTTTGAACATTTAACGGGTGACATTTGTAATCTATGCCAATGGAATATGTCTTTACGATCCCTGTTCTAGCTCCAAAATCTTTATTCTCTTTTGTTTGACTTGTCTCCGTTTTTGGTTTAGAAAATGTGGAGTCCCTACACATGGCACTCTGCCAACCTCAGCTCTATCACTTGCTGACTCTCCAGGTATTTCACTAATGTGCTGCACCACGGTACCCCCTTTGCGTCAAGCAAAGTCCACTCTAAGTCCTGCCACAGGAATTGGACATCTTAATTTGCAGGAACCTTTATCATACATAGTACATGCCCATATACACATACAGTGTTATAATGGCTTATGCACATACAGGCACATTTGAAGGGATGATCAGACTGTTCAATGAGTTGTTTAGTGATGGTGTTCAATATGCATGATGTATGCACCAAATGTGTTTCTCACTCCCAATTGTTTTCAGTGTTATGTACATATGGCATAGTTCTGATCACTTCGCTCCACTGAATTTCTGCTGGGTTTTTGCTATGGAACTACCACATTCATACAAATGTACCATTCAGTTATATTTAGGAGATTTTGCAGTTCTTTATTATTACAGATGTGTTGTTTATTTCGTAATTTCATGTCACTTTGAGTGAGTATAACGTCGAATTTAGGAAATTTAGAACACATCAATGTATTTCAGTGAGCGCTTGGGTAAGAATCAACGTTAGGCTGGCTGACAAATCATTGAGACTCTCTTGAGTTCAGGGAGACCTGCATCTGGCTGATAGATGTATCATATTCATAAACAGCAGACACGACTACGTTTATTAGTCAGCATATAAATAGATACCTTTTATGTCCACAAATAGTTCAAATGAAAGCCAGGAGCACTTAGTTAGAAACAATGGGGCAAATTTACAAGGAAATGGTGGAGAACAGAGATGCGACATATTTACAACAATATGGTGCACTCCTGTGCTTTCCTTAGCGCTAAAAATAGCTGCCTAGCGCCAACACAGACACCCTTGCGCCATAGTGCAAGGGTGCCTGCATTGCAGGGAATGATCATTTATGTGCAGGAAGGTATACCTTCCTGCATATAAATCATCAATAATGGTGATATGCTACTTCAATGTGTGCTGCATTCTGCAGAACACATAGAAGTAGCAAATCACCATTATTTAATGATTGTTTATGTGCAGGAAGGGACACCTTTCTGCACATAAACAATAATTATTGGCATTTTGCTTTTTCTAACGCCTGCTATTGCATAGTTTTTGGTGCTGCCTTAGATCGTTTTCAATCTGGTGCAGCGTCAAAAAGCAATGGGAGTTGCGGTGGAACACCCACAGCAATACACATTGCACGCGCCTTTCATGCAGATACCTGTGTGAAAGGGTACCATATTTACAAAGCGGCATTGCACCACAAAAAGTGGCTTAATGACACTTTGTAAATGTGGTGCAGGGCATTGTGTCACCGAAACGCCGGTAAAAGTGCCATTCCGGTGGTGTAATCCCCTTGTAAATATGCCCCAATGATTGTAAACAAAGTTGAAAATAAAAACTATTCTGTTATAAATTGGGTTTTTGATTGAGGGGGTGAAAACCCTCCTCAAGCAACAACCACAATCCCTGTCAGAGTGAACCACAAAAAGTCAGTAAATTAGCCTGTGCTTAAACCTCTGGTAGCTTGGCACAACAGCAAACAGGCTGAACTTGGAGGCAATTTGTGAAGTATTTATGCAGTACACAAACAGTAATAAAGTGAGCACACAAAGCAAGAAAAATCCTACACCAATTTAGAAAAATAGTGTAAAATGTACTAAATTATTTGACACGAAAATAACAAAAATCCAATCGGTAACACTGGAGTTATGAATTGTTTACGTCTGTAGTAAAATCTAGCTCCTAAAAGGTCAAAGCACCAACCGAAGACATCTAGTCAAGTGAGACTCGGGCAAAGTCAAAGGTTATGGTCGACCGCGAAGGAGCGCTCTACGGATACCCGGAGTGGATTGGGCCCTGTCATGGCTTACCTTCGGACGCAGGTTTGAAGAAAAATGACTGAAAAGGTAAAGTTTAATGTGGCATGTTAGCCGGCGGTGTCTGAGGAGGAGGTGTGGTCATCAGGAAGCTGCTGGATGAAGTTATGGTGAAGCCTGCTATGTTCTGACTTTGTCTCTTTTTTGGAAGTCAAAAATCTCCAATGAGATGAAGCCTGGGGCTGTAGTTCCACAAGGCCAGATACCTTTTTTGTGAGGATCCGCTAAACAGTATGTGCTGCTGTGGAGAAAAAAATAGTGGGTCCTACAGCGAAGTCAGTCCAATCAGTGATGCACTTTGGATGGATCGGCGAGCAGGTAGGGCCTGGCCTTCTGTCAGTACTCAGAGCACTTTTTGGCTGAAAGTTGTAAAAGTCCCAAGTTTTGGTTTTAGGCTTTTTGCACACCTTTAGCACCACTTATGAGGGTCCAGGACTGGGCGGGCCCCTTTTGGAGAATAGAACACACCTTAAAGCAGGGTCCAGGGGCAGGGTTCAACTTGTTGTAGTGTTTTGTGTCACTGTAGCTCAGAACAGGAGGCCAGCCAACTAATGCTTGGAATCACTCTGGAAGTTCTAGGTTTAAGCAGGTAGGCAGTCTTCTGGGAGCAGCAGGGCAGTCCTCTGAAGTACAAAGTAGCCCTCAAGCAGCAGAGTGGTCCTCTGAAGTACAGGGCAGGCCTTCTGAGTATCCTCCGCAAGTCCAGGAGTAAACTCAAGTGGGCCCGAGGGTCCTATTTTTACCTCTGATGCCAGCTTTTTAGAGGAATAAACTTTTAGAATTTTTCCCCCACAGATGGTTCTGGAATTTCCTTCCTCCCTGCCTAGGCTCCAAGAAGTTAGGGTGACAAAAGGCTGGTGTGAGGTTCATTGTGAGTGTGCTCAGGCAGCTTCTTTAAAATGTAAGTGTGGCAGGGAACAGCACCGGCCCTCCCATCCCAGTAGATTGGCCCATCCTGCCTACACCTAGTCCGCCTTTGTCTCACTGTCTGGGAGGAATACACAAAGGCCAACTGCACCTTTAATCACTGTTCGCACGCACATTAGAACACAGACGTTCATGTAAAATGTTTTTAAAAAGTTTAAGGGAAGACATGCATTCGCAAATCTAATAGCTTTTGTATAGCAATTCATCGTCCCAACGCACCACATGAGTTTTGCAGATGGTTTAAGTATAAAATAAAGGTAAAGTATTTTCACTTTGGAGACAGTGAAACAACAAAAGACCTTGAGTCGATTTTATGGAAGTAACAACTTATTTCCAATGAACAATGTTTGATTAGAGTGGCAGCTGAACTGCGCGTTTGTGTTGTTTTTTGAGTAATAGGTCATTTCATTGGACTGATTCATGGAGTGAACTGTCATTGTAATGAAGATTGTCGTATACAATATATCATTTTAGTAATTTTGATGTTTCTTGATTTTGATAGATGCGTTTTTATTGGGGGGTGGAGGGTGAGTGTTTTTGGTTAAGTTCTGGATTTGCGGCTGGTAGGGGAGGGCATTGTGGGATTTGTAGTCATGGTTGACATCACATGCCCCTGGTATAAGCCTGGATGGGCAACAGGAGGCATTTGAAACCTTTGAATAAAGTATTCTGGTACAATCATGCTGTCTCCGGAGTGAATAAATAAACATGAAGATGGATGATATAAGGATTGTTAAAACTATTGGTATACCTGAAGAATGGACAACTTGGGAGGAATTGGTTTACCTTTTAGGAATTTTTCCAACCAAGATGTAGTGCGACAGTTGGGTGCGCGATGGATGCACCCTGTGGATGGATCTTTTGATATGTGCTGTGACTTGGGACAGTTCACAGCGCTGTTCGCACGCACATTAGAACACAGACGTTCACGTAAAATGTTTTTAAAAAGTTTAAGGGAAGGAGTGCATTCGCAAATCTAATTGTTTCTTACATAACTTTCTAAAAGTGGCATTCTCAGAATTGTGGCTTAAAATCTTATTTTAATATTAAAGAGGATTTTAAATTATAATTCTTTAGAAACCAAACATGGCATTTATACCTTTTCCCATACAAACGTTATCACTTATTGAACATAATAAGAATACCTAATGCTAGCCTATGAGAGAAGTAGGCCTCACAGTAGTGAAACATGAATTTGACAGTTTTTCACTACCAAAACAGGTAAAACTTAAATGTAGATGTCCAACTTTTTAAATACACTGCACCATCCCCTAAGGGCAGTCTAGGGCCTACTTAGGGGTGATGTTTATGTATTGAAAAGGAAGGCTTATGTCTGGCAAATGAGTTATTTTGCCAAGTCAAGTTGTCAGTTTAAAACTGCACACAGTGGCAGGCAGGCCTAAGACATGTTTTAAAGGGTGACTTAAGTGGGTGGCACAATAAGTTCTGTAGGCTCACCTGTAGCAATTAATTTACAAGCCCTTGAAACATGCAGAACAAATTTAGTAGGGACTAATCAGTTACTTAAATGTGCAATTTGGATGTGAGCCAATTTTACCATGTGTAATGGAGAGAGCATGAGCACTTTCCCACTGGTTAGCAGTGGTAAAGTGCACAGAGTCCTGATGCCAATAAAATCGAATTCAGAAAACAGGAACAATGAGGGTAAAACCTTGGGAATGACCCTGCAGAGAGGGCCAACATATTCATATGGTCACGATTTTTATTTTGTTATTTTAGAACATGTGTTAAGAGGAGTTTGGTGTGCGGCATCAGGAAACTAATCAAGCAAAGCCAAATGCACACTGCTCAGAGAATGAGTAAGGGGATTTTGTGACAACTTCAGCACTCCACAGAGTGCATCCTTGCTTCCCCAGATTAACAGATTAACTGCTACTTTAGACTTTCACTCAGGAACATTCGGTGGGGGGGGGAGGGCTCTCTCTGTTTTACTAATCACTGCTGTGCTTGACAGAAGAGTACAAAATGTGTATATTCCAGCAGGAGTTTCATTTAGCATTTTCTAATGGATTTGTATCTGTGCTGTTGTGCACCCCACTTCCACCCCATCAACATAGCTTTGGGAACTCCCAATGGGGACACATACCACAGTTTGCAAGCTTGTCCCCTAGGGAATCTTCCTCAAAGTTTCTGCAAAATGATACAGTTTAGTGAACATGCTATGCTTATGTTAGACCTGGTACCATTGGCGTTAGTCTCCCTTCCATTTTTCGCTGTTTTCTCCTCTGTTTTTTATATATTTTTGCTGGTTTACATGCTTTGGGCACTGTGCCACCGCTATTCAGTGCCACAGTGCAAGTGCTCCCTATTGTAAATTGTTGTAATTGATTAGTGACTCCATGATTGGCTTATTTGATTTACTTGTCAGACTCTAGTACAGTGCACCATGTGTGCCCAGGGTCTGCAGATCAAATGCTGCTAGTGGGCCTGCAGCACTGATTGTGCCACACACAGAAGCAGCTAGTAAAGTGTGTCTCAGGCCTATCATTGCAGAGCCTGTGTGCAGTATAGTACTGTCATGTCGACTTGGTAAGTGCACCCACTTACCAGTCCCTACACTTTCCCTTTTCTACATGTTACCACCCCTAAGGTAGGCCCAAGGCAGGGTGCATTGTAAGTAAAAGGTAGGACATGCCCTGGTGTGTGTGGCATGTCCTGATAGTGAATTACAGCCAATTTCATTTTTCACTATTGTAAGGCTACTTGTGCCCATAGGCCAGAATGGGCAGTTTGATTATAACATCTTATAATCCTAACTGACCCAGGGAACATGGTAGAAAAAAGAATTTAGTATGCCTGAACTCAGAATGTTAAAATACATCTTTTAGTGAAGGTGATTTTTACATTCTGTGTTTAAAAAACAACTTTTAGAAAGTAGGTATTTTCTTACCTAACCATCCAGCCTACCTCTGCTAGGTTGTGTATTGCATGTCTGGTTTGTGAGTGACAGGAGGGCTTGGGCTCCAGCAGTCTGATGAGTCAGGCTGGGCTGAATAGAACCTTGGCTGAATAGAGAGTGGGGGCAGAGATTTCCTTTCACTCCCCTGAGCCCTCATAGAATGGAGAGTAGGGGGAGGAGATTTCCTTACAGCTACCTGGGCCAGGTCTGCTTTCGACAATAGGGGAGAGGAGTTGGCCTAACGGCTAGGGCGCTCGACCACAGACCTGGAGAACTGGGTTCGAGTCTCGGTAATGACACTGAACTTCCTGTGATTCTGGGCAAATCACTTAATCTCCCCGTGCCTAACAAAAAAATGAATGCGTGTCCTCATGTAACGTAACTGGTGCTATGTAAAGCGCTCTGATACCTGATTGGATTCGGGTCAAGTTCGCGCTATATAAAACTCTGCAAAAAAAATAATAAATCTGTCTCCACCTCCTGCTAGGAAGCTGCAAAGAACTGGTTGTGGCTGGGTACAGGCACCCCCTGCCTTCAGAGGACAAAGGATTTACTGGTATACATATTGGGGCCCAGACCCCCAAGACTTTAGATCACTTCTGGGAATCAAGACGAACCTTTGCCAAGGAGAGGAACCGAAAAAAGCTGAAGGAGTTGACTGCCCCTGTGCCAGTGTGCTATTTTCTGGGGTTGGCCTGCAGTGATTGCTTATTTGCCAAGGAAAGGAGAAGGAACTTTTATTGAACTTTCATCATTTTAAAGAAGAATCTCCAAGGGCTTGAATTGTGCTTGCCTCCTGCTGAAGTCTCAGGGATACAAGACTTCACCACCAGCTCCCCCCTGAATTTCCTTGCTGGGAATTCTGTCTGCAGAAGCCTGCGTATTGTTGGGAGCTGGAAGCGCGACTCAACAAGAAGAAGCATGTCGCAGTCGCAGCTGTTGCTGTCGCATCACCAGAGAAGCATGTCGCCACTGCAAGGGTCAGCGTCGCATCACTGGAGAAGCGTGTCGCAAGGCCTGTCGCGGCTCAGAAGTTCCAGAGTCACCACACGGCCATCGGTCGTGCACACATCACCTTCATCTCATCGCATCAAAGGTACTATCTTGTCGCATCGCACCAGATCGTCGCATCGCGGCGCCATCTTGCCGCATCTCAAAAGGAATGCAACACGAGATCGACGCATCACCTCCTCTCCGGTAAGGAACAGATGCATCGCCTACTTTGCGCAAGCACTGAGGAACAGATGCATCGCCTCCCCCAAAGCAAGGAACCGACGCATCGTTTTCCCCACAAACCTTTTGTTTATCTTGTGTTACTCATCCAAAGGTACTCTGTGGGAAACATTTCGCATCTAAAGTGAACTGAGTTATTTCTACCATCTTATAGTCATTTTCATAATACTGTATTGTGGACTTTTGTCATTTGGGTCTTGTGTTAAGTCTATGTAAAGAATACTTATTTTTATAAAACCTGTGTTGTGTCCATCTGTAGTGTTTTCCCTGTATTACTGTATTTGTTCACAAATGCTTTACACGCTGCCTCTGAGATAAGCCTTCCTGCTCGTGCCAAGCTACCACAGGGTTGAGCAGGGGTTATTTTAGGAGTGTAGCCCCCTTACCCTGACTAGAAGCAAGGGTCCCTATTTGGACAAAGTGCAAACCATTGCCAATTAGAGACCCCCAGTTCTAACAGCTTATAATTCTAAATACTGCTTGTATTTTTCATTTCTTGAACTGCAGTGAGTTCCAAGTTTGCAAGACCATCTGAAGATATCCATGAAATATATGCCATGCAACCATAAGCTGTAATAATGTGCAATTCGAGAACATGAAAACAATCTAACATAGAAACTACCAGAATCACTGGTGCTATGAACCTGAAACCTTTCCGTTTTCACATGAAATACTTCATTTAAAAAGGCAGTCTCCTGACACTCTAAAGTAATGCAAGCAGGGATGTTTTGAAGAGGTGCAGTAATTGATTCCTCCTTCGCATCCATATAAATATTTCATTGCTTTATTTTCATCAGTGTTTCTATTTTTAAGCTGGGATATGTTTTAGGAGCCGCTTCAATTTCGAGATTTAGGGGCATATCAGCAACAACTGGCGATAATCATCGCTAAGCGCACTTAGCGTTAGGATAATTATCGCCGGCTAGCGTGGATTTTTATCGCTGAGATAGCGTGCTATTAGCAACGCTTATCTCAAAAGCGATAAAAATCCTAGCGCTAACTGCCAAACGTGAGATTATCGCTAGAAACCCACGAAGTTTGGCGATAGCTTGCTGATAGGGCCTCACAAACTTAGCCATGATATCCACCTTCCATAGGATATCATGGCTAAGTCAGTCCTGAAGCAGGCGTAAGGAAAGTAGCGATAACAGAGGTTATTGCAACTTTTCTTGTCGCTATGCTGCTTTGCGTGAAGCTTGATAATAGGAGAAATGTGGCTTAGCGACATTTCTCCCGTTATCCTGGGGAGAAACGCCCACTTTGCATCTCATTAGAGATGCAAAGATGGGCGTTAGGAATTCAGGCGCGAAGTCAAAGTTTCACACGATAGCGTGACCTTGCTGATATAGCGATAAAATTATCGCCGCCTTGTAGATATGCCCCTTAGATTTCTATCATGCGTGTCTTCACTAATAATTTCTTCAAGGATGGCAATGGTCCTTTACAATGAGCTAGGAGTGACACACCCTGTTATGTGTCCCTCCTAACTTCTGGCTTCCTGATGTCTCCTCCCCCACACTGAGCATGCTATCATGGTGCCCCATTCAGTGCACTCTACTTCACCTACCATTCAAGAGTGCGGATTCTGAAGTACCAGAGGCCCAGTTCTTGATATTGTTGTGCTTTCTATGCTTCCTTCCCACACAGCCTCTCCTATCTGGCACTTTCACTTTGCCTTTGAAACTTTAGTGCTTAGATTTCTTCCACAGTGGGGATCTCAGCATCTGTGGTGCCATAATGCGCGTCCACTGTGCTAGCCAGGGAGATTTTTTGGGACGCCCCAGGAAAAACTTGTTTCTGGATTTGCTGTTCTGAGGATCTATCATGCTGAGGATTGTGAGATGATTGCAATGGTGATGTTTGATGTGGATAATTACAGATTGACTCTTTGTGAACATGAGGCTCTAGATACATCCCCATCCCCATTTTTTTTTTTAACAAGATTCATCTATTCTCCTCTCTGTCCCATTAGTGATTGCCTGCCATGGGGACTGGTGTCCTCCTCGGCTTTCCAGTAACACATAAACCTGATTCTGTGCATGACAATGACTCAAATGAAGCTGCAGGCGCTCTATTTGTGAAGCATGTGGCGTGGTGGGCCGCTACAAGCAATGTGTAATATAAAGGTAGTGTTTGCTTTTTATTTTTTTTAAAGGTGGCAATCCTGAAAATCCGAACTTGTATTTTCAAATCAGCGAAATTCCGATGATAAAAATATATCTAAATTGATAGCCAATAGAATGAATAGAGTAGCCGACAGGCTGATCCATAAGGATCAGCATGATGGAGCTACACGAGGACATGACAGCTCCAGTGGGTATCTTCGCTCATCCCTCAGGAAAATTCTCTGTTCAAAGTAGTAACATTTTTTTTTGCCATGAGCCTTTCTTAGATGGAGAGTGACATTAGGCACAGCGCCTGCCCTTAGCCTCAGTTAACGGTCTCCAATGCAGGCCAAAAAGCACTAGTGATTTCGTACCCTGTTGCTCCATGACTGAGCCCTAGTATGAAAGCAGAACCAAACATGTCTACAGGCAGAGTCAAGGCAATTATTTTTCAGGAACGCGAAATCTAAAAGGAACAAAAGCAGCAGTTTTCTTTCTCTTCCATTTCCTTGAATTCAGTCAAAAATTATGGACTCCATACCGTCCCCCTGCAGGTAAAAGTCATGATGGTGTGAACTACTCCAGTGCTTGTAGTGAGGCCCCAACCTGTCCGGCGTGTGGCAATGAACGATGAGGTTCCTATAAAATTTTAATTCCATGTTTACGAAACCCCTCACAAAAATGTCCAAGACAATTCACTCTCAATCCCCTTCCCAGTAAATCCAACATCAGCAGCACATGCCTTACATTATCTCAACTAATCTATGCCATCTCAGCTGCTTTAACCATCGGCATCAAAGAAGGACTAGCTAACATCAAACCCACACACTAGTTTCCAGGCCAATTCATCTCAACACCCTTCACACTAAACCCAATGGGCCCGATTCACAGAACTAACTTAAGACAAAATCCTAAACTTACTACCATTTTGGTATTCACAGAAGGCACTTACTCATTTTGGTATTCACAGAAGGCACTTACTCATTTCGGTATTCACAGAAGTTAGGAGTCCTAACTTTAGGACTCCTAAATGCCTTCTGTGAATACCGAAAGTTTTAAAGTTAGGATTTTTCTCAGTTTAGGAGTAGTAAAGTTAGGACTCCTAACTTTAGGACTCCTAAATGCCTTCTGTACATACCGAAAGTCTTAAATAAAGGATCTTTCTCAGTTTAGGAGTAGTAAAGTTAGGATTCCTAGGCAACTTGCACTTCCACTGTGGCACTGAATAGCAGTGGCACAGTGCCCAAAGCATGTAAACCAGCAAAAACATATAAAAAAACAGAGGAGAAAACAGCAAAAAATGGAAGGGAGACTCACCACAATGGTACCAGGTCTAACACGTGTCCCCTCCAGCTGAAATGTGGGGAGAACTACCCTAAACTCCTCCTAAACTGGGAAGAGTCCTAACTTTAAGAGTTTTGGTATGCACAGAAGGCATTTAGAAGTCCTAAAGTTAGGAGTCCTAACTTTACTACTCCTAAACTGACAAAAATCCTAACTTTAAGACTTTCGGTATTCACAGAAGGCATTTAGGAGTCCTAAAGTTAGGACTCCTAACTTCTGTGAATACCGAAATGAGTAAGTGCCTCCTGTGAATACCAAAATGAGTAAGTGCCTTCTGTGAATACCAAAATGGTAGTAAGTTTAGGATTTTGTCTTGAGTTATTTCTGTGATCGGGCCCAAGATTCGCACCATGCCTTACCTAATCCAAATCAAATCATCTCTTCAGCTTTAGCCACGGGCATCAAAGTACGTCCATCAAAATTCACAACTGCAGAGGACATTATATTCTGCTGCATTATAAACATATCCGTATATAATGATAACTGCAAGCTGATTAACATTCCATGGAGCCAATGGGTGCAACAGAATTTGGAGCATCTCCATGGTGTCATCTGCATGACTAAGCAATGTCCCCAAAGTGTGGAACGTATTACAGACAAAAATAAGGCAAGCACCATCCCTAACATGATTGAAGCAATTTTTAAAAGGACACAACCTTACTAAATCCCTGAGCACAAATACACCGTAACACGCCATTGACAAGCTTTATGTCAGCTTCAAGTGCCATTCTCAGATCTTTTGACTTTGAAAGCAATTTAGATAGAAGTGCTTCAAACAGCAGAATGCTGGTCATTTCATTCGGAGCACAGCTGAAGAGGTTTTCTCTTTTTTTTTTGTTCACTTTAATCGCCCTACACGGAGAATAATATGTTATTCCGTTGTATTTTGTGCCACATCTTTCAAAAAGTGATTCATGTTCTGCCTTTTCTCCTTTTTTTCTTAAAATATTGTTGTACTACGCCCTGTCATCCGCCATTAGGTTCTAGTAGCCACTGTATAAAAGCATCTAAATAAAAAAAATAGATAAGTAGCCAGAAATGCAAACCCATTATGTTGATATATGCTGCTGATGAAACCCCTGCAGTCGCGGCTGGGCTATTGTAATTTTTACAGGATATAGGCACATAGGTCAAGATGGATCATGGTAGTAATATTCAAAGTTTTGATTGTCAGCCTACTAAAAACAGGATTTACATTTGAGTTAACATTACTAGTTTTGTCAGTGTTATATGGTGCTATATTAAATTAAAATAGTATAATATACCATTTATATACTGTGCAATAATGTAGAGGATAAGCTATATCTGGACAACTTCAACCTCAACTGGACAGACCCCAATTGCAATGCGAACATAGGTCCAGTTTTCTGTGCCTAGGACACATAGTTCTAGTTCCAGCAGGTACTGAGCCACAGATTGAAGCACACATTACCTCTCGTCACTCCCTCGCCTTCCTTCTTAACCCATGAGGCACTCTGCCTCCCCCAACACCCACCCCCAGCCTATAAAAACATCCCCTGCCATAACCACCTCCTGTTCTTTTTTGTCTCCTGAGTGAGACTTACCTTCTGGCTTTCCCTCCGTGGCAGTGCCAGAGGGTCTTCAAACGCGGATCTCGGGCTCTGCGGAGCATCACGCGACGGTCCTCCGGCGGCACATCTGTCTCCTGGGTCTCCTTGTTCACGAGGGATGGAGTGCTTGCGTGTGGACGCCATGATGGAGTCCAGCGGTCCACTGGTCACAGTCGTGGTGCGGTTGGATCGGCTGGAACAGATGCATTTGGAGAGTCAGTAGGAAAGGTTTGTTCGTGATCTTGGTGTTTTATAATGTTGTTTCATTTATCCTGATTGGTGGTAGGGACGTGGATCAGCCCTATTGCTCTGACACTGGTTTTCCCTCGGTCTGTTTCTGGGGCTGATGTGTTTTGGGTGCTGGTATTCTGCTACCATTGGTTGCAAGAGGTTGTTTAAATGTAATAACGTAGTGTCCTTCTCTTTCTCCTCATTGGATGGGTCTCCAGTACCCCTAAAACTGCCTCGGGTTCAAGGCCCTGATGGGGGTGAATCACCTCTCATGTCCAGGGAGGAGGGTCAGGGCATGATTAAGGCGGCTGTCTCCAAGGCTGTACAGGCTCGTCCTGGATTGCCTGTTGGTCCTTCCTGCCCCCTACTCTGGTGGGAAATATGTCTCCAGGGAGGAGATGTGGGACATTTTGCCGCATGTCCGGGATAACTTAGGGTTTCCTCCTTTCCAGTATGTTGAAGACAGAAGGGGCCCTTTTTCCCCAGTATGCAAACTCCTCTCAGTTGGGCATGCCTTTTAAGGGACCAGTTTGAGAGATGGTGATGCAGGAGTGAAGAGAGGTGGACAAGGTTCAGGTCCCACGCTTTCTCCAGAAACTGAACTTGTTGGAAGGGGATGATTCCTTGCTCCACTTTGTGCGGTTGGATTTGATTCTGGCTACTTTGATTGATAAGACTGCCAACCAGCTGGAGCATTGTATCCCGGCCGATGCAACCAACAAGAAGGTGGATTTGGGCCTTAAGAAAACCTTTGCTGCTGAAAACTTGGCCTTGAAGGCGAGCCTGTGTTCATGTTATTCTGCTCAGTCCCTGGTGCGGGATCTTGTCAAGTAGGATGGTTCAGAGTGTTCAGAGCTGCTAGCTGCCATGGAAAAACAGGCTAAGCTGCTGGCTGACATTTCTTCCAACATTATTCGGGCTTTGGCCCTGTCCACTGGGGCCTTGGTGGCTGCCCGTCATTGTTTGTGGTTCAGGCAGTGGCAGGTGGATCCTGGGGAGAAAGCTGCATTGTTAAAATTGCCTTTTGAGGGTCAGGCTCTCTTTGGGGATCAATTGCTGGCCATGATTTCTAAGGCTTTCAAGGAGCGGTAGCCTGCCTTGCCTTATAAGGGTAGTGCATCTTCTTCTGGTAGGGCTTGAAATAGGTTCTCCAGGCCCTCCCGGAAGTCATTCCGGAGGAGAAGATTTCAGCCTCGTTTTTCTACCAAGCGTGCTGCCCCTATTCCTAAGGGGTCTGCCAAGAAGGGCCCCTGATAATCCCAGTCTGGGGGGGTCGATACCTGTAGGGGACAGGATCAGGCATTTCCTTCCTTTTGGCGTCTGGATGTTTCAGATCTCTGAGTCCTGGACACTGTGGAAAATGGTTCCGAGATTGACTTTTGACAGGTTCCCCCGGATACGGGTGTCCACCTGACTTCTGTGCCAGCCACCAGTCTGCGACTGTTGGCACTGTTGGAGGGCGTCAGGGATTTACTTTCCAAACAGACCATTTGCAGGGTGCCAGAGTCAGAAGTCGACACAGGGGCCTATTCCATTTTGTTCTAGGTTCAGAAGGTCTCAGGAGGTTTTCGGCCCGTAAAGGATCCAAAGTGGATCAACTCCTGGGTTTGGGCTGTTAACTTATGAATGTTGACCTTTCAGACATTTATTCCTCTGGTCCAGCTGGGAGATTTTTTGGCCTCTTTGGATCTCAAGGGCGCTTATCTTTACGTCCCTGATGCAGCCTCCTCTCAGCGATTCCTGAGGTTCGGAGTGGGAGGCGTCCATTTTCAATTTTGTATTCTCCCCTTCAGCTTCAAGTCCTCTCCAAGGTACTTTACAAAGGTCCTGGCGCCACTGATGGCTATCCTTCATGCAGAGGGGGTGTCCGTTCATCCCAATTTGGACAATCTTTTGCTTCATGTGGCAGAGGAGTCTCTGTTGGTCGCCCAGGTTGAAAGGGTCTTGGAGGTTCTACAGGGACAAGTGTTTTTGGTGAACTTGGAAAAGTCTTCTTTGGCCCCCTCTCAGGACATTGTCTTCATCGGGGCTCATTTTCAGACTCTAGCTGGTCGTGTTACTCTGTCTGAGAGGCGCCTGATCTTGTTGCAGACACAGGTTCTGGCCTTGATGTCTCAGGAGGCTCCTACGGTGGTGGAGTGGTTGGGGGTGCAGGGGCATTTGACTTTTGCAGTGTTTCTTTTGCCCTGGGCCCAGTTTCACCTTCTTCGCCTGGCCAACTGGATTCTGGCTGGGTGGTCTCAAGGGGCCCAGTATCTGTTGACTTCTGCGGATGATGGACCAGGTCTGGGAGGACCTCTCGTGCTGGCTCTGCCAGCGACATCTCCTGTCTGGGGTCTCGTTGTCACCCCTGGCTCCTCTGGTGGTGACTTCTAATGCCAGTCTATCCAGTTGGGGGGCATGTCTGGGGTCGAAGCAGGTTCAGGGGTGCTGGTCTCTACGTGACTCCCGAATGTCCTAGAACTGGAGGGAGTTATGGTGATTTGGCTCGCTCTGCTCCATTTTCAGGATACTCTGCGGGGGCAGATGGTGGTGGTTCAGACAGACAATCTAATGGCGAAGTCCTATGTCAACCAGCGGGGGGGATCAAGTCCATATCCCTGAACTTGGTGGCCAGAGACATTTTCCTGTGGGCTCAGGATTGGATTCTGGGGCTGTCTGCTCTATACATTCAGGGGGTGGAGAATGTACAAGCTGATTTGTTGAGCAGAGACATTCCCTTGTCCAAGGATTAGTCCCTGCTTCCCAGTCTGTTCAGCCAGTTGGTGGTTCTTTGGGGCCTCCCGATGTTGGACTTGTTTGCGGGCCTGGGGAATGCAAAGGTCGGGCAGTTTTGTTCTCTGGGTCGGTGTCCCCGAACATGGAGGATCAACGGTTTGACCTGTCCTTCGCCTCAGTGCCTGATCAATGCTTTCCCTCCATTCTACCTGGTCAGAGCTTTTTTGGTTCGGGTCTGGAGGGAGTGGGCCTTGGTGGTGTTGATTGCGCCCTGGTGGTCTTGTGCAAATTAGTTTCCTCTCCTGGACTTGTTGAGGTGCGACCTGGAGTGGGTCCTTCCTGTAGTTCCGCCTCCATTGGTTTTTTCAGCTCTTCTCCTGGGCACCTTGAGAAAGTTGCACTTGACAGCATGGCAGGTGAGAGGAGGGGCTTCACCAGTTTGAGAGGCCCTGATCAGTTGGCTGTGACCTTGCAGGCTTCTCGTCAATCCTCTATGCTTCTCTCTTTTACCAGTCATTGGAGGGCTTTTTCAGCCTGGTATTCTCATAAGGAGGTTGATCCTACTGTGGCTGATCTCTTTTTAGCTATGCAGTTCCTGCAGGATGGAGCTTGGTTGGGTTTGTCAGTTGCTTCACTGCGGGTGCAGTGGGTGGACATTCAGCGTTTAGGGGTTCCTGGTGCAATTTACAGGATGACGGGGGTTCTGATGCCTCGTTTTTTCAAGGTCTTTTGAACCTTTTTCCTCAGCCTGGTCATTCTTTTCCCTGTTTTATTTGTAGTTGGTCTTGGATGTTCTGTCAGGTCCTCCTTTTGAGCCCTTTGAGGGCCTGGAGTTGAAACTCTGAACTTTCAAGGCTTGTTTCTTGGTTGCCATCATGTCAGCTAGGAGGTTGGCTGAGTTGGGGGCCTTGTCCTGTAAGTATCCTTTCTGCAAGATCATTTCAGACCAGGTGGTGCTGGTGCTGGTTCCATCTTTTGTCCCTAAGGCTAATTCGGTTTTTCATCTGTCAGGAGGTGATTTTGCCTACGTTTTGTCCTGATCCTTCCTCAGCTGAGGACTGTCATTTGCACTGTTTGGATGCATGGCAGACTTTGTTGTGGTATTTGCAAGTGGTTGAGTCCTTCAGGAAGGGGGGCACATTGTTTGTGAAGTTTGGTCACGCTAACAAAGGGGAGAAACCGTCCACGGCTACTGTGAGTCGTTGGATTCTGTCTATGGTACTTTTAGCTTACGAGGTAAAAGGGGTGGATCCTCCAGAGGGGTTGCAGGGGTGCTCCACCCGCAGTATGGCGGCTACTGTGGCTAAATTGCAGGGTACCTCTGTGGTGGAAATTTGTAGGGCTGCGACATGGTCTTCTCCTTCCACTTTTGTCCGCCACTATTGGATTGCTGGTCTGGAACGTTTATATAATGTCCTGCGCCACAGGGTCTTGTCCTCTAGGAAGGAATGAGGGGGTTGTATTGTGATTTGGGAATGTTATTAAAATGGTGTTCTTCTTCACTCATTTGTCTGTCTCTGTTTTTGCTTGTTATGTTCTCATGGGTTAAGAAGGAAGGTGAGGGAGTGACAGGAGGTAAGGTGTCCATTATTTACTGATAATGGCATCACTTCTATTCCTACTCCCTCTCCTTCCTTCTTGGTCCCTCTTGCCCTCCCGGTCAAGTCCAACTGAGTTCTAGATTGGGCTTGTTTACGTACAGGAGGTGGTGGGGGCAGGAGTGCTTTTATAGGCTGGGGGGGAGGCAGAGGGCCTAATGGGTTCAGAAGGAAGGCGGGGGAGTAGGACTGGGAGTGATGCCATTATCAGTAAGTAATGGGCGCATACATCAGACACCATGAAGGAGTACGTTTTGGCAGTTTACTCAAGGCATCCTTAACATTAAGCTTATGTTCTGGTTGCCCACCAAATGTTATTCCACCAACAACATCTTAAGGAGAAGGGAAGAAAAAGACAGATACAACTAAGAGATGCTGTTAGAGTCACAATTCAGGCCTCTGTGCCCCTATACATTATGGTTGGGATGTCAGAGAGTGTGACATGTTCAATGCACCTAAACGGTTAAAGTATTTGTTTTCCAAAAAAAGAGAAAAAATCAAAAAGTAGGAGTTTGTCATAAAAAAAATGGCGCAGACACACTGGGAGCTTCTTTCCAGCACACACGATCATTAATACTAATTTGTGTTCTAAACTACAAGGCGTAGTCGGAACATCTGCCACCAATAGGGTCCAATGTCAGTTGGGCTCTCTGTCAGAGGTTTCAAGAAGGCGGAGCTCCAAGACAGGGTACTTGCTGCTTTTGTGCCCGAGTACCCTGTGCGCCCAACTCCATATAAAGTTCATAGTTTGACACAATCCACATCCTAATTATGCTTGGTAACTACCAGCCGTCTGTAACAAATACAGTGAAAGGAAGTAGAGGGTCCTGATCATCATATCAGTTCATTTGTTTAATCAATTCCATCTCAACCACAATGCAAATGTGTACAGAGACCTGAACAGTGGCTCTAACAGCATCATTCAGTTGTAGCTGTACTTTTGTTGCCTTGTGATACTGATGGTGTAATAGCGTAACTGCAGCTAGTGTAACCTGCCTTTCCAGACGTTACAAATAAGCATGAATGAAACTTAAGTGTGATTTGAGACTGTGAACATTATGTCATGTGGTGCTGTGCAAGTTTTTTGCCATTTCAAAATGTTATCAGACATGAGACATACTCGTAAAACCTATCTTTATACTTTTTTGTGGTGTTTTTCTCTAGAATATTCAATACAAATCAATTCTCAAACGGAAGGCAGACACTTCTAAAAGTCGTTTTCACTTTACATGTCTGCTATGCAGTAGTTGACCTTATGACAATCAATTCTCGAGCAGAGCTATAACTAATTACTTCTACTAATTTCTGCTATATGTCAATTGTAATTTTTTTTCTTTTACTAACTGGAGTAATGTGCAGGATTGGTAATAGGTTTGACCTTTTCTGCAACTTTTATTATTGCCATCAGGTGTCATGTAGACTCCCTGAACCCCTCACTTACCTGCCTCGTTAAGGTTTGATCGCAAATCTTTAAGCAACAACCCTTATTAATATTACGTGTTCTTTTCTTAGATCTGGTTCTGGGGAGACTCTTATCACAAGTAATTGAATGCATTCAAATGTTTCTTTAACCCCTTCGATGCGTGCGTCGGCCAAAGGCCGTCGCGAGCACTACCTCAGCAGTGCTGCGCACGTTCGTTGGCCGACGCGGCCCCGCCCACGCACGGAAACGCCCGCACCGCGGCGGATTTTACGCCGTGGTAAACGGGTTAATGTCATTGATTCATAATATTCGGGAGAAGTGTGAAAGGAAGTTCCCAAGGACAGTTCACATGATTTGTAATTCATGACTTTGATCAAGCATCAATTTAATATAATATAAAGTAGACATTATTCATTCATGTATGGAAATGCCTCTTTTTACACGATCACCCCAAGTATTTGAACTGATGCTGCAGTTTTTTTGACTCCGTGGTTGCACTAAGTCCTGCCAAACTGGCCTCAGTGTCATTTTGCTGATGCTTAAAACGCATACGTCTGATTGGTTCATCCACAATTGGCATAAATTAACTTAAGTATACGTCCCTAGTATGTGGTGCCAGGGGTACCCACCGCCTGTAAGTTAAAGGGCCTGTTGTGGACTGCAGAACATTTTATGCCACCATGATGGAGGCAAAGCAAGGCATGACACTCAGCAAGCCATTGCTAGCTGGCAGAGTGGTTTTTAAACTGCTAACCTGATATTACCTTTTAAAGTAATGGCAAGGAGCAAAACCTTTTTACACATATTTATAAGTCACTCCTAAGGCAGCCTACTGAGGCCTAAAGGCAGACTGAATTATATAAAAAATGTAGACATGTGCTTTATAACATGTTGTGGTGGGAGAAAAAAACTTCTACGTACTTTTTACTGTAGAAAGGCTAGAAATCCCATTGTCGAATACTGAGTTACACAATGAGACCTCAACAGTTCTTATACTTGGAGGTGTCAATAGAATTGTTGCATTAAACCTGACCTGATGCTCAATTCAAATTCTAATTTAAAATCCTCTTTAATAGTAAAGCCGAATTTTATGACACAAAGTTGGCATTTTCTTGTCCTTTCCATTTGTGCCTTCTGCCATCTGGATCACATGCCTGTGAATGGCTCTGCTGTTTGGTGTTTGTATACTCCTCCCAGACAGTGACACAAAGAGGCCTAGGTGTGGGCAGAATAGGCCCTCCTGACAGGATGGCTGGGAGTGGAGATGTACCCTGCCCACTTGCATTTCAAAGAGGTTTGACTCCTGCACACAAACAGGAATATGACACCAGGCCTGCTCACTCTTTTTGAAGCCTTGAGAGGAAGGGAAAAACGTTTTAGAAACCGATGTGGGGGTAGTATAGGAAGTCCCCCCCACTTCAAAGGCTGGAACCTGGTGTAAATATTTGACCTCCAGAGCCACTCATCAGACCACTTATGAACCTGCGGAAGCCTCAGAAGAAGGACTGCCATTCTGCCCCTCTGCCCTGCTGCCCTGCTGCCTGGGTAATGAAGACTGGCATTGTTCCCTTGAACATATGGCCACCAGAGTGACTTCAAGGGCTAGCTGTCTGGTCTTCTCCGAGAGCTACAGGGACACAACAAGCTCCAAAGATCTGTCCTGAATCTGCGCAGCTGACCAGACCCAACTTGTCCTGCCTGTGTCCTGCTGCTGGCCTCTGCGGGTGTGAGTACCTGATCTCTAAGAAGTGCCTTCCAGATTCTGGACCCTTTGGCTAGCCTCTGATTGTTCTCCTCCTTGTCCAACTGAGGGTTCCCTCAAAGCCAAAGCAGCATGGCAAAACTCTACGCGGCCTCATCGCCTCCAATGCAGAGACTATGTGCAGGAGCTCACATTGCAGCACTTCTCAGCTTCTGATAGACTGTGTCATTGCAACGTATGAAGCATGAAAGTACTCAATGCAGGGCCTAGTGTTGCAGCACTTTACAGCTCCTGATCAGCAGCATCAGAAATAATGCAGAGCAATGCAAATCAATGAAGGACCTCACATCTCAGCCCCTCGCCGCTCATGTTCGGTGGCATCATCGAAAGTGAGGCCGCACCACACAGTGCAAAATAACCTTGCATCTCAGCCCTATGTTCAACCAAGTAGACCTTCCAGGTGCTGTACTCTTCCTGTGCCAGGCCTATGCTCCATTGTGGTCAGCCTGAACTCGTGACTTTGTCCCGGGTGATGCTTTCTGATTTCGGAGGCTACTTTCCTAGAAACTTTAAAACTCAATAACTCAGGTTCTGCTGATTGAATTTAATTCAATTTAATGTCATTTTATTTATTACAATGTACTCAAATTTTCTGTGACTACTGTTGGCTACTTCGTGGTCCTCCCCCGCTATTTGTGCTTCAATGCAGACTATTTCCTCCTCCAAGGCTAAGCATTTCAGATTTTTTTTCCTTTTTTATTGCCCCTATTTTTGCCTGAGTCTGGCCTCTTATGACCATTTTAAAGGCTTGCTAAAGGGTGACAGCTGAGCCCACTGACCCCTGATTTTCCTCAAAGTAATGTTCTGCTGCCTCTCTCAACTCCTCTCTAAAGTCTTCATCCTTTAGATACCAGGGTTCAATTCTAGACGGAAGTGTGAAAACTTTTCCTGGGCCTATCAGCCTCACCTCTGCCGGGGAATGGTTGGATATTCCTCTTGCCATGTGTGTAGCCTCCCTGAATTCTCCCAACCAGGATGTTTGTGTAATTAGGTAATCCAGTCTAGAAAGGCTAGCCGTTGCTGCTGATGAATGGGTATACTGTTTTTTTCCGGGGTGTTGGTGTCTCCAAATATCCCCTAGTCCCAGGGCCTCTAGGAATCCCTGCAATTATCCCCGCTGCCTCATAGTGCCATATGTGCCCCTTCCCACTGCATCTAATTCTGTTGACATAATATAGTTCATGCCCCCACCCCCCCAATATCAACCTGCCCTCCGGTAGCTGCAGCAACATGCTCCCTAGTGCATCAAGGGTGCCAAGCTGCAAGCCGAAGGGCGAATAGACCGAGCAGAGGTTGACTTGTTCCCCCTCCAATTTTCCCCTTTTGGCCATATATCTGCCCAAATCATCTACCCACAATTTCTGCTCTATAAATGGGATCCCAGTTTAATCAAGATGCCAACTCCTCTGGAGCTTGAGGTGGAGCCGGCATGTGCCTTGAGGGTGTAGCCATATCTGTCTAGGGCCTTGTATTGGTTCCCTCTAAGATGCGTCTCTTATAGGAGAATAACATCTGGGGCATTACGTTTGATAAACTGCAGCACCATCGCTCTTTTAATTTTACTATTTAAGCCGTTTACATTCCAAGACCATATCTTGAGCGAGGATTGGGTCGGTCTATGGAGGGCCATCTGGAAAGATATTCCTTGTGAGGATTTCACACTCTAGATGCGATTCCCAGGCTGGTGCACTACAGTTCTCTCATTGTGTACAGTTTTAAACTAACAATAACATTTTCAAACCCCCTTGCCTGCTCCCCCACCCCACCCTGCTACCCTGCTTCTAAGGGTAAGGAATCCCCAACTCTCCCACCTGCAGACTGCCTGTCACCCTAGTACATACATAACAGTTCTAACTATTAATCTGAGCAAGTGATCGATCAACCTGGACCAGCAACTATTAAGTTACACCCAACTTCCCCCGCCCTAGCCCAGTGCCATGTTCATCCCTCGGCACCTTGGCACAAAGTTTATGTCCAATGTTCCGCCATATGTGACCGTACTTGTACAGGTCTCTGTTTTCTCCCGGGAGCCGTTGTTTTCTTTACCACCGGGGTCTAAAATAGTACAGACTTACCTACTCTCGGATCTACCCTATCCATTCTTAGCTCGGAGCGCCCCACGCTGGATCGCCAGCTCGTTGATCCTGTTCAGTCACTGGTCCCTCTTTCTCTCTGCCTGATCCTCCATCATGTCCCACACTCCAGTCTTGTCTCTGTCGGGTGGTACGCCATCCATCTAACCACTCCCCTGCTTCCTCCGGGGTTGTGAAGTGCCATGTTTTCCCCTCCGCTATGACTCTCAGCCGTGCAGGAAAGAGCATCATATATTTCAGTTCTCTCGATCGCAGCTCTCTTTTGATGTGATCAAAACTCCTTCTTTGTTTCTGCACTAGTAACGCTCCTCTTCCTCAACACCATCTGTTGAGTGTTCTGCAGTCTTAGTGATCGCATAATTATCTATTTTATTAGCTTGGCTCTAGCCCAATCCATTGGTGTTCCCATTGTCCTTCGATTTTAACATCCAATGATGTTCAATTGGGGTTTTTTAACAGTCAGTGGCCAACTGTCCCAATTCGCTGCTTTGTTATCTTCCCTCCTTCTCGTCTCAGAGGAGGTGTCCCGCTAAAGCCTTGTTTGTTGTGGAGCTAGGCCAACAATAGTCTAACAAGGCCCCCCTGTGTCCCAAGTTCCGGCTGGCGAAGGTTTGCCAGTTGAATTCCACCTCCCTTTCCGATCCTTAGGGTGTGATTAAGAGATTTTCATCTGTCTCCTACCCAACCTGCTGTAGCTGTGACTTAACTCTCCTTTTCACATGTGTGGGGACTAGTACCAGTGGAGTTCGCCGTGCACTGCATACCAAAGAGAAGGGGGGCCCCACCTGTATGACTCGGCAATCGCGTTCATGCGCTCTCTCCCTCCTTCCTGTCTTCAGCCACCTATAGTCACATGATCTTTTATGGGCCACAGATCTCCAGCACCTGTCGCTGTATAATATGCCGGTCTCTATTCCTGGGCCAATCTGATCAGAGCAGTCCCCTCCAATGCAGCACGCCTCTCAGGGGCCCAGGCCTTCTCACCTCAATATTAGTTGTATGCACAGCACTTTTTCCGGGCCTACCCCACCGGATCTTCGCTCCGCAGGCCCTTTAAATCCTCCTGCAGCCCAGCGAGGGAGCTTAAACTGCTGCTGCTGGGCCCAAGCCTGGGGTTCGAGTAATGTCCATCCTCCAGTTCCGCAAAGACGAGCCCCCTGCGCCTCACACCACTGGTCCTTCGCCACTCCGCCACTCTCCAAGTGCAGCCTCGTCTTCCAATCGATGTCACGGCTCAATTTGGACTGTCCCGCAGGCCCAGCGATGCACTTCTCCTCCTCGGGGCAGATATCTGCATTCGTCGCCGTTAGGCCACCCAGGAATCATATGAGCCACTGTAAATGTGCGGCTGAGTCCCACTTCTGTTCCCTCTTCCAGGCTTGTGAAGTAGATGTCGGTAGGGCTCAGGATTTTGTCAGATTTAGAGGGCTCGAGCGGGAGCTCCGCTACAACACGGCCATCTTGATCCGTGAACAAGCCACACCTCAAATCGAAAGATTGGTGATCTGTGCTTATTAATACTACGTATCAATTTAATAAGGGCTCGACGGATAGTGCTTCACTTTATTTATTAAAATCTAATGCAAACTATCTTATGATTAAACATAACAAATTTAATATTAAATCAATTATGCACAACAAATACTAAAGTTTAAGGATTCCGAAATCTTAGACACATTCCTTCATTTTCATGAAATAATATATATACACCGGAACATCTTTATTAAATTATTAAAAAAAACATTTTTTATAGAGCGCGTAGTCACCCTGAGGTATCCCAGCGCTAGAGATCCCTACCTCTGTGGGTTGGGCGGCTGAGAGGGGGGGATGGCAGGTATCAGAAGGAGGAAAATTAAAATTAAGGGAACAGGTGAGCTTTGAGCCGTTTCCTGAAACGTAAGTAGTTGGGTTCTTTTCTCAGGTCTCGGGGGAGAGCGTTCCAGAGGCGAGCAGTGTGGACCGAGAAGCGTCTTCCACCCGAGCGGGCTTTCTTGAATCTAGGCATGATGATAAGGGACTCCTTATCCGATCGAAGGGATCTTGGTGCTTTGTAAGATTTTATGAATTTTCTAAGAATCGGAGGGCCTTGATTCTGCAGTAGCTTATGCGCCAGGCATAGGACTTTGAAAATCACTCGTTCCCTCACTGGGAGCCAGTGAAGGAGCTTCAGGGCAGGCTTGGCTGAAGCTCTGGCCGGGGTGTTAGTGAGGATCCGTGCCGCCGCATTTTGGATTTTCTGAAGTTTATTTAGAGTTGCTTCAGGTGTGCCCAGGTAGATTGCGTTACTATAGTCGAGCCTGGAAAGTATGAGGCCTTGGATGAGAAGTCTTTGGGATGTGGGTGGAAGTAGGGGCAGGATCTTTCTCATAGATTTCAGTAGTCCGAAGCAGGTACCGGCTACTTTTTTGGCCTGCGTGGTGAATGAGAGATCAGCTTCGATCCATACTCCCAGGCTTTTTACTTCCTGTTTTGGGTCTGGGGGGGGACCCAGACAGGGTGGCCAGATGTTCAAGGGAAAAGTGAGACCTTTCGGACCCAGAAGGAGGATGTCCGTCTTTGATCCATTCAGCTTTAAAGCTGAGTTGTTCATCCACCCTTGTATCTGCGTCAAGCAGTTGAATAAATCCGCAGGTTGTTGACTGGGGTGGGATAGGGAGACGACTAATTGTGTGTCATCCGCATAGCTGATGATGCTCACTCCGAACGGGGTGACAACCTCCTCCAATGGGGCCATGTATATGTTAAACAGTGTGGGGCTCAGGGAGGAGCCCTGAGGCACCCCACATTGGAGGGGAATTTCGGAGGAGCAGGTGTTATTCTCCCAGATCTGAAAGGAACGTTGGGCCAGAAAGGAGGAAAGCCAGGATAGAGCAGTACCTTCTACTCCTACCTTCTTGAGCCGTTTGATCAGGAGTTGGTGGTTGACGGTGTCGAAGGCCGCGCTCAAGTCGAGGAGGATCACTGCCACTGATCCTCCTTCGTCTAAGAGTGCTCTGGCCTCCTCCACCGCCGCCAGGAGGGCGATGTCAGTGCCCTGTCCTGGGCGAAAACCTGTCTGCGAGTTTTTTAGCAGATTATTAGATTCAAGAAACTGGAAAAGTTTCTTATTCACCAGTTTCTCGGCGATCTTGCTAGTTCCAGGGAGGAGGGATATTGGTCTATAATTAGCCAATTCCGCTGGATCCAAGGAGGGTTTCTTTAAGAGCGCTTTAACAACTGCCGCTTTCCAACTAAGGGGGACGGTTCCCTGTTGAAAAGACGCGTTAATCAGATGGGTGAGGGGGGGGATAATGATGGGAGCTACTTCCTTGAGGATCCGTAGCGGTGCGGGGTCCCTAGGAGATCCGCTTTTGATAGTTTTTAGCGTGTTCTCGACTTCTTCGATGGTTATTTGCCCCCAGGAAGTTAGGTTAGGGGAGATCGGAGTATCGAGGGGATCGCCAAAGTCGCTCGGAATGGAGGGAGGGATGGAATTAAGGATTTTTTGAATTTTTTCTTGGAAAAAGCTGGCTAGCTGATGGCATTTTTCCTGGTCCGCTTTGGGGTCTGGGGGGTTTCTCGGGACGGGATCGGGAACATTGAGAAGTTTTTTCAGGATGGTATAAGTTTCTTTACTAGAGCAGGCAGCTTTTTCAATTCTTTCCTGAAAGAATAGACTTTTTGTCTTACCAATAGAAGATTTGTATACTGATAGGGAGGTGAGATAGGCATCCTTATTAGTGTTGGATTTCTCCATCCTCCAGGAGCGTTCAGCTCTTTTACAGTCCTGCCGAAGCGACTTGAGCTCTGGTGTATACCACGGGGCCGAAGGTATACGTTTGGTGTGTCTGAGGGTGGTGGTTTTAGGGAGGAGTATATCCAATGAGGATGTGATCCAGGAGCTAAACTGTTTATCGGCCGTAATAGCATCGGGGGAAAGCGATGGAATAGAGTTAGAGAGAACGGAGGACCATTCAGATGGTACGAGTTTGTGCCAACGTCTGTCGGTGACTTTGATTTTCGCGGACTGGGTGGTAACAGTAGGAAACTCCCAGGAAATGGGGATTAAAAAATGATCGGTCCATGGCAGTGGCAAAGAAGGACTCGTGGTAATATTGGCGTCATTAGTAAGGACGGGATCTAAGAGGTGTCCCTTGTCGTGGGTGGGCTCTTTATTCACCAAACGAATGTTGAGTGACAGGAGGTCCACTAGAAGGTCAGAGGCAGACCGGTCAGCGGGATCAGTAAAATGGAGGTTAAGATCACCTACAATAAGAAAGTTGGAAACAGAGGCTGCCAATTGAGAGGTCGTTTCGGTGACTGCGTTAAGGAATTTCCCAAGGGTACCCGGGGGCGGGTAGATGAGCAGTCCCGAAAGGGAGTGCGTCGGGGAGGTTTGGAGGGAAAAGTGGCAGCTTTCAGCGTCTTCAATATTGGCGTCATTGATTCTACAGCTGAGGTGATCGCGGTAGATTATAGCCAGCCCGCCTCCTCTTCCTCTGGGTCTGTGGCGGGTTTGGATGAGGTAGCCTGGGGGAAGGGCGGTGACGATATCCGCATCATTGCTTTCAGAAAGCCAAGTTTCTGTTAAAAACAATGTGTCTAGGCCTTGGTCTTGGATCAGCCCATTGATTTCGAGTGCGTGCTTGGGGAGGGAGCGACAGTTGAGGAGACCGAGCTGTAGCCTGGAATTGGCTGGAGTCTGAGTGGCTGTATAGCAGCGCGCGCAGCTTGTGAAGGGTTTACCTGCTTCGTGAGTGTAGCGACAACCTTGGTTTTTTTCAGGTCGGAGGTCCCGAAGCATGTCTGCTGAATACATCAGGCGACTGGGGGATGGATCTGGCAGCATCCCTGGGCCTGGGTCCGTCCGGGCCCGGACGGGCCCAGACGGGCTTGCCTTAAGCGCGCTTTCGGCGCGCAAACGGCGCTCCCGCTGCGCTTGTCCGCTGCGCTTGCGTAGAAGGCACATTTTATAGGCGGGGGGTGTGGGCGTGGCCTGTCAGGTGGGCGTGGCCTCGCGTCTGCTGCGATGGCGGCCGTGAACAACAATGAGCCAAAACAGCGCTAGTTCCGCTGAAATGTGTTGAGCCTGCTTGGCGCTTTTGCCCAGAAAAGAGCTCAGGTGAGAATAGAAGTTTAAAAATATGTAAACACAAATATCGACAATTTTTAAAATGGCGAGTATCTCCTCCGGCTTCCGCCTCAGAGGTAAGGGTTCCACTGGTCGCGCTAGTAATCAGCGCTGTTTTTATAGGCGGGGGTGTGGGCGTGGCCTGTCAGGTGGGCGTGGCCTCGCGTCTGCTGCGATGGCGGCCGTGAACAACAATGAGCCAAAACAGCGCTAGTTCCGCTGAAATGTGTTGAGCCTGCTTGGCGCTTTTGCCCAGAAAAGAGCTCAGGTGAGGATAGAAGTTTAAAAATATGTAAACACAAATATCGACAATTTTTAAAATGGCGAGTATCTCCTCCGGCTTCCGCCTCAGAGGTTAGGGTTCCACTGGTCGCGCTAGTAATCAGCGCTGTTTTTATAGGCGGGGGGTGTGGGCGTGGCCTGTCAGGTGGGCGTGGCCTCGCGTCTGCTGCGATGGCGGCCGTGAACAACAATGAGCCAAAACAGCGCTAGTTCCGCTGAAATGTGTTGAGCCTGCTTGGCACTTTTGCCCAGAAAAGAGCTCAGGTGAGAATAGAAGTTTAAAAATATGTAACACAAATATCGACAATTTTTAAAATGGCGAGTATCTCCTCCGGCTTCCGCCTCAGAGGTTAGGGTTCCACTGGTCGCGCTAGTAATCAGCGCTGTTTTTATAGGCGGGGGTGTGGGCGTGGCCTGTCAGGTGGGCGTGGCCTCGCGTCTGCTGCGATGGCGGCCGTGAACAACAATGAGCCAAAACAGCGCTAGTTCCGCTGAAATGTGTTGAGCCTGCTTGGCGCTTTTGCCCAGAAAAGAGCTCAGGTGAGAATAGAAGTTTAAAAATATGTAAACACAAATATCGACAATTTTTAAAATGGCGAGTATCTCCTCCGGCTTCCGCCTCAGAGGTTAGGGTTCCACTGGTCGCGCTAGTAATCAGCGCTGTTTTTATAGGCGGGGGTGTGGGCGTGGCCTGTCAGGTGGGCGTGGCCTCGCGTCTGCTGCGATGGCGGCCGTGAACAACAATGAGCCAAAACAGCGCTAGTTCCGCTAAAATGTGTTGAGCCTGCTTGGCGCATTTGCCCAGAAAAGAGCTCAGGTGAGAATAGAAGTTTAAAAATATGTAAACACAAATATCGACAATTTTTAAAATGGCGAGTATCTCCTCCGGCTTCCGCCTCAGAGGTTAGGGTTCCACTGGTCGCGCTAGTAATCAGCGCTGTTTTTATAGGCGGGGGTGTGGGCGTGGCCTGTCAGGTGGGCGTGGCCTCGCGTCTGCTGCGATGGCGGCCGTGAACAACAATGAGCCAAAACAGCGCTAGTTCCGCTGAAATGTGTTGAGCCTGCTTGGCGCTTTTGCCCAGAAAAGAGCTCAGGTGAGAATAGAAGTTTAAAAATATGTAAACACAAATATCGACAATTTTTAAAATGGCGAGTATCTCCTCCGGCTTCCGCCTCAGAGGTTAGGGTTCCCTTAAAGAGGCATATTTCTCCGTATCTCTCCGGTATCCAAAGATCCTCTAATAAATACTCCAGTGGATTTCAAATTATTAGAATCTGATTTATCACAAACAGGACTCAATACTGCTCTGCATGCACTTAAAAAGGACAAAGCTCCAGGCCCAGATGGCTTTACAGTTGAGTTCTTTATGCATTTCTCACACCTACTTCTCCCTAAATTACATAATTTTTTAGTTTCTTTCTTACAATCTGGTGAATCTTCTGGCTCTTTTTTAGATGCCCAAATATGCCTTATTCCTAAGAAGGGAAAGATCCAATTTACTGCGAAAATTATAGACTTATATCTTCAGGCATTATTGACTTTAAGATTTTCTCTAAGGCCCTGGCCCTTCGTCTGGAATCATATCTTCCCAAACTACTCAGCATTGAGCAATCTGGCTTTGTCAAAGGTCATCTTAGTTCTGACAATACATGCTTGTTTTTTGACGTCTTGTCAAAAACTTCCCACTTACCTCATTCTCTTGCAGCAATTGCCCTGGACACAGAAAAAGCGTTTGACTGAGTTTATTGTCCTTTTTGTCTTTCCAATGCTTAAATGGTTTGGTTTTGGCCTAAACATTATTTATTTGACTTCTATTCTTTACTCACACCCACACGTAGCAATTTATGTGAATGGCCTCATCTCTCCTTATTTTTGTTTGGGTAGAGGTGTCTGTCAGGGTGCTCATTTTCCCCTTTTCTTTTTAATTTAGCATTGGAACCTTTTAGATTAAATATGTCAAAATCAGGACACACATGGCTTTGATTTTAAAAATCAACAAATTGAACTAGTGGCCTATGCCAATGATGTGGTAATATTTATTTCACATCCTCATTCCTCTCTCCCTGCATTTCTACAAGAAGCCAACTCCTATGCTTCAGTTTCTGGATATAAGCTGGACAACAATAAATGTGAAATATTACCCTTGACTAAATTTACTTTTAAAACAGATTTCATTACCTCAAATTTTACGTAGAGCCGCAACACATAAAATACTTAAGTTTGTATTTTACTCCATCCATCACAACAAAACTCTCTCTGTGCATGGACAATTGCACACAGAAAATTTCTACCTTAAAATAATAAATGGCATCCTTTATACTTATCCTGGTGGGACCGCCTAGATAACATCAAGATGATGTAATACCCCATCATACATTTTACAATTTCAAATATTACAACAACTATTTCATTTAAGTTTAAAAAAAAGAAGAATTCTTAATTATTTTAATTTTTGTGGAATAATTGGAAACTACGCATGTCTTTATTAAAGTTAACACGTCCAAGTTCAGAGGGTGGGGTAAACTTTCCTGATTTTCCAACCTATCATAAATTATTTATGCTCCGCCAATCCTCCTGGTGGCTTTGTTTCTTTTTTAGAAGTCCATTATGGGTTGACCTAGAATACTCCTTTCTTTCTCCTTCCTCTTTTCAGGAATATTTATCTTTTTCCCGCAAACCACAAAACCTATCTATTCCTATTCTTAAACATTCATGCAAAATTTTTGAGTCTGGGTTTTCGTCTGCCCCTAGAGATTCTGACTCTTTTCTTAAATCCACGATTTGGCACAATAAGCTCATATTGATTCATGGCAAACCGTTTTTACTGAAAATCTTGAAGACGTAAAGGCCTAATCTTGGTTTTCAACTGCTTAAACAAGATGAGGATATGCCTTTCTCAAAAGCCAGCCATCTTTTTGACCTTCCTTCCTCTTTTCAGACTAAATATGAACTCCTAAAGCATGCGCTTTACATTGCTTACACTCAATCTCTTTCTCCTAGCTCTCCTGTATCCTCCCCTGTTAACTGTTTACACACTCTTCTTCTCAATCGTCCCAGGGCATCCACTCTATATTCTCATTTACTTACATCTCGTAAGGTTAGCGTAAAAATGAAGGTTGAACTCTCCTGGGAACACAACTGAGAAGTAGACTGGTCTATCCTACTATGGAATAGAATTTGGGTCAATCAATCAATCAATCAATCAATCAATCAATCAATCAAAGAAAGCTTTATTCGATTGTTTAGACATACAATCATAAAAGCACAATGAGAAAATACATTACACTATTCATACATTAAAAATTCATGTAAAATTTTGCGTAGATACCAATCCAGAAAATTAAAACAATATTAGACTAGCAAAGGCCCACAGCTCAATAAGACAATTAAACAAACATATATTTTCTTTGGGTCAAAACTTTTTTCAGGAAGATTATTATCCTAAAACACTATGCTCATTGTCTAAATATTGTAGCGCCAAAAAAGCAGGTCGACATTGGCGAAGCCCAGAATGTTTTAGGATGGGTAATAGGAACAGGCTCCTTGCAGCGGAATAAAACCTACAGAAAAAAGTGACATGAATCATAGTTTGTGGGGAAATATTGTCATGGGACAGGGTTGGTTGTCTTGAGACCAGTCATTCATTATAGGGAGAGTGACCAGTCTATGAAAGACTCCCAACCTGAATCGGGTTAGTAGGAACCTATCATAAGCACCTGGTACAAAAGTTAAATAGGGTTGAATGTTAAAAGTAGTTAAAACCATCTGATTGTGCAGGACTGTGGGTTTTAAAATCTCAGATGACATTCTAATAGTGTCCAGCAACAAGATGCCCTCTTTTCTTAATTCCTTCCTTGTTATTGCCCTGATGGTACTAGGATTAGTAAAATACTCTAAATGGCCAAGATCTTTTAAGAAATTGCGAACATATCTTAGCCATGGTATCCTCATCTTCCAGTTTCAAAATACCTGAAAGGATATCTCTGTTCAGTATGGCCTCATCTTTAGTCCATAGCCTGTGCCATAATAGCACAGGCTCAAGCCTAATTAAATCAGAGATAAAGGGGATTCCTCACTCTGCATGGCAGATGCATGCAGAGGAACCATTCGGGATAGACAAAATGTATCTTAGGAAGAAATTTTCTACTCTCTGAATTGGGAGCAGGTCAGCGCACCCCCAGACCCCACTCCCATAGACTGCCGCTGAAACACACTTTACTTTATAAATTTTAATGAGCTCCTCTGGAGTCTTTTACCTAGTTTTCTGACAAAGATAGTTAAGGCAGATGTGGTACGTAGAAGTGCCAGTTTTTTTGCTACAACTGCTTGTACCCAGGTGTCATTTTAGGCAAAAAGGATGCCCAAATATGAGAATGTCTTTGTAACCCCAATCTTTTGCCCTGCCACAAACATGTCCTTATTTTACTTAATGCCGTGACCGCAGCGCATGATAAAAGTTTTGGATGAGTTTACTCTTAAGCCTAAATCTTTCATAAAAAGGGGGAAACTATCCAAAACATGCTGAAGGCCAACTTGTGTACGAAACATTAGCACCGCGTCATCTGCATACAAGAGGGCTGGAATTGGATGACCAGTTACTTGGGGGAAGTCTTGATTATCTTTGAGGAGAGCCTCCCTCAGTTCATTTATGTACAGATTAAAAAGGAACGAAGCCAGGACGCAACCCTGCCTAACTCCGCTCCTAATCGCAAAAGCATCCGAGCACTCGCCCTTCAGGCCATAGCACACACGTGCCTTGGAATCACTATAAAAACGTTTAAGAAAATAAATAATATTTAAAACAATCCCCATAACTTCTAAAATTGACCATAATTTAGTGTGGACCACACTGTCAAAAGCAGCTGTAAGGTCCACAAATGCTAAAAATAAGTTCCCTTTCTTAGCCCTTGTGTATTTCCCCACCAGGAGAGACAGATTTAAACCCTGCTCTACGGTCCCCACACTGGCCCGAAAGCCATATTGCAGGTCTGATAGGACAGAGTTCTCTTCAGCCCAGTCCTGAAGACGCTCCAATACAATTCTGCCCAATACCTTCGTTACGGCATCCAACAGGGAAATTGGTCTGTAGCACCCTGGATCTTGTCTGTCCCCCTTTTTAAAAATGGGCGCAATCGTGGAAACTACCCAAGTAGGTAGAAAATTAGTGCTACAGCTGGCATTATATATTAGCTGTACTAATAGGGGCCCCCACAAGGAAATGTTTGATTTAAATATATCTACGGGGACCCCGTCTGGCCCGGGAGCCTTGCCACCCTGGCTTGCATAAAGAGCCCACTCCACTTCCTCCAAAGTGAACATTAGTTCCTTATGTTGCAAGGGGTAATTTGAGCCGTGAACCTCCTGGACATGATTATCAGTCGTGTCGGAGTTTCCCTTGCCAATATATACTTGAGCAAAATGCTTAATCCACTGTTCTCGGTTATGGCTATCTTAATTGACGGGCCGTCCTCTCTATATAAGAAAGAAGCCCTGATTGCCTTCCAAAATGCCACACTATCTTTAGCTGCTGAGGCCGAGTGTAATGCCTCCCATGCCTCCTTCTTCAATGTGGCTTTTCTATCCCGCTCTAGCTGACCTTATATCAAGCATATTTCTGCAGCTCTTTATTTAGCTGAGAATATGCTTTAGTACATCTCGTATCAAACCACCCATGCTGGGATCCATTGCTCTTTTTAAGTCTAGTAAGAGACTCACTTATTGCATTGGTTATTACCAGAAATGAAGCTAAAATATTATTGGGGGCAGCTTTTTCACTCAAGCAAGTCTCTATGTCTAATTTACATTTACCCACCACTGTTTTAATCAGCTTTGCTTGATCTACCATGTCCTAATGGAGGGAGTACCCATTAATGCTCCCAATGGCTATATTGTCTAGCAACTGATCATTATTGTTGTTAAATCTGAAGGTTTTACTAGAGGGCAATGAGGTAGCCAAACAAAGAGGGAAATGATTACTAAGTGAATTCTCTGAGAGATAGAAGGAATGAAGACTGTGTGCATAATTGCTTGATATTAAAACATAATTAATAGTGGAGCAAAGTCCCCTACCATTAAATGTCCAAGGCAGAGGGGCAGGTGTTGGGCATAGTTCATTTGCAAAGCCCAAGTCAGAACTGAAAATAAGCTCATTTAACTGTTCCCCCAAAACAGTATGCCTGAAGTGGGATGAGCATGCTCCTTCTTCTCTTAAAGCTCCACATAAATTGTCACCAGCATTCTCACATAGCGTACAGTTAAAATCCCCTACCAGTATTAACATGAAATCTTTTATCTTGCTTTTGCCTGCTAGTTTCAACGATTGCAACATATTTGTTATAACAGTTCCAACTTTTCCTGGGGGAATATTATTATAAAAATTAACAAAGACTATGGAGCGCGTTGCGTCTACATCCAGTTTAACTAGTTGATGGTAATCATCATTAGCAAGCATCATTATTTTGTTTGTATTCATGCTACTCGATATATAAATGCATAAACCACCCTTGGCCCTACCACTCTGACCATCAACTGCTGGAATGTGATAGGTCCTGTACCCATTCAAATGGATCGCTTCCTTGGTCCACGTCTCCTGAAAACACAGGATCTCAAACTGTAAAATAAATTCCCACCACAGTTGGTTGTGTAGCTTAGAGCAGATACCAGCAATATTCCATGAGACTATATTACAGAAAGGAGGTTTGCCATCAACAGAACAATTAATAGAGTGGGTTACCGTCCCCGATACATTTTCCTTTAGATGTCTAGTTGGAGAAGAGACATTTAGAGTACCATGGGGATCGACTTGAACCTTATTTTTGGGGTCCGTAAACCTCGAGCCTCATCTCTATTGCTTCAAATAAAATCCTCATTTAGATGTATAAATGAAGAAGAGACATTTAAAATACCCTGGGGATGAGCCTTGGTCTCCATCTTCGAGTCCATAAAGCCTCGAACCTCGTCTCTGGCACTCCCAGCAGTGAGTTTGGAGGGGGCGTCCTCGTTACCCATCAGTGTCAATCCAAATTGACCCCTGATTTTGTGCCTACAAGTTGCACGATAATAACAGGTAGGATTCCCGGAGTCCAGTCAATCAATGTCTTCCAAGGAGTTCAGAGCGTCAAAGCGATTATATACTGGAATAGGGTATCTAGGCTGCCTAGTTCCCATGTGGTTATCTCCTTCAAATGTAAGACCTTGTCGTTTTGAGGAATTAGATGGTCGATAAAAATATCCCAATGGTAGTATGTTTATGTCATTGGGATTAACAGGTCCGTTATTGCCCCTTTCTAAGATTGTGTGCTCCAATAAAGGTGACCTAAAAACAACACAATCTCCTCATTGTGATTTAGCAGAAGGACCTACCCACCCAATCCTTCGTACCATTTTAAAGTTTGAAAAGGGCATTTTTTAAACCGGTCTTTGTGGTTAGAAGATGTAAGGACTTGTTCCGTAAGGCCGACCAGTGCTCAAAGACGTTGTGAGGTAAAGGGGGGACATTTGCCCAAACCACTGTATACGGAGTTCCTTCTGGGGGCAGATTTAAATTTGGTGATGGACTATAGGTCATATCTTGATGTTCCGGAGAGTCTATACCTTTCTCTGCTTCTTTGTTTCCACCATTCATCCTAGCAATCCATGCTCCTCTTCCTATGCCGACAGGGTTATTAGAGACTGCAGCAGTGGAATCGTCTCTGGGAGGATGTTGACCAATACAGACAGGGGCATTATCTATATTGGGTTTATTATTAGTAGTATTGTTACTCCTATCTTGTGTTTGCTTAATAGGATTAGAGCTAAAGGATGATCCGGGTCCCATACCTACTCCCCTGCTAGACGAAGGGCATTCTCTTGGTTTGGTACTATCTATCAATGTAGCTAAATGTTTACTACTAGCCAGCTCTTCCACCTTGGCTAGCCTGGCTTCTATGTTAGTTATCTTTAACATAATGGGTTCCAAGAGGGTTGACACCATCGTCTCAAGTTTACCCCAAAAGTTCCCATCTTGTGTACTGTCAGGAGGCTTAACTATCTCGTTCTGTTTTGCAAAAGTCAGTGGACCCTCCTTGAGTTCATCCGTACTGGTAACGGTTTTCACCCTCATCCCGTTTGTTCTCTGGACAGGTTTACTCTGTTTTTGGATATTTTTACCCTTCCTTTTTTTCGGGGGAGGTTCTGCAGTATGATCTGGCCTACATTTGCCCTTTTGCCCTCTAGTAATGACTTTAGACCTAACAGGACCGACTTCGGAGTCAGAGGGTGAAGAAGGAACGATATCTTTTGCTTGGTGTATTACAGCTTGTGCTGAGGTGCTGATCGGCGAGGGGGATGGCTTGTTATTAATTGCCATTCCTGGTTCCATAAGTGCGGGCGTCAAAGAGAGTGTGCTCTGGGAAGGAAGAGGCTCTAGGGACAACCTACGTTCAGTACGTTTTATTTCATTTATAAGGGCTGATTCTGCCCTCAGTAAAAAAGCATCTAGGGTCCCTACAACACCTCGATCTTTATTATACTTACACTTACTCATATTTGACTGTATCTAGCCACTCAATATTTAGGGGGGTGACCCAGCCCTGCCTCTTACAGTCTCTGACGGGCTCAGATGGGCCTGCCCTTGGCCCGTGTTATGCCCGGGCGCATCCTGCGTCGCAAGGGTAGAGGAAGCGCTTTATAGCGCGATGGTCACACCTACCCCCATGGCAGCTGATGGCAATTAGGGCAATGTGGTGCACCCTGGGACTACGAATCCCACCAGGGTGTGGCGGTGATGTTAAGCAGGTAAAGAGTCACTCTGGGCAGCGGTAATCGTGCCCGTCGGCTCGCAGCCCAGTCAAAAGGAGTTCAGCATGGAAAACCACAGTAAGGAAACAGGAAAATCCTCTAGTGCGCCCACGCCATGGGGATAGGGGCAGCGCTTTATAGCGCGATGGTCACGCCTCCCCCACGGCAGCTGATGGCAATTAGGGCGATGTGGTGCACCCTGGGACTCCGAGTCCCACCAGGGTGTGGCGATGATGTTAAGCAGGTAAAAAGTCACTCTGGGCAGCAGTAATCGTGCCCGTCGGCCCGCAGCCCATCCAAAAGGAGTTCAGCACTGAAAACCACAGTAAGGAAACAGGAAAATCCTCTAGCGCGTCTCCAATATGGGTCAAAATAAGGAAATCCTCCAGAGCAGCCAATACCATACAAACACTCTGTTTTATTTACAATAAACTTCTTTTATGACCTGTGGTTTTACATAAATTAAACATCGAACTCCCTGACACTTATTGGGCTTGTTCATCCGCAAATGTAGATTTAAAACACCTATTTTTTACACGCCTCTATGTTCATAATTTCTGGGAAGATGTTTGGTTTCAGATTAACAAAATTTTCGCTCCTCAGTTGCCTTTTCTATTGCCAATCTATTTTTGGGTAGTTTATCTCCTGATTAGAATTATTGTTCATCTAATGTGAAGATTGTTTTTTATAATCATAGGTTAGATACGGCCTATCTGCATCCTGTTTTTATTGCTATGAAATGTTTGACCTTATGGTCACCTGTAACAGTGTTCCTTGATTCTAATGCTAGACGTTCTTTTTCTCGAACCCCTATTCAACTTTCTCCTATTGATATTATAATTATCTGATTGTGCTTAATATTGCTCCCTTATTTTTTGTTCACATTGTATTAATCTTTTGACCATTCACTCCAACTCACCTCATGGAATGAGCAGAAGGCCACTATACTAAACTCATGGAAACAAGAACAAGAATGCAGAGGCAACCACCCTGGTTTTGAGTATATTATGGAAAGCTGGGGAGCATGGATTTTGGCTTTGAAAGCAACTCTCTGCAAAACTGAGAAGGAAAACTTCCAAGTAAACACTACATCTACAACACAAATCCGGCAAGGTATCACAAAACTTTGTGAATTAACAGGTAACATAAAAAAGGCAAAAAGAACTCACAGGAATGCAGGTACGCAAACCATATGGCACAAGTAGAAAGAACTCAACACTGAGTGCAAACACCTGCTATGGACATTCAAACAGAAGAACCTAGATGATTAATAGATCAAGATCCATGAGCTAGCCAAGCCCTACAAATATCTACAACTCTGGCAATACATAGCTTGGTTGGATAATGACAAAGTGGACCGGCATAACTCTGTACACGTCGATGCATGGTTGAGTCATGTATCTACACTCTATATAGAAAACAAAGGTAATATTCATCCTGGAAGCATAGTAGAATGTCTAATGGAGCGTACAAATGACAAAAAATGAGCCCACACTAGAAGCTGGGAGTAAAAGCAAAGACGGTCCTGGCGTCAAGAAGATAATAAAAAACATTTTTAAAAATTGGGGATCCTGGACCTAATGGGTTACCGGGAGGAATGTTTAGAGAAGACCCGGCATATTGGGGTGGAGTTCTATATAACCTATTTACTAAATGTCTACTGCAAGCCAAGGTTCCAGACTCATGGTGCGGGTCATTTTTACAACCAATATTCAAGAAAGAAGACAACACGGAACCAAAAAACTACAGGTTGATTGCTCTCCTGGACATCGAAGGGAAAGCCTATGCGAACACCCTACTGGCAGAGTTGTATGGGTGGATAGAAGATAAAGAAATCCTCCCCCATACCAAACAGGGTTTCTCAAACGATGCTCAACAATCGACAACATAGTAGCCATATCTTAGCTGAGCCTGCAAGCAAACACTAAAAATAAAAAAACAGTCTTTGCCAGCTTTCGATGAGGTCTCTGGACATACAAGTTATGTAACTGGCAAATCCCAGTAGGGCTCCTCAACGCCATTATCTCGCTATATGGCAAAACGTGGATTAAGGTCAAGCAAGCAGATAATACAACAACAAAAAAGTGCTTTACAAACCGGGGCCTAAAACAGGGATGTGTTCTCGCCCCCATACTTTTCAACCTATGTACAGCGGATCTAGGTATGATGCTTCAAAATGCCAACCTTATAAGCCCTAAAAAATAAGCCCCAAGAATTTCCAAATATTGCAATATGCAGATGATCTAGTAGTGATGGCCTACAAAGGGGCTTAAACATCTACAATGAGATCAATGATTTCATCATAAACTCACACAAGACTAAATTAATGATACATTTACATAAAATGAATTCCAATGTACAGTCAACAATTTATGCTTTGTGTAAACTGCAAAGTTCAACGACAGTCCCATTAAGAAAGGTACTACAATCTAAAATAAGGGCAATAGCGGGTTACGCACAGCAGGCTTACCCAGGCAAAATGGACAGTATGTCAGAAAAGGCACAAGGCAAGGCGGATAAACACATATTCAAGCTACCAAATTACACTCGCAATAGCTTGATTCGCCTGGAGTTTGGGCTGGTGCAACAAAACAAAGAATGCCTGGGAATGCAGGCAAAATACTATTACCAAGTCTTGAAAACTCCTATAGGAATTGTGAAGAACTTGCTAAAACCCATCTATGAAGGGACAACCAACCCATAGCAAATCTATATGCATAAAGCAGTGGAAACATTGGATCTGGCAACACAGAACTGGGGTCAAGAGGGCCTAAATTACGCGGCCATCAAAATGCACTCAAACAAATTCACTGACTGTCACGCAAAACGTACTTAGCACACTACAAAATTGGAAGAGGTCACCCTGGGATGATTACAACCTATATGGAGCAAAAAATACAGCCCTACTTGAGACAAGCATTGGGAAGGAATGCTCTAAGTGGGCCAGACTAGTGCCCCATACAATCAAAGAATTAAACCACGGATGAAAATCCCTTGATCCTATAACCAGGTGTAGAATTTGCAGCTATTAAACAGAATCCCTGCTACACTTGGTGTGCTGTTGGCCCAGCCTGTCACAGTGTCGTCAGAAGCTGCTAAAACCAGTGTGGCTATCTAAAGGAGCTCGGACAGTGAAAGAAGCAGTTTTGGTTCTATTCTCTTGCATCTTGTACCGCACCGACAGACTTGGCGGGATTTGGGCGATACATGGCCGAGCTGTGCATCAGACTTACCGAAAAAGAAGGGTCAGACAATACCAGAGGAGTTTGAATAGCAGCAAGCCATTAAACAGAAAATAGATTTGCTGTTAATTTGTCTAAAGCACAGTTTCAAATGACACATGGAACTTTGTTGTAACACTGCTTATATAACGGTTTTAATACAAATGGTATTTTTCTTGCAACCGCAATCAGATAGAATTTTATTTATGTGTTTGTTTTATAAATTTAAGATATACTACAAAAGAATTTAAGCAACTGTGCTCTTTTTTTACTGATGTAAGATATATTGCAAATGATTTTAAGTAATTCTGCAATAAAAAGATTTTCAAGGCAAACTCACCTCATTCCAAATCCGATGTAACAATTGTTTATATCCAGCTTTTCCTTTTAACCCTTTTATTCTTATTTGTATGATTGTTTAGTAATTACTATGCTATGTACTTACGCCGTATTTTGTCTTAATAAACATATTTTTTTAACGTATTATTTTTTCCTCCCTTTTAAAGATTTTAATGGGGCATGGAAATTATAGGGCTGCATTTACAAGCCATGTTGGATGTGTAAGTCAGATGAAGAGTGCATTGAACACATAATGTGCCTGTGACCAGCCCTTAGAAGCGCAGAGAAAGTACTTGAAGCTGAAGCCAATGTTCGAAGCAGAGGGCATAAGAACAATATCAGAGGTGGTATCATTTTGCTTTAAAGGCAGTACTGTCAAAGTGGTTGGCACTCTTATAAAATTCTTGAGTCAGGTGTTCGAGTGTGGTTTTTGCCACATAATTTAGCACGGAAATGTGCTATCTGAAATAACAAGACACATGTCTAAAAATGCAGGAATTGAGTCAGGAGTGACACTATTTATTCAAACAATTTAGACACAAATGTCAAAGACACATCATTAATCAAAAATAACACTATGCAATCTAATAAGTTACAAGTGTCAAAGACACATCGCAGATCATGAGCAAAAACATGCAATCTAGTAAGTTTAAAATCACGGCAGTGCAAAGAAAAAGAGAGAGAGCGAGAAAACGAATATTGAAGTACAATGACTCAAATTCCACGCACCCCAAAGGACCCTATGATCAGCCCAGTTCTCCTACACCATGGTCCCCTGCACCAAAATGACCAGATCGGGAGGCCGCTCCTTCTCCTTCCGCGCGGCCAGAGCCTGGAACGACCTTCCGCTCCACCTCAAACAGACAACATCGCTCCCCATCTTCTCAAGAAACCTCAAAACCTGGCTCTTCGACAGACCCCCTCCTTGACGGACTGGAACCTGCGACCCCCCCACCCCCCAGCGCCTTGAGACCCTTATGGGTGAGTAGTCGCGCTTAACAAACACCTGATTGATTGATTGATTGAATGAAGCATTATAACCTCAATCAAAATGCTAAATAAAACAGTTAACTGGGACCACCATTGTCGTGAAAAAAATACACTGTATGAGGTGGTAAATGAATGGCCAGATAAGTAGTCATTTTATACATTTGAAATGAGGAACTGTTGACCGCAAGATCTAACTTTGGCAGGTGCTTGACCGCATAACATAACAAAAGTTTGAACTTTTTATCAAAAACGCGTCACCGCTCGGAAGCTTTAAGATGGAAGCTCCTTATAAGGCTCTATCTTTTGTTGTATAACCTGCTGCATCAGTTGGTCAGTAGCTCCACGGGTGTCTATATGGGTTTTTGATTAGTTGCCTGAGTAATTGTATGGGAGACTAAGTGCGTGTGGTTGGGTGGGGGGGTGTGAGTCTGTGCATAGATGTGTGAGTGATTGATTGACTGGGTGTATGACTTTAAGACTTTAAGAGTGCATATGGAAACAGTTCTATGGGTGAGTGAGTGTTTGTATGGATGTGTTGGTGAGTGAATGGATGTCTCAGTGGTAGATGTCCAAGTAAGTACAAAAGTAAAAGGCAGTGTATGTGAGAGTTAGAGTATAAATGACAATATGTGAGAGTCAGTGATTGTGGGAGTGGCTGTATGGATGAGTGTATACTTGTATTAGTGTTTATATAAGAGAGCAAGTATGCGTTATTATCTGTATGAATAGATGAGGTGGTGTGTATATAACTGTGTAGGTGAGTAAATGGAACTGTGATTGATTCTTCGCATGACTGACTAGGATAAGTGCATGACTGACTAGAATGAGTGGTGGTGTTTGAGTGTCTGTATAGGTGTATGAGTGTATATGATAGTGTTTATTTATAGAGTTTTTTATAGCGCGAACATGACTCTTGGGTATCAGAGCGCTTCACATTTACATGAGGTAGGATTGCGAACATCTAGTAAGAAGCAATAACATCTATGTACAGTTTTGATAGCAGGCGTGTCTTATCAATCTGGGATTCCTGCACAAGTCTTTCTTCTTGTGTTCAGATAGCAATTTTTGAAAGCTAACTAGTTTAGAAGGTGTAACAGTTTGCCAGTATTAATGGTTCCGATGTGTCTTTTATCGTGATTTTCTACCTGAAAGCAAGTCCCGAATAGTACTGTATCGTAGGACCTATTCTCGGCAAATTGGTGACCTTATCTCTACATACGTTGTTGTTCTGTGTTGGTAGCACCTTTATCAGGTGTTGGTGATGAGCAGTCTTGCCTACGGAAGGAACTTGCTCATTAGTAAGATCTTCGCCTCCCTCTTGAATTTTGCTATATTTGGAATTTTTCTAATGTTTGGAGGTAGAGAGTTCCAGATTCTGGGGGCTGCGCCGGAGAAAGCACTGTCATATGTTTTCTTCTTCCGAAAGATGGGTGGTTTCAACAGCAGCTCTTTGGCACTCCTGGCTGGTCTGCTTCCTCCCGATAGCTCAATTTTCTGGGCCAAGTACTCCGGTGTTTTGTAGTGGAGTGATTTTTGGGTAATGCAAGCTAGTTTAAGCTGAATTCTGGCTTCATATGGTAACCAGTTTAAGGCTTTCAGATGCGGGGAGATATGGTCATATTTCCTAGATCCCGTGATGAGTCTTGCAGCCGTATTGAGACAAGCTTTTAGTGGTGCTGTGGAGATTTTAGATGGACCTGTTAAAGTTGTACATCCATATTCAATCCTTGAAATAACTAAGGATTGGACTGCCAATTTGGGGTCCGCTGTAGGAATTAGTGGTTTCATTTTTCTAATATAGTTTAGGTGGAAACTGGCACTTTTTGCCATTGATTTGATGTGGGCTTTCATGTCTAGGTTCTTATCCAGTGAGATTCCTAATGATTTTGCTGAGTCCACTAGAATAAGGGTGCAGTTTAATGCTGTGATAATTTTGGTCCATTCCTTCACTTTTGTGTGGTTCTTTGTTAGTGAAATTAATAGGAATTCCGTTTTTTGCGCATTTAGTTTCAGATGATTACTAGTTAACCAGTGTAATGACATTTTTAAGGCCTCATTCATTAGCTTGATGTCTTCCAGTGATGCGATCTTGATGTAAATCTGCGTGTCATCCGCGTACATGTGGTAGGATATGTTTGCGTCTCTGAGAATTTCAGTAAGGGGTTCGACATATAGGTTGAATAGTGATGGAGATAGTGTAGATCCTGAGGGACACCAATTGAATTCAGGCATGATGGTGATAACTTCCGGTTGACTAGGAATCTTTGTGTTCTGTTCTGAAGGAAGGATTCAAACCATTTCAGCACATTCCCGGATAGACCCATCCTGTCATGAAGCCTGACTAGTAATTTTTCATGATTTACCGTGTCAAATGCAGACGACAGGTCAAGAAGGACTAGTAGACATGTTTGATTTTGATCTAGGGCCTGTAGCGCATCATCCACTATATGTAGAATCGCTGTTTCGGTACTGTGGCCTGTTCTGAATCCTGATTGGCAGTCGTCTAGTAGCTTGAATTTTGCGATGTGATGGCTCAGTTGGCTTTGGACACATTTCTCAATTAGTTTGGCAAGTAATGGAATATTAGTTACTGGTCGAAAGTTATTTGGCTCTGCTGGGTCCGCTGTAGGTTTTTTGATGATGAGGATGACTTGACCTGTTTTTAGGCATTCTGGAATGATCCCCTGTGATAGTGAGGCATTTATTGTTTGTGTCCATATTGGGACGATGATATGATTGATTCTCTTTAGGCATTTAGAAGAGAGTGAGTCATTGTAGTGGTTATTCGGTTTGATATCCGAGAGAGTTTTGGCAATGGTATTCTGGTCATATAGTTCGAATGTTGTCCATTGTGCCTTGTTTTTCCCCCTATCCTGATCATTTATCTTGGTATCCTTGTTCAGTATGGGTGGTTGACTGGGGAGGTTGTCGGCTGCCATCCTTAGCTCTCTTTCTAGCGTGTTTGACTTGTCGGTGAAGAATGTTGAGAATTCTTCGCAGCTCAGTCGAGTTTTAGTAGTTTCTTTGGCAGATTTGGCCAACTTATTGGATTGTTGCATTAACATCTCAAATAGTTTCCGCGGTCTGTTTTTGGCGTTGTCCAGCTCCGATCTGAAGAATTCCTTTTTGGAATTGAGGACCCTTTTGTTGTACTCGTTTCTGATTTTTCTGAGAGATTTCAGCTGGGGGGATGATGGGTGCTGTCTCCATTTTCTTTCAGCAAGTCTCAATTTCTTCCTATCTTCATTTAGTGTCCCATTAAACCATGGGTTTTTCTCTTTCTCTGTGACTCTTTTCAGTTTTAGTGGCATGGTGGAGTTGACTATGTCCGTCATGGACGTAGTGTAGTGGTCCGTGAGTTAATTCACATTCCGCAAGTTGTTAGGCGGATGTGGGTCCTTCTCACATCTTGCTACTAGTAATTCTACATTAGTGTCTTTGGTGTCCCGGGTCCACTTTCTAAGTTTGATAGGCTGTGTGGTCTTGTTCCTTTTCACAGTGGGTATCAAGAAGGTTATGGCATGGTGATCCGAACAATCGCATGGAACAATTGATTGGATTGTAGTATCCTTGATTCTCGAGATTATCCAGTCTAAGGTTGCCCCTTTCGAGTGTGTTGACTGTTTGCAGCCTTGGGTAAGGTTTAGATCTGTTAAAAAGTCTTTAAGTGCGTTGACCTGTTTGTCATTATTGTCGTCCCAGTGTAAATTAAAATCGCCTAGAAATATGTTATTATAGTGGATGTTAGAGTTAGCCGTGATGATCTCCATTAACTGGTCTATGAAGGTGCCGTCATTTCCCGGGGGTGGTAAATCGCATGCAGGTTGCACCTTTGATTGTCTGTAGATCTTATATTAAGACCAAGGTATTCACAGGATTCAAGTGGGTCTGATTGTATTTTGCTGATCTCTATCTCTGATCTGTGAATGCAGGCAATGCCGCCTCCTGTCTTTTTTTGTCTGTCTAGTCTCACAATGTTATAGTGAGGGGGAACCAGTAGATCCATGAAAGGGGAAGAGGATTCCGTAAACCATGTTTCTGTTAGGATTGTCAAATCAATTTCCTGGTTAACGATGAGGACAGCGATGTCTGAGGCATGTTTTGTTGCAGACCGACAGTTGAGTAGAAGACATCTCAATGGTTTTTCTGTGTTACTAGAGTTCAGCTCTTGAGACTTGGCGGTTAGCTGGACTTGTTGTAGGTTGTTAAGGTTGACTTTCTTCTTCTTAGGCCAGGCTGTTCTATTAGCATCGATCGGGACTGATCTAATTTCCTCCCCTCTGCTGCTATCTTTAGACTCATATGACTGGAGTAAGGTTAAGATTTCCTCTTCCGATAGGTATGTAAGATTTCTGTCTGGTCGATTATGCCTATTTGATAATGTCTTGGCTGTCTCACTGCTCTTTCCTTGCGACTTAAGCACTGATTTTTGGATGTGTTCGACTTTGGAGTGAGTGCTTATTGTGATTTCCAGTATTTTTTTTTCCATAGCTTGGAGTGCCCTTAGGATGTCTTGTGACAACTTGCCCACTTGTGTTTGAAGACCTTCAATGTCTCTCTGTGTCTGGGTAGACCGCTTATTGTTAGGAGTGCGCATCTCCCTATTTCGGGATTTGTAATTTGTGTCCCTGTGTTTTAGATCTGTGGTATTTTCAGAGATCCTTTTTTTGTTGTTGGACTGGTTGTCTGTGCCTCCTCTATGTGCGACGCGAGATGCGTTCCCTGTGTTCTGTGGTCTTGCTACCAGTCTCTGGGGAATTGAGTTTTGTAGTGTCATGGATACATTTTGTGCTGTTGTCGAGAGGGGTATTAGTCACCATTTCCTTAGTTTCTGGCTGGATGTTACCGTTGACTGGCTTGGGTGTGGGGGAGGTCAAATCCTGGTGGAGAGGTACAGATTCTTTCCCCTGTATTGGCGTTGTGGCTGTATTAACATATAATATAGATTTTTCTGTTGTTTCTGTATCCTTCCCGTCCCCTGTGCTTCCTGTCAGGGTTGCGTCTCCTGACAGCATTGTGTATTGTGATTCTTGAGTGTCTCTAGGTATTATGATATCTGTGGTGGTTGTGTTGGTGATGAATAGGGTGGCTGCTTGTGTGGTCTGGTGTTGTTGGGAACTTGAATTATCTAGACACTCTTTTAAGGTCTCATCTGCAAAGTGGTGTGCCAGGATTGTGACTGTATATGTATGTATATATATATGTATATATATATACACACACAATTTCATACACCTAGATTATATCTTGCTAATAAATAAAACAAAATTTGAGTACAAGCAATGCAAAAATGAGTCGTTGCACCTTATAATGATCCTAGAACGAAACACAGAGTCACTGGAAAATGGGGAGATAGAAAAACCATACGCTACCCAGGGAAAAAGACAACAGTCTTTTCAAAAAGTTGACAATTCCTATACAATTATTAAAAAGGCAAGAATGTGCACTCTTTTGCCAGAAAACAGAAGGAGAGGATGAATTTGTACATTGTAAAAAATGTTAATAGATGGGAATAGTTTGTTTTTCTCTTAGACTGAGAAAGCAGGAAGCCGATAAGGGAACTAGTTTTGGAAGTTAAGTACTTCCTCTTATTTTGCAACGCAGTTAGAAATGTTTATTTTATTAACGGAAAAATATGAAAAGCTAGCTGGGCACTCTTTCACAAAGGTATTTATTTTTGTCTATCAGACGTTTAACTCTTTAGGTCTGCAGAAGCTGGAGATTTCTAATACTTTTAGCACTAAACCTCCCTTATCAGTCGCCAGACATGGACTGACAAACACTTTTAAGGGTTAAAGACTCTTCTAGAACCCGCAAGAGCTGAGAGAGCAAGAGGAAACTCCCCTTTTTTCTATTTATACAAATTAAATAGGTGCATGACTTCTCGCATCAGGTATTGAAGAAAATACATTGGTATGCCGCTAGGCGCATGAGAGAATTGGCTCTTCCTGCCCTATCTACTCGCATGACATGTCCCACGGACAGATGTGAGACAATCTATCCCTATCTTGCTAGACAGGTAATATGAAGAAATATACACAACATTAAAACTGTGCACGGGAAACCCAAAAACCACAGTGTCAAAATGTCAATTTTCTACAAAGCATCCTGGCTCAGTGTCTACTTACGTGTTTTATTTTAAGAGAGAGTGTTTTGTTGTGACACCAGTCTGCAAAGACACCAGTCTGTAAAGAATGGTGGCCTAGGCAGCGCTGCACCTGCAAGCCCTCAATTGACCACAGCCAGACACTACACCGAGGCAAGGCAAAGAGCAAAAGCAAAAAGCTCTTTGACTTACCTGTGTGTGTCCAGTGGTTCAGTCTGGAAGAGCCAGTGTGGGGCAAACTCCGGCTGCAGCCACAGGGGAAATTTCCCTCTCTTTACAGTCTGGAAATTCTTATGCACGTCCCTCCCTGTGGTCGCCAACTGTTCGAGTATGGTTTTTGCCACATCATTTAGAACGGAAATGTGCTATCTGAAATAACAAGACACACGTCTAAAAATGCAAGAATTGAGTCAGGAGTGACATTATTTATTTAAACAATTTAGACACAAATGTCAAAGACACATCATTAATCAAAAATATCACTATGCACTCTAGTAAGTTACCATTGTCAAAGAAACATCACAGATCATGAGCAAAAACATTCAGTCTAGTAAGTTTAAAATCACGGCAATGAAAAGAAAAAGAGAGAGAGAAAATGAATAACAAAGTACAATAAAGCATAATAACCTCAATCAAAATGCTAAATAAAATGGTTAACCGGGAGCACCACCGTTATGAAAAGAATACACTGTACGAGGTTGTCAACAAATGGGCAGATAAGTAGCCCTTTTATCGAACCGTTGAATGCAAGATCTAACTTTGGCAGGTGTTTGACCGCAGAACATAACAAAAGTTTGAACTTTTTAGCAAAAACACTTTGCGTCACCTCTCGGAATCTTTAAGGTGGAAGTTCCTTATAAGGCTATTGTTTGTTTTAAGCCCTGTCGCTATTTTAGTTTCCAACGCTGCAGAAAGTCCAGGACAGGGGCTCGGGAAATTGTTCATCAGAAAGACAGTGACCTGAGGTTATTGACCTTCACAGGAGAGATACATCTGAGTTTACAGAAGGGTGTGAGGCCTACTGCCTCTGTAGACGCTCAAGGCAGTATAGACAATTTTAGCACAACCCTGTCTATGGGCTGGCAGGGACATTTGAGACTCTCATGTTTCAGATGCGGACAGATTATGCCTGGGGCACTATATGGTAAAACTAGACCCTGCTTCACAGGCTGTCAAGTTCCGGGAGTAAAATACTGAGCCTCACATTTATTTAAATGTGCTTTGATTTTTAAAGTGCTTTTTAACTAATATTTTGTGATGTGTTGTATGTAAAATAATTATTGTATACAGTTTTATGTAAATTTTAAACAATAAAGTATTACTTCTAGACTAAATAGTAGCCTAGTTCAATGTCATCTCCTTCTATACCCTTCATTTCTTGCTGAATTAATAATCTCATTGACTTTCACAATGTCAGGATTGTGTCAGTACAATGACCAAGTTTGACCTGCCAGTTTATCATATGCTACTGTTGCTCTGTTCACTGTTTTATGCACAGTACATTGCTTTATCTATTTGCCCATTCCTAATTTTGGATACACTTACTGGTGCATTTTTTTAAATATCTGTTCCGCAACATACATTTTTATTTATAGGTACAGTTAGTAAACCTTTACATTTGCTATGAAATATTCCATATATAGGTTTGAGAGCTCAATTGAAAACATGATTGAATGAGCACCTACTTCACATTTATTAAAGTGATATACATTTTATGGGGTTTATATATGAGAATTGACATGCAGTGCGGCAGCAAGTGTTTTGTAGGATCAGAGATACAAGCACAGATGTAATGCTGGTATTTTGTGGTGTAATGCCATATAGGTTAATTATGGATATGACTAGCCCTGTACATTTCAGTTAAAAGCTCATATTCCAGTTGTTAAAATGTGATATTCCAATTAGCAGCTCTGTTCTTGTGGAAATAAACCCTCTCACTCAGCCGTCTCCCCTGAGACAGGGTAGGTTAATAGTAAAGATAGTGAATGCTAAAACCGGGATGCATATACCAAACTTGGGGATATATTATCGAGAACTGTGTTAAAATTGTCGCGGCTTTAGCGACAGTACACTGCCGCTAAAATGTCGATAATAAGCTTGATAATATGCCGCAGAGAATTCCCATTGAAGCCCATGTTGACACCAGAACATGGGCTTCTATGGGAATTCTCAAGGGCATATTATCAAGCCATTGTCGCCACTTTAGCGGCAGTTTTCTGCTGCTAAAGCGGCGATAATTTTAAAGCCGTTTCTTTATAATATGCCCCTTCCTGCTTTAAAAGAGTCGTCTGGCTACTGAGTCGGATATTCCAGTAATTGACACGAAATTGAAATTTTTGATGCAAACTACTACAAGATTTCAGCTCCGAACAATTTAGGTCTGGCTTGGCAGAGCATCTGTTTGTATGCAGCATTGTTACCAATTTCTAGCAATATACATAGATCAGAGCCTTGGCTCTTCCAAGAGGCGTTTTTTCTCTCACCTCATGCTATTGGCTGCCTTGGTGTATCATTCCACCTTCTACTACTTTACTTCTGAAAAGTGTACTCAAACATGTCACTGTTCATCACATTCAGTATAATTAATCTCATAAAAGCAACACATACAGAAAGCAAACCTTTTTGCTATTTTTTCAGCATTGGCAACAATGGGCTGTCTGTAATGTACTCCACAGAATATTTGTCTGCAATGCATGCAAACAGCATTTATGAATGACTGTGTTAATATGAGTCTGTCCATTAACACCAGATCTGTTGCCTTTACCAATATTTGCTCTGCTAGATTCGACATTGCTATTAAAATCCAAAGGAAGGATCTTTGCACTGTATCCACTCCGAAGAGCATTTTCAAAACAAACTGGTGCGTTAGATATACATTTGCAATCACCTAAACCTGGACAAAGTTGAACCTATTATGTCATTAAATGACGGCTCCTGTCCATTAGGAATTGAAACAAATTGAAACAGATAAGCACCCACTCATTCGCTCCTTTCATGCTGTTCTCCACACACATTCCTCTGTTTCGCTTGCTGCAGCTTTATTGCCCTAAGCCTTCACTTAGAATGCTACATTGTAGTAATCTGAATCTTCCATTTACAATGTTAACTTCATTAGCAGCTACTAGCACCTTATAAAGTGTGTTCTATTATCCGCCTGGTTACTATGGAAGCAGCAGCCAGTGCTCAGAAGGTCGATTACAGAACTCCTCGAGCGGGGTTCAAAGTTCTGGGTCAGATCGCTGTGGAATCACGCGTTGATAAGGACCAGGCACGTTAACTCTCAGGAGAGAAGGCTCTTCTCAGAAGTGCACCTAGCCTGAGGACAAAAAATCCAATTGGAGATAGCACTGCATGAAGATAATTATCTACTGTGTACTAATGCAGCACAATACGGTAGGATTTTCCTCAAATTTGCAAGTTGTCCCGAAACCCACTGAACCATTTAGGCACTACCTGGCACATGCATCAATAAAGACTTTTGCGATTCCTTAATTGCGATTTTTAAGGAATCGCAATTAAGGAATTGCAAAAGCCTAAGCATGTAGGAATCGCTATAAAAATAGCGATTCCTACACATTCCTTAATTGCGACTCGCAAATTGCGAGTTGCAATTAAGAAATGCCGTCCCATTCATTCCAATGGGCCTCCAGGCCCATAGGAATGAATAGGAGATTGTATGAGCAATTTGCGAGTACCAGTAGGTACTCGCAAATTGCTCATGCAATTTCAAGGGTGCAAGGGTGTCAAAATGACACCCTATTGCACCCTTGAAATTGATCTGTGCACATATGTTGCACACACACATGCTCTAAGGGCATGTGTGTGCGCAACATGAAACTTTGAAAAATGCACAAAAGTGCATTTTTCAAAGTTTTTGCAAATTACCATGAAGTTCAACTTCATGGTAATTTGCTCCCCCTATTAGCGAAATCGCTAATTTTTTCACTTTCATGCATTGCATTTAAGGAATCTCAATTTGGGATTCCTTAAATGCAACCGCAATTTAAGGAATCGCAATTTAGAGATTCCTTAAATTGCGATTTTTTGCATTTGGGATGATGCATCCCAAATGCAAAAATACCGGTCGCAAAGGGGCAGATTCTGAGAATCTGCCCGTTTGCGACCGGTTTTTACATTGATGCATGTGCCTGTACGTTCAACTGCTAATTCATTTATGTTGGCAGAAGCGGCAGTGACTGCAAATTTGCTATTCGCCCCGTTGGCATTTTCAAGGTTAAAAGACAGAGACTGAGCCCTCTACTGCTCTTCATATTTCTTGACCTGCCTAGGCTGATTTGCTTCTCCTTTGTTTCTGTGTCATGGTGCTTGGTTGACCAATGTTCTCAGAGACAGGGAACCCCAAGAAGCAATTCCCCTTCCAGTTCTTCTACCTCAGTGCTGTTTGTGACCACACCAGCACTCTGGGCATTGACCACTCATTGAACAGCCATCAAAACAGCAAGTAACCTGAGAGTCCCTGCAAAGTAGCTCAATCTAGTTACCATGTTACACGACAAGCTGCATGAAGACAGACCTATTGTCACAAAATGGCAAAGCAATCACCCTTGTAAGTTTGTTGGCAATGGAATAGCGAGTTTCTGTGTGCGGTATAAGCATATTAGTGGTACATATAAAATGCAAACCTAGCTAGAAAAGAACTGAGCTCTGGGCAGAGGTGGATGTGTTCTAACTGAGTACAGAAAATGGTCTTCAACAGAGAATACTAAGGGCCTCATTTATGAGGTTTTGGCGTGGGGCAGCTTAGCAAGGAATCTTGCCGCGCTGCCCTATGTCAAAACAAAAGAGCAGGAATGCACCTTATCTTCGAGATACCGCAGATTCCAGTTTTTTCCCCCTGCACGGGTGCACAATGGGCTGCCATGCGCAGAATGCAGCACACATAGAAAAAGTAAAAGAATGAGGAGAAATCAAAACAATTCTCCTCGTTGCACCTCCCTAACACCATCATTGGGGTGGCGTTAGATTCTGAGGTATACCCAGGTTTACAATTTCTCATAAATCTGGGAATGCCCACAGCAACACCGATGGGCCACCCCTTTCATGCAGTGTTCAGCATGAAATGGGCACATATTTACAAGGACATGTAAATCCACGTATAGTGGCTTTTGTTTGGCCTTGTAAATATGCTGCAGCACCGGAACATCAAAAAAGTGATGTTCCGGTGTCACAAAAGTCATAGGGGGGTGGACTGCATGAAGGGTGAATATGGGTACAGATGGAATTGAACCAAACAGACAAAGCAAAGAAGGGAGAAAGGTAGGTAATCATTTCACATAGAGATCAGAGGGCTAAAGTATTTTGTATGAGAGGTAATTAAGAAACTACATCATAAAATAACTTTACAACCAATAGTAAAATGGCTCTTGGGCCATGGGACTGAAAAACAGCTCAGTGGTCAAGATGTTTAACTGATTGTATGTTACAATATCAACTACAGAAATATTGTGCTACAAGAATATCGAAGCAAAAAATATTGACAAACAAAATATTGTGTTAGTAAGTGTGTATTGGTAAATATAGCTTTACAATTCTTACCTCCACATTCCACACCTACATACCCTGAATATATTTATTGTCAAGGGACACATGTGGAGTGAAGTACAGTAAATCTTTACTCATGCATTTGTACTTGTCTATAATTGGGTCATCCATATTTTTGCTGTGTTATTTTTGGAGCACCAGATTTAAAGTGGATATTCATGTCAGAAGCTTAGCAAGGGTGCCAGGGCCCTGGAGCAAGCTAGGAAAATGCAGTTGTGTAGTAAATATAGCAATTGTCAGGGTCCAATAGGCCACTCGGGGCTCTGAGCCCTGGTGTCACTGCACCTGCCACTTCAGTGGTGGGTACAACCCTTATTCCAGCATCACAAAAAGAGGGTCATGTGCAGCAGATTGTGAATGATGCAATATACTGTGGTTTGAGCCGCTGTACATACATTTGCACACGCTAACGATCTAGGGGGCATATTAATAAGCACGGCGTTTAAATTATCGCCGCTTTAGCGGCAGAAAACTGCCGCTAAAGCGGCGATAATGGGCTTGATAATATGCCACAGAGAATTCCCATAGAAGCGCATGTTGACACCAGAACATGGGCTTCTATGAGAATTCTCAAGGGCATATTATCAAGCCCATTATAGCCGCTTTAGCGGCAGTTTTCTGCCGCTAAAGCGGCGATAATTTTATCGCTGTTTCTTGATAATATGCCCCTTGTAGGAGAGTAGGGTCTGCTATCCTATGGTCACCCCAAATTTTTGCTTTTTGCTTCACTGGTTTTTGACATATTGAGGCTGTGGGCCTGCCAATCAGACCCCCAGCCTGCTGTTCCCTCTACTAAATTTACACTATGCACCCTAGGTGCATAACCAATCGGAAGTGGACCACCCTGTGAGCCCCTGTACCAGTGTACACTAGGTACCCAGGGCATTGGTGTATCTAAGGCCTGCCAGGGGCTGAAGCATGCATTATGCCACCCCAGGCTTGGCCTAACAAATTTGACATAACTGGCTGATCACTCAGCTGGGGTAAGTTGGTGTAACCACCACTTACTTAGGTGTAGTATACCTATAACCTAACCTTAAATGGGACACCTGGTAACCTATAAGTCACTCCTATGGCAGGCCTTATCAATCCTGAAGGCAGAGTGCTTGGTTCCATGTGAGATGGTGCTCTGGCATGAGCTGAGCCTGTCTGCAGTGGTCGGAACAACTTCCTTCTACTGTTTCCAGATATCGTCATACCATATACTCTTAAGTGCATTATGAACCTCGCGGTTAAATGCTATCTTTGGTTTGGCTTTATCAAAACATGTCGAGTAAGGTGTCATACGAATTGGAATACTAACCCCTCGCCAATTCTGGCGACGGGGTTAGCATTCCACCCTTCTAGAGGGACACGACATGTACAGTACCTGAAACCCGGGTAAAATCAGACATAGCCTCAGCTCCACAAAATGGATGCTGCCACCACAGACACAAGTCTGCCCTCCTGCTGCTGGGAGTCCTTCCAGCTTGGGAGGTGTGGACAAAGGGTTTCCTGCCAGGGGAGGTGCGTGCACCACCCCAGACAGGATTTTGTGTATTGGTCAGGTAGGGCTTGAATAGAACCAGACATGCCTGAGGCTCACAAGGAGCCTCGGTGCATATGCCAGTTCAAACCGGTCCTGGGGCACACCAGTCCCGGGCCTGGGGCGAGCTGGACAAAGGATTGGGGGTGTAACCACCCCCCTTCCTGGTCCCACCCTTAGGGAGGGACCTAGCAGGTAGTCCGGCCCCTAGAATCCGCTTAAAGGTAGGAGCTGTGTCCTAAGACTTCAGACATCCTGGAATCAACTTGAAACTAAGAAGAAGACGGGAACTTCGACATTCTGCTGCACAGAAGACTGAAGGAAATCTCCCCTGTGGTCAGGGAGTGACCACCTTGCTAACGCAAGCACCATCCAGCGAATCAACATCTGCTTTGCCGCCGCCTCCCGCCGGAGCCCGAGCCCAGAGACTGACAAGACCTGGACCTCCAGACCTCTCACCGCCCGATCCACAGTCCCCGAAAAGAGGAGACCCGTGGAGGCACCGAGACACGTGGAGCCAGCCATCTTGGAACGACTACGACAAGCTGCAAGCGCAACAACCGAGGCTCCCTCCAAGTTGTGCTTTGGGATCTGAGAAGCCCAACCCTCGAGCAGCATCTGCACCAAAGGTGAGCCCTCCAGCATCTCCACGATCTGCGTGGGGCCCTTCTGCATTTTGCCACTCGACGCGCCTAACCGGTTGCTGGCCCGCTGGCTAGTAGCCATCTTGGCGACGAACTTCAAGAACTACACTGCTGGTCTGGTTGCTCCAGACTGGCCCTTGATCCCCTCCAAAGGAGCAATCCCTCTGACCTTGCTGGTCAGAGCCATCAGCTTATCTTGTTATCCACAACAATTGCTTTTGCCAAGGCTTGTTTGCTTTGATCAAGTCGCCGACACCGCCGACAGCGAGAGCCTGCGTGGGACAGCTCGTGAACCGACTCCTGGACGTCGTCGACCTTCAGGGGCCACGTGGCTGCAGAGACAAGCTACACCTTTCTTCCTGTTTGCACCCGACATCGCCTGGTACCCACTTGGTGCCACGCTGGTCACTGGCTAGTGACTGTGAACACTGTCCCCTCTGCTTACAGGTCTTCTACAACTCCGATCCACTCTTGGATCCACCGCATCTCTCCCGGACCGACCGCCTGCAGCATCTTTGTCTTCAGGCTCCACGGAACAGATAGAAGAAACCCGACGCACTTCGACACCTATGCACCCGCTTCCTGTGGGTGAGGTAAAGCTGGCACTCCGGTGCCCCAGTGTAGAGTAACATCTCTAGTGTCTGTGTTTCCAATCTTGAGTTCCTAGTCCATCCGGAAGATCCTTTTTGCAGTAACTTTGCACTTTTTACGCACCCATTGAAAACCTATGGGAGCACGCGTGTGACTATTTGCTCTGCACACGCAACCCGTGGACCTCCTGGTCACTAACTGAAGTTAGCTCCTTGTAGGCCCAGCGATTCTAGAGGCCCTAGGCCTTTTCCCTTTTCTGTTCGTGGTACTTATACCACTATTTTAGTATATGGTTTGAGCGGCCACCAGGGCCTATCCATATAAAGTGCAACTTCTGTGTATTCTACTGTAATCTTGTTTGACGATTTGTGCTCCTGTGCTCATAAAGAGACTAGGGGTTACTTTGAGAAATAAATACATATATATTTTGAATAGATATCTGTGTGGTGTCCTTTCATTGGTATAAAAGGGGGTTGCATTTGGTAAAACAGCTGGCTTAACACGCTTCACGAGTTTAGCCTCAAAGACTGCTTAGCCTACGCTACCACTAGGGCAGCTAGTCCGAAAAGGTTGACTTACAACCACACCATAAGGGTTGCTTGGCATGGTACAAGGTGGTCACTTTAACTAGTGAACATCATATACCAGGCCAACTTCTCACATTGGTGAGCAGCGGTTGGATTTGAGCTTGCTGTGTTTTACCATTGTAATCTCTTGGTTACCAATTGAAAGATCACATAGGTACCTGTAGGTACATATAAAACAAGATTAGATATACATAAGTTCTACTGAACTTAGTTGTTGTAGAGCAAAGGGAGTAGCACACCCTGACTACAACTACTAGATAGGTTTGGTAGGTAAACCCAAGTGTAGGTAGATTGCAACACATCCACCCACACTTAAGAGCAATGGCTGGGGCAGAGGGGTCCAATGTACCTATCTCTGTTGAGAGTGACCCCCAGAGGGCACCAGCCATCTTTGCTACCCTTAACCACAATGAGCTCAGGCATTTGGCAACTCTTAGAGGGCTTAAACAGCCCAAGAACCCTACCTCTGCTGAGCTCAGAGAACTCTTGCAAAATGATGAAAATCAGAGGGAGCTCAAGAAAGCTTCCCAGTTAGGCCCCTTAGGGACTGGAACAGGAGGCCCCCCTTCTGAACTTGCTACAGAAGTACCCCTTTCCAATAGCCATCCCTTAGATGAGAATCATACTACAGAGGAGGAAAGTGGTGAGGATACAGAAAGTAGTGAGGATGAAGGGAGAACTAGCCCAGTGCCAAGTGTTATACTTGGCCCAGCGAAACTAAGACTATTGGGGACTGACAATGGGATCATCCCATTGGATCTCCCCAGTGGACTTAACCAGGGGCTTGGGAGGCAAAGGAATCGCTCAGGTGACTCTAATGCTTCTCATGCCTCTAGAGGCTCTCAAGGTCACTCCAGGAAAAGGATGACCACCCCTCAGAGGAGGGAACATGAGGCCAGAATGCAGGAAGCCCAGCTGAGGATCAGGAAGCAGGAGCTAGAGGTAGCCCTGATGGAAGAGAAACTGAACAAGGCTAGGCAACCTAGAGAGAGTGGGTCTATACCCACTGGTGGCAGCATTGTCCCTAAGGACAAAGATAGGGTCTTTGATAATAGGAACCTGTCTAAGGTTGTGCCCCCCTACAAAAGTGGGGATGACATCCACAAATGGATGACTGCTCTTGAGAGAGCCTGCAAAGTACAGCAGGTTCCTGAAGACCAGTGGGCAGCAATCCTCTGGCTCTCCTTTGAAGGAAGAGGCAGAGACAGACTCCTACCTACTAGAGAAGAGGATGTCAGAAATTACAGAGTCCTGAAGAGTGTCCTAGTTGATGGGTTAGGCTTAACCACTGAACAGTACAGGTTAATGTTCAGAGACACCCAGAAGACACACACTCAGGACTGGTCTGAATACATTGAATGTGCCACTAAGGCTTTGGAGGGTTGGTTGCTGGGAAGTAAGGTATCTGATTATACAGGTTTGTACAATTTGATGATGAGAGAACAGATTTTAAATAACTGTCAAAACCAGCAACTGCATCAACACTTGGTTGACTCGGATCTGACCTCTCCCCAAGAATTGGGAAAGAAGGCAGACAAATGGGTCAGAACCAGGGTTAAGCAAAAGAACCAGAACCAGGGCCAAGGGGGTGATCAGAAGAAAACAGACCAAAAGGGTGGAGATCAGAAATCTAAAGACCAGAAGTCTTCAACAGGGCCCCAAACTACTGCTAAGGAGGGTGGGTCCCAACAACAAACTAAGGGAAAGAAGAAAGAAGGTCAAAAGAAACCCTGGTGCAATCATTGCAAGAATACAACTCACTGGACTAGTGATTGTAAGAAGGGTGGAGCCCCCAACACTGTTGCCCCTAAGGCACCTGCTCCCAGTACTACTGTTAGCAGTGTTGGTCCCCAGACAAAGGGTGTAGTGGGAATCACTATGGGAACTGAAGGAGATTCTGACTTAGACAGAACCCTGACACAGGCAGTCTTGATCTGTGATGGGGACATTGATTTGTCCCTGACTGTGAGCCCCAGTAACCTGGGCAAGTACAGACAGACTCCTTTAATTAATGAAAAAGTGGCTCAAGCCTACAGGGACACATGTGCCAGTGTCACTATGGTGACACCAGGCTTTGTGGACCCTGGACAGTACATACCAGGTGAGAATTACCTGGTGACCAATGCCAGCAATGCCACTACTTCACATAGTGTGGCAGTTGTTAACTTCTCATGGGGAGGGGTAACTGGCCTCAAAAGGGTTGTGGTTAGTGCAGACCTCCCAGTAGAATGTTTGTTGGGCAATGACCTAGAGAGTTCTCTATGGTCAGAAGTGGAGTACAGGACTCATGCAGAGATGTTAGGTATATCATCACATGTCCTTGCTGTGACCAGGTCACAGGCCAAAAAGTGCCTCACTGAACCTCAGGTCTTGGATCCTGGAACAATGGACCAAGCACCTACCAAGAAGAAGAACAGGAGGGTCAAGGCTGTGCCTTCCCCCCTGCCTCAGAGTGATGATCAACCTTCCTAGGAAGCTGATCTAGAGGACCCTGAAGGAACTGTCCCTGAAGAGCTTGAACCTGATCAGGTTGAGTTTCTGGGGACAGGGGGACCTTCAAGGGCTGACTTGAGGCAGGCTCAGTTATCCTGTCCCTCTCTTGAACCCCTCAGACAGCTGGCTGCTGCTGAGGCTGCTGGGAATGCTCAAGGTACCCATAAAGTGTATTGGGATGAAGGGCTCCTTTATTCAGAGGCTAGAGACCCCAAGCCTGGTGCAACCAGGAGGTTGGTTATACCTCTGCAATTTAGGGGCTTCCTTCTTACCTTGGCCCATGATATTCCTTTAGCAGGACACTTAGGCCAGAACAAGACTTGGGACAGACTTGTCCCTCACTTTCACTGGCCTCACATGAATGAAGATACAAAGGAGTTTTGTCGCTCCTGTGTGACCTGCCAAGCCAGTGGCAAATCAGGTGGCACAACAAAGGCCCCCCTAATACCACTACCTGTGGTGGGGGTCCCCTTTGAAAGAGTGGGAATAGACATAGTGGGTCCCATGGATCCTCCCACTGCATCTGGGCACAGATTTATACTGGTGGTAGTGGATCATGCCACCAGGTATCCAGAGGCAATTCCCCTTAGGACCACTACAGCACCTGTTGTGGCCAGGGCCCTGCTGGGAGTATTCTCCAGAGTGGGGTTTCCTAAGGAGGTAGTTTCTGACAGAGGTACCGACTTCATGTCAGGATCCTTGACAGCTATGTGGAAGGAATGTGGTGTCAACTACAAGTTCACCACTCCTTATCACCCACAATGCAATGGGCTTGTTGAGAGATTCAACAAGACCCTAAAGGGTATGATCAAAGGATTACCTGAAAAGCTCAGGCGAAGATGGGACATCCTTCTACCCTGCCTTCTGTTTGCTTACAGAGAGGTCCCACAAAAGGGGGTTGGCTACAGCCCCTTTGAATTGTTGTTTGGGCACCCTGTAAGAGGCCCACTGTGTTTAGTGAAGGGAGGATGGGAGTTACCTCTCAAAAAGCCTAAACAAGACATAGTGGACTATGTACTTGGTCTCCACTCCAGGATGGCTGAGTATATGGAGAAGGCATCCAAAAACCTTGAGGCAAGCCAGGCCTTACAGAAAGCTTGGCATGACCAAAAGGCTGTCTTGGTTGAGTTTCAGCCAGGACAGAAGGTATGGGTGTTGGAGCCAGTGGCCCCAGCAGCACTCCAAGACAAATGGTCTGGACCCCATACAATCCTGGAAAAGAAGGGAGAGGTCACATACTTGGTGGACCTAGGAACTCCCAGGAGTCCCCACAGGGTACTCCATGTTAACAGGTTAAAAGCATATGTTGACAGGGCAGACATGGGCTTGCTCATGGCTACAGATGAGGGACAGGAGGAAGAGAGTGACCCTCTCCCAGACCTGTTGTCTCAGAACCCTGAAGATGGCTCAGTTGAAGGAGTGACCCTTGGAGGCAACCTCACTGCCCATCAGCAGACTGAATGTAGACAAGTTCTACAATCATTTCAACATCTGTTTTCCCTAATACCTAGCCAAACTGACTGGTGTACCCATGTGGTGGACACTGGTGACAGTCTGCCTGTAAAGAACAAGCTCTACAGACAACCTGACCACGTCAGGGACTGTATAAAGGCTGAGGTACATAAAATGCTGGAGTTAGGTGTCATTGCACCCTCAGAGAGCCCCTGGGCTAGCCCAGTGGTTCTAGTCCCCAAACCTCACACCAAAGATGGCAAGAGAGAGATGAGGTTCTGTGTGGACTACAGGGGTCTCAATGCTGTCACCAGGAAAGATGCACACCCTATTCCAAGGGCAGATGAGCTCATAGACAAACTAGCTTCTGCAAAGTTTTTGAGCACATTTGACTTGACAGCTGGCTATTGGCAAATCAGATTAGCTGAGGAGTCTAAGGCCAAAACAGCATTCTCAACCCCAGGTGGGCACTACCAGTTTGTGGTGATGCCCTTTGGTCTGAGGAATGCACCTGCCACCTTCCAAAGGCTGGTGAATCAAGTCCTTACTGGGTTGGATGACTTTTGCGCAGCATATCTTGATGACATTGCTGTCTTTAGCTCCACCTGGGAGGATCACCTGATCCACCTGAAGAAGGCTCTTGAGGCCCTGCAAAGGGCAGGCCTCACTATCAAGGCTACTAAGTGCCAGATAGGGCAGAGTAAGGTTGTGTATTTGGGCCACCTTGTAGGTGGAGGCCAAGTTCAACCACTGGAGAGTAAGATACAATCCATCAAGGACTGGTCCCCTCCAACCACCCAGACTCAAGTTCGAGCTTTCTTGGGCTTGACTGGGTACTACAGGAAGTTTGTTAAGAACTATGGGTCCATTGTGACTCCTCTTAATGATCTGACATCCAAGAAGATGCCCAAAAAGGTTCAGTGGACAGTAAGCTGTCAAAAGGCATTTGATGACCTGAAGGAGGCCATGTGCTCTGCACCTATCCTGAAAAGTCCTGACTACTCCAAAGAGTTTATTGTCCAAACAGATGCTTCTGAGTTGGGTGTGGGAGCTGTGCTGTCACAACTTAATGTAGATGGTCAAGACCAACCCATTGCTTTTATTAGCAGAAGGTTGACCCCCAGAGAGAAGAATTGGTCAGCTATTGAGAGGGAAGCCTTTGCTGTGGTGTGGGCCCTGAAGAAGCTGAGGCCATACTTGTTTGGCACTCACTTCAAGATTCAGACCGACCATAAGCCCCTCTTGTGGCTAAATCAGATGAAGGGTGAAAACCCCAAACTGCTTAGGTGGTCCATTTCCCTACAGGGGATGGACTTTACAGTGGAGCACCGGCCAGGTGCTGACCATGGGAATGCAGATGGTCTCTCCAGGTACTTCCACTTAGGACATGAAGACGAGACTGGTCAAGGCTAGTTTAATGTCCCTGCGTTTGGGGGGGGGTTGTGTAGGAGAGTAGGGTCTGCTATCCTATGGTCACCCCAAATTTTTGCTTTTTGCTTCACTGGTTTTTGACATATTGAGGCTGTGGGCCTGCCAATCAGACCCCCAGCCTGCTGTTCTCTCTACTAAATTTACACTATGCACCCTAGGTGCATAACCAATTGGAAGTGGATCACCCTGTGAGCCCCTGTACCAGTGTATACTAGGTACCCAGGGCATTGGTGTATCTAAGGCCTGCCAGGGGCTGAAGCATGCATTATGCCACCCCAGGCTTGGCCTAACAAATTTGACACAACTGGCTGATCACTCAGCTGGGGTAAGTTGGTGTAACCACCACTTACTTAGGTGTAGTATACCTATACCTAACCTTAAATGGGACACCTGGTAACCTATAAGTCACTCCTATGGCAGAAATTAACAATCCTGAAGGCAGAGTGCTTGGTTCCATGTGAGATGGTGCTCTGGCATGAGCTGAGCCTGTCTGCAGTGGTCGGAACAACTTCCTTCTACTGTTTCCAGATATCGTCATACCATATACTCTAAAGTGCATTATGAACCTCGCGGTTAAATGCTATCTTTGGTTTGGCTTTATCAAAACATGTCGAGTAAGGTGTCATACGAATTGGAATACTAACCCCTCGCCAATTCTGGCGACGGGGTTAGCATTCCACCCTTCTAGAGGGACACGACATGTACAGTACCTGAAACCCGGGTAAAATCAGACATAGCCTCAGCTCCACAAAATGGATGCTGCCACCACAGACACAAGTCTGCCCTCCTGCTGCTGGGAGTCCTTCCAGCTTGGGAGGTGTGGACAAAGGGTTTCCTGCCAGGGGAGGTGCGTGCACCACCCCAGACAGGATTTTGTGTATTGGTCAGGTAGGGCTTGAATAGAACCAGACATGCCTGAGGCTCACAAGGAGCCTCGGTGCATATGCCAGTTCAAACCGGTCCTGGGGCACACCAGTCCCGGGCCTGGGGCGAGCTGGACAAAGGATTGGGGGTGTAACCACCCCCCTTACTGGTCCCACCCTTAGGGAGGGACCTAGCAGGTAGTCCGGCCCCTAGAATCCGCTTAAAGGTAGGAGCTGTGTCCTAAGACTTCAGACATCCTGGAATCAACTTGAAACTAAGAAGAAGACGGGAACTTCGACATTCTGCTGCACAGAAGACTGAAGGAAATCTCCCCCCCGTGGTCAGGGAGTGACCACCTTGCTAACGCAAGCACCATCCAGCGAATCAACGTCTGCTTTGCCGCCGCCTCCCGCCGGAGCCCGAGCCCAGAGACTGACAAGACCTGGACCTCCAGACCTCTCACCACCCGATCCACAGTCCCCGAAAAGAGGAGACCCGTAGAGGCACCGAGACACGTGGAGCCAGCCATCTTGGAACGACTACGACAAGCTGCAAGCGCAACAACCGAGGCTCCCTCCAAGTTGTGCTTTGGGATCTGAGAAGCCCAACCCTCGAGCAGCATCTGCACCAAAGGTGAGCCCTCCAGCATCTCCACGATCTGCGTGGGGCCCTTCTGCATTTTGCCACTCGACGCGCCTAACCGGTTGCTGGCCCGCTGGCTAGTAGCCATCTTGGCGACGAACTTCAAGAACTACACCGCTGGTCTGGTTGCTCCAGACTGGCCCTTGATCCCCTCCAAAGGAGCAATCCCTCTGACCTTGCTGGTCAGAGCCATCAGCTTATCTTGTTCTCCACAACAATTGCTTTTGCCAAGGCTTGTTTGCTTTGATCAAGTCGCCGACACCGCCGACAGCGAGAGCCTGCGTGGGACAGCTTGTGAACCAACTCCTGGACGTCGTCGACCTTCAGGGGCCACGTGGCTGCAGAGACAAGCTACACCTTTCTTCCTGTTTGCACCCGACATCGCCTGGTACCCACCTGGTGCCACGCTGGTCACTGGCTAGTGACTGTGAACACTGTCCCCTCTGCTTACAGGTCTTCTACAACTCCGATCCACTCTTGGATCCACCGCATCTCTCCCGGACCGACCGCCTGCAGCATCTTTGTCTTCAGGCTCCACGGAACAGATAGAAGAAACCCGACGCACTTCGACACCTATGCACCCGCTTCCTGTGGGTGAGGTAAAGCTGGCACTCCGGTGCCCCAGTGTAGAGTAACATCTCTAGTGTCTGTGTTTCCAATCTTGAGTTCCTAGTCCATCCGGAAGATCCTTTTTGCAGTAACTTTGTACTTTTTACGCACCCATTGAAAACCTATGGGAGCACGCGTGTGACTATTTGCTCTGCACACACAACCCGTGGACCTCCTGGTCACTAACTGAAGTTAGCTCCTTGTAGGCCCAGCGATTCTAGAGGCCCTAGGCCTTTTCCCTTTTCTGTTCGTGGTACTTATACCACTATTTTAGTATATGGTTTGAGCGGCCACCAGGGCCTCTCCATATAAAGTGCAACTTCTGTGTATTCTACTGTAATCTTGTTTGACGATTTGTGCTCCTGTGCTCATAAAGAGACTAGGGGTTACTTTGAGAAATAAATACATATATATTTTGAATAGATATCTGTGTGGTGTCCTTTCATTGGTATAAAAGGGGGTTGCATTTGGTAAAACAGCTGGCTTAACACGCTTCACGAGTTTAGCCTCAAAGACTGCTTAGCCTACGCTACCACTAGGGCAGCTAGTCCGAAAAGGTTGACTTACAACCACACCATAAGGGTTGCTTGGCATGGTACAAGGTGGTCACTTTAACTAGTGAACATCATATACCAGGCCAACTTCTCACATTGGTGAGCAGCGGTTGGATTTGAGCTTGCTGTGTTTTACCATTGTAATCTCTTGGTTACCAATTGAAAGATCACATAGGTACCTGTAGGTACATATAAAACAAGATTAGATATACATAAGTTCTACTGAACTTAGTTGTTGTAGAGCAAAGGGAGTAGCACACCCTGACTACAACTACTAGATAGGTTTGGTAGGTAAACCCAAGTGTAGGTAGATTGCAACACATCCACTCACACTTAAGAGCAATGGCTGGGGCAGAGGGGTCCAATGTACCTATCTCTGTTGAGAGTGACCCCCAGAGGGCACCATCCATCTTTGCTACCCTTAACCAGAATGAGCTCAGGCATTTGGCAACTCTTAGAGGGCTTAAACAGCCCAAGAACCCTACCTCTGCTGAGCTCAGAGAACTCTTGCAAAATGATGAAAATCAGAGGGAGCTCAAGAAAGCTTCCCAGTTAGGCCCCTTAGGGACTGGAACAGGAGGCCCCCCTTCTGAACTTGCTACAGAAGTACCCCTTTCCAATAGCCATCCCTTAGATGAGAATCATACTACAGAGGAGGAAAGTGGTGAGGATACAGAAAGTAGTGAGGATGAAGGGAGAACTAGCCCAGTGCCAAGTGTTATACTTGGCCCAGCGAAACTAAGACTATTGGGGACTGACAATGGGATCATCCCATTGGATCTCCCCAGTGGACTTAACCAGGGGCTTGGGAGGCAAAGGAATCGCTCAGGTGACTCTAATGCTTCTCATGCCTCTAGAGGCTCTCAAGGTCACTCCAGGAAAAGGATGACCACCCCTCAGAGGAGGGAACATGAGGCCAGAATGCAGGAAGCCCAGCTGAGGATCAGGAAGCAGGAGCTAGAGGTAGCCCTGATGGAAGAGAAACTGAACAAGGCTAGGCAACCTAGAGAGAGTGGGTCTATACCCACTGGTGGCAGCATTGTCCCTAAGGACAAAGATAGGGTCTTTGATAATAGGAACCTGTCTAAGGTTGTGCCCCCCTACAAAAGTGGGGATGACATCCACAAATGGATGACTGCTCTTGAGAGAGCCTGCAAAGTACAGCAGGTTCCTGAAGACCAGTGGGCAGCAATCCTCTGGCTCTCCTTTGAAGGAAGAGGCAGAGACAGACTCCTACCTACTAGAGAAGAGGATGTCAGAAATTACAGAGTCCTGAAGAGTGTCCTAGTTGATGGGTTAGGCTTAACCACTGAACAGTACAGGTTAATGTTCAGAGACACCCAGAAGACACACACTCAGGACTGGTCTGAATACATTGAATGTGCCACTAAGGCTTTGGAGGGTTGGTTGCTGGGAAGTAAGGTATCTGATTATACAGGTTTGTACAATTTGATGATGAGAGAACAGATTTTAAATAACTGTCAAAACCAGCAACTGCATCAACACTTGGTTGACTCGGATCTGACCTCTCCCCAAGAATTGGGAAAGAAGGCAGACAAATGGGTCAGAACCAGGGTTAAGCAAAAGAACCAGAACCAGGGCCAAGGGGGTGATCAGAAGAAAACAGACCAAAAGGGTGGAGATCAGAAATCTAAAGACCAGAAGTCTTCAACAGGGCCCCAAACTACTGCTAAGGAGGGTGGGTCCCAACAACAAACTAAGGGAAAGAAGAAAGAAGGTCAAAAGAAACCCTGGTGCAATCATTGCAAGAATACAACTCACTGGACTAGTGATTGTAAGAAGGGTGGAGCCCCCAACACTGTTGCCCCTAAGGCACCTGCTCCCAGTACTACTGTTAGCAGTGTTGGTCCCCAGACAAAGGGTGTAGTGGGAATCACTATGGGAACTGAAGGAGATTCTGACTTAGACAGAACCCTGACACAGGCAGTCTTGATCTGTGATGGGGACATTGATTTGTCCCTGACTGTGAGCCCCAGTAACCTGGGCAAGTACAGACAGACTCCTTTAATTAATGAAAAAGTGGCTCAAGCCTACAGGGACACATGTGCCAGTGTCACTATGGTGACACCAGGCTTTGTGGACCCTGGACAGTACATACCAGGTGAGAATTACCTGGTGACCAATGCCAGCAATGCCACTACTTCACATAGTGTGGCAGTTGTTAACTTCTCATGGGGAGGGGTAACTGGCCTCAAAAGGGTTGTGGTTAGTGCAGACCTCCCAGTAGAATGTTTGTTGGGCAATGACCTAGAGAGTTCTCTATGGTCAGAAGTGGAGTACAGGACTCATGCAGAGATGTTAGGTATATCATCACATGTCCTTGCTGTGACCAGGTCACAGGCCAAAAAGTGCCTCACTGAACCTCAGGTCTTGGATCCTGGAACAATGGACCAAGCACCTACCAAGAAGAAGAACAGGAGGGTCAAGGCTGTGCCTTCCCCCCTGCCTCAGAGTGATGATCAACCTTCCTAGGAAGCTGATCTAGAGGACCCTGAAGGAACTGTCCCTGAAGAGCTTGAACCTGATCAGGTTGAGTTTCTGGGGACAGGGGGACCTTCAAGGGCTGACTTGAGGCAGGCTCAGTTATCCTGTCCCTCTCTTGAACCCCTCAGACAGCTGGCTGCTGCTGAGGCTGCTGGGAATGCTCAAGGTACCCATAAAGTGTATTGGGATGAAGGGCTCCTTTATTCAGAGGCTAGAGACCCCAAGCCTGGTGCAACCAGGAGGTTGGTTATACCTCTGCAATTTAGGGGCTTCCTTCTTACCTTGGCCCATGATATTCCTTTAGCAGGACACTTAGGCCAGAACAAGACTTGGGACAGACTTGTCCCTCACTTTCACTGGCCTCACATGAATGAAGATACAAAGGAGTTTTGTCGCTCCTGTGTGACCTGCCAAGCCAGTGGCAAATCAGGTGGCACAACAAAGGCCCCCCTAATACCACTACCTGTGGTGGGGGTCCCCTTTGAAAGAGTGGGAATAGACATAGTGGGTCCCATGGATCCTCCCACTGCATCTGGGCACAGATTTATACTGGTGGTAGTGGATCATGCCACCAGGTATCCAGAGGCAATTCCCCTTAGGACCACTACAGCACCTGTTGTGGCCAGGGCCCTGCTGGGAGTATTCTCCAGAGTGGGGTTTCCTAAGGAGGTAGTTTCTGACAGAGGTACCGACTTCATGTCAGGATCCTTGACAGCTATGTGGAAGGAATGTGGTGTCAACTACAAGTTCACCACTCCTTATCACCCACAATGCAATGGGCTTGTTGAGAGATTCAACAAGACCCTAAAGGGTATGATCAAAGGATTACCTGAAAAGCTCAGGCGAAGATGGGACATCCTTCTACCCTGCCTTCTGTTTGCTTACAGAGAGGTCCCACAAAAGGGGGTTGGCTACAGCCCCTTTGAATTGTTGTTTGGGCACCCTGTAAGAGGCCCACTGTGTTTAGTGAAGGGAGGATGGGAGTTACCTCTCAAAAAGCCTAAACAAGACATAGTGGACTATGTACTTGGTCTCCACTCCAGGATGGCTGAGTATATGGAGAAGGCATCCAAAAACCTTGAGGCAAGCCAGGCCTTACAGAAAGCTTGGCATGACCAAAAGGCTGTCTTGGTTGAGTTTCAGCCAGGACAGAAGGTATGGGTGTTGGAGCCAGTGGCCCCAGCAGCACTCCAAGACAAATGGTCTGGACCCCATACAATCCTGGAAAAGAAGGGAGAGGTCACATACTTGGTGGACCTAGGAACTCCCAGGAGTCCCCACAGGGTACTCCATGTTAACAGGTTAAAAGCATATGTTGACAGGGCAGACATGGGCTTGCTCATGGCTACAGATGAGGGACAGGAGGAAGAGAGTGACCCTCTCCCAGACCTGTTGTCTCAGAACCCTGAAGATGGCTCAGTTGAAGGAGTGACCCTTGGAGGCAACCTCACTGCCCATCAGCAGACTGAATGTAGACAAGTTCTACAATCATTTCAACATCTGTTTTCCCTAATACCTAGCCAAACTGACTGGTGTACCCATGTGGTGGACACTGGTGACAGTCTGCCTGTAAAGAACAAGCTCTACAGACAACCTGACCACGTCAGGGACTGTATAAAGGCTGAGGTACATAAAATGCTGGAGTTAGGTGTCATTGCACCCTCAGAGAGCCCCTGGGCTAGCCCAGTGGTTCTAGTCCCCAAACCTCACACCAAAGATGGCAAGAGAGAGATGAGGTTCTGTGTGGACTACAGGGGTCTCAATGCTGTCACCAGGAAAGATGCACACCCTATTCCAAGGGCAGATGAGCTCATAGACAAACTAGCTTCTGCAAAGTTTTTGAGCACATTTGACTTGACAGCTGGCTATTGGCAAATCAGATTAGCTGAGGAGTCTAAGGCCAAAACAGCATTCTCAACCCCAGGTGGGCACTACCAGTTTGTGGTGATGCCCTTTGGTCTGAGGAATGCACCTGCCACCTTCCAAAGGCTGGTGAACCAAGTCCTTACTGGGTTGGATGACTTTTGCGCAGCATATCTTGATGACATTGCTGTCTTTAGCTCCACCTGGGAGGATCACCTGATCCACCTGAAGAAGGCTCTTGAGGCCCTGCAAAGGGCAGGCCTCACTATCAAGGCTACTAAGTGCCAGATAGGGCAGAGTAAGGTTGTGTATTTGGGCCACCTTGTAGGTGGAGGCCAAGTTCAACCACTGGAGAGTAAGATACAATCCATCAAGGACTGGTCCCCTCCAACCACCCAGACTCAAGTTCGAGCTTTCTTGGGCTTGACTGGGTACTACAGGAAGTTTGTTAAGAACTATGGGTCCATTGTGACTCCTCTTAATGATCTGACATCCAAGAAGATGCCCAAAAAGGTTCAGTGGACAGTAAGCTGTCAAAAGGCATTTGATGACCTGAAGGAGGCCATGTGCTCTGCACCTATCCTGAAAAGTCCTGACTACTCCAAAGAGTTTATTGTCCAAACAGATGCTTCTGAGTTGGGTGTGGGAGCTGTGCTGTCACAACTTAATGTAGATGGTCAAGACCAACCCATTGCTTTTATTAGCAGAAGGTTGACCCCCAGAGAGAAGAATTGGTCAGCTATTGAGAGGGAGGCCTTTGCTGTGGTGTGGGCCCTGAAGAAGCTGAGGCCATACTTGTTTGGCACTCACTTCAAGATTCAGACCGACCATAAGCCCCTCTTGTGGCTAAATCAGATGAAGGGTGAAAACCCCAAACTGCTTAGGTGGTCCATTTCCCTACAGGGGATGGACTTTACAGTGGAGCACCGGCCAGGTGCTGACCATGGGAATGCAGATGGTCTCTCCAGGTACTTCCACTTAGGACATGAAGACGAGACTGGTCAAGGCTAGTTTAATGTCCCTGCGTTTGGGGGGGGGTTGTGTAGGAGAGTAGGGTCTGCTATCCTATGGTCACCCCAAATTTTTGCTTTTTGCTTCACTGGTTTTTGACATATTGAGGCTGTGGGCCTGCCAATCAGACCCCCAGCCTGCTGTTCTCTCTACTAAATTTACACTATGCACCCTAGGTGCATAACCAATTGGAAGTGGATCACCCTGTGAGCCCCTGTACCAGTGTACACTAGGTACCCAGGGCATTGGTGTATCTAAGGCCTGCCAGGGGCTGAAGCATGCATTATGCCACCCCAGGCTTGGCCTAACAAATTTGACACAACTGGCTGATCACTCAGCTGGGGTAAGTTGGTGTAACCACCACTTACTTAGGTGTAGTATACCTATACCTAACCTTAAATGGGACACCTGGTAACCTATAAGTCACTCCTATGGCAGGCCTTAACAATCCTGAAGGCAGAGTGCTTGGTTCCATGTGAGATGGTGCTCTGGCATGAGCTGAGCCTGTCTGCAGTGGTCGGAACAACTTCCTTCTACTGTTTCCAGATATCGTCATACCATATACTCTAAAGTGCATTATGAACCTCGCGGTTAAATGCTATCTTTGGTTTGGCTTTATCAAAACATGTCGAGTAAGGTGTCATACGAATTGGAATACTAACCCCTCGCCAATTCTGGCGACGGGGTTAGCATTCCACCCTTCTAGAGGGACACGACATGTACAGTACCTGAAACCCGGGTAAAATCAGACATAGCCTCAGCTCCACAAAATGGATGCTGCCACCACAGACACAAGTCTGCCCTCCTGCTGCTGGGAGTCCTTCCAGCTTGGGAGGTGTGGACAAAGGGTTTCCTGCCAGGGGAGGTGCGTGCACCACCCCAGACAGGATTTTGTGTATTGGTCAGGTAGGGCTTGAATAGAACCAGACATGCCTGAGGCTCACAAGGAGCCTCGGTGCATATGCCAGTTCAAACCGGTCCTGGGGCACACCAGTCCCGGGCCTGGGGCGAGCTGGACAAAGGATTGGGGGTGTAACCACCCCCCTTACTGGTCCCACCCTTAGGGAGGGACCTAGCAGGTAGTCCGGCCCCTAGAATCCGCTTAAAGGTAGGAGCTGTGTCCTAAGACTTCAGACATCCTGGAATCAACTTGAAACTAAGAAGAAGACGGGAACTTCGACATTCTGCTGCACAGAAGACTGAAGGAAATCTCCCCCCCGTGGTCAGGGAGTGACCACCTTGCTAACGCAAGCACCATCCAGCGAATCAACGTCTGCTTTGCCGCCGCCTCCCGCCGGAGCCCGAGCCCAGAGACTGACAAGACCTGGACCTCCAGACCTCTCACCGCCCGATCCACAGTCCCCGAAAAGAGGAGACCCGTAGAGGCACCGAGACACGTGGAGCCAGCCATCTTGGAACGACTACGACAAGCTGCAAGCGCAACAACCGAGGCTCCCTCCAAGTTGTGCTTTGGGATCTGAGAAGCCCAACCCTCGAGCAGCATCTGCACCAAAGGTGAGCCCTCCAGCATCTCCACGATCTGCGTGGGGCCCTTCTGCATTTTGCCACTCGACGCGCCTAACCGGTTGCTGGCCCGCTGGCTAGTAGCCATCTTGGCGACGAACTTCAAGAACTACACCGCTGGTCTGGTTGCTCCAGACTGGCCCTTGATCCCCTCCAAAGGAGCAATCCCTCTGACCTTGCTGGTCAGAGCCATCAGCTTATCTTGTTCTCCACAACAATTGCTTTTGCCAAGGCTTGTTTGCTTTGATCAAGTCGCCGACACCGCCGACAGCGAGAGCCTGCGTGGGACAGCTTGTGAACCAACTCCTGGACGTCGTCGACCTTCAGGGGCCACGTGGCTGCAGAGACAAGCTACACCTTTCTTCCTGTTTGCACCCGACATCGCCTGGTACCCACCTGGTGCCACGCTGGTCACTGGCTAGTGACTGTGAACACTGTCCCCTCTGCTTACAGGTCTTCTACAACTCCGATCCACTCTTGGATCCACCGCATCTCTCCCGGACCGACCGCCTGCAGCATCTTTGTCTTCAGGCTCCACGGAACAGATAGAAGAAACCCGACGCTCTTCGACACCTATGCACCCGCTTCCTGTGGGTGAGGTAAAGCTGGCACTCCGGTGCCCCAGTGTAGAGTAACATCTCTAGTGTCTGTGTTTCCAATCTTGAGTTCCTAGTCCATCCGGAAGATCCTTTTTGCAGTAACTTTGTACTTTTTACGCACCCATTGAAAACCTATGGGAGCACGCGTGTGACTATTTGCTCTGCACACACAACCCGTGGACCTCCTGGTCACTAACTGAAGTTAGCTCCTTGTAGGCCCAGCGATTCTAGAGGCCCTAGGCCTTTTCCCTTTTCTGTTCGTGGTACTTATACCACTATTTTAGTATATGGTTTGAGCGGCCACCAGGGCCTCTCCATATAAAGTGCAACTTCTGTGTATTCTACTGTAATCTTGTTTGACGATTTGTGCTCCTGTGCTCATAAAGAGACTAGGGGTTACTTTGAGAAATAAATACATATATATTTTGAATAGATATCTGTGTGGTGTCCTTTCATTGGTATAAAAGGGGGTTGCATTTGGTAAAACAGCTGGCTTAACACGCTTCACGAGTTTAGCCTCAAAAACTGCTTAGCCTACGCTACCACTAGGGCAGCTAGTCCGAAAAGGTTGACTTACAACCACACCATAAGGGTTGCTTGGCATGGTACAAGGTGGTCACTTTAACTAGTGAACATCATATACCAGGCCAACTTCTCACATTGGTGAGCAGCGGTTGGATTTGAGCTTGCTGTGTTTTACCATTGTAATCTCTTGGTTACCAATTGAAAGATCACATAGGTACCTGTAGGTACATATAAAACAAGATTAGATATACATAAGTTCTACTGAACTTAGTTGTTGTAGAGCAAAGGGAGTAGCACACCCTGACTACAACTACTAGATAGGTTTGGTAGGTAAACCCAAGTGTAGGTAGATTGCAACACATCCACCCACACTTAAGAGCAATGGCTGGGGCAGAGGGGTCCAATGTACCTATCTCTGTTGAGAGTGACCCCCAGAGGGCACCATCCATCTTTGCTACCCTTAACCAGAATGAGCTCAGGCATTTGGCAACTCTTAGAGGGCTTAAACAGCCCAAGAACCCTACCTCTGCTGAGCTCAGAGAACTCTTGCAAAATGATGAAAATCAGAGAGAGCTCAAGAAAGCTTCCCAGTTAGGCCCCTTAGGGACTGGAACAGGAGGCCCCCCTTCTGAACTTGCTACAGAAGTACCCCTTTCCAATAGCCATCCCTTAGATGAGAATCATACTACAGAGGAGGAAAGTGGTGAGGATACAGAAAGTAGTGAGGATGAAGGGAGAACTAGCCCAGTGCCAAGTGTTATACTTGGCCCAGCGAAACTAAGACTATTGGGGACTGACAATGGGATCATCCCATTGGATCTCCCCAGTGGACTTAACCAGGGGCTTGGGAGGCAAAGGAATCGCTCAGGTGACTCTAATGCTTCTCATGCCTCTAGAGGCTCTCAAGGTCACTCCAGGAAAAGGATGACCACCCCTCAGAGGAGGGAACATGAGGCCAGAATGCAGGAAGCCCAGCTGAGGATCAGGAAGCAGGAGCTAGAGGTAGCCCTGATGGAAGAGAAACTGAACAAGGCTAGGCAACCTAGAGAGAGTGGGTCTATACCCACTGGTGGCAGCATTGTCCCTAAGGACAAAGATAGGGTCTTTGATAATAGGAACCTGTCTAAGGTTGTGCCCCCCTACAAAAGTGGGGATGACATCCACAAATGGATGACTGCTCTTGAGAGAGCCTGCAAAGTACAGCAGGTTCCTGAAGACCAGTGGGCAGCAATCCTCTGGCTCTCCTTTGAAGGAAGAGGCAGAGACAGACTCCTACCTACTAGAGAAGAGGATGTCAGAAATTACAGAGTCCTGAAGAGTGTCCTAGTTGATGGGTTAGGCTTAACCACTGAACAGTACAGGTTAATGTTCAGAAACACCCAGAAGATACACACTCAGGACTGGTCTGAATACATTGAATGTGCCACTAAGGCTTTGGAGGGTTGGTTGCTGGGAAGTAAGGTATCTGATTATACAGGATTGTACAATTTGATGATGAGAGAACAGATTTTAAATAACTGTCAAAACCAGCAACTGCATCAACACTTGGTTGACTCGGATCTGACCTCTCCCCAAGAATTGGGAAAGAAGGCAGACAAATGGGTCAGAACCAGGGTTAAGCAAAAGAAGCAGAACCAGGGCCAAGGGGGTGATCAGAAGAAAACAGACCAAAAGGGTGGAGATCAGAAATCTAAAGACCAGAAGTCTTCAACAGGGCCCCAAACTACTGCTAAGGAGGGTGGGTCCCAACAACAAACTAAGGGAAAGAAGAAAGAAGGTCAAAAGAAACCCTGGTGCAATCATTGCAAGAATACAACTCACTGGACTAGTGATTGTAAGAAGGGTGGAGCCCCCAACACTGTTACCCCTAAGGCACCTGCTCCCAGTACTACTGTTAGCAGTGTTGGTCCCCAGACAAAGGGTGTAGTGGGAATCACTATGGGAACTGAAGGAGATTCTGACTTAGACAGAACCCTGACACAGGCAGTCTTGATCTGTGATGGGGACATTGATTTGTCCCTGACTGTGAGCCCCAGTAACCTGGGCAAGTACAGACAGTCTCCTTTAATTAATGAAAAAGTGGCTCAAGCCTACAGGGACACATGTGCCAGGGTCACTATGGTGACACCAGGCTTTGTGGACCCTGGACAGTACATACCAGGTGAGAATTACCTGGTGACCAATGCCAGCAATGCCACTACTTCACATAGTGTGGCAGTTGTTAACTTCTCATGGGGAGGGGTAACTGGCCTCAAAAGGGTTGTGGTTAGTGCAGACCTCCCAGTAGAATGTTTGTTGGGCAATGACCTAGAGAGTTCTCTATGGTCAGAAGTGGAGTACAGGACTCATGCAGAGATGTTAGGTATATCATCACATGTCCTTGCTGTGACCAGGTCACAGGCCAAAAAGTGCCTCACTGAACCTCAGGTCTTGGATCCTGGAACAATGGACCAAGCACCTACCAAGAAGAAGAACAGGAGGGTCAAGGCTGTGCCTTGCCCCCTGCCTCAGAGTGATGATCAACCTTCCCAGGAAGCTGATCTAGAGGACCCTGAAGGAACTGTCCCTGAAGAGCTTGAACCTGATCAGGTTGAGTTTCTGGGGACAGGGGGACCTTCAAGGGCTGACTTGAGGCAGGCTCAGTTATCCTGTCCCTCTCTTGAACCCCTCAGACAGCTGGCTGCTGCTGAGGCTGCTGGGAATGCTCAAGGTACCCATAAAGTGTATTGGGATGAAGGGCTCCTTTATTCAGAGGCTAGAGACCCCAAGCCTGGTGCAACCAGGAGGTTGGTTATACCTCTGCAATTTAGGGGCTTCCTTCTTACCTTGGCCCATGATATTCCTTTAGCAGGACACTTAGGCCAGAACAAGACTTGGGACAGACTTGTCCCTCACTTTCACTGGCCTCACATGAATGAAGATACAAAGGAGTTTTGTCGCTCCTGTGTGACCTGCCAAGCCAGTGGCAAATCAGGTGGCACAACAAAGGCCCCCCTAATACCACTACCTGTGGTGGGGGTCCCCTTTGAAAGAGTGGGAATAGACATAGTGGGTCCCATGGATCCTCCCACTGCATCTGGGCACAGATTTATACTGGTGGTAGTGGATCATGCCACCAGGTATCCAGAGGCAATTCCCCTTAGGACCACTACAGCACCTGTTGTGGCCAGGGCCCTGCTGGGAGTATTCTCCAGAGTGGGGTTTCCTAAGGAGGTAGTTTCTGACAGAGGTACCAACTTCATGTCAGGATACTTGACAGCTATGTGGAAGGAATGTGGTGTCAACTACAAGTTCACCACTCCTTATCACCCACAATGCAATGGGCTTGTTGAGAGATTCAACAAGACTCTAAAGGGTATGATCAAAGGATTACCTGAAAAGCTCAGGCAAAGATGGGACATCCTTCTACCCTGCCTTCTGTTTGCTTACAGAGAGGTCCCACAAAAGGGGGTTGGCTACAGCCCCTTTGAATTGTTGTTTGGGCACCATGTAAGAGGCCCACTGTGTTTAGTGAAGGAAGGATGGGAGTTACCTCTCAAAAAGCCTAAACAAGACATAGTGGACTATGTACTTGGTCTCCGCTCCAGGATGGCTGAGTATATGGAGAAGGCATCCAAAAACCTTGAGGCAAGCCAGGCCTTACAGTTGAGTTTCAGCCAGGACAGAAGGTATGGGTGTTGGAGCCAGTGGCCCCAGCAGCACTCCAAGACAAATGGTCTGGACCCCATACAATCCTGGAAAAGAAGGGAGAGGTCACATACTTGGTGGACCTAGGAACTCCCAGGAGTCCCCACAGGGTACTCCATGTTAACAGGTTAAAAGCATATGTTGACAGGGCAGACATGGGCTTGCTCATGGCTACAGATGAGGGACAGGAGGAAGAGAGTGACCCTCTCCCAGACCTGTTGTCTCAGAACCCTGAAGATGGCTCAGTTGAAGGAGTGACCCTTGGAGGCAACCTCACTGCCCATCAGCAGACTGAATGTAGACAAGTTCTACAATCATTTCAACATCTGTTTTCCCTAATACCTAGCCAAACTGACTGGTGTACCCATGTGGTGGACACTGGTGACAGTCTGCCTGTAAAGAACAAGCTCTACAGACAACCTGACCACGTCAGGGACTGTATAAAGGCTGAGGTACATAAAATGCTGGAGTTAGGTGTCATTGAACCCTCAGAGAGCCCCTGGGCTAGCCCAGTGGTTCTAGTCCCCAAACCTCACACCAAAGATGGCAAGGGAGAGATGAGGTTCTGTGTGGACTACAGGGGTCTCAATGATGTCACCAGGACAGATGCACACCCTATTCCAAGGGCAGATGAGCTCATAGACAAACTAGCTTCTGCAAAGTTTTTGAGCACATTTGACTTGACAGCTGGCTATTGGCAAATCAGATTAGCTGAGGAGTCTAAGGCCAAAACAGCATTCTCAACCCCAGGTGGGCACTACCAGTTTGTGGTGATGCCCTTTGGTCTGAAGAATGCACCTGCCACCTTCCAAAGGCTGGTGAACCAAGTCCTTACTGGGTTGGATGACTTTTGCGCAGCATATCTTGATGACATTGCTGTCTTTAGCTCCACCTGGGAGGATCACCTGATCCACCTGAAGAAGGCTCTTGAGGCCCTGCAAAGGGCAGGCCTCACTATCAAGGCTACTAAGTGCCAGATAGGGCAGAGTAAGGTTGTGTATTTGGGCCACCTTGTAGGTGGAGGCCAAGTTCAACCACTGGAGAGTAAGATACAATCCATCAAGGACTGGTCCCCTCCAACCACCCAGACTCAAGTTCGAGCTTTTTTGGGCTTGACTGGATACTACAGGAAGTTTGTTAAGAACTATGGGTCCATTGTGACTCCTCTTAATGATCTGACATCCAAGAAGATGCCCAAAAAGGTTCAGTGGACAGTAAGCTGTCAAAAGGCATTTGATGACCTGAAGGAGGCCATGTGCTCTGCACCTATCCTGAAAAGTCCTGACTACTCCAAAGAGTTTATTGTCCAAACAGATGCTTCTGAGTTGGGTGTGGGAGCTGTGCTGTCACAACTTAATGTAGATGGTCAAGACCAACCCATTGCTTTTATTAGCAGAAGGTTGACCCCCAGAGAGAAGAATTGGTCAGCTATTGAGAGGGAGGCCTTTGCTGTGGTGTGGGCCCTGAAGAAGCTGAGGCCATACTTGTTTGGCACTCACTTCAAGATTCAGACCGACCATAAGCCCCTCTTGTGGCTAAATCAGATGAAGGGTGAAAACCCCAAACTGCTTAGGTGGTCCATTTCCCTACAGGGGATGGACTTTACAGTGGAGCATCGGCCAGGTGCTGACCATGGGAATGCAGATGGTCTCTCCAGGTACTTCCACTTAGGACATGAAGACGAGACTGGTCAAGGCTAGTTTAATGTCCCTGCGTTTGGGGGGGGTTGTGTAGGAGAGTAGGGTCTGCTATCCTATGGTCACCCCAAATTTTTGCTTTTTGCTTCACTGGTTTTTGACATATTGAGGCTGTGGGCCTGCCAATCAGACCCCCAGCCTGCTGTTCTCTCTACTAAATTTACACTAGGCACCCTAGGTGCATAACCAATTGGAAGTGGATCACCCTGTGAGCCCCTGTACCAGTGTACACTAGGTACCCAGGGCATTGGTGTATCTAAGGCCTGCCAGGGGCTGAAGCATGCATTATGCCACCCCAGGCTTGGCCTAACAAATTTGACACAACTGGCTGATCACTCAGCTGGGGTAAGTTGGTGTAACCACCACTTACTTAGGTGTAGTATACCTATACCTAACCTTAAATGGGACACCTGGTAACCTATAAGTCACTCCTATGGCAGGCCTTAACAATCCTGAAGGCAGAGTGCTTGGTTCCATGTGAGATGGTGCTCTGGCATGAGCTGAGCCTGTCTGCAGTGGTCGGAACAACTTCCTTCTACTGTTTCCAGATATCGTCATACCATATACTCTTAAGTGCATTATGAACCTCGCGGTTAAATGCTATCTTTGGTTTGGCTTTATCAAAACATGTCGAGTAAGGTGTCATACGAATTGGAATACTAACCCCTCGCCAATTCTGGCGACGGGGTTAGCATTCCACCCTTCTAGAGGGACACGACATGTACAGTACCTGAAACCCGGGTAAAATCAGACATAGCCTCAGCTCCACAAAATGGATGCTGCCACCACAGACACAAGTCTGCCCTCCTGCTGCTGGGAGTCCTTCCAGCTTGGGAGGTGTGGACAAAGGGTTTCCTGCCAGGGGAGGTGCGTGCACCACCCCAGACAGGATTTTGTGTATTGGTCAGGTAGGGCTTGAATAGAACCAGACATGCCTGAGGCTCACAAGGAGCCTCGGTGCATATGCCAGTTCAAACCGGTCCTGGGGCACACCAGTCCCGGGCCTGGGGCGAGCTGGACAAAGGATTGGGGGTGTAACCACCCCCCTTCCTGGTCCCACCCTTAGGGAGGGACCTAGCAGGTAGTCCGGCCCCTAGAATCCGCTTAAAGGTAGGAGCTGTGTCCTAAGACTTCAGACATCCTGGAATCAACTTGAAACTAAGAAGAAGACGGGAACTTCGACATTCTGCTGCACAGAAGACTGAAGGAAATCTCCCCTGTGGTCAGGGAGTGACCACCTTGCTAACGCAAGCACCATCCAGCGAATCAACGTCTGCTTTGCCGCTGCCTCCCGCCGGAGCCCGAGCCCAGAGACTGACAAGACCTGGACCTCCAGACCTCTCACCGCCCGATCCACAGTCCCCGAAAAGAGGAGACCCGTGGAGGCACCGAGACACGTGGAGCCAGCCATCTTGGAACGACTACGACAAGCTGCAAGCGCAACAACCGAGGCTCCCTCCAAGTTGTGCTTTGGGATCTGAGAAGCCCAACCCTCGAGCAGCATCTGCACCAAAGGTGAGCCCTCCAGCATCTCTACGATCTGCGTGGGGCCCTTCTGCATTTTGCCACTCGACGCGCCTAACCGGTTGCTGGCCCGCTGGCTAGTAGCCATCTTGGCGACGAACTTCAAGAACTACACTGCTGGTCTGGTTGCTCCAGACTGGCCCTTGCTCCCCTCCAAAGGAGCAATCCCTCTGATCTTGCTGGTCAGAGCCATCAGCTTATCTTGTTCTCCACAACAATTGCTTTTGCCAAGGCTTGTTTGCTTTGATCAAGTCGCCGACACCGCCGACAGCGAGAGCCTGTGTGGGACAGCTCGTGAACCGACTCCTGGACGTCGTCGACCTTCAGGGGCCACGTGGCTGCAGAGACAAGCTACACCTTTCTTCCTGTTTGCACCCGACATCGCCTGGTACCCACCTGGTGCCACGCTGGTCACTGGCTAGTGACTGTGAACACTGTCCCCTCTGCTTACAGGTCTTCTACAACTCCGATCCACTCTTGGATCCACCGCATCTCTCCCGGACCGACCGCCTGCAGCATCTTTGTCTTCAGGCTCCACGGAACAGATAGAAGAAACCCGACGCACTTCGACACCTATGCACCCGCTTCCTGTGGGTGAGGTAAAGCTGGCACTCCAGTGCCCCAGTGTAGAGTAACATCTCTAGTGTCTGTGTTTCCAATCTTGAGTTCCTAGTCCATCCGGAAGATCCTTTTTGCAGTAACTTTGTACTTTTTACGCACCCATTGAAAACCTATGGGAGCACGCGTGTGACTATTTGCTCTGCACACGCAACCCGTGGACCTCCTGGTCACTAACTGAAGTTAGCTCCTTGTAGGCCCAGCGATTCTAGAGGCCCTAGGCCTTTTCCCTTTTCTGTTCGTGGTACTTATACCACTATTTTAGTATATGGTTTGAGCGGCCACCAGGGCCTATCCATATAAAGTGCAACTTCTGTGTATTCTACTGTAATCTTGTTTGACGATTTGTGCTCCTGTGCTCATAAAGAGACTAGGGGTTACTTTGAGAAATAAATACATATATATTTTGAATATATATCTGTGTGGTGTCCTTTCATTGGTATAAAAGGGGGTTGCATTTGGTAAAACAGCTGGCTTAACACGCTTCACGAGTTTAGCCTCAAAGACTGCTTAGCCTACGCTACCACTAGGGCAGCTAGTCCGAAAAGGTTGACTTACAACCACACCATAAGGGTTGCTTGGCATGGTACAAGGTGGTCACTTTAACTAGTGAACATCATATACCAGGCCAACTTCTCACACCCCTAAATTGCACTATTATATAGCGCCCACTTGATGTGACTCTTGGCGCTTTCAGAACAATGCACTGGTTGAGCTGCAGTGCAGTGCCCTCTCAGTCTGGTAAAGTCCCTTTCAGCCTCCACTACTGCATATTCATAAAGCTTTACCTAATATTGGCCGTGCTTTGTCGTCATCAATTCGTGACAAAGCTATCAACCTTTTGTATCAAATTAGGGCTCATTTTATAATCGAAAAATACGATTGAACTCGAGCCAATAAATGAGATGACCGAACCACCAGCAGCATGAAATCCGCATAAAGTTGTATGAAAATGTTTTTTTTTTTTAAATACATAAACTGGTTTATCAATAGGGGACTCGGTATACACGTGGTTATTTTTTCGACATGCAAAATAAACAATGCATACTGGTAGTGCTTTGAATAAGACGCTCACTTTTCAAAGCGCTTACCACAAACCACTGTGGCATGAGGTATTACTAAATTATGAGTCTGTTCTCGCTGGAAAAAATTACCATTGCGCCTCTCTGGCACTGCTTATCTATTCCTTACTCTGCAAGCATTAAAACACTGGCAGATCACAAGTGCAAAATACTGCAAATTAACATTATTTAGCACCGTTCAGAATCAGGCTAATGGTATGATGATTTTCGAAAGGTTATTATCATTTAACACAATTAACAGGGTTAGAGGATAAAGCGATCTGAAGATCTCAGTATGGTAATCAGAGTTGTCACCACTCGGAGCATTAGTATGCCGGCGGGGCAGTGTTTATCTCTTCGGTACCGGGAGGGGAAACAAAATGAAGGCGCGCGTGCACGTGCCTGCTGGAAACGAGCTCACAGCAAGCACGATCCAGACTGACAATGAACTCGTACGTCTGTGTTCTGAAAAGCGTGCACGTGCTTAGGTCACTCTGTAGCCCTCTGTGGAGTTTCTATTGTCAGCCTCTTTTCGGTTGCAGGAAAATGGGTCAACACACCTGACTAGCAAGGATGCTATGGGGCCTGGTGCAAGTAAGGAAAATGCCCCCTTTGGCTGCTTTGGGGTAGTAAAATGCAGCAATCAAAAGTTCAATGTGCCCTGGTATCACTGCACCTGCTGCACCAATAGTAGTGGGGCCCCGCCAGCACACAAAGTATTCCTGATATTATAAACATCAGGGATCAGACCCAGAGCCACAGGAATTATGCGGCATAGGATGGCCAAATTAAAGGGCAGGGTTGAGTGAATTATGCAGCAAGAAAAGGCAAATTATCCGGCACAATGCAGCACATTTTGTATATACACTCCTCGGTTTGATGAATATACATCAAACCGAGGAGATTTCATCAAGTGGGTACAAGGAGTTTAAAGGGGATCTCCAAAGTATGTCAAGGCACATAAAAAGGAAAGCTTTGCATATCATGCATGCACACCTTCCCTCTGACAGCACCAAGTGACACAGAGGGTCCTATGTACAAGTCCCTATCGCCAATGGAACGTCACTTTTTTGACCTTCCCTTGGCGATAGGGGCCTGGCCTTTTGTACAAGGCATTGTTAAGCCACTTAACGTGGTGGCTTAACACTGACTTGTACATAAGGCACCCTTTCACGCTATGTTTAGCGTGAAAGAGGCGTGCAGTGGGTGATGTGGTGGGCGTTCCACTGCAACATCCATTGTATTTGACGCTGCCCTTTATGTAGAAGGGTGGCATACATAGGAGGCAGCGCCAAAATTAAGACAAGGAAAGTCCTGGTCTTAAGTTGGCGAAACAAGGAGAAATGCATTATTTCTCCTTGTTTTTGCTTTCTCCATGTGTGCTGCCTTGTGCAGCACACATGGAAAAAGCAAAGTTTCATGGTTTATTTTTGTACAGGAAGGTGCCCCTTCCTGTACATAAAAAAACTTTTTTTTTAAATGCCATTTTGTAACTTTCATGTGTGCTGCATGAAGCAGCACACATGAAAGTTACACAATATCATTTTAGGATTGTTTAGGTGCAAGAAGGGACACCTTCCTACACATAACGAATCCTCCCCTGCACACAGACACCCTTGCACTCTGGTGCAAGGGTGCCTGCGTTGGAGCTAAGTTGTTAAACTTAGCGCCATCGCAGGGGGAAACGCAAGGCTGCACCACATTCTTGTAAATATTGTGCAGCCTTGCATTTCCAAAGTGGCGGAGCGTGTCGGTAAACCCAGGAGGCTAACAACATGCTCTGCCACTTCATTGTACACATCCCCCAGAGTAGCTAAGCCTCATAACTGTGGGGTACATACTGTCTCGTTTCCTCACACATCCACTGGTATATGTCAATTGAATAAATAAATGAATACTACTTGTGAAACGCTAACAGCGACCTCATCGAGCTATCCCGGTGCTAAGATCAATGTGCTAAAAGCAGATCAAACAGATTAGAATGATTGAGAGAAAAGACACCTCTGAAGGGCTCTTCGGAAGTTAAGATAGATCTGATAACATGTGAAAACGAGACACTGTATGACACAGGCAATCTTAAATTAGCCCTGCAGGTCAAGAACTTTCAACCCTCCATCCAAATGTCCAGCTGACATATAGATGTAAACTATATACTGTGCCAGGTGGTCGATAATCTCGCATATCCAACGATGGTATGTAAATCTGATCAGGCAGGGGGTTCCTTATGTGCATGATGGCTCTATATGCGCAAGAGCAAACAACATCTTTTGATGACATTGGCAGACATTCTCCACTTGGGGGCGTATTTACAAGCCCCTTGCGCCACTTTTGCGTCATTTTTAACATGGGAAAAATGAAGCAAAAGTGGCGCAAGGGGTTTGTAAATCAGCCCCTTGGAGTTTGGAATACTGCAGAGCATACAGGCACACAGGAAACGTGTACAAAATGCAACTGCGGATGTATACGTTATGTTATCTACACACTTTGTGAGACAGGTGCCCAGATGTTTACAACAGGTGTCCATATGTCTATTAAACCAAGCAATTCTTGGAAAACTAGGTGAAGAGAGAAGTACAATAAGTTTGGGAAGTCACACAAATAATTGTACTCAGTGGTTAGATATGGAGGGCTCAAAGCAAGTAGAACACCTCACTGGTCAAGACAGTCCACACTGCATTGGATGGTTCTGTTCCTCCTCCTTCCTCATATATAAACGAATATTAACCCCCTGATGAAGAGGCAAGAACCAAAAAATACAGCACTTTGACGGCATAATATAAAAATTAGCCTTGCTCGCAGACTGAATTTTAAGGTTTTCACACATAGTTTGTCTCGCTTGTTTTTTGTTGGTAAATAAATGGAGGACGCGGCACGAAAATAAATCTTTTGTTATGCCCTAGAGTGTATTTCAAAGAGGACAAATCCTTTTTATCTTTATTATTTGATGGAAGATCATGTTGAGCTTTGTTTAAGTTCACAATAATGTGCATTTGACCAGTGTGGTAGCAATGCTGCTGTGGGCCCTAATGCGAGCCAAGGCAATTAGGTCCTGTCTCCTGGCTTTGTAGTAAAAAAGGTGGCTAATTGGAGTGCTGCACTGCTGATGGCTCTGCTCCTGCATTTGTCACCTAGGAAACCCGCTGAACATTGAAGGGCGTTTTTCAGCCTTCTGCTTGAAGGTCAGATTTCATCTTTCAGCCTACATGTTTGCTAAAAGTAACTCCTCCACCTCCTTTATTTACGCTGTAGCGTTCTCATAGTTTACAATGCACGCCAACCTTCCAGGGGCTGCGAGATGCTTTCTTTTGCATGGCTGTAAGAAGACTTATTCCCCTGTTTGCAGGTCGAGTAAATCTAAAGTGTTATCCAGAATACTTTACCACTTTGAGGTCATGCTGCATTTTGTTCTCATTGGGTTTCTTCGTCCAAACACTCCATTACGAAAGGTGTTTGCCGTTGCACCGTCTCAAAAGATTTGTGAAGGTCTCCATTTGTAAATTGAAGTGGTCGAGCAGAGGCATTTTTACTCATAGATTGGTCCTGTCTATCTCCCGGTTATGTCAATCATGTAAGCTTTTGATATTAGCTTTTGCTTGCGGCATCTCCTGCCTTGACTAGCAGAGGATTCACTGACATTTGATGTACATGTAGACAAGACAGCTTTATGTAGTGCTGCCCTAGCGTCCCTCAGCTACTGGAAACGTATCCTCTAACTTTACACTATTCCGTATTTGTACAGAACTATATGTACAGATTTAAGGCTATAAAACAAGTCATTTTCTTAAAAGAATTTGATATTAGGCCTCAGTGAAAATATAATTGCGTTAGAAGATTTTGCACAATTCACAAATGTTCAATTTTGAGAGATTACTGAAAGTTTCACATCATGCAATCCCCTAACTTTTTCAAGCAAGTGCTCACCTCATCGAAAAAAAAGTGTCATCGGATACCAGTGAGAGACTGGGTCATGTAGAAAATGTCTCTCAGAGACAATGGGCCTAATTGCGACTTTGACAGTCCTCCTGTGGCCCCGCCAGTAAGCAATCCGCAGGAGGACCACCAAGGCCGTGGTGCTTCCGCCTGCCAGATTCAGAGTTGAATGAAAAAAATCCTAACTACCGTGTAGGAAAGTTTCAATTCTATTAAGGACGCGGAGGCGAGAATTATGCTTATCTCTTCCAACTTTAATGCTCAGCAGGCTTAGTAACAAAACCAAGTAAAGACCACAAATCCCATGAGTCTTTTCTATAAACAAATGATCATAGAGGCAGTCCCATATAAACAGAGTCCAGGAAAAGCACTTCCTCTTTCTTCGGGCGAACCACATGATTCAACGTGCCTTAGTACTTATGTTTCTGATCCGATCCTACAATGAAAGGAACACTGTCAGCTCATTGAAAACCAACATCAACCCTACAACAATGAAGCATTAGGCAAGCAAGTCAAAGTCAACAAAAAAGCCACATGACAAGTAATAGGTAGCAAAAATTCCTACACCCTCCAAAGAATTGATACTTATCCAACTCGAAGCTTGATAAAGGGAGGGCAAGAGTAAGACCATTCGCTGGGTGAGATAATCCTCGCCTCCGCGTCCTTACTGGAATTGAAACTTTCCTTCACAGTAGTTTTTCATTCTATGGCAGGACCGGAGGTTTCGGATTATGCTGGTTAAAAGCTGATTGACAACCATAGGAGCCATGCCCAGAATAGGTTTGAAATAGAAAGTTTTGAAAGTGGAGTCCGAGGACCTATCCGCTGCTCCTAGGATGTCCTCCAAGCGCCCACCAAGGGCGAAGGCCTTTGAAGCCATGGCTCCCCTTGTTGAGTGGTCTCCGAAAGCCGAGGTATCGACTCCTGTTTCCTGGAGAACCCACCGAACCCAATGGGCAATCGCGGTGACTGTCACAGCTTTGAAAGGTTTCTTGAGGGAAAGAAAAAGTTGTGCTATCCCGGGAGATCTGTATTCCTGTAGTCATCGTCTTGTATGCCCTCAAGCATCACACAACACATAATTTGGAGTGACCTGGGAAGGCTGGATAGTTAACCACCCTGGTATTAGACTTAGTACGCTGCGCAATTGTGAACGACACTCCATCTGGAGCGAAGATCCGGGACGAAACCTCCAACGCTCGGACATCAGACACATGCTTGCAAGAGATCGGGCAGAGCAACATAGCTAGCTTACCTGTCAGTTCCTTCCAGGAAAGATATTGATTGTCCTGCCAGGACTGCAAGATACTCTGATAGATAGTTTACCACATGAATCACATCCGCCCCCACAGGATCCAAAACCCGTTGCACACATCAGCAGAGCCACTTTCGCCAAGAAGATCGGTAGCGCTTGACTGTGGATTCTGCCCAGGCCTTCTGATAAGGGACGAAGCTCTTGCCGAAAGGCCCGGGACCTCCCAACGTCCCCTGTAATCCTCCAACCCATCAGATGGAGAGTGCCCTCCTGAACCAGAGGGTGCAAGTTGCCTTGAGCATCCGTCAGGAGAAGAGGTGTCTGGGGAAGTAGGATTGGAGAATCCATAGAAAGTTCCAGAAGAACTGGATACCAGACTTGAGACCTCCAATGCGGAGTCACCAAAATTATTTCCGCCTTCTTTCTTATGATCAGAACCATGAGCCTGGGGATCATGGCGAATGGCAGGAAGGCATATCCTGTAAAAAGGCATCCGTCGCCTCCGCCATAGGATCTGGGCGCCAGCTGAATAAACGAGGGATCTGAAAATTGAGATGGGACGCAAACAGATCCACATGACATGGGCCCCACTGAGTCATCAGCTGGCGGAAGATGGCCGGGTCCAGCTTCCAAGCACTGAAGTCCTGAAGGTGCCTGGAGAACCAATCCGGCGTCTGATTGAGGGAACCCGGAAGATACTCTGCAGTGACCGACAGATTGTGGGTCAGGCAATGTTCCCAAAACTCCTTGGCTAAAGCTGGCAAGAGTTTGGACCGAGTGCCCCCCAGGCGATTGATATATCACACCACTGAGATATTGTCCATCTTGAGGAGAATGGTGCACGAAACCTTGTCGGCTGCCAGGCTGCGAATTGCAAAGGAACCAGCCAGCAGCTCTAAACAGTTAATGTGCAGCGATTGCTCGTGCACGGACCAGTGCCCGCCTGTAGTAACGTTTCCACAGCGGGCGCCCCAACCGAGATGTCTGGCGTCTGACTTGATCACCAGGTCCGGAGCAGATCTGAATATGGCTCTCCCATTCCAAGCTTGCATGTGTTCTAGCCACCAAAGGGAGACCTCCTGAGAAAACGAGAGACCGCGATGCATGTGCTGCATCTTCAGGCGTTGTAAGGCCCGGTAAAGCAAAGGAACTGGGAAGATTGCCTGGATCGAGGAGGAAAGAAGCCCAACAATTTGGGTGAGATGGCCTAACGAGAATTTCTCTCTCTCTAAAGTCCAGCGTAGCTCCCTGCGAATCAAACGCATTTTCTGCTGCGGTAAACAAAGGTATTGCCGGACCATATCAACCTCGAAGCCCAAAAAGGTAATCTGCTGGGCCAGGACATAGACTGACTTCTGATCGTTCAAGACGAACCCCAGATTCTGCAGAAGGTTCTGGGCCATAGGAGAATGGGATATCTCGGTGTGCCTCCCCTGGAGCATCAGAAGAATGTCGTCCAGGTACACAATGAGACGACCCCTCAAGTGTGGAGCCATTCCATGGCCGGACACACGACCTTGGTAAAACACCAAGGAGCTGAGGAAAGTCCGAACAGCACTGGAACGGAAGGAACTGCCGGTGTGGGGCGGGGGGCAGAAGGGGACGGTGAGGTACGCATCCTTTAGATCGAGTCGGACAAGCCAATCGTCGGGGAGCAGAATGTCTCTGAGAAGATGGATACCCTCCATCTTGAAATAGTGGTACACCGCCCATTGATTGAAGTCCTGGAGATTGATCACCGGACAAAACCCTTTGAGCATCTTTTCGACCAGGAAGATATTGCTCAAATACCAGTGGGGATGCATGGAGGTTTGGACAATGGCCTTTTTGCTTAGGAGCTCACGCACCTCTGTGTCTACCATTTGAGTACTCTCTAGAGAAAAGGTCAGAGGCTTGGGACGAGAGCACTGCTGGGGAACCCCGTGACACTCGATGTGGAAACCCCCAACAGTCTGTAACACACATGCATCCCCCGTAATCGCCACTCAGTTGTGAGGAAACCATTGCAACCTTCCCCCCACCTCTGATTGGAAAAAAGGGATAGGCCTTACCGGTGGGTCCACCAGGTGCATTGTGTGCTCCATGAGGTTGTCCTTTCCCCCGCAGCCTTTGCCGTGTCCTCTTGAGGGGTAGAAACCTCCAAATTTCTTCTTGTCCTGCCACTGCATGGATCACTTGGTCTGGAGCTTGTGGGGGTTGTTGGTGTACGGACGGCCGGAGGAGCGCCCCCTACCTCTCCGGCCCCTCCAGAAATCTGCTGACTGAACACTTTTTTGATAGACAGGCTTTGTCCAGCGAGCAAAAGGTGTTCAAAAACGGGATAATTCTTTAATAAAAGGTTCTCAGAAGAGACCCCCATTGGTCACCGCTCCGGCCTCAGTAGAAGCCAGCTCATCCAAACATGGTTCACTCTTAATGAGCAAGGAGCATCTCCATTCAGTGGATAACGCACAATTGGCGTTACCAAGAAAACAAAGGGCTCTCTGCACCCAGCCCGAAAGGATCTCAGGATCCATCCTGTGCCCCGTTTCCTTGGCGTCCTCCGCCATATCCATGATTTTAGTAAGCGGGCCCAGGATATCCAGAACTTTATCCTGGCATGACCGCCAGGATCAGTCCAGACCCTTCTTAGGATCCTTAACAAACTTGCCAAGAAATGTGGCCATCTTGGCGTCAATATCGGGGGTACACGCCACCTTACCTGGGAAGGAAGGCCAAGCGCATTCGCCTCTTAAACGGCCTCTGACCTCCTGGTCCATGGGCTTCAGAATCTGGCTAGCCACGTAGGATGCCACCAAGGGTGCAGGAATCTATTCTGCAGAGCGGGGGTGATAGATGACCTCCGGGTTTAATAAACCCGAGATGTCAACCGAGTCCTGTGCGTGAGGTTCCTCCAACCGGGCTTTCTTTGCACCCCCTTCCGGACGCCAGGGTCTGCTTGGATCCGGCTCCTCATCTGACTCTTCATTAGGAGCCTCTGACTCATCCCCGGTATCTCTCTCTGCCCCCTCAGGGTGGCAGGAATCGTTGTCGGGGGTACCCTCCGGTTGGGAATCCTCAGACCGATCCGGGTCCAGGCGTCTCTTAAGGAAAGCCTGACGCAACCTCTTAAAGGCGTCGGGCGAGGTGGCGGCCTTGGTAGGCATAGCCTTGCCCTTGCCTTTGGACGGGTCCCCTGAATGGGGAGGAACGGCCTCCGACCAGCCACTCTTTGAAGAGGAAACCACCCTGCGCCGGACTGTGAGTTCTATGAGGGTTCAAGGGCTGAGGAAACGGCCCTCTCCAGTGATGCATCTATCGCATCCACTAACCTCATATGAATGAGGCGTAGTGAGTGGTCATCCTCTCCTTCCTCCCAGGTACGGAGTTCACCCGCCATAATCGGGAATAAACCAACTGGCCAAGGGGGAAAACAAAAGAATTGTATTGAGCAATTGGATGTGCCACTGCTTGTTGAGCACACTGAAGGAAGTATCAGGCTCCACGGGAGAAAAACACTGCTGGAGCCATTTTGTGAATCGAGCAACTAAAGCTGAACTGAAATGAAGGTAGCCACTACAGCTGAACTGAAATGGGGCTTGTGTAACTAGGCTCCTCGGAGAAACTGCACTGCACGAGTTAACTAGGAGACGTGCTGCAGGAGCTATGCACGGGAAACTCCACAGGCTGCTGTACACACTCCTGGCCACGATAGACTGTCTCCGCTACTCAGCCGGAAACCGTTATCGCGCGTCGAGGAAAGCCTGTCAGAGAAAGGAGAGTCTCTGTTCTCCTGTCAGCAGGCGCGTGCATGTCACGCCCCCTGTCGGGGTGAGCAGCGCACCGTGCAGGAGAGACGCGTAAGAACAATGCCCCGCCGGGCACGAAGGGAGAGCGGCCGCACCGCTGTGAATCACTCTGGGCTAACAAGTCGTACGCTGACCGGAGATCCACTTGCAGCAACCCCGGAGCGCCGAGCCGCCCCCGCGGCTCAGAGACCCGCCCGACCTGAAACAGTGGGAACAAGGAACAAAACGGAACCAGGCAAGGAAAGAAATTCTTAATGTTACAAGCAATAGCATAGGCAAAGACAAACTACTCCCATAAACATTAAGAGGCAATCGTCACAGGAACAAACTAATCCCTTAACTCTACCAATAAACAGAGACAAAGGAAAAGCACTTATCTGGCTGCTCAGCAGAGAAGAAAGAGGAAGTGCTGTTCCTGGACTCAGTTTATATGGGACTGCCTCTGTGATCATTTGTTTATAGAAAAGACTCATGGGATTTGTAGTCTTTACTTGGTTTTGTTACTAAGGCTGCTGAGCAATAAAGTTGGAAGAGATAAGCATAACATGAAGCCTCCGGTCCTGCCATAGAATCCAGGTCGGACAGGCAGTGCTGCTGTGGTCTCACGGCAGTGGTATTTTAGGCTCATAGGAGAGCCTAACATGCAGACCACCACCGTGAGAGTGCCAAATCCTTGTTCCTGCAGAGTGTGGCATTCATGCCACACCATGCAGGAAGGGGGTGCAATGTCTGGAGGAGCGCAACAAGTGGCCCCTGCATGCACCCCCATGCCCAGGAGCAGCGGGGGGCCCTGTTAGGGCCCCCTTAATTGCCTCTCTGCCATCCTTTCATTGGCGGGCTCGCCGCCATGATATGGGCGGTGGACCGGTAAACTCACAATCTGCTCAGTGGCACTGCCAGCATATTACAGCTCATTTTCAGACCGCTGGCACAGCAGGATCTTTGTTTCCAGCGAATCCAGCGGTCTTGTGGCAGTCCAACTTCCACACATTATACTGCCGGTAGGCCCGCAATGTGGCAGTGGTCGGACCGCCACCACAAGTATGGCAGTCATGTGGACCGCCATACTTATAATCAGGTCCTTGGCATCCTTGAGATTTTTTGCACTTTGCTCATGTTGGCTTTAAAAAGTTACATGAAATGTCAGCAACCTACATTTTTGCCTGAAAGTATAACTTTGCAAAATATTCAGGTAATTTCATACAATTTAACTTCAAAATAAGCAATAAGGCATACCCCTTTTATTAGGATGCTTTGCTTACTTTTCCAAGGACATCTCAATCAATGCTGCTGATCTGCAGGTATATTTGAATGTGTTATAAATTGAAGGTTAAGTAACATCATGTCACCCACAATGTCTTTTTGCATGGCCTTGTACATGATTCCTATCTCAGAACTATCCGGGCTATTTGGCAGCATTCTCCCATTTTTTAGGTGGAAAGCCCGTGCATAAAATTGTAAGTTTGGAAGTGTCAGACCTCCCGTTCTCTCCTTCTCCGAAGTTTCTCCCATGCCATTTATACTACCCTTGAGGCCCAGTTAAAACTAATAATACCACCCTGCAGTCTGTCTAAACATTCCTTCTTAAAACCCAAAAGGACTGTTTTAAATAGGAAAGTGAATCTGGGCAGGATACTCATCTTGGCCAAGTTAGTTCTTCCAATTATGGTGTGTGGTAAATTAGAACAACTATGAGTCTCATACAATTGAAGACCTTGACAACGGGGATAAAGGTGATGCTAGAAATTAGTGAAGCTGTGGATTCGAGTATGCATATGTGTATGTATGCATAGGAGTGAAAATTCCCATCATCAACCTCAAGAGGTTAGCTTCATCATCTGGGAATGGAGGACTTGAAAGAGTACCATCTTCTACTTGGCAATTTGTAGATCTTGGTCTCTTATATGTCCCAACCAGTGGCTGATGTATTAGTTGTTGTTGGATGATGGGAAAGTATGATGGTTGCAGTGCTCGTGAAATGTGATAGTGTGAGGGTGCTCGATAAAAATTGTCTAACAAGGCACTAAGCGCATTTTATTAGATCGCTACCTTGTTGGCAATGTATAAAAACAGTGCTATAACAGTTTTAATAATATAATAACTGTGATGGAAAAAAAGGGGGTCTACATGTTTCTGCTAACGGGTGGAATTCACCCAAGCATTCGTCAGGACCAATTTAGCTACTGCAAAGGTAAAACAGTGCTCAAGTGAGCAGTAAAGTGAATAATACAACCTGGACCCAATCGAAGGGCCTAGAGACTCTGTAGGAAGTAATTTTACTCCGTTAACCTACAGAGATAAAAACACAAAAAAAAGAGAAAACACAGCATGGCACAAACCTTTTAAAAAGTGATATTTTCAAGGTCAACGTTTTAGCATTCAGTACATTTATCTGGTATGCAAATACTCTTAAATGTATCAAGACTGTAATAAGTCTGTATAAAGGTGAAATGGGTAGAATTTATGGCACTTACCCAATATGTTGTGGGTGTGCACCTCACCTCACCTGGCTACTGCTCAGGTTACGGGAGGCCCCGCTCTGTAGAAAAATCAGAGGGTTCACAAGTGTTATTGCTCAGAATTTGGGCATGTTTAAACCGCTAACGCTCGCTCCACGAAATGCCAAGAAACATCTAAACTCACATGATGTCAATCGTGTGCTACATAATGATAAAAAATCCCTACGGACTAGGCTAAGTGGTCGCCATGGTAACAATTAAAGCGAGAAGCTCCGTCTGTAGCGGTATAGTAAAACAAAGCTTTGCCTCTGCCAAAGTGCCCAGAGAGCACGATCAGAGGCAGCGATATGCTCGCTTTGTAACAGTAAACAAAGTAAAAAGAGATTTCTACTCACCTAACCGTCGGTACCTCAAAACGGGACTGAGCTCGTAGGGGAGGCAACCAGCGGGGTGGAAGCACACAGCTAAAGTAAAGAAAGCCGGTGTTTGTTGTCAAGGCAACCGAGTGAGTGCGACTCTTGTGGATTGCGTCATCACGTCACGTCAAGAGAGCCTGGGAAATGTAGTTTTATAAGAAAGCGCTACAGGTAGAGGGCTGAGGAACAGAATCTCATCCGTATCGCTTGGTCAAATAGAAGGGCCATGAAGTCGATCTCTATTGTTGTCCATGAGATTCTGGAAGAGTATCAAATATATGGAGAAGGCAGCCGCTAGGGTGGGTGTAACCAAACACGAGCCTGAGTGATTTGATGGTGTGAAGGCACATGATATTCAGGTCATATCGACCCGAGCCAGCTGTTCAGTAGGATCCAAATATATATCACAGCCTAGAGTGACGCCCAAGGAATGTCATCATTGAGCCCATCCTGATCACTATGAAGTCTAAACACCCATTTCTGTTCTTTTTGAAAAAGGTAGTTCGTGACATCTGTGATGTGTGATGGAATGAATGGTTGTTCCAGGACGAGCCATTGCATGTCTTCTGGTTTGTGGTTCGATGACAGGAAGTGTGTAGTCATTTTAGTTGCCTGCTTCTTACGCCTGATTGTGCTCTTGTGCTCACTTATTCTTACTTTAATTTTTCGAGTGGTCATCCCTACATATTTCAGTGAGCAAGGGCAGGTAATCAGATAGATAACTTTCTCTGAGTTACAATTTGTATGTTTGTGAAGCACCCATGGTCTTGAGGTACCAATATCTACTGATTTAGTGTGTGTTGTCTGTGGGCACACTGAACAGTTACCACAAGGATAGTGACCTTGTACAGGTGGCAGGTCCCAGAGTGTTGGTGTAGAGGGGTTCCTCATAGTTTTGGGTCGTGTATGTACAAGACTGTCTTTTAAACTCGTCCCTCTCTTGAATGAGAAGAGGGGGGGAGGTATAGCTTCATTGTTCAGATTCAAGATGCGCCAATGTTTCCGCACTACTTTCTGCACATGGTTGGACAGTGTGCTGAAAGTGTTGACAAAGGTCAATCTCGTCAGTGGAGGTTTAGGTATTGAGGGAGCAATGAGGGCGTCTCTGTTGTTATTCGACGCTCTTTTTTTAGCTTGTCTTACCAAGAAAGGAGGGTAATCTTTAATTCTAAGTTGTTTGGACAAGTCAGCAGCGTGTTTATCAAAAGTCTCCTTGGTGGAACAGTTCCTGCGTATCCGCAGGAATTGTCCAACAGGCAGGTTCTGTTTAAGAGACTTGGGATGGTGACTTTGAAAATTCAGTAGGGAGTTTTTCGCTTGGGGTTTTCTGTACAATTCACTCCCCAGAGTACCTTCTGTTGGATAGATGACAATATCTAAAAAAGGCAGCCTTGTTTTATCATGTGTCACTGTAAAATTCAGAAAATTGTTTTGTGCATTGAGCCATGTATGGAAATCAAGCAAAGTGGTCACATTGCCACGCCATATAACCAAAATATCATCAATATATCTCTTCCAAACGACAATCCTGTCGTGGAAAGGATTGATGTTATTCAGCACTTTGTCTTGTTCAAAAAGATGAACGTAGAGGTTCGCCAGGCTGGGCGCAAAAATGCTGCCCATCGATGTTCCTGAGGTCTGGAGGTAGATGGTTTCCTCAAATTTAAAAAAGTTTTCTTTCATTGCTAGCCTGGCGCACTCCATGATGAAATTGATAGGCGTGCACGTGTCTAGATCTTTGGTATCAAGTAGACCCCTGATGGATTCCAGTGTTTCATCCTGGGGAATACAGGTGTAAAGGGATTCAACATCGAAACTCACCAAGAGGTCTGTTTCGGTGTCAAAGGTAGTCTCAGGTAACAGTCTCAGGACGTCTTTGGTGTCCTGTAAAAATGTGGGCATCTCTTTGACCAACGGTCGTAGGAAAAAGTCTACGAAGGTGGACAAAGGTTCTAGGAGTGATCCTATCCCCGATATAATGGGGCGTCCTGGTGGTGGTCTAGTGGCTTTGTGTATTTTGGGGAGGACGTAAAACTAGGGTATCACTGGGAATTTCGTGATCAAGAAATCAGACTCTTGTGGTGTAATCCAGCCTGACTCTTTGGCTTCATAGACCAAATCATGTATTTCTTTAGTCAATCTTGCTGTCGGGTCTTCGGACAGAACCCGGTAAGATTTGCCGTCATTCAGCTGTCTAAGACATTCATTTCGGTATGCTGTTGAGTCCATAATGACAATAGCGCCCCCCTTGTCAGCGGGCTTAATGGTGATGGTATTGTCATTGGAAAGTGTCGTTATGGCTTTTCTTTGTGAAAGAGAGAAGTTACAGTATCCTTTCTCACTGGTGGCACAAAGCGTAGTGACATCATTGGTAACAGCTTGTTCAAACACCTTTACATGATCAGGCACCAAATGTACTGGTGGGTTGAAATTGGAGGCTGGTTTGAGTCCCGTATTAGATACTAGAGGTAGATTATCTAGACTCATCATTTCAATTCCTTTGTCTTTATTCTTGAAAAAGAAATGAAGCCGAACCTTGCGAAAAAAATTTCCAAGTTCGCACCTCAGTTGAAAAGGATCACCCACACACGTGGGGACAAAACCTAAACCTTTGTTTAGAACCTCATATTCAATTGGGGTCAGGTTGCGTTGACTCAGATTTACCACTAGTTGGCTGTTGTCATCTATAGTCTTCGCGGTTGTTTGTTCATTGTGTTCTATGGGTTCTGTGGTGGCTGGTCTGTTTGCCAGTATACTTGTTGTGCTTGTCCTCCTCTTCTCCTGCCTCGGTTGCGTCCACGGCCTTGCCCTAAAAAAGGTTGCTGCCCAAAGAAGGTAGGTGCGGGGGGCGGCTGGCAGGGAAAGGGGGGCATGGGTGGATTGAAAGGTGAGGATTGATAACCCCAAGGTACTGGGGGCCACCAAGGACTTGGTTGACCATAGTAATTTTGTGTACCGCGTCTCCTACTGGCGCGAGAACGTTGATAATTTTGTCTTTGCGACGGAGCAGATGTGTTGGAACCCTCTGAGTCTGATGAGGGGGTGTCTGTCCCTGACGAAGAGTAGTTTGATCCGTACCTCTTACCCTTTTTGTTGTATTCTGGTGGGGTATAGGTGTCGCTTGTATATGGGTAGACCTTTTCAAAAGAGAAACGGGCCAGATCTTTTTTGAATTTTTCAATTTTCGTCAGCAAAATGGTGTCTTTATGCTCTTTGTTGTTTTTATTGGTGTCCTCAAGATTCCTTTTGAATAAAGCACTCGTGATTGTTGCTTTGATTTGACCCTCCAAAGTTTGTATTTCTACAAGGATCAAATCAGCTGCCTTCTTGGCCGTACTGATGATTAAAATGAGCCAATCACGGGTGCATCGCCACGCAATAAGCGACCAGTCCTTAAGAAAAGTTTTGTCTGTCAAAAAAAGGCGTGGTGTATTGGTTACTATCAAACCCATGGGAGCGCTGTTACTTCTGAGATACTCCGTCATTATCGCACCATGTATAAAGGTGCGCGAGTGTGATTTCTTCAGGGCAAGTAGGGTTTGCCATTCGTCTACGGTATTGTTAGAGACTGATGGCAAACTGTCTAATATGCTGGGATTAGTATCAAGAATTGATTGTAGTATACTGTCATCGAATGACAGGCCAGTGAGTTCGGCCATCTCAAAACAGGGAACACGGTGCGAGCGGCGGTGTGGATGTACTTATAATCAGCCTGTTGGCGTAAGTATCGAAAAAACAAAAATGACCCGCAGCCAAAGCTGCTCTAAAACTGTCTTATAATATCTCGAAAAAGAGTGGGGGTCAAAGGGAAAAAGTTTACAGACTCTAATAGTTGTGACATCCCCAAATCAACATTATAACATACTAGAACAACTATGAGTCTCATACAATTGAAGACCTTGACAACGGGGATAAAGGTGATGCTAGAAATTAGTGAAGCTGTGGATTCGAGTATGCATATGTGTATGTATGCATAGGAGTGAAAATTCCCATCATCAACCTCAAGAGGTTAGCTTCATCATCTGGGAATGGAGGACTTGAAAGAGTACCATCTTCTACTTGGCAATTTGTAGATCTTGGTCTCTTATATGTCCCAACCAGTGGCTGATGTATTAGTTGTTGTTGGATGATGGGAAAGTATGATGGTTGCAGTGCTCGTGAAATGTGATAGTGTGAGGGTGCTCGATAAAAATTGTCTAACAAGGCACTAAACGCATTTTATTAGATCGCTACCTTGTTGGCAATGTATAAAAACAGTGCTATAACAGTTTTAATAATATAATAACTGTGATGGAAAAAAAGGGGGTCTACATGTTTCTGCTAACGGGTGGAATTCACCCAAGCATTCGTCAGGACCAATTTAGCTACTGCAAAGGTGAAACAGTGCTCAAGTGAGCAGTAAAGTGAATAATACAACCTGGACCCAATCGAAGGGCCTAGAGACTCTGTAGGAAGTAATTTTACTCCGTTAACCTACAGAGATAAAAACACAAAAAAAAAGAGAAAACACAGCATGGCACAAACCTTTTAAAAAGTGATATTTTCAAGGTCAACGTTTTAGCATTCAGTACATTTATCTGGTATGCAAATACTCTTAAATGTATCAAGACTGTAATAAGTCTGTATAAAGGTGAAATGGGTAGAATTTATGGCACTTACCCAATATGTTGTGGGTGTGCACCTCACCTCACCTGGCTACTGCTCAGGTTACGGGAGGCCCCGCTCTGTAGAAAAATCAGAGGGTTCACAAGTGTTATTGCTCAGAATTTGGGCATGTTTAAACCGCTAACGCTCGCTCCGCGAAATGCCAAGAAACATCTAAACTCACATGATGTCAATCGTGTGCTACATAATGATAAAAAATCCCTACGGACTAGGCTAAGTGGTCGCCATGGTAACAATTAAAGCGAGAAGCTCCGTCTGTAGCGGTATAGTAAAACAAAGCTTTGCCTCTGCCAAAGTGCCCAGAGAGCACGATCAGAGGCAGCGATATGCTCGCTTTGTAACAGTAAACAAAGTAAAAAGAGATTTCTACTCACCTAACCGTCGGTACCTCAAAACGGGACTGAGCTCGTAGGGGAGGCAACCAGCGGGGTGGAAGCACACAGCTAAAGTAAAGAAAGCCGGTGTTTGTTGTCAAGGCAACCGAGTGAGTGCGACTCTTGTGGATTGCGTCATCACGTCACGTCAAGAGAGCCTGGGAAATGTAGTTTTATAAGAAAGCGCTACAGGTAGAGGGCTGAGGAACAGATTCTCATCCGTATCGCTTGGTCAAATAGAAGGGCCATGAAGTCGATCTCTATTGTTGTCCATGAGATTCTGGAAGAGTATCAAATATATGGAGAAGGCAGCCGCTAGGGTGGGTGTAACCAAACACGAGCCTGAGTGATTTGATGGTGTGAAGGCACATGATGAGTCCGTAGGGATTTTTTATCATTATGTAGCACACGATTGACATCATGTGAGTTTAGATGTTTCTTGGCATTTCGCGGAGCGAGCGTTAGCGGTTTAAACATGCCCAAATTCTGAGCAATAACACTTGTGAACCCTCTGATTTTTCTACAGAGCGGGGCCTCCCGTAACCTGAGCAGTAGCCAGGTGAGGTGAGGTGCACACCCACAACATATTGGGTAAGTGCCATAAATTCTACCCATTTCACCTTTATACAGACTTATTACAGTCTTGATACATTTAAGAGTATTTGCATACCAGATAAATGTACTGAATGCTAAAACGTTGACCTTGAAAATATCACTTTTTAAAAGGTTTGTGCCATGCTGTGTTTTCTCTTTTTTTTGTGTTTTTATCTCTGTAGGTTAACGGAGTAAAATTACTTCCTACAGAGTCTCTAGGCCCTTCGATTGGGTCCAGGTTGTATTATTCACTTTACTGCTCACTTGAGCACTGTTTCACCTTTGCAGTAGCTAAATTGGTCCTGACGAATGCTTGGGTGAATTCCACCCGTTAGCAGAAACATGTAGACCCCCTTTTTTTCCATCACAGTTATTATATTATTAAAACTGTTATAGCACTGTTTTTATACATTGCCAACAAGGTAGCGATCTAATAAAATGCGTTTAGTGCATTGTTAGACAATTTTTATCGAGCACCCTCACACTATCACATTTCACGAGCACTGCAACCATCATACTTTCCCATCATCCAACAACAACTAATACATCAGCCACTGGTTGGGACATATAAGAGACCAAGATCTACAAATTGCCAAGTAGAAGATGGTACTCTTTCAAGTCCTCCATTCCCAGATGATGAAGCTAACCTCTTGAGGTTGATGATGGGAATTTTCACTCCTATGCATACATACACATATGCATACTCGAATCCACAGCTTCACTAATTTCTAGCATCACCTTTATCCCCGTTGTCAAGGTCTTCAATTGTATGAGACTCATAGTTGTTCTAGTATGTTATAATGTTGATTTGGGGATGTCACAACTATTAGAGTCTGTAAACTTTTTCCCTTTGACCCCCACTCTTTTTCGAGATATTATAAGACAGTTTTAGAGCAGCTTTGGCTGCGGGTCATTTTTGTTTTTTCGGTACTTACGCCAACAGGCTGATTATAAGTACATCCACACCGCCGCTCGCACCGTGTTCCCTGTTTTGAGATGGCCGAACTCACTGGCCTGTCATTCGATGACAGTATGCTACAATCAATTCTTGATACTAATCCCAGCATATTAGACAGTTTGCCATCAGTCTCTAACAATACCGTAGACGAATGGCAAACCCTACTTGCCCTGAAGAAATCACACTCGCGCACCTTTATACATGGTGCGATAATGACGGAGTATCTCAGAAGTAACAGCGCTCCCATGGGTTTGATAGTAACCAATACACCACGCCTTTTTTTGACAGACAAAACTTTTCTTAAGGACTGGTCGCTTATTGCGTGGCGATGCACCCGTGATTGGCTCATTTTAATCATCAGTACGGCCAAGAAGGCAGCTGATTTGATCCTTGTAGAAATACAAACTTTGGAGGGTCAAATCAAAGCAACAATCACGAGTGCTTTATTCAAAAGGAATCTTGAGGACACCAATAAAAACAACAAAGAGCATAAAGACACCATTTTGCTGACGAAAATTGAAAAATTCAAAAAAGATCTGGCCCGTTTCTCTTTTGAAAAGGTCTACCCATATACAAGCGACACCTATACCCCACCAGAATACAACAAAAAGGGTAAGAGGTATGGATCAAACTACTCTTCGTCAGGGACAGACACCCCCTCATCAGACTCAGAGGGTTCCAACACATCTGCTCCGTCGCAAAGACAAAATTATCAACGTTCTCGCGCCAGTAGGAGACGCGGTACACAAAATTACTATGGTCAACCAAGTCCTTGGTGGCCCCCAGTACCTTGGGGTTATCAATCCTCACCTTTCAATCCACCCATGCCCCCCTTTCCCTGCCAGCCGCCCCCCGCACCTACCTTCTTTGGGCAGCAACCTTTTTTAGGGCAAGGCCGTGGACGCAACCGAGGCAGGAGAAGAGGAGGACAAGCACAACAAGTACACTGGCAAACAGACCAGCCACCACAGAACCCATAGAACACAATGAACAAACAACCGCGAAGACTATAGATGACAACAGCCAACTAGTGGTAAATCTGAGTCAACGCAACCTGACCCCAATTGAATATGAGGTTCTAAACAAAGGTTTAGGTTTTGTCCCCACGTGTGTGGGTGATCCTTTTCAACTGAGGTGCGAACTTGGAATTTTTTTTCGCAAGGTTCGGCTTCATTTCTTTTTCAAGAATAAAGACAAAGGAATTGAACTGATGAGTCTAAATAATCTACCTCTAGTATCTAATACGGGACTCAAACCAGCCTCCAATTTCAACCCACCAGTACATTTGGTGCCTGATCATGTAAAGGTGTTTGAACAAGCTGTTACCAATGATGTCACTACGCTTTGTGCCACCAGTGAGAAAGGATACTGTAACTTCTCTCTTTCACAAAGAAAAGCCATAACGACACTTTCCAATGACAATACCATCACCATTAAGCCCGCTGACAAGGGGGGCGCTATTGTCATTATGGACTCAACAGCATACCGAAATGAATGTCTTAGACAGCTGAATGACGGCAAATCTTACCGGGTTCTGTCCGAAGACCCGACAGCAAGATTGACTAAAGAAATACATGATTTGGTCTATGAAGCCAAAGAGTCAGGCTGGATTACACGACAAGAGTCTGATTTCTTGATCACGAAATTTCCAGTGATACCCTATTTTTACGTCCTCCCCAAAATACACAAAGCCACTAGACCACCACCAGGACGCCCCATTATATCGGGGATAGGATCACTCCTAGAACCTTTGTCCACCTTCGTAGACTTTTTCCTACGACCGTTGGTCAAAGAGATGCCCACATTTTTACAGGACACCAAAGACGTCCTGAGACTGTTACCTGAGACTACCTTTGACACCGAAACAGACCTCTTGGTGAGTTTCGATGTTGAATCCCTTTACACCTGTATTCCCCAGGATGAAACACTGGAATCCATAAGGGGTCTACTTGATACCAAAGATCTAGACACGTGCATGCCTATCAATTTCATCATGGAGTGCGCCAGGCTAGCAATGAAAGAAAACTTTTTTAAATTTGAGGAAACCATCTACCTCCAGACCTCAGGAACATCGATGGGCAGCATTTTTGCGCCCAGCCTGGCGAACCTCTACGTTCATCTTTTTGAACAAGACAAAGTGCTGAATAACATCAATCCTTTCCACGACAGGATTGTCGTTTGGAAGAGATATATTGATGATATTTTGGTTATATGGCGTGGCAATGTGACCACTTTGCTTGATTTCCATACATGGCTCAATGCACAAAACAATTTTCTGAATTTTACAGTGACACATGATAAAACAAGGCTGCCTTTTTTAGATATTGTCATCTATCCAACAGAAGGTACTCTGGGGAGTGAATTGTACAGAAAACCCCAAGCGAAAAACTCCCTACTGAATTTTCAAAGTCACCATCCCAAGTCTCTTAAACAGAACCTGCCTGTTGGACAATTCCTGCGGATACGCAGGAACTGTTCCACCAAGGAGACTTTTGATAAACACGCTGCTGACTTGTCCAAACAACTTAGAATTAAAGATTACCCTCCTTTCTTGGTAAGACAAGCTAAAAAAAGAGCGTCGAATAACAACAGAGACGCCCTCATTGCTCCCTCAATACCTAAACCTCCACTGACGAGATTGACCTTTGTCAACACTTTCAGCACACTGTCCAACCATGTGCAGAAAGTAGTGCGGAAACATTGGCGCATCTTGAATCTGAACAATGAAGCTATACCTCCCCCCCTCTTCTCATTCAAGAGAGGGACGAGTTTAAAAGACAGTCTTGTACATACACGACCCAAAACTATGAGGAACCCCTCTACACCAACACTCTGGGACCTGCCACCTGTACAAGGTCACTATCCTTGTGGTAACTGTTCAGTGTGCCCACAGACAACACACACTAAATCAGTAGATATTGGTACCTCAAGACCATGGGTGCTTCACAAACATACAAATTGTAACTCAGAGAAAGTTATCTATCTGATTACCTGCCCTTGCTCACTGAAATATGTAGGGATGACCACTCGAAAAATTAAAGTAAGAATAAGTGAGCACAAGAGCACAATCAGGCGTAAGAAGCAGGCAACTAAAATGACTACACACTTCCTGTCATCGAACCACAAACCAGAAGACATGCAATGGCTCGTCCTGGAACAACCATTCATTCCATCACACATCACAGATGTCACGAACTACCTTTTTCAAAAAGAACAGAAATGGGTGTTTAGACTTCATAGTGATCAGGATGGGCTCAATGATGACATTCCTTGGGCGTCACTCTAGGCTGTGATATATATTTGGATCCTACTGAACAGCTGGCTCGGGTCGATATGACCTGAATATCATGTGCCTTCACACCATCAAATCACTCAGGCTCGTGTTTGGTTACACCCACCCTAGCGGCTGCCTTCTCCATATATTTGATACTCTTCCAGAATCTCATGGACAACAATAGAGATCGACTTCATGGCCCTTCTATTTGACCAAGCGATACGGATGAGATTCTGTTCCTCAGCCCTCTACCTGTAGCGCTTTCTTATAAAACTACATTTCCCAGGCTCTCTTGACGTGACGTGATGACGCAATCCACAAGAGTCGCACTCACTCGGTTGCCTTGACAACAAACACCGGCTTTCTTTACTTTAGCTGTGTGCTTCCACCCCGCTGGTTGCCTCCCCTACGAGCTCAGTCCCGTTTTGAGGTACCGACGGTTAGGTGAGTAGAAATCTCTTTTTACTTTGTTTACTGTTACAAAGCGAGCATATCGCTGCCTCTGATCGTGCTCTCTGGGCACTTTGGCAGAGGCAAAGCTTTGTTTTACTATACCGCTACAGACGGAGCTTCTCGCCTTAATTGTTACCATGGCGACCACTTAGCCTAGTCCGTAGGGATTTTTTATCATTATGTAGCACACGATTGACATCATGTGAGTTTAGATGTTTCTTGGCATTTCGCGGAGCGAGCGTTAGCGGTTTAAACATGCCCAAATTCTGAGCAATAACACTTGTGAACCCTCTGATTTTTCTACAGAGCGGGGCCTCCCGTAACCTGAGCAGTAGCCAGGTGAGGTGAGGTGCACACCCACAACATATTGGGTAAGTGCCATAAATTCTACCCATTTCACCTTTATACAGACTTATTACAGTCTTGATACATTTAAGAGTATTTGCATACCAGATAAATGTACTGAATGCTAAAACGTTGACCTTGAAAATATCACTTTTTAAAAGGTTTGTGCCATGCTGTGTTTTCTCTTTTTTGTGTGTTTTTATCTCTCTAGGTTAACGGAGTAAAATTACTTCCTACAGAGTCTCTAGGCCCTTCGATTGGGTCCAGGTTGTATTATTCACTTTACTGCTCACTTGAGCACTGTTTCACCTTTGCAGTAGCTAAATTGGTCCTGACGAATGCTTGGGTGAATTCCACCCATTAGCAGAAACATGTAGACCCCCTTTTTTTCCATCACAGTTATTATATTATTAAAACTGTTATAGCACTGTTTTTATACATTGCCAACAAGGTAGCGATCTAATAAAATGCGTTTAGTGCCTTGTTAGACAATTTTTATCGAGCAACCTCACACTATCACATTTCACGAGCACTGCAACCATCATACTTTCCCATCATCCAACAACAACTAATACATCAGCCACTGGTTGGGACATATAAGAGACCAAGATCTACAAATTGCCAAGTAGAAGATGGTACTCTTTCAAGTCCTCCATTCCCAGATGATGAAGCTAACCTCTTGAGGTTGATGATGGGAATTTTCACTCCTATGCATACATACACATATGCATACTCGAATCCACAGCTTCACTAATTTCTAGCATCACCTTTATCCCCGTTGTCAAGGTCTTCAATTGTATGAGACTCATAGTTGTTCTAGTATGTTATAATGTTGATTTGGGGATGTCACAACTATTAGAGTCTGTAAACTTTTTCCCTTTGACCCCCACTCTTTTTCGAGATATTATAAGACACGTGTGGTAAATTAGCCCAACCCTTTATCAGTTTACACAACTCTGTAATGACTTTTATAAAGTTGGCTTCGTGAGTTTCCCAATATCATTCATAATTTTTAAGCCTAAATACTTTATTTCATCCTTGATTAGTACATTACTCCTCAGCATGCACCAAACCATAATTTCCGTCTGGGCGTTAGTAACAGAGTATCCCGCTGTTGGACTTGGCCCTTTTTGCAGGGTTATCCCTGAACTTTTTGCCTTCCTCCTAGCCTTTTTTTCTGACATGATGGTGGTGGTTTTAGGACTCTGGGCACTTTAGCACTGCTGTCCAGTGTAAAGTGTGTGTGCTCTCTGTGGTAAACATGGTAAGATTGGTCTACACCTGTTTGGCATATTTAATTTACCTATCAGTCCCTTTTAAAGTGGTATCTCCTATACCCGGGGCCAGTAAATTAAATGCTACTGGTGGGCTTGCAGCGCTGATTGCGCCACCCACCAAAGTAGCTTTTCAAACCTGTCTCAGGCCTCTGCCATTGCAGAGCCTGTGCGCACAGTGTTACTGCCGCTATTACGTGGCACCTAAAGTGTGTGCCATGTCTGTGACCCCCTTTTACTGCATGTCAGTCACCCCTAAGGTAGGCCCTAGCTAGCCCTATGGGCAGGGTGCATTGTAGGTAGAAGGAAAGACATGTACCTTAAGTGTGTGACATGTCCTGGTAGTGACAAACAGCCATTTTGGTTTCTCACTGCTGTGGGGCTGCCCTCCAATAGGAATGCATTCAGTGCTTAATTTGTAAAATATTAAGTGCAGGTGCTCACATATTTTAGGAGGCCACACCCACCTCCCCGGCTCCACCCGCTTCCTCCACTGGCCCCACCCACTTCCTTTAATTGCTCCACCCACATCCACAAGCATCAACACATCAGTTCTTCAAGAAGCTGAAGACCTGGCTCTTCATAAAAGCACCTCTGGGACCTCACACCTACACACCTGCCCAAGCACCTGGATACCCTCTCGGGTTATTAGTGCACTATATAAATCAATATAACATAACATAATATAAAATATGGACAACAACTCAAAAGTGAACTCAAGTTAGAGAATGTGTGTACGTCTCAAATTTTCCAACTAAAGAAAATGTGCTTGTACCGTGCTGTTTAAAAGAAAGGAAGTGTTGAAGGAAAGAAGGAATTCATTAAAGAAGGCAGACACAAATGAAGGCAGGAAAGGGAGTACTGGAGTGAGGAAATTGTTATGGATTAAAAAATGAGAAACTAAGACAAGAATGTGTAAGGAAGAAATGAAGGGATAGAGGGAGAAAGGAAGTGAACGATGTGTGATGGATGAATTGAAAGAAGAAAGGAGGAAGAAAATCAGAAGGAAGGGTTGAGGATATGAAATGAAGAAATTAAAGAAGGGATTAAGGAAGGAGCAGGAAAAAAGAAAGGAATGAACGAATGAAGGAAGACGGAAATAATGCACCAAGGGAGGAAGAATGGGGAAAGAAAGAGGATGTAAGAAAGCAATAATGGAAAGAAGAATGGAGGCATGGCTGGAAGTGCTGAGGAAGAGAAAAAGGAAAGGAAAAAGATGATATGAGGGAAAGAAAGGAGGTCAAGGGAATGGATACAGGTATGAAAGGTACAAGGTCAAAGAGGGACAGAGGGAATAATGACAGTTTAATATTGCAAAGACTTTGATAAACAAAATATTAAAATGCATTTCTTTGTCCTTACCACCCTATGTATGTTGTAAAGCACATATTAACCAGAGAGGGTCGTGACACCACATAAAAAATGTTGTTATCCAACTCAATGGCACTAATCTTAGCGACCTCAGAAAGATGAAAGACTGGGTGGCCACACCGAGATTTAGATTTATGACCCTGAGCTCAAAGTAGAGTTACAAAGGCCCATCATGAACACACATGGTATGCACCTGTCTTTTAAACGTATTGGTCTCCAACCCTCCTTCAGCCTGTGTTCCTCTTAGCCCCATATCCGACCTGTACTGGTCTCCCACCCCTTAGAACCCTTCAGTGGTCTCGCCCCTCCACTGTCTTAGGCCAGGCACTGTCCGCTATCTCCCTTTATACTCCATGCTGCTCTCCCACCCCTCTGGACAATGCAGTATTCTCTCCCCTTCACCACCCTAGACCAGGCAGTGTTTTCTATCCCCTTTAGACCCTGAGCTTATCTTTGCAGCATGCTAGTGTCTGCCCTCAGAGCTCTCTAGGCACCCTGCAGCTCTCTGCCTCTCTCTACTCCTCGCTGCCTTCTTTGCTTCTCTCTGCTGCTCTCTGATCCTGTTTACTTCTCTCTGCCCCTCTGCGCTGCTCTCTGCTCCTCTCTGTCACTCTCTGCTCCTCTCTGTCACTCTTTGCTCCTCTCTGCCGATCTCGGCCCCTCACTTCTCTCTGCCCTCTGTGCCACCATCTCTGCTCTTCTCTACCGCCAGCATTAGTTCCCAGTTTCGTAAATTTCAAAGCTGCGAATGGGCTAAAACAAACCAATCATAATACAAATATTCATAGGCGAGTCACACTGGCAATACTTTTTCTTTTACGTAGCAATCAGTACCACAGTTGAGTGGCAGTGTAAATTATAGTTTTTTAAAATTATTATCCAACTGCAAAAAGCACATTTATCGATCCTAGAAGCATGAAAGGCTGTGCTACCATAACGAGATTCAAACGTGCAACCTTTCGGCTGTCCTCTTCAAGCAGTATAATGTGGTACATAAATAAATCTGTAGATGACTAGCTCAAAGGGTTAAAGTGCCCATTGCAGCAACTGGTTTGTATAAAGCAGGTCTTTGGTCTTCTGGTAAGATAGCTAGGGTGGCTAATGCCCTTCCTAATGCCCTTGCTGCAGAAGAGCAGTGAGTAAGAAAATGCCACGCCCCATCTTCCAAGTATCATAGTTTAGCAAGTTCATGTGCTTGCTGCTGTGATTCATGCATAGCTTTCATAACACAAGACATACAGTTTAATCTTTAAGGTGCTACGTCAAGCTTTCATTGATTTCAATGTGAGTACTAGTGAGCTGGAAACCAAATACCACCAAAAGTGGAAACAATAGTGTGGCCTGAACATCTACTTCTCCAGATGCAGAAATGTGTTCTACTGACCCCGACTAGTAATTAACGTAAACAAAGACAGAAAGCCCATGTTAGAATTAGTAGAGACCTTTTTATATGAACTTTTTCGTAAGTATCCTGTCCAAGCCCTTGCAGAATGTTAAAACATGAAGAGATGATTAGTATTTTTCTCTGTTAAGGTTGGCAACGCAGAGTCAAGAAACATGAAATTAAAAAAATGAGGCCAGCAGGACGGAGTTGTCGCTACTTTGATTTACCTGATTTAAAAGCAGGAAGGCGGAACACAGGCTCTTGCAGCACCTCTGAGTGCAGCGCCGATGAAAAGAGCACCTGAAGGTCAGGCCATATGCTTTACAAGCACAGCACAGCTCGACAGTTTGGAGTGCAGACTGGTACACAGAGCTGTATGTGAAACTAAGTTGTAGCTTCAGTTCATCCACACATTAGGGAGGCCAGGCCACATCCACTCCTGGAAAGAAAAGCCCGGGCCTCCTGCCTCACGATATAGATACATTTCAGTTCCTGAAAAAACAGGATCCAGCCTGGCAGCAGCGGATGCAAATTGTATCATTTTGCCATGCACAATACAGGCTGAAAGGGCCTAGGTGACCTGCCCCCCCGCACTTTGGGGCCTAATGTTGCAATGCTCTCTTCTCTCCCTCGTCAGTGAGCTCGGCCCAATTATGCACAGTGCTGTGACCCGGGCAGCAGAACTTCTCTTTCCCTCTCAATCTCACTGAAGGTAACCACCCATGTTCCGATTCCCTTCCGAGGCAGAGATAATACTGAGGAATGCAAGAGACTGAAAATGGACTATGAAACATACAGTGTACCTAAGCAGCCATCAAGCATTGGCAGTTACAACGTGTCCATAGATTCAATAGACCCGGCCCTGTGAAATAAGTGCCGGTGCTGAGCACCGGAAAGCACCGGCACAAATTAAGCACTGAATGCATTGGGGATTCCCTGATAAGTGTTTCAGTGGCAATTCCTGATATGAGAGGAGCAGCGTGGTCAAGTTTGTATGGTTGGAATAGTAATAATAAATGCTGCGCAATGATGTGCGCAGATTTATTATCACTATTTTTGAAATGCCACTTCTAGAAGTTGGCATTTCTGGGTGCTATGTGTCTGCCTGCCTGATGTGTATTGCATATCTGGTTTTGGAGTGAGAGGAGCTGGCTAGGTGTGTGTGGCTCTAGAGAGGGCAGGGTGAGTCAGCGCTAGGCTGAATGGGAGATCTGCATTTGGAGTAGTGGGAGGAGTAGTCCCCTGACCCTGAATAGGTCTGTGCCTGCCTACGTGAATGCTGTCTCCGCCCCCTGTGGTGTGTCTGATGACAGAGCCCCAGCCTGACAAAGGAGGGTGGGAGCCCTGTAAACAAAGTGCTCCACACCCCCCAGAACCAGTTGAGACATGATTCCCCCAAGCCCTGTGCCAGGGCAGACAAAGAAAATGCTGTATACATATATGTGGGCTGTGACCCCATGTATGGTTGTGCTTTTTGTGCTTCCTGGTGATTTGTTGCTGCTGGCCCCAGGAGGAACCACCAGGAGGGACTGCCTCCCTGCTGGAGGGCCCTGTGAGCTGGCCTGACTGGGCCCAGCCTTTTCCCCTTGACCTTTGGTGGTCCCAGCACCTTGCGAGTGCTGCACCTTTATTTTTAGGCTCCAGGACAAGGGGAGTGTTTTGTTTCAATTTGCAGCGCTGGGCTGTGACATATTTGGAGGGAAACCCGATGTCAGGATTCCCCTGCATTGAGGGCTAGAGGCGGGAGCCCACCCCGCATTTCTGCATTCTGGAGTGACGATTTTGGAGGGAAGCAGGAGCCTACCCCACATTTGTGCCCTTTTAGCAGGAGCCTACCCCGCTGTTTCATGCTTTTAGCGGGAGCCTACCCTGCTGTTTTCTGTCTCTTTGTAGCGGGGGCCCACCCCGCAGTTGTCTGGTGGAGGAGCCGCCGAAACCGGTGGAGAACTCGCTCCGCGATTCACCATGCCTCTGCAGCCGCAGGAAGTCAGGCAAGCTGCCTGGGGGTAGGTGGGGCTGACACAGGAGCCAATTGCTGCCAGGCACCACTGGAAGACAGGCACACCTGTGTCTGATGTGAGGCGGGACTCCCGGTGGGCCGCACTGCCATCATGGAGAAGAGGAGCCAGGCGGGAGCCTACCCTGCACTGGGGAACGCACAACGACAACGGAGACTTTGCTCCGTGAGTGGGGGGGGCACCATGAGGTGAGCTGTGACCCCCGTGTGGGGTCCCGAGCATCTGACTAGAGTCCCCCGGTGGCCAGAGAAGGAGGTCCCAGAAAAAGGGACCGACCGAGGCACATTGCCGGTGCCTTCCCCCATACCCAGAGGAGCTCAGGGGAGGGGGGCTCTGCAAAGTATTGTTGGTGTCGTGAGTGGCACCCGAAGAAGCAGCCCCGGTGAGTGGGGCTGTACGTGAGCCTTTTGTTTCTAGTGCTTGTGCTACACCAGAGGTGCCCCGGTGAAGGGGGTAGTGATTGCTAGAGTCCCGACGTAAGGGACTCGCGGGGCACTAAAGTGTCAAGGTTGAATTCCTTTTTGAGGGCAATTTGGTTATAGGAGTCCCAGAGTGGGGCTCCAGAGGCACCATAGGTGCCAGTGCCCCCTTTTTTTCACCACAGCTGCACCGCGAGAGAGGGGGCAGCTGCAACACGGGGGCATTTTCTTGTTGGTAATAAGAAAGGAGTGAGATACACTCCCCCGCCCCCTAACGCATTGCGCACCTTGGCTTTGCTGCTCTGGCAGCCAGAGGGCTACTTGAGAGACCCACAGATTACGTTCCGACATTTCGGGACAGAGGGCATTTGAGCCCCAAAGGAAGGCCAGTTGGCCAGGGGGGGTCAGTTGTAGGTTGGTAGGGTACAAGGCCCTAATGTGATTTATGCTTGTGATGCCTATGACATAATGTGTTTATGCTTAGGATGTTTATGCATAATGTGTTTATGCCTCCTGAGATTGCATAATGTGGTTATGCTGATGATTATGCCTAATGCTAACGTGATAATGCTGAGAACAGTATTTTGCCAGTAGTTACTGGTTGTGATATGCTTACTACTTGTGCTTGTGATGGTTCTGACAGTGGCTAGATTGGCCCTGTCATGTATATAATCCCCTGTGAATATTGCCTAGTGCCAGTTGGCACAGTGTATATGTGTGATTATGATTCTAATGTGTTTTGGATAATACAAAGGCTATTTTTATATAACCTTGTGTGGAGTTTCTTTTGTGGTGTGCCTAGTGTGTTGTTGCTGTGTGTGTGTTGCACAAACGCTTTACACATTGCCTCTGGGATAAGCCTGACTGCTCGTGCCAAGCTACCACGGGGGTGAGCAGGGGTTATCTTCAGCGTGTAACTCCCTTGCCCTGACTAGAGTGGTGGTTTCTGCCTGGCTTAGGCGCAAGCAGCAGCAGTCTGCAGATCTTACATATAGACCATAATGTTGTCTGCATACAAGGAGACCTTTTTCCCACCTATTATACTTGAATGAAGTTATAGAGATTTCCGTTCAGTTTGCATGCCAATGGTTTGATATCCAGATTAAATAATAAGGATGATAATTGACATTCTTGCCTCATTCCCCCAAATATTTTGAAAGCCGAGGTGAGATTTCCATTTACCAGACTTCTGGCGGAAGGGTTTTGATAGATCAGATGCAATGTCCTGCAATAGTTCCACCGCAAATTATAATAATTTAGCATGGTTTATAAATAGGTTGAGTTTACTTTATCAAATGCATTTGTAGCATCCAAGGTCACTACTGCCAGCAGGACCTTTTGCACAGTTTCCAAATATATAGAACCTATGAGGCCACAGGTCAACTCATTTAACGCTCTCCCTCTAAGAAAGTCCTTTTGATCTTCATGTAGGAGGGTCTCAATAATTCCATTCAACCTCTCAAACAAGACTTTGGCAAAGATTTTCTAATCACAGTTGAAGAGCTAAATGGGTCTATGCTACTCACAACCATCTGGAATTTTATCGGACTTAAGGGTTAGAGTAACAATAGCTTCATTCCATGAGGGGGATAAAGGTGACCATTTCTCAAAGTTCTCCCTAAAAAGCCTGTTCATTATAGGGAGTATTATGTCACTTAGGGCCTTTTATAGTTCAAGAGGCAAAATCATCAGGACCTGCTGCCTTTCCTGTTTATCCAGATCTAATTGCCTGCTTGACTTCACAGAACTCAATATTACTGTTGAGTTGAGTCTTATCACCCACAATGAGTTTACCCAACACCTCTTCAGCAACTTAGTCCTTCATGCTCTCTTCTGTAGTCAGTAAATTTTCTGTGTATGTCTTCGAAAAAAGTTTGAATAACTTTTTCAATATCCCTGCTAGTCTCCCAAAAATTGCTACACTTTATTTCGTTGATTACGTTTCTTGCTAGGTCTGATTTGATTTTCCAAGCAAACAACTTCCCATAACTCTCCCCATATTCAAAGTGAACCAATCCACTAGCTTCCTACCTCTTCCTACCTCTATCCTCCAAAACAGCATCCAACTTTAGATTTGTTGCTTGTAGTGTCTCCTGCAGTGCTTCTAGTTCACTGGGTCCTTTCATCTGGCGAGTCAAGTTTCCTTCCACATTCCTTAAACTCACTCTACGGATTGTTAACCTCCTTATTTTAGGCTTTCGTCTTAAAGGATAATATGCTAGTAATTTTCCCACTCAAGATCGATTTGAAGGCATCCCACATTATACCCAATGACGCTGAAACTTAATTGATTCGAAAAAAACTCCTCTGTCTCTGAAAGAAGCACATTTACAGGTTCCTTATCTAACAATATCGCCTGATTTAGTGTCCATCTCCTTGATTCCGTCTTAGGGATTGGTTGGAACTTGAGTGCAACTGCCAAATGGACAGACATATGAGCCCCTACATGCTTAATCTGCTGAACCTGCTCCCTTATATTCTGATCTATTAGAACACAATTGATACTAGATTGGTGGCCATATTTTTGTATTATTGAAGGCATAGCTTTGTCTTAGCCCAGCCCTCTCTCCCCATATGTCACATAACCCCATCTGCCTCATCATATTTTAATTAACGGCAACATTTTTAGGGATGCCATCGATCTATTTTGTGACGACTTATCCAAAACATTATTCAGGGCTATGTTGAAATCTCCAGCCAATATAATGGAGGCAGAGAAATCCAACATATTTGAGAAAATTTCCCTAAGGGGCCCGGTATCATCTACATTGGACCAATGGTATCCCGCTAAAGTATAATTTTGATAATATACTAACATCTTAGAGATAACCATCTACCAGCTTTATCCATAACTCTTTGTTTGATAGACACGTTTGGATGTTTCTTTTTCAAAATTGCCATCCCCTTAGTGCTAACATTCTGATTAGTACACACCACTTGTTTTACCAACTTTGTTTATTGAAACAGGTATATACACTCAACCCTAGTCAGGTGAGTTTCGTGTAAGATAGTGATATGTGCAGGAGAATCCTCCAAATACTGTAGCAATCTTCCTCACCGCAATTTAATTCATTGACCATTTATGTTCTGTGACAATATTTGTATATGTGGTACTATTCATCTGACTTCCATACACCTGTTAGATAGGATTGTATAAGCAACTATGGGGAAAGTCAAATACTGGGGCCTCTGAGGGGCCTGAGGACATTGTTTTCATTGCTTTCCCCAGATGCTCACCACTCTGTGGCTTTTCCCTATCTTTCTTAAAGGCTCTAACCTCTTTCCCAGCTCCCATTGCCCATTTAGGGTAGCCTGCAAAATGTTTGATCTGATTTCAAAGGGGACCCCATCCACTTTCAACTATTTAATTTTTAGGCCATTTGAGAGAACTCGCTCCTCTACAGCATATGTGTGAAAAGTTGCTAAGATATTCTTGGCTTTACCTCTGTGTGGGTTCTTTCTGAATAGATCACTGTGTACCCTTTTGATAACTTTGAAAATAGCTTATTTTAAGTCCTCTATTTGAACCCCTGCTTTAATTAGTTTCACCATGTATGCTTTCAAGTCAACACCCTCTGTCCCTTTTGGATATTCAAAATCCTCGGATTGTTTCTTCGTAGGTTATTTTTCAGGGCCTCCAGTTTCTCCTGACACTCCCCTTCACTCATCTTCAAGAGGCGGATTTTATCCTCATTTTCTTGACAGCGGATTTCAATTCTTTCATGGTATCCTCAAGAATCCTGGTCCTGTAAGCCAGCAAGTCTAATTTCTTCTCCAGGTTCTCACATGCCCCTCGTATGTCTTTCTGATTAATTTCAGAAACCTCAAACCTATTTCAAATTTTTGATGTAAGGGCACTGTGAGAAACGGAGGTCTCAAGTTGGCAAGGGTTGGCACCGTTGTCCAAGAAGAGACCCTTCTTCCTAGTCAGGGTAAGGGGGATACACTTCTAGAACAACCCCTGCTCAACCCCTTGGTAGCTTGGCATGAGCAGACAGGCTTATCTCAGAGGCAGTGTGTAAAGCATTTGTGTACAGATACAGTAATACAGTGAAAACACTACAAATGGACTGTACACAGGTTTAGAAAAATAAGTAATATTTATCTAAACCACACAAGACCAAAACAACAAAATTCCACAATACAGTTATCAATATATGACTTTTAAAAGGTAGAAACAGTTCTGTCCATAGCAAACTATAGATGCAACACTTTTAACATAAAGTACCATGGGTGTGACAAAATCATAAACAAAAACAGGCTTATGGAAGGTGATGCAGCAGTTCCTTACTCCAGGGGAGGTGATACGTCTGTTCCTTACTACCACGCAGGGGAGGTGATGCATCGGTTCCTTACTGAAGGGGAGGTGGTGTGTCGGTTTCTTATTCTGCGGGAAGGTGATGTGTCGGTTTCTTACTGCGGCACCAGCATTGATGTAGACTTGGCACCCCGGTGTGATTCGTGAGTATCGGGGATACGTCAGTTCTCGATGCAGCAGCGGCAACGGTGATGTGTTGGACTCTAAAGCCACGGTCCAACGATGCGTTGGTTCTTTCAGCCGCACAGCAGGGCCTGGGTCAGAAGCGGTGCGATGATCTTGGACTTCATAGATTGGTGCACTCAATGCGGCATGCGGCCATTTCTTCCACCGTGGGCAGGCGCTTTGTTGGTTTCTTCGGTGATGCATCTCAAACAGGTGCTTATGCATCGCACTTCTCATCGTTGCATTACTGTTCCAGCTTCCAATGGCAGGAACATCCTCCAGTGGCCCAGAACAGCAACATGCACCTCTTGGCAGGTCAGAACTCCCAGCAAGGAAGTTCAGGGGAGCTGAGGGTGAATTCTTTGTGTTCCTGAGACTTCAGAACAGTAGGCAAGCCCTACTTCAAGCCCTTGGAGATCTTCCTCAAGCAGGGGACACAGCACACAGCAAAGTTCTTGTCCTTTCCTTGGCAGAAAGAGTCACTGATGGCCAACCACAGACAGCACACAGCAAAGGGGCAGTACTTCTCCTTCAGTTTCTCCAGCTCTTCTCCTTGGCAAAGGTGCCTCTTTAATTTCACAAATAATGTAAACGTCTGGGGTTTAGGCCGCACTTTTCATAGCACAAATTCCTTTGTTCTCAAGTGGCAGAGAATTTCTTTTACCAGCCAAAACCAGTTTGCTCTCTCTGGTGCAGCTTCCTGGCAGGAGGTGGAGACAGCATTGTCCAAGGCAGACCAGGCCCATTCAGGTTTGAAAGAAATCTCCTCCCCTATTCTGAAGGCAGCCCAGGTCTCTTCAGCCCAGCCCTGACTCACCCTGGAAAGACAGGACACACCTCACCCCCCCAAGTGGCTGTCTGAACTGAATGCACATCCTCAGCCCCTGCCACTCAAAAGCGAGAAAGTCAATACACAAACCTAGCAGAGGCACACAGGATGGCTATGCAACAAAATACCTACTTTCTAAAAGTGGTACTTTCAAACACAGAATGTAAAAATCATCCTCACTAAAAGATGCATCTTTATATTTTGAGTTCAAGCATACTAAATGTTACCTTCCCATCTTGTCCCAATGGGAAGTTATTTTTATAAGATGTTATAACTGAACTCCTATTCTATCCTATGGGACAGTTGGCCTTTCAATAGTCAAAAACGAAATTGGTAGTATTTCACTAGCAGGTCATGCAACACACATCAGGACATATCCTACCTTTCACATACACTGCACCCTACCCATAGGGGTACCTTGGCCCTACCTGAGGGGTGACTCATATGTAAGAAAAGGGAAGGTTAGGGGCTGGCAAGTAGTAGCACTTGCCAGGTCGACATAGCAGTATCAGACTGCACACAGACAATGCAATGGCAGGCCTGAGACCCTTTTGCAAGGCTGCCTGTGTGGGTGGCACAATCAGTGCTGCAAGCCCACTAGCAGCATTTGGTTTAGAGGCACACGGCACATACAGTGCACTTTACTGGGGGCTTAACAGTAAACCAAATAAGCCAATTATGGAAACACTGATCCTTGACAATAATTTTCAGAGAGAGCACTTGCGCTTTGGCACTAAACAGCAGTGGCAAAGTGCCCAAAGCATTTAGATTAGCAAAAACGAAGTCCAACACACAGTAGAAACACAGGAGGCAAAGGCAAAAATATTGGGAAAACCCATGCCATGGATGCCAGGCCTAACAGGCACGTATTGTGGTTTCCACTGAGCTACTCGCAGACCCCTCTATTGCGGGGATATTGTCTGCCCCCCTGAAAGCCTGAGTACAGTTTGGGTATTTCTCATTAGATGACTCAACACTTGATGGCAACAATTTCCCTGTCACAGTTGAGACCTGCAGTTTGATACGATTTTTCTCCCATCCCTCTTCCTTTAGAACCTGGTACCTGATTGGACTGGTCAGGTTCATGATTCCACTGGTTGCCATACTATCTAGACTGAGGTTCTGTACTACACTCCCAAGGCTTGATTATTGATCTGATGCCTGCTCTGACTATCTTACCATGAGTTGCATTCTCTCCCCCTCTTATAGACTCGCTAAGAGGAAAGAGTTTTAGGCAGTTGTTTAAAGTAATTCATGTACAAGGACATGCTAAAAGACGTCAGGTGGGGTGGCCCACTTCTTAAACAAATTTGGGGAGCCTAGCTATTACAAATAGGTGAGACTTAGGTTACTATAATCAGTGGCCGAACTATGGTATCATATTCAGGAAGGTTACCAGACTTGCCTACTACAGCAAATGTGCTCCTATGTGGGACTCTGCGGGCTCCCCAGATGTTATTTGGATGTGATGTTATTTGGATCTTGATATAGCGCACAAATCATCCACAGAGGGACATCTTGGCATGAGATCGGCAGGTAGATGAAGTAGAAGCAGCCTTAGAACAACCAGGTTTTCAGGTGTTTTTTAAAGCCCGATAGGCTTGTGCATGCACAGATGAACAGGGGAAGTTTGTTTCAGTGGTATGGGCCAAGGTAAGAAAAGGATCGGCCCCCATGTTTAGCAGTGCAAAAACACCAGGGACATAAATATTAATTGATTGCTAGACCGCAAAGTCCTCTTCGGAAGGTACAGAGTGAGTCTGTTCTGAAGGTATTCTGGGCCAGAACCTGACAAGGATTTATAAGTCAGACAGTGCAATTTAAACGGTTCTCTCTTACCGATGGGGAGCCAATGTAGGGCTCTGAGCGTGGGGACTGATGTGGTCCTTGGAGTCAGGCTGTTTAACATATGGGCAGCGATGTTTTGGACAACCTACAATTTCGATAGAAGGGATTCATTAGAAGTGAGGATTAGGGCATTGTCATAATCCAGATGGCTGATGATTAAAGTTTGGGTAAGTGTCTACTGGGAGCTCAGTGGAAGCCACCAAAAGATTTTCTCAAGGAGGCGCATAGTACCAAAACAGGTTCCACAGATGGAGGTAATCTGGTCCCTCATAGATATTTGATTGTCTAAAAGTATGCTCAGGTTCCTAGCAGTTCTACTGAACGATGGGGCGGGACCAAGTTCTAACAACCACCAATCCTCCGTCCTATAGACGTGAACTTTGCCAAACAGAAGAATCTCTGTCTTGCCCCCATTAAGTTGAAGACAGCTGAGGGACATCCAGATGCCAATCTCTCTCATGCAGGTGATAAATCTCTGTTTGACATTCTTGTCTTGCCCAAACAAGATGACCGACTGAGTGTTGTCTGCATAAGAAACAGTCTCAAACCCAAAAGACTTAACTAATTGAGCTAAGATGTTAAAAAGTGTAGGGCTCAAGGAAGAGTCCTGCAGAACCCCCTTGTCCAAAGAGGTAGTGTTGGAATGGAACGTGCCCATAGAAACTGTTTGGACCCTGTCCTTTAGGAAATCCATCAAAAAGTCGAGGGCTGATCCCTGGATACCTATCTGATAGAGACTCCTCACTAAGAGGAAATGTGAGACGGTATCGAGCGCTGGCGATAGATCATGCAGGACCAACATGGCAGGGTATCCGGTGTCCAAGGGTAGCCGAATAGTGTCTACTACTGCAAGTAGAGCAGAGTTGGTGCTGTGGAAGGGTTGGGAGCCCGATTGAGAGATGTCTAACAAACTATTGCTCTCCAGGTAGGCAAAGACATGTTTTTTGACATGGGCTTCCAAAACCTTAACTAACAGAGTAAGTAGAGAGCTATATGACAGTAATTAGCTTGGTCCTGGTGGTCTGGGTTTGATTTGTTCAGGATAGGTGTAATATGAGAGTCAAGGGCAAATTGTCACTTTCCATAAAAGGGGTGGGTAATCAGAGATGGGGCCAACTGATTCAGGACAGCAAGCTTTATGTAATGGCGGATGGGAATATATCAAAGTTTAAGAATTTACAACTTAAAAGTTGGTCTCAGAGCTTGGCCGTTGAGATAGGGGTTACCCACGAACTGGAAGAAACTCTAATAGATGGAATGTTAAAGAAGAAGGACATTTTGAGATGGTACTGGTTATTGATTGACAGGGTGGATGAAGATTTCACTCTGCCTGAGGAACAGTGGGGAGGATACTTGCAATGGATGCAGTTAAAATAACTATGGCAAGTATAAGTGAATTTACTTTACAGTACTACCAAACCAGCTAGATTGAAGAGGAACCATCTATTTTCCTAAAACAGATCATACTGGACGCCTTTTGGAATATTGAAGATGGGAAAGGAGGTACAGTAAGGTGCATGAAATGTGGATTAGAAAAGGCAAATGATGTTCATGTATTTGTGGAATGCCCCAGGATCCCCAGCTTCCCGGACAGTGTGGGTAAGACTTTGAGTAGCATTCTCAGCAAAAATATTAAGGTAAGCCTCTCTATGATTTTGGGACCTTGGAAGTCCAAGCGAAGTTGAATAAAGATGGAATGAAGTTGCTATTCTATCTGATCCTGCTGGCTAGAAGGGACATTTTTGGGAAGTGGATGAGCACTTTCCCACCAACATATGTTGAATGGCTCAGTTTAATTACATATAACTTAGAAATGGATACTATAGGCTTGCCTGGTAGAAGGTGATGGAGCGGGTAGTACAACATTTTGTATACCTCCCCCATTCTGCATGAAAATACTGATTGAATAATCTATTAATTATAATATTATTAAATGAGTTCGCATGAATATTAAACCAACATTACTAATAACCAAATTACACGTGGGATTGCATATTGCATGGCTACATAACCTTTATGACTAAAATCCGTACGCATACTAACAGTAGTATATGTAATAAATAGAATACTGCATGATATATGTTGCTTCTGTTATGTCTCTGTAATATTGCTCAAGAGGAGGACCAAAAGGGTGAATATAAATGCTTTAAATGTTGCTATACGCTAGATAAATACAAGCACATAGTGGGATTAGTAAGGGGCTAACATTAGATTTATTATTTCTATGCATTAATTACTCTTTTGTGTTTGTTTCGCTTAAGTTGGCGTTTGGGCCTAAATTCCAAAATGGCCGCTGACTCGACACGACGAAGTGGCCACTGTCCCACGAGGCATGGAGTGAAGTGCGCAGAAGCGACAAAGTCTTCCAGACCTCGTCGTGAACCCTGATCTCCGTGTACACAAGCAAGGACACTGTGGGACGATGGCCAAAACTGAAGACAATTGATTTTCAGTAAAACCGGAACTAACTAACTTTTCATTACTTGATGACCTCACCCCTCGAACTGTACCAAATTCCATAGTCTAGCATCGGACAATCGCAACCAGCCAATCATAACCGAGCTGAAATTACAAAAATGTATCTTCTTGATTTTATTTTATTATAAAAGTACATGGTAGAATAGTGAGGGTTAATCGCGCTCTCGACCTTTCCCTACATCGACTTCATCGACGATGCTACTCGTGACGCTACGTAGGCGACTGACTGCGTTTTCCGGAATCCTAGATGGTCCGGACGCTGCCCAATTATCTGATGACTGCAAACTTTTCCTAATTCTATGGGCACTGACAGATGCTTGCACGTCTCTGGTTTTTACCGATCCTTTGAGACTGTAGTGTGCTGAGCAAAGAACTTTGAACTTCTTTTAGACGAATGACGACAGATTTGAGTATGCAGACCTAATGATTTAGAGGACTTCAGATAGCCAGATTAGGTAAATTTGATGTTCTGCGATTTACTTGAAATTTGATATAAAGTTCCCAAATGCAAACCTAACTCTTCAAGAAATCTTAGATAAACAGATATTAATTAACAAGAAATGAGTTTGTGATTTATTAAGAAGAGTAAGATCTAAATCTTGAAATGTGTTTTAGCTGGTTCTAAATCACCATCAACCAATCCAACTATTTGGTCCATTGACCACGTGGGAGGAGTGCCTTGATGTTTAGGATTGAGATCTGTAGGTGGGATCTCTGACAAAATTTCGAAAGTCAGAAATTCGACCTACAAAAATATCGCAACAAAAATATCGTTGTCAAGAATATCAACATCCTATCTACAACATGGTAAGTACAAAAATATCGAAAATAAAATATCGATGACAAAAATATCGTTTTTAAAAATATCGGGTTTTTTTGGTTACAAAAAATATGTAAAATAAACATAATAATACTTATAAATAAAATAAACATAATTAAATATATTTCCTAATGTTAAAAATTAATAATTAATCAATATAATTTAATAAACAAATAATTAAACATATACATATAATATATAATATATATACTTACTTAATAATGTTTTTATAATTATTTTAATAAATTATAAATTATTTAAAAATATTAAAAATTGCAAAAACATTACACACATAAAACAATAACAAAATTAAAAATTAAATAATTATATATAACAAATTAAAAAAATTACATTTAATTTAAATGTTATTAAAATTAATTATATACTACATTAGCTAAAATAATAAAAAAAATATTAAATAGCAGAGACAATAAAACTACTACTCCAGCTCCAAAAAAAAACAGAAAGGAAAATTTTGGATAGCGGAGGGCTAAAAATTACTATATCCACTCCAGATAGTTTAACAGTAGGGAAAGTGTTGGATAACGTAGAGGTATAAATTATTATTCCGACTCCAGGGAGTGCAACAGTAAGGAAAGTGTTGGATAGCGTAGGGGTAAAAATAACTATTCCAACTCCAAAGAGTGCAACAGTAGGGAAAGTGTTGGATGGCGTAGGGGTAAAAATTAGTATTCCCACTCCAGACAGTGCAACCGTAGGGAAAATGTTGGATGGCGTAGGGGTAAAAATTACAATTCCCACTCCATACAGTGCAACAGTAGGGAAAGTGTTGGATAACGTAAGGGTAAAAATTACTATTTCAACTCCAAGGAGTGCAACAGTAGAGAAAGTGTTGGATTGCGTAGGGATAAAAATTACTATTCCCACTCCAGACACTGCAACAGTAGGGAAAGTGTTGGATAGCGTAGGGCTAAAAAAAATATTATTCCAACTCCAGAGAGTGCAACAGTAGGGAAAGTGTTGGATAGCGTAGGGGTAAAAATTACTATTCCAACTCCAGAGAGTGCAACAGTAGGGAAAGTGTTGGATAGCGTAGGGGTAAAAATTACTATTCCAACTCCAGAGAGTGCAACAGTAGGGAAAGTGTTGGATAGCGTAGGGGTAAAAATTGCTATTCCAACTCCAGAGAGTGCAAGAGTAGGGAAAGTGTTGGATAGCGTAGGGGTAAAAATTACTATTCCAACTCCAGAGAGTGCAACAGTAGGGAAAGTGTTGGATAGCGTAGGGGTAAAAATTACTATTCCAACTCCAGAGAGTGCAACAGTAGGGAAAGTGTTGGATAGCTTAGGGGTAAAAATTGCTATTCCAACTCTAGAGAGTGCAACAGTAGGGAAAGTGTTGGATTGCGAAGGGGTAAAAACTTACTATTCTAACTCCAGAGAGTGCAACAGTAGGGAAAGTGTTGGATAGCTTAGAAGTTAAAAATAACATACTTATAAATACAATAATTCTTTAAATAATTAATAATGTCATTATTAAATAACTCAAAATTACTTACAAATACCAATAGATATTTATTAAAAACATAACTACCAATAAATAATTAATTAGCAATAAATTATTAATAAATACCAATAAATAATAATTAATGAATATTAATTACCAATTAAAAAATATTGAACAATTACATTTTTTATACCAAAAAATAATTATAAAACTTTAATTACCAATTAAAAAATATTAAACAATTGAATATTTTTATACCAATAATAATAATTATTAAACATTAATTACCAATTAATAATTACTTATTAATATATTAATTAGAAATATCAATAAATAATATTTAAACATATCTAATTACCAATTGATTATTAATCAACAATAACCCAATTTTCATAACCAAAATATTATAATTTAAAATATTTACCAATTAATAATTAATCTCCAATTAATTAATTATCAATACCCAGCAACAAATTTAATAATTACTTAATTAAATTTCAATTACTTCCAACACTATTCCCCTATAAACGCACGAAACACTCAAATAATAAAATAATACAGTTAACATAATTATCAATTAATCAATTAATAAAAACGAATTACCAATTAATAAAAATTAATTACCAATTAATACTTAATTAACAAAAATATAATTATCAATACCAATAAATAAATAAATATTACTTAATTACAATTAAATTACTTCCCACCTTATTCCTCTATAAACCCACAACCCGCTACAGAATTTAAACGCAAAAATTATTTAAAATTAATTTATAATTCCTAAAACTTTATAATTAATTTCACATAATTAAATTACTTCCCACCCTAATTCCCTATAAACCCACAACCCGCTACAGAATTTAAACGCAAAAATTATTTAAAATTAATTTATAATTCCCAAAAATGTATAATTAAATTCATATAATTAAATTACTTCCCACCCTATTCCCCTATAAACCCACAACTCGCTACAGTACTAAAACACAAAATTAACTTTAAAAAAACATTATTAACATATAAAAATTGTATACATATATTTTAAAACCAGTTGAACACTTAACAAAAAATAATTAACACATACATATTAAATACATAATAAAATACATAGCAATATTATACATATTGATATTAGTGACATCGATATTAGTAACATCGATATATTTCATATCGATATTACTAACATCGATATGAAAAAAATCGATATTACTTACCTTAGGGTCGATATTCTGTCCATCGATATTCTTGACATTGATATTCTGTCCTTTCGATATTCTAGACTCGATATTATTGTAGGTCGAAATTAAATTTTCGATATTTAGACTGCTCACCCTGCAGGTGGAAGGGGTATTGATGTATATTTTTAAATTAACTTTTCTTTCCCTATAGGTTATAAGGTGTTCCCCTCACATGTCGAGCGCTTGAACCGCTCATCCCTCCAACTGCGTGCAAACCGGTGAATGGTTAGTGTGAGTGTTGGTGTTATGGGCCCCACCAATGACTGCATGGGTGAATGAGTTAGTGTGACGTCGGGTCTGTGATGCAGGGAGGATACCGGTGCGGGTTTGCTTTCCCCGTTGTATAGATGTGTAAATAATTTTCTCTCTATAGGTTATAAGGTATTCCTTTCATGTCAGCGCTTGGAATATTCATCTCTTCTGTAAGTGCAGAACAGTGAGAAGTGAAGTGTGAATGTTGGTGTTATGGGCCCCACCAATGATAGAATGAGTGAATGTGTTAACGTGATGTTTGGTCTGTGATGAAGGGATGATATCTGGTACGGGTTTTGTCTTGATTCCCGTTACCCAGGTTTCCGCGCTGCATCAGTTTTTCTGGTAGCAAGATGATGGTTATATTGTTTTGGTTTGGTGATTATTGCTTGTAAATTGCTTATTGATTATTGATTAGTATTGGTTTATGTATTAACACACAGGTGCCAATTCGGATCCTGGAAAAATTTTCCCCGTACGACTCTTATCCGGTCTTTTTACCGTACGAATCGTACAAGTAGCGTACAAACTGCCAAGTACGATTCGCATGGGAAAAACTCCATACGAATCATATCCGGAACATTTCCCCACACGTCCTCGGGTCGGAAATTGTGTCCGACACATCCCCGGACGATTCACCGTACGAATCGGAAAAATGAAGTCCGACCGCGCTAGTACGATCACCCCCGTCCTTTCGATTTCACAACTGTATGCAAAAAACACCGTACGGACCGAACTCCCACAGCAAGCATGGAGACACGTGCCCGCATACGCGCCGAACACCCCACCACAGACCCCGCATGTACGCGCAAAATGCCCCCCGGCCGCGGATGTAAGCGCCGAACCCCCATCCGTGTATGTACGGACCGTACACCCACCCCACCCGTGTATGTACGGAGCGAACCACCACCCCACCCGCGTATGTACGGACTGAACCCCCACCCCACCCGTGTATGTACGGACCGTACCCCCACCCATGTATGAATGGAGCGTACCAACACCCCACCAGTGTATGTACGGACCGTACCCCCACCCCACCAGTGTATGTACGGACCGTACTCCCACCCGTGTATGTACGGACCAAACCCCCACCCTACCCGTGTATGTACGGACCGTACCCCCACCCATGTTTGAATGGAGCGTACCAACACCCGACCAGTGTATGTACGGACCGTACCCCCACCCCACCAGTGTATGTACGGACCGTACCCCCACCCCACCCATGTATGAATGGAGCGTACCAACACCCCACCAGTGTATGTACGGAGCGTACCCCCACCCCACCAGTGTATGTACGGACCGTACCCCCACCCCACCCGTGTATGTACGGACCGAACCCCCACCCCACCAGTGTATGTACGGACCGTACCCCCACCCCACCAGTGTATGTACGGACTGTACCCCCACCCCACCCGTGTAAGTACGGACCGTACCCCCACCCGTGTATGAATGGAGCATACCAACACCCCACCAGTGTATGTACGGACCGTACCCCCACCCCACCAGTGTATGTACGGACCGTACCCCCACCCCACCCGTGTATGAATGGAGCATACCAACACCCCACCAGTGTATGTACGAAGCGTACCCCCACCCCACCAGTGTATGTACGGACCGTACCCCCACCCCACCCGTGTATGTACGGACCGAACCCCCACACCACCAGTGTATGTACGGACCGTACCCCCACCCCACCAGTGTATGTACGGACCGTACCCCCACCCCACCCGTGTATGTACGGACCGAACCCCCACCCCACCCGTGTATGTACGGACCGTACCCCCACCCATGTATGAATGGAGTGTACCAACACCCCACCAGTGTATGTACGGACCGTACCCCCACCCCACCAGTGTATGTACGGACCGTACCCCCACCCGTGTATGAATGGAGCATACCAACACCCCACCTGTGTATGTACGGACCAAACCCCCACCCCACCAGTGTATGTACGGACCGTACCCCCACCCGTGTATGAATGGAGCGTACCAACACCCCACCAGTGTATGTACGGACCATACCCCCACCCCACCAGTGTATGTACGGACCGTACCCCCACCCCACCCGTGTATGAATGGAGCGTACCAACACCCCACCAGTGTATGTACGGAGCGTACCCCCACCCCACCAGTGTATGTACGGACTGTACCCCCACCCCACCCGTGTATGTACGGACCGAACCCCCACACCACCAGTGTATGTACGGACCGTACCACCACCCCACCAGTGTATGTACGGACCGTACCCCCACTCCACCCGTGTCTGTACGGACCGTACCCCCACCCGTGTATGAATGGAGCGTACCAACACCCCACCAGTGCATGTACGGACCGTACCCCCACCCCACCAGTGTATGTACGGACCGTTCCCCCACCCCACCTGTGTATGAATGGAGCATACCAACACCCCACCAGTGTACGTACGGACCGAACCCCCACCCCACCAGTGTATGTACGGAACGTACCCCCACCCCACCCGTGTATGTACGGACCGAACCCCCACCCCACCAGTGTATGTACGGACCGTACCCCCACCCCAACAGTGTATGTATGGATCGTACCCCCACCCCACCCGTGTATGTACGGACTGAACCCCCACCCCACCCGTGTATGTACGGACCGTACCCCCACCCGTGTATGAATGGAGCATACCAACACCCCACCAGTGTATGTACGGACCGTACCCCCACCCCACCAGTGTATGTACGGACCGTACCCCCACCCCACCTGTGTATGTACGGACCGAACCCCCACCCCACCCGTGTATGTACGGACCGTACCCCCACCCCAACAGTGTATGTATGGATCGTACCCCCACCCCACCCGTGTATGTACGGACTGAACCCCCACCCCACCCGTGTATGTACGGACCGTACCCCCACCCGTGTATGAATGGAGCATACCAACACCCCACCAGTGTATGTACGGACCGTACCCCCACCCCACCAGTGTATGTACGGACCGTACCCCCACCCCACCTGTGTATGTACGGACCGAACCCCCACCCCACCAGTGTATGTACGGACCGAACCCCCACCCCACCAGTGTATGTACGGACCGTACCCCCACCCCACCCGTGTATGTACGGACCGAACCCCCACCCCACCAGTGTATGTACGGACCGTACCCCCACCCGTGTATGAATGGAGCGTACCAACACCCCACCAGTGTATGTACAGACCGTACCCCCACCCCACCAGTGTATGTACGGACCGTACCCCCACCCCACCCATGTATGAATGGAGTGTACCAACACCCCACCAGTGTATGTACGGAGCGTACCCCCACCCCACCAGTGTATGTACGGACCGTACCCCCACCCCACCCGTGTATGTACGGACCGAACCCCCACACCACCAGTGTATGTACGGACCGTACCCCTACCCTACCAGTGTATGTACGGACCGTACCCCCACCCCACCCGTGTATGTACGGACCGAACCCCCACCTCACCCATGTATGTACAGACCGTACCCCCACCCGTGTATGAATGGAGCGTACCAACACCCCACCAGTGTATGTACGGACCATACCCCCACCCCACCAGTGTATGTACGGACCGTACCCCCACCCCACCCGTGTATGAATGGAGCGTACCAACACCCCACCAGTGTATGTACGGACCGAACCCCCACCCCATCAGTGTATGTACGGACCATACCCCCACCCCACCCGTGTATGTACGGACCGAACCCCCACCCCACCAGTGTATGTACGGACCGTACCCCCACCCCACCAGTGTATGTATGGATCGTACCCCCACCCCACCCGTGTATGTACAGACCGAACCCCCACCCCACCCGTGTATGTACGGACCGTACCCCCACCCGTGTATGAATGGAGCATACCAACACCCCACCAGTGTATGTACGGACCATACCCCCACCCCACCAGTGTATGTACGGACCGTACCCCCACCCCACCCGTGTATGAATGGAGCGTACCAACACCCCACCAGTGTATGTACGGACCGAACCCCCACCCCACCAGTGTATGTATGGAGCATACCCCCACCCCACCAGTGTATGTACGGACCGTACCCCCACCCGTGTATGTACGGACCCTACACCCAGCCCCCCTTGTATGTACCATGCGAAACACCACCACCGATGGACGGTGCGGACCAACACCCTGCCCGTGTTCGTACGCACCCTACCCCAGGCCCACACACCAGCACACTCACCCAACATCGGGCATGTACGAGTCGTACAAAGCCATAGCAAAGGACAGCACTGTACAACAACATGGCCCATGTACGCACCGTACAGAGGCTAAAAACACTCCTACTGAACCAGAACTAACCAAAAAAACACAAGGACAATCAATCCGAGGCACACAACACCACAAAACATATCCAACAAGGCCAAAGACATCCTATACACTGACCTGCAACTGACAAACAGATAAACAGAGGCCCAAACCACTACCACTCCTTATAACACACCCACCCAAAGTTCAAACACAGCCACACCCACAAATGGACCAATAAAAAGGCCCAACACACACAAACCATGATCCTTTGCAACAGATCCACTGCTGCCAGACCCCAGAGACAATGCACTGCACCATACTTCAACCATCAATACACCTTACACTTGCACTCCTTCACACAACCACCATCACAAACACACCCTCATCACATTCACACAAACACACACCTGCACACCCACAACCATCCACACCCACACCCATCCACACCCACACCCCCACAACCATCCACACCCACACCCCACACCATGCCCACCAACAAGAATCCAAAGTTCACAAAGGACGAGCTGGAGTCCCTTGTCGACGAAATCATCAGAGTCGAGCCACAGCTCTTTGGAACATTGGTCAGACGGACCAGCATATCAGAAAAACTGCCATGTGGGAGAGGAAAGTCAATTCCGTGAATGCTGTTGGGTCCACCAGAAGGACCAGGCATGAGTGCCAAGCCAGGTGGTACGATCTGCGGAGGACGGTCCGCCGCAAAATGACGGACGAGCACAACCAGGCCAACATCACTGGAGGAGGGCCATCCCGCAGACCGGTACACTACCATCCCTGGGAGGAGAAGGTGATGACCACGCTGGAGCCGTTGGCATGTGACGGACTAGAAGGAGTCCGAGAGCCTGGTGAGTACACAAACAACTCACCTCACATGGGGGGAACGCCATATACAACCCAAATACCCATCATGCACGCAACCCCCCCAAAGCCAGCACCAGACACAACCACACTCCAAAAACACACACATGCCACTAGCGCCTCCATGCCCCATGCCCCAAGCAAGGCCATGCCAAGTCACAGGCCACACAAAACACCAACACAAGACAGGATGTCCCCGATGCCGGGAGGGTGGGCCTGAAAACTAACATAGAGTAACTCTGAAGCACACAACAATGCCCTCAGCCCATATGGCTTAGGGCACAGCCATACCAACAGTGTCCCCCCACACAGTACGGTTTTGCCTGCTAATGGTGGCCGCGTTGCAGGACGACATGGGTATGAAGGCACAATTTGCACATAACAGCAGCCAATGAAGACGCAGCACACTGAAAGAGTGTCAGCACACACCGCCACAGCAGCAGCGCAGACTCAGACACTCCGCACAATGGGTGCCCGCAGAGAAGAAACAAACCCACATGAACAAGCCAATGGCCTTTGCAAGACCTGCAAACTGTGTGTGCCCAGGAAGCTGGGCTGAGGTGACAGAGGGTGACACACAGAGGGAGGGAGAGGGGCAGAGAGAGGGACAGAGACAGAGGTGGACACAGGGAGACAGACAGAGGGAGGGAGGAGGCTGACAGAGGGAGGGAGAAGGGGAGACAGAGGGAGACGGACAGAGGGAGGAGGCTGACAGAGGGAGGGAGAAAGGGAGATGGACAGAGGGAGGAGGCTGACAGAGGGAGAGAGAAAGGGAGACGGACAGAGGGAGTAGGCTGACAGAGGGAGGGAGAAAGGGAGATGGACAGAGGGAGGAGGCTGACAGAGGGAGGGAGAAAGGGAGACGGACAGAGGGAGGAGGCTGACAGAGGGAGGGAGAAAGGGAGACGAACAGAGGGAGGAGGCTAATAGAGGGAGGGAGAAAGGGAGACGGACAGAGGGAGGAGGCTGACAGAGGGAGGGAGAAAGGGAGATAGAGGGAGACCAAATCACCCTTGGGTGGTGTGGCCATGTCCGCTCGTCAGCAGGTGGACTGTGTGCATGTAGACAAGGTTTGGCAGTGCCTTAACCCCCCCTTCTACCTATGATAAACACTAGGCCATGTGTCAATCTGTGCACAAGTACATCCGTGCTGCAGGCACAAACAGAACCTTACACCCAGTATACCTACCCACTGTGTTCGTCAGAACCCTGTCACAAATTGTAAAGTTACCTACCTGCATTCTCAAATAGCATGGAAAATACACCATTTGGCCACGTACAGTGCAACACGTAAGGCGGCTCTGCATGGCTTGCTACGCCCGCTCACTACACTGCTGACTGCGTTCACTAAATATGCATCAACTAAGATTGTGTCACACATAGGTAAAGTGTCGAAAGCTGTGGCCAAGGGACATACCCATGCACAAGTGCACTGTGTGAGGAATGCTAGCCAAATCCAACCACCCTGAGGAACTGTGCCAAATCAAAAATGAATGAAACATGGATGTCGCATGTAACACAATTAACACTTTCTCTCTCACACACAGGTCAACGTCGTCGATCTCCCCCCAACACTGGGGGGGAAGACTCACAGGACCAGGCTCTACGTGAAGAGGACCCCACCGCCAGCGACGACTCTCACCACTCCGTGGATGACCCAGACCAACCTGGCCCCTCTGGTGTCCAACAACCTGCAGCACCTGCGTCAGGTACAACTGTGCCAACCACCACCCCATTCCTGCCACATCTCAGGAGACACCCAGGAGCCCTGCCCGCACACAACAACGCAGCCAGTCTGTCCAGGAGGGACAAGGTTCTTCGGGCACCCAGGAGGAGGCAGGCGACACCGCAAATGCCATCCCTCAGGGGTCCCGGAGACTCGATGTGCCCACAACGGCAGGCCAGGCGCAAGTGGGCAGGGGTGGTGGGAGTGAAGGACAGCGGAGGCCCGAACCTGCCCAGTTGGCTCAGGACCCGGCTATGGCACACGTCAGAACCATCCTGGACGCATACCAGCGTGACTCCAGAGGCATCGCCCAGGTAGTGGAGACCCTCAATGAGATGAAGGCCCTGCAGGTTGAGCATCATGCCAGGATGGAGGCAAGACATGCAGAGCACTTGGCGATGCACAGGGACATGAGCCAATCCCTCCGTCAGATCGCCCAAAGCCTGGCAAACCCTCCCTGTGCCAGCAGGCGTAGAGCAGCACCAGCCCCAGGGAGGGAGGAGGAGGAGGAATCATCTGACGGAGCGTCCCTTGCACCGTCAAGCCAGGCGTCTGATGGTCCCCGCAGGAAGGTGGGTCATCCACGCAAAAGACAGTGAGAGTCAGCGGAACATCACCATCTCCCAGGTCACCTGGCCTGGCACCTGGCCCCATGGCCCAACAGCAGCACAGCAGCAAAGGACATTCTCTGCCACATGGCCTTGCTGGTCACTGTCAGACCAATGTTGACAAAGACTGTGGCACAGACTCTGATGACTGTCAATGGCAAGGACACCAACTCCCCCTGTGAACTTTGGATTCTACACTCCCGCCAAGCACCTCTTGTCACCCCCCCAAACACGTACCCCAGCACTAATAAAATTCATCACAATCACAAGATGATGCCGTCATTTTGCATTATTCCACTACATGTGTGTGTTGTAAAGTTAAACCATGCCTGATTTCTGAATTAACTCCGAACCACCATACCCTTGGGTCTGAGTCTGGCACAGGACACACATGGGTCACAACGTACCATCCAAGACAGACATGGAGCACCATACTCACCCGTGATGGGCCCAACCAGCTGAGGGGGTGCCCGCACAACTGTGCCCACAGACCTATTTAGGAGAGCAACAGTCATGCGCAGAGGTCAGGGATCATGTGGAGTGTCCTGGGGTTGGAGTCCCAGGTATGTGTAGACACGTGGCAGAACCATGTGCTGCATGCTTGAGTCAGGTGGATGTGGAGAATGGTGGGCCAGCCAAGGTTGGATGCATGGAGATGGCACAATTGGGTGTTGGATCACAGTGCCACAAGGTAGTGTTGTGGGTGTGGGCTGCATCCTGAGGCTGTGCATGGATTGAGAAGGTCATCCTGCAGCTGGCAGTGATCCACTCCCCCATCTCTGTTGGACGTTGATGTGGCCTGGTCGCCGGATGTAGTAGCAGAGCTGTGCAGATGCACCCTGGATGTGGACAAGTATCATGGGATTTCTAAGGCACATGTCCGTAGAGTACAGGGTAGGAGTAGACACGGATGCCATAGTTGACCTGGGGGATGGTCTCCCTCTTGCCTTGAGGTGGATGGAACTGGGGATCTTGTGCATAATGCAGAGTGTGCTGCTGCATGAGGCACAGATGCTGCTGATCAGCATAGCACATGTCAGCAAGCAATCCATGATGGACACCAGCTCGTTTGCGTGGACACTGGGTGCCCTTGCAGCAGGGCCAGCAGCAGCATGCGCCATGTCAAGGAAACAATGCCACAAGTGGCACACAAAGACAAGGATCTCAGGAAGGAACCATGCAAAAGGTGTATGTCAAGGAAGGAATGTCTGGTTCAACATGGCACACACACACACAATGGATTCACATGCGGCACAGTGGCCGTCGTGGAGACTGACATGCCACAAAACCTACACAGCCATGGACATCATGCACAATACAGAATCTAATCCCTGACAAACAGCTTGCATCTTGCTACTTTACACATAGACTCATATGCACAATCTCTGAGAACAATGCCACACATGCCGCATGCACAGTGGCAACAGACCACCATTGACAGAGATGAGGCACCTTGGAGGCAGAGGGACACCTTTATTACTCATGTGTGTCGGAATGCTAATGCAACTCTGTCAACACATACACAGGTCATGTGGATGAACACGTGGGACCAACACTGGCACCCCCCTTAGCACCACAGATGCTGGAAATCCATGGCACTGGCACACAAGTGACGGGTTACAGCTAAACACCCCCTGCTGCTCACGGAGAGCCTGCTATACACCATTGAGCCCCTAATGGGGAATTCACACACCATGTCAACCCGGTGCAACCCGTATGTTTCCGAGGCCAGTGTTACACACATTGATGGCTCCATCACAATCCCATTACAGATGACTGTCACCAAGTCTGACCATCAATTCAGGTGAATTCTGCTCCAGGTCATGTGCCCCATGGTGATTCTACATGTATGCTAAGTAACCAAACATGAACAGGAGCAGTGCACACACATTCAAAACAAATACCACTCCCAAAAAGCCGTGCTGCATCCCTTACCCAAAGGAGATTTTCAAACGTGTCCGTGCATGTAACGCTCATTCTGCACATGTTGCTGTGTTCATGAGGAATAGCAGGAGCACAACGATGCCACCAGCAGACAGCATGCGCAAGTACCTGTGGATGGGAGACACACCAGAAGTCAGACAAAAGAAGTACATTCGCATGCATGTGCATGTACTCGACACGTATTAGGTTGTCAACATGCTAGGTGACAATGATGCCTCAGGAAAAACATTCTTCTATTGCACCATCACTCGAGTGACACATCCAAACACACCTCAGACTCACTTGGAAGACATGCAGATGGACACACACATTGCAACACATGCCACACACAGCCCAATGCGTGCACACTCAGACACTGGAACTCACCACTAAGCAAAGAAGTCGCGTATGAGCCGACTCCGCATGTCCTCAGCCGCATCCTCCTCCTCCACATCACTTGCCTTGTGCCCAAGCCCTTCATCCTCCAAGGGTGGATGGTCCTGCTCATCTGGATCCAGGATGAGTGGCACAGCTTTCTCCACTGCCATGTTGTGCAGCATGCAGCACACGAGCAATATCTTGCAGACCTTCACCGGTGCATATGGGAGTGCGCCACCGGTCTTGTGGAGGCAACGGAATCGGCTCTTCAGGAGGCCAAACGTCCTCTCTATCACTCGTCTGGTCCGCCCATGGGCGTTGTTGTAGTGGTGATCGGCAGCCGTGCGGGGGTTGCGGAGAGGCGTGATCAGCCATGGCATGTTGGGATAGCCAGCGTCCCCTACATGGAAACATCATGGACAAGAGTGGGTCAGGAGAAGCGGTAAGACAGGAAGATGATGTTAAATACAGGACTGCCAGAGTATACCCACCAACAATACATGCTCGTTCGTTGCGCAGCTGCAGCATCATTTCAGGCACCCTGCTATGCCTCATGATGTACGCATCGTGTGCTGATCTTGGAAAACGAGCACAGACATGTGAAATCACCATGTTGGCAAGACACACCGCAAGGGCATTAATGGAGTGGTAATGCTTGAAGTTACGGAAGGCTACCTCCTGTGCCTGTGGTGGTACCAAAGCCACATGTGTTCCATCTATGGACCCAATGACATGGGGCATCCCTCCCAGGGCATAGAACTCACGCTTGACAGCTGTCAACTGCTCAGGAGTTGGGAATTTTATGAACTCATCAAGGTGCTCCAACATGGCCTCTAAAAAATCATGCAGAACACGGCTTAACATGGTTTGGGACATCCCACCCACATGGGCAATGGTATGTTGAAAGGTACCCGTGGCCAAGAAATGTAGGGCTGCCATCACCTTCACCTTGGGTGTCAGTGCACCAGGATACCTGTGTAGCGGTTGGAGGTGTGCTGCCAGCCGTATCGTCAAGTCCTCAATCAAACGTTGGGGGAAGCGGTAGCGGCGTATACAGTCATTTTCCCGAATGTCAGCCAAGTCCGGAATTGCTCGAGGGAGAGGCGGAGCCCTGCAGTGAATTAGAAGGGACAACGAAGAGTGAGTACAGTACTCCACCAATATCAATGTACTGAGCACATGGTCAACAGGCAATACACATATGCTACATACAGAGTCAGGTCTGTGCTGTATGCCCTGGACACGTATGCCAGCCATATGACACTCCTACCAAGAGACAGCTCCAAACGTTTATTCACAACCTCATTATGCCATGCCATGAAGCTAGCTGTGGGCCAGTGTAAGTGAGCAGGCAGACGCATTGCAGGAGTTACAGACAACCAAATATGTGCAGAAGAAGGATGTTTATTGTACAGACAGGTTGCAGAACACTAGAGGCACAGGTCACATGTAATAGAAAAAGGACAGACCACACACCTTGCCATGAAGGATTACATTTCAAGAATGATCTCACATACATTGAGAGGATGCAGATGTGTCCTTGTTTTGAAACTCCGTGTCGATGCATACACACACACCTTACGTCGGATTCCACATGTGGCCTGGTATGCGTAACACTGTGCCATGGCCATCTACACACAGACACATGTTGGTTGCAGCAACTGCTGATGCATTAGACCAAACACCTACAGCAAGCTAATGGGAACACACGACACATACATGACATAGTCATATCGTGCAACGCGGGTAGTCACATGTCAGGTGTGAAAACCCCTGTAGCTGGCATCAGGGGACAGTTGCGTGTGTTGTTGACTGTGCCATGGCAGTGACGCTTTTCACAAGTGTTCTGTACTACATGCACACATGTCAAAGGAGTGAAGGGGATGTCTGGCACATAGTACACCATCACACATGACATCTGTACACATCTCATCATACATCTATTGCCTTCACAACTCAGGAGTAATGCGCCACATTACAGCCTGACACACCTGTGCCCCACACATGTAGTACTGCACAGACAATGCCTTGATGTTCAGCCTTGGACAAGTATGTCAGTTCTATTCCTTTCTGTGTGCTGCCTGTCACCACTGTCAGGTGTGAAATGCACCGTACAAGCGCTCTGAGGACGTGTGTACGTTCCCCATCACTATGGGAGTGCTGCCGTAGGCCTACCCATAGTGAAACGGCCCGTACACGTGCGTGTACGGGGCGTATCACTATGGGTACGCATACACGAGCAAAGCCATAGTGAAACAGCCCGTACACGCGCGTGTACGGGGTGTATCACTATGGGTACGCATACGTGAGCAAAACCATAGTGAAACGGCCCGTACACGCGCGTGTACGGAGCGTATCACTATGGGTACGCATACGCGAGCAAAGCCATAGTGAAACGGCCCGTACACGCGCGTGTACGGGGCGTATCACTATGGGTACGCATACGCGAGCAAAGCCATAGTGGAACGGCCCGTACACGCGCGTGTATGGGGCGTATCACTATGGGTACGCATACGCGAGCAAAGCCATAGTGAAACGGCCCGTACACGCGCGTGTACGGGGCGTATCACTATGGGTACGCATACGCGAGCAAAGCCATAGTGAAACGGCTCGTACACGCACGTGTACAGGCCGTTTCACTATGGCTTTGCTCACGTATGCGTACCCATAGTGATACGCCCCGTACACACACGTGTACGGGCCGTTTCTATGCATTTGGGGTGCCCTAGGGCCCTGGAACTCACCGTACCTGTGTGTGAATGTCCAAATTACATAGGGGACACATGAGGGACAAGTATAAAGCCCTACATGCATGCTGGTTGTCATGGAGACCGAGTATAAAGTTTGAATTTTTTTCATCAGGTGCCCAGCTAAAGTCGGTTTGAAAGAATTTACATTGTTGCAAAGTGGTTGTTGAGTTGACATCATGCACAATAAAAAAAAAAAGCAAAGGCACTGACTGTGGTAGGTTTAAAGGGATTGGAGGAAACATAGGATGCAAATGTGAGTGACCAATCACTCTGTACTCCTGTGAATGAAACAGGGCAGCAAGGCAGATATAAGGCAGCCAGGTCCCATGAGAGAGCACTTGCCTGCACAACCTTTGATTCCACACCACTGCTGCTGCTCGTGAATCCTCTGGCACCATGTCCAGGTCTGTGGAGAGGGCCCAGCCTTTCACCCACGAGGAGAACCAAGCCCTGCTGGATGTGATCCTCCCACAGTACCCCATGCTGTATGGCCGACCAGGGGTTCAGGTGAGTGCTGAGTCCACTAGCAAAGACTGTGCCCCTTTTTTGTGACTGTGACTTCTGCCATTGTGTCCAGGTGTAACACACATGCAATGTACTGTAGGGTGTGTCCCGGGTGGGGGAATGCCTAATGTCTCCCAGCCAGAGCATGCTGTGGTGCATGTCTGCTCTCCTCACTTGCATTTTGTGTACTGTGACAATCACTGCATGTGGCATTACACATTCTGCCTGTCTAATCCTCCTGGGAATGTTGTTACTACAGTCCTTATGTGAATCTGTGGTCCCCCCAGTGTGACAGGTGGTAGTACCCACAGATGTGTGTTTGTTTAGTGTACCTGTGCTGAGAGTGTACAAATGATGTGTTTGTCCCCTGGACATTGGTGGGTGTGTGTAAGTCCCCTGTCATGTGGGTGAGTGCATATGCGGAGTGTAGCACCCCAGCTGCATGAGGGATGGATATACCCTGCCCATCTGATGTGAGCAGTGCTGTGTGTCTGCGGTGATGGGCCAGCCCCACACCTGTGACACCCCCCAGTCTAGTGGCACATGTGCAGAGTGAGGTGTGTAGCTGCAGTCGGCAATGGCAGGTGATTGGCCTGTGGCTATGTGTGTCTGTGTACTCTGCTGAGGGCGCCTCAGTGGCCTGTGGCATGTGACTGCTTTGAGGTGCTGCACATAATCCTGGTGTCGCTTGTGATGCACAGTGTGAGCCTGGATGATTGATTGTGTCGGACCCCTCATGCCACCTGTGTACTCTACAATGCCACCTAGTGCATTTTGCCTTCCACAGAGGAAAATGTCCCTATGACACAGGTGTAATGAGTTTGATGCCTTCTATGCCCCGTTAAAACCAGCCAAATTGTCCTAATGTGTGTCTCTGTGACATGTTGCAGGTGTATTGATGTTGTCTCACTTTTGCATCCTCACAGGTAAGCGCCTGTGCCAAGGAGCAGATCTGGAAGGACGCCGTCAGTGCCGTGAGGCAGACGGATGGACGGAAGCGGCGCCTAGCCCAGGTGAGGAAACGCTGGCAGGATGTCCGGTGCTGGACGCGGACGATCGCACGAGTCCTGCTGGGGGACTCACCTGTGAGCCAAAAGAACCATGGGCGCCGCCGTCTGACCCACATCCACAAGCGTGTGCTGGCGGTCGTCTTCCCTGACATGGACAGGCGCTTATGGGAAAAGCAGCAGCAGGAAGGGGGTAGGTACATGTGTGTTTGTTGTGTGTAACCAGCATTTGTAAGTGCACAGTTGCATGGATACACTGCCAGGGTTTACATGTGCAGTGCAGTTCCTGGTCCCCAAAGTGTAGCGGTGCTGTCCTTCCTCCCTTCCCCTCCTTGCCATGTGTACCCTGGTCTGTATGTAGTCACACTTGCACAAGGTTATCTAGGCTGCCAGTTTATCGATGTGCCCAATGCTTGCAGCTTCATGTGTGGGGGTGGTGTGTAACAGGTTTTGGGACCTTGCCTGTGCCCTGTCCAGTTCAGTACTTGTGGGGTCCATGTCAGTTGTCACTGATGCTGAGTCCAGACATAGGAGTGTGTCTCAAAAGTGTATTGCTTTACAGCATGCATGTCCTATTTTGTGGCCTGTGACATGATGTGCATGAGTGTGAGATATGCAGAGTGCAGGGATGGTGGCTTGTGTTGCAGTCAGTACCATTCAGGACCATGGAGTAGTGTGGCCACTACTGTCCCCTGGGGCATCTTTTCCTAGGTATCATGTGTGTAATCCAAAAATGTTGACAATCTCCGTGTCTACAGCATAGGTTGTGCTCTGTGCCATTGTACCCTGGCATCATTTGTATTTACGTAAACTCAGCTACATGTGTCCACTGTACAGGCTGACCAAATGTCCGTTGTTCATACTCACGGTGCCTGTGTGTCTTGGTAAAATGATCTGATGATGGCCATTTGTGGATGATGTATTTGTACCGGCGCACCAGGTTTTTTTTGTGTCCAATCAGGATTTCTTGCAGGCCATGTGTTTTTATTCCAGACTAAGAGATGTAAGTGCTTCCTGTGTCTCAAAGAATTGTCTCATGTAGGGGGTGGTTGGTGCGGGCAAGGCCTACATGTCTAAACCTGGAGTCTCCTTGCTAGGTCTGGGCAGTGTGTGACGTTTGTCTGGACATACACTCAAGGTGCAGTGACCCATTGATGTTGGGCATGTTTTTAAGTATTACCTTTGCAGCATGTGCCTACAGTTAATAGACATGGTTCCTGCTCATCCCTTTTTACGCCAACGCTGTGTGCTGCAGATGCTGTGCTGGATTGTCCCCAGTGCCTGGCTCCTCTGTCCTAATCCATATCATGTTATTTGCTTTTGTGTCATGCTCTCCATAGTTGGTCAGTGGCATGGTGGGTCAACCAACTGTGTGTTGCAGGGCCTACATATGTACCTTGTAATGTAGATGTTACTCATGTTGCTTTTCAGGCAATGCACTGTGACCTATGTGGATTTGACTCATGTGACATATGTATACAGGTGTCTGATTATTTCCTGTCTCTTCACCTTGCCCACAGCATCGTCGGGAGACACCGAGGGAGACACTGGCACGGACCGTGTGGAGGGAGCGAGCACCAGTGCCAGCAGTGCAGAGTTGTCTGGCACATCGAGTGGCACGGAGGCCGACGGGAGTGCAGCGGAGGACCTGTCCAGTCACACCACCAGCGACTATGACGCAGACGGGTCCGAGGCTGAGCACTCCGAGGGGGCGGTGGCTGGTCCCACAGCTGACACAAGCACTCCATCACTACCCGCCCCCTCCATTCCGATCACCGGCCTCCCACTTGCTCGTGTCCCTTCCCGCCGTGCTCGGTCACCACGTGTCTCCTTCTTGCCAGGCACCGCACCCCCTGCCCCTGTCTCCACTGCTGCCACCAATGCCGAGTCTGTGGACATCCTGCGGCAGTTGCGGGTTGGTCAGACTGCGACGCTTAATGTCCTCCATGGCCACAGCCGAGTGCTGAACCAGATGGAGGCATACTTGGAGGGCATTTCAGCCGCGCAGTCTGACCAACGCAACTTGCTGAGGTCCATAGACTCGACACTGACTGCAGCAGTGGGTCTCCTGCAGCGCTACGTCCCACCCCCTACCCCTGCCCCATCCACACTTCCCACTCCCATGCCTGTCCCACGGACACCCAGACGTCAGCTTGCACGCACCCCACCAGACACAGGCACCACACCAGCAGGTCAGGGCAAGCGCACACCTCCTGGCACGCACACACAGGGTGAGGTAGGCACACCCACTGGGTCGGGGGGCAAACGTAAGTCACGCAGCCAGAGTGGGAGTCCGCATTCCACAAAATCCACTCCCTCCAAATCCACTCCCCTCAGCTCTCCTGGCCACGAATCCAGCAAGGATTCCTTCATGGCCGCTCTGTCCCTGAGCCCAACAGTGACACCACCCCGCAAGCGGGCAAAGGAGTCCCCGGTCAGGGTAGTTGAGTGCCCCCCCCTGTCCACACCCTCCCCCAGTGGTGCTGCGACCCATTCCTCCACCCCGCCCTCCTCCTTGGGGCCTGTGGTTCCTTCGGGTGCAGGGGAGACGCTGGGGGACCTTGCTGACGTGTGCAGCGCCATCCTCACCACCTCCTTTGGCGCTGCCCCACCCCCTGTGGTGAAGTCCTCCGTCCCTGCACCCACAACGCCTGTCCCTGCGGTGCCTGGTCCTTCCCCCCACATGATGCCCCCCCCTGTGGAAGACAGGGTGGTCTGAACTGTGCAGGCAAGCTAGGGGACACGCGTCCCACTGTGACTCATGGACTGCCCTATGGGCTTTGTAAATATAGAACTTTCTACCAACAAACATTTTTTGATCATGCTGATTAAAGCCATTTTTTGTTTCCTTGGAACACTTCTGCTTTTCTGATTTTGCTGTTGGTGGGGCTGCTACATGATTTTGGGTGGTGATCATGTGTTGGGTGTGTGGGAAATGTAGTAGTGTGCTGGTCATAGGGGGGACCCTGGTATCTGTGTGCCATCACAAGGTGTTAGCTAAGTTTCTTTGTTCATGTAAGCAGTTACTGCATGGTGAAATTGTCCCAAGGTGTGTTCCTTCCTCTGTGTACCCTGACATCTTCCCTGCAGGGTGTTTCCAATATGTTGTGCTGAGCTGTGTGTACATTAGCTGGGTGTGTGACGGACCCCTTCAACTTTGGCCATGCATGCAGAGCGATGTCTCCACCTGCATCATTCGTGGCATCCTTGGTGATCACTCTACTTGTGTATGTGGACTGTTGACATGACTTCATGTGGACATGTTCCCTTTTAGGCAGTATGCATGTGTGTACTCCCAGCCTCGCACACATGTGTTACATGTACTGCAGGGTCTTTGTGCACCTGACTGACAATTATGGCCATTGGATCTGTGGGTACTCCACCCTTTTTATTTCCATGGGCACTGCTGGGGACCTCTGCACCCACCCCTCCTGTGTCTGGGCACTGCTGGGAGGACTCTGCACACACCCCTCATGTGTCTGGGCACTGCTGGGAGGACTCTGCACACACCCCTCCTGTGTCTGGGCACTGCTGGGAGGACTGTGCACACACCCCTCCTGTGTCTGGGCACTGCTGGGAGTGATAGGCACACACCCCTCCTGTGTCTGGGCACTGCTGGGAGGACTCTGCACACACCCCTCATGTGTCTGGGCACTGCTGGGAGTGATAGGCACCCACCCCTCCTGCGTCTGGGCACTGCTGGGAGGACTCTGCACACACCCCTCCTGTGTCTGGGCACTGCTGGGAGGACTCTGCACACACCCCTCCTGCGTCTGGGCACTGCTGGGAGGACTCTGCACACACCCCTCCTGTGTCTGGGCACTGCTGGGAGGACTCTTCTGCACACACCCCTCCTGTGTCTGGGCACTGCTGGGAGGACTCTGCACACACCCCTCCTGCATCTGGGAACTGCTGGGAGGACTCTGCACACACCCCTCCTGTGTCTGGGTACTGCTGGGAGGACTCTGCACACACCCCTCCTGTGTCTGGGCACCGCTGGGAGTGATAGGCATACACCCCTCCTGTGTCTGGGCACTGCTGGGAGGACTCTGCACACACCCCTCCTGTGTCTGGGCACTGCTGGGAGTGATAGGCACACACCCCTCCTGTGTCTGGGCACTGCTGGGAGGACTCTGCACACACCCCTCCTGTGTCTGGGCACTGCTGGGAGGACTCTGCACACACCCCTCCTGTGTCTGGGCACTGCTGGGAGTGATAGGCACACACCCCTCCTGTGTCTGGGCACTGCTGGGAGGACTCTGCACACACCCCTCATGTGTCTGGGCACTGCTGGGAGTGATAGGCACCCACCCCTCCTGCGTCTGGGCACTGCTGGGAGGACTCTGCACACACCCCTCCTGTGTCTGGGCACTGCTGGGAGGACTCTGCACACACCCCTCCTGCGTCTGGGCACTGCTGGGAGGACTCTGCACACACCCCTCCTGTGTCTGGGCACTGCTGGGAGGACTCTTCTGCACACACCCCTCCTGTGTCTGGGCACTGCTGGGAGGACTCTGCACACACCCCTCCTGCATCTGGGAACTGCTGGGAGGACTCTGCACACACCCCTCCTGTGTCTGGGTACTGCTGGGAGGACTCTGCACACACCCCTCCTGTGTCTGGGCACCGCTGGGAGTGATAGGCATACACCCCTCCTGTGTCTGGGCACTGCTGGGAGGACTCTGCACACACCCCTCCTGTGTCTGGGCACTGCTGGGAGTGATAGGCACACACCCCTCCTGTGTCTGGGCACTGCTGGGAGGACTCTGCACACACCCCTCCTGTGTCTGGGCACTGCTGGGAGGACTCTGCACACACCCCTCCTGTGTCTGGGCACTGCTGGGAGTGATAGGCACACACCCCTCCTGTGTCTGGGCACTGCTGGGAGGACTCTGCACACACCCCTCCTGCGTCTGGGCACTGCTGGGAGGACTCTGCACACACCCCTCCTATGTCTGGGCACTGCTGGGAGGACTCTGCACACACCCCTCCTGTGTCTGGGCACTGCTGGGAGTGATAGGCACACACCCCTCCTGTGTCTGGGCACTGCTGGGAGGACTCTGCACACAACCCTCATGTGTCTGGGCACTGCTGGGAGGACTCTGCACACACCCCTCCTGCGTCTGGGCACTGCTGGGAGGACTCTGCACACACCCCTCCTGTGTCTGGGCACTGCTGGGAGTGATAGGCACCCCCCCCTCCTGCTTCTGGGCACTGCTGGGAGGACTCTGCACACACCCCTCCTGTGTCTGGGCACTGCTGGGAGGACACTGCACACACCCCTCATGTGTCTGGGCACTGCTGGGAGTGATAGGCACCCACCCCTCCTGTGTCTGGGCACTGCTGGGAGGACTCTGCACACACCCCTCCTGTGTCTGGGCACTGCTGGGAGTGATAGGCACACACCCCTCCTGTGTCTGGGCACTGCTGGGAGGACTCTGCACACACCCCTCCTGTGTCTGGGCACTGCTGGGAGGACTCTGCACACACCCCTCATGTGTCTGGGCACTGCTGGGAGGACTCTGCACACACCCCTCCTGCGTCTGGGCACTGCTGAGAGGACTCTGCACACACCCCACCTGTGTCTGGGCACTGCTGGGAGGACTCTGCACACACCCCTCCTGTGTCTGGGCACTGCTGGGAGGACTCTGCACACACCCCTCCTGCGTCTGGGCACTGCTGGGAGGACTCTGCACACACCCCTCCTGTGTCTGGGCACTGCTGGGAGGACTCTGCACACACCCCTCATGTGTCTGGGCACTGCTGGGAGTGATAGGCACCCACCCCTCCTGCGTCTGGGCACTGCTGGGAGGACTCTGCACACACCCCTCCTGTGTCTGGGCACTGCTGGGAGGACTCTGCACACACCCCTCCTGTGTCTGGGCACTGCTGGGAGGACTCTGCACACACCCCTCATGTGTCTGGGCACTGCTGGGAGGACTCTGCACACACCCCTCCTGTGTCTGGGCACTGCTGGGAGGACTCTGCACACACCCCTCCTGTGTCTGGGCACTGCTGGGAGTGATAGGCACACACCCCTCCTGTGTCTGGGCACTGCTGGGAGGACTCTGCACACACCCCTCATGTGTCTGGGCACTGCTGGGAGTGATAGGCACCCACCCCTCCTGCGTCTGGGCACTGCTGGGAGGACTCTGCACACACCCCTCCTGTGTCTGGGCACTGCTGGGAGGACTCTGCACACACCCCTCCTGCATCTGGGCACTGCTGGGAGGACTCTGCACACACCCCTCCTGTGTCTGGGCACTGCTGGGAGGACTCTTCTGCACACACCCCTCCTGTGTCTGGGCACTGCTGGGAGGACTCTGCACACACCCCTCCTGCATCTGGGAACTGCTGGGAGGACTCTGCACACACCCCTCCTGTGTCTGGGTACTGCTGGGAGGACTCTGCACACACCCCTCCTGTGTCTGGGCACCGCTGGGAGTGATAGGCATACACCCCTCCTGTGTCTGGGCACTGCTGGGAGGACTCTGCACACACCCCTCCTGTGTCTGGGCACTGCTGGGAGTGATAGGCACACACCCCTCCTGTGTCTGGGCACTGCTGCGAGGACTCTGCACACACCCCTCCTGTGTCTGGGCACTGCTGGGAGGACTCTGCACACACCCCTCCTGTGTCTGGGCACTGCTGGGAGTGATAGGCACACACCCCTCCTGTGTCTGGGCACTGCTGGGAGGACTCTGCACACACCTCCTGCGTCTGGGCACTGCTGGGAGGACTCTGCACACACCCCTCCTATGTCTGGGCACTGCTGGGAGGACTCTGCACACACCCCTCCTGTGTCTGGGCACTGCTGGGAGTGATAGGCACACACCCCTCCTGTGTCTGGGCACTGCTGGGAGGACTCTGCACACACCCCTCCTGTGTCTGGGCACTGCTGGGAGGACTCTGCACACAACCCTCATGTGTCTGGGCACTGCTGGGAGGACTCTGCACACACCCCTCCTGCGTCTGGGCACTGCTGGGAGGACTCTGCACACACCCCTCCTGTGTCTGGGCACTGCTGGGAGTGATAGGCACCCACCCCTCCTGCTTCTGGGCACTGCTGGGAGGACTCTGCACACACCCCTCCTGTGTCTGGGCACTGCTGGGAGGACACTGCACACACCCCTCATGTGTCTGGGCACTGCTGGGAGTGATAGGCACCCACCCCTCCTGTGTCTGGGCACTGCTGGGAGGACTCTGCACACACCCCTCCTGTGTCTGGGCACTGCTGGGAGTGATAGGCACACACCCCTCCTGTGTCTGGGCACTGCTGGGAGGACTCTGCACACACCCCTCCTGTGTCTGGGCACTGCTGGGAGGACTCTGCACACACCCCTCATGTGTCTGGGCACTGCTGGGAGGACTCTGCACACACCCCTCCTGCGTCTGGGCACTGCTGAGAGGACTCTGCACACACCCCACCTGTGTCTGGGCACTGCTGGGAGGACTCTGCACACACCCCTCCTGTGTCTGGGCACTGCTGGGAGGACTCTGCACACACCCCTCCTGCGTCTGGGCACTGCTGGGAGGACTCTGCACACACCCCTCCTGTGTCTGGGCACTGCTGGGAGGACTCTGCACACACCCCTCATGTGTCTGGGCACTGCTGGGAGTGATAGGCACCCACCCCTCCTGCGTCTGGGCACTGCTGGGAGGACTCTGCACACACCCCTCCTGTGTCTGGGCACTGCTGGGAGGACTCTGCACACACCCCTCCTGTGTCTGGGCACTGCTGGGAGGACTCTGCACACACCCCTCATGTGTCTGGGCACTGCTGGGAGGACTCTGCACACACCCCTCCTGCGTCTGGGCATTGCTGGGAGGACTCTGCACACACCCCTCCTGTGTCTGGGCACTGCTGGGAGGACTCTGCACACACCCCTCCTGTGTCTGGGCACTGCTGGGAGGACTCTGCACACACCCCTCCTGTGTCTGGGCACTGCTGGGAGTGATAGGCACCCACCCCTCCTGCGTCTGGGCACTGCTGGGAGGACTCTGCACACACCCCTCCTGTGTCTGGCCATGTACGCTCCATACATACACGGGTGTTGGTACGGTCCGTACATACACTGGTCGGGTGGGGGTACAGTCCGTACATACACTGTTGGGGTGGGGGTCCGCACCATACATACACTGTTGGGGTGGGGGTACGCTCCATACGTACGCGGGTGTGGGTACGGTCCGTACATACACTGTTGGGGTGGGGGTCCGCACCATACATACACTGTTGAGGTGGGGGTACGCTCCATACATACGCGGGTGTGGGTACGGTCCGTACATACACTGGTGGGGTGGGGGTATGCTCCGTACATACACTGTTGGGGTGGGGGTACGCTCCATACATGCACTGTTGGGGTGGGGGTACGCTCCATACGTACGCGGGTGTGGGTACGGTCCATACATACACTGGTGGGGTGGGGGTACGGTCCGTACATACACTGTTGGGGTGGGGGTATGCTCCATACATACACTGTTGGGGTGGGGGTACACTCCATACGTACGCGGGTGTGGGTACGATCCGTACATACACTGGTGGGGTGGGGGTACAGTCCGTACATACACTGTTGGGGTGGGGGTACGCTCCATACATGCACTGTTGGGGTGGGGGTACGCTCCATATGTACGCGGGTATGGGTACATCCACGGGTGGGGTGTTGGTACACGCCGTACATACACGGGTGGGGGTACGGCCCGTACCCAGGCCTTTAGAACGTGGGTACGGGCCGTACCGCCAATATTGGGGTGACGTAGGGGTGGGCGTGGTACGACTCGTACCCACGCTCTTAAGGCGTGGGTACGGTACGTACCGGACTTGTTGTGTTGCCGGTTCACGTGTACATCCACTTCCGTTGCTGGAGACGCCCCCACCCCCTCGAAGTGACCAGGCCCTGAAGGTCAGGTATGTCCAGGGCATGTATGATTTGTGACTTGGGTGGGGGTTTTGTGTCCTGTCCCTGCCCCCCCTTTGCCCCTGGGTGTTGTTCTGACCTTCTGCGGCGTCTGCGTCGGTGCCTGTAGAGCAGGTGGACTGCTATGAGGGCTGGGATGACACGTAGGTTCGGGTCCATGGCTGTCCGTCGCGTACAGGTACTCCTTGTGCGCGTCGTCCTGATTTCCCGGCAGTTTTTGGCAGGCGGAGAATTTTATCTGTGCGGGGTGACGTCGGTGCGGATCGTACTTCCTGGTTCGTGAACCGCAGCCTGCACACGTCCCGACGTCACGTCGGCGCTTTCCCGGATCACATTTGTATGTATATTTTCGTCGGTCGGTGATTTTTACGATTCGTACGGAAATGGTGTTTCCGTGCGAATCGTACTTGCATGTTTCTAATGTTTTTTAACCGGGTACGAGTCGGACGGATAAAACGCTCCGACCGACGGTTCGTACCCGGTTTTTCCAGGATCGGAATCGACACCTCTACGTTGAGTCACGTTGAGTTCTATGTTGTTTGATGGCTTCTGGGATGTAGAAAGTCAGAAGCTGTAACGGTTCCGTAGTAGAGCAGAGGTAAGCGCTGCTCTAGGGAAAGACGGAATTGTTGTTGCCCTGTAGGTACACAGGGAAAACGTGTGACGATTGGAGTTGCACGACGCATTGTCTGGGTTCGATTCGGTAACATCGTCGTGTGTTGCCATTAGAGACATTTTCTGTATGAGAGAAGTGTATGGTAGCGAAGGTCACCTGTGAAATTTTGGTCGTAGGTACCAGGAGTCCAAAAGGAGCTCTGAGTACGCTTATCACTGGAAAGGTAATAGGTGTTCCCTAAGCTTGTTAGAAGGATAAAGTAGAGGGAAGTGCTACTTTATTAACATGTGTCATAATTCTTTAGTAGGACAGACTGTTCGCTGTTCTCGGGAAAGACAGAATTCTGTGTGAATGAACTACATTTTCCGTATGAAAGTGTGTGAATGAAATAGCATTCAGGTTAATTGTGAAACTCTGGTTTTATTTCTCAGGAGCATTACGTCTCCAACTAGGTGTCTTAATTCTGTAGAAACAGTTAGCTGATGCTTGCCAGAAGGGTGAAGTTGAGGGATGTGCTACTTTATCAACGGAAGTAACGATTCCGTAGTAGGGCAGAGGTAAGCGCTGCTCTCGGGAAAGACGGAATTCTTGTGAAAAAGGTCCTTAACTATACTTTGGTTAGCGAAACAGACAATGGTGGTGTTTTTATGTCGTTACTAACAGATGTGTAAGTCAGAAGAACGAAAGAAAAGGTTTACCGATAAAATTTGTAAAGGAGGGGTCAACAGGAGCAGGAGCAGGAGCTGCGACAGCAAGAAAAGCTAACGTCAGAAAGACCGCGCTGAGATTGGCTAGTCAGTAAGAAACGTAGACACCCCTGATTGGTGTGGTAGTGTATGCCGCGCTAGGAGTGGAGAATTACAGGGTGACGTAGACGCTGCTGATTGGTGCGTTAGTGTGAGTCGCGCTGAGATTGGAGAATTGCAGAAGTGACGTAGACGCTCCGGACTGGTGCGTTAGTGTTAGTCATGCTACGATTGGTTAAAACAACAGAATAGTCATGGGGAAAACTAGCGATACACGGAAGACAAAATTATGTATTACGATCCACCAGAGAAAGAGAAAAAGTCCTGGTTTGTAAAAATCAAGAGATTATTTTAAAAAGGACAAACCGATTGTGACTAGAGAGGGACAGTTGCTTCCCCCACTGAAATCGCCCGCATCCTTTATGGTTGTCAAATATGGATATCATACATGTATTTGGTTAGACAATTGGGCAAAGTATACGAAAGATGATGGAGTTTTGGCATTTCCAGAGCATGGTTCATTTAATTTAGCGGTTTTGAGAAATGTTAGAAAGAGAATGATGAATCTAGAACCAAGATCTAGACCAACACAGTTTGAAGCATTAACGGAATGGGAAGATGAGATGCATGACAGAGAAAGACAGAGGAGTGGCGGAAGATATAGGTACATGTTTGGTAGATCACATGGACAAGAGAATCATGATGACAGAATGAGGAGATGGCGAAATGCAAATATGACTGATGGTTTGTTTCCTGTGAGACATGTTGAAGAAGTCAGTGGTAGAAAATGTACGGAAAAGAGACATAATATAGAATCAGGAGGGTATGGAGTGAATGAATCGGAGGATGATGTTCTTGACGACATGTTATATAAAAATCCACCCCCGTATGAACCAGATTCTAACATGTTGACACCAAGTGCCCCAATGAGAGAGACTTTGCGAATCATTAAGACTGAACCAGTACCCCAAGAGTTAGGGAGAAATAATTCTTTCAGAGAAACAGAGAGAAAACAGGATAGTAAGGTAAGTAGTGAAAATTCAGCAGAATTAGCAAAAACCACTTTAGAGTTAACCGAAAAGATTAGGGAGTTGACTAAAAACTTAGAAGCTGTAACTGTTCCCGTAACCGTAGGTCCAGTAATGCTTATTTTTGATAAACAAAAAGATAATGAACATTGTTTAACGGTCCCTTATAACAGTAATAAACAGACAGAGAGGCCAAGGATAAATTCAGAAGAAAACACATGGAGACAAACAGTAAGTACATCAGATCAGAGTACACCTAAAAATTTGATAGCAAATCCAGATTTTGTTGAAAGACTGATAATGACTACAGATTCCATATCAGAGACCCCAAGAGACTTAGAACGAGGTAATGAGGAAAAACCAGTAGGTCCTACTTCAGAAGGATTAAGTGAGTGGTTAAGGAGCTTACAGAGAAAAGATAGAGAATCTCAATCTATAGATGTGGCCAAACTAAGGATGGTTTTGGAAGAATTAATAGTAGGAACTATCCCCACAGAAAAATTAAAATCCTTTCAGGGTGAAGAATTGCTCTTTTTGTGCAAAAGTATAACTTGGAGAGCAAAGAATCTACATGAGAGACTAGAGGAAGTAGCAAATGAAATGGGTATAGACATCGAAAAGGTAATGGCTTTGCAAAAACCATATCGAGTAGATTTTACTGAAAAAGATATTGAAAATTTGAATACCACAGGATGGATAATCCAGATTAAAGACATAATCATTTTATTGAGAAAATGGGGAGACGTGGATAAATGGAGAAGTAGGTGGTTTAGAAAACGAGATGATGCCCCAGAGAAAACGTTTGCAGCTTTCCCCGTAAGAGAAAAAGAAAAGATAGTGACAGAATGCCCTATGAGAGAAATTCCAGGAGGAGGATATGTACAAGTTCCTTGGACTAGGCAAGATATTTTGTCATTTACAAATGATTTCCCTCGACTACGCGAAAAGCCAGTCGAGTGGTATAGACAAGTGGACAGATTTGTAAAATTATCAAAAGTTTTGTGGATTGATTTGAATAGCCTATTTGACATAATAGTACCAGCAGATTTATGGACAGAGTGCAAAATTGTAATAGACTGGCCTACAAAAGAATACCCTAGAGATCCAAAGACAGGTGCCCCTGATCCAGAGGTGATGAAAAAATATGAACAAGTAATTACCTTTTTGAAAAACAAAGTACCTCCCAAAGAGAATGATTGGGTAAAAATTGACCGAACTCATCAAGAAACTAAGGAGTCCATGCATGCATACTACGAAAGGTGAAGCCTTGCCTTTAAGCAGTTTAGTGGTGACGAAAATTTGAGTGAAAAGGATTTAAGTCATTTTGCAGACAGATGTATATGGTCTACATCTTGAAATTAGTGAAATGATTAAGCAACATACAGTGGATTGGCAAAACAAGAAAATAGATGAAGTACTGAGACATGCAAAGTATTTTAGTGACGAAATTGAAGCCAAACAGCGTAAATTAAAAGAAAAAGCTATGTGGGCACAAGTAAAAGTAGCAGAAAGACAGGAAGCTCAGTTGATTGAACAAGCAAATAGTGCAGGACCAAAACCTAGATTTAATGCTGGAAAAGGAAAGGGACAGTTCAATATTGAAGAAGCCAAAAAGAAATGGCCATGTCATAATTGCGGAAGAATAGGGCACTGGAAATCAGAGTGTAAATTTCCCCCGAATACTAATGGAGATAATGTATCATTGAATCCGCAGGTTCAGAAAGAGGTGAGTGGTCAACCGCAGCGACAGCAGCAGGTTGTTACCCAACAGAATCAGGTGCCAAAACCGCCTATTCCACAGAGCGTAAATTCACAGAAATACAGTAATGAGACAGGATTCTACAACTAAGAACAGGGCCCCAACATTTCATTCCAATAATCATACCTCCCACCTGGACTATACCTTCACATCCTTAAACATGTTTCCAATGATAACAACATTCAGGATAGGGGTCAACGACCTCAGTGACCACCTCCCTCAAGAAGTCTGTATAAAAGCAAGAGCACTACTAAACGTAGAGCCATATATCGGCCCTAAGATAAACACAACATCAAACCTAAGGCGACTCCGATGTAATTCCAACAACATCACTACAATAAGTTTTGATGTAAAATCTTTATACACTCAAACAGTAAAATGCCTGAATATTCCATCACAAGAATGGCAAAACTTCACCCAAAAAGTCGCGGTCAAACTATCTAAGGGTCCAGCAAAGAAGCTTCCAAACGGAAAGGGGCACCTAAATAAAACATCACTTTCTCCAGGAATGAAGATCCAAAAACGAATAATAAATCACACACTGAGAAAGATTCGGCAAGATCCAGAAAACAAAGACCTGCAGACAACCTTGAGGGAAGCTAAAAAATCACTAAAACAGAAGAAATGGGAGAAACGGAAAAATAAAAACGATCAACTATGGGCAAAATTATTCCACGAAGCGAAACAAAAAAACAGTTCTAAATTCTGGAGAATGATTAAGGAAATAAAAAATCCTGACCATGGTGGCATAGACTCAAACATCACAGAAGAAGCTTGGACAAACTATCTAGCCAGTCACTTTAATAGTGAGGACACAACCAAAGAGGAAGCGCCAAAGAGCTTGAAAACGGATGACGTGGAGGTAGGACTTGGCTATCACCAGAGAGAAGCAAACAACAAATGCAGCACCTTCATCTTGAAAACGAACTATCCAAAGAATGACGCTGATATTTCCACAGTCTCAGACCCACAGCTATCGACTATTGGGACTGAAGACATCAGAAGACAAATAGCGAAAGGAAGACCAACAGGAGCCCCTGGACCCAACGGCTTACCATCAATGCTTTACAAAAACGACGTAGAGTTCTGGAGCGTCGCTTTAACACCTTTATTTAATTATGCAAAAATTACTCAGATATTATCAGAGTCATGGCACGGTTCAATAATCAGTCCAATCTATAAACACTCGAGCAAAAAAGACCCAAAAAACTATCGTCTGATTGCGTTAATTGACGTAGAAGCTAAATACTTTGCAGGGAACATACTAGAGGAATTAACCTCTTGGGCCGCAGCTAACTCAGTAATCCCGAACACCCAAACCGGATTCCGTCAGGGCCAAGGAACAACTACAAACATCATGGCCCTGACTCTACTGATGGAATCAGCAAGAGACAACAATAAATCTTTATATCTCTCCTTCATCGACTATACTGCAGCGTTCGATCATGTAGACCGCAACAAGTTATGGCAAAAATTGGCCAAATGGGGCATACCTGCTCATCTTTTAAATGTCCTGATAGCACTACATTCTAACACCTGGATTAAAGTGAAACTTGGTGCAGGCACACATCTTTCAAAACCAATAAAAACAACAAAGGGCCTCAAACAAGGCTGTGTCCTAGCTCCAACGCTATTCAATCTCTTCCTAGCCGACCTGCCCGGCGAACTAGACAAAAAATTCTGCCACGCACCAAAGCTAGGGATGATCACACTATCCAATCTGCTGTACGCAGACGATCTGGTGCTCATCAGCCAGACACCCATTGGTCTTCAGCACCTACTAAACACCACCTACGATTTTTCAAATAAAAATGCTCTGCAAATAAACTTTAATAAATCTAAGGTAATGGCAGTAAACTACAAAAAGAAAAGGGAACATAACTGGCACATAAATGGAGAACGGAAAACGTAACAACCTACAAATACTTGGGCATAATACTGGACTCGAAGATCACCTTTAAACCTCAGCTGGACTCCCTGCGAGGCAAGGGAACGGCAACCTCCCTTGCCCTAAAAACTTTAAAGACTAAACTCCCAGATTTGACCTTCTATCCACTTCTCCAAGTACTTCGTGCAAAACTGCTACCAACACTCACCTACGGGAGCGAACCCCTTCAAGGGAAAGACGCCACCCTTCTGGACATAATCATATCAAACTCTTATAGGCTCATCTTTAACCTGCCAAAACAATTCCCCTCCGCACAAATACGACTGGAATTTGGCATCGCGAAACAAACCTTAGAAAGACGGTGTGCATATGTCACTGCCTGGCACAAGATACGCAATGCCAACAAAGATTCCCTAAATTATAACATCTGGGAAGAGACTCTTCAGCATCAAAAATCATCAGCGAGGAAGTATTTAATTGACTCTCTCGAAGTGCTGGGCCTATCTAATTTATGGGACATTCCAACAGACCACGTGACGTTTAAAAAAACAGCCAAAAAGGTAGTTAGACAAGGAGGCCCTGACAAAAAAAGCACACGGCTGGATAATCCTTAATGACTATGGTCCGACGCAACCACAGGCTTACCTCAACGTGGGCATGAACTTAAGAATGAAAGAGAAATTTCTAAAAAATGCGTCTGGGCGTAATCCCTGTATATCCTCACTTACCGCCCTGGACAAGGAAAAATCTTCAACCACAATGTCGTCTGTGTAAAGCAGGAAAGGAAGACCTTGTCCATGCAGTGTGCATCTGCCCCAAATTGAAAGACCTGAGATGCAAACTCCTGTGAGAATCCTTCAAATCTCACGGAATACGGACATGCAGACAGGCAGTCAAACTTTGCTTCAATCCCAGCAAAACAAAACTAAACTGTCAGGTCGTAAACATTTTTGAACTGGCTGGGGTCAGATACATGAGAGCTTGAGGACTGTTGATTTTAAATAATGCCACACTATAATCTGAATCAACTTGGCAAACTCATAGGACAGAGAGAACTTTTAAACATCTTTTGGTTAATTGTCCTTGCAATTTTTAATTGTCCTTTTAATGTTTTTATTCGCTTTGTAAAGATTTTAATTAATCATGTACAAAATAAATACTTACTTACTTACTTTACAGTCAGTTATACAATCAATTTTTCAAAAACAAATCATCCATTTAGACACTTATATACCCATTTATTCTTCCATCGACCTTGAGATATACATATATAAAACAAATGCAATTTTCAGAAAAAACACACATTCACTGGATGATGTCATTAGTGATGTCATCAGTGATGTAATTTGAGATGTCATGAGTGATGTCATGAGTGATGTCACTGACCATGTCATGAGTGATGTAATATGTGGCGTCATCAGCAGTGCATTGCGGGCGCTCGAGTTATAGTTAGCTGAACTAACTATAATGGGGGAATTTCAATGGTTTTGTACGAGTGAAAAGTGAATTTCTAAGGTTTCTTAAATGCTAATTCCTAACTATAACGTACCTGAAACCTATAGTTTTTTCAGTGAATATATATATATATATATATATATTCACTCTAAAAAACAAAGGGTACAGAGATGGTATAGTTAGGCTAAGGTTTCACTTATACAAAGCCAGAGAAATTCAGTAGTTATAGTTAGCTGAGCTAACTACAACTTTTGCCCCCGCCATGCACTGCCTATGACCTCACATACTACATAATTCATTACATATTCTTTGACATAATTTATGATATCACTAAGTGACATCATTGATGACATTAATATGGCCAACAATCATAAAGTTAGCCAACCCCACACTGCGATGGACCTTCGGTTGTGCATGGTGGGGGTTGGCCACAGGTTCTGGCCTGCGGACAGGCTCTTCAGCCAACCCCACATAGCCATCGACCGTGTGTGGCAGGCGGTTGGCCTTATGGCCTAACCCTGGGGACCCATCTCCTTGTCTTTTTTTCCCTATTACAGGGGAGAGAGGCCATGGGGCCCACTCCCAGAGCCTCTTTAGGCCCTGGAACCCTATCCCCTAGGACAGTACGTATAAGTTGATAGGGGAGTTTGCCACATGGTCCCTCTCACAAGCCGCTTTAGGCCCTAGGCACCCCATCCCCAGGCCCCAGCTGCATTTCACCAATTTCTCCTGCTGTTCTGACCCACGCTCTGTGGGGCATATTTACATGCCCCTATCGCCAACAGAGCGTCCCTTTTTTGATGTTCTGGTGGCTTAACGCCATTTTCAATATTTACAAGCTGGCACTAAGCCACTTAGCGTGGCTTAAATCCACCTTGTAAATATGCCCCTTTCTGCCACAGTGTTCTGCGGCAAAGGGGCGTGCAATGGGTGTTTCTATGGGCATTCCACCTCAATACCCATTGCTTTTTTACGTTGCCCCAGATTTACAAGGAGGTGTAAATCAGGGCCAGTGCCAAAAATGAACGCCATGCAAGAGCAGGCGTTAGAATGGCACACAAGGAGAAATGCTCTTATTTCTCCTCGTTTTTGCTTTCCCTTTGTGTGCTGCACTCTGCAGCACACATAGATAGAGTAAAAAGCATTAATGATTGTTTATGTGCAGTAAGGTGTCCCTTCCTGCACATAAACAATCATTAAATAATTATGATTTGCTATTTCTATGTGTGCTGCACAGTGCAGCACACATAGAAGTAACAAATAGCCATTGTGGATTGTTTATGTACAGGAAGGGACACCTTTCTGCACATAAACAATCATGCCTTGCAACTCAGGCACCTTTGCACTATAGTACACGGGTGCCTGTGTTGGCGCTAGGCAGCTAATTTTAGTGCCAGCGCAAGGGGAAACGAAGAGGTGCACTGTATTGTAGTAAATACGGCACATAACTGCGTTTTGAAAATGCTCTGTGCTCCAACATTTTCTAGTAAATATGCCCCCTTCTTCTTTGTACAGTTCCAGGGAGCATCATCGTTTCACCAGATCAATAGGGGAATATACAAATGAAAAGGAAATATAGTTAAGACCCTTTCACTGGTCTTAGGCAGAATGCTAAATAAAGAAATCCACCAGCTGAACATCAAATGAAGCCTGTCTAGGTTAAAGTGACCTTTTCCTCAGCCCAGGCTCTTAGGTTCGGAGGAATAACTTCAAACAGAAGGAGGTTGACTGCCATGCATGAATCAGAAAAAGGGAAAACATATTTATATATATTTCTGTTTACACAGTTTACCTTACCGCATGGTAATTTCATATTAATGAATCTACCCTGCCATGATTAGTATTGTATAGCAAAATAGCCAAAATAGCATCTTTTTGTTTTGCGCACCTTTGACTTTTTTATGTTTCACTGCACAGTTTGTCTAGAAAAATTGTCATAAGTAAAAATGACCATTGATTTTATATCACAAAAACTCTCAGAAGCAACACTAGTGTTGGGAAAAAAAACGATCGATTGTGACTATTATTCAGTGTTTAGGATTCTGTCAAGACCAGCAGCAGAAGAGCTGGCAGCTTCGAATGTCAGCATAGAAAATCCTCTTACACCAAATAATTGATAGATATCATTTAGTGCTGTGCCTTTGTGACAAGATCATTCTGCCTGCAATGTGGCGTGTCGCATAAACCCACACAGTTGGTGACAGCGAGGCAGGCCTGGCTTCCACCTTGCAATTTCGCTTCCTTTCAGATCAAAGTAGCAAGTCCAAGGGACAGTAAAACATGTTGACACCAAGTGCCCCAATGAGAGAGACTTTGCGAATCATTAAGACTGAACCAGTACCCCAAGAGTTAGGGAGAAATAATTCTTTCAGAGAAACAGAGAGAAAACAGGATAGTAAGGTAAGTAGTGAAAATTCAGCAGAATTAGCAAAAACCACTTTAGAGTTAACCGAAAAGATTAGGGAGTTGACTAAAAACTTAGAAGCTGTAACTGTTCCCGTAACCGTAGGTCCAGTAATGCTTATTTTTGATAAACAAAAAGATAATGAACATTGTTTAACGGTCCCTTATAACAGTAATAAACAGACAGAGAGGCCAAGGATAAATTCAGAAGAAAACCCATGGAGACAAACAGTAAGTACATCAGATCAGAGTACACCTAAAAATTTGATAGCAAATCCAGATTTTGTTGAAAGACTGATAATGACTACAGATTCCATATCAGAGACCCCAAGAGACTTAGAACGAGGTAATGAGGAAAAACCAGTAGGTCCTACTTCAGAAGGATTAAGTGAGTGGTTAAGGAGCTTACAGAGAAAAGATAGAGAATCTCAATCTATAGATGTGGCCAAACTAAGGATGGTTTTGGAAGAATTAATAGTAGGGACTATCCCCACAGAAAAATTAAAATCCTTTCAGGGTGAAGAATTGCTCTTTTTGTGCAAAAGTATAACTTGGAGAGCAAAGAATCTACATGAGAGACTAGAGGAAGTAGCAAATGAAATGGGTATAGACATCGAAAAGGTAATGGCTTTGCAAAAACCATATCGAGTAGATTTTACTGAAAAAGATATTGAAAATTTGAATACCACAGGATGGATAATCCAGATTAAAGACATAATCATTTTATTGAGAAAATGGGGAGACGTGGATAAATGGAGAAGTAGGTGGTTTAGAAAACGAGATGATGCCCCAGAGAAAACGTTTGCAGCTTTCCCCGTAAGAGAAAAAGAAAAGATAGTGACAGAATGCCCTATGAGAGAAATTCCAGGAGGAGGATATGTACAAGTTCCTTGGACTAGGCAAGATATTTTGTCATTTACAAATGATTTCCCTCGACTACGCGAAAAGCCAGTCGAGTGGTATAGACAAGTGGACAGATTTGTAAAATTATCAAAAGTTTTGTGGATTGATTTGAATAGCCTATTTGACATAATAGTACCAGCAGATTTATGGACAGAGTGCAAAATTGTAATAGACTGGCCTACAAAAGAATACCCTAGAGATCCAAAGACAGGTGCCCCTGATCCAGAGGTGATGAAAAAATATGAACAAGTAATTACCTTTTTGAAAAACAAAGTACCTCCCAAAGAGAATGATTGGGTAAAAATTGACCGAACTCATCAAGAAACTAAGGAGTCCATGCATGCATACTACGAAAGGTGAAGCCTTGCCTTTAAGCAGTTTAGTGGTGACGAAAATTTGAGTGAAAAGGATTTAAGTCATTTTGCAGACAGATGTATATGGTCTACATCCTGAAATTAGTGAAATGATTAAGCAACATACAGTGGATTGGCAAAACAAGAAAATAGATGAAGTACTGAGACATGCAAAGTATTTTAGTGACGAAATTGAAGCCAAACAGCGTAAATTAAAAGAAAAAGCTATGTGGGCACAAGTAAAAGTAGCAGAAAGACAGGAAGCTCAGTTGATTGAACAAGCAAATAGTGCAGGACCAAAACCTAGATTTAATGCTGGAAAAGGAAAGGGACAGTTCAATATTGAAGAAGCCAAAAAGAAATGGCCATGTCATAATTGCGGAAGAATAGGGCACTGGAAATCAGAGTGTAAATTTCCCCCGAATACTAATGGAGATAATGTATCATTGAATCCGCAGGTTCAGAAAGAGGTGAGTGGTCAACCGCAGCGACAGCAGCAGGTTGTTACCCAACAGAATCAGGTGCCAAAACCGCCTATTCCACAGAGCGTAAATTCACAGAAATACAGTAATGAGACAGGATTCTACAACTAAGAACAGGGCCCCAACATTTCATTCCAATAATCATACCTCCCACCTGGACTATACCTTCACATCCTTAAACATGTTTCCAATGATAACAACATTCAGGATAGGGGTCAACGACCTCAGTGACCACCTCCCTCAAGAAGTCTGTATAAAAGCAAGAGCACTACTAAACGTAGAGCCATATATCGGCCCTAAGATAAACACAACATCAAACCTAAGGCGACTCCGATGTAATTCCAACAACATCACTACAATAAGTTTTGATGTAAAATCTTTATACACTCAAACAGTAAAATGCCTGAATATTCCATCACAAGAATGGCAAAACTTCACCCAAAAAGTCGCGGTCAAACTATCTAAGGGTCCAGCAAAGAAGCTTCCAAACGGAAAGGGGCACCTAAATAAAACATCACTTTCTCCAGGAATGAAGATCCAAAAACGAATAATAAATCACACACTGAGAAAGATTCGGCAAGATCCAGAAAACAAAGACCTGCAGACAACCTTGAGGGAAGCTAAAAAATCACTAAAACAGAAGAAATGGGAGAAACGGAAAAATAAAAACGATCAACTATGGGCAAAATTATTCCACGAAGCGAAACAAAAAAACAGTTCTAAATTCTGGAGAATGATTAAGGAAATAAAAAATCCTGACCATGGTGGCATAGACTCAAACATCACAGAAGAAGCTTGGACAAACTATCTAGCCAGTCACTTTAATAGTGAGGACACAACCAAAGAGGAAGCGCCAAAGAGCTTGAAAACGGATGACGTGGAGGTAGGACTTGGCTATCACCAGAGAGAAGCAAACAACAAATGCAGCACCTTCATCTTGAAAACGAACTATCCAAAGAATGACGCTGATATTTCCACAGTCTCAGACCCACAGCTATCGACTATTGGGACTGAAGACATCAGAAGACAAATAGCGAAAGGAAGACCAACAGGAGCCCCTGGACCCAACGGCTTACCATCAATGCTTTACAAAAACGACGTAGAGTTCTGGAGCGTCGCTTTAACACCTTTATTTAATTATGCAAAAATTACTCAGATATTATCAGAGTCATGGCACGGTTCAATAATCAGTCCAATCTATAAACACTCGAGCAAAAAAGACCCAAAAAACTATCGTCTGATTGCGTTAATTGACGTAGAAGCTAAATACTTTGCAGGGAACATACTAGAGGAATTAACCTCTTGGGCCGCAGCTAACTCAGTAATCCCGAACACCCAAACCGGATTCCGTCAGGGCCAAGGAACAACTACAAACATCATGGCCCTGACTCTACTGATGGAATCAGCAAGAGACAACAATAAATCTTTATATCTCTCCTTCATCGACTATACTGCAGCGTTCGATCATGTAGACCGCAACAAGTTATGGCAAAAATTGGCCAAATGGGGCATACCTGCTCATCTTTTAAATGTCCTGATAGCACTACATTCTAACACCTGGATTAAAGTGAAACTTGGTGCAGGCACACATCTTTCAAAACCAATAAAAACAACAAAGGGCCTCAAACAAGGCTGTGTCCTAGCTCCAACGCTATTCAATCTCTTCCTAGCCGACCTGCCCGGCGAACTAGACAAAAAATTCTGCCACGCACCAAAGCTAGGGATGATCACACTATCCAATCTGCTGTACGCAGACGATCTGGTGCTCATCAGCCAGACACCCATTGGTCTTCAGCACCTACTAAACACCACCTACGATTTTTCAAATAAAAATGCTCTGCAAATAAACTTTAATAAATCTAAGGTAATGGCAGTAAACTACAAAAAGAAAAGGGAACATAACTGGCACATAAATGGAGAACGGAAAACGTAACAACCTACAAATACTTGGGCATAATACTGGACTCGAAGATCACCTTTAAACCTCAGCTGGACTCCCTGCGAGGCAAGGGAACGGCAACCTCCCTTGCCCTAAAAACTTTAAAGACTAAACTCCCAGATTTGACCTTCTATCCACTTCTCCAAGTACTTCGTGCAAAACTGCTACCAACACTCACCTACGGGAGCGAACCCCTTCAAGGGAAAGACGCCACCCTTCTGGACATAATCATATCAAACTCTTATAGGCTCATCTTTAACCTGCCAAAACAATTCCCCTCCGCACAAATACGACTGGAATTTGGCATCGCGAAACAAACCTTAGAAAGACGGTGTGCATATGTCACTGCCTGGCACAAGATACGCAATGCCAACAAAGATTCCCTAAATTATAACATCTGGGAAGAGACTCTTCAGCATCAAAAATCATCAGCGAGGAAGTATTTAATTGACTCTCTCGAAGTGCTGGGCCTATCTAATTTATGGGACATTCCAACAGACCACGTGACGTTTAAAAAAACAGCCAAAAAGGTAGTTAGACAAGGAGGCCCTGACAAAAAAAGCACACGGCTGGATAATCCTTAATGACTATGGTCCGACGCAACCACAGGCTTACCTCAACGTGGGCATGAACTTAAGAATGAAAGAGAAATTTCTAAAAAATGCGTCTGGGCGTAATCCCTGTATATCCTCACTTACCGCCCTGGACAAGGAAAAATCTTCAACCACAATGTCGTCTGTGTAAAGCAGGAAAGGAAGACCTTGTCCATGCAGTGTGCATCTGCCCCAAATTGAAAGACCTGAGATGCAAACTCCTGTGAGAATCCTTCAAATCTCACGGAATACGGACATGCAGACAGGCAGTCAAACTTTGCTTCAATCCCAGCAAAACAAAACTAAACTGTCAGGTCGTAAACATTTTTGAACTGGCTGGGGTCAGATACATGAGAGCTTGAGGACTGTTGATTTTAAATAATGCCACACTATAATCTGAATCAACTTGGCAAACTCATAGGACAGAGAGAACTTTTAAACATCTTTTGGTTAATTGTCCTTGCAATTTTTAATTGTCCTTTTAATGTTTTTATTCGCTTTGTAAAGATTTTAATTAATCATGTACAAAATAAATACTTACTTACTTACTTTACAGTCAGTTATACAATCAATTTTTCAAAAACAAATCATCCATTTAGACACTTATATACCCATTTATTCTTCCATCGACCTTGAGATATACATATATAAAACAAATGCAATTTTCAGAAAAAACACACATTCACTGGATGATGTCATTAGTGATGTCATCAGTGATGTAATTTGAGATGTCATGAGTGATGTCATGAGTGATGTCACTGACCATGTCATGAGTGATGTAATATGTGGCGTCATCAGCAGTGCATTGCGGGCGCTCGAGTTATAGTTAGCTGAACTAACTATAATGGGGGAATTTCAATGGTTTTGTACGAGTGAAAAGTGAATTTCTAAGGTTTCTTAAATGCTAATTCCTAACTATAACGTACCTGAAACCTATAGTTTTTTCAGTGAATATATATATATATATATATATATTCACTCTAAAAAACAAAGGGTACAGAGATGGTATAGTTAGGCTAAGGTTTCACTTATACAAAGCCAGAGAAATTCAGTAGTTATAGTTAGCTGAGCTAACTACAACTTTTGCCCCCGCCATGCACTGCCTATGACCTCACATACTACATAATTCATTACATATTCTTTGACATAATTTATGATATCACTAAGTGACATCATTGATGACATTAATATGGCCAACAATCATAAAGTTAGCCAACCCCACACTGCGATGGACCTTCGGTTGTGCATGGTGGGGGTTGGCCACAGGTTCTGGCCTGCGGACAGGCTCTTCAGCCAACCCCACATAGCCATCGACCGTGTGTGGCAGGCGGTTGGCCTTATGGCCTAACCCTGGGGACCCATCTCCTTGTCTTTTTTTCCCTATTACAGGGGAGAGAGGCCATGGGGCCCACTCCCAGAGCCTCTTTAGGCCCTGGAACCCTATCCCCTAGGACAGTACGTATAAGTTGATAGGGGAGTTTGCCACATGGTCCCTCTCACAAGCCGCTTTAGGCCCTAGGCACCCCATCCCCAGGCCCCAGCTGCATTTCACCAATTTCTCCTGCTGTTCTGACCCACGCTCTGTGGGGCATATTTACATGCCCCTATCGCCAACAGAGCGTCCCTTTTTTGATGTTCTGGTGGCTTAACGCCATTTTCAATATTTACAAGCTGGCACTAAGCCACTTAGCGTGGCTTAAATCCACCTTGTAAATATGCCCCTTTCTGCCACAGTGTTCTGCGGCAAAGGGGCGTGCAATGGGTGTTTCTATGGGCATTCCACCTCAATACCCATTGCTTTTTTACGTTGCCCCAGATTTACAAGGAGGTGTAAATCAGGGCCAGTGCCAAAAATGAACGCCATGCAAGAGCAGGCGTTAGAATGGCACACAAGGAGAAATGCTCTTATTTCTCCTCGTTTTTGCTTTCCCTTTGTGTGCTGCACTCTGCAGCACACATAGATAGAGTAAAAAGCATTAATGATTGTTTATGTGCAGTAAGGTGTCCCTTCCTGCACATAAACAATCATTAAATAATTATGATTTGCTATTTCTATGTGTGCTGCACAGTGCAGCACACATAGAAGTAACAAATAGCCATTGTGGATTGTTTATGTACAGGAAGGGACACCTTTCTGCACATAAACAATCATGCCTTGCAACTCAGGCACCTTTGCACTATAGTACACGGGTGCCTGTGTTGGCGCTAGGCAGCTAATTTTAGTGCCAGCGCAAGGGGAAACGAAGAGGTGCACTGTATTGTAGTAAATACGGCACATAACTGCGTTTTGAAAATGCTCTGTGCTCCAACATTTTCTAGTAAATATGCCCCCTTCTTCTTTGTACAGTTCCAGGGAGCATCATCGTTTCACCAGATCAATAGGGGAATATACAAATGAAAAGGAAATATAGTTAAGACCCTTTCACTGGTCTTAGGCAGAATGCTAAATAAAGAAATCCACCAGCTGAACATCAAATGAAGCCTGTCTAGGTTAAAGTGACCTTTTCCTCAGCCCAGGCTCTTAGGTTCGGAGGAATAACTTCAAACAGAAGGAGGTTGACTGCCATGCATGAATCAGAAAAAGGGAAAACATATTTATATATATTTCTGTTTACACAGTTTACCTTACCGCATGGTAATTTCATATTAATGAATCTACCCTGCCATGATTAGTATTGTATAGCAAAATAGCCAAAATAGCATCTTTTTGTTTTGCGCACCTTTGACTTTTTTATGTTTCACTGCACAGTTTGTCTAGAAAAATTGTCATAAGTAAAAATGACCATTGATTTTATATCACAAAAACTCTCAGAAGCAACACTAGTGTTGGGAAAAAAAACGATCGATTGTGACTATTATTCAGTGTTTAGGATTCTGTCAAGACCAGCAGCAGAAGAGCTGGCAGCTTCGAATGTCAGCATAGAAAATCCTCTTACACCAAATAATTGATAGATATCATTTAGTGCTGGGCCTTTGTGACAAGATCATTCTGCCTGCAATGTGGCGTGTCGCATAAACCCACACAGTTGGTGACAGCGAGGCAGGCCTGGCTTCCACCTTGCAATTTCGCTTCCTTTCAGATCAAAGTAGCAAGTCCAAGGGACAGTAAAAGCATGAAACCCTTCACAGGAGGAGGGTTTCATAAGCAGAGGGCCAGCGGTGCAGCTAAGACCTGCAGGTATTTAATAAAAGCCAACATCTGGGCCTCACCTGCCTCAAATTACACGCCTACATTGCGGGGCCAGTTGAGCGCGCCTTTCATGCAGCGACGCTTGAAGCATGGCGCACTTACAGCTGAAGGAGCAGCGGGGCTTCCGTGATAGTGTCGCTGGCTCACAGCGCACGCAGTTTAGGGTTTGTTCTGCATCTTGATTCTTTTGCTTCGGTTACTTTTCCCACAGTCAGCTCAGCCCCCTGCCGTCTCCGGAAAGAGATGAACACTGTACTCCCTGGCAGTGAACCCGACATTTTCTGTTCCTTATCCAACAGAGAATGAAAGCAGGAGGAGGAGATCATGTGCAGGGAAAAGGAGAGCCGATGCAGAGTGCAGCGCGGCTGGGCGTGGGACCTGGCGTACATGAATGACTTCCATCAGATAAGCATTGTCAGACCTGGCATCCTCTGGGTGGTGCTTCCCTAGACTTTTGCCTTTTACCTGCTGTTTTGCTGATTCTCTTTTTGTTGCCCTTAGGACTCTGAGCACTTTACCACTGCTAACCAGTGCTAACGTGCATTTGTTTCTCCCCTAAACCTGTTTTTGATTGGTTTACACCAGATTGATATATTACATTTACTGATAATTCCCTTGTAAAGTGGTATACCTTATACACACGGCCTGTATTTCAAATGCCACTTGTGTGCCTGCAGCACTGATTGTGCAACCCACACAAGTAACCTTTCAAACCTGTCTCAGGCCTGCTATTACAGGGCTTGTGTGTGCTGTTTCCTGCCACTTGGACTTGGCATTTAAAACCACTTGCCAAGCCTTAACCCCTTGCGTGCTTATGACGGAACCACGCCGTCATAAGTCACGGGCGGCGTGTGCTCATGATGGTGTGGTTCCGTCATGCGGCTGCCGCTCCGCCCACGCAGCATTAATTCCACGCCTGTGCGGGCGAATTAATGAGCGGGCGGGGTCATGACGGAACCACGCCGTCATGAGCACACGCCGCCTGTGACTCATGACAGCGTGGTTCCGTCATGAGCACCACAGTGCTGCGCCGCGCTCACACAATAGACCCCCCGCGCCGTGGCGAAATTCGCTGCACGGCGAAGGGGTTAAAGTCAACTTTTATTACATATATTAGTCACCCCTAAAATAGGCTCCAAATGACCCTAAGGGCAGGGTGCTATGTAAGTAAAAGGTAGAACATGTACTTGTTCTTGACATGCCCTTGTAGTGGTAAACAATTAAATCGGAAAGAAACTATCCACCTTCAAGGATTGCAAGAAGGCTATAACCACTCCTCCTCCCATCTTGGTTTCTCTGTCAAGTCTAACCAACTTATATTTGTCGGGAAATGCAATAGGAATACAAGGAAGAGCCAATGCATGCAGCCAGGTTTCAGTGATAAAACAAATGTCAGGTTGGAAAGAGGTGAGCAATTCTCTATGGCATATTATCAAGCCCATTATCGACGTTTTCGCTAAAGCGGCGATAATTTTAACGCCGTTCCTTGATAATAAGGCCCTCAGTATGTAATGTTAGAATGTAGGGCTGTCATGAGGGGAACCTTGCGGAGTTTGTACACGGTGCTGGATTAGACGGTTGCTTTGCTGTCTGCTGCTGTTGGTGGTTGTTTCAGGTGTCTTGTTTTCTTGTAATAAATCTACTTATTGGATTCACTGCTGTCTGCCTCTTCACTACATAAATTTGGCAATGAGTGGGAGAAGGCAAAAAGAAGGCACCACTCAGCAATATTTCAAAATTGCTTGCGTTGTGCTGAAGACCCGTTTTGTTCGTGTAGCTGTTTCTACTCATGCCAGGGTCGTCGGCTCATTGAACTATGTCATCCGACTTCTGGTAGGATTTATATTTTTAGATTTTGCGCTTCCTCTGCTTCTTCACTACATTCTGGTCGCTGTACTACACGTGTGTAAGTAGTGTCAGTATGTGATTATACTAACAAATGCATCATGGTAGTAGGGAGAGCGACCTCTCAGGCGCAGCTCATACAATGTCCCTGGGTGTGCATTCGCTGGACATTTGTCTTTGCTATTAGAGGGTGGTGCATGGCTTCCACCCTGTGATAGGATATACTTGTTCGACTACTTGAAGCGAGAGGAGGAAAACCTCATATCGCTGTAATAGAGGGGATGCGAATGGTAAAAATGGAGAGAAAAGAACAAAAACAAAAAAAAAGCAGGGTCTCATCCGTTCTTTTAAATGAGGCCCCTGGTGGTGGGTAATGTTCCATGGCCAATCCAATTATTATATTGCAGGGTCTCTGTAGGACTGGGGATCTTAATGTCACATGTAAATTAAGCACGGAAGGGCACAGAGATGTTTTGCAGCCTAGGGGAGCGCCACCTTCCCGAGTGTTGTTTACTAATTGTTCGGGGTGTTCGAGGCCAACTGAAGTCCAGGGATCGCCACACTCCGGGTCTTTATTTAAATATGCAGGGTGGGCCTCGGCAGTCCCTGAAGTCTCGGTGGTCCTAGGCAGTGCCTTATTTGTTCTGTAGTCACACAGGCAGTACTTATGATGTTATAAAGGGATACACTCATAGAACTCTTGCAGTTGTACAATTACCCAGGCTTTATTTGTCTAATAGTCAGTTAGATTATGTTTGGTAGGTGCACTCCAATATTAAATAATGTTGTCCTTAAAATCTCCAATAAATAGATGATTTTCACAATAAACAATAGACAAGGGTCGTCAGAAAAAGAAGACCTATACACTCAGTTATTTATTTGAAAAAATAAGTAACCTTTATTAAAACAGAAATAAATAGATACCGTTTGTCTAGGACGCTTGGGTCTGGGAGAAAGAGTGTGGTTCAGCAAGTCCTTAAAATTAAATACATGAGGCCAGAGATTATGGGCCATATTATGAAGGAAGGGCAATAACATTATCGCCGCTTTAGCGGCAGAAAACGTCCGCTAAAGCGGCAATAAGGGGTTAATAATATGCCCTTGTGAATTCCCTTAGAAGCCCAGGTTCTGGTGTGAACCTGGGCTTCTATGGGAATTTACAAGGGCATATTATCACCCCTTATTGTTGCTTTAGCGGCAGTTTCCTGTCGCTAAAGTGGTGATATTGTTATCGCTGTTGTTTGATAATATAGTCCTACATTATTAGCTACGGGAAAATCGCTTGCATGCACCTGTGCACCCAGGTTGCTGAACCCCAACCCCTTCCCCCACACTGTGCTCAATTGTAGGTCTTGCACACAAAGGCTTGACTGCTCACCTGCCACCACTGGTGTGTCCCACGACGTGTTGGTGCAAGCTCCTAGTCCGGGGTATGTTTGTACAATAGACCAGGTCTCCGGTCGGGACGGTGTCTTGATACCACGATGGAAGGTGTCAGAATGCCAGGGCATCATTGCGGGGTCAGCACCCACTCCGCCCTTCTTGTGGCAATCAATGGAATGTCTGAAAAGGGAGAAATAAATTAATGGTGGAAACGTTTGGAGGTAAATGAAGTTTTAGTTCAAGCTTGATAGAAAATAGGAGTTGAGTGCATCCTTCATTTTTGAAGTACGATCTACCAACTGTTAGTGGTAATCGTGGTTCAAAGAGGAGTTGGAGTGCATGAGAATACACAAGGTTAAACAATAATATGTTATGCCAACGTTCACATACAAAGGAACAGAGCGCATGCTAGAAGCATAATGTGCGCGTGTAATGCAGTGGCGGGAGCCTGTGTGCATGCACACTTAGTAAGGAGCTCACTACAGTGTCCTAAAAGCCAACGCCACATGTCTGTAGGGCAGCACTGCCCGCTGGCTCAGGTCCACAGTACGGTCCAGCAGGTCCTTAAAATTAGACCGATGTGACGGAATGAGGTCAGAGATCCCATCATTACGCACGGCAACCTCGCTTTTTCACACATGTGCACTCAGGGTGATATACATTACCCCACCCCACCCCTCCCACAGAACCGCCCTCAACAGGTGTCTGTAGGGCAGCACTGCCCGTAGGTTCAGGCCTACCTTATGGTATAGCAGGTCTTTAAAAAGAGACAGAGATATGACTGAATGAGGTCAAAGATCACATCATAACGCATGGCAATATCGCTTATTCGCACATGCGCAGTCTGGCTGATGCATCCCATCCCTCCCGCAGCACCGCGCTGAAGAGGTGTCTGTAGGGCAGCGCTGCCCGCTGGCTCAGGCCTACAATGCAGTCCAGCAGGTCTTTAAAATGAGACAGAGATGTGACTGAATGAGGTCAAAGATCACATCATAACACATGGCAATATCGTTTGTTCGGACCTGCGCAGCTAGGCTAGGCCCCACCCCTCTCGCCACAGCACGCTCAATTGGAGGCCCTGTGCACCTAGGCCGCTCTGCTTACCTGCTGTCATTGTTGTATGAGCAAACACTACGGGCAGCAGTGCTCACAATGCAGATGGAGTGTTGATTTCAGGAGAGTGTACACCTCATGGATCCCGTTCGTTGACGATGGGTAGTAGGGCTCACAATTTAGAGGCCGTGTTGATTGCCAGGATGGAGTACACCTCATGGATACATTTCTATTTTTTATTGCGCATTGTGATATGCGAGGTGGATGCGGCAAATCATTTGAGGTAGTGTGGAAGAAGAGGGACGTGTGGCGTTGTGGTTATCCTATTTATACGTACGCAAAGTGGGCTGGGCTTGCATACGCCAGGCCAGCGTAGGGGTGTGAATAATTATTCCGGGGACTTGGGCGTTATTCAGTTCCTGCCTGGCCAGGAAGTGTACCTATGTGTGTTTCTTTTGTAGTTTTGACCTCGCAGAGTGTGCAATTTAGATTAGTGTAGCATGTGTCGGGAGGGCGGAAATTATCGTTAATGAGATGGTATGTGATCTAGGATGTGCAGTCTGCCCGTGGCTGATGATGCTCCTTAGTGCCAGCAATACCCAAGTCGAAAGGCAGCACAATAATGTGCAGACACACACACCAGGGGCATCGTGTAACACATATTTGTTTTTTGATGGAACGTTTGAGATGCATGGCAATCACACGTGAAAGGCTAATGTACAGAGCATGAATATTGATCAAGATGACCGTAGCATGTTGTGTGTAGTATAAGATATGTGTATACAAGAAAACACTTTTCAAAAAAGCTTTCTAAGCAGAAGAGGTGTCTCTCATCAAACGCTGTAGAGAGAAATAGTAAAATGGGTGGGGTCATACAACTGTTACAATGGGAAATGTTATGAACCACTCAAATGCTTTTTTTTAAGGTCACATGGCAATCGCGCACCGAGCGCGCAAGGAGAGGCCGCACCCGACGCGATTTTGGCAAAATTTATTTATCATAAAATAAGTTTATTACAGTCAGAAATATATAAATGTTTAAAATAATTTCGATTTTTGCATGCTCGCATATACTGTTTAAAGTTATTTAGATATACTTTTGAGACAAAAAAAAAGGGAATGGTGTACCAGCACGATACTATACTATATCTCCAACATCAACTCCCGTATTTCAACAGAGCACACATACAAAGACTGGAAGTGTTTACTTCTCTTTAATGCGTTGGGCCTTCCACGACCCGGCAGGTTAAAAGAATATTCAGAGAAACGTTTCAGCTATCCTCATATATGTGTCTCTTAAGATAGTAATTGGCCAGGTGGATAGATGAGTGTGGCTGAAATAAGCCTGATCTGAAATACTAATGTCTTGTGCATTGCTTAGTTTTCTGATGCATCAAGCCATACAATCGTCTATGTACGTTTGTGCCATTCATACTCTTGTCTTAATGATACCTTTGTTTTAGTACTGGTACTTTCTGTGCCAACTAGGAAATCATTGATGACCAGAAATACTTTTTTTTTCTTACTTTTGGTCCCCCTTTATTACAAGAGAGCCACCAGAGTGCCAGCAGATACCTCCAAAAGTCCTTCCAGCTCCACGACTAGGTAAGTCTAGAACACGAGCCATCAATTCCAACTGTACCTTTTGAAATACAAATTGCTAAATGTCCTACTTTTGGGCAGGGGTTTATAGTGGTGGCTATAAAATGGCCACTACGAAGAATTGCCAGAAGACATGTTTCTCAGGAGAATTGAAAATCTCATTCTCCATGAGAATTGCAGCCCCCTTGGTGCAGGCAAACCATGTATAACCAGCTGCTGCTGTACTGACTGCAAAACAGTGTCTTTGTGGTTCGGGGGGGAAAGTGTGTGTGTTGTTTCTGTTGCATCATCTATCTCTGCTTTAATCTCACATTGGTCAAGATTGACAGTATATCTCCCCCCAACAATGCTGTTCCTCTGGTTGGTTGTGGTTAATGGGTGAAACTGAAGGCTCAACCATGGGACATAGAAACTTTTTCCAACACTGGTTTTTTTCGGACATATTCCGTGCAGCCCAAGATACACTTTTGGAGTTTGATATTTTTGCACTCCATATTCAGGTTAGTTATTAATTGATCAGCAACAGGTCTGATCTTCACAGAAACGGCAGAACCTCTGGAGACAGTTTTTAGGTCTCGCTGAGCACAGCGCATGCGCTGACTCGTAGAGACATTTTGTATGTGCGCTTTTTTAAGTGCTGCTTGCTGGCCTAGCGCTTGCGTGCATGTGAGCGTGCACGCGTGCAGCTGCCATGCGCTAGGCCAGCCAGCAGCACTCAGGAGAGCGTCATCGCGATCACTTTCGCTTTCACAGCGATCGTGATCGCGATGACGTTATAATCACTGCACCCGCGCTTTACTTTTAACATTAAAAGTAAAGCCCGGGTGCCGCGCTTATACCAAAAGTAAAGAAATAGATGTTTTTTCTATTACTTTACTTTTGGTATAATCGCGGCACCCGCACTTTACTTTTAATGTTAAAAGTAAAGCGCGGGTGCCACGGCTGCCTGGCAAGCGCTTGTTCCCTTTGTATTCTGAGAGTTTAGTCCTGTTTATCCCTTCTTAAATCAGGACAATAACTCCCAGAATGCAAAGACAAAACCTTGGGAGCTCTGCGTAATGTTACCTGAAGTCTTCTTGCCATCATGAACACTAAGTATTTATTTAGCAACCCAGTACCCAGTGAATTCTGGGAATTGTAGTCCAGTTCCCATTTATTGAACAAATTGTACTAATGTGCTCTATTGCAATAGTTTGTAAAAGATAAAACTGAAGTGGAATATGATGCCCCGAATGGCATGGCGTCCTGGGTACTTCTTTATCTTGTTTTTTCTTTTTTGAGTCACGTAGCTGTTTCCTGGCCTCATACCATGTGTGACATCATCCACCATTAATGGGTTTCCAGTGAACAGCAATTTGCATTATGAAATTTGTGGCCATTACTCACAGAGTTAAAGGTGCAACTACGAATCCCAGAATGCAGCATGCTGTTGGCTTTCAAGCAAGGCATGGCTGACTGTGTCACACTTCTCATGAGGTCACTTGTCAGCCATGGATATTCATTCTCCGCCTCTCCCTCGGAGCATGAGGGTAGTTTTGGGGTGCAATAAAGCACTGCACGGGTACTTAATGTTACAGAACTTTTCAATTTGTGCTCACTTAGCACGTGTCCAGGAAGAAGATCTCAATCCCGTCTCCAAGGCCCCCAAAGCTATCAAAGAGGTCACTGCTCCATGCCTTTAAAAGCTAAGCACATCTGGATCGCCATCTACCAAAGGGCATTGATCCTCTTATATTATCTTTAATTGCTAGACTCACGTAGATATTTTATTGGAGGGCATTAACACCCTCCATGCCCCCCACGCAATAAGAACTAAGCCCACGGGGATCTATTCCTGTCAGAGACAATGCATCAGGTGTCAAAATCCGTATGCAGCCTGCTGATCGTATGTTTGAATGCCATTAGGATAGCCTAGTGGGCCAATGTACCAGTTGCAAATAGCGGAGCGCAGTCAAGTCATAGGTTAACCCATTAAGAAAGCCGGACTTGAAACTTGATACGCAGATCGCATGTTTGTGGAGATATCTTAGTGGACTACCGCGCATGCTGCTGTAATCTGCTGGAACCTGCAGCTCCCGGGTTCAAATCGGGGCATGGTAGTGAGCGGGCTGCAGAGTTCAGTGTGTAAACTGCTGCTCAACGTGGTGTTAGCTGACTCTGAATCGAAAGGGTCGCGTTGTCTCAGAAGTCTGTCCAAGATCCAGACCAGTGGTGTTCGAGGTTTTATCCTAAAATAATAATGTACTTGAAACATTCCTAGCCGCCCCAGTTTCTAAAAGAGTTCCTCTTCGATGAAAGTTATTAACCGGAACCAATACTGCGCCGATATACACCTCTTGCATGCATACTTCCTCCCGCTTTGCAGAGTATGCCTTCCCTTCTACATGGGAATATATCCTTAGGTTGTGTTTGAATGAGATAGATCCCTTGCATCAGAATGACGGTGTTTACCCATTGCAATATGTTTCTCCTTGTGAGAATCACACACTTCGAAAATCTTGCCTGAAATCAGTATGGATCAGGGAACACCAGCAAAGGTAGGATGCGGTGCTAAACCCAGTTTGGATTATATGTCCAAGAAAAATAATTATATACATAGAATAATAGTTTTCCTGAGTGGTGCCTTTATCTGATTCATTAATTCATTCATTCTAATACTGCAGCTCCAGAGGGGTAGACGCTGATCCCTGGGAAGGTATTATCAAGCCATGAGTCTGTGTAAGCTCCAGTTGGACATGGAAGTTACTTACTGTAGCAGTGGTGTACAAGCATCAGTGCTTGAATGTGGGTCAGATAGCCTTCGATAGAGGTAAGTTACTTACCTGCTGTGGCAGGGATGTGTTCCTCGGTTTTCCTGGCTTCCAAGAGGCTCTTATGACGCAGCAGAGAGACATGCTGGATAGACTGCTTGATTGTAACAGCAGTTCAGCAGGAGATTCTTTTTTTCCAGCCTCAGACACTAAATGGCGGCATAATGCACAGCACGTGAATCCAGAAAGGGATTCATGCTGCAAAACAGATCTGCAGGCATGCCTTAATTCCTCTTGTAAAACATTCAACCCCATTGCAGGGAATTTATGCTAAGGTTACGACACTTAGAGATCTATGGTGGGTAATTGTTACCTCAAACAGTAGTCTTCAGTATGAGACATACAAGAAATTCTTGAAGTATGTGGGGGAGAGTAGTGGTCTCACGGCTAGACTGCCCACCTTGGAGCTGGGAAACCAGGGTCCGAGCCTCGGGGTCGACTCCACATCCTGTGATTCTGGGCAAATCACTTAAATTCCCCTTAATCTCCCCGTGCCTATCAAAAATATGATTGTGTCCTTGTGTAACGTAACCGGTGCTCATGTTGAGCGCTCCAATACCTTCGGGTCGAGTTCGCGCTATATAAATCTGCACACAAATATATATATCTATATATTTATGTATCCCTGTCAGGGGGGCAGCTATTCTAAAGTCAAAGAAAAAAGAGGAACAGGTGTCAGTGGAAGGGAATTATTTACCCGTAGCAGCGGGTCTCCAGCACCCTGCTATTCTTCAGATTCCTAACCTTCGAATAATTTCACCCATAATTCAGGAAGAAGCCGTTTGAAAGAGCAGACACTGTGAGATTATGAGTCGAGAAAGAGCCCAAACTGCAAGGTGTAAAGCTACTTGGCTGTAACCAATGATTTGCGGCAAGTGTATCGCCTTCTCACCAATACGCTTTCTCACAATAATCTACCTTCGACGATTGTGAAGGTTTTTTTAAGGTTAGGAATGTTGGAAATTTAAGAAAGGTCCCTTGCTTCTGTGTAGCAGTACCTCTCCTGCGTGGGTGCGTGAGCTGTCCACTGTTCGCCAGCGTTTGTGTTCAGTTTGTAACATCTGAGCTGCCTTCAGTTTCTCGTATAGTTAGTGTCCACTCATGGTGAGATTAGAACACAACGCTTAAACATAGTGGCGTAACCTGCCCAGCGGCATACCAGACGAGTCCTTCTGCCCAGTCAGCGGCTTTTATCTGGGTCAGATCTGCAGCTAAATATCCGCTCTCTGTAACCCTGGGGGGAGGAAGGGGCGCGAAGTACCTGCTTGCTTCTGAGAAGTGCCCTACTCTCCAATTAAAAGTATAGCATTTCTCTTGAGAAGTGCCGGTACTCTCCCTCTCAAAATAAACAAGCATTGGCATAGCCAATAGGTCTCGCCTTTGGGACTTTATAAGTGTTTAGCCATGCAACAGTAGATGTTGCTCCAAGGATATTGTGCTGCATAATTAAATACTTATAAGGTCCCAAAGGCGAGACCTATTGGCTATGCCTATGCTTGTTTACATTATTCTTTACATTGGTGTGTTTACATTATGCTTAAATTGGAAAGGCTCCTGGAGGGAGGGAGGCGTCTTCAGTAAAGCAGATTGCCACTTATACCATAGATTACACAGATACTAAATGAATAGAAAAGTGACAATGTAGTGGACGTATGCCAGGACATTCATGGCTAAGAAAGACCCAAAAATCATATTAGGGGCATAAGATCTTAAGTTCTGCTATGGGACAATTAGAAACATGTTTTAGGTCTTGTAAATTTAAATGTTTAACATTTGGTTCGGAAATGCTCCAGACATTGCGTCTGAAAAACAACCAAATGCTTACAATTCCATTTCTTTCACTTGCAAAGAATTTGGAAAATAAGGTGGTTATTAGCAACAAATGTAACATTGGTTTGATTCATTTGGCTAACAAGGGCTGGATTTTCCTGCCTTTGATATCACGTAAAAGTTAACATTTGAAAAATGTTCACATTAAAATGCTTCATGGACAAATCTTGAATTTATCATTTTATGCTTTTTGCAGTTAACAGCAGTTCTGACGCCTGTAAGTAACACTTTACCTCTTCTAACATACCGCAATTGGAATGAGCATGAAAGACAAAACACCTCTGTTAATACAAAGAGGGAACGTTGAGGGAGTGCAGCTCAAGTATGACAAGGGGGGACGCAGCGGGCCATCAATTGTATATAGTGGAATACAGTTAATGAGACCACATGAAAGACCCCGGCTCATTATAAATACCCCGGTGGTTCCAGCGGGGAGGTATGTATATCTGACACTCCTGCTGCTGATCATTCATTTCAGAGCACGACAGCGTCGAACTGATTAAAACCTATGCCACCGATGATATGTTCATAACTCATGAGGTAGATCAGTCTTTCTTGATTGCTGCCATTTTAGAGCTGCAGGTAGCATTACTGAAGTAATACCAAAAACCGTTGCACCACTCATGGTGAGATTAGAACACAACGCTTAAACATAGTGGCGTAACCTGCCCAGCGGCATACCAGACGAGTCCTTCTGCCCAGTCGGCGGCTTTTATCTGGGTCAGATCTGCGCAGCTAAATATCCGCTCTCTGTAACCCTGGGGGGAGGAAGGGGCGCGAAGTACCTGCTTGTTTCTGAGAAGTGCCCTACTCTCCAATTAAAAGTATAGCATTTCTCTTGAGAAGTGCCGGTACTCTACCTCTCAAAATAAACAAGCATTGGCATAGCCAATAGGTCTCGCCTTTGGGACTTTATAAGTGTTTAGCCATGCAACAGTAGATGTTGCTCCAAGGATATTGTGCTGCATAATTAAATACTTATAAGGTCCCAAAGGCGAGACCTATTGGCTATGCCTATGCTTGTTTACATTATTCTTTACATTGGTGTGTTTACATTATGCTTAAATTGGAAAGGCTCCTGGAGGGAGGGAGGCGTCTTCAGTAAAGCAGATTGCCACTTATACCATAGATTACACAGATACAAAATGAATAGAAAAGTGACAATGTAGTGGACGTATGCCAGGACATTCATGGCTAAGAAAGACCCAAAAATCATATTAGGGGCATAAGATCTTAAGTTCTGCTATGGGACAATTCGAAACATGTTTTAGGTCTTGTAAATTTAAATGTTTAACATTTGGTTCGGAAATGCTCCAGACATTGCGTCTGAAAAACAACCAAATGCTTACAATTCCATTTCTTTCACTTGCAAAGAATTTGGAAAATAAGGTGGTTATTAGCAACAAATGTAACATTGGTTTGATTCATTTGGCTAACAAGGGCTGGATTTTCCTGCCTTTGATATCACGTAAAAGTTAACATTTGAAAAATGTTCACATTAAAATGCTTCATGGACAAATCTTGAATTTATCATTTTATGCTTTTTGCAGTTAACAACAGTTCTGACGCCTGTAAGTAACACTTTACCTCTTCTAACATACCGCAATAGGAATGAGCATGAAAGACAAAACACCTTTGTTAATACAAAGAGGGAACGTTGAGGGAGTGCAGCTCAAGTATGACAAGGGGGGACGCAGCGGGCCATCAATTGTATATAGTGGAATACAGTTAATGAGACCACATGAAAGACCCCGGCTCATTATAAATACCCCGGTGGTTCCAGCGGGGAGGTATGTATATCTGACACTCCTGCTGCTGATCATTCATTTCAGAGCACGACAGCGTCGAACTGATTAAAACCTATGCCACCGATGATATGTTCATAACTCATGAGGTAGATCAGTCTTTCTTGATTGCTGCCATTTTAGAGCTGCAGGTAGCATTACTGAAGTAATACCAAAAACCGTTGCACCACTCATGGTGAGATTAGAACACAACGCTTAAACATAGTGGCGTAACCTGCCCAGCGGCATACCAGACGAGTCCTTCTGCCCAGTCGGCGGCTTTTATCTGGGTCAGATCTGCGCAGCTAAATATCCGCTCTCTGTAACCCTGGGGGGAGGAAGGGGCGCGAAGTACCTGCTTGTTTCTGAGAAGTGCCCTACTCTCCAATTAAAAGTATAGCATTTCTCTTGAGAAGTGCCGGTACTCTACCTCTCAAAATAAACAAGCATTGGCATAGCCAATAGGTCTCGCCTTTGGGACTTTATAAGTGTTTAGCCATGCAACAGTAGATGTTGCTCCAAGGATATTGTGCTGCATAATTAAATACTTATAAGGTCCCAAAGGCGAGACCTATTGGCTATGCCTATGCTTGTTTACATTATTCTTTACATTGGTGTGTTTACATTATGCTTAAATTGGAAAGGCTCCTGGAGGGAGGGAGGCGTCTTCAGTAAAGCAGATTGCCACTTATACCATAGATTACACAGATACAAAATGAATAGAAAAGTGACAATGTAGTGGACGTATGCCAGGACATTCATGGCTAAGAAAGACCCAAAAATCATATTAGGGGCATAAGATCTTAAGTTCTGCTATGGGACAATTCGAAACATGTTTTAGGTCTTGTAAATTTAAATGTTTAACATTTGGTTCGGAAATGCTCCAGACATTGCGTCTGAAAAACAACCAAATGCTTACAATTCCATTTCTTTCACTTGCAAAGAATTTGGAAAATAAGGTGGTTATTAGCAACAAATGTAACATTGGTTTGATTCATTTGGCTAACAAGGGCTGGATTTTCCTGCCTTTGATATCAAATAAAAGTTAACATTTGAAAAATGTTCACATTAAAATGCTTCATGGACAAATCTTGAATTTATCATTTTATGCTTTTTGCAGTTAACAGCAGTTCTGACGCCTGTTAGTAACACTTTACCTCTTCTAACATACCGCAATTGGAATGAGCATGAAAGACAAAACACCTCTGTTAATACAAAGAGGGAACGTTGAGGGAGTGCAGCTCAAGTATGACAAGGGGGGACGCAGCGGGCCATCAATTGTATATAGTGGAATACAGTTAATGAGACCACATGAAAGACCCCGGCTCATTATAAATACCCCGGTGGTTCCAGCGGGGAGGTATGTATATCTGACACTCCTGCTGCTGATCATTCATTTCAGAGCACGACAGCGTCGAACTGATTAAAACCTATGCCACCGATGATATGTTCATAACTCATGAGGTAGATCAGTCTTTCTTGATTGCTGCCATTTTAGAGCTGCAGGTAGCATTACTGAAGTAATACCAAAAACCCGTTGCAAAAGGAGATTATAGCGTCCTGCTGGCATATTAAAAAAGAATTTCTTAGGGAAAGGGGGGATGTCGAGGTTGCATCATTGAACACTGGCTCTGTGGCCATATTTTATTAGAAATATGTCAGACCTCTGTCCCTCAAGAGAAGGAGGTGCATGGTCACTGTAATGCATTCAATAAATCACATAGCAAAAATACTGCAAGATCCCTATCAATTAAACCTCAAGGGCCCTCATTATAAGTGGCCCCAAAATGCTGATGGGCCCAGTAACAAACGCAGCTGAAAAACTGGGGGAATACATGCGGAAAGTGCCACTGAAATAAATATATCCTCGTGTTTTTCACCAACAACTTGTATTTCATGTGGTTTCCCTAACGTTGGAGTAATCAGTCCGTAGTAACAGTAAATTCTGGGGTGGGGAAATAATGGAAATGTTCACAGGCCACACACGAGTGCCTGAATTACATGGTGTGCCTAGCGTATTAGATGTGGGATTAAGAATGATAATTGTATACTTGTGCTCCAATGTAATGGTAGATCGTGCAGTGTATGTGATATCTTGTTAAGTTGATATTGCCAATGATATAGCAAACATAAGCGAGAACAAAAGGAGTAACTATTAAGTATTTAGCAACTGAACGGAAGAATACCCCTGCTGAAAACATCAAGAGTACAGAAAGCTGCAATGGTGTGTTTCGTAGCAATAAAAGTGGAGAAAACTGAGGTGGGACAACAAGCAGGAATGAGGAGCACCCAATAGGAAGTCACAGATACAGAAGTTTAGGTTTTTATTAAAAAACATTGCTGAAAAATGACTGAAGAGCTTAGGATCAAATCACAGTTAATGCCACATCGGCCAAATGTGAACAGCACCCATGAATTAGTGAAAGCTACTAACAGTCAAGCATACTCAACCCATCCTCTTTGGCGTGGTAATGATTTAGTGACAAGTCGAAATTTTTCAGTGCCACTTTGAATGACCACAGTCACATCAAAAACACATCAAAGACATGGAATAAATAAAGTTTGAAGAGAAAGTCGGAGAGGTGCACCACCAGATTGCTTATTTATATATCACACCCAGTGGTCAATTGTTTGAAAAGAAAAAATCTTTATTTTAAATGTCCAACCATAGTATAGTCTCAGCCAACGCGTTTCGTTCAAATTGAACTTCGTCAGGGCTGGAAAAGTATAGAAAAACACAACATGAATATAAGGACAATAGAAAAAACATTTTAAAAAAGCTCATACTAAGAGAGAAAGCACAGGACCAAAATTACCAACAATCAATAAACAGTTACAACCATACAAGAACTGCACAATTACATACATAAATAAATATCCAACTTAATAACAAATAATCAATCTGACACTGAACATTACGTACACACACATAAATATTAAAATTCCACGTGTACATGTTCTTATATTTCATCATTTTCATGAGGCATAAGTATGCCCACATTAGCAAAATGTTGTACATCCAGAAGGCCCTCTTGCATTATTGCATTATTGGGTGGAAAAAACCCCAAACCAAAGAACAATTCAAATATATAATATAAACAAGTCATAATGGTATGTCTTAATGTCCTATTAGGACATGTATAAGTCAACTAAATTACCAAAGGGCAGAAGAAGATAATAAGTAACAGCCCCCCTGTGGAAACACATACCATGTGTAAAGGTGAGAATATATTCCAAAGTTTTGGCAATCGTCTGTGTAAATAAATATCCGTCTCAAGAGGAGTAGTATTACTAGCGTCGTATTTCCAGAGTAATCCTTATTGCAATCTCAGTGCTTAAGTTGGATATTTATTTATGTATGTAATTGTATGGTTGTAACTGTTTATTGATTGTTTGTAATTTTGGTCCTGTGCTTTCTCTCTTAGTATGTGCTTTTTAAAAATGTTTTTTCTATTGTCCTTATATTTATGTTGTGTTTTTCTATACTTTTCCAGCCCTGATGAAGTTCAATTTGAACGAAACGCGTTGGCTGAGAGTATACTATGGTTGGACAATTAAAATAAAGATTTTTTCTATTCAAACAATTGACCACTGGGTGTGATATATAAATAAGCAATCTGGTACTGCACCGCTCCGACTTTCTCTTCAAACTTCATTGATCTGCTTGGCAGTTTGCATCTATTAGCGGCGGATGCAGGGGCATTTATGTGCACACCATCATTAACTATATTTTCAAATTACATCCTATGGGAACAAAGTAAGGAGGTGCAGCCGTTGGAGTCCGCCGTTAATCTTCCTCTCTCTAAAGCATGTTTTGGACTGGCCTGCACTCCGTTATGCATCCCTTCAAAACATTTTTAAATATGCCCAAACTCATCGACAGAAGAGAAGAGCTTGCACAGGACCTGTTTGGGAAAGGATTCAGTGCAGTTACTTCTGCACCCATAATGGAACATCAAAGTACAGGATTGCGCTTATGTTTTGTCAAACTTGAAAGGATTAAGAAACAAGAACTTGCCCGCTGGTGGGACGGTGTGACTCTCCAACAATACATCGACAACAATAAAATCCCCAGGGGACTCCGAATCCTTATTTTTCCCACTTTTGAGGATCTAAGTGGGGTCCTATTGGGAGAATGGGAACAAAACCTGGAAAAATACTGACAGACTATGATGAGTATACTAATTAAACATGCGAGTGAAAAGGGGCAGAAATTACAGGAAGAAATTGATGAGTTAGAAAAAACAATTGAAGCCATGGAATGTAAAGATTTAGTAGAGAAGAATTATGTTATTCTCAACAAAGTAATAGAAGAACACCAGCAATACTTGAGAGATAAGAAAATGCGTAAAATCAAAAGAGACGACAGGGACTATAGGGATGGCAGGATATATACTTTTGAGAAAAAGTATGATAACACCAACATCGTAGAAGATAGAAAAAGAGTCAGAGAAGAGAGTTTGGACAATAGATCTACCAGTGTCACCTCACTTCCCTCTAATGAAAGTAACAGTTCAATTCCATCGAACATAGAGGTCCCTTTAGGGGAAGGAGCAACCAACTTCCAGAGGGAATTGGAAAGATTGAGAGAGGGCGACAGACAACAAAGAAAGGGCCCCAGAAAACAAGGAGAGGTAGGAGAGCGGACAGTCACAATATGCGACTACGCTCCAAGAAGGATTAGTAACAGATAGGACTTTGGTCCCGTTGAATCAAACTACACTTTCCACCAAGGGGGTTAACACTAGTTTTAATGTTGCCCAGAATGTACAATCGGATCTTCAAATAATCAATCTATCTCACAGAGAACTAGATACGAGCGAATGTAATGTACTAAAGAAAGGATTGGGCTTTTGTCCAACACAATATGGTGATATAGTGGATGTGCATGTTGATCTATATAAATTTCTCCGCATGTTAAAATTAAAAGAGTTTTTTTAACAGCAAACAGCACATGATTTCCTTTATGTCTCGAATGTTTCTAACGCTGACAGAACTATTGAGGATATCAGACAGGTACAAACTTTATTGTCCATAGAGAATGATGAAATGCTTGATATACAAACTATTTTGAATGATCTGGAAATTTCTGAGGACTGTAATCCTGATACAGGTTTGAGATGTAGATCTAAGTTTGTACCACAAGGGGGGTATCATCCCAACATAGACAAATTTGGAAAAATGATCACTGGAGAGCTGCACAAGCTGGATGTCACTGGCTCATATACACAACACCATTATAATTTGACTAAATCAGAGAGGGAGGCTTTGAAACGATAACAAAAGGATGACAGGATTGTTATCAGGGAGGCTGATAAGGGGGGAAATGTGGTGGTAATAGACATCAAGGATTACATGGGGGAGATTGTCCGACAACTAGGAGACCAGCAGTGTTATGAGTCCATTGATTATAATCCCATTAATGGCTTACAGACCACCATCAATGGTCGTTTAACGGAATGGAAGAATGAATGCCTGCTCACTGACAATGAATTCAAATACCTTTATATTCATCAGGCACGCTTCCCTTGTATATACATCCTACCTAAGGTACACAAGGGAGGAAAATTCCCCCCGGACCGACCTATCATCTCTGGTGTGGGATCCCCCACAGAAAGAATATCTGAATTTGTTGATCTTACATTGCAAAAGCATGTCGTCAATCTTCCCTCCTATCTTAAAGACAGTAAAGATATTTTGGTCAAATTTAATGATTTTGTATGGTCTGATAACCTGATGTTCGTTACATTTGATGTGGTAGGACTATACACTTGTATTCGTAGAGAATTGGGCATGTTGGCGGTTCGCCATTACCTGGACAAGGAAGGGGCTGACCACTACTCCTACAACCTTATGATCATGGAGATGATTGATCTCATTCTCACGAATAATTTTTTCAAACATGATGAGAGGTGGTACCATCAACTTCAAGGTACGGCTATGGGTTCCAGGTTTGCTCCCTCTTATGCCGGCCTTTTCATGGGATGGTATGAGAGGGAGCATGCCTGGAACAGGAATGCCTCCCCCTGGACCAATCACATCGTGTTTTGGGGGAGGTATATAGATGCTATTGTGTGTCTATGGTCAGGCTCAGAAATCCAGCTTATGGAATATCTATCATACCTCAATAACAATTCCTTTAATGTACAACTGACAATGCTGCATAGCAAAGAAAGCATCGATTTCTTAGATATTCACTTTTATATCAAAGAGGGCCAAATACACAGCACGATGTTCAGAAAACAAACAGCTTGTAATAGCATTTTACATGCTTCAAGCGCACATGCCAGTTCAGTCATTGCCAACATTCCATATGGGGAGATGGTTAGGACAAGACGGTAATGTAGCGAAGAAATCGGATTCAGGGAGAACATTAAGGACATCAAACAGCATTTTACGCATAGGGGGTATGATGCCATTACCCTAAATAGAGCTGAACGTAGAGGTTTGAAGCCTCCTAGAACACAGACCCTTGTGCACACCGATAGAGGGGACCCCAGGAACTCACATACAAGCTCTAGAACCAGAGAAAAAATATGCTTTTTCACGGATTACACTGCACATAGTGATAAAATCTTTAAAGCTTTTAGGAAGCATTGACATCTACTCTTGGACATTCCCAGACTACGTCCCATTATTAGTGGAAAACCCTCCTTGGTGTATAGGAGGGGACGTACACTTAGAAGCTCTTTATGTCCGAGTTATGTGACCACACAGAAGACACCTAAAACTTGGTTACCCACACCACCAGTTGGCTTTTACACATGTACTGCTTGTAATGTATGTGTATTTGGACGTAACAAATGCAAAGAATTCAGTCATAATACTGATAAGGTACACCAGATCAGGCATTTCATCAACTGCAATACTAAATATGTAATATACAGACTTGAGTGCCCATGTGGGAGAGTTTATGTGGGGAGTACAGCGCGATGTCTGAAGACACGTATTCAAGAACATCGACGAGCTCTTATTAACAATGATGTACGATACCCCATGACTGAGCCCTATAATAGAGTACAATTGGGTGATAAGTCCTTCCTCTTCTGTGGCATAGATCATATTTCCGTGAACAAACGAGGAGGGAATCGAGACCTTACACTAAGACAAACAGAATCCAAATGGATATGTAGATCACGGTCGGTTTCTAAGGGGCACAATTCTGACCACGAATTCCATTACTTCCTCACATGAGCTTTTTGCTTGTGTGATGTTTGCGCATAGGTTTGGATTAATTAACAACATGGAGTTTATTGGGGGCTGTAGGCTTTATATCTGCCTGTTTTGTACCTACGCTATGTCCCTATGTCGCCATATGATGCCCCGGATCTATCTTTAAACAATTATGGGCTACGCCTTTGTCTGTGTACTTCTCTAGCAAAATAGGATTCTTTTTTTGTGCCATAGAACGTCTCTTTGGTCACTCTTACCATTTTAATTAGGTCCGGAATTTTGAACCACTAGGGCACTTTTAACCTTTTCTATGCAGTGAAATTTTTTTTTTTTTTTTATAGTCTAGCTTTCTTCTCATATATGTGTATATATCACAGGGGCAGTGCTCTTGGATGGTTTGTAACATTCATACCATCTTTATCAGGTATGGGCTATTCTTTCGCCTGTGAATTTCTCCTGTATAATAGGTTAATTTCTCGAGTTATAGGACGTCTTCTCATTTATGCTGCACCACTTGATTTAGGTACGGATCTTTGAAATAATAGGGCACATTCGGTTTGACGTTTTGGGTGTTTTTGCCGATCGTCTGGTCCACACA